>NC_064924.1:430806926-432056926 GCF_023897955.1 Schistocerca gregaria
TAAAGCGATCTCCTGACAGTGGTGCAACTCCATCCAGTCATCCAGAAGATTGAGGTCTATGCTAATTTTCCTTCTTCGTTGAACCAAGACTTTCTACTAAGCTCAGAACAAAATGGATGGGAACTTACTGTAAAAATGCTCCTTACGTGTATTTTGCTGAATGTGGTTCGTATGCTGAAAAGAGGGCATTGATTGACTTGTTACCAATGTGCTCTCCGTTTCAGGTAATGAGTGGACCATAGTTGTGAGGCTTTTAAAGTTTTGTGAAGTTTCAGGGAACTTTCGTAAGCTGTTAAGATGTAGATTTTTAACAAGAAATAGAGTGTTTGTAGCTTTCCATTTCGCTCTTGTTTTTCAGTGATTAGCCAAACACATCTTCGACTCATGTGAGGTGCAGGATCGATAGTTTCTCTTATTCTATCTTTTCCTAGCTCGAGGTAATGTTTTCACCTTCCGCGCCCAAGGCGCAACCGGCACTTTGCCGCTTTCAACCTGTGATTGGGTAGAGAAGTTGTACTGCGATCGAAACCTTCCATGTTATGGGGGAGGGGTCTAGCAATCCAAGTCTGGCTGTTAAACTTCGATAACAGCCTAAAGAAGGAAGGAAGCCTAACTGGATCAGTTTTGGGCACATGACATGAGGGCTATGAAACCGTTACTGCAGAACGATAACAGAGGAAAAAGTTGTTTCGTTAAAAATTTACACTAAAATTGTCTCTGCGGATCTCATCAGAATACTGGCACTGGACATTTACTTATTGCTGCTTGCCATTATCAGTATGTCATATACGTATGTTTATCTATTTTATTTATTGTGAGTGGTGATGTTACCCTTATCTCTGTCTGTGTCGAATGATAACTGTTCAATGCAGTATTAAATCCCTTAAATTATTACCACAGCTGGGAACCTTATACAACTACTTCGTTTCTCATACGTCCGGGAGTGCCAGTGGAGAACATGGTTTCTGAAGCTCTTAACCGTAATTATTTTGTGCTTATTTGCTGTAATCCTTAAATGTTTCACAGTACACTGACGAGCCGAAACATTATGACCACTTGACTAATACCTTGTTTGATGAAATACATCACTCTTTCTGCGTATCAGGAATCGGCAATTTGTTGGTAGGTATGAGGAGGTATGTGGCATTGGATGTCTACGCACAAGTCATATAATTCAAGCAAATAATGAGCCGCTAATTTGCGTGCACGGAGATGGCACTCGATAGCGACGCGGTTGAGTTCCATAGGATTTACATCAGGCGAATCTACTGGCCGAGACATCAACGTGAGTTCACTATATTGCTCCTCAAATCACTGTATCGTTGGTCTGGCTCGATACACGGAAAATTATGCTGTTGGAAGATGACATCGCTGTCGGGGAAGACATCAAACATGAATGGATGGAGGTGGTTCTCAGCTGTCAGCGTGTCTTCGATTAGTACCACAAGTCCCATGCAAGCGCAGTAGAATATCTCCCAGCCTGCGCATGTGGTGTGCTGCACGCTTTGAGCCGCTGTACACCTCGATGACGGCTGAGCCGTGCTCACTCCGAACTATGCGTTTTCTTGAACTTGGCCGTCTATCTCTGGTTTCCCGCCATTGTTGCGGTTATGCCGTGGTTCTTTCTTCTTCTACGTGTGGCAGCAGCGATGTGTATCGATATTTGCACCGTGTACCATCTTCGATCTTGTACATATAGTTTCCGGCTAGGGGGTCTGCGGGAGTCGGTCGGTTGGTGCGGACCATGGATGATTTCCGTGCGGTGCAGTCGGCTGCGTCCGTCGGCGGTCCCTGCACAGTGTTGGAGAGTGTGTGGAGCTGTCCGATCGCTACGAGCTTCGTGGCTCACCGACTCAGGACGTCCAAGTTGAGTGGTGCGTTAAGTAGTCAAGCCACGTCCGTTCATGTTGTGTCGTTCGTTTCGGTGATTCGCTGTTGGGGAGCTTTTCCTGCCAGCAACACCAAGTGTTTGTAGTGGTGAAACCGAGCTGCTGTGAGGTGGAGTTAACTATACTGGTTCATTACAATTCAAGTGCACCAGCGGTATTTTCTGCCTTGTGGCCGTTAGTGTTTGGTTACCTGCCCTGACCACTGTCGTAAATTCAAGCAGTGATCCTTTTCGGTGAACTATATTACCTTATTTCAAATTCAAGTGTACCAGCGGAATTTCCTGCGTTGTGGCCGTTAGTGTACCAGTTACCTCCCCTGGCTACTAACGTAATTTCAGGTAGCGTCCTTTCCTCACCTGTTGTCGCTCTCCAACATGGTGTGTAGTTTTGACAGCTTAATAGATATTTCTTGTGGATAATTACGACGGTAAGAGTTTGGTCTTTGAGTTTTTAAGTACCGATTGATGGCGAGCAAGTCGTTTGGTAGGTCGATCTGTGACTGTCTCTTAGTTGGGTTACCGATGGATCAAGTGTAGTTGGGCCCACTACTTGTCTCACCTAAGTGAACATTAACGTTTCGAGGGCAGGCTCCCCTCCCACTCCTCCCCCCCCCCCCCTGGAGGCGTCTGAGTGCCGTTGTCTGTACTGTCATTTCCATGGGTGTTTAATGGTCTGTTGGTAATCTATTATAGCCAACGTTTTACAAGGAATATTTTTTATTGTGTTTTATGTAAATCAATTGTGGGCCTTCAGCCACTTAAAACCATGTTCATAAATTTAGTTACTGTCGTTGCGTTGCTTTTTCATTTAGTATGCGTTTGGCCATTGAAAACTTAAGGGTTTCAGTATTTTTGAATTTTTCGAAAATCAAGTGAGGGCCTTCAGCCGCTTAAAGCCCTATTCTCGGAATTTCCCCTTAAGCGAAAACATTACAGCCTTCTGTCTTAAAAGATTATGGTAATATGTTTTAAAATTTTGAAATTTAATTGTGGCACTGCACCTTGCATGTGTTTGTTCTATCTACTTTTGACTTAGCTTTCCACCTAGTTGTGATATATATATTTGCTATTTTAACTGCATTTTTATCTGATTGATTTTTAAGATTTCTTATTTGGAGGCCTTCAGCCGTGAACGAATTGCATTTTGAAACTCGTTGTTGTAAAGGTTCGACTATGTACTGCTTTGGTTTAAAGGTGTTATTAAATTACAATAAATTACAATTTTGAGTGAAACTGTCTGACACCTTATTTTGCCCTTTCCACAATCCTCATCACCTGTTCTGCCCAGCGGCTTTAGCGGGCGTATCAACAGCGGTTGTGGGGACGCCCAATGACGTAGTGCAGCAAAAATGTTTACCCGAAGAGCTGACACGTTTCCATTCACCGACGGTCGAATCCCGATGGTCCTGTGCTCACTGCAATCGTAATTGATGATGTCGTTGGGTCGACATGTGAACATGTGAGGGTGGTCTGCTGCGGAGCTCGTGTTCAGCAATGTTCAATGAACACTGGGCTTCGAAACTCCTGTGTGTGCACCAGCATCGTGCTCTTTCAGCAGAGATGGCACAGATCACCAACTACCGTACTTGACAGACAAGCCTCTGAAACCCACATCTCGTAGAGTCGTAGACGTCCAACCATTTAGCCCCCAGTAGTCCTTTCACTGTCCTTCCGGCTCTTTACGTAGATGCTCACGGCACTAGCACGTGAACATTCGATCAGCTTCCCTCTTTTTCAAGATGCTCGTTCACAGGCCATGCGTAATAGTAATCTGCCCTATCTCAATGGATTTCCCATTTCCAGCCCATGTCTTCTCTAGGGCAATCTGGCTGGCTCCGTGTCTCCTCCACTGAGATACTTTTGCTACCACGTAGCGTGCCCGTAGTGTCATTAGGCGGCATCCAACGTGACTGTGGTCAGTGTTCGTAATGTTTCGGCTTACCAGTCTATAAATGGTTCAAATGGCTCTGAGCACTACGGGACTTAACTTCTGAGGTCATCAGTCGCCTAGAACTTAGAACTACTTAAATCTAACTAACCTAAGGACATCACACACATCCATGCCCGAGACAAGATTCGAATCTGCGACCGTAGCGGTTGCGAGGTTCCAGACTGTAGCGCCTAGAGCCGCTCGGCCACTCCGGCCAGCTTATCGGTGTATATAACTGGCATCTTCCATGTTCTGACAACCAGATTTAACAGGTGTTGTAACATTCTAGATGCTCAATTTAGATTGTGTTTCCTTCTCTCTGCTATAGTTCTGCATTATTTGTTATTCTGACCAATTGTTATTAGGTACTATTGCAATCCTCCAACGGGTTGGTTTTGCCACTACCCGTGAACCAGAAGTATTTCTTTAATTTCTGTTAGTAAAGGCCTTTTATTGTTTACTTGTCTTACAGATATGGTAAAAATTGAATCAAGTGAAGGTTCTTTTATCATTAAACGTGGACATATGTTTTTCAGTAAATTTTCCCTTTTTTACCTGGAGTCGACGAATAAACTAATAAAACTTTGTGCTAATTTCCTTGTCAAAATTATTCCTTGCACTTTACCATTTACGTCGTCTCTATCAATCTCTCTGAAAGTACTTCTATAACTCGTCTTTTACTGGGAGCGTGTGTTAGACAACTACTTTATTTCATGACTGTTACTAACGACGTGTGAGTCTGTGAATACTGTTACTGACATTTTAATGGCAGATATGTTACCTTGTGAGTAACGGTCTGCAGCTGTTTTACTATTTTCGACGAATTGTTCTTTATAAATCTTTATCTCACTTGTGCAATATGAATTTTGATAACTACTAATAACCAAGATGTTGTGCAAATTAAAACACCCATCCTTATCTGTCTACAAGAAATTATGTACCAGAATGTACTAGTACATAAATGTCTTGACGACAAAGAAGAAGAAGCAGAAAAAATAAATGATAAAATATGAAAGTATCCAAGTTCAGACAATGTCCCACTGAAACTCAACAAACTGAATATAAGAAAATGAAATGAGAGTGATCAACAAGATTCGCAACGAAAATCACAGACGTTAGCTCGATGAAACTGAAAACAGTCTGGTGTCAGACAAAAATGTAGTCACAATTATCATCATCACCGGTGACCGAATAGGTAGGATGTTGTTCCATGGTCACAGTTGAAGACTACCATATGGAAATGGACTACCATATGAAAATGTTGCACGTAAACCATCTGTCTAAATCTGTAATTCACAGGGAAATGAAATGCGAGCAATGATTGAGCTCTCGTAGCAAAATGTTATGTTATCTGATTATCCACTCTTATAACGTGTGACAGCGATCCAGTGCAACAACAGCGGTGAGTACCAAGCCAATATTTGTCTCTTTCTTTCCCTTTTGTCCTTTCTTGTCTGTGACCACAATGGTGCTGCTACTGTTACAGGGCACACAGTTGACCTTGTCTTGATAAATACCACTCTGTATTAGAATATTATGACACAGCTTCCCAGGATACATTGAGGGGTATTCAGTTACGTCGTCCCTCATCACCGATTATAGCTGAGCTAGGCGGCTCTCGACCTACCAAGCAGCGAGAAGTGGAGGGCTACCAGGAATTACGTAGACCGATGGACCGCACGAGGTAATAACGGCTAATCCATGACTGGAATGATGATGAGAGGAAGTACCAGTTATCCTAAAGGGAGAGATAACATTTACAGGTTACACGCATCGGCAGATGCCTAAGTTAATGTAAAGCTCCCCTAATCGGCTAATTATGTCCTGTCGGAACGGGCGCGCTATCACCCGAAACCAGTTCCAGGTTCTGACGCCACTCTGTCGTCGGCCTCCAGACGGAGGTGTCCCACCCACGGGTCCGGCGCCGCTATCTGCAGAAGGGGGACGGCGGAGGAGCCTCCATCCACTAACTTGCCTACCTGCTCGCAGGGGGAGCTGCGGTAGGACGCTGCCGCTGTCGGAACCTGTTCGCTACTACCCGACTCACAAACATCGGCCGCTGTGCACAAAATTCTGTTCTGGACGATTGGATTACGTTACCTTTCATCGAAAATGTTGTCAGTTTTAACTCCTGTATTATACGATACAAACGTCTGCTTGACATCTAATCATTATTATTACTATTCGTCTACATCGGTACGATACTCCGCAAGCCACCTAACGGTGTGTGGTGGAGGGTACATATTGTACCACTAACTGAGCCCTCCAACCCTGTTCCACTTGCAAACAGCGCGTGGGGAGAATGTTTGCCGGTAAGCCTCTCTTCTGGCTCTAATTTCGCTAATTTTCTCCTCACGGTCATTAAGAGAGACGTATGTAGGGGGATGTAATATGCTGTCCGACTCTTAACGGATGGTGAGTTCTCTCTCGAAATTTCAATTCTAAATCTCTCCGTCATTCGCAACGCCTCTCTTCTAACGTCTCCCAATGGAGTTTGTTAAAAAAAAATGGTTGAAATGGCTCTGAGCACTATGGGACTCAACTGCTGTGGTCATCAGTCCCCTAGAACTTAGAACTACTTAAACCTAACTAACCTAAGGACATCACACACATCCATGCCCATGGCAGGATTCGAACCTGCGACCGTAGCAGTCGCGAGGCTCCGGACTAAGCGCCTAGAACCGCGAGACCACCGCGGCTGGCGGAGTTTGTTAACCATCTCCGTAACGCTCTCGTGTCGGCTAAACGATGGCAACCATGACTTTTCGGCCAAAGAGTTTTTCTTCCTGATAGATTAAATTGTATTATTCCTGTTCCTTGAGGTCTTCTCTTACGGCGTCGATCCATTATATTGTATAACGTTTAGATTTAGTGTCATTTTCGTAGAGTTCCACAACCTGTGTAGTTAATCTGGTACGTTTTGTTCTTTTGATAAACCGAACCTATAACATTTTAACCTGCATTTACTCGTAACCGGATAAATGTAGGAATATCTTCAGTTTCTTTAGTTCTTAATTCATTATAATATGAACCTAAAATTTCCTGATTGCTTTTCGCTATCTGTTTTGGATTTCCTCAGTGTGCCTCTTTGTGTTTAAAATGTATCTTGCAGCACTCGGAGTTGATGATTGTATTGTAGGGTCTTATTTTGTGTATTTTGAGATGTATTATTCGATGCCTTTTGTAAGCCAGAAAGATTTTTCCATTCTGTGACAACGTATTTCGTAAGCAGTCTTCTCCAGGCCAGTTTTCTGTATGATTTCGCCTAAGTATTTTGAAAGATTGTCTCGATATTTCTGTACTTTGTTGGTAGACATGTATTTCTTTTTATATGACTACTGTTTTATTCATTCGAGCTGAGTCCATGCAGTGTTAAAGAGGAAGGTTTTGTCGACATATTTAGTGTTTGGAAATGGCAATATCCAATTTGAAAACTGGAATATATTAGTAGAATGGCATATGGAAGAAAACCCTACTGCAATGAAATAGCTCTGGTAGTAACATACATCGATAAACAAATCAGAAAGAAGTTCCTGAAGACCTGCATTGTGTGAAAATGAACCGCGATGGAAAATGTGGAGAAGAAGAAACCGGAAGCCCTTGAAACGAGGTGCTATCGAAGAAAATTAAGTGAACGGAAAATCTGCAAAATGAAGTACTGAAAGGATTAGCTAAGGAAAGACGTCAGGTCAGAAGGACACCTGCATCAGCATCCAGGAATAGTTAATTTTGCGCTATAGGGAGCAGTAGATCGAGAGACATAAAATGGAACAAGCAAATATATTACGCAGGATCTTCGGTGTGTTGTGGACACGAAAAGATAACTGGTAAAAGATAGGAAAAACTGGTGCACAGCATCAACTCGTATAAATCAATGGGTGTAACAATATGCGAAGATATGGGATGGAATAATCACGTAGTCTCAGTCATGGTAAATCAGCTGGTAGACTTCGATTTAATGCTAAGGTACTGGGCACGTGCAATCGATCTGCATGTACTACGCATGTGCTGCTACTTCTAGAAACTGCTATTGCATGTGGGAGTCATACCAAATACTGAAGGAGCACATAAAAAGAGCAGTACAACTGGCACAGGTTTGTTTAACCATGGCAGAGCGTCATGAAGAACCTTTATTGCCAGGCAGTTGAGGGCAAACGCCAGCTATCCCGCGATAACCTACTTGCAAATTCGAGAACGAGCATAAAGTTACGATTCTAGAAAAACACTACAGCCCCCTACATATAGATCCCGTAGGGACTACGAGGAGATGATCACACTAGTTACAGAACTGTCCACGCAATCATTCTTCCTGCACTCCATTGCGAATGAACGGGAAGAAAAATGTAGACATGGTACAAGGAGAAAAACCCTCTGACAAATGCTTCACAGTGGTTTGCAGAGTACTGTTGTAAATGTATGTGTAGATGTAGGTTGCTACAAATGCAACGCAACAAGTTACTGTATTGCACAACTAGCAAGCACACTGCAAGATACAGCCTTAGCAACTATAGAATCGTTCGTTTCAACGGTGAAGCTAAAAATCAGGTGTGTATTTCATATTAATGTTGCTTAAAATTAACAATAATTAGTTGACAAATAGGTTGGACACCAACGCCGGTAGCAAGCTTACGATCCATGGCGCGCACTCGTGTGTGTGTGTGTGTGTGTGTGTGTGTGTGTGTGCACTAGCAGTGCTGTTTGAGGCAGCTCGCGTCGGACGGGTCGCGGAATTCTCCCCGGAGCCCCCTGCTGTGTGCATTGTGCTCTCTCGCTGATCCCTGACGTCACAGCTTCACCACGTCCCGTGCAGAACACATTTCGCGCCGACATTTGTTGCGGCTCCGGAATTATGTTACCCGTTACCAGCCTGTCTGCGACAGCTGCCTCTGAATTCGCGTGGTAACAGTCTAACAGCCCACCGTACAAGACTGCACGAGAAACCGTTCTCGCGCACAAACTACAGGCTGCCACTCTTGAAACTAGTAAGAAAAGAAATACGAGTTAAGAACATAACCACAGTGCTTCATTTGATATCTAGAAAGCAAGAAACAGAAGGTTAGTCTACAGTGACTGGGAACAGAAAACAGTTTGAATCTGAAAGGGTGCGCGTGGATCCAACCTTGGTCCGTTGCCTTTTGTTAATATAACTATCCACCACTAAACATGGTAAGTGATTCAAAATTTGTCTACTTCCAAACGACACAAGTGGCGTTGTCAATGACGTGCAAACCAAAGCGAATATTATTTATGGATTCTTCCGTCGCTTCTTGACAGAACATTTCCATATTGAGGGTTGAATAACACTTAGGCGTTTTTTTTTTGTTCTACTGATTTTTATTTGTATGAACCAGTTTTCGGCTTATTAGGCCATGTTAGTTATCTGAAGATGGCCTAATAAGCCGAAAACTAGTTCATACAAATAAAAATCAGTAGAACAAAAAACCGCCTAAGAGTTATTCAACCCTCAACAAAGTAAATATCTTTGCAAATCAGTAGACGCTGTGTGAGAAACTGGAAATTAATGGAAATCCCATGCATCACATACAAGCGAAATTTTACTATCAAATTGTGGTCAAACTATCACTGGAGCGAAACATTTAATTTCTTTGGCTGAAGATACACAAAAACTCTTTTGGAAGTATCACGTTAAGATACTGTGTGAAAAACGAATGCTGTCAGTCATCACCTCCAATGTATCTGACACAGAAAGTCGGGAACATATTTAGTTTTCCTAGTTTCACTCTTTCATACCCCATGACGTGAAGGTCACTGCTCCACCCTCTCGAAATTTTGACACCGCTCTCGCTGTACCTAAACACTCTCATCGGATGTGTGCTTAATATAAATATTAATGTATTCACAAGTACCTACCAAATGCAGCTTGATTGACGTTGTTGTAATCACTATACAGAACTGTTTGCACATTTCTGCTCGTTTCATTTTCAATTACCTTATATCAGAATTTAAAAAGTCAGCTTAAAATTTTCAGTTGCGTATAAGAAGATATGTTGCCTTGTGGCACATTCCCGTCTTTCACTACGTAATTTCTCACGACAAGTTGGACCCTTGCACTGTAACATTTTATTGCCGGTATACCGTAGAATAAACTACTGTAAATCACTCTTTTCTATGTTTTCATCGCCTTCCATTTAGGCTTTTAAATATTCTTAGCAGCTCCTCTTGGATTATGTAAAGACTCATTCAGTGATCAAGTATCATTATGCACATGGTTCCACGTGAGCTGATGAGTTAAATGAAACTGGGAGAGGAATGAAATTTGCTTTGAGAGTAAGAGGCTAACCGCGGGAAATACACTAGCAGACTATGAAGACAGTATTTGCCTATATACGTTTCAACTTACGTAACGCGTCTAAATTCAAGGATTTCCCCCAGACGGGAGAAAAGATGGCAATAATCTCTCGTAGAGCCTGTAGCGCCTCTTCTGAGAAGTATTCGAACTATCACTTCTAATCGACTTGTGCTGCTCTTTAGTCTTGCGGCGTGCAGGTATTCTGAAGCTACCAACAGCAGGACGGAATACTGATGTTGTTTACTTTATTTCGGTACTATTGTTACTTACTTAAATGAATGTTCCGAGAACTATTGATCTGAGATATTAGCTAAGGTGGAAGCTGATCAGATGTGAGTTGGTGGATCAACGATGTGAGAGGAAGCTTCTTTATAAATTTTTAAAAATTAAGTTTGTAGTGACAGACCAATTTGAAGCGGAAGGTGTAATTTGAAGTAATATGACACATACCTTGCCTGCTGAATCATCAACAGAAATCTACAGTTATCGATGACAATCTTTTTTTGATAGCACATTCATTGACATTGGGAACTCTCAAACAGTGGACGGCTGACGCTGGAACTAATATTCCGGAACGTTTATGTTCTTTGGTAAAGCTATTGGCGTGTCCTTCTGACACATGCCTCGAGAGCAAATGGGTTTCGGTCTTCATCTGTACGGTAGACGCTGATACGACATGGTATGATGTTGGAGTGGTAGAGGCGATGTTTAACCGACTATTATTAGACGTCATGCGGGATATAGAAACCAAGAATTCCCAAACATTGTTGAGTCCATGGTACCAAGATATTACTGATATCCTTGTTAGCATCATGACGTAGCGTCTTCCCTTATCGCTTGCGAGCGTGTCCTCTCTTTGCGCCGCTATTTTTTGATGATGTACCCTATTTAGAAAATGAAGTTCCACGAAGGTACTTGTTTGCATTTCTCTTTGTCAGCGTATTTCTCTTCAGTATAGTACCAGCTATTTCTATGCCTCACAATTCGATGTATGCCTTTATATCCAATAGATTGGTCTGTACAGTGGTTGGACAAAAATAGGGAAACATTGCGAGAAAGACATGCTTGAACATGAAAGCAGATGCTTGCCAAGCCTGCAGGTTACGCTGTTGTATCTGACCATGAATGACACCTGTGCGGTGCCTTAAATACATGGCAAGTGTCAGTCGTCGCCAGAGCAGTGTTCTATGTAGTTGCGAGTGCATTATGTATGACTAAAATTAATTCAAATGTAGGAACGTTGTTGCTGAAGTTATGGTGGTGCTTCACCAAGGCAGCCGAAAAAGTTCGGTGTTTCCAGATACATCTTATCGAAGATTTATGCCGAATGTAGGAAAAGCGGAAAAATATCATGAGCTAAGTGTGTGCGTTGAGTGATCGTGACAGGCGGCCATTGACATTAGATTAGATTAGTTTTTCGTTCCATAGATCCGTACTGGGGAGATCCTCGTGAATGTGGAACATGTCAATATTTTTTTAAGCTGAAATAACAATACTAATAATATGAATATATACAATACATCATTTGTTTCTATTAAAAATTCGTCAATGGAGTAGAAGGAGTTGGCCACTAATAAGTCTTCCAGGCTCCGTTTAAACTGATCTTTATTTGTAACTAATTTTTTTATGTTTGCTGGCAAATTATTGAAGATACAGGGTGTTTCAAAACTGACCGGTATATTTGAAACGGCATTAAAAACTAAACGAGCAGCGATAGAAATACACCGTTTGTTGCAATATGCTTGGGACAACAGTACATTTTCAGGCGGACAAACTTTCGAAATTACGGTAGTTACAATTTTCAACAACAGATGGCGCTGCAAGTGATGTGAAAGATATAGAAGACAACGCAGTCTGTGGGTGCGCCATTCTGTACGTCGTCTTTCTGCTGTAAGCGTGTGCTGTTCACAACGTGCAAGTGTCCTGTGGACAACATGGTTTATTCCTTAGAACAGAGAATTTTTCTGGTGTTGGAATTCCACCGTCTAGAACGCAGTGTTGTCGTAACAAGACGAAGTTTTCAACGGAGGTTTAATGTAACCAAAGGACCGAAAAGTGATGAATAAAGTATCTCATTGAAAAATTTCAACGGACTGGGAACATGACGGATGAACGTGCTGGAAAGGTAGGGCGACCACATACAGCAACCACAGAGGGCAACGCGCAGGTAGTGCAGCAGGTGATCCAACAGAGGCCTCGGCTTTCCGTTCGCCGTGTTGCAGCTGCGGTCCAAATGACGCCAACGACCACGTATCGTCTCATGCGCCAGATTTTACACCTCTATCCATACAAAATTCAAACGCGGCAACCCCTCAGCGCTGCTACCATTGCTGCACGAGAGACATTCGCTAACGATATAGTGCACAGGATTGATGACTGCGATATGCATGTGGGCAGCATTTGGTTTACTGACGAAGCTTATTTTTACCTGGACGGCTTCGTCAATAAAGAGAACTGGCGCATATGGGGACCCGAAAAGCCCCATGTTGCAGTCCCATCGTCCCTGCATCCTCAAAAAGTACTGGTCTGGGCCGCCATTTCTTCCAAAGGAATCATTGGCCCATTTTTCAGATCCGAAACGATTACTGCATCACGCTATCTGGACATTCTTCGTGAATTTGTGGCGGTACAAACTGCCTTAGACGACACTGCGAACAACTCGTGGTTTATGCAAGATGGTGCCCGGCCACATCGCACGGCCGACGTCTTTAATTTCCTGAATGAATATTTCGATGATCGTGTGATTGCTTTGGGCTATCCGAAACATACAGGAGGCGGCGTGGATTGGCCTCCCTATTCGCCAGACATGAACCCCTGTGACTTCTTTCTGTGGGGACACTTGAAAGACCAGGTGTACCGCCAGAATCCAGAAACAATTGAACAGCTGAAGCAGTACATCTCATATGCATGTGAAGCCATTCCGCCAGACACATTGTCAAAGGTTTCGGGTAATTTCATTCAGAGACTACGCCATATTATTGCTACGCATGGTGGATATGTGGAAAATATCGTTATAGAGTTTCCCAGACCGCAGCGCCATCTGTTGTTGACAATTGTAACTACTGTAATTTCGAAAGTTTGTCTGCCTGAAAATGTACTGTTGTCCCAAGCATATTGCAACAAACGGTGTACTTCTATCGCTGCTCGTTTAGTTTGTATTGCCGTTTCAAATATACCGGCCATTTTTGAAACACCCTGTAAGTGTTCCTGAGTAGTGGACCCCTTTTAAAACAAAAGTAAGTGCTTTTAAGTCCTTGTGCAGATCATTTTTGTTCCTTGTATTGTATGTATGAACTGAGCTGTTTGTTGGAAAAAGAGATATGTTATTTAGGACAAATTTCATTAAGGAGTAAATATACTGAGAAGCAGTAGTTACAGTTCTTTGCCGGCCGGTGTGGCCGTGCAGTTCTAGGCGCTTCAGTTTGGAGCCGCGTGACCGCTACGGTCGCAGGTTCGAATCCTGCCCTGGGCATGGAGATGTGTGATGTCCTTAGGTTAGTTGGGTTTAAGTAGTTCTAATTTCTAGGGTACTGATGACCACAGATGTTAAGTCCTATAGTGCTCAGAGCCATCTGAACCATTTGAACCGGGTTCTTTGAAGAGGATTCTACAGGAAATCCGTGAATTTACTCCACAAATAATACGTATTACATGCTTTTGGACTCTGAAAATTTTTGTTTCACTTGAAGAGTTACCCCAAGATATTATACCATATGACATAACGGAATGGAAGTAGGCAAAGTATCCAAGCTTTTTTCTATTTTATGTCGCCTGTGTCAGCTAACACTCAAAATGCAAATATAGATTCTTTAAGGCGTTTCTGCAGTTCTGTGGCGTGCTCCTCCCAACTGAATTTATTATCAAGTTGTAATCCCATGAATTTAAAACTGTCAACCTCTTCTATCTCCTCTTCTTCGTATTTTATGCATATGCTCAGTGGAAACGTCTTACAGGTTCTGAATTGCATATAGTGAGTCTTTTCGAAGTTTAATGTTAGTGGGTTGGCTATAAACCATTTACTAATATCCATGAAAATATCATTAGCAGATCTTTCTAGAACTGCACTCGACATACTATTTATTGCAATACTTGTGTCATCTGCAAACAAAACGAACTCTGTTTCTGGCAGGTGGAAAGTGACGGAAAGTGAGTGGACGGCAGCTTCAAAAGTCTCTGCAAAACCGAATATCGCACTCGCGAACCACAACAACACGAAGACAGATTCGGAAAGCAGGGAACTGCAGGGCGAGCAGTACCACTCGTTAGTGATGCAAATCCCCTTAACTGGAAATGATGGTGCCAGAGCCATAATACCTGGAACACGAAACAATGTGACAGATACATTCGAAGTGATGACTGACAGCATTCGTTTTGCACTCAACGTAACACTTCCAAAAGTGTTTTAGTCTACCTTAAAAGCTAGAAATTAACCGTTTGGCTTCAGTGATAGTTTGACCGCGCTTTGATAATAAAATTTGGCTTCTGCAAGACCGAAAAATGTAGATACTGCGTCGGGTTGCAATTTCGTCAGATGAGTCATGTTTCAGTCCAACTTCTGGCCGAGTTTACGTCCCAAGAGTGAAACATGGCAGGGATTCGATGATAATTTTGGCAGCCGTATCGCCGTATCCCATGGTCTTCGTGGTTACTTTGCCACGTCGCGTTACTGTCGAGGTTTATGTGACCATTTTGGCTCATAGCTCTATCCGATGGTACAATATCTATTCCCCAGTGGTGATTCCATGTTCCACGAAGATGGGCCCTTTTTCACACAGCTAGCATTGTCCAGAACTGGTTTTTTGAGCAGATGATAAATTGTCGGACCCCCCACCCCCTACCTGGCCTCCACAGTCACCAGATCTGAATATCATTGAGCCTTTGTAGTCTACTTTGGAGAGGAGGATGCGTGATCACTATCCACTTCCACCATTGCTACCTGAATTTGGCACTATTTTGCAGCAAGGGTAAGATTTTTCGAATGCCAAATGTTTCTCCTAGCATGTTTTAGGTGCGGTAAAGTGTTGTGCTTTTAATGTTTCCGCATCTTTCTGCTTCCCCTGTATTTTCTCCCCTGTTTTTTCTATTATTAGCTAGTTGATGTATATTGGTGACTATAAAGTAAGTTGTTTGGTGATGTGAGTGACGTATCCTCAGGTTTTTAAATATAGTTGTCACAGACACTGAGTGTATAGAATGGTGACATAGAAGTCTCCTAACAAGTGAATGTAAATTAGTAAGTTCCGAGTTGTTGGTAAATACAGCAGTAACGACGGTGACGTCTTTATTCAGTTTGTATTCGGCTTCATATCAACTACATGGGTACCAGGCAGGTTCTAATGGCTCTGAGCACTATGGGACTTAACATCTATGGTCATCAGTCCCCTAGAACTTAGAACTACTTAAACCTGACTAACCTAAGGACATCACACAACACCCAGTCATCAGAGAAAATCCCTGACCCCGCCGGGAATCGAACCCGGGAACCCGGGCGCGGGAAGCGAGAACGCTACCGCACGACCACGAGCTGCGGACGGTACCAGGCAGGGTTAAAGGAAAGCATCGAAGCAGTTCAGAGCCTTCTGTTAGATTTGTTACCAGCAGATTCTATGAACAAGTGAGTATTATAGAGCTGCTGTAGCGTGCGTTCCAATGACCCCAAATTTGCTACTGCAGAGGCGTCAAGCGCGATGTCACTGGGCAGCAGGGTGGACGTCTGTTGCGTCTTATGATGAAAGCTGGTTCTGCCTCGGTGCCAGTGATGGCCGTGTGTTGGTAAGAAGGAGGCCAGTTGAGAGACTGCAAACCAGCGCCCACTGAAAAATCGTGTGTCAGTCTGGTGATTCGACCTGCTGTGCTGCCAATCATAAACAGCATTCCAAGGCGTATTTTCCAGCAGAATGATGCAAGCCCACACACCGCAGTTGTAATTCAATATGCTCTACAGAATGTTGACATGTTGCTTGACCTACTCGATCACCAGATCTGTTGCCAATCGAGCACGTGTGGGACATGATCGGATGAAAAATTCAGCATCATCCGCACAGTATTGACCGTCCCTGAACTGACTGATCAAGTGCAACAGGTATGGAAATTCATCCCACAAAGTGACATCGGGCACGTGTACAACACAATGCTTGAGAGTGCGAGGTGCCGGGGTGAAGAAGGGTTTGAACCTCTTTAATTCAGACGAACTTTGCATGAGAACGAGACACGTGCTCGACCCCCTCCTCATCTACCACCTAATTAATTATGCGCACAATGGCAATGGAAGGAAATGATGGTGGACCCTGCAAGTTGATAAAATAAGTAGAGCACACTCACAATAATTTAATAAAAATCGTAATCTACTCAGATAAAAAAAAGAGAACTTTATCATAATAAACAACAGGAGATGGAATTCTGCATATATCTACGAAATGATATGCGGATTAATTATTACAATAACATTTATTATATATCAGAACCTAAAGGCACATGATTATCGACACAAACAGTAGGTTAAAGGATAGGGTGTACAGAACTGAGATTACGAGTTGGCTCGAGAACAAGAAGCTCCTACTTCCGGTGATGCAGTAGGTTGACGTAATGACTGCAGGTCCTAATCAATCAAATATTACTCTCCCAATTTTATTGCAGTATCGTGATTAATAGTGAGAACTCAAATGGGATCACATGGAGAAACAAGCAATGTGGACTTGTAGCAAAGCGAGCGCGCATGCTGCTAAGGGCTTCAGTATACAAATGATAGGCCCTACAGTGTCGGAGCCGCAACATACTGTACCAATCCTGAAATCTGTCGCAGTTCGTCGTTAGGCAGCATTATGATGATGTAGGCTCCGGCTCCTGCTGTGCAGCAACTCTGTTTCAACTTCTGCCCGAGAATTCTAAGTTCTGCCGAAAAAATGCGACTAAGTCGCAAGAGCGTCCGACTCCCACCAAGATCAGATACCGAATCTAGCTGCACCTGCACAACACAACAGCGGAGCCAACATTGCTCAACTCCCTACCATCAAAGAAAACCGCGAATTAGCATTCGGTTCTGATTCCAAAATTCCCAACCAGAAATGCAGTGTGCTACGACCTTCGATGCTCGCCTCGCACTGGCCACCCAGAGAAGTAACCCAACATGCATAGGAAGCAAGTGAAAAGTATTTTGAGCTCTCAGTACAAATACATTCGTTACAATAATCTTATTCGGTCTGTTACCACCTTGCAATGACATAGAACATTCATAAAATTGATGAAAACGGGAGGTGGCATGCAACCTCCCAAGCGTTTGAACGCTTGTAATCAACATTCTGGCGGTTACACCGGTTGTTGATGTACCAGCATTTCACGTTTGCATTTGCGAAGCTCGTGCTTACTATAAAGTGTGATCTTGCTATGTTAGTGATTTAAATTGTTACCTAGACAAATGTATTCCCGAAATTTCATTACTCTACGGTGACTGCTTTTTGCTGGTACAATTTTTCATACAGTGTATTTAACTGTACACAGTTTCTAAGCAATTTATACACTACTGGCCATTAAAATTGCTACACCACGAAGATGACGTGCTGCAGACGCGAAATTTAACCCACAAGAAGAAAACGTGTGATATGCAAGTGATATGCAGCTTTTCAGAGCATTCACACAAAGTTGGCGCCGGTGGCGACACCTACAACGTGCTGACATGACGAAAGTTTTCAACCGATTTCTCATTCACAAAAAGCAGTTGACGAGCGTTGCCTGGTGCAACGTTGTTGTGATGCCTCGTGTAAGGAGGAGAAATGCGTACCATCACGTTTCCGACTTTGATAAAGGTCGGATTGCAGCCTATCGCGATGACGTGTTATCGTATCGCCACATTGCTGCTCGCGTTGGTAGAGATCCAAAGACTGTTAGCAGAATATGGAATCGGTGGGTTCAGGATGGTAATACGGAACGCCATGCTGGATCCCAACGGCCTCGTATCACTATCAGTCGAGATGACAGGCATCTTATCCGTATGGCTGTAACGGATCGTGCAGCCACGTCTCGATCCCTGAGTCAACAGATGGGGATGTTTGCGAGACAAAAACCATCTGCACGAACAGTTCGACGACGTTTGCAGCAGCATGGAGACCATGGCTGCGGTTACTCATGACGTTGCATCACAGACAGGAGCGCCTGCGACGCTGTACTCAACGACAAACCTGGGTGCACGAACGGCAAAAAGTCATTTTTTCGGATGATCTAGGTTCTGTTTACAGCATCATGATGGTCGCATCCGTGTTTGGTGACATCGCAGTGAACGCACGTTGGAAGCGTGTATTCGTCATCGCCATACTGGCGTATCACCTGGCGTGATGGTATGGAGTGCCATTGGTTATACGTCTCGGTCACCTCTTGTTCGCATTGACGGCACTTTGAACAGTGGAGGTTACATTTCATATGTGTTACGACTCGTGGCTGTACCATTCATTCAATCCCAGCGAAACCCTGCATTTCAGCAGGATAGTGAACGACCGCAAGTTGCAGGTCCTGTACGGGCCTTTCTGGACACAGGAAATGTTCGACTGCTGCCCTGACGAGCACATTCTCCAGATCACTCACCAATTGAACACGTCTGGCCAATGGTAGCCGAGCAGCTGGCTCGTCACAATACGCCAGTCACTACTCTTGATGAACTGTGGTACCGTGTTGAAGCTGCATGGGCAGCTGTACCAGTACACGCCATCCAAGCTCTGTTTGACTCAATGCCCAGGAGTATCAAGACCGTTATTACGGCCAGAGGTGGTTGTTCTGGGTGCTGATTTCTCAGGATCTATGCACCCAAACTGCGTGAAAATGTAATGACATGTCAGTTCTAGTATGATGTATTTGTCCAATGAATACCCGGATATCATCTGCATTTCTTCTTGGTGGAGCAGTTTTAATGGCCAGTTGTGTATCATCAGGATCAGCGTGTATGACTGACCGCGGGGAAAAAATGCCACTGTAAATCGTGGTTGCACTGCTCTTCAGCCGTTCAGGGCATGTTGCAGACGTGTCGGCTGGTGTACCTGTTGCCACGGCGACAAGCAGATGGCGCGGACAAGTGCGACAGCGGCCACGCGATTCGACCGCAGCAACAAGCGGCCGGCTACACGGAAGAAAGCCATCGGCGGACGGCGCGGCGCGCGCTGCCTAATTAAGCATTCTCGTGCGGGCGACATTAGCCGGGCGGCGGCGCGGCCAGCACGTGTGGGGGCGGCGCGGCGTGTCCAGAACAACACGCCAGCACGCGCTATCTGGGCGCCGCAGTGCTGCTGCGTGTTGCCGCGTCTCTCGCTTTAAACACCTGCAGTGCCCGAAATAGTGGCCTGATTAATTCCTACTGCAGCGCGGCGCGCTTTGCCCGCGCTCCGATAAACGCGACACGTTTAGAAAACTTAGCTCTGCGTGCGGAAACGAGGCATTTTTAGAATGCAGTCACTACGCCATTTGATACCCTTATGCAGTCTTTCACTTCGTGTCATTCCTTTCATTCCGATAAAATTTCCCGTTACCCTCATTTTTATCTTGATAGCTCTTACACTTCAAATGAATGTTTCACAATAAGTCTGCACAATAAAGATGGGAAAAACCTATCAGTTAAAACCAATACCGATATTAGATTAAGCTTATCCATTACCCGTGACTGTTTATTCGATGTAAATACAAAAACTGCAACTAGTACTCTTTCGAAATATTTATTGCAGGGTGTTCCGGAAGTTACATAGCTACTTCGACGTGTAATGGTGAGTGCTAGCTCTGTGACAAGAAGATGCAACTTGCTTTTATGCATCGCCGTGAGTATTGTTTATATGCAGATTTCGATCCAAAATTTTATTTTGTACTTACTGCGAAAGTATGGGCGGCTTTTGTTGTTAATGTCCATCAGCCTGATTCCATTGTGGTGCACAGTTGGTACCACATCACTCACTTTCACGGAATAGACTATGTATGCTTATACACTGTCATACCGAAGCTTTTCCACCATCTAGCATGTGCTGTACATCTATTACTTGTTACAAAGATCGTCCCACAAACATATGTAGGTGTATTTTAAGTCCCAGTTGTTGGTTCTGCTTGTTTTAGTTCTTTGGTTACAGCTGAAGAGCAGAACCCCAGCAGGAATAACGTTAGGACTGAATAGATGGAACACAGTGGCCCTAAATCCACTCATTATATTGCTTGATTTGAAGCTGTTGTCCATACTTGTCTGAAAATTATTCCTAAATCACTTTTTCTTAAGTAATTGGTCTTGTCGGAAAACTGCAGAAGCAACGTCTGCAGATTTTTGTTGTCATAGTCACTGCGTTGCGTTGGGCTGCCTCATATTCCTCTTTTAACTTCTTCGTTTCTAGATGTTTCGATCTCTCTGCTAGTATCTTCTTGAGGATTGCACTGACGTCCTCGCATGGGTGAACTGTTAGTATATCCAGGAATTCAGCCTCTTTTGTTTGAACTCCTAATTCACTTGTACCGAATATCATGCTGACCACTATTATGGAACCACATTATCATGGGCATGTGCAACGTATTCGATAAGTACTCATAATTGAGTCGAAACCGGGTGTATAAACGAAACTGCGACTAACTAACAACCGGAGAGTTTGATTGCAATAAAAACGATGTCAAAAAGTTTAAAACCGTACC
This sequence comes from Schistocerca gregaria, assembly GCF_023897955.1. Taxonomy (NCBI): domain Eukaryota; kingdom Metazoa; phylum Arthropoda; class Insecta; order Orthoptera; family Acrididae; genus Schistocerca; species Schistocerca gregaria. Next base: position 430,827,696 of record NC_064924.1, read on the forward strand.
AAAAATCCTCCATATACACCAACTGTGGTGACCACTATGCCTTTCTCCATAGATCTGTTGTGTTAAATACTTTCGATACACTTGTTGCGCTCATTCCCTATGAAAATTCGAGCTTTCGACAATAATCACCATCGCGTTTGTCCTGAAATCCACTACCTGTCGCAGAACAAAGGTGTAGTAAGTACCGTCTATGACCAGAGATCTCATTGGCGCCATCAGTGAAAGAACACTCTCAGCATCTTCGTTTTCATCCCGATATGCGAAACGATACATGCTTTTATAGTCGCTCTGTATTCATACACACACATAAACACTCAGTCACTCTCTCTCTCTTTCTCTCTCTCTCTCTCTCTCTCTCTCTCTCTCTCTCTCTCTCACACACACACACACACACACACACACACACACAAAATCTTAGTTGTCTGCAAGTGGGACAGACTGGTCGCCATTTGCGAGGGGACTTCCAGTTCCAATATCTCCGCCAGAATGGTGGTTGACCTTCTGCAAATCTTGACTGGGATTTGGCTGAAAACAACAACTATCTGTAACAGCCCACCCAGCTCTCACGAGTATAAAATGAAGCAGACTTGTTTTTTAAAAAGAATACTCGTTTCTCTGTACAGGTCACAGAGAATTTCGAATCTGTAGTAAATTTGTTGATACGCATCTTCTTTGCATACTGAGTAGCAGTAACTTGAAGTGTGAGCTAAAACCCGTGCCTGTTCAAACAAGATTTAGTCTTGAATCTTCCTGGCAGATTAAAACTGTGTGACGGACCGAGTTCGAGTCTCGGTCCGCACACATTTTAATCTGCCAGGAAGTTTCATATCAGCGCACACTCCGCTGCAGAGTGAAAATCTCATTCTGGAAGATTTAGTCTTTGTTTGAAGGGCTTTGTTCGGAAACTGTACAGCCTTCCGCTGTGGCCAAGCGGTTCTAGGCGCTTCAGTCCGGAACCGCGCTGCTGCTGCGGTCGCAGGTTCGAATCCTGCCTCAGGCATGGATGTATGTGTTATCCTTAGGTTAGTTAGGTTTAAGTAGTTCTAAGTCTAGGGGACTGGTGAACCATTTTTGGAAGCTGTTCGCTTTTCCAGATCTCTGTGCCTGTGCCACTGTTGTTCGGTGAGGTGTAGGGAAATGGTTCGAATAGTCTGCCCTATGTAGCTACAACCACATTCACATGAAATATTATTAACGTATGGGATCTGATGCCATACATATCTTTGCCGTGATCCATAAGAGCCATATCAAGTACAGCAGTCTATACGACTACGCTAAAATCCACATTTAAGTGTTTGGCAGAACGTTCACAGAACCACTTCAAGTCTTTTCTCAAGCGTTCCACTCCAGAATCTCTCAAATAGTAGGTGCGAGAAGGAAACACCTAAATGTTTCGGTGCAAGTTTTTACTAAAATTTTGTGAAAAGGTCTCGAAGCAAAGAAAAAAGCCATTGCTTGCCTGATTGCCCCTCCAACTCACTTATCACGCCCGTGACACTCTATCCCTTATTTCACTTCAATGTAAAACAACATGCCCTTCTTCGTAATTTTTCAATGTCCTTTACGCATCCTATCTGGGAGAGTACCCATATCGAGCAGCAATATTCCATAAGAGGACGGACGAGCACTATGCAGCCAGTCAGGTCTTGGATTTGTTACATCTTCTAACTGCCAACAAATGGTAGTCTTTGGCTCGCTCGTGATGACTGGGCGTTGTGTGATATCCTTAGGTTAGTTAGGTTTAAGTAGTTCTAAGTTCTAGGGGACTGATGAGCATAGATATTAAGTCCCACAGTGCTCAGAGCCATTTTAACCATTTCTTTGGCTCGCTTTCTCCTCGTCATTTTCTGTGTGATGGCTACAATCTGAAAAAAAATGCAGTTGCCGAACATCGTGTTACGAATAATCATCGAATCTTGTTTGAGTAGACATTTGAAGCTACTAGCACTCAGCCCCAAAGAAGTTAAGGAAAACAACGTGCGTCAACCTACACTCCTGGAAATTGAAATAAGAACACCGTGAATTCATTGTCCCAGGAAGGGGAAACTTTATTGACACATTCCTGGGGTCAGATACATCACATGATCACACTGATAGAACCACAGGCACATAGACACAGGCAACGGAGCATGCACAATGTCGGCACTAGTACAGTGTATATCCACCTTTCGCAGCAATGCAGGCTGCTATTCTCCCATGGAGACAATCGTAGAGATGCTGGATGTAGTCCTGTGGAACGGCTTGCCATGCCATTTCCACCTGGCGCCTCAGTTGGACCAGCGTTCGTGCTGGACGTGCAGACCGCGTGAGACGACGCTTCATCCAGTCCCAAACATGCTCAATGGGGGACAGATTCGGAGATCTTGCTGGCCAGGGTAGTTGACTTACACCTTCTAGAGCTCGTTGGGTGGCACGGGATACATGCGGACGTGCATTGTCCTGTTGGAACAGCAAGTTCCCTTGCCGGTCTAGGAATGGTATAACGATGGGTTCGAAGACGGTTTGGATATACCGTGCACTATTCAGTGTCCCTCGACGATCACCAGAGGTGTACGGCCAGTGTAGGAGATCGCTCCCCACACCATGATGCCGGGTGTTGGCCCTGTGTGCCTCGGTCGTATGCGGTCCTGATTGTGGCGCTCACCTGCACGGCGCCAAACACGCATACGACCATCATTGGCACCAAGGCAGAAGCGACTCTCATCGCTGAAGACGACACGTCTCCATTCGTCCCTCCATTCACGCCTGTCGCGACACCACTGGAGGGGGGCTGTACGATGTTGGGGCGTGAGCGGAAGACGGCCTAACGGTGTGCGGGACCGTAGCCCAGCTTCATGGAGACGCCCTCGCTCAAAGTCCGTCAACTGCACATACGGTTCACGTCCACGCTGTCGCGGCGTGCTACCAGTGTTAAAGACTGCGACGGAGGTCCGTATGCCACGGCAAACTGGCTGACACTGACGGCGGCGGTGCACAAATGCTGCGCAGCTAGCGCCATTCGACGGCCAACACCGCGGTTCCTGGTGTGTCCGCTGTGCCGTGCGTGTGATCATTGCTTGTACAGCATTCTCGCAGTGTCCGGAGCAAGTATGGTGGGTCTGACACACCGGTGTCAATGTGTTCTTTTTTCCATTTCCAGGAGTGTATTTTACGATACATGATTGCAGTTGAGCAGTCAGCAGCAGCGGGCAGTTCATACCAAGGGGTTGGAGCGAGCTCTTTCATATTTACATTATGTTTCAAAAACGAATATTTAAAAGAGACATACGAATACTGCTATTTTACAAATGGACATTACTTGTAGTAAAATACTGATACAAAATATCGATATTATTGTTTTAATATTCACAGCTAGTGCAAGTTGAAAACAGTTAGTGATGCGATAATGATAATAACCAGACAGATGAACCATCAAATTACTTTCAACATGTACGAATACGTTCTTGTGCAACGATGTCGCGTTTTCCTAAAGACATTTGCACTGTTCGTTCATACCAACACTAAATGCATGAACTGTTGTGTTATAAATGAACAACAAAGATGTTAAACTTGAAGTCAAAACCTTCAAAATGTAGGGTAACTAGGGGTAGACGTAAGCATGGGCAAGAGTATGCATCAAGTTTTCAGGTCCCTTAAAGCAGAGGTTCACCATTCTCCCACCAGGCAGCGCAGCACGTCATCATCTCCTCAGTGTTGTTTAGGAACCTCGTGGCAGCAGGATGCTTACAGGTAGAGAAAATACCTTAAGTCTGTTTCGTAAGTTTCCGATGTAAAATTTGTACAGTTTTGACTGAGTATTAGGTGAATCTAACCATATTTAAAAGCTAGATAAATTCCGTACCGGAACTGACGACTATAAGCTTCCAATATTCTCTTCGATCTCCACTGTTTCAGTTGTGTGTCTTATCTGTAAATTACTGAAAATGAAAATAGCGGAATGTGGTAAAAGCGCGTAAGTCTAATAGAGTAGAAGTTCGCAGGGCGTACTTTTACCCTATCAGGAAACTATCTGCTAATTTTCATCCCATAAGCAATAATTCGACTTGTGTAATCCCTTCTGGCATATTCAAGAATTTTTGTAAGTGTTTACTTATTTTAGATGCCGCAATAATCACCATAGAGAGCTTGAATTAATTTTTCTTTCATTTAGTAGTGTATTTTTCAAACATACTTATCTATCAGGCTGACTTCGAATGTAACCATGTCCTCCACAGTGGCATTTTTTCTCCAGAAACTGACCGAGAACATATTCACGAAAACCACTAAAGGAGCCGCTCTACCAATGTTGTCAATGGCAGTTCAGTACGACAAGCATCCAAAAGCTAACGGGTTTTCGGAGGCTGTCGGAAGAAACCGTCTTAAAACTGCCAAAGATGGTGAGTACCTCCGAATATTCACAAAACCTTTTTCACTGGAGGAAGAAAGAGCAATAGAGCAGCAAAGCATTTCCCTCGCTAAACATTTTTATGGCCTTACAGATCATTACGATATATACTTTCTGAATTCGCCTAAAAATAAAGATGCATACATTAAAGACGTATACATTTCGGGGATTTGCGTTGAAGGGGGGGGGGGGGGGGGCGTGCTAGTGTAGTTCGTGTAGTATGCAAAACGGTTGCGCCACGGGGGGCGTAGTGTCTAGTGCATCTACAGTACTTAGCGACCGTTAGGCCTGAATTCGTATCCCGGCCTTGGTACAAATTTTCATTCATCGCTTCATTCAACATAGTAAATCATAGGCGTTTGATGCTGGAAAAGACATCGGGGACCGTGAAGCTTCATTTTAGAAAAATATAAAGTTCCTAATTTGTTTTTCAAGCATATAGTACTTTTTTCCCTTCATTTGGAGGTACAAGTACAAACTGCGAACTCTTGCCCAAGGACTGCTTACTCTTCCCCACAGCAAGGGGTACGTGCGAGCAAAATTATTTTTTTATAAAGCTTTTATTAGTGCTCTAATAATAACTGGATGACAATGAGACTTTTAAAACTTTTACACAGCGATACCAAGATGTCAAACTTGGTGTTGCATGCGTAATTGACAAATTTCGCTTTAAGTTTATTAAAAATATTTAATAAAACCAAAATAGTATAGTTTATTTCAGCCTACACTACAGTTTCATGTTACTTATTATCCTGTAGATTGTGGGTGAGCGGCAACACTACACATTTTCCGCGTAAATCGATCTGAAAATAGTTGTAGTTTGTTGTAGTGGTTCAAAAGCGCAAAATATGGGAAATGTTATCCATACTAAATTTTTAACACAGAAAAATAATTAATTGAGAGAATAGAGATTACAGTGGTACAAAATATATAACGTAAATGGTGGGTTCGTAAAACCAGTGACTGTAAAAACAGATGTTACTCTAAATAAACTGTTAGGTTTCTATGTTTCTAAAATTTACCAGGTACTAAAAGGGAGCTGTAGAAACTGTAAGGTAAAAAATCATGGTCAAGGAACATAGCGTCAAAATTTCAAAATCACAGATTTGGGAAATTGTTTTGCACCAGTTTACTTGGAAATGTGCAGGACCACCTGGCTCGATATGCTACAGCTGTGTGATTCTGTTACTCCTTCGACGGTCTGTTGCTTGATGATGAAGAAAATGGTGGTGGTCGTCTTTTTTTTTTTTTTTTTTCTTCATTGAGTTTCGATTCCCCCCGAAGGAGCCGGGCTGGCAGCAGCTTACTACGCCGCTCTTCAGCCTACAGAATTTTTTAAAGAGATGAAGATAATAAATAATAAAAGCTGGCGATAAAATCGATTACTTAAATGGTAAAATGGCGGAAAATTTGTGGAACTTAAAACATAAAACACAGGGTTGATGACGGTAATAAAATACATAGGAAGCAGAAAAATAATAGACTGACAATTAAAAAACCCGGCGACAGTGTGGTTTCTGTTCGCAAGAGATATAAAATTCACACCCAGCGACGACATGATTTCTATTCGCAACACTTTGGAAAGACGCACAACACTGAACACTCACTTGAACACTGCACTAAAAAGTTCGCACAAATATGACATACCAAAGCCGAGGGCAGACAGGGGGAACCTGGACAGATGATGGGAAAGAAAAGGGGGAAAGGAGAGGAAAAAACGAAGTGGGGGGTAGGGGGAGAAGGAGACGATGGAGGATGAGGGTGGGCGTCGTCAGAAGTTCGGACATTCATAGACAAGTGCGCCGAGGACAGTTTAAACACCAGCTGTGGTAGTCTTGGGAAACACGACAGGGCTTGAGCCACCAACCCGTATCACTTAGTAAACGATCGGTAGGAAATGTGCTCGAGAAGAGAAGATGCGTCAGCTTTTGTTTCGCATGAAATGTTACGCATACGTTTAGCTCGGCCGGTTAGGCGTTCCAGCGGAGAATTTTCGTCGCAGAATTATACACCTGTTCGGCAACAATTCAAGTGTCGGTGCCCGCTAGCGGGAGCATACCGCCGTGCCGCCACCGCCGCCGCCGCCGCACAGTGGTCGGACAGCCGGCGTCCGACGCCGCGCGTCTTCCATCATTACGCGCCTCGCAAATAAGCGGCCGAACAATAGGAGCGGAGCGCCGGCCCACCGTAAATCCCGCATAAAATATCGGCTCCCCGAATGCTTATAATACCGTGCGCAGGGTGACTGTTTCGTGCGGCCGCGTTGCATAACTCGCGCGACTAATTAAACAGACTTATAGCGGCGACGGCCGGCTGTATCTGGCGGCGGCCCACCGCAAATCTTAATGAGAAAAACGAAATCTGGCCGAAAGAATGGAGCCGGCGGATCGGCGCTGCCCGATAGACGAGCTGCTGACAAAAAGCGCCCGTGTAGCGGCGCCTTTAATGTGAACGCTGGCATCTGGCCGCGGCGGGCCTTCGCCTGCCGCTGCGTCGGCGCCGGCGCTCGTAAAGACGCGGCCGGCGTGGGGGAGGCGTCGATCGCCCTCCCCGTCTTACGTAAGCCTCTCAATCACCTCGACGGCCCTGCTGCACCGCCCGTCCGAATCGTCTTTACTGGGGCTAACGGCTCCACGTGTCGCGGAGTGGCAGTAGGGCTAGGGACGTCCATAAAATATCGATACATCAAAACATTATATAAAGAAACTTCCACATGGGAAAAATATATTAAAAACAAAGATTCCAAGACTTACCAAGCGGGAAAGCGCCGGTAGACAGGCACAATAAATAAAACACACAAACACACAAAATTTCTAGCTTTCGTAACCGACGGTTGCTTCTTCAGGAAAGAGGGAAGGAGAGGGAAAGACGAAAGGATGTGGGTTTTAAGGGAGAGGGTAAGGAGTCATTCCAATACCGGGAGTGGAAAGACTTGCCTTAGGGGGAAAAAGGACAGGTGTACACTCACACACACACACACACACACACACACACACACACATATCCATCCTCACACACACAGACACAAGAAGTCATTGTGTGTTTTATTTATTGTACCTGTCTACCGTCGCTTTCCCGCTTGGTAAGTCTTGGAATCTTTGTTTTAATATATATATATATATATATATATATATATATATATATATATATATATATATATATATACTGCGCGGGGTAGGCGCAAGGACGTGGGCGCCTTGCCATTGTTCGCTCGGCTCTGCCCGTCGGGGGTTCGAGCCCTCCTTCGGGCATAGGTGTGTGTATTGTCCTTAAACGTAAGTTAGTTTAAGTTAGATTAAGCAATGATTGAGTAAGATGAACATCAACAAAAGCAAAACGGAGATAATGGAATGTAGTCGAATTAAATCGGGTGATGTTGCGGGAATTAGATATAGAAGTGAGACTCTTACAGTAGTAAATGAGTTTTGCTATTTGGGGAACAAAGTCACTGATTATGGTGGAAGTAGAGAGGATATAAAATGTAGACTAGCAATGGCAAGGAGAGCGTTTTTGAAGAAGAGAAATTTGTTAACATCGAGTAGAGATTTAAGTGTCAGGAAGTCGTTTCTGAAAGTATTTGTACCGTGCGTAGCCATGTATGGAGGTGAAACGTGGACGATAAATACTTTGGACAAGAAGAGAATAGAAGCTTTCGAAATGTGGTGCTACAGAAGAATGCTGATGATTAGATGCTTAGATCACATAACTAGTGAGGAGGTATTGAATAGGATTGGGGAGAAGAGAAGTTTGTGGCACAACTTGGCTAGAAGAAGGGATCGGTTGGTAGGACATGTTCTGAGACATCGAGGGAACCCCAATTTAGTATTGGAGGGCAGTGTGGAGGGTAAAAATCGTGGAGGGAGACCAAGAGATGAATACACTAAACAGATTCATAAGCATGTAGGTTGCAGTAGATACTGGGAGATAAAGGAGCTTTCACAGGATAGAGTTGGATGGAGAGCTGCATCAAACCAGTCTCTGGACTGAAGACCACAACAACAATAGGAATTTACCCAAAATTTCCAAATATATATGTACTACTCGGAAAGCAGTTGTTGAGAAGGGAGTGAGACATGGTTGTAGCCTGTCAACGATGTTATTCAGTGTGTACATTGGACAAGCAGTAAAGAAAACCAAAGAAAAATTTGGAGTAGGAATTAAAGTTCAGGGAAAAGTTATATAAACTTTGACGTTTGTGATGACATTGTAGCCGGCCGCGGTGGTTTCGCGGATCTAGGCACGCAGTCCGGAACCGTGCGACTGCTACGGTCGCAGGTCCGAATCCTGCCTCGGGCATGGATGTCTGTGATGTCCTTAGGTTAGTTAGGTTTAAGTAGTTCTAAGTTCTAGGGGACTAATGACCACAGCAGTTGAGTCCCATAGTGCTCAGAGCCATTTGATGACATTGTAATTACGTCAGAAGCAGCAAAGGACTTGGAAGAGCAGTTGAACGGAATAGACATTGTCTTGAAAAGAGGACATAAGATGAACATCAACAAAAACAAAACAAGGCTAACGGAATGTTGTGTTGTTGTTGTCTTCAGTCCTGAGACTGGTTTGATGCAGCTCTCCATGCTACTCTATCCTGTGCAAGCTGCTTCATCTCCCAGTACCTACTGCAACCTACATCCTTCTGAATCTGCTTAGTGTACTCATCTCTCGGTCTCCCTCTACGATTTTTACCCTCCACGCTGCCCTCCAATGCTAAATTTGTGATCCCTTGATGCCTCAAAACATGTCCTACCAACCGATCCCTTCTTCTAGTCAAGTTGTGCCACAAACTTCTCTTCTCCCCAATCCTATTCAATACCTCCTCATTAGTTACGTGATCTATCCACCTTATCTTCAGTATTCTTCTGTAGCACCACATTTCGAAAGCTTCTATTCTCTTCTTGTCCAAACTAGTTATCGTCCATGTTTCACTTCCATACATGGCTACACTCCAAACAAATACTTTCAGAAACGACTTCCTGATACATAAATCTATATTCGATGTTAACAAATTTCTCTTCTTCAGAAACGCTTTCCTTCCCATTGCCAGTCTACATTTTATATCCTCTCTACTTCGACCATCATCAGTTATTTTACTTCCTAAATAGCAAAACTCCTTTACTACTTTAAGTGTCTCATTTCCTAATCTAATTCCCTCAGCATCACCCGATTTAATTTGACTACATTCCATTATCCTTGTTTTGCTTTTGTTAATGTTCATCTTATAACCTCCTTTCAAGACACTGTCCATTCCGTTCAACTGCTCTTCCAAGTCCTTTGCCGTCTCTGACAGAATTACAATGTCATCGGCGAACCTCAAAATTTTTACTTCGTCTCCATGAATTTTAATACCTACTCCAAATTTTTCTTTTGTTTCCTTTACTGCTTGCTCAATATACAGATTGAATAACATCGGGGAGAGGCTACAACCCTGTCTCACTCCTTTCCCAACCACTGCTTCCCTTTCATGCCCCTCGACTCTTATGACTGCCATCTGGTTTCTGTACAAATTATAAATAGCCTTTCGCTCCCTGTATTTTACCCCCGCCACCTTTAGAATTTGAAAAAGAGTATTCCAGTCAACATTGTCAAAAGCTTTCTCTAAGTCTACAAATGCTAGGAACGTAGGTTTGCCTTTTCTTAATCTTTCTTCTAAGATAAGTCGTAAGGTCAGTATTGCCTCACGTGTTCCAACATTTCGACGGAATCCAAACTGATCCTCCCCGAAGTCTGCATCTACCAGTTTTTCCATTCGTCTGTAAAGAATTCGCGTTAGTATTTTGCAGCCGTGGCTTATTAAACTGATAGTTCGGTAATTTTCACATCTGTCAGCACCTGCTTTCTTTGGGATTGGAATTATTATATTCTTCTTGAAGTCTGAGGGTATTTCGCCTGTCTCATACATCTTGCTCACCAGCTGGTAGAGTTTTGTCATGACTGGCTCTCCAAAGGCCGTCAGTAGTTCTAATGGAATGTTGTCTACTCCGGGGGCCTTGTTTCGACTCAGGTCTTTCAGTGCTCTGTCAAACTCTTCACGCAGTATCGTATCTCCCATTTCGTCTTCATCTACATCCTCTTCTATTTCCATAATATTGTCCTCAAGTACATCGCCCTTGTATAAGCCTTCTATATACTCCTTCCACCTTTCTGCCTTCCCTTCTTTGCTTAGAACTGGGCTGCCATCTGAGCTCTTGATATTCATACACGTGGTTGTCTTCTCTCCAAAGGTCTCTTTAATTTTCCTGTAGGCAGTATCTATCTTACCCCTAGTGAGATAAGCTTCTACATCCTTACATTTGTCCTCTAGCCATCCCTGTTTAGCCATTTTGCACTTCCTGTCGATCTCATTTTTGAGACGTTTGTATTCCTTTTTGCCTGCTTCATTTACTGCATTTTTATATTTTCTCCTTTCATCAATTAAATTCAATATTTCTTCTGTTACCCAAGGATTTCTAGCAGCCCTCCTCTTTGTACCTACTTTATCCTCTGCTGCCTTCACTACTACATCCCTCAGAGCTACCCATTCTTCTTCTACTGTATTTCTTTCCCCTATTCCTGTCAATTGTTCCCTTATGCTCTCTCTGAAACTCTGTACAACCTCTGGTTCTTTCAGTTTATCCAGGTCCCATCTCCTTAATTTCTCACATTTTTGCAGTTTCTTCAGTTTTAATCTACAGGTCATAACCAATAGATTGTGGTCAGAGTCCACATCTGCCCCTGGAAATGTCTTACAACTTAAAACCTGGTTCCTAAATCTCTGTCTTACCATTATATAATCTATCTGATACCTTTTAGTATCTCCAGGGTTCTTCCACGTATACAACCTTCTTTCATGATTCTTAAACCAAGTGTTAGCTATGATTAAGTTGTGCTCTGTGCAAAATTCTACTAGGCGGCTTCCTCTTTCATTTCTTAGCCCCAATCCATATTCACCTACTATGTTTCCTTCTCTCCCTTTTCCTACACTCGAATTCCAGTCACCCATTACTATTAAATTTTCGTCTCCCTTCACTATCTGAATAATTTCTTTTATTTCATCATACATTTCTTCAATTTCTTCATCATCTGCAGAGCTAGTTGGCATATAAACTTGTACTACTGTAGTAGGTGTGGGCTTCGTATCTATCTTGGCCACAATAATGCGTTCACTATGCTGTTTGTAGTAGCTTACCCGCATTCCTATTTTCCTATTCATTATTAAACCTACTCCTGCATTACCCCTATTTGGTTTTGTGTTTATAACCCTGTAGTCACCCGACCAGAAGTCTTGTTCCTCCTGCCACCGAACTTCACTAATTCCCACTATATCTAACTTTAACCTATCCATTTCTCTTTTTAAATTTTCTAACCTACCTGCCCGATTAAGGGATCTGACATTCCACGCTCCGATCCGTAGAATGCCAGTTTTCTTTCTCCTGATAACGAGATCCTCCTGAGTAGTCCCCGCCCGGAGATCCGAATGGGGGACTATTTTACCTCCGGAATATTTTACCCAAGAGGATGCCATCATCATTTAATCATACAGTAAAGCTGCATGTCCTCGGGAAAAATTACGGCTGTAGTTTCCCCTTGCTTTCAGCCGTTCGCAGTACCAGCACAGCAAGGCCGTTTTGGTTAATGTTGCAAGGCCAGATCAGTCAATCATCCAGACTGTTGCCCCTGCAACTACTGAAAAGGCTGCTGCCCCTCTTCAGGAACCACACGTTTGTCTGGCCTCTCAACAGATACCCCTCCGTTGTGGTTGCACCTACGGTACGGCCATCTGTATCGCTGAGGCACGCAAGCCTCCCCACCAACGGCAAGGTCCATGGTTCATGGGGGGAGGAACGGAATGTAATCGAATTAAATCAGATGATGCCGGCGGAATTAGATATGGAAACGAGACAAAGTAGTAAATGAGCTTTGGCATTTTGGCAGCAAAATGACAATGATAGCCGCAGTAGAGAGTATATAAAATATGGGCTTCAAGGGCAAGAAAAGTATTTCTGAAGAGGAGAAATTTGTTAACATCAAATATACACTACTGGCCATTAAAAGAGCTACACCAAGAAGAAATGCAGATGATAAACGGGTATTCACTGGACAAATATATTATACTAAACACACATATGATTACATTTTCCGCAATTTGGGTGCATAGATCTTCAGAAATCAGTACCCAGAACAACCACCTCTGGCCGTAATAACGGCCTTGATCCGCCTGGGCATTGAGTCAAACAGAGCGTGAATGGCGTGTACAGGCACAGCTGCCCATGCAGGTTCAACACGATACCACAGTTCATCACGAGTAGTGACTGGCGTATTGTGACGAACCAGTTGCTCGGCCACCATTGACCAGACGTTTTCAATTCGTGAGAGGTCTGGAGAACGTGCTAACTAGGAATGGTGTCGAAAACCTTCTGTAAATCTAAAAATATGGAATCAATTTGACATCCCCTGTCGATAGCACTCATTACTTCGTGAGTGTGAAAAGCTAGTTGTGTTCAGCAAGAACCATGTTTCCAGAATCCGTGCTATGTGTCAATAAATACTTCTCTTCGAGGTACTTTATAATGTTCGAATACAGTATATGTTCCAAAACCCTACTGCAAATCGACGTTAGTGATATGGGTTTTTTTCAGCGGATTACTCCTATTTTCCGTTTTGGGTATTGGTGTGACTTGAGCAATTTTCCAGTCTTTAGGTATGGATCCTTCTGTCAGCGAGCGGTTCCATATAATTGCTATATATGGAGCTATTGTATGAGTATATTCTGGGAGGAACCTGACTGGCATACAATCTGGACGGCAGGCCTAGCTTTTATTAAGTGATTTAAGCTGCTTTGTTACACCGAGGATATCTGCTCCTGTGTTTCTCATCTCTGCATTTGCTCTTGACATGAATTCGGGAACATTTACTTCGTATTCTTTGGTGAAGAGGTTTCGGAAAACTGTTTAATAACTCTGCTTTAGTGGCACTGTCATCACCGACTTCACGTTGTTATGGCACAATGAAGGTATTGATTCCGTCTTGCCACTGGTGTCATTTAAGTATGACCAGAATCTCTTTGGGTTTACTGCCAGATTTCGAGGCAGAATTATTAAAAGCATCACACATTGAAGTACGCGCCATATCGAAATTCTGCAACACTTTGCCTGTCTTGGGGATTTTGCGATCTTTTAAATTTGGCATGCTTTTTTCGCTGTTCCTGCGACAGCGATCTGATCCTTTTCGTGTACCAAGGGGGATCACTACCATCACTTATTGATTTAATTGCTGTCGATGCTATCTCTGTGAAATCATTCCACAACTTTTCTACGCTTACAAGATCAGTTCGGAAGGAGTGAAGACTGTCCTTTAAAAAGGCTTTAAGAACATTTTTATCAACTTTTTTAAAATTGATATACTTTGCGTTTTTTTCGTGGTTGTAGTTGTCACGGTATTCAGCCTAGGATCAACCGCCTTGTGGTCGCTAATCTCTGAATTCGCCACGATACTCACTATTTGTTCAGGATTATATGTTGCTAAGAGGTCAAGTATGCTTTCGTAACAATTTACGCTTCGAGTGGGCTCATGAACTAATTGTTAAAAATAATTTCTGAGAAACCATTCAGTATAATTTCGGATGACGTTTTATGATTGCCGGCGGCTTTAAACTTATAAGTTTTTCAGCGTATCGAGGGTAGATTGAAGTCACCACCGACTATAATTATATTAGTGGGGTACCTATTTGAAATGAGACTCAGGTTTTCTTCTTCCACCAACAATATCTTCTGAGTCGGGGGTCGGTAAAACGATCCAATTAATAGTTCAGTCCGATTGTCAGGTACAACCTCTACCCATACTATTTAGCAAGAACTATCTTCTTCAGTTTTGCTAAAGGGCAAACTACATCTGACAGCAATAAATACTCCACCGCCAACTGTAATCTTTATTTATTTCAAGTTTCTGCTACCAGTCACTTTTTACTTTATGCTTAATCTAACACAGTGCAACACGTTTCCAACATGTTCTGTTTATCTTCAGGCGTTTATACATACATACATACTTATAGAGAAATGTTACTTAAAAATAAACAGTCTTAAACTAGATTAATCTAGTGCTCTTTGTCCATTTTTTTTATACTGTAGCTGCTGGTGTGGCATTTGGGGGGAAGGAGGGGGGCAGTGTATAGCTAGAAATCGAAATCAGTGATGTCTTCTGCTGGTTTTCTTCCTTGTGGTTAACTATGGATATCACAGCAATTTTATCATCTTGCTGCTTCACTTGCATCACTGGTGTAATGGCGGAGCTGTTGATTGACATTACACTACTTGAAATTATATTTTGTCACTGATTGCCAACTTAATTCACGGCAAAAATTGCTTCAATGTTATACACACAACACAAGATGGCGGACTGTGCAGTAAAGTGGTTTGCGGCAGATATGACATGTAAGTATAGTACTATACGCTATGCGTACTTCATCAGCTACTCAGTCCGTATGCACTCCAGCATTGCCTCTGCAGCGTAATAGCCTGACATATCATCCTAATCCAAACACATAGTTTGACCCTACTCGCATCCAAGCTGTGCCCGTCCACGAAATGAATACATTCGCAAAATCCATCTCTGTGGCTGCTGTTACCACCTCTGGAACAAATTATCTTGCACTCTGAGCACTTAATTGCCCAGTCTCGTTTAATAAAGATGTGTAGCGTTTTTTTTTTTGTGTCGACTTCGTAGCTCTTCCTCAAAAACTGTCGTACTTAGCTTGTTTCCCTCGATTAAGCTTGTTTATCTTTTCATTCCTGCGCCGTTAATGCCACTTTCTCTTCCCCAATTTTCATCAGTGTTTTATCATGTTTCTCCTTACTCCCTCTTCCACTGCTTCTCTGGGACTCATTACTGCTTGAGCTCATACATTAAATTTATCATCCTGTAATAGCATGAAGAATATAAGCTGTGTATTTTCTAAGGTCTTTTTGCTATAGTAATTTCTAAATTTCGGATTCTACGTTGTAAGTAATGTAATGCAAAATTTGCGTGAGTCTGGTTAAATAAATCAAAAAATAACTATTGTTGTTGTTGAGATCCTTAGTCCGAAGACTAACGCTCTCGATGATGCTCTATCCTGTGAGAGCCTCTTCATCCTCAAATAACCACGGTAACCTACATCCTTTTGAATCTGCTCACTTTATTAAACTCTCGGTCTCTCTCTGCGACAGAAAGGTAATTAAGAATGTAAGTGATGAATCGAAACAAATCGTAACACCAAATACAATTTAAAGCACATAGCGAAGAGTTCCACATGGTGATTTTGGCCCACAGCTGTTGAACAGGTCTCTTTCATGTCTAGCGCGATACGGCAGGACAGGGAAGTCGGACGACCATGACACGCTTCGCTGCGCATTTTGTGCGGCTCGTTCCTGGAAAAGTTTCAACAGGCGCTATCTGGGGAACTGTGACGGCGCAGGGTGAGTCAGCACGACCTGACAAGGGGTTGCAGCCGCCCCTGTTCACACAATGGGCCGCCACTTCACGCTGGCCGCCCGGTGGAAATAGCTGGTAGCGAGCGAGCTCCGCTTTGTGGCGCTGGAGCTGATTTGCACCCCACCGACTGCGACCTTGGGAGGCACCCCTGCTGTGAGGCTGTGAGCAAACACCTGAGTCATAAGCCGCTGCCGGCAGGGGGCACTTCATTGCTCCCGCCTTGTGGCTTCGCGCACTCGCCCCGAGGGGGTGGGGAACAATACGCGAACAGCGTCACTAGAACACTGTGCACTGCA
Organism: Schistocerca gregaria; assembly: GCF_023897955.1. Taxonomy (NCBI): domain Eukaryota; kingdom Metazoa; phylum Arthropoda; class Insecta; order Orthoptera; family Acrididae; genus Schistocerca; species Schistocerca gregaria. The sequence goes on from NC_064924.1 coordinate 430,843,818, forward strand.
CTGAAAAAGTTCCAACTACGTATGTTCTCCTTAGGGGTGATATGAGATACATTACCCAAGAAAAGCGTCACGCGAATCGCTTCGTCCTGTTATAGACATTGGCCCTTTAGTTGTCTTGTGTTTCATTGTACAATTAAAAATTCTTTTAGACTATGCAATGACCCGAGGTGTCATTATAGGGATTAAAACAGACAGTTTACTCAGTAGCTTTTCCACACTCTGACGATGCCCCAAAAGGGGTGAAACGAGTTAATGAAAGAAATCGTTTTGAAACACTGATTCTCAATCTCAAATATTTTTTCTTCTCCGTTGTGGATTGTGAAATGTTGAGTAAAAGGAAGATACCTCTTCTGTACTTGCAACTAGTTGGTATTCTCTTGAAATATTTATTTTTCAGTCGGTCAACTCATCTACAGTAACAACGGGCTAACGATCAGACACCATGTACCGTCCTCCACACATAAAGGATTGCGGAGTACAAGTTTTAGCAATTCTGTGAAACCGTAACAGAAATATGTGCACGTAATTACACTGAAGAGCCAAATAAACTGGTACACTTGCCTAATGTCATGTAGGGCCCCTGTGAGCACGCAGGAGTGCCGCAGCATGACATGGCGTGGACTACACTAGCGTCTGAAGTAGTGCTGGAGGGAACTGACACCATGAGTCCTGAAGGACTGTCCGTAAATCCGTAAGAGTACGACGGGGTGGAGGGCTCTTCTGAACGACACCCTGCAAGGTATCCCAGATATGCTCGATAATGGTTATATCTGCAGAGTTGGGTGACCAGTGGAAGAGTTTGAACTCTGAAGAGTGGTCTTGGAGCCACTCTGCAGCAATTCCGGACGTGTGACGTGTCGCATTGTCCTGCTGGAATTGTCCAAATCCGTCGGAATGCACAATGGACAGGGGTGACCAACGGAAGTGTTTGAACTGTGAAGAGTGGTCCTGGAGCCAACCTGTAGCAATTGCGGACTTTTAGCGTGTTGCATTGTCCTGCTGGAATTGCCCAAGTCCATCGGAATGGACATGAATGGATGGACGTCACCAGACAGGATGCTTACGTATGTGTCACCTGTCTGAGTCATATCTAGATGTATCAAGGATGCCATATCACCCCAGCTGCACACGCCCCACACCATTACAGATTCTCCACCAGCTTGAACAGTCCCCTGCTGACATGCAGGGTCCAAGGAGTCATGAGGTTGTCTCCGTACCCGTGCACGTCCATCCGCTCGATACAATTTGAAACGAGACTTGTCCGACCAGGCAACGTATTTCCAGTCATCAACATTCCAGTGTCGGTGTTGACGGGTCCAGGCGAGGTGTAAAGCTGTGTCAAGCATTCATCAAGGGTACACGAGCGGGCCGTCGGCTCCGAAAGCCCATATCGGTGACGTTTCGTTGGCTCAGCATTGAAATCTGCAGCACTTTGCAGAAGAGTTGCACTTCCGGCACTTTGAAAGATTCTCATCAGTCGTCGTTGGTCCCGTTCTTGCAGGATCATTTTTCCTGCCGCAGCGGTTTCGGAGACTTGATGTTTTACCGGATTCCTGATATTCACGGTACACTCGCGAAATGGTCGTACCGGAAAATCCCGAGTTCATCGCTACCTCGTAGTTGCTGTGTCTCATCGCTCGTTCGCCGACAGTATCACTACGTTCAAACTCACTTAAATCTTGATAAGCTGCAGTTGTAGCAGCGGTAGCCGTTCTAACAGCTGTGTCAGACACTTGTGTTCTTATATAGGCGTTGCCTGTTCACATATCTCTGTATTTGAATACGCTTACCTATACCAGTTTCTTTGGCGCTTCAGTTTATGGACACAGGAGTGAATTTATTTAAAAAGCAGGTGACTCTATTGGCGTAAAATTCTATCGCACTATATACGATCAGCCCATGACAGCAGTTTGTGGCAGATTAAGGCCATCGCTGTAAGAAGTCTTGCTGTAAGCTTCTCGTCTTCTGTTTGTCGATAGTGGCTCCCTAAGCCCTACAAGAAGAGCATATGGAATTTATTTCCTTAATTCCAGCAGATAATCACAAACAAAGTGTCGTCGGACTGTTGGTTTTGGTTTATGATGCCGTCTTCAAATCGAACTGAAACAAACAAGAGGTGATATTATTAAGAAATGACTAATATGTTTCTTGTCTGAGCATGGTGAATATGTCTCCTTTTTAATGAGATGTGAAGATGGACGTTATTGACCGAAATCGATAAAGTGATTTCTTTTTGTGGTCATGGACTTGAATCTTGAAGCGGCTGCCTCTGTAGCTCAGTGGTTAGCGAGTCTGGTTGCTACGCGGAGGACAGGGGCAGAACCGAACCGAGGTGATCCTGCGCCATTGGGAGAACTGTTTAAGCTGCGCCCCTCCTTCTCCTCTCCCCTCCCCCCCTGAAAAAACTACTTTTATGCAGTTTTTTCTTCGCAGATTTAGGAAATTTTGTAGTGTGTAAAGTAGATTTAATAATATAATACAATATGATATTACTTAAATGAGCCATATAGATCATCTATATTGCATGAAACAATTAATAATAAATTGTGTAACTTTCTAAATCAACTGAAAATGAAACAAAATCTATGCCTTAGTGTTTATGGCAGTTACTACACAGTGATTTTAGTATGAAGCATCATAAAGAACAGATTTTATTTTATCGTCATAAATTATTAATAGTGCTTAAATTATTAACTACAAATAAAATGTAAAAGGCTATTAATTGAGTGTAGGGAACAGGTTCATTTCCAAGAATTGTGTTTTCATTGTAATGTCACTTTCCATTTCATTGCTCTAAGCGAAAGAAACTCATTATATCATGAAAAATATTGCAGCTGTGTCGTGTTCTATCGATAAGATACCTGGACTTGAGAGTCTATTGCACCTATATTCGACATTAAGTAGTTTTTTCATCTTTTTTTCATTTCTTGAAGCTGCTTTGACAAGGTGCTGCACTCACTGAATTATCGTAAATATCCTGAAGGCTATTTTGATTTGCGGATAGGTATCTCGTGACTCATAGTTTGAAGAAAACACGAATTTTTAAAATATCCAACTGGGAGAAAGCTTTTTCAATGCTCTCTATCAGCTCTTTCTATTGGAATATCAAAGCCGCTATTTCGTTAACTACCTAAGTTGGAAACAGTTTATGATGTTGCTGAGCAACAGTCATAGAATAATTTTAAATGAATACACTGCCGTTTGACTGTATTGTTGTTTATGTTAACGTCACAAACTCAATCATTTGAAAATGGCATAAAAGTCCGAAAACTGTTTCGTAATTAGATAAACAGCAATGCAGTCAAATGGCGGTGTGTTTATTTAAAAATTAGCTAAGTTAGCTGCTGTATTTTGCACCAAAATATGCTACATATTTTTCAAAATAATGTACAGAGCTTTCATTGAAGGCTTACTTGTTGTTGTTGTTGTTGTCTTCAGTCCTGAGACTGGTTTGATGCAGCTCTCCATGCTACTCTATCCTGTGCAAGCTGCTTCATCTCCCAGTACCTACTGCAACCTACATCCTTCTGAATCTGCTTAGTGTACTCATCTCTCGGTCTCCCTCTACGATTTTTACCCTCCACGCTGCCCTCCAATGCTAAATTTGTGATCCCTTGATGCCTCAAAACATGTCCTACCAACCGATCCCTTCTTCTAGTCAAGTTGTGCCACAAACTTCTCTTCTCCCCAATCCTATTCAATACCTCCTCATTAGTTACGTGATCTATCCACCTTATCTTCAGTATTCTTCTGTAGCACCACATTTCGAAAGCTTCTATTCTCTTCTTGTCCAAACTAGTTATCGTCCATGTTTCACTTCCATACATGGCTACACTCCAAACAAATACTTTCAGAAACGACTTCCTGATACATAAATCTATATTCGATGTTAACAAATTTCTCTTCTTCAGAAACGCTTTCCTTGCCATTGCCAGTCTACATTTTATATCCTCTCTACTTCGACCATCATCAGTTATTTTACTTCCTAAATAGCAAAACTCCTTTACTACTTTAAGTGTCTCATTTCCTAATCTAATTCCCTCAGCATCATCCGATTTAATTTGACTACATTCCATTATCCTCGTTTTGCTTTTGTTGATGTTCATCTTATATCCTCCTTTCAAGACACTGTCCATTCCGTTCAACTGCTCTTCCAAGTCCTTTGCTGTCTCTGACAGAATTACAATGTCATCGGCGAACCTCAAAGTTTTTACTTCTTCTCCATGAATTTTAATACCTACTCCAAATTTTTCTTTTGTTTCCTTTACTGCTTGCTCAATATACAGATTGAATAACATCGGGGAGAGGCAACAACCCTGTCTCACTCCTTTCCCAACCACTGCTTCCCTTTCATGCCCCTCGACTCTTATGACTGCCATCTGGTTTCTGTACAAATTATAAATAGCCTTTCGCTCCCTGTATTTTACCCCTGCCACCTTTAGAATTTGAAAAAGGGTATTCCAGTCAACATTGTCAAAAGCTTTCTCTAAGTCTACAAATGCTAGAAACGTAGGTTTGCCTTTTCTTAATCTTTCTTCTAAGATAAGTCGTAAGGTCAGTATTGCCTCACGTGTTCCAACATTTCGACGGAACCCAAACTGATCCTCCCCGAGGTCTGCATCTACCAGTTTCTCCATTCGTCTGTAAAGAATTCGCGTTAGTATTTTGCAGCCGTGGCTTATTAAACTGATAGTTCGGTAATTTTCACATCTGTCAGCACCTGCTTTCTTTGGGATTGGAATTATTATATTCTTCTTGAAGTCTGAGGGTATTTCGCCTGTCTCATACATCTTGCTCACCAGCTGGTAGAGTTTTGTCAGGACTGGTTGTCCCAAGGCCGTCAGTAGTTCTAATGGAATGTTGTCTACTCCGGGGGCCTTGTTTCGACTCAGGTCTTTCAGTGCTCTGTCAAACTCTTCACGCAGTATCGTATCTCCCATTTCGTCTTCATCTACATCTACATCCTCTTCCATTTCCATAATATTGTCCTCAAGTTCATCGCCCTTGTATAAAACTTCTATATACTCCTTCCACCTTTCTGCCTTCCCTTCTTTGCTTAGAACTGGGCTGCCATCTGAGCTCTTGATATTCATACACGTGGTTGTCTTCTCTCCAAAGGTCTCTTTAATTTTCCTGTAGGCAGTATCTATCTTACCCCTAGTGAGATAAGCTTCTACATCCTTACATTTGTCCTCTAGCCATCCCTGTTTAGCCATTTTGCACTTCCTGTCGATCTCATTTTTGAGACGTTTGTATTCCTTTTTGCCTGCTTCATTTACTGCATTTTTATATTTTCTCCTTTCATCAATTAAATTCAATATTTCTTCTGTTACCCAAGGATTTCTAGCAGCCCTCGTCTTTGTACCTACTTTATCCTCTGCTGCCTTCACTACTACATCCCTCAGAGCTACCCATTCTTCTTCTACTGTATTTCTTTCCCCTATTCCTGTCAATTGTTCCCTTATGCTCTCTCTGAACCTCTGTACAACCTCTGGTTCTTTCAGTTTATCCAGGTCCCATCTCCTTAATTTCCCACATTTTTGCAGTTTCTTCAGTTTTAATCTACAGGTCATAACCAATAGATTGTGGTCAGAGTCCACATCTGCCCCTGGAAATGTCTTACAATTTAAAACCTGGTTCCTAAATCTCTGTCTTACCATTATATAATCTATCTGATACCTTTTAGTATCTCCAGGGTTCTTCCACGTATACAACCTTCTTTCATGATTCTTAAACCAAGTGTTAGCTATGATTAAGTTGTGCTCTGTGCAAAATTCTACTAGGCGGCTTCCTCTTTCATTTCTTAGCCCCAATCCATATTCACCTACTATGTTTCCTTCTCTCCCTTTTCCTACACTCGAATTCCAGTCACCCATTACTATTAAATTTTCGTCTCCCTTCACTATCTGAATAATTTCTTTTATTTCATCGTACATTTCTTCAATTTCTTCATCATCTGCAGAGCTAGTTGGCATATAAACTTGTACTACTGTAGTAGGTGTGGGCTTCGTATCTATCTTGGCCACAATAATGCGTTCACTATGCTGTTTGTAGTAGCTTACCCGCATTCCTATTTTCCTATTCATTATTAAACCTACTCCTGCATTACCCCTATTTGATTTTGTGTTTATAACCCTGTAGTCACCTGACCAGAAGTCTTGTTCCTCCTGCCAGCGAACTTCACTAATTCCCACTATATCTAACTTTAACCTATCCATTTCCCTTTTTAAATTTTCTAACCTACCTGCCCGATTAAGTGATCTGACATTCCACGCTCCGATCCGTAGAACGCCAGTTTTCTTTCTCCTGATAACGACATCCTCCTGAGTAGTCCCCGCCCGGAGATCCGAATGGGGGACTATTTTACCTCCGGAATATTTTACCCAAGAGGATGCCATCATCATTTAATCATACAGTAAAGCTGCATGTCCTCGGGAAAAATTACGGCTGTAGTTTCCCCTTGCTTTCAGCCGTTCGCAGTACCAGCACAGCAAGGCCGTTTTGGTTAATGTTGCAAGGCCAGATCAGTCAATCATCCAGACTGTTGCCCCTGCAACTACTGAAAAGTCTGCTGCCCCTCTTCAGGAACCACACGTTTGTCTGGCCTCTCAACAGATACCCCTCCGTTGTGGTTGCACCTACGGTACGGCCATCTATATCGCTGAGGCACGCAAGCCTCCCCACCAACGGCAAGGTCCATGGTTCATGGGGGGAGGAGGCTTACTTGACAAAATTAAATTGAGATGAAGTGGTGTGTTGTATGTGAGACCTGGTTCCCATTTGACTTATTATTCTATCCGACACTTTCTAGATCACTGTAGCTGAAACACTTTCACTGCAGTTCCACTCGTAAGAACGGCGAAAACGAAAACCTTCGATTTCACCCGCTCACCAGCATTTCAGCGAAGCAGCAGCATCTAAGAACCAAGCGCACTTTTGACACGTAACCCATGTGAAGCATGTTCGGCAGTAGTTACTTCTTTGTTATGCTACTTGTAAGAAATTTCACTGTGACAAACAGCGTGCGTTTACAGTCTGTGGCGGAGGGAAAGACATCCTCTCCGCACAAATCAGGCACACGAGGGGCAGGAGAACTCACTTAACTCGGCCAGCTGATGTTTAAATCGTCTTTCTTATTGTCATAGTTTTGAACATGGCTGTTTCTTGCTGGCTGTTTTTTTTCGGTCCGCTTTGGCGCCCCCTCTGGGTCTCTCCCTTTGGCAGGGGCATTCCTCTTCATAGCCTCGGGCTCGATTTCTGGTACTGCAAGGGGTTTTTTCTTGTGGGAGACTGAAACGGAGTTCGCTAGGCCTCTTGATTCCACTTGAGGGGCTACTTTAATGAGAAGTAACGGATTCAAGGTCTCGAAACCCGACAACGGTCAGCAGAGCGATGGGCTGATCCAAGGACCCTGCATACTGCATCCAAATTACGTCATTGGTAGAGGACGACACGGCAGTCGGTTGATTCCGATCGGCTCTCCTGGACCAGAATGCGGAACTTTGTTTTTTTATTGATTGGAAGTAAACAAGTCGCAGCTTACGGACCGATGACCTCAACAGTTTCGTCCCATAAGACCTTACCACAAATTTCCAATTTCCTTTGTCACTTGTTTGGAATTGTTTTGGGTTCTAGTATTGTTAATAAATTGTGTCTTCTGATAAACGTACACTCCCCTTCATCCCCCTGTCAATCAGACAATTCCACTCCACAGACTATGATCTGAGAACCGTTCATGAGGCAGGGCTGTTCAGTGACAGTCTTGTAGAAGACGCAGCGACGCAGTACAGTTGGGCTGGAGCTTTCGAGAAGGACACTTGAAGAATTCTGTCCTGTTGTAGCCTTGGAGGAGACAAGATGCCTCAATGGCTGCTAGTGCTTCGAAATGGTAGCCTTGCCAATGTCTGCCTCTGTTCCTGGTCCACTCTCTGCTGATGATACTGTCTAGGGTTTCAGGGTGGTCCAACATGGCAGGAAGGAACAACGTCACAGTTGAGTCATCGACAGCCCATCTGTCGCCTCTTCGTCCCAGAGTGGCATTGAAATACTGGAAAGCGGCAATCCCTTGCTTTATGCTGCAGACCGGAACGTGTAATTCCATATAACATGTAATTTTTTCGAAACTAACTGGCTGACTACGAATTCTTTGACATCATCTGTACTAGGTATAGATCATCTACCCCATATGTTCACGAAAATTTGTGCCAGACCGTGCCTATAACCCATGTTTCCAATTTATCGTGAGTGGTCGCCTTAACCACTTCGGCCATCCCTGCGAATTCCACGGAGCTGCCGGAACTTCCATACATGACTTTAAATTCTTCACCTAATGCTCGCATTATTCCATGGATTTCCGCAATAGTGACAATGAGAGAGCGGGGAATAGTGACCAGTGTTGTTATCGCTGTGTGCCCTCCTAGGCTTGTAATACTTACATGCAAGTCTCAAACAATAGCCATTGTTGACGATCCATGGCAGTACGATATGCTCTTACTTTCGAAATTAACCTTCTGACTCCGAATTCTTTGATATTAGCTCTATTAGGTATAGATCAACTACCCAACAGTAACACACGACATTTTCTTAGCATATGGAAGTTTGGATCGGTCCGGGAAGTGTGCATGGGTAGCCAAAGTGACAAAAGCCGACCGCGCGCTGTAAGTGGGAAGTGCGGGTTCTAGCACGAATTTTCGTATGTCACTATTAGATAGTACATCGATACCTAATACAGCTGGCGTCAAGAAATTCGCATTCACAGCTGTGGATCATCAACATGTCTGCTCTTTCGATCGTGCAGGTAAGCATGTAATATGTGTATCTACACTGCAGCGCCAAAGAAACTGGTATGGGCATGCGTGTTCAAATACGGAGTTGTGTAAACCGGCAGAATTAGGCGCTGCCGCCGGCAACGTCTACATAAGACAACAAGTGTCTGGCACAGATGTTCGATCAGTTACTGCTGCTACAATGGCAGGTTATCAAGATTTAAGTGAGTCTGAAAGTGATGTTATGGTCGGCACACGAGCGATAGGACACAGCATCTTCGAGGCAGCGATAAAGTAGGGATTTTCCCATGCAACCATTCCTCGAGAGTACCGTGAATGTCAGAAATACGGTGCAACATCAACTCTCCGACACCACTGCGGCTTTAAAAAGATCTTGCAAGAGCGGGACCAACGACGACTGAAAGAATCGTTCAACGGGACAGAAGGGCAGCTCTTTCGCAAATTGCTGCAGATTTAAATTCTGGGCCATCAGCAAGTGTTATTGTGCAAACCATTCAACGAATCATCATCGATATGGGCTTTCGGAGCCTCCACAACACAAAGCTTTATGCCTCGCCTGGGGACGTCGACATCGACACTGGACTGTTGATGACTGTAAACATGTTGCCTGGTCGGACGAGTCTCGTTTCAAATTGTATCGAGCAGATGGACGTGTACGGGTATGGAGACAACATCATGAATCCATGGACCCCGTATGTCAGCAGTGGACTGTTCAAGTTGTTGCAGGCTCTGTAGTGGTGTGGGGCGAGTACAGTTGGAGTGATATGGGACCGAAACTTCCTGGCAGATTAAAACTGTGTGCCCGACCGAGACTCGAACTCGGGACCTTTGCCTTTCGCGGGCAAGTGCTCTACCAACTGAGCTACCGAAGCACGACTCACGCCCGGTACCCACAGCTTTACTTCTGCCAGTACCTTGTCTCCTACCTTCCAAACTTTACAGAAGCTCTCCTGCGAACCATGCAGAACTAGCACTCCTGAAAGAAAGGATATTGCGGAGACAAGGAAGGTAGGAGACAAGGTACTGGCAGAAGTAAAGCTGTGGGTACCGGGCGTGAGTCGTGCTTCGGTAGCTCAGTTGATCAGTCGGCCTTTGGCTGTGGAGCGGTGCGGTACGTCCCGGCCGCTCCGTGTCGCGTTTCCGGGTGTGTTGTTGTTTACCGCGCCGGCGCGCTAGTGTTACGTATTGCCGTCACGTTCCTGACACACGATGGCTCTTTCGTATCGGAAAGCCACGATCAAGCTGCAGTTCGACACTACGTACTCTAGACCCAAGGCCCACGAAGTAGAGCGTTTTTTACGCGATGTGTTACATGTTGATCCTAACGAGCTGATCGGTATCCACTTATCTATTGTCTCCAGCGTCGTATATCTCAAGTTCACTGACGACGAAGCATGTGACAAACTTCTCAGACGCTCGACGGCAGGTTATCGGTTCTGCCACTCAGACGGAAACGTGGGTGTGGTGACGCTTGAACGTGCTGGATTGGGAATCCAAAATGTGCGCGTGTTTGAGCTCCCTTTTGAAGTTCCAGCGGATTTGGTCACCCTTGCTCTTCGACCCTATGGAACAGTTCTCGGCCACACGGCCGAAAAATGGAAGACCTTCGACACCTACCCTGTCCTTAACGGGGTGCGACAAGTCCGTATTGACCTGCATCGCCATATTCCTTCGTATCTCACGATCGCTGGTTGCAGGGCAATAATTATTTACGACGGTCAGCCGAGAACCTGCTCCGGTTGTGGCCAGACGGGACACATGCGTACCGAATGCCTGCAACGCCGTCTCGTGCAGACACCCTCGACCGACCAGATTCGTCCGTCGACACCGACCTCTCTGCCGATTACGTATGTTGCGGCGGCGAGACGGGAGACGCCAGCTGTATATGACGACCCCACTGTATTGGTGCGAGCTTTGGAGGACCCTGCAGTAGCTTCCACGGAGCCCCAAGCGTCTTTCAGTGCTGATGCTACTGATATCCTTTCGTCGGACCCCGGCGCACCGTCACAACGGCTCGCCGACGGCGCGATGGAAGTTGAAGCACAGGATGCAGCGTCCTCCCCTTGCCCTACGTCGGAAACAGAGGCGCGGCAGCGTAAGCAGAAATCACCCAAGCGTCATAAGAAGCGGCGCAAGACAACCGACGACGTAGAACAGCCCGAGGCGACACCGCTGGATGACGAGGTGCCTCAACCGCTCCACCGCGCCGACACAGGCGACCCTACCGTCTCACACGGTTCGACGTCTTCTCCCACTACCGCTGGGTCTGGACCACATGGGGATGCGGGAGATCACCGCAGCTCCGACACCGGGGATGCACCCTTGCCTCCGTCTGCCTCTCGAGATACAGTGGTGTCAACGTCCCTGGGCGACTGGGCGCAGGAGATGGAGTTGCAGGATGCGTTTCAGGACCAAGACGATGCACCGATGCCGATGGCAGCGTCTACGCGGCCGGCGACAGACGCCTAGGGCGGCATGAGCACCTCTCGTCGCTGCCTAGCACTTCGCAAGACCGGCGCTCCACGTCACGACTACTGCCCTCCTGTCATACCATGGTCACCTCCCGAGACTTGATGGACCAGGCATACCGCCTCGCCACGATCAACGTCAATGGCATTACATCTGATGTCAAGACCCGTATGCTGAAGGATACGTTACGCGCTGCGGATCTGGACGTTGTTTTCCTTCAAGAAGTCCGATCAGGACTCTGTCTCGATGCCTACGGATATGACGCCTACACTATGCCTGCAGATGTGGGCGGCGGAGGTACGGCGATTCTACTGCGGGAAGGGATAATGGCCACTGATGTCTCCTATTTACCGTCGGCCCGGGGGGTCGCACTCACGATTGGTACAGTGCGTCTGGTGAACTTATATGCTCCTTCAGGCACCGACAAAAGGAGAGAACGGCGCACCTTTTTTGCCGAAGATATAGCCCCGCTCTTCCAGGGCAATACCGACCACTTGGTAGTAGGCGGCGATTTTAATTGTGTGCTCCGCCCATCCGACCAGGAGCCACACTATACCACCTGCCCGGCACTCCAGGCACTTGTACAGGACTTGGCCTTGTTGGACACCTGGATCACCCAACACGGCGACCGTCGAGCACACACTTACTTTACTAGTCACTCCGCGAGCCGTTTGGATCGAGTCTACGTCACCCGCGGCCTACGATCGGCCGTTGTCGACGCTGAGATGTGGCCGGCAGCGTTCACGGATCACCTCGCATATGTGTGTACTCTCACCCTTCCCCGCCAGAGCGTCCGCCGAAGTAGGGGTCCGTGGCGCCTCAATGTGGCCCTTCTTGATGAGATAAATTGCAGACGCGCAGTCGAGTCCACATGGAGCAATTGCCACCGGCGTTTACCCGCCTACCGTTCTGTACTTCAATGGTGGTTACGGTGTGCAAAACCCGCACTGTGCCGAACATTAGTCAGCTATGGACGCGACCGAGCGCGCTGGTATACTGCGACTACTGATTTTTACTATACTGCGCTCCGCGAACTGGCTGTACAACCGCCGTCGCCAGAGCGACAATCAGCAGTACAACGCGTCAAGGCACAATTGCTTCGTATCAATGCCGTACGTCTTGCGGGTGTGCGGGTGCGAGCGAGGACGACTGATGATGTTCGTGGTGAACGACCTTCCCTCCACCATATCATTCAAGAACGCCGAAGACACAAGAGGCAGCTCATTACCGAGATTGAGACGGAGGATGGGCGACGCGTTGACGCACAAATGGATATCGTCCGAGCGTTCACACAGTCATATAAACTTCTTTACGAGAGGGAGTCCCACATGAATGTAGGGGTCAGGGAAGTCCTATCTGACCTACCAGTCTCTCGGAACCTACAAGATGACGCTACGCTCTTGTCGGCGGTGACTTTGGAAGAACTGCGAGAGGCTCTGTTGCGTGGCTCTCCCAACAAAACGCCTGGCCCTGACGGCCTCCCTCTTGAATTTTACAAGCGGTTCTTTGATCTCATGGGCCCAATGTGGGTCAGGATGTACAGTGAACTCCTGGACGCCGATTTTCAGGTACCATCTGACTTTACTGAGGGTCTCTTGATCCCTGTGCCCAAACCCGGCGGAGGCCGTCGCCCTCTTGATTTTCGCCCGTTGACAATGCTAAACACTGACTATAAGCTGTTGACACGCATGCTCCGTGAGAGGCTCAAACCTACGGTAATGGCGGCCATTCACACTGATCAAACCTGCCTCGGGGGCGACACTAACGTGTTTACGACTTTAAGCACCTATAGAGACGTGGTGGCGCTCATGCAAACTTGCCGCCTCCAAGGCGCCCTTGTTGCGCTGGACTTCGACCATGCTTTCGACCGCGTTAACCATGGTTTCCTGCGTGCTGTTATGGAACACATCGGTGTCCCGCGTCTGACGACGTCTGTTGTGCTTCGATTGATCCATGGGGCTGTCACGAGGATTATGATCAACGGCTGTCGGTCCGCCCCCGTCCGTGTCAACAGGTCCGTCCGGCAGGGTTGTCCTCTTTCTGCCATGCTCTTCGCCGTTGCCCTCGAACCAGCTCTTCACGGACTACGGCGACGCTTAGAAGGACTTACCCTCCGTTCCGTAACCTTTCGATGTGGTGCATACGCCGACGATGTGATGTTCTTAGCACGGTCTGGTGACGAAATACACACGGCGTTTTCCTGGCTCCACCAGTATGGGGCGGTGGCAGGCAGTGTGCTCAACCTTCGGAAATCACGCTACATGGAGGTAGGACGAGGAATGCCTGCAGGTCTGGCCGTACCTCTGATAAAGGTCCCGATGCTCAGGTGTTTAGGGATATCACTCCATCGACAAATACAACGCACGGCGGCCTTTACGTATCGTATGGTCTTACGACGACTCCGTTTAGAGGCTCGTCTCAATAAATTCAGATCATTGAACATTTTGCAACGCGCCCAATACGTCAATGTGTACATGGCTTCTCACCTTAACCATTACGCCCATGTACTGCCGATAACGGACACGATGGCTTCCAGGATACAGGCAGTGTTTGGACACGTGGTGAACGATGGTGCTGTTTTCAAGACCCGTTTTGTTACGCTCACTTTACCCTTCGACAAAGGCGGTATTGGACTCACTCACGTCAAGCACAGAGCGCTGCCACTGTATCTCCGTTCCATGAGGCGACTCTGGCTTTCACCAACAGCCAGTCTCCCCGGCCTACTGATTGAAGAAGTGGCCCCACGTACGCTGTACCCACCGGTACCAGTTGGACATTTATCGCCCTCGCTGTCACATATTAGAACGTTTTTCGTAGAGCATAGCTATGTGTTGCGGGTTATATCGGAGACACGGAATCCGACAGCGAAGACTTATTATAGTGCTCTCCAGCACTGGACTCCGGATAACGACATTGTACGGCGCCACCCTACGGTCGACTGGCCACGGGTATGGCGAGCCATCCACGCGCCGTTCCTGTCTACTTTCGTGCGGTCGACGTGGTATGTGGTCGTTAACGAGAAACTTCCAACCCGACAACGGCTGCATGCCATACACCTAATTGACGACCCTGTGTGCCCCCGTTGCACGACGTTAGACACGGACGAACATAGACTGAACTGTGGCCCCGCGCGTGAGTGCTGGAAACTGATCCGCCAGATCCTGGCTTTCCTGCTCCGCCGCCCCTACGTTTCGATTTTACCCCAAGAACTCTTTCATCCCGACGCTGTCTATTTCCCTATGACCCGGATGAATGCGGTTAATTGGGTACGAGGAATGGCGATACACTACATATACCGCGATGGAGACAAAGACGTCCTCGATTTATGGTACTATATGATCGACGAGTTTCTGGTCTTAACGAACAGACAGGATTACCGGAACCTTTTTGCGAACTATTTGGGTTCGTCATTCATGGACCCACCACCCAGCTGGGGTGTGCCGGGTGTGAGAAGACATTAACTTGTAGATGTGATCTTTCCACGATTCCCCTATGGTAACAGAAACAGTCTCTGACTGTGTGAAGCGGCCCCGGGCGCTCCAACGATTGGTGGCTGGTGATGTCCAATGTAATGACGACCGCCCGTTCCTGGCCGCCCGCCTAGCAATGTGACCGCGGCGAGCAAGATGGCCCTTTTTAGTTCACTTTATTGGCAACTTTTTGCGCATGGCTGCCTTGTTTTTTTTATGCATTCTCAAAAAAAAAAAAAGTTGCATCACTGACCTGTAAGAAGATGATTTAGCGCTTCCAATTTTTTTTTCCTCACATTCGCCTTTTCTACTAAAGGAAAAAAAAAAAAGAACTGAAAGAAAATTTCAAGTAGCATTACAGTGAAGTAAGTGTTTTCCTCTTTATAATTTACAAAGATGATAAATAAAACTATATTTTTTGATCTGTTACTTAGCAATGTGCCAGTTAGCGAATATCAGATTCTCAACAACAAGGAACATTTCTTTTCAGTTAATTTTTATATTTGAGTTGCATTAAATCGCGTCGCACAGACATAAGAAAACGTTTCAAGTGCGTTATTTTTGCCACTTTCTGAAAAGCCGTCACAACGCTCTCTCGGGCAGCAAAGTGTCATTAAGAGTCATTCTTTGTTTTTGTATATTTGTGTTTTCATGAATGGGAAAACATATATTGTAGTTTTATCTATGTTTTCAATTAATTAAAATGCAGATATTTCAGAAAAAAAAAAGTTGGTAGAGCACTTGCCCGCGAAAGGCAAAGGTCCCGAGTTCGAGTCTCGATAAAAAAAAAAATAAAAATAAAAAAAATTAAAAAAAGTTGGTAAAAAAAAAAGTTGGTAGAGCACTTGCCCGCGAAAGGCAAAGGTCCCGAGTTCGAGTCTCGGTCGGGCACACAGTTTTAATCTGCCAGGAAGTTTCATATCAGCGCACACTCCGCTGCAGAGTGAAAATCTCATTCTGGAAACATCCCCTAGTCTGTGGCTAAGCCATGTCTCCGCAATATCCTTTCTTTCAGGAGTGCTAGTTCTGCATGGTTCGCAGGAGAGCTTCTGTAAAGTTTGGAAGGTAGGAGACAAGGTACTGGTAGAAGTAAAGCTGTGGGTACCGGGCGTGAGTCGTGCTTCGGTAGCTCAGTTGGTAGAGCACTTGCCCGCGAAAGGCAAAGGTCCCGAGTTCGAGTCTCGGTCGGGCACATAGTTTTAATCTGCCAGGAAGTTTCATATCAGCGCACACTCCGCTGCAGAGTGAAAATCTCATTCTGATATGGGACCCCTTATACGTCTAGATACGACTCCGACCTGTGACACATATGTAAGCATCATGTATGATCACTTGCATCCATTCATGTCCATTGTGCATTCCGACGGACTTGGGCAATTCCAGGACACTGCGACATCCCATACGTCCAGTATTGCTACTTAGTGGCTTCAGGAATACCCTTCAGACTTCAAACACTACCGCTGGCCACCAAACTCTGCAGTCATGAACATTATTGAGCACACCTGGAATGCCTTGCAACGTGCTATTCAGAAGAGATCTCCACCCCCTCGTACTCTTTCTCGCCATTTTAGTTAGGGGGAGAGTAACTTTAAATTTTAGGGCTGCAAGGGTGCTATACATAATTGCCTGTGTTCAAATGGACATTCTAGTGGTGGAACGTTCAGTTAAGAGAGCTGTTAAACGAGTATCCATTTTCCTGAATACACACCTCAACATTCCTTTCGAACGACCAGAAACGAGATGTAAAATTAGGCGGAATATTCATTTAAATAAGGTGTTCAAAAAAGTGCAAATTTTGCTGAATGTGCATCTCAGTGTACCTTCCAAACGGCGTGGGGGTGCGATGTAAAGTTAGTTGTGGCACGGAGCGACAGGCTTCGTTCATGCACTATTTGAAGTCACGTTCCGTTAGATTTCAGAAAGTATTTTTACACCGCCGTAAACAAGGCAGGTAGGAATGAACAAAAAAACGAGGTAATATCTGCCATGAATATTGACGTGACGTAGGTTACCACGAATGATGGCCTGAACGTCCTGGTTGACTTTCGCGGTAAACTTAGTCAGTGACCCAAATGATCTTACGAGGAACACCATCAAAATACACTCCTGGAAATGGAAAAAAGAACACATTGACACCGGTGTGTCAGACCCACCATACTTGCTCCGGACACTGCGAGAGGGCTGTACAAGCTATGATCACACGCACGGCACAGCGGACACACCAGGAACCGCGGTGTTGGCCGTCGAATGGCGCTAGCTGCGCAGCATTTGTACACCGCCGCCGTCAGTGTCAGCCAGTTTGCCGTGGCATACGGAGCTCCATCGCAGTCTTTAACACTGGTAGCATGCCGCGACAGCGTGGACGTGAACTGTATGTGCAGTTGACGGACTTTGAGAGAGGGCGTATAGTGGGCATGCGGGAGGCCGGTTAGACGTACCGCCGAATTGCTCAACACGTGGGGCGTGAGGTCTCCACAGTACATCGATGTTGTCGCCAGTGGTCGGCGGAAGGTGCACGTGCCCGTCGACCTGGGACGCACGGAAGCACGCCAAGACCGTAGGATCCTACGCAGTGCCGTAGGGGACCGCACCGCCACTTCCCAGCAAATTAGGGACACTGTTGCTCCTGGGGTATCGGCGAGGACCATTCGCAACCGTCTCCATGAAGCTGGGCTACGGTCCCGCACACCGTCGCGACAGGCGTGAATGGAGGGACGAATGGAGACGTGTCGTCTTCAGCGCTGAGAGTCACTTCTGCCTTGGTGCCAATGATGGTCGTATGCGTGTTTGGCGCCGTGCAGCTGAGCGCCACCATCAGGACTGCATACGACCGAGGCACATAGGGCCAACACCCGGCATCATGGTGTGGGGAGCGATCTCCTACACTGGCCGTATACCTCTGGTGATCGTCGAGGGAACACTGAATAGTGCACGGTACATCCAAACCGTCATCGAACCCATCGTTCTACCATTCCTAGACCGGCAAGGGAACTTGCTGTTCCAACAGGACAATGCACGTCCGCATGTAATCCCGTGCCACCCAACTTGCTCTAGAAGGTGTAAGTCAACTACCCTGGCCAGCAAGATCTCCGGATGTGTCCCCCATTGAGCATGTTTGGGACTGGATGAAGCGTCGTCTCACGCGGTCTGCACGTCCAGCACGAACGCTGGTCCAACTGAGGCGCCAGGTGGAAATGGCATGGCAAGCCGTTCCACAGGACTACATCCAGCATCTCTACGATCGTCTCCATGGGAGAATAGCAGCCTGCATTGCTGCGAAAGGTGGATATACACTGTACTAGTGCCGACATTGTGCATGCTCTGTTGCCTGTGTCTATGTGCCTGTGGTTCTGTCAGTGTGATCATGTGATGTATCTGACCCCAGGAATGTGTCAATAAAGTTTCCTCTTCCTGGGACAATGAATTCACGTGTTCTTATTTCAATTTCCAGGAGTGTAGAATCCCCCCTGGCGTGAACAGCATCCTTTACCAAATGTGTGTGTCAATTCCTAACGGACCAAACTGCTGAGGTCATCGGTCCCTGCATTTACAGACTATTTAAACTCACTTGTGCGAAGAACAACACACAAACCCATGGCCGAGGGAGGTTCAAAAATGGCTCTGAGCACTATGGGACTTAACATCTATGGTCATCAGTCCCCTAGAACTTAAAACTACTTAAACCTCACTATCCTAAGGACATCGCACAACACCCAGTCATCAGGAGGCAGAGAAAATCCCTGATCCCACCGGGAATCGAACCCGGGAACCCGGGCGCGGGAAGCGAGAACGTCACCGCACGACCACGAGCTGCGGACGCCGAGGGAGGACTCGAACCTCTGGTGGGATAGGGCACCCTTCACCCACAGCGGGTTAACCGCCTCCGTGCACTCGACGCTCCAAATCTTTTGGAAAGAAGCAAAAACACGAGTCACAGGACCACACAATACCATTAGAGTAAGCTGGTGTCTAGCTACTGTGGCGTATAGTTCACTGAAGACCTATAGCTTATGTGCTACTGTCAGCAATGGCCTTTTGCAAATGTCTTTTACTTTCGGTTCCCTTCGTAATTTTCGGTAGGGAATTGGTTCAAATGTATCTATGTTCCTGGACAGGAGAAGCTGCATTTATACGAGATTATATTAGGAATGGATGGTAAAACTCATTTCTGTTGACGTTGAAGTAGAAGAAAGCAAATAATGTAAATAAACGGCAACAAAATGCATATTGTGTCCAGTTCATTGATGCCATTCCATATAGCTTCTTCCGTTATCGAGCATGTACACACACGTAACTGTAGACGCTTGGAATACGGTATCTCGGCAACGGCGAGTAATTTCGCAGCTGCGTGGCGACTGGGGCGATTACTGGGGTCGAGATACAGGCAGAGCCGGCGCCAGCTGTTAAGCACGTGTGCTTTTAGCGAGCCCCGCACCATGCGCCGTTTTTCGCCGCACCCCTTTGATACGCACGTTTCAAAAGCGATAACCGTGAGTTATGCCGCAGATATGTGGCCAGTGGTAATCTGCGCTCGCTAGGCCAGCCGTGGCGGGGCGAGTCGCTCAACTTCACGCTCGCCGCCCACCTGAACTGTTCAATTTGCATCTCGTTACTCGCGCACTTCGTGTGCCAGATATTATCTAATTAACCAACAGTTATGAACCGAACGACTGTAATTAATGCCTCGACGGAAGACGCGGTTCAGTTACAGTAAGGTGGCTCTGGCAGTGTACTATGCCGACAGATGAATGCGGAAACCCTGTCAGGTGGCTTTGTGGCTGAAGTTGCTAGTTCGCTGGATGTTAATGCTTGATGTATGACCAGTAAGGGTCAGCTCCAAAATACTTGTAGTTCATATTGTAGCGTCTCAAAGGGACCACATCTAATCCCGTTGGAAGAGACGACAGTGGAGACCTGCACAGCAAGCGCTCTCTCTCTCTCTCTCTCTCTCTCTCTCTCTCTCTCTCTCTCTCTCTCTGTCTCTCTCGCACACACAGACACACACTCACACACACACACACACACACACACACACACACACACACACACACACACACACACAAGCACACACAATGGGGCGTAGAATATCGTCGACGTATCGCTGTGCTGTAAGGATGCTGCGGATGACAACCCAAGGGGTCCTGCTGTGAAATAAAGTAGCACCGCAGGTCATCGCGCTTGGTTCTAGGGTCGTACGGCTGGCGACACTCAGGTTGATGCCCCACCGCTGCCTGGGATGTCTCCAGACACGTCTTCGTCCTGGAATCTGAGGACTGGAGGACTGTTGTCTTCGCTGATGACTCCCGCTTCGAACTGAGACCCGATGACCAACGAAGACGTGCCTGGAGAAGCCCAGGACAGCGGTGGGATAAGAAAACCTAAACTAAACTTCGCCCGAACAGGCCATGAAGGCCCAACGGTACCGACCGGCCGCCGTGTCACCCTCATCCCACACGCGTCACTGGATTCGGATATGGAAGGGCATGTGGTCAGCACACCGGTCTCCCGGTCGTATGTCAGTTTACGAGACCGGCGACGCTACTTCTCAATCAAGTAGGTGCTCAGTTTGCCTCACAAGGGCTGAGCGCACCTTGCTTGCTAACATTGCTCGACAAACCGTATGGTCACCCATCCAAGTGATAGCTCAGCCCAACGGCTCCTAACTTCGGTGATCTGCTGCGGCAAGGCCGTTGGCAAAGCTGTGGGCTAGCATCCTGAACGTCGCCAGCTGTGCTGCCCGACAACCATGAATGATGGTCTGGGGTGCCATTTCTTTTCATAGTGCGACCCCCTACGTTGTTGTCCGCGGCATCATTACTTCACAGCGGTACGTAAACGATACTGTTAGCTACATTTTGTTGCTCTTCATAGCAATCCATCCTGAACTTACATTTCAGGAAGATAATGCCCGTCGGCGTATGTCGGAAATTTCTTCGTGTTTGCCAAGCCCTACCTTGGCCATAAGTGTCGCCGGATCTTTGGCCAATTGAGAACGTCTGGAGCATAATGGGCCGGGCCCTTCACCCATCTCGGGATTTTGACGATCTGCTGTTCCAGTTGGACAGAATTTGGCACCATAACCCTCAAAATAACACCCAACAACTCTATCAATCGATGTCAAAGAGAATAACTGCTTGCAAAAAGGACCAAAGGTGAACGAACGCGTTATTAACTTGCTTAGTTTGTGAAGCTCTTTCCCTTCAACAAATTATCAAATGTTTCTGCATTTGTAATCATTTGTTTTTCTGCACATTACACCAGATTCACCAATTTCCTTCCCTTCGGGTAATTACATCATGGTGCATCGTTTTCTGTTATTTTTTAGTGTATTTAAATCTGTGGTGTTACATCGTAACACTCTAAAATCGTAATAATTTTTCGAAACTTCAAGCCATCTCTGAGTTACTCTAGAAGTTTCAGATCGGTCCTCACAAATGAGCGAGACGCCGCACGCCGCAGTGGTATGGGACTGGCTTCCTGTTCAGAAGGGTGGTGGCTGGAGTCACCCCCCCCCCCCCCCCCCGTACAGCTTTAGGTTTTCCGTGATTTCCCAAATTCGCTTAGCCCAATGATTGGTTGGTCCCTTTGAAAGGCCACGGCTGATTTCCTTCCCCAGCTACTGGTCCGCCGCTAGTGATCTCGTCGTCGATGGGCGGTAAGCCTTAATCTTCTGTCCTTTTCCTTCGCTACTCTCAGGACAACTGTTGTTATACGCAGAGAGTTCTTCACCGCGGATGTATTGTATGGTGTTAATGCTAATGAGTTTATGAAAATGATGTTTATTGTTCAGCGTAAACTACAAGGTGCCTCGTCCTCTTTACTTGTTTACATCACGTCAAGGAGAAGTCGCGAGCACTAACGGCCTAACTTGACGTGGCACGTTGTTTTACGTCACTTACTACAATACGCAGATCGTCTACGGCTGTACTCTGCAACTAGAAAAGTGATGCTATACGTCTCCTGTGGCGATTATGATCTCACTATGAAATGCATGAATCAGTACTCAGTGTTAAATACATCTTTTTAAATTTATTCGCTTTGTTCTTGGCCACAATTGAATCAAGTATATGTTTATGGAATCATGTAGTGTAACGGCGTTAGTTTTTTATAAATGATTTTCTTTTGACATATGACAATGTGCAGACTTTGTCACCAACGTCAGTTACAAAACACTTCAGAATTTTTTAAACTCATTTTAAAATGGTCGCTGAATGGTTCTTGAACGAAACTGTAATTAAAACATCATCATTTGAGTCGTATGCGCAGAATTACGTCACTCAGTCCAATTGGTTTGCGCAAACTTGTTTCAATTTAGATGTCGTTCGTTTCTTCTCAGAAATTATATTAATGCAAGTTATCTGCTTTAATAAATAATAGAACCACATTGAATAAACTTTGAAGACTCAAACTCGCGATGAACGTTACCAAAAAGTAATAACCTTGTCAAATAAATTAGTAATACTTCTTCCTTAACATAATTCTTCATAAATAAATTCTCGGAACACGTATTGAAACTTCTGTAGTATACACTAGTTTATTATCTTCCTATATACCACATACAGATGTGAACCTGAGCCTTGACAAGATAGGACTGAACATTTACAACATGATTAATCTTTCTATGACGCCATTGTTGTAGAAACATTACAAATTCATATTTTTTTTAGTTTTTGGAAGCACGACGCAACAACTCGGTTTCAGGATCTTCTGTTGCTCTTTGGCTGTCGACCCGCGACGTATAGTGGCCAGCAATTTTCTCTCTGGTCCCGGCAGTGAAGATGCTGTCTCCTTTCGTTGCGCCGCCCTCTTCGTATATGAAACATAAAAATAAATAGAAAACTTTAGATAATTCACAACAATTACAAATATTAGAAAATACATAAACAAAACACTAAATTAAACTTATATTCACCTGCAAACTGGGCTGACACTGGTGGATGGGTGACGCTTCAATTTCATTTCCCACTAGAATCAGTCGAGACATATCGTAAGTGGAAATAAACCGCGTGAAGGTGTATTTGGAAGAATACGCGAACTAATATTCACTGAATGATGCAGTTCTGGTATACCCAAGAAGAAGATTATTTCGGTTGTATGTGTTATAAATTTTAATCAACATGTTAGACGCATAATAAAAAGTTTTTTAATGGTGAGAAGCGCTAATACTCAGAGGGGTGTGTTTAGTTTTGTAACACTTCAACAGCAGGTATTTATAAAAGTACATTTTGATATTTCAAGGATAAGAAAGAACTTTGAACTCTGTGTTGATAACAGCACAGTGTCCGAACACCTGGCATATAATCCTATGGGCGGTTAATGTTGGAAAACATTAATTTCAAGTATAACTGCCAGAGCAGAAACTAACGATTCACCGATTTTTGTTTAGTGCCTGTTAAAGCGGCTTCGCCAGTTGTTTGGGCGACAGAGAAAATCCAGAACTGAATATTACGACAGTTTCTAGAAGTGCTTATAGCAAACAACTTTCCTTTCTTTGCGTCAGTCTTTTCCGTACGAGGCGACATGCAGTCAAACTGTATTCAGGATCAGGCGATGTTGTGGTGGTGACTCGACGGCTCGGGGAACATTGTAAACTACACACGCAACAAATGTTTTCCATCACCTGTTTAGTCCGAAATTCATGGCACTGAAAACAAAAATTGTTTGTGAGGCACGCGTATCAATTCATTTGCAAAGTGTCCTGATAAATAATTTGAAAAAAATGGAAAATCGTTTGTTTTTCTTTTTTTCCTCCATAGCGCTACTGAGCAACGTCAACTCGTGGTGGACCGTCCTTTTACTGTGATGCAGGCGCGAATCACTCGTTGTATATCATCGATGAGACCATCTAAGGAGCCACGGTTCAGATTGTAACACTTTTCGATGAAGATTCTGCGTAAGTTGCTCAGAATGCGTGGTCGTTGTCGACTTACAAAAAGAGCTCGTTCAGCCGACCCCACACAGGTTCTATTGGGTCATGTATGGAGAAAAGAGCCAGACCACTCCGTTCTGGTGATCCTAACAAGCTGAAGGAAGGCATTTACAAAAACGGGTTGTCATCAATCGAGATGAAATTCATGATACAAACCCACTACTAGTTGTGGAATCACGTCCCTGTACAGTAGACAGTGAGATTGCCCGCAGCAATCAGGAGAGATGTCAGTAACCCCATGTAACGCCAACCCAAAAAACCACTCCACCACGAACTTTTTAAAAAGTGAGTGACACAGTGTTGGAGACGTTATCGGCTTTTCTCCAGACATGCTATCTGTGATTATCAGCGTACTAACAAATCTGATTTTCCTCCTTAAACAACAGTGGAACGTGGTATTTGCGTTCAATAATACGACAGGAAACAGCTGGGCCATAATTACCAAACATACACAGCTTGTGTTGAACAATGTTTATTACCTTGCACAATTTAAATGCAGTAAAACAGGTAAATTTAACAACCTCAAAGGAGCACAATACATTTTTTTCTTAAAGCCCTGTTAAAATCTGCATAAGAAACGCATAAAACATTAGCAAAGTTTCTGTTGGTGTAAATACTTAATACAATCAGAACTTGCAAACTGAACCCGCAAAACTATCCTGTAGAATGACTTCTCTTTTGCAATATAAATTCATACAAGGTATAACATTAAGGCATAACATAAGGCACACAAGTGCAACTTCTAAAACTTCAACGCTCGTCAACGAAGACACCGATCACACAAACATCTAACTAAGAAATAATCCAGTTGACGCCAGTACAGGGTGGTACTAATTAAATAACAAACAATTAATAAAAAAACAGCTTCTCAAAAATTGGCTCCAAGCACTATGGGACTTAACATCTGAGTTCATCAGTCCCCTAGATTTCTAATTAAACCTAACTATCCTAAGGACAGCACACACATCCATGCCCGAGGCAGGAGTCGAACTTGCTACCGTAGCAGCAGGGCGGTTTCAGACTGAAGCGCCTAGAACCGCTCGGCTATAAAGGCTGGCAAACAGTGCCCGGCTTCTAAACATTCCCTCAGAACATACGCACATGAAACCCTCCTTTATAAAAATAGGACTTCTCAACCAGTCTAAAAGGTACAAATATCATAAACAAATGGCAGATAAGGAATACAGAATTAATAAGGCGGAGCCTCCAGCAATCCGATCGAGCACTAAATACAGAGTAAAACCAAGTTTTACATGTTTAAATTCATATTTCGAGCGAAAGGTGCATTCGCCAAAGCGGCGGAGGAACGAGCTACAAAGATTAACGACCTGACAGAGCCAGGAACAAAGGGAACAGCAATACTCAACTTAAGGAAGAAATGGAGACAGAAGGCCAGCTACATGGAGCCCGGCCTGACGAATCTCAGTCGCACCGGCAACGGCCAAGTCGTCATGCTCCGGTGCCACACCCCAACGTACCGGACGAAATACACTACGTCCCGCACAACTGAAACATGAATCAACTGTAGCAGCACACTTGCGATTGCTCATTCATATTACATAAAAGAATAAAACATAACATAAAAACAGGAAAGCACGCCAAAAATTTCTTTTAACTCAACACTTAAGAAATCATTTAAAGACTACAATACACCCGTAAATAAGATTGTTTCTTGAAACGTTATAGTAACAGCTGAGTATTATTTTAAGTGTGAAAGAGCCCACCAGAACTACACTTTCGTGGAATTTGATGTAGTTTTAGGAGACAGCATAGTATTTCGTTACCCGTGAACTAAAGTGCAAATTTTGCTACTTAATCACCAAGATTACAACAATTTTAGATATACCATCACTCAATAATGAGAAGCTCATCGGGCTTCCTTACAAATAGCTGCAGATCCTTCATCGAGTGGTGGGAAACGAAGATGGAAAGCCCAAGCCCCGTTATCATGCCACGTGTGACATAACTTTGACATATCAGGTTTGTCACCGAATTCACACTGAAGATGACATTAGTTAATCTTTAACAAATATAGATAAGCACACAGTTTCACCTGTTTAAATCAAACACACACCATGGCCCAGGCGAACGGTAAATTCCGGGCGACGCTCCTGCAAGCTCTTCTTCTCAACACGCACTGCGTGAGGAGAAAAGCCAAACACCACGTCTCGTGCCGGAACCTAAAATGCCTCCTCGGTCTCCGGCCGCAGCACTCCAGTAATCCGACGCGCAATGAGCATGGGCACCAAGCAAGGGCCAACCTTCCGTCCGTGTTGTAACCGCAACAGGCAGACCACACGGTGACACCTGCTGGCTCAACGCTGCAGACTCAAACAGCCGAATCCGCGATGAACAACTGACTCTCGGCTGTCCAAAGCGAAATCGATGCCAAAGACGACACTACAAGGCAGAGGTACTGGAGCCAACTGCGCGACGTATCAAACGCCCGTTGACAATCCAGCGGTAACCATTCTGCATGGTTCCTTGCTCATTTGTAACGAAGCCCATGGCGTTGTGGTTTACGGCGTGATGCTCGCTGTGGCCGTCGGGAATAGCGATTCGCACCACGCAATCGTCTGCTAACAGTCTGATGCAATACATGACGCCGAACCCCGAACTGAGTTTCGGAGGACTCAGCCCACGGTTCCTTCGACTGAAAAACTTTAGACAACGAACACCCTGTGCAGCTGTCGAACGTGGACAGCCTGCCCGGTAAGTCCTGTACACTGCTTTTCAGTTGGAACTGATTTCACGTCTGCACCACATAACTTTGACTGTGGTACACATGCAGAGTAACTTCCTTGGTTGACAAGCTTTCTGCGCATAACATGATTTTGTGGATCCGAACATTGGTCGCAGCTGTCTTTCGTGGCTTGACGGATGTTCGCTCTGCTTTTCCGCAAATGCTAATCCGTCGCTTCTGGTGCTTTACTTAGAACTAAAATGTTGCAATCCATTTGAGTACGGCGTTCCAACCATAGGTATGGCTCATGGTACCTGTGTATAAGGAGGGCGTTCAATAAATAAGACATTTTTTGATGAGAACTGGGTAGCTTCATTTAGGGTTCCAGTACACTGTGTTATTCCCCACTCTTTTGACTATAAAAACCTTTTTTTATTCTTTTTCCAACACAATCTCCGTTCAATGCGACGGCCTTCTGCCGGCTTTCTAGTGGGCCTGTATGCCCGGTTGCACCCTCGGTGGTCACGTTGGAGCTAACGTCTTGCTGGATCAATAACTTCCCAGTCATCCATGTACTGTTTCCAGCGGAGTGCATCCTTCCCTGGGCCAAAGAGGAGAACGTGGACGAGGAAGAACAGCCCAATGGAGTTTTGTGAGCTCCTCTCGGCTGCGCAGACTTATGTGAGGCCTAGAGTTGTCATGGAGAAGGAGAAGTTCGTTTGCATTTTTGTGACAACGAACACGCTGGAGCCGTTTTTGCAGTATCGTGAGGGTAGCACAGCCGTCTGCAGTCGGTCGGCACGCGGGAGATCGCACAGATTAGGGTGACATTGATACAACGTTGACATACGTCGTGCTTTTGTTGACTGCGAGGTCCCCGCAGACATTCTGCAAGCTCCTATGAATATCTGCGACCTTGTAGTTTTCCGCTAAGAGAAACTCCAGCTTTCTGCTTGGAACTCACCTCGATTTCATCTGTTTGGTCCAGTGAAGGACGGACACCGAGGGAGTGGTGCGTGGATGATAAGGACGTTATTGATGCAGCAAAGACGTTGGCTCCGTCGTTACTAGAGAGGTAAGGTATGTATATCGCCGCCACCTATCGCAACTTCAAGAAGCTCAAGAGGGGAATATTCCACGACGTCCCACAACAAATTCCGCTCTTTTTTCTGCATCTACATGGATACTCTGCAAATCACATTTAAGTGCCTGGCGGAGGGGTCATCGAACCACCTTCACAATTCTGTGTTATTCCAATCTCGTATAGCTCGCGGAAAGAATGAACACCTATATCTTTCCGTACAAGCTCTGATTTCCCTTATTTTATCGTGGTGATCGTTCCGCCGTATGTAGGTCGGTGTCAACAAAATATTTTCGCATTCGGAGGAGAAAGTTGGTGATTGGAATTTTGTGAGAAGATAATGTCGCAACGAGAAACGCCTTTATTTTAACGATTTCCAGCCCAAATCCTGTTTCATTTCCGTGACACTCTCTCCCATCTTTCGCGATAATACAAAACGTGCTGCCTTTCTTTGAAATTTTTCGATGTTCTCCGTTAGTCCTATTTGGTAAGGATCCCACACCGCGCAGCAGTATTCTAAAAGAGGACGGACAAGCGTAGTGTAGGCAGTCTCCTTAGGTGGTCTGTTACATTTTCTAAGTGCCCTTCCAATAAAACGCAGTCTTTGGCCAGCCTTCCCCACAACATTTTATATGTGTTTCTTCCAACTTAAGTTGTTCGTAATTGTAATACCTAGGAATTTAGTTGAGTTTAAGGCTTTTAGATTAGACTGATTTATCGTGTAACCGAAGTTTTTAATGTGTTCCTTTTAGCACTCAAGTGGATGACCTCACACTTTCCGTTATTCAGGGTCAACTACCACTTTTCGCACTGTTCAAATTGTTTTTCTAAATCGTTTCCAGTTTGTTTTGATCTTCTGATGACTTTATTAGTCGATAAACGACAGCGTCATCTGCAAACAACCGATGACGACTGCTCAGATTGTCTCCCAAATCATTTACATAGATAAGGAACAGCAAAGGGCCTATAACACTACCTTGAGGAACGCCAGAAATCACTTCTGTTTTACTCGATGACTTTCCGTCAGTTACTACGAACTGTGACCTCTCTGACAGGAAATCACAAATTCAGTCACATAACTGAGACGATATTCCATAAGCACGGAATTTCAATACGAGCCGCTTGTGTGGTACAGTGTCAAAAGCCTCCCGAAAATCCAGAAATACGGAATCGGTCTGAAATCGCATGCCGTCCGAAATTGGTCGAGAAGAAGAAATGTCACATTACTTACTGAATGCCCCTAATATGCTTATAAACACTCTCAGGGGTGACCTTCCTACCGGTGCAGGAATAGTCACAATAGCAACACACCTGCGTGACGCATCGGGGTGATGCATCACATTTGTAGATGTGTGCATATTATTGAGTAGTGATGTACAGAGTGATCAAAAAGTCAGTACAAATTTGAAAACTTAATAAACGACGGAATAAAGTAGATAGAGAGGTAAAATTTGACACACATGCTTGGAGTGGCATGGAGTTTTATTAGACCCCCCCCCCACCAAAAAAAACATAGTTTGCAAAATGTCCGACAGATGGCGCTGGACAGCAAAACTGCTACCCTGACGGGTGAGAGGTTGTTGTTGTTGTGGTCTTCAGTCCTGAGACTGGTTTGATGCAGCTCTCCATGCTACTCTATCCTGTGCAAGCTTCTTCATCTCCCAGTACTTGCTGCAACCTACGTCCTTCTGAATCTGCTTAGTGTATTCATCTCTTGGTCTCCCTCTATGATTTTTTCCCTCCACACTGCCCTCCATTGCTAAATTTGTGATACCTTGATGCCTCAGAACATGTCCTACCGGCCGGTACCTTCTTGTTGTCAAGTTCAGCCACAAACTCCTCTTCTCCTCAATCCTATTCAATACCTCCTCGTTAGTTATGTGATCTACCCATCCAATCTTCAGCATTCTTCTGCAGCACTACATTTCGAAAGCTTCTATGCTCTTCTTGTCCAAACTATTTATCGTCCATGTTTCACTTCCATACATGGTTACACTCCATACAAATACTTTCTGAAACGACTCCCTGACACTTAAATCTATACTCGATGTTAACAAATTTCTCTTCTTCAGAAACGCTTCTTGCCATTGCCATTCTACATTTCATATCCTCTCTTCTTCGACCATCATCAGTTATTTTGCTCCCCAAATAGCAAAACTCCTTTGCTACTTTAAGTGTCTCATTTCCTATTATAATTCCCTCAGCATCACCCGACTTAATTCGACTACATTCCATTATTCTCGTTTTGCTTTTGTTGATGTTCATCTTATATCCTCCTTTCAAGACACTATCCATTCCATTCAACTGCTCTTCCAAGTCCTTTGCTGTCTCTGACAGAATTACAATGTCATCGGCGAACCTCAAAGTTTTTATTTCTTCTCCGAATGTTTCCTTTGTTTCCTTTAGTGCTTGCTCAATATACAGATTGAATAACATCGGGGAGAGGCTACAACCGTGTCTCACTCTGTTCCCAACCTCTGCTTCCCTTTCCCTGTATTTTACCCCTGCCACCTTTGGAATTTGAAAGAGAGTATTCCAGTCAACATTGTGAGAGGTACGCCGATGTGTTACAGAATCGCATCATCCGCAGCCTGGCTGATAAACACCTGCTGGAACGTACGATGTTTATGCAGGATGACGCTCCACCTCATATTACTAGACGCGTGAAAGATCTCTTGCGCGCGTCGTTTGGTAATGATCGTGTGCTCAGCCGCTACTTTCGTCATGCTTGGCCTCCCAGGTCCACAGACCTCAGTCCGTGTGATTATTGGCTTTGGGGTTATCTGAAGTCGCAAGTGTATCGTGACCGACAACATCCCTAGGGATGCTGAAAGACAACATCCGACGCCAATGCGTCACCATAACTTCGGACATACTTTACAGTGCTGTTGACAACATTATTCCTCGACTACAGCTATTGTTGAGGAATTATGGTGGAGATATTGAGCATTTCCTGTAAAGAATATCATCTTTGCTTTGTCTTACTTTGTTATGCTTATTATTGCTATTCTGATTAGATGAAGCGCCGTCTGTCGGACAGTTTTTGAACGTTTGTATTTTTTTGGTTCTAATCCCCATGTCATTCCAAGCATGTGTGTCAATTTGTACCTCTCTATCTACATTATTCCGTGATTTATTCAGTTTTCAAATTCAGACTGACTTTTTGATCTCCCGGTAAAATCAAAAGGTCTCGTTTCATCAGACGTGGCAAGAAGAAATGTAACGTCAAGCGAAGCGGAGGTAGTACAACGAACGCCGCCGTCGGAGGTGTAAGCCGCCAAGTGCGGGCGCCGGATCCGAGATGAGGTTGCGCAGCAGGGTGGCGCGGCCGTCAGCAGTCCATCAGGCGGCCCGCGGCTGTCGTTAGGCTCTCATTACGCCGGCCATTACTTGCTCTTTAGAACAGCATGCTCCGCACGAGTGGCGCTGACTTACGACGTACAGAGACGCGGCCACAATTCTCTGCCGCCGCCGCCACTTCACTCACAGCGGGAAAGCATTGTCGAGTCGGGGCGACGCAGTCGTGCAAGACTGATCGAAGACCGGTAGCCGGACGGCGGGCGCTATCCCCGCGAGATCTCGGCCGGCGGACAGGACGCTCGCTGTCTGCGAGCTGCTAACGATCACTCGGCCGACCCGCGCCCAAAGGGAAAAACAAAGAACTGCCACCGCCACCGCCACCGCCACCGCCAGACGGCGGCCGCGGCCGCGGCGACTCCAAATAAAGCGGCCGTTATCAGGGCCACAAAAGGAGCGGCCCGCGGTGCCCATCCTTCACTGTATTCTAATGCGCTGCCGTCTGCCCGCGCCGCCCGGGCCGTTGCAGACGCAGACCCAGAGCGCGGCATTCCCGCGGCTTTTTACCGCAGCCTTCCGGGCGGATTCCCAGTCGCGGCATCCCGTGGCGTGATGGAGCCCTGCTCCCGTACCGACTAGCGTATTATAGTCCAGAGCCGTAGAGGGCAGGCATCGGTTGCCTGCAGTCCGTGAGATCTCACTGAATGCCAGGAGGATGGGTAAGCCGGGCGGGGTGGCCGAGCGCTTCTAGGCGGTACAGTCTGGAACCGCGCGACCGCTACGGTCGCAGGTTCAAATCCTGCCTCGGGCATCGATGTGTTTGATGTTCTTAGGTTAGTTAGGTTCAAGTAGTTCTAAGTTCTAGGGGACTGATGACCTTAGAAGTTAAGTTCCATAGTGCTCAGAGCCATTTGAACCATTTTTGAGGACGGATACACAGTGCGATCCAACAGTAGTAGGACTGTTGTTGATAATTCTTCCGGGTTATATGGCCGTGGTCCATGGAATTCTTCTATTCCTAACGTTTCATCCAATACTACGTTCGACATCTTCAGAGGTATAGCTGCTCCTGCTTGGACGAAAAGTTAGGAATAGAAGAATTCCATGGACCACAGCCATATAACCCGGAAGAATTATCAACAACAGTACCATCCGGTTGTGAAAGCCTTCACTGTATGATTAGTAGTAGGACTGATTTTCTTAGGCCAAACAAACTCCGAATGACAGGGCGTGGGGTGGGTAGGGAGGTGAGGGTCAGGGATGGGAAGAGTGATGTTGGGGGGAGTGGAGGGACCTCGTGATCAGAATGCGACCTTCCTCAGTCGCGTGTATGACTGTGAAAGGTGAGCACCCTGTTTCTCGTGAACAGCTGCGAAGAAGTACCGTCACTCGTAGCATGGACCAGAATTTCGAGCGGCGCTGCACTGTGATACTTGGAGAAACTGCCCAACAAACATTCGATACACCTACGGAGATGCTCCCATGAGTCGCTGAAGTATTTTTGAATGGCACAAGCTCTGATGGCTCTAAGCGCTATGGGACTCAACATCTGAGGTCATCAGTCCCCTAGACTCGGAACTACTTAAACCTAACTAACCTAAGGACATCACACAGATCTATGCCTGAGGCAGGATTCGAGCCTGAGACCGTAGCAGCTGCGTGGTTCCGGACTGAAGCGCCTAGAACCGCTCGGCCACCGCGGCCGGCGCACAAGTTGTTCCGGGAAGGGAGAGAGCTCCTCGTGGATGACCAACGCGCCGGGCGCCCCGTCGAAATTAAAGGATTCACGAAGTGTAATAAAAGAGAAACAACTTCTGGATTGTAATCGTCGGTTACTGAGTCATCTGCTTAGTCTTACAGAACCACTCACACGATCGTTACAGAAGATTTGGCAATGAAGAAAATTTTTGCGAATTTAGTGCCAAGATTCTTGAC
Source organism: Schistocerca gregaria (assembly GCF_023897955.1). NCBI lineage: Eukaryota > Metazoa > Arthropoda > Insecta > Orthoptera > Acrididae > Schistocerca > Schistocerca gregaria. Next base: position 430,876,468 of record NC_064924.1, read on the forward strand.
TGGTGAGCGAAGACAGCCCAGACGTTGATACCAAAGCGAACGTGGCATCCACGGTCGCCTGTGACGTGCGGGTTAACCTCACACCAAAGGTGGGCATTGTGCATATTAAAGACACCCTCATGAGTGAATGTTGCTTCATCCGACCGTATTATCGTATTAATAGTCATCGTTGGCTTCCTGTTGTTGTTGGAACCATTCACAGAATTGCATCCGCTGATGGCGATCTGCAGGATGCAGGTGTTCCGTGAAAGCGTAATGATAGGAGTGTAGCCCAAGCTCGTACAGCACGTTAACGACCTGCGTTGCGATGCACGCAGCTGCCTTGTTACGCTACGTGTACTTCGCTGAGGTTCTTGGTGTATGATCTCCAAAATGGCTTCCTCAGTAGCTGGAGTATTGCGAGTCCGTGAACGACCTCTGTCACGCGATGGTGGAAAGAGAGAACCTGACTCCCGAAGGCGCAGCTCGATGAAGAAACACGGTTTTATCTTGATGGAGTCGACGAGGATATGTAGCAGCATATTCACGACCAGCAACACCAGCCTGGTTATCAGATGCTCCAAGTACCAGAAGCATATCCACATATTCATCGTTTGTGTATACCATACATTTGCAACACTGGTTTAGAGTTTTACAATGAAGAAATTCGATACGGTTAAGCATTTACATTGGAGTCGGTCACGGGCGCGTTATTCCCCTTGAATCTAGATCCTGTCTGATGGACAATGCATACAGTATAAACACGCCGTTAGTCCTGCGCGCTGTTCCACCAACGTGCATTACCCCTCTGACAGATATTGTTCTGCATGATTCAGCCCGACACAGCTAATTGTGAAACGTTCGTTTTCGAATTACCCTGTTTCCCTAACGGTAATAGACGTGATGTTTCTACAATCCCAAAAAAATGGTTCAAACGGCTCTGAGCACTATGGGACTTTACTTCTGAGGTCAGCAGTGCCCTAGAACTTAGAACTACTTAAACCTAACTAACCTAAGGACATCACACACATCCATGCCCGAGGCAGGATTCGAACCTGCGACCGTAGCGGTCGCGCAGCTTCATACTGTAGCGCCTAGAACCGCTCGGCCACTCCAGCCGGCTGTACAATCCTAGCGATGGAATAATAATAGTAATAATGCATTGAGATACATACTAAACTGCATGCGGTTACCAGACTCAGTGTGGCATAATTAGTGGGACCATGATGATAACTCGTACAAATAGTAACCAAGTTGGGCATTGTTTGCAAAGCACGTTGCTGGTCCTACTGGTAACGTAAGTCCCTAACGAAACGTAATGGACCTGAACGAGGCAAGAATAGTAGTTGTTACTAATCTATGGGACCACTGGAGGAGGGTACAAAGAAAACAGGTTTTGCATCTAGTAAATGAATCTTCCATTTCTACCATTGTAGCATATAAGTGCAAATGTTTTCTAGTGGACCCGCTGCAATCGCTGTTTACGATTAAGATGCCAGATACCGTACCATCAGCACAACATTCACCAAATAAAAAACATGTGCCTCAACCATCGACCATCTGCATGATAACTCAAAACTCTATTTCAGCACCAGCTATGTGGCAGAGTTAACACGTGCTGCCAGGGGTACTTACCATACATATGGTAATATTGTTCCCAGATTTCCACTCTTTAACGTCCTTTTTCTGCCGGATGTACTCGCTGGACGGAATTTTGTGAGAGACCTTTTTTTTTATCTTGCTGTGAAGCTCGTGTGCATGAATTTCACTTCACTCTGTGTATATATGTATAATTCTTAGAATGGTTGCTAGTATATGGTGTTCACAAAAAAGAAAGTCATCATTGTTCTTGGAACCATTCACAGAATTGTGCATCCGCTGATGGCGATCTGCAGGTTGCAGGTGTTGCGTGGTAGCATAATGATACGGGTGCAGACCATTCTCTATGCTTTTTCATCGTTGTCAGGTCACAAGATCTCTGTGGAAGTAAATAGTAAGTTGCCTGTCTCTTCTTGCAATTTACGTATTTGCCCGTGACGGTCTTGGGATCTTCTGTATCCCCTTTATTAATCCTACCTCCACAGTATCGCAGACTGATGAGGGGTAACAGATACTCCTGCACATTTTACAATTATAGCAGCTTCCCTTGATTTGCCGACAACTACGTAGTCGAACAGTAGGCTCTTTCTCCCTGCCTATGTGCAATACGTGACATTAAATGTTAGTTTTCTGAAAAAAGACGTACCTAACAGAAATTACAGATCGGTTGATAAAGATCTGACCAGTAATTGGTGTTGCACACATCTCTTTTCACACTGTGCAATGTTCTTCGATGTGTGATGAGGACATTCAGAACTCCATCTTCAATTGTTCTTCAATTTCACGTACATCAGTAAGTGCAGTTATGCTTCATCAGCAGCAGTATAGAATTGCTCACTCGGTGTTCCAGTGTTATTTTGATTCATTTTAGTAAGGGTGCATGCACAACTTTCAGTTTCTCATAATTCCCGCATCTGGTAAGTCGTGACCACTTCAGCTCAGATAATCTGTGCCCACTAAAGGATGTCTGCAGTGAAGACACTCTTTGCACCTTTCAGCGAGCTGTTTCATCAGCACAGCCTGTGGCAGAGCAGTGTGTTCGCTATTCGAATAGGACACGAAGAATGTTGTCCTGCCCTTAGTCTGTGGCTGGTCTGCTGTACTACATAGACGTAAAGGTTGGCCGGCGGCTGCAGCTTGGGTGTGGATGTGAAACCTCGAAGCGGTATTTGCTTCGTGCGCTCTCTGTTTACGAACCACAAGTTACGAAGTAACGCGTTGCTTAGCGCAACTTGACGGGTTATACTAGTGCAAAGAAATCACGCCTGTACTGAGCCATCAAGAGCGATACTATTCAACTTTGTTTGTATTGCGGGCCCGTATGAACCATAGAAGAACTTTGTAAATCTCTTCTTCATTCATTTAACGATCCTTGAAATGTTCATCTGTTTCTTAAATACTTCGTGGACAAATTCTTGGTTGGGCATTGATACAGAAGGCCACGTCGTCCATGTAAAATTAAATATGTTCTTCCATGTACTATGAGCTGTGTTTGACTTGTAGTAATCAGTAGTATACATACGATCTCTCTGAATTTATTTACCTACCTTCCATTACTAAACTGATATTTATTTTATTGATTTCTTTTATTTTATAGTATGACAATACATACAAAAACGTTACAAAACTGCTACATGCCAACATTTCAACGCAGCTCTCCAGCATAAAATAACACAAATGGTATCAGCTAAATACGGATATCAAGGTATTTTATCAAATCACTTGTCACTGTCAGGAAATCTTCGAAAGGACCCTTGTAGGCACGTGCAGGACTTGTTGATACAACATAAGCAGCTATCTGTCGTTTCGCACCACCATCACACTATGTGATGAGGATTTGCCCCATTTTTTGAGAGTGTGTATACATCTTCCACGGCCCTTTCGGTGGCGATTCATGGTAGTCCAAAGTGCCAGAGGCTGTTCGAATCCAGGGGGTTTCTTCTGGATGCAAGGCAGTTTCAGGCATTTTGGAGGACATTTTTCTGTGATGATAGTGGAATGTCTTGATCTTAGCCTTTTTCGCTACACAGAGAGTACATCGTTCAAGGAAGGTCGGTGTTTTCAGCAATCTTCTGGTATTCACGCAATAACGCGCTCTTCTGTCTGATATCATGAGGTTTAATGTGGCTCAGTACAGGTAACCAAATCACGGAAGTACATCGTATTGACCCATTAACAATTCTCCTGGTCTTGTTAAGCCGTACGTCCACCTTTTACGTGTGGGCTATAGATCTAGACAGGCGCACAGTACTCTACTGTTAGTGTACCAATCCGAGCGCTGATACCCGAAGAGCGTTTGCTCACGATCCCCAACGAGTATGGCTGATGCTGTTTCTGCTTTTGAGCTTAGTGGATTTTCTTGTGAAGTTCTCCTTAAAAGAAAATGTCCTATCTAAAGTGATCCCAAGGCATTTTCGCTACATGTTATGATGAAGTACGTCTTCTTCACAATAGATATCGACAACTCTGAGTGACAGATGGATACATGAAACTTCTGTTTAACTTGAGATTCGTTGTAAATTCCATTTACAGAAATATTTGCTTAAGATATCTAGATCCGAAGTTCGGATTTCTTGAGCTGTCTCAAACGTTTTGCGTTGGGTAGCTACTGATCAGTCGTCTGCTGCACCTACAACAACGAACACAAATGATGTTTTCTGCTTCATTTGGTATCCTAATTCAATAAATGTTAAAGATAAGATCAGCACAGTCCCGTCCTGGTCGGAATGAGGGATATTCAACAGGACGTTTCTGAAAGTTCAAATGTGTGTGAAATCTTATGGGACTTAACTGCTAAGGTCATCAGTCCCTAAGCTTACACACTACTTAACGTAAATTATCCTAACGACATACACACACACACCAATGCCCGAGGGAGGACTCGAACCTCCGCCGGGACCAGCTTCACAGTCCATTCTGAAAGATCACTTGACTAATCCGATTGTATAGAATTCTTTCAAGGAACGTATAAATAGTGCTCAATAGTGCGACTGGGTGACAGTTCTTAGCCTGGTCTGACTTCTTGACAGCATTCATTTAACGATTCTCTTTAGAAAGCCTTGTGCTCAGGGAGTCGATAGTTGGGTTCTACCAATTGCGCAACTGTTTTCAGGCTGTACTTCATTATAGGTGATTACACCGAAGCGCGAAAGAAACTGGTATAGACACGAGTATTCAAACACAGAGATATGTAAACTGGCAGAAGGCGACGCGGCGTTCGGCGCAGTTGTTAGATCCGTTACTGCTGCTACATTGCCAAGTTATCAAGATTTAAGTGAATTTGAACATGGGGATATAGTCGGCCCATGAACTGTGGGACACAGCATTTCCGAGGTAGCGATGAAGTGGCGACTTACTCGTACGACCATTTCACGAGTGTACCGCGAATATCAGGAATCCGGTAAAACATCAGATCTCCGATATCGCTGCGACCGGAAAAAGATGTTGCGAGACTTGGACCAAGACTGCAGACCCAAGAGACTGCAGACAGACGTTCAACATGACAGAAGTGCAACTCTCTTGCAAATTGCTGCAGATTTCATTGCTGGGCCGTCAACAAGTGTGAGCGTGCGAAACATTCAATGAAACATCATCGATATGGTTTTTCGGAGCTGGGCAGGGGCTGTTCAAGCTGGTGGAGAATCTGTAATGGTTTGGGGCGTGTGCAGTTGGAGTGGTGTGGGACCCCTGATACGTTTAGACACAACTCTGACAGGTGACATATACGTAAGCATCCTGTAGGATCAATTGCATCCATTCATGTCCGTTGTGCATTCCGACGAATTTGGGCAATTCCAGCAGGACAATGCGACATCCCACAAGTCCAGAATCGCTACAGAGTGGCTCTAGGAACACTCTTCTGTGTTTAAACGCTTCCACTGGCCACCAAACTCCCCAGACGTGATCATTATGGAGCATATCTGGGATGCCTTGCAAGTTGCTGTTCGGAAGAGATCTCCACCTCTCGCACTCTAAAAGATTTATGGATATCCATGCAGGATTCATGGTGTCATTTCTCTCTAGCACACCTTCAGACATTAGCCGAATCCATACCGCGTTGTTTTGCGGCACTTCTGTGTGTTCAAGGAGGTCCCACACGGAATCAGGCAGGTGTACCAGTTTCTTTGGCTCTTCAGTGCACGTCATCTGCGAAAAGTCTTAGGTTACTTTTTGTATTATCTACAAGGTAGTTGATGTATGGCATGAATAGCCAGGGTACCAATCCAATTCTCTGTAGCGTACCTGAAGTTAGTTGTACATCTGTCCATGACTGTACATCCAAGATAACACGTTGCCCAGCGAAGAAATCCTGAACGTAGTCACAATTTGCAGTTGATACTCCTTTTCCCCCATGAACCATGGACCTTGCCGTAGGTGGGGAGGCTTGCGTGCCTCAGCGATACAGATGGCCGTACCGTAGGTGCAACCACAACGGAGGGGTATCTGTTGAGAGGCCGGAGAAACACGTGGTTCCTGAAGAGGGGCAGCAGACTTTTCAGTAGTTGCAGGGGCAACAGTCTGGATGATTGACTGATCTGGCCTTGCAACATTAACCAAAACAGCCTTGCTGTGCTGGTACTGCGAACGGCTGAAAGCAAGGGGAAACTACGGCCGTAATTTTTCCCGAGGACATGCAGCTTTACTGTATGATTAAATGATGATAGCGTCCTCTTGGGTAAAATATTCCGGAGGTAACATAGTCCCCCATTCGGATCTCCGGGCGGGACTACTCAGGAGGACGTCGTTATCAGGAGAAAGAAAACTGGCGTTCTACGGATCGGAGAGTGGAATGTCAGATCCCTTAATCGGGCAGGTAGGTTAGAAAATTTAAAAAGGGAAATCGAGAGGTTAAAGTTAGATATAGTGGGAATTAGTGAAGTTCGGTGGCAGGAGGAACAAGACCTTTGGTTAGGTGAATACAGGGTTATAAATACAAAATCAAATAGGGGTAATGCAGGAGAAGGTTTAATAATGAAAGAAAAGGAGTGCGGGTAAGCTACTACAAACAGCATAGTGAACGCATTATTGTGGCCAAGATAGACACAAAGCCCATGCCTACTACAGTAGTACAAGTTTATATGCCAACTAGCTCTGCAGATGATGAAGAAATTGATGAAATGTATGATGAGATAAAAGAAATTATTCAAGTAGTGAAGGGAGACGAAAATTTAGTAGTCATGGGTGACTGGAATTCATCAGTAGGAAAAGGGAGAGAAGGAAACATAGTAGGTGATTATCGATTGGGGCTAAGAAATGAAAGAGGAAGCCGTCTGGTAGAATTTTGCACAGAGCATAACTTAATCATAGCTAACACTTGGTTCAAGAATCATAAAAGAAGGATGTATACATGGAAGAATCATGGAGATACTAAAAGGTATCAGATAGATTATATAATGGTAAGACAGAGATTTAGGAATCAGGTTTTAAATTGTAGGACATTTCCAGGGGCAGATGTGGACTCTGACCACAATCTATTGGTTATGACCTGTAGGTTAAAACTGAAAAACCTGCAAAAAAGGAGGGAATTTAAGGACATGGGATCTGGATAAGCTGAAAGAACCAGAGGTGGTACAGAGTTTCAAGGAGAGTATAAGGGAACAATTGACAGGAATGGGGGAAAGAAACACAGTAGAAGAAGAATGGGTAGCTCTGAGGGATGAAGTAGTGAAGGCAGCAGAGGATCAAGTAGGTAAAAAGACGAGGGCTGCTAGAAATCCTTGGGTAACAGAAGAAATATTGAATTTAACTGATGAAAGGAGAAAATATAAAAATGCAGTAAATGAAGCAGGCAAAAAGGAATACAAACGTCTCAAAAATGAGATCGACAGGAAGTGCAAAATGGCTAAGCAGGGATGGCTAGAGGACAAATGTAAGGATGTAGAAGCTTATCTCACTAGGAGTGAGATAGATACTGCCTACAGGAAAATTAAAGAGTCCTTTGGAGAGAAGAGAACCACGTGTTTGAATATCAAGAGCTCAGATGGCAACCCAGTTCTAAGCAAAGAATGGAAGGCAGAAAGGTGGAAGGAGTATATAGAAGGTTTATACAAGGGCGACGTACTTGAGGACAATATTATGGAAATGGAAGAGGATGTAGATGAAGACGAAATGGGAGATACGATACTGCGTGAAGAGTTTGACAGAGCACTGAAAGACCTGAGTCGAAACAAGGCCCCCGGAGTAGACAACATTCCATTAGAACTACTGACGGCCTTGGGAGAGCCAGTCATGACAAAACTCTACCAGCTGGTGAGCAAGATGTATGAGATAGGCGAAATACCCTCAGACTTCAAGAAGAATATAATAATTCCAATACCAAAAAAGCAGGTGTTGACAGATGTGAAAATTACCGAACTATTAGTTTAGTAAGTCACAGCTGCAAAATACTAACGCGAATTCTTTACAGACGAATGGAAAAATTGGTAGATGCGGAACTCGGGGAGGATCAGTTTGGATTCCGTAGAAATGTTGGAACACGTGAGGCAATACTGACCTTACCACTTATCTTAGAAGAAAGATTAAGAAAAGGCAAACATACGTTTCTAGCTTTTGTAGACTTAGAGAAAGCTTTTGACAATGTTGACCGGAATACTCTCTTTCAAATTCTGAAGGTGGCAGGGGTAAAATACAAGGAGCGAAAGGCTATTTACAATTTGTACAGAAACCAGATGGCAGTCATTAGAGTCGAGGGGCATGAAAGGGAAGCAGTGGTTGGGAAAGGAGTGAGATAGGATTGTAGCCTCTCCCCGATGTTATTCAATCTGTTTATTGAGCAAGCAGTAAAGGAAACAAAAGAAAAATTTGGAGTAGGTATTAAAATTCATGGAGAAGAAGTAAAACTTTGAGGTTCGCCGATGACACTGTAATTCTGTCAGAGACGGCAAAGGACTTGGAAGAGCAGTTGAACGGAATGGACAGTGTCTTGAAAGGAGGATACAAGATGAACACCAACAAAAGCAAAACGAGGATAATGGAATGTAGTCAAATCAAATCGGGTGATTCAGAGGGAATTAGATTAGGAAATGAGACACTTAAAGTAGTAAAAGAGTTTTGCTGTTTAGGAAGTAAAATAACTGATGATGGTCGAAGTAGAGAGAATATCAAATGTAGACTGGCAATGGCAAGGAAAGCGTTTCTGAAGAAGAGAAATTTGTTAACGTCGAATATAGATTTATGTATCAGGAAGTCGTTTCTGAAAGTATTGGTATGGAGTGTAGCCATGTATGGAAGTGAAACATGGACGATAACTAGTTTGGACAAGAAGAGAATAGAAGCTTTTGAAATGTGGTGCTACAGAAGAATGCTGAAGATAAGGTGGATAGATCACGTAACTAATGTGCAGGTATTGAATAGGATTGGGGAGAAGAGAAGTTTGTGGCACAGCTTGACTAGAAGAAGGGATCGGTTGGTAGGATATGTTTTGAGGCATCAAGGGATCACAAATTTAGCATTGGAGGGCAGCGTGGAGGGTAAAAATCGTAGACGGACACCAAGAGATGAATACACTAAGCAGATTCAGAAGGATGTAGGTTTCAGTAGGTAGTGGGAGATGAAGAAGCTTGCACAGGATAGAGTAGCATGGAGTGCTGCATGAAACCAGTCTCAGGACTGAAGACAACAGCAACAACAACTCCTTTCTGCAGTAATCTTAAGTGTGGTACTATGTCGAATGCTTTCGGGAAATGAGAAATAGGGGACTACTTTGAGATATGTCTTTCAGGATGTCGTATGAGCAAACTGCTAGGTGGGTTTCACATAGTCGATGTTTTCGTAATCTATGCTGGTGCTTTGGAGGCGGTAACACGGTTCGAGGTACCTCGCTACGTCTGAACTCAGAGTAGGAGGATTCTACAGGAAATGGATGTCAGTTGTATTGGACGGTAGTTTTGTGGATCACTTCTGCTACCCTTGTTGTAACCGGATGTGACCCGTGCTCTCATCGAACCGGTGAGCACCGTTTCTCGTTCGTAGATTGCAACTGCTGTTGTGCACTGAGAACGTGGCGGGACAGCTCTCCGCAAGGTGGTGCCATTGTAATAGTAATGGCAGCTTCTTTTTAATTACTGTCTGTTTCTCCAAGCCGCTGCTGTTTTGTGATTTTTTCGTTATTTACTGCCGCAGACGTAGTTAGGCGTAAATGTTTTTGACTGGATCCAGTATACGCGCACACGCGATGACGCGTATTGCTGCCCCAGAAAGCTTACAGAGAGAGGGATGACACCACCTAGACTATAGGCCTGCGCGCACACTTGTGACGTCACATACTGATGGCCGGGTCTGTATCGGAACGCTCCTGTTAAGCACTCTGCAGCTATACGAACTTTAGGAGTTTTAGAGCTGAGACCGCATACGGATTCTCGTGCTTTCCTGTTCTACATGGCCTTCTAATGAAAGTATGGAAATTTATATCGCTGCGTAAAGTAACTGAACAGAACTGCCCTATGATATTTCAAGATGTAAAATTATTTTGACGATTTGCCTTAACTACGCGTTTCTAGGCTCTAATACAAACTGCAATTTTAAATTCTGTCTTTTATCTCAGGAGCTATGTTTTCTTGCAGTAAAAAATCGGTTAGTGTAACAAGCAGACGTTTTAGGTTTTAAATAAAGCAGCTGGAGCTCCTACAGAATTTAAAAATTTGTTTTGCTTGTTATTTTCGTAAATTTTCCTCTCCACTTCGAAATTTGATGACCTCACACGAAACTCAAATCATTCGACGAAATGGGGCACCTCCTATAGTAATGTTTAATAAATCAAAAAACCCGAAAAAATATTTTATTTCCCGGTTCCTCCAGAACTTTAGAACCTTAAACATGAAAAGATTGTTTCTCCTATATCCTTGACAGAAATTCGCGTCACAGAGTGCTGTTAATTTAATCACAATGCATTTACATCGAAATTCTGCTTTCTATACTGCTTAATCTGTCAAACACTGAATTCGTTAAAGCAATTTTCTAAGGTATTTTACTCAAATTGAAATTATTTCCGAATAGCTGTATATGTAAAACTGAACAAAGTAATTCTGCAGCTCTTCCAAATAAAAGTACTGGAAACACAATAATCTGGTAGGAATGATAAAGAATACTAAACATTTTCGAGCCACACTAATTAAAATAACTATACTGTGTGACAATAGTTGCTTCATATTAACCTCGCAGCAATGGTCCAGAATTAAGAAACAAATTATACTGGTAGATGATACATAACTGCTTTTAAAAGCAATTGGCAAATGTGGTGCAATGGAAACAAATAACACGCTATAATTTTTTGTCATTTACTTACCCTTGAATGATGCGTAGACACAAATCCCTGTCTGGGAATGCAATCCAGCGATTTCTCAACTTCACACATTTGGGAAATCTAAACATGTGCACTTTCATGCCTTTTTGGGATTTATAATTTCCCTGGCAAAAGGGAACGCAGCACTTGTATCCCATACTTCGAAGAACTGTAGGCGAATAGTTTAAGAAATATATGTCACTTTGACGTGTCACACACTTTCAACACAACAGGACTGCTGACTACAGATAAGATTGCCAACAGTTGGTGACGTCACGTGCCAATATGGCCGCTGTGCGTAGGGCTTGTATCTAGAAGGCTTTGGCTGACGGCCCCTGAGGGTCCCGCCCGGCCGTAAAGCGGGGCAACGGCGGTGGCGCGCGTTTACTGCCGCCAACTGTTTACTCTCACAATTATCTTGTGCAGCGCGCGACCCGCGCGGCTGGACACGACCGCGGCCGGCCACAGCCAGAGCAGACTCGCAATTATCTGCGGAACGGATCGCGCTGTCCTAATGATGCACCCGCGCAGTGCGCCCCCCGCTATTGTTGCGCGCTCGTAAAGAGCTTCCATTATCTGAAATAAGGACTCGACTTTCACGGACATTAAGCTCCACGCCCTGCGGCATCCTCGCAGGGGCGCCTCGGACGCGTCCGCATTGACCGCGGAGTCCCCCACCCTTCCTCGCGATTTTCGGTCGCACTGACATTGCGTTATTGCATATGACGCGCCAAAGTGCCCATTCTTGGTGACGAAGCTGTCGCGTGTCAACTGAACTGCGGTACTTCACACGTCGTGCAGCGCGGATGAAGCGGTACCGCAGAGATAGATCACAACGTCCAACGCGTTCACGTCCTGCTGCCCTTACAAGGGCACGTCATGACGTTCGCATCACGAATTTATTTCGAACTTTTTACAATTTTAAAGCCCCACTAGAACAACATAATGTGCTAGTAGTAAGGCGTACTACTTAGCCGATTTCAAGAAAAGCCCAAGCGAAGCTATTAGTGATGTACAAGTGCGTTGTAGCCATGAGCATGATTTGCCTGCGGTCATATGGTTAGCGTACTAGCTCCGTAGTCGGTAGACCGCTGGATCGAGTCCAGCTAATAATTTTTGGTAGTCTACACATATTTAATAACTATTCATATTATTTCGTGCATATTATATTCGAAAGCTAATACAATGAAGAGCCAAAAAAACTGTCTAATATCGTGTGGGACCAACGAGAGCACGCAAAAGTGCCGCATCACGACGTGGCATGGACTCGAATAATGCCTGAAGTAGTGCTGACTAATGTCTGAAGTAGTTCTGGAGAGAACTGACACAACAAATCACGAAGAACTATCCATAAATGTGTACGAAAGGTGGCAGATCTCTTCGAAATAGCACGTTGCCAGGCATCACAGATATGCTCAATAATAATCATGTCTTGGGAGTTTGGTGGCTAGCAGAACTGTTTAAGCCGGCCACTGTGGCCGAGCGGTCATAGGCGCTTCAGTGTGGAACCGCGCGACCGCTACGGTCGCAGGTTCGAATCCTGCCTCGGGCATGGATGTGTGTCCTTACGTCAGTTAGGTATTTAGTTCTAAGTTCTAGGGGACTGATGACCTCAGCAGTTAAGTCCCATAGTGCTCAGAGCCATTTGAGCCATTTTTTAGAACTGTTTAAATTCAGAAGAGTGTTCCTGGAGCCACTCTGTAGGAATTCAGGACCTGTAGACTGTTGCATTGTCCTGCTGGAATTGCCCAAGTCTCTCGAGATGCGCAACTGACATGAATGCATGCAGGTGATCAGACAGGATGCTTACGTACGTTTCACGCGTCAGAATCGTATCTAGACGTATCAGGGGTCCCAAATCATTCTAACAGAATACGCCAAACACCATTTCAGAGCGCCCGCCAGCTTGAACAATCCCCTGCTGACATGCAGGATCCACAGATTCATAACCATACACCTCCATCCACTCAATACAATTTGAACAATTTGATCAGGCAACATGTTCCCAGTCATCAACAGTCCAATGTCGGTGTCGACGGGCCCAGATGAGTCGCAAAGCTTTGTGTCGTGCATTCATCAAGGGCACATGAGTGGGCTTTCAACTCCGAAAAGTCCATATCGATGATGTTTCGTTGAATAGTTTGCACACTGACACTTGTAGATGGCCCAGCACTGAAATCTGCAGCAATTTGAAGAAGGGTTGCACTTCTGTCCCGTTGAACGATTCTCTTCAGTCATCGTTGGCCCCGTTCTTGCACGACCGCAGGGATGTCACAGTTTTGATGTTTTAGAGCATTCCTGATATTCACCGTACACGCATGAAATGGTCGTACGGGAAAATCCCCACTTCATCGCTATCTCGGAGAAGCTGTGTCCTATTGCTCGTGCGCTGACTATAACACCACATTCAGACACATTTAAATATAGACAACCTGCCATCATAGCAGCAGTAACCGCTCTAACAACTTTGGCAGACACTTTTCGTCTTATACAGACGTTACCGACCTCAGCGCCGTATTCTGCCTGATTATGTATCTCTGTATTTGAATACGCATGTCTATACCAGTTTCTTTGGCGCTTCGGTGTACGATGAAAAGACACATACATTTGCATGAAATGTTACTGAATATCCAGTGTTATTTTGCTCTTTACTTATTTTTGTTATTGCAACAAATATTATGCAAGCAACCAAAGAACACTGAAATTCAATAGAAGTTCATGGAATACACGTGTCTTTTCTTGGTATTGCCTTTAGAATGTAATATGTAGGAAATAAGATGACTACTGTGGAAAATACATAAACTAAAAACAACACATCAGGGCTACTGTTTCCAGCGATCCACTGACTACGGAGTTTGACTGACGCCATGTCGTGTTCCGCGTTGCAACAGATCAATACATCATAAACGCGTAAAACCACCCTTAAGATTTTAAGTTTGAGGTAAATTCGTGATCCGAACATCATGGCCTCCCCTTGTCCATAAGGTACCGGTCTTATGGATCGCTGTTTGGGGAACTGTTGTGGATAAGGCAACCCGTACGACAGATAGCAATCTCCTATGCTGTCCACCACATACAGGGCGCAAACGATGATTATTTACAACGTACAAAAGTGGTGGTGAAGAGTAAATCGGGATGAACAGTTGGACATGGGTCATCTGTGGAACATTGATTTCAGGAACTACCTTTAATTGGCCTACAAAAACCGCCTAAGCTACGGTGGATGCCAGGTTCATGAGATTTTAAATATTTATTCACTATCAGCTAGCAAACTACTAACCCTAGAGAAAAAAAATGGTTCAAATGGCTATGGGACTTATCATCTGTGGTCATCAGTCCCCTACTTAAACCTAACTAATATAAGGACATCACACACATCCATATCCGTGGCAGGATTCGAACCTGCGACCGTAGCAGTCGCAAGGTTCCCCATAGAGAAAAAAATATGGTTTAATTTTGTACTGGGATACGTTTCCGCTAGAGACCACGGCTTTTCAACGAATCTGTAAAAAATTGGCTTTCTAACAAATGCTGCCCCCCTCCCTCCTAACCATATACACTCACTCATTCCCCGCTACCGATCAGGATTTTTAGTATCTTATTCATGGAACTTCCTCCTACCAGTGTACCAAAATTTGTGGCTATATGACACATTTCTCATATTAGACCTCTTTAGTCATCGCTGCCTGGGCTACTTATTACGCCACCAGCTTAGCCGTGCACTAACAAGTTGTGAAACTGAAGTTTGTGTATATTTTAATACACAATTTTTGAATTTCAACAGCATAAAATTAACAGTTACATTGTTTTGGTTGCCTCACCGCTTACAAAGAGACTACCGTGCACATAGAGATTAAGCTGAGATCGAATTGAAAACGTACTTAGTTTATGCGTGACGTTTTTAGTCTTTTTGCTTTCAATATCTTCACGTGAAATTTTAAATTAATAATGTTAGCGAAATAGCCGAATAACCCGGTGTGTAATAGCCAGTAAGTGAGGACCCAAACGACTTCGAATATGAGAAATAATTCGTGTAGTAGGAAATTTTTATAAAATGTTAGGAGGGAGAGCCATGAACAACATACTGAAAGTCCTGACCGGTGTTAGGTTAGTGCCCGGTTTGTTTGAGTCACTTTTGTAAGCTTTTCTTGAGTAACTAGAGAACACCGACCTCTGGCGCAAATGTAACCATTCACACGCGTCTCAACTTCTTCCTCTCCACTGTAGTATTTGTTAACTATTATCTTTTAATGATTTTACTTTAGTGTGGAGCCACCGTCATACAAAACTCTTCGAAGGATATAACTGCCATTTGACTGTAGAACAGGTTTTATCCCACATTTCATATTTCGGCCTTTGGCCTAAGGCTGAAATCTAGAATGTGGAGTAAAACCTGTTGTAAAGTAAAATGGCGGTTATTTCTTTAAAAAAATTATTTTTACGCTTCGTTGGTCATGTATGACAATGACTGATACCTTAAATGACATAACTGACTGGTGAAGCTAGCGCTCGGTTGATACTTCATCTATATCCAAAGTGGTATTGCCGACACTAAGGCCTGAATAAAGCTGTTGTCGCTGGGATTCACAGTCATAAAAATGTTTATGAAGGACATCATCCTTCCGCCCGTGACTGTTATAAGTTTTTGTTACACTATTGCAATTTTGGTCTTAGGACATTATCAAGTGCTGATACTATGGCTTTAAGCCATGTCAACGTCAGCTTACATTGCGTTCACATGGCTTAAAGCCATAGTATCAGCACTTGATAATGCCCTAAGACCACAATTGCAATAGTGTAACAAAAATTTATAACAGTCACTGGCGGAAAGATAATGTCATTCAAAAATCAATTTTTATCGCCCCTTCCCTCCCGGTGCTGAAGCTATGAGTGTATTTCAAGCGAATCTACAAAATACTTCGCTTTCTGTCACATTGGTAATAACAGTGTGGTTTCAACAATACCTTAGCGAAAGATTTCTTGGCCGACCATCCGCCTCTGAACCCCGCATGCGTCTGAGTTCTCTGGGATCCGTTTGCTTCCTATCGACGGGGGCTGAAGCACTGCAGTACCACGCCTTCTGCCGGCAAGGTCTGCTCCACTCCTCACTCTCGACGATGTAAAATGCTTTAATGTAGATGAGTGGTGACCCATAAAATCTGTCTACGATTTGTGTTTAACACTCTATTGCAACGGAGGCACAAAACCGTTTTTATTTGGTGAGTATTTTATGACACTAGTATGCAATACATCAATGCAACAGAAATACTGTCTCCAGTAAACTTACTTACATTAGAAACTTTTATTTTATTTGATGAACCGATAGCCATTTAAAGGAACAGGGCTCTTATTTTTCTTGTACTTGATTGAACTAGAGACGTTGAAAAATTTGGTACTAGACTGTGATTCGAATTCGTATCTCCACTTTCGAGGATCTGAATCTCTCGGAACAGTATAGTTCAATCTATTCGTTCCTTTTCCGAAGACTGCAATCTTCTCTATGTCTCCTCCAAAGGTAAGTAAGTGGGTACGAATCCTGATCCAGTACTAAAATATTCATAATTTCATTTCAAACCCTATCACGTGCATACCAGTCTGCTATTGAAAATTAATGTGCATTTTTAATGCTGTCTGTTCATGTGTTGCCAACAATCGCAATAGGGGTCGTTATTTCTGGTCAAACATGCACATATATTACTGTTGGTGAGTATTCAAGTGTTACTGAAGCGATGTTCGTGGATGATAAAGAAGGACGGTAGGTGTGCGGTTTACTTGTCGCTCAAGCACAAAAAATTGTATCCTTATTTTAGATTCAAATATTTAGCAGCTGGTAAGAAACGTAACATTTGATTTTAGCTAGTTAACAATGCGATTGCGTGTTGGGTTCGAATCCGTGTCACAGAACTTCAGATTATGAGCTTCATTTTTAAATGTATGAGCACTTTGTTCCTTCTCAATGCTGGTGTATCACACTTCTTTCGTGGTTACTTAACAGGGACGAAAAATTCTTTTTATGAGTCCCAGTTTATTACAAAAACTGTTGTCTTTTATTTTCAGTTTGGATTTGATTACTGATATTGGGGAAAATTTCTGTAATTCGTGCCTCTTCGCGGCTAGTCAGCAAGATTATATGATTATATTAGATTAGATTAATACTTGTTCCATAGATCATGAGTATGACATTTGCTAATGATGTGGAACGTGTCACTTTAATGAAATATTTCTTTACATACCATGATTCAGTTTCTTTGCAACAATTTTTTACTCTCTCTCTCATTCCTTTTTATTTTTATATCTCTCTCACACTCTCTTCCACACACACACACATATTCTCTCTCTCTCTCTCTCTCTCTCTCTCTCTCTCTCTCACACACACACACACACACACACACACATTCTTTTTTTTTTTATTTATTTGTTGTGCTCGACTATCGGCGAGGCACGAAAACGTTCGTCAATGAGTTTCTTAGTTTTGAGTACGCTTACGAAAGAAGTGTAAAAACAATTGTGAGAGTTACTGATTTATGAAGCTTAGTTTGCAGTCAGTTCTGAGTATTATTAGTAACTTCGCTCCAGTCCCTAAATTCAGTTACAGAAATGTGAATCAGACGGATTTCGTATTCCAGGCCGTAGCAGCCGCGTCTTTGGTGAGACTTCAGCTATGGTCACTTCCCAGCCCGCAGTAGGATCACATCGATTCATCTTCTTCCTGCTGGTAATGCAACTGAGATCTGGCAATAAGGCAAAGTATGTTTGGCAACTCTGTGATCGACGAGTTACTTCCTGGTGTGCACGGAATTAAGCCTCAAAGTTCACTTGATTTTTCCTGTCATTTCCATTGAATAATCTGAGTTATCATTGCTTGAGCTGTAACAAAAGATTGTAAATTTACGGTTTTCAGTCCAGGAAAGTTGTTGCACGTGAAAATCGCATCTAATCTCGTCTATTAAATAGAGGTTTACGAGTTCTAACCACTATTGGTCTCGTAAGAGGAAACATAGACGCATGCCTCTTCTGCAGCTCTATGGAAACGTGCTACCCTGTGAGAAAGTGTCTGTTATGCTTTGCGGTTCCAGGTTTGCTGACTGTAACGTTTTCTTCCCCTTCTGTGAAAGAGCTACAAGCCTTCAGATCACACATCGATAAGGAAATCGCAAGAAAACACTTTCGGCTCATAGAGCAATGGTGAAAAACTTACAATGCTGCACAGCAGGTAACGCCTCATTCCGCTGCTGATAAGCAAATTTTGGGTTTCTAGAAATACATAACTTTATATATGAAATGCAACGTTTTCCCTACGGTCGCTGGTTCGAATCCTGCCTCGGGCATGGATGTGTGTGATGTCCTTAGATGCGTTAGGTTTAAGTAGTTCTAAGTTCTAGGGGACTCATGACCTCAGATGTTATCTCCCATGATGTTCAGAGCCATTTTTGAACCACATTTCCATACCACTTGAGTATGACATAGCATACCAATCAAACACAGACCTAATCGAATTATAAGTGATTAGTATTTTACTAATTCGTGCCGATAGAGTCACGCTTGTGTACAGATTCTCAGTTTTATGGAAACAAACTTTCGCCATAAGGTTATCGTGGGAAGTTTTATTTCATTTCTTATAATACAGTGCACAATTTTCTTAAGGTTTCTTTTAGTGCTGTTAAAACATTATTTAACATGAGAGAAAAATTAATCATCAGCAATATATGCGAATTCTCTGAAGTTATCTATAACAGTCTGACAATGCACATGCACTTTATTGATTACATGCATGTAGAAATCTTGTTCTGAGTTAAAGCTGTCAAACGAGGTTTGGTGAAGAATAAAATGCCACTTTCACACGACAGCTAATGTAGAAAATACTTTTCTGACGTTTTTTGGCACGATGCGCTCTCCCCATACATAATACAAAAGTTTCGAGATGCATCTGCAGCCTGGCCATCTATTAAACCTGAAAAGAACAAAATGTCGCAGAAGTTAGCCATTTTTCCACATGTGACTATTTTGGGTTGAGAAGTGAAGGGAACTATGTTCAAAGTTCCATTAGAACGATAAATTCAGCAGACAGTAGTATTGTGTTTCAAAAAATGTAGCGGTGAATGTATACAAACTCGTGACGTCTTATCAACAGTGCGCGACACTTAACGTTTCGGTACTAGCTCACACATAGCTGCAACACCTTCACAAGCCAATAACAATTCATCCAGAACTTCCGCAATGCACAGTGCTGTGAGGTAAAGCATATGGCCGGATCTAGACTTCTGCGAGAGACAGTCAGTTACCGCTTTTCTTTAGAAAAATGAGTGACACATGAGAAGATTTGGTGGTGTGTTGGACTGATGCTAGGTTCATATACTTCTGCTGATGATTTTTGGTAAGGAGAGACAGATTCTGTCGTCTTCTGGCTACGCCAAGTGAAGGTATAATGGCATTGTGGTCTTACATTCATGTTAAACATGATATTCCTTCTCTACCAAGTAGACGTTACGTTGATCCACAATAAAGTCGGAAGTAGCGACATATAGAAACTCTATCACCAGTAACCTTTCTCATACTAGTTATTTATTTCTAGTTACGAAACAAACGCTATGTAGGGTACAGGACACATATTCCATCTTTTATTTGAGGTTCTGTATGTCGATAATACTGGTTCTGAACTGGGAATGCAACTCAGACTGCCCTTAACGCGGAATTTGATCCCTTCGTGACAATACAGCTCGACTACCATTTGTTGTTTGCTCAAAACTACAGATTCCTCAACATCTCCACATGTTGAGCGCGAAAGAGTTCGAATACTGGCCCTGCACCAAAGCTTTCATTATGTATTATCAAGCTCTAACATGAGAACACCTATCTGCCAGTGGATAATAATTTTGATTTTTAATGTATTTTCATTCGTTGTCAACACTAACGATATCTGACGTTTTTGAGTCCCAGTGAGACACAGATCTGTTTGTGAGATCACTGTAAGTTCACGGATGTTATTCCGAGCTGCTGGTGGAGAAATATTCAGTAGCTGACGTCTCTTTGTGTGCAGTCAACAACGATATTTGTGGGGTTCGATTCCCAGTCAGCAATGAACTCTTCGTCGTATTATTTCTAGTTCAAACATGCTCACTTGTTGCTGCTGGTGTAACAAACCCATTTTTAACGTTTGTTTTCTCTAGAATGTAACAGCGATAGGCACCTGGTTGGAGGTCTGCGAAAGAAAAAATTAATGTTTCGTCTCGTCATTTCAGTTAAAACATCTAGCTACTGCCGAGAAAATCCGATATGTCACAGTTGATTGTGCTTCGATGACAATCCAATTAGGTTCTGGGTTCGAATCCCTGTCCAACACAAAGCTTTATCTCACGGCATTTCAAGTAAGTTACTTGTGAAGAAGCAATATTTAACACCTGTCGTAGTTCGTTAACCAGGACAATACATGCTGGGTGGGAATTCGCGTCTGTTAAAAAAGTTTACGTTATGTAATGGTTCAAATGGCTCTGAGCACTATGGGACTCAACTGCTGTGGTCATCAGTCCCCTAGAACTTAGAACTACGTAAACCTAACTAACCTAAGGACATCACACACACCCATGCCCGAGGCAGGATTCGCACCTGCGAATGTAGCAGCAGCGCGGCTCCGGATTGGAGCGCCTAGAACCGCACGGCCACCACAGCCGGCTTACGTTATGTAATTTAAAGTTGATATTTGCTAACTGATACTGTCTAAAATCGAGGTATATCACTCTCTGTATGCCTAGTCAGGAATGACTGTTAGTTTCCGTTAGTCACGAAGTCTTTCCTTAGTCTGCATGACATGGGTTTGAATTCATATGCAGAACAAGACGGTTCGTCGTGTCATTTGAAGTTCATACATATTCTCAACCAGCTACTCGTGAATAACTTAAATTTTTAATGTCATTTTGTGTTAAATAATAAGTACGGTATGTTACTTTGAAGAGGAAGTCATGAATACGACGTGCATTACCTATCTGGCGTAATAGTGGAGCTGGTAACATTTCAGGTATGTCATGTATTGTAGTCAATGTGAGATTACAAGCTTTGAGGACCGTCTTATCTGTGATAAGATGTTCCCCGATATTTGTAGTATTACTTTAAATCTTCAGTTACTGCGATACAGAGCAGTGTTTTCTAGTGGTGACATGTTGGGAACCATTTTCAATAGTCAAACGACTGTACCGAGGGGCGATTAGAGGACCTGCTAGACAGTGGCGCTATTAGGTTGGCATTCGAATCAGGCGAAATGCAGTTCAGGTCGTTCGGATACTTTTGAGCACGACTGTACATGGAACCTCCAGGACACGGGTCGAGTTTAGGCGCTATGTTGTAACAATGTTCGCAAATGCTGACATTTGAGAAGTGTAAGAGAGGCTGTCGGTTTCTTTCGAGCTAACCAACATAATTTGTAAATGTTATGATATTACATAGAGAGCACGACTGCAACCTAACCTCGGAGTTACCCATCTTGCCACGCAGGTAACGCTGAGCGTTCTGCTGCTGCCGTGACAACGATTGCCAGAATCTCTCTCTCACCCACTTTCAGTTTCTCGCGTATAACAATAATCATTGTGCGGTCCTTTCCAGTTTACCGAGCAGGGACTGCTGATCCAATAAAATAAAAATGTTGGACAGATTGACTATGTGGGCATGTTGAATCTGTATCTCAGGATTTCAATTAATACATCTATTTATTTGAGTATGTTTCTCAACTCGTATCTGCGTAGCTTCGTAATCTTCCTAGTTGTGCTTAATTTATATTAATAGCTTGACTTAAACTAGACTGAAAAACGAGAGGCCAAGGTTAATTAAGCCGCAAGAAGAAGCTGATACGTGTCAGGGCAGGAAGTTGTAAAGCAAGAAACCATTTTAGCAAAAACAGACGTCGCCAAAGTGAAGTCCGATACAACTGCACTGAAGGAACTCAGACAAGGCCATAAGGTCGCGGAGCTCGTCCAGCTACTACTGCACACAAGCACCTAGCCACGTGAAACTTGGCTGAACAGAAGATAACACGGAACTTGGAAAACCAGCTGCTTCTACTAATTTTTAGTTAGAGATAATAAATGGCGGAATGCTAGGCTCTGAAGACAGGTTAGTTAATCTAAAAGAGGATTTATTTTTAAAAAAATGATATATTGTAGTCATCAGAACTACCGAAAAAATACAAAGTCCAAATTCAATTATGGAGGACTGGTAGATGACGTTAAGACAGAGCGTGATCAACATGGATGCCTAAAGCTGAAGGCAGTAAGGAATTGAGAAAGTTTACACAACAGTGCCAGATAATGGAGAGACAGCCGGCTTGTCGCACTGTTCTTGGTTGATGTTCAGTTGGAGCCTCATCTAGTTTAAGAACAAAATATTCTCTTCTCGGGCAGCTCATTGAGCAGAAGTGATTTAAATACCTTACATGTGATACGGGCGCATTTCGGTACTATGGAGAGACTACAGCAACCTGTAAATATTCAGCTTGAATTCCCGTGCCTGGAAATCACGAGTGTGTTGTGACTATGTAGAATCGTGTCCTGTTCGCATTGCATTTTGAAGTGGAACTTCGCGGGAAAATATTGCTTTCTTGTCCTCGCTTTTGGACTCATTACATCACTTGGTGATCAGTATCCATTTTCCAGTTAACCATCCCTATATTCAAGTGATTTAAAAACAGACTCTCTCACTCGTAAAGTCATCTTTCACACGTTTGTAAATTTGCTTATAAGAAAATTCGTGCCATCATATTCGGAGGCGATGTTTAATGTTCTAATATGATTTTGCATTTATTTACGATAAACTTTGAGTACACTTCTTATTTATACATTGTACCTAATTTATCATAGTTTGGTATTCACGAATTTGCTATCGTGCACCTTTGTTCACAAATTTCATCATGTAAACCATACCTCCACGTGTGAATACCTAAGAATTGTTTCTTGTGAAAACGAGTTTCATTCATTTGTATTACTGTCTGTCCAGAAGTCACGATAAATGCGTAAGTAGCTGCTTTCACTTTACTGCCTTAAGAATTTCTCAGTTACTCAGGTAAAGTGACGTAAAAGCTGTTCTTTGATATGTAGGGCGACGTAGAAGCCGTCGTCACAAATTATGTATTCCATCACACAAGTTCTCAGTTTTCATATTATGAGGCAGTGTGCATAAATTGAGCCCATAAGACCCAAGTTCTGATACTTTGAGGAAATATGGTATCGTGTTTGCAGTTAAAACATGTGAGCAAATAAAATAGGAAAAGTATTGGTCAAGAAAGAAACTATGAAAGACGTTTACCAGAAGAAGGAACAGCTTGTGGATCATCTGGTACAGCATGCTGTATTAGTTACTTGGTCCTCCGAGGTATGGTAGGGGGGAAAAACGACTATGCCAAACGATCGACCTTTCCAAGAAGTCACGGGATGCGACAGTAGCTTCCCAAGAAAATTAAAAATCGCCGTACCATGGGAATCATCCTTGCACCACTTTTCCTCAGCTTTGTATGTCGCACAAATACAAAAAAGAAAGTACTTATGCAGGGCGATCACGAGCACAGTTTCAAGATCAGCGATAACATAACTTCCAGTGACACGTTACAATTGTCCTTGGGAGGAGGCACCAATTTACAGCTGAGGCAATTAGGATGAGGTAACCCCCCCCCCCCCCCCAATCCTTCATCCCACCCCAGGCCTACTCACACACATGAGGCACTGTGAGTTACAGATGGGCTTGACCATGAGCATCAGACTTCTGATCCTCTTCACGCTATCTCCCCCAATCCCTTATTCCCTGGACTAACGGGATTAAAGCTCCCCTACCTCTCCCCCCTACCTATTTCATTGCTAGAGTACTTTGCAGCATGTTTCATTCGAGTTTTGTGCGCCATAGGGAGATGACCATCAGGTTTGTTTGGGATTAGTTTGTTGGTATTTTTTAATATTAAAAATATAAATGTAATACAACAATGTCAGTTTAATCATTAAGTGTCCTTGGAGAAGACCAGTGTGCACGTATTTTAATATTATTGCGAACACATGAATTTCATTACTTGAGGAGTCAGCAGAGACCATGCCCAGACAGATATAAAGTACTCTCATTTTCCGAAGTTTTCCACAATTTTACATATTGTTCCACATTTTTTAACCTTTTTGTACTTTTCCATATTCTACACAGCTTAAAATTTTTCTGCGTATTATTCAATATTATCCATAATCTATATGTAAATGTGCAAGAATATATTTGTTCTTTTTGAAAATTACTGCAATGTATTATGTAACAACAAATATGCTATTGCACAGACTTTAAATGATAAACAAATACCAAAGAGCGATTTATAAAGAAATTTTATGAGGGTTGAATGAAAAGTAATGCCTCCACCTTCTTTAATTGGGTTTGGATGGGAATATTTTAATAAATCAAACGCAAAATTAATCCTTAGAATGTAATCTTGAATTACCAATATTCGCTTTTCCAAATAATCACCAGCCAATTGGATACATCTCTGCCAACGATGAAAAGTTTTCTGAAGCCGTCACGGAAGAAGTCGACCCTGTTTCCGCAACCACAGTCTCACAGTTTTCTCAACGTCTTCATGAGAAGCATAACGATGTCCCCGTAGATCGTCTTTCACTATCGGGAACAGAAGGAGGTCAGACGGTGCTATATCTGGACTGTATGGAGGATTCCGTACGGTGGTGAGATTCAGACTCTGAAGTTCTGCTGTGGTGGCACATGAAGTGTGTGGTTTGGCACTGTCATGCTGCAGGCAAACATTTCCCTTTTCCTTTCGAGCCCTTGGTAGCTGTCGTTTCAGAGTTTGCAGCGTTGTGATGTAAAGCTCTGAATTTATTGTTGTTCCTCGATCAAGGAAATCAACATGGATAACACCATCTGCGTCCTAGAACACTGTGGCCGTGATTTTTCCAGATGAAGGATGCGTCTTGAATTTCTTTTCCTGGGGCGAGTCTGTGTCGATATTCCATACATTGACGTGTCGTCTCTAGGTCGTAATGGCGTACCCACATTTAGTCTCCTGTCACAACTGAAGGGAGGAAGGTGTGACCTTCATTCTCGTAACGTGAGAGGAGTTCCTGGCAAATTTCAAGTGTGTGCGCTTTCATTTCAGGACATCTACATCTACATCTACATGACTACTCTGCAATTCACATTTAAGTGCTTGGCAGAGGGTTCATCGAACCACAATCATACTATCTCTCTACTATTCCACTCCCGAACAGCGAGCGGGAAAAACGAACACCTAAACCTTTCTGTTCGAGCTCTGATTTCTCTTATTTTATTTTGATGATCATTCCTACCTATGTAGGTTGGGCTCAAGAAAATATTTTCGCATTCGGAAGAGAAAGTTGGTGACTGAAATTTCGTAAAAAGGTCTCGCCGCGACGAAAAACGTCTATGCTGTAATGACTTCCATCCCAACTCGTGTATCATATCTGCCACACTCTCTCCCCTATAACGCGATAATACAAAACGAGCTGCCCTTTTTTGCACCCTTTCGATGTCCTCCGTCAATCCCACCTGGTAAGGATCTCACACCGCGCAGCAATATTCTAACAGAGGACGAACGAGTGTAGTGTAAGCTGTCTCTTTAGTGGACTTGTTGCATCTGCTAAGTGTCCTGCCAATGAAACGCAACATTTGGCTCGCCTTTCCGACAATATTATCTATGTGGTCCTTCCAACTGAAGTTGTTCGTAATTTTAACACCCAGGTACTTAGTTGAATTGACAGCCTTGAGAATTGTACTATTTATCGAGTAATCGAATTCCAACGGATTTCTTTTGGAACTCATGTGGATCATCTCACACTTTTCGTTATTTAGCGTCAACTGCCACCTGACACACCATACAGGAATCTTTTCTAAATCGCTTTGCAGCTGATACTGGTCTTCGGATGACCTTACTAGACGGTAAATTACAGCATCATTTGCGAACAGTGTAAGAGAACTGCTCAGATTGTCACCCAGGTCATTTATATAAATCAGGAACAGTAGAGGTCCCAGGACGCTTCCCTGGGGAACACCTGATATCACTTCAGTTTTACTCGATGATTTGCCGTCTATTACTACGAACTGTGACCTTCCTGACAGGAAATCACGAATCCAGTCGCACAACTGAGACGATACCCCATAGCTCCGCAGCTTGATTAGAAGTCGCTTGTGAGGAACGGTGTCAATAGCTTTCCGGAAATCTAGAAATACGGAATCAACTTGAGATCCCCTGTCGATAGCGGCCATTACTTCGTGCGAATAAAGAGCTAGCTGCGTTGCACAAGAGCGATGTTTTCTGAAGCCATGCTGATTACGTGTCCGGGGTACCCATCGTGCACAGATCTTCTGATAGTCAAACAAAGCAATAATGTGACCCATACGTTCTCATTAAATGCCGATTGTGCTTGCAATTTCTCACTGAGTGATACGACTATTGTCCTGAATGAATCTGCCAACATTTTGCTTTTGAAACTCGGTGGTTGCTGTCACAGGGAGTCCAACTCTTTGTTTGTCACGCAGGTCAGATGTTCCCGCCTCACCATCTTTAAACGTACTCGCCCAACGACGCCCAGTACTCACCATAAGCTGCTTTCATTCTCTGATGATTCTCCGTTGTGGTGACATATTCTGCTGTCAAGAATTCAATGACTGCACGTTGCTTAAATCGCACTTACCGACCATCTTCGCAGGGTGCCATACTTTACACTGTGGGAAGGCTTTCCGCCAACTCCAGCTCTAGAGCAGAGGCTATGGAACAAGGCAGTACCTGCCGCATACCAATGATGCCAACTGTTGAAGAGTTACGAAGGTGCAGGCATTACTTTTCAGTCAACCCTCGTAGTATAAACCAACTTCCGTAAGGCATTATATAATGACAGATATGCTGTCGCAGAAACATTAAAGATAAACAAACACTAAAATGCGATAAACGAAATAAAATCTTCCTACACCATCCGTCCATTACTAGTGTGTGTAACGTCTTGGTGAATGCATTGAAATGAGCTCGTTGTTTTGTTGGTAAAAGTACTGACGTCACGGCAAAATCTCAGTAAATATATATTAAATTTGTGACGTTTTAGTACAAGACATGCCTAAATATCAGTTGTCTAACCAATACTACACTGCCACAAATACACACCTAGATTACAACGAACTCGCCAGAAAAAAACAGCGGGTCGAACGCAACATTTGTAGTGGTGGCAACCTTTTTTGCCACTGCAGGTATTGCCACTGTTGACACGACAAAATGAACCTAAGCTGGCAGCGACAAAAATACATTTTCTTTAAATAAACAACGTATGTGTAATCGGCTTTGAATAAGTGTGGTCTTTCTGGGTGCTGGCAGAGAAAACACTGGTACGAAAGCAACCATTCAGTGAGGGCCATGGCACCCATGTGAGTATCAACCAACAGGTCCCGACATGCAGTAGAAATATTTAGGGGCCAAGATAATCGCTATCCCCTTCCGTCATTCTCTCTGGACCGAGAAGAAAGATTGATCACATACTGATGCACGAGTAGTTTGCTGCTAGAGAATAATAGGGCTCTGTGCACAGCACTGACAGCATATGAAACTTCCTGGCAGCATATGTTTTATCTTCATGACTTAGATTAACAGCTAATAATATTGGTCGGTATCTGTCTAATTTACTTAAGCCATTTATCTTAATTTTAACCACTTATTTCGGACCGGCCCGGTGGCCGTGCGGTTCTAGGCGTTTCAGTCCTGAACCGCGAGACTGCTACGGTCGTAGGTTCGAATCTTGCCTCGGGCGTGGATGTGTGTGATGTCCTTAGGTTAGTTAAGTTTAAGTAGTTCTGAGTTGTAGGGGACTGATGACCTCAAATGTTAAGTCCCACAGTGCTCAGAGCCAACTTATTTCGCTTGTCCTCTCTGGCAGTATCAGTACAGCGAAAATTACAGCTTTCGACACTTGAACAATTGACTTTTGAATGAGAGGGCCGACGATTTAGTTGATTTCAATGTTCAAAAAAGAGTGTTCTGATTGAAGACTGTGACAGCTTCGTGTAGATGAGATACATATTATCCACAAATTGGCTCATTATTATTTTTTATTTTTGTTATTGTTACTATTAAAAATTTGGCGAAATAGCATAGCCTACACTGCTCGATAGTGGAACCATAACTGCATCTACAAACCAGACACAAAATTGCACTGCCAAGACTCTCGGTCGGAAAATTCGATCAGATTTGTCTCATGGCCACAAGCCAAAAATTGACCAGAGTTGCCTCGCACCTTACACCAAACGCATGTTGAGTCTTGCGGCACCACACAACAATTACACCTTCATCCTATTACGAGTTTCCCTCTGGCAATCTGATTACAACTGCCCCCTATTCCCACTTCCTCCTTAGTACTTCCCAAAACCACATGTTCCATGTGGAGCTCCCTCAAAAAAGTACAGTCGACCAGTGGTAGGGCGAGAGTGGCGTTTTTCTGCCAATAGTATATTTTTTAACACCCATTACAGCATCGCTCCAACAGATGGATATATCCTTTCCCACCGATCCTCTCTGTATTGTGGTATCAAACAGAGGGACACCGGTACACATACCGATGTCACAGTCAGACCAACAGTTAATACATATATTCACCTTTTGCACAGGAATACTGCTGAGGCAGCCAACATGTCTCTCAAGAAATGCAGCAGCTCTTGGGACTCCTGTGCGGTGGGCATCACTGTGCACCGAGCTATTATGGCAACTAAAGTGAAATGTTTTCTTTTAGAGGTCAGTACGGGGTTCCCAGGAAGGCCCATGGATAATACATTGTTGGGGTCACATATGAAATCTGAGGCACAAACGCTCCCCTGCAGGGCTCAGTTACTCCATTTCGACGCCATCCAGCATAGGGACCATAAATCTCAGGCCCTGGTGTCGGCACTGAAAAGCCTCATGTCCCATTAAACATGCATCATTGTGGGACACAAACAAACATTCTGCTGCTAAGGCTCATCTTCCACCGTTCATCCTGCAGTTGAAGCAGTGACGACGTCTCCTCATTGTTAATAATTTCTGCAAATTTCATCCATTTTCTGGCAACAGTGAATCAGTTAAACCAGCTTTGCTGTTTGAAGACCTCAAGTGCCCATTTTCGTTTATTTCTAAACTAAATCATCATAAATTAAAGAAATAGTTAGTTAATGGTATATCTGCGTAGTAGTCATTTAGATCATAACTACGAGACAGATGTCAGAGACCATGAGCGTTGCAGGTCCAGTAAATAATGAAGCGTAAGAAGTGCAACAACACATGTAATCAAGTTTGTTCATCAGTACCCATGACGGAGGGGGCTACATTATCGAACTGTTCAATTTAAGTCTGGGGTGAAGCATAATAGCATTCTCCTTTGCACAAATGGTGCTTACGTACTGGCATATAGTGCTTCTGATCAGACTTTCCGAGCCCACATCTCTGCCTGGCTGAATGACTCCGCTCTGTGCACTCCACTCTTCCTTCAAGGCTCTGAAAAAATTGGTATTTCCATGATTACCCGGTCTCTTTCGCATATGTTTTAATACTAGGCAATCCTTCGAAGTGGCAAACAGTTGTCAAGTCACTCTCTACTACAGTTTCTAGCTGTTGTGCCCCTCTTCCATTCCTACAGACTATCACACTGCTTCAGTAAATGCTCTACTTGTCTCTGTTGTTTCCTATTATCACGCTCTTGCTTCTCCTTAATTTCTTAAAGTAACCACAATTCCTGTGTGTCAACTACTGTATCTCTGCTGCACCC
This sequence comes from Schistocerca gregaria, assembly GCF_023897955.1. Classification (NCBI taxonomy): domain Eukaryota; kingdom Metazoa; phylum Arthropoda; class Insecta; order Orthoptera; family Acrididae; genus Schistocerca; species Schistocerca gregaria. Next base: position 430,906,081 of record NC_064924.1, read on the forward strand.
TCCGATTCCACACGCTCATTCCATATTTCTTCCTGGTTATTCTATTTTCTATATACAAATCATCAGAGCCTTTTCTTCTGCCATGTTTATATATCTTTCCACCTCTTCCACGTTCTTGACCTGTTCCTCCTACTTTTCCTGTATCGTGTTGACCTTTTAACTGATTATGAGAAATTGTGATGACAGTTGCATTGCCCCCTCCAGTCCCTTGCCCTCGTTTCCACGAGTTTTTCTCTTTTCCCCTCCTGCTCAGCTGCTTCGTCCTCTCTTTTATTATCACATTAGTCTGTTTCTTTTTCTCTCTTCCTGTCGTGTTCCCCTAGGTCCTCTCTCATGTGTGTGCTTCTTTACTCGTAGTTTCCATTTTACCTGCAATAAAAACCATAAATTCCGTCATGTTTAGTTTATTAGCCTGTTCTGCTTATTCGGTTGGTTTGATTGGTTCACTTAATTCAGTCCCCATTCTCTCGTTCCTACTTACATCCAGGAATTTGTTATTTCTTGAATTTGTAAAGTAAATCCTCATTTCACAAAATTATTTGCACTTTCCCTCTATGAACATATCTAATCTCTGTTTGCCTTAGTGCCTCTGTTTATTACATTCTCTAGGTTCCTTGCAATGAGGCATTTAATTGTCTATCCCTCTTGCTTAACTCATATATATCTCTCTCTCCATCTTTTCTGCTGAACCACCCATAGCTGTACTTTCCAACATATTGCCCGACTTCCTGCACACATTTGTTACGTAACTATGATGATATCGAATTATGATGACATTCCTTTTAGATTTTTCTATTCACTGCACACATCTAGAAATATACCTTTCGAAAAATATGAGAACGCTTATCATTGCTGTATTCAAATAAACATAGGCTGTTGACTCCACAATGATACATAAAAGCATACATAATGGAAGGTTTATTTTTGTGCTTGCTATGTCGTATTACAACAGACAGTAAAAATCTGTCATTTTATTCTTCAGGATACAAAGAAATTAAGGCCATAAACTGCCAGTGGGCACTGATTTATATTAATGGGAAAACTTGAAAATTTGTGCCAGATCGGAATTCGAACCCGGATCTCTCCCCTTTCTGGTTTGTCATTTGGCTAATTTAACTAGTATAATTCTGTCAGCAAATTGCTGATCAGGAACCAGTGCTGATTAATAAAGTTACACAACATAATTGATTAAAAATGCGATCTGTTATATGGGCCCTGAGCATTGTATTCTGAATGGGTCTAATTGGGCTACCTGTTGCCCCTATCTGTGTACAAGGCACCACTTCCATCGAAACTGACAAGTCATTTTACCTGACCATTCCTACCATACGGCTTCGACCGTCAGCATCAAACTGTAGTGGTGTAACTGAAGGCGCCCTTAATCTCCGCTGGTTGGGCATCCGTTTCTCTGAGTCCATGCATCTCAAAATGTCCAGGTTCAACCTCTGATCTCAAAATCTCTCCTGACTGTCTTACTGTTCTACTCAAAAATCCATTTCCAAAGTCTAAAAACAGCAGTCGTCTGCAGTTTTTATATGCCTAAAATTTCCTAGCCAGTCACCCAATTTGCTGCCAACATTAACCAATGGCACAATTTATTACCGCATTTCTCTGTCCAAAAAGTGGAACTCAAGATTAACTTCATAGCCGCCTACTAGTGACAGACTGGAGCTTTTCCTGCTGGGCTGATTTCTCCAACGTGGAAAAACAAAAAGAAAGAAAACATTTCAAGACACCAAGAGACTGAGTACATTAGTTCCCAGTGGACACTGATTTATATCACTGGGACAGGTTGGTAGTTTACACTGTACTGAGACATGAACCTAGGTCTCCTGCTTACTAGGCAGATCCGCTAACCACGATGGCATGGGAGGAGAGTAGTCACCGGAGCCTTATGGACTACCCTAGCACTCCTCCCGTTAGATCCAAAATGCCAACTTAAACACACACAACTGGTGTAGTGCTCTGCCCATTAGACTCATTACCGGTGGCATCTCGCCGATTCCCATAAGAGTTCGAGCGTAGTGTGTATCTGCATTGAAGTCATCATTTTCCACTGGCACTTAATATCTTCAGTTCCTTCGTGTCTTGATTCATAATGGCTGCAGGATCAAAATGGTACCTGTTCCTTCAGATATTTTCAAAAGAACAGACACCACATGTACACAAAAAAAATACTTTTTGCGCTCTCAGTAACGGTTTGGTGGTTCATCAGCCTTATAATGAAGTTACAGCCGGTGATATTTTTTGGTATGCTCTCTAAAGATGTTATCTTTAGTCTACGCTTTTGCACACCCCGAATAGCGTTTCTCTAAAATCCCTCACTCCACTGACAAGTTTTTTTCATCCACATAAGGGTGCGCTATTTGGTCCTCCGGTTGGCCTGGGGAGAACAGTGGAGGGTTGCCTTTTGTAGGATTGCAACTGTGTCATGCTCTCCTGTCCTAGGCAGTGACGATCTGATGCGAGACACCTGCCAAGCCACTGTCCATCCTGCTCAACAAATCCCGTTCTCCTGCTTTCTCTCTGCCTTGTGTTAACTGCTTAATGGTACAACCTTTTCGGAGGTCCATCACTCCCTAGCGCTTGCCTGCCCTACATGGCACAGCATCCACCTCTACACCTCAATATAAGACATGCACAAAAGCCCGACAGAAAAGAAAAATACGTGAAGTTAGTACTAACAAACTATCACTGTCATATCCGTCTTTACGATTCTAACTGCAACTGTTCCATCGTACATGGCATTAGCATACTACAACACTACATCTCTACTTTCATTGGTGAGATATGCTAGTCTAAAGAGTTAGCGACCTCTCAAGGAAAAACATTATCCAAAATCTATGGGGCACAACCTGAGGAGCATTAGTATGAACCATAGCTTCCTCTGCTCTAGGTTTTACCCTCTCAATCGCTGACTGTTGTACTCCAGTTTGGATAAACAACCCACATGCACAAAAAATAGAAGTCTAGCTAAAGATCACTGCAAGAACGATTGCTGATGTTATAAATCAACAACTAAGGACTGGCTACCAATACGATATTAAGCCACATTACACCCCATAAAATACAACGCAAAAATGCTTTCACGAACGAGTACAATAAGACAGTGGATAATAAATATTTATCGATGACGCAGTCATAACCGACTCGGTTGTAGAAAATCATCCACAAAAACAGGAAGGGTCGCTGTGGGAGATCAACCTTACCAACGAGTGGACTCGAGAACGGACTGGTAGTTGTGTATCACTCAAAAAACCATAGGGATTTCATTTGGCGCACAAAACACGGTCAGTTGTAAACAAAATCACAACCCTTCGTGGTAGGTGCGCATATTTTTTTGCACAAATTGTCTAAGCATGCATTCCCGCTTTGTGACTGCGGAGAACAACAGACCATTAGATGCATCACAGAAGACTGCGCCACAAGATCATACGATCGTGACAAAGAGTTCCTGCTGGCGGCAAAGTCGATAGATTACGTAAATGCCGTAGATGTTTGCTTATACGGTTTTGTGTTGTATGTATTACGCTCTAAATTCCATGTATTTTTCAATGCGTCAGAAAGGCATATGATAAATAATTAAATAAAATGAACATGCGAAACAGTTTATACAGAGTAATGGATATACGATTTCCGGATAGAAGAGAAGATAACGAAAGGGTTGGAAGGGATGGGAAGCAACATCAAATCGGTCGAATGATTGATGAGTATAAAAAAGCTTCCATTGCTCGCAAACCTCCAACAGTGAAAGGCTCGGAAAGAAGAGACAGATTGCTCTGATTTTTTGTACTAACGGAAGATACCTGCAGGGTCACCGAGCGAAGTGGCGCAGTGGTTAGCACGCTGGACTCGCAATCGGGAAGACGACGGTTCAATCCCGCGTCCGGCCTTCCTGATTTAGGTTTTCCATGATTGCCCTAAATATCCTCAGGTAAATGCCGGGATGGTTGCTTTGAAATGGCACGACTGATTCCCTTTCCCATCCTTCCCTAATCCGATGGGACTGAGGACCTCGCTGTTTTGTCCCCTCCCCCAAATCAACCAACCAACTTGCAAGATGAATGCTTGCGATGCAGTCTGCAAAAAGATGTGCACTTATAGAATATCTGAGATTACTTAAAAGACGAAAAAAGAAATAGAGCAGTGTATCACTTTCTGAAATGAACGTTAGTAACTTTACGCGCGTTACTTATGAGATGGGTCCATACTTAACCCACTCTAAAAGACGTTTCCCTTGATAGCACGTATATTTTGATTACAAAATATGACAGTATATACGTGATGTGTTACGACAGTGAAAGGAACATATGACTACTGGAGGTACTTTATTTTACATATTTTACGTTTACCGTTAGATACACGTTTAATTTTTTGTCGAAAGAAACCCAAAACCGTGTTCTGAAATAGTGTTTTGTTTCTCCACTACACAGTGCCACAAGTTCCTCCAAAAAATTGTAACACAACACACACACAAATGTGATATTGGCAAATGTAAATCCACCTGATGATGAAGGTTTAAACCTTTGAAACTCATCGTGGAGATAAATAAACAGTGACTGTTAACAGTAAACTTGTTGTTTCATTTACTGCCCGTAAGCGTCACACTAAGGCCTAACCTAAAATGTTCGCATTTAAACAAGTAGGTAACTTGTTCACTTTTCATCAGGCACTATAGTAAAACAGTTTTTTGTGACCACAAACTTCAGTCGATGATTATACATTTGGTCTCATTTTGCGTGCAGCGTCTTGGTGCACCTCGGCGGCAGGGTTCCTTGTCGGTATCATCAGGTCTGACGATGACCCATAGGAAACATGTCGAAACGTCACACCAAGATCACATATTGTTGATAATCGGTCATGGTTTAGTTAGATATACTCGGCGAAAAGGTTTGTTCTCTCACTTAATGAAGGCCTGTTTCACAGCTGCTATTCTCGCATTGAGTGATTCGTTTTTCGGGCTGGTGCAGTGAGTCGCGGCGACGAAACTGGCCCGGCTGCCCGTGTTCACAAGGTCAGTGGCTGCGGCTCCATCTCCTCCAGACGTCTCATTCTGATTCAAATTACGCCATGGCGACATTCTCCTGCTTAGCGGGAATCGTCAGGTTGCTCAGCTTTCCCCGGTAAACACGCTGTGTGCGGTCCAACCAACTGCGACGCAGTAACGATTAATCCGACGCATGCTAATGATTACGGACTTTAGCATTCAGTTTATTAGTTGTGTTTTGTGTAACACTTTTTTCTAGTTTTTTTTTTCGCCAGAATAATCCTTGTTCTGGACACCGTCTGACAGCGCTGCTGTAACTTGCCGAAGGAGCCGATTCTTACTTCTACCAGACGAGGAGCCTTAAAAGCGTCCATAAGATTGTCCTTGTGTTTTATTAATATCTATTACCGAATTTCAGTCATATATACATACTTTTACACACCGGGCATTAAGGGAATGTTTACTTTTATTTTCATGTAAACAAGTATCATCATTTCTGCAACTTTCAGAGGTGTCATTACAGCAAACTATCTGCAACCCAAGTAGATACTTAAACAGACATTTGTTGTTTATCGTAACAGTACTGCCCTTTTGCTGTACAGTGAGAAAATGTTACTACAGACTTAGCAACAACTGAGTTTAAATTGGGATAAAAGCAGACACAACTGCGAGAACTATCGTACAATCAGCTTAACAGCTCATGCATCGACGTCGCTGACGAGAATAATATACGGAAGAACCGAGCAGAAAACTGAGCGTGGGTTTCATGACGATATTTTTGTTTTAGGGACTGTAAAGGCATCATAGAGCGCATTTGTGACTTTGAACTTGTTGATGGCAGTAACACTTCTATGAAATCAAAACACCTCCATAAGATCTGTCAACCCGGGAAAAGAGTTCGACAATGTCAAAGTTTCAAAATGTTCGAAATTCTAGGGAAATAGATCTAAGTTGAAGTAGAAGATGCGTAATGTACAAGATACACGAAAACCCAGAGGAAACAGATAGAATGGAAGACCAAGGACTGCGACCTGCCATTGAGTTCGTGAAGAAATGCAAAGTCCATTATCAAATGATGACATCTGTTGCATACTTTGAGCCTCCGGTTCTCGATGTACGTCTCCGATAAATTAAGATTTATTCTTCTGAATCAAATGCTGAATGCATTCATACGATTATCAACTTCATTGCAACATTTTTCTTCCAGGTGAAAGGTCATTGCCGCTCGAGAAACAGCATTGCTCACACAGAATATGCCACGTTACCATAGGAGGAGAAGGCGTGTCCGCGCTGCAGTGTATAAAGCAATTGACAATATTTCTATTAAGACCAAAAGCTATGTAGGCGCACAAGTCGTCTTGTATGGTCCATCAGTTTTCTGTGGTGGAGTTTTGAATTTTACCCTTAATAACAATGACGCCAATCAACACGGCAATGGCTGGGTCACCGTTGCTCTAGTACGTGGACCTAAAGTCGATAAAGATACATGTCTCGAAAATTTGAACAGCCGTGACATCATTGCTTAGCGGACTTTTCAGATCGCAGAGGTCTACTGTAGAGATATGGGTCAATCGTATTACATGTCGTCGGATTAAAAATTGACTGTTATACATGGATGCAGCCTTTCGTTCTCACTGTCAAGTCTAGACAAATATAAGTAATGATGGATGTAAAAGACAGGCTTAGTGGTGGAAATAGAATCGGGTGAAACAAAATCACTGATAAGACTTGTTGATGAAACTTCTAGCCTGAATGAAAAAAAAAATTACAGGACTTGTTGGATAGAAAGAACAGTCCATTCAATAAACAATATGGACTGAGGATATATCGAAGAAACACGCAAATAACGAGGACTAGCAGAAATCAGATTAGCGATAAACTTAACATCAACACTGACGACCACTTGGTAGACTTAGTTAAGGAATTCTATTACGTTGGAAGAAAACCTAGGACGAAGCAAGGACACAAATTTCTATCTTTTGTGGTCTGTTTATTGTTGTGGAGTCGGCTATAGCGCCGCTTTGATCACTGCAGGGGAACGTTTTGTACATAGGCTTTCGCCTGTATTGTCACATGACACGGATGGTTTGAAAACGGACATTGGTGTTCGAAACTAGTCACTTCTTAATACAAGTAATGATGGAGCCACAACTATTTATTTTACCAACAAAGGAGCAGCACTACCCTAGATTTCACCACAGTGTATTCCACTGACCCGAAACCACCACCACTTGTTACTTCAGTGGAGTCAAGCTAGAGCTCATTGGAAGGCAGGGTGGAGGTTGGTTGTGTTTTCTGATGAGGTCTGGGTCTGCGTGGTGCCAGTAATGGCCGTGTGTTGGTTAGCAGAAGACCAACTGGAGGCCTGTAGTGAAGCTGTGTGCATGCTAGAAACACTAGAACCTGGATTTATGGTCTGGGACCATGGTTTCGTGTGAGAGCAAGAACACTCTTGTGGTTATCCAATCTACTACGACTGCAAATTTGTACGTCGCTCTGGTAATTCGACGCGTTGTGCTGCCATTCATCAAGAGTATTCCAGGGGGTGTTTTCCAACAGGATAACGCTCGCCCACATACCGCTATTGTAACCAAATACGACATTCTGGCTGTTACACCGGTTATTAATGTACCAGGATTTCAACATTTGCAATGAGTTAAATCTCGTTTTCACTAACCTGTCATCGTCCAATGTTAATCACTTAAATATGTTAGCTAGAAGAATGTATTACCAAAATTTTATTACTCTGCACTAATTATCTTGCGATATTTTTCCGTTAGTGCACAAGACAGCTTCAGGAATGTGAGTAATTTACATATGAGTTGAGGTGTTCAATATTTTACGTTAGTGAAGAGCAAAGTAGGCAGTGCAATGTGAGCTAGTCTTACTAGTTTATCATTATTCACATACATGAGTGTCAGAAGGAACATTGCATCAAACTATACAGACGCTGCACTAACGTATTTGAAGCCAAAGCCAAGGTAACCTCGCGTGAAAAATAAATACTTGCACGAGCTCTGTGGCAGGAAGAGACTGGATTATATGGAGATTTAGGTCAGTCCTGGAAGCGTGCTCGGGTAGCCGAAGTTGTTAAGACGGACTGCTCACGACAAGCGGGAAATCCCGATTCAAGTCCCAGTCCGGCGCAAATTTTTGTATGTTTCCAGTAAATTGTATCACTGTTGTGGTAACGTATTCGTAGTTCGCGAATACGTTTCAGACAAAGTGAAACCTTACAAAGTAACTGCAATGCACCAACCGGCGAATTGAGGCAGGGCCTACTGTTACTCGACGTCAGTACTGGTTACTGTTCCATGCAGATGATAAACGGGTATTCATTCGACAAATATATTATACTAGAACTGAAATGTGATTACATTTTCACGTAATTTGGGTGCATAGATCCTGAGAAATCAGTACCCAGAACAATCACCTCTGGCCGTAATAACGGCCTTAATACGCCTGGGTATTGAGTCAGACAGAGCTTGGATGGCGTTTACAGGTACAGTTGCCCATGCAGCTTCAACACGATACCACAGTTCATCAAGAGTAGTCACTGGCGTATTGTGACAAGCCAGTTGCTCGGCCACCATTGACCAAGCGTGTTCAGTTGGCGAGAGATCTGGCGAATGTGCTGGCCAGGGCAGCAGTCGAACATTTTCTGTATCCAGAAAGGCCCGTACAGGACCTGCAACATGCGGTCGTGCATTATCCTGCTGAAATGTAGGGTTTCGCAGGGATCGAATGAAGGGTAGAGCCACGGGTAGTAACACATCTGAAATGTAACGTCCACTGTTCAAAGTGCCGTCATTGCGAACAAGAGGTGACCGAGACGTGTAAGCAATGCTCCCCATACCATCACGCCTGGTGATACGCCAGTATGGCGATGACGAATACACGGTTCCAGTGTGCGTTCACCGCGATGTCGCCAAACACGTGTGCGACCATCACGATGCTGGAAACAGAGCCTGGATTCATCCGAAGAAATGACGTTTTGCCATTCGTGAACTGAGGTTCGTCGTTGAGTACACCATCGCAGGCGCTCCTGTCTGTGATGCAGCGTCGAGGGTAACCGCAGCCATGGTCTCCGAGCTAATAGTCCATGCTGTTGCAAACGTTGTTGAACTGTTCGTGCAGATGGTTGTTCTCTTTCAAACGTCCCCATCTGTTAACACAGGGAACGAGACGCGGCTGCATGATTCGTTACAGCCATGTGGATAAGGTGCCTATTATCTCGACTGCTAGTGATACGAGGTCGTTGGGATCCAGCACAGCGTTCCTTCTGATCCCACCGATTCCATTTTCTGCTAACAGTCATTGGATCTCGACCAATGCGAGCAGCAATGTCGCTATACGATAAACCACAATCGCGATAGGCTATAATCCGACCTTTATCAAAGTGGGAAACGTGATGGTACGCATTTCTCCTCCTTACACGAGGCGTCACAACAACGTTTCACCAGGCAACACCGGTCAACTGCTGTTTGTGTATGAGAAATCGGTTGGAAACTTTCCTCATGTCAGCACGTTGTAGGTGTCGCCACCGGCGCCAATCTTGTGTGAATGCTCTGTAAAGCTAATCGTTTGCCCATCACAGCATTTTCTTCCTGTCGGTTAAATTTCACCTCTGTAGCACGTCATCGTCGTGGTGTAGCAATTTTAATGGTCAGTAGCGTATAACTTAACCTCAGGAACAGGACAGGAAGACGAAACCGTGAGGCTGTCGTGATTTCGACACTTAGATTAAACACCGTAGTGCTTTGCTAAGCACGGTCGTAATCATGATATTTGCTCGTCCTCGCTGAGAAACATCTCACCCAATTTGTTCCCGAGAGACCTCCAGTTTGTCGGATTTCACGCAAGGGGGTGTCCGGTTGTAGGCAGCATGTTTGATTAGGTACAGAAGGGCGATGAGAACGTTCCAGAATTCATTGTAAAGAGAAGAAACAAAACAGTTATCCGATCAGGAATTCCTCATAAAGGATGCTGGCAGCTGCAGTTGCAACGACAGCACTTGGCGCTTCCTTCGACCCTCGCGGAGCCAGGCAGCGTTTAATTTATCAGCGGGAGTGTGGGGGAGGGGGTGGCAGGACGCAGCGACATTCCGCAGCCGCCTCATCTCCATAGCGGGAGGCGGGAGCGGCGGAGGCGGTCCGGCTGTAGGGGCTGGGGGCCGGTTTATGGGCGGCGCGACCCCCGGGGCCGGACAATAAAGCCGGGAAGGGCCGATCATATCGCACGGCGTGGCCGGCGCTATCGTAAACTTATACTGCACTGCCGCCGATAGCGCACAGTAGCCGCGCCGCAGCCGGCCGAACCGACCCGACACTGGCCTAATGGGATCCGCCCAGGCGGACCACCAAACCAGCAGGGGTGCGCATGCGCGACGCTAATTAAAAATCCATTATCGTAGCTGTGCTGCAGCACAAACTCCTGCCACGAGGTGCAGTGAATCGGACCTCATATAGGAATCGGTAAAGCACTTCTACTTTCTTCTTCTTCTCTTCTTTTTCTTCTTAGTCAGCAGCCCTTCGTTGCCGTCATCGCAAATGGTAAAATCTAAGTTGCTAGGCCGCCTCATATTCCTCCTCAGAATTGTTTAAAAGTCAACGTTTCGATCCCTTTACTGGAATCTTCTTCGGAATTCTACTGTTGTTCCTGAATGGTTACCCAGCAGCGTCAGTAGACTCCTGATGAAGAACCCAGCAGAGGGATCGGAACTTCGAGCATTGAAGACGACTGAATAAGAATGTGATACTGCCTAATAGGTACGAAAATTTTACGATCACTTGTTTATCATATTCCTCTTCTTCGTCATCTGTTTCAGAACAAGGCTGGATTGAAAAAAAAATCCCTCTACAGAAAGAATTGCTTATTCCATCTAGCTTATGATCGGCCACGTTTCAGCTTCCTTTCCTTTAGTAGTTATGTGTCCCGACGTATCGACTTCCTTTCTTTTAATAGTTTTGTGTCCATGGAACTACAAATCGTGAACGTTTCGACTTCGATTGCTATGAGTTCTGCAAAAATCTTGTTACTTTAGACGTCCAAAGGCCACTTTACTACCCATAAAGAGGAGTACTCTTATTTTATTGTTATAGAAACGATATTTAAGTGTTTGAGAGAATGAATCATCATCATCATCATAATCATCATTTAAGACTGATTATGCCTTTCAGCGTTCAGTCTGGAGCATAGCCCCCCTTATAAAATTCCTCCATGATCCCCTATTCAGTGCTAACATTGGTGCCTCTTCTGGTGTTAAGCCTATTACTTCAAAATCATTCTTAACCGAATCCAGGTACCTTCTCCTTGGTCTGCCCCGACTCCTCCTACCCTCTACTGCTGAACCCGTGAGTCTCTTGGGTAACCTTGCTTCTCCCATGCGTGTAACATGACCCCACTATCTAAGCCTGTTCGCCCTCACTGCTACATCTATAGAGTTCATTCCCAGTTTTTCTTTGATTTCCTCATTGTGGACACCCTCCTGCCATTGTTCCCATCTACTAGTGCCTGCAATCATCCTAGCTACTTTCCTATCCGTAACCTCAACCTTGTTGATAAAGTAACCTGAATCCACCCAGCTTTCGCTCCCATACAACAAAGTTGGTCGAAAGATTGAACGGTGCACGAATAACTTAGTCTTGGTACTGACTTCCTTCTTGCAGAAGAGAGTAGATCGTAGCTGAGCGCTCACTGCATTAGCTTTGCTACACCTCGCTTCCAGTTCTTTCACTATGTTGCCATCCTGTGAGAATATGCATCCTAAGTACTTGAAACTGTCCACCTGTTCTTTGTTCCTCCTATTTGGCACTCAGTCTTTTCATATTTCTTTCCCACTGACATTACTTTCGTTTTGGAGACGCTAATCTTCATACCATAGTCCTTACATTTCTGATCTAGCTCTGAAATATTACTTTGCAAACTTTCAATCGAATCTGCCATCACAACTAAGTCATCCGCATATGAAAGGCTGCTTATTTGTGTTCACATATCTTAATCTCACCCAGCCAGTCTATTGTTTTCGACATGATCCATAAATAATATGAACATCAGTGGAGACAGGTTGCATCATTGTCTTACCCCTGAAACTACTCTGAACCATGAACTCAATTTACCGTCATCTATAACTGCTGCCTGATTATCCATGTAAAGACCTTTAATTGCTTGCAGAAGTTTGCCTCCTATTCCATAATCTCGTAGAACAGACAATAACTTCCTCCTAGGAACCCGGTCATATGCCTTTTATAGATCTATAAAGCATAGATACAATTCCCTGTTCCACTATAACACTTCTCCATTATTTGCCGTAAGCTAAAGATCTGGTCCTGACAACCTATAAGAGACCTAAACCCACACTGATTTTCATCCAATTGGTCCTCAACTAATACTCGCACTTTCCTTTCAACAATGCCTGAGAAGATTTTACCCACAACGCTGATTGAAGAGATACCTCTGTAGTTGTTACAATCTTTTCTGTTCCCATGTTTAAAGATTGGTGTGATTACTGCTTTTTGTCCAATCTGATGGAACCTGTTCCGACTCCCAGGCCATTTCAATTATCCTGTGTAGCCATTTAAGACCTGACTTTCCACTGTATTTGATGAGTTCCGACTTAATTTCATCCACCCCAGCTGCTTTATTGCACCGCAATCTATTGACCATTTTCTTCACTTCCTCAAATGTGATCCTATTTCCATCATAATTCCTATCCCATTCTCCCTCGAAATCTGAAACATTACTGATCGCATTTTCACCTTTATTGAGCAACTCTTCAAAATATTCCCTCCATCTGCCCAAGGCACCCACAGGATTCACTAGCGGTTTTCCTGACCTGTCCAAAATACTTGTCATTTCTTTCTTACCTCCCTTTCTAGGACTGCTAATTACACTCCAGAATGGTTTTCCAGCAGCTTGACCCATAGTCTCCAACCTGTTTCCAAAGTCTTCCCAAGATTTCTTCTTGGATGCTGCTATTATCTGTTTGGCTTTGTTTCTTTCTTCAACATAACTTTCTCTGTCTACCTGAGTTCTAGTATGTAGCCATTTTTGATACGCCTTCTTTTTCCTTTTACAGGCTGACTTGACTGAGTCATTCCACCAAGCTGTTTGCTTCATCCTGTGCTTCATGTCCTGTTCCAAGATATTCTTTAGCCACTTCTAGTACTGCGTCCCTGTACCTTGTCCATTCCTTTTCCAATGGCTGTAAATGACTACATTCAACTAACTGGTACCTTTCTGAGATCGCTGTTAGGTATTTGTGCCTGATTTCCTTATCCTGAAGTTTCTCCACTCTTATCCTCCTACATATGGACCTGACCTCCTTCACTTTCGGCTTCACAATGCCAATTTCACTGCAGATTAAATAATGATCAGTCTCATTAAAGAATCCCCTGAATACACGTGTGTCCCTCACAGCCTTCCTGATTTCATGATCTGTTATTATATAGTGAGAGAGTGAAACCACATAATAATGTTATAGTCGTAAAACGTTAGTAAGGTGTAGTGTAAATAGTAAATGCGTATTATTATTAGCTGAACCATATTTTCCGAGTTCCAGACGAGTGTTGTTATCGCAGGACGTGTAAAAAGTTGTTGTTGCAGCAGCACTCAGTAAGGTCCTTAGATGCCTGTCTCCTGTAGATGTTCAAACAACGAAACTGGTAGTGGAAATTAATACATATCGTAACAGTAACTAAGAAGTTTTTATACATACACCATAAAATTGAAAGTAGCTCGGAGCAAAGGCTATATATCCTCGAAGAGTTCTAAGGACAACGTTGAATATTTTGAAGAAGGCACTGATTAATTGGAAGGAAATCGGCAGAATTTCCCATGATCTCACAAAAATAACGTCAAGCTGTGATTCCAAGTACTTCCCCCCGTCGAGCACATTTTGGGTTAAGCTTTACCATGGCTGTTATTGATATCCAATGAAACAACAAGTTTGCTGCTACCAGTTGAAAGCTCTCTGCTGGATTCCTTTCATGTTAATTTCTTAAATCTGTTGTAATTTACGGCATAAATTCCTCTTCTAAATTTACTGTGGTGTTTCTGACTATCTGGGAGGAGACTGAGCAGTGAAACGGGTTACTTTTACACATAAACAAGAACGATCTGTCACACCACTACACTTTAAAGCACAGTTCATATGTAATTCATATATGTAATTCATGTCACACAGTCTCATACGGAACCTACATCCGCTTTCTTTTATATACAGTATATGGTAAGATACTGTCATCCCCCTTCCCTTCTGTGTGAAAGAATGAATGAGCAAATATATTTCTAGTTGCATGCTTGATGGTAGCAGACAAGCCTGTCTGCTAGAGAACAGTAGGACCAACGTCGGAACAGGTAGCTACGCTTTCTAGAAGCAGAGAGGTTTTCCATTCTTAGTATGTTCCTGTCCATCCCTTACCAAGTTGGGATAGGAAGCTGCCTCTCTGGTCACTTCCGTTTGTATTTAGGAAGCACGCTCGGTAGGGGCCCAGGTCAGTCTGTCCGCGGCGAGCGTCTGAAGTGGTAAGATCTCCGGCTAAGCGCATGTCTGCTAAGTCCGTAGGACGATGGATTTCTTAAGTTCAGCCTGACTGAAAATTTAATCAACTTTGTTTCAGGTTTAGCTTTGAAATATCTAATGTTATCTTAAATTGCAACGCAATGTATTTCGAGTGTGAACTTCAGAATATCTTCGAGTAGTTGCTTTGTCACTACTTTGTGAGTAAAGTGGAACCACGTCTTGATCAGTAGCTCTAACTAAGATCATCAATCTTAATTGCGAATCTGCGTGAGATTATAGCGTCTCGTCTTAACAATATATTTCAACATAGCAACTTTTCTTTATGTTCAACGCACGTGGGGTGTACTTTGTGGTACCAGTACCACGTGCTTATACATCTGTTTGACCCATCAGGTTAATAGTAAGAAGCAGGTGCTGACAGATGTGAAAATTACCGAACTATCAGTTTAATAAGCCACGGCTACAAAATACTAACGCGAATTCTTTACAGACGAATGGAAAAATTGGTAGATGCGGACCTCGGGGAGGATCAGTTTGGATTCCGTCGAAATGTTGGAACACGTGAGGCAAATCTGACCTCACGACTTATCTTAGAAGAAAGATTAAGAAAAGGCAAACCTACGTTTCTAGCATTTGTAGACTTAGAGAAAGCTTTTGACTATGTTGACTGGAATACTCTTTTTCAAATTCTTAAGGTGGCAGGGGTAAAATACAGGGAGCGAAAGGCTATTTATAATTTGTACAGAAACCAGATGGCAGTCATAAGAGTCGAGGGGCATGAAAGGGAAGCAATGGTTGGGAAAGGAGTGAGACAGGGTTGTAGCCTCTCCCCGATGTTATTCGATCTGTATATTGAGCAAGCAGTAAAGGAAACAAATGAAAAAATTGGAGTAGGTATTAAAATTCATGGAGACGAAGTAAAAACTTTGAGGTTCGCCGATGACATTGTAATTCTGTCAGAGACGGCAAAGGGCTTGGAAGAGCAGTTGAACGGAATGGACAATGTCTTGAAAGGAGGATATAAGATGAACATTAACAAAAGCAAAACGAGGATAATGGAATGTAGTCAAATTAAATCGGGTGATGCTGAGGGAATTAGATTAGGAAATGAGACACTTAAAGTAGTAAAGGAGTTTTGCTATTTAGGAAGTAAAATAACTGATGATGGTCGAAGTAGAGAGTATATAAAATGTAGACTGGCAATGGCAAGGAAAGCGTTTCTGAAGAAGAGAAATTTGTTAACATCGAATATAGATTTATGTATCAGGAAGTCGTTTCTGAAAGTATTTGTTTGGAGTGTAGCCATGTATGGAAGTGAAACATGGACGATAAATAGTTTGGACAAGAAGAGAAGAGAAGCTTTTGAAATGTGGTGCTACAGAAGAATACTGAAGATAAGGTGGATAGATCACGTAACTAATGAGGAGGTATTGAATAGGATTGGAGAGAAGAGAAGTTTGTGGCACAACTTGACTAGAAGAAGGGATCGGTTGGTAGGACATGTTTTGAGGCATCAAGGGATCACAAATTTAGCATTGGAGGGCAGCGTGGAGGGTAAAAATCGTGGAGGGAGACCAAGAGATGAATACACTAAACAGATTCATAAGCATGTATGTTGCAGTAGATACTGGGAGATAAAGGAGCTTGCGCAGGATAGAGTAGCATGGAGAGCTGCATCAAACCAGTCACAGGACTGAAGACAACAACAACAACAAGTTGCTTTTCGATCTAATTTATTTTAATTATCAAAATTATTGTGGAGTTACACTCTTTGTGTAAACCAAGTTGACCACGTGAAGCATGCGGTGTAATCATCAATGTAGTCCTCAGCTATTCTTTTCGGTAAGATTTCACAGAGAGTTAGTAAGAATTTAGTATACCAGTGTGTGGTAATTACATGACGGACAGGATTGCGCTACGAACGTTACTTCTTTGGGTGAAAATTGAATTGGTTGGTTGTGGTTAATTTCCTCTTGCATATGTTTCAACGTTCTTCGTGTATTATTTTATGAATGCAGTGTTGTATGCAGTTTCACAATCTTGGCTCCATATTTGATGTGTTCCGTAAGATTACAATCTCACATTTTCACAATCCTAAATAAGGCACCCATTTAATAATGAATCAAGTTTAATATGCTGAAATTTCACTGATCAATGTTAAAATAAATTTCCAAATATAAACTGATTTATTTCTTGTTATTTAAATTCTCTTTATATATATATATATATATATATATATATATATATATATATATATATATATATATATATATATATATATCACCAGTTGGCGTATGACTATTAAAAGATTATAATTAATGTTAGTCTGGTTGGGAATTTGGTAAGCTAGAGTGGATACCTGGTGAAACAGTTGCTCAGTAATGCAAGGTTAACTTCCCCACATAGCTCACAGCTTTTACCCCGCTTTTATTGTCTATCAGCACCGCTTACATCTCAAATTAATGCAACAACGTTACACAGTTACTTTTAATTTGCATCCTCAACTCGTTTCGAAGGTTTAAACTTTCAACATCAGATGCATTTACATTCGTTAGTGTGACATGTGTGTGTGTAACGGCAAAGCTTAACCTAAAATGTTTGCATTTAAAGTTAATCGGCCAGTTAGGCAATCAAGGCTATTTTCTAGTACAAAAATACCCCAGAAGAACTTCCAGTGACGAAACAGTACAATCATTTCAATAGAAATTGTCTCAAAAATAACGCCATTCCGAATTATGTCAAGACGAACGTAAAAAAAAACCAATAACTGCATGGAAAACATCGGAAAACGCCCAAAAACTGTGGGTGAGAAACAAACTGAAACACTTTTATAGGAAAAAATAAATGTTCAATAGACTGCGTTATAGTGCAAAGATACATCTGGCCTAGTTAGTTCATAGACTCGTTTGTGATTGCATTAAGGAAAAGGAAGTACATAAAATGCATTGTACAGAAAACGAAAGCCACACGTAAGAAAAACTAGCTTATTTTGGGGGAAACAACTCTCACCTCTCTGATTGAACCAGGGCAGCAGAAAGAAATACCCATTTTGTACACCTATCCTCAACAACACCGACATAATGTTCATTGTGGGATAAGAAGCACTACCGAGCATAGGGCTAAAACGTTGAAGCTCCACTAAACCAAAAGAACCGAGAGAAGTTGATCAGTAGCGTCACACAGATTTCAACCATTGCCTTTAAGAAGCAAAATAACAGAATAGCAGTCTGTCACAAAAAGAATGAAGTTATGGAGAAGCAGAGTGCAAAATCATTCCCAGCAAACAAGGAAAGAGAAGAAGTCCACACACGTACCATTAAGACTAAATTAAATACAAATAATGCAATAGTTGTAAGAGCTGTAGTAATGAACAGAACAACACAAATAAAAAGTAAGACTTCTTCCAAAAAGGGTTAAAATGGCTCTGGGCACTATGGGACTTAACTTCTGAGGTCATCAGTCCCCTAGAACTTAGAACTACTTAAACCTAACTAACCTGAGGACATCACACACATCCATGCCCGAGGCAGGATTCGAACCTGCGACCGTAGCGGTGGCGCGGTTCTAGACTGTAGCGCCTAAAACCGCTCGGCCACTCTGGCCGGCACTTCTTCCAAGCCAACAACATAACAGAAATACCTAAAGATGCTACAGCCAGAATACAAAAAAGCGATTAAACACTACTCAGATAACATAAACTTCCTATTCACCATCGAAGGAGCATGAAACATTGTAACAGTGAGCTCTTAAGGACCTTGCCTTAGATCACAAGCAAAGATACACAAAAATGGGACCCCAATCAGGCCTATAGAGAACTGTTGGAACAGTAACATTTAAGCTCAACAAATGTCTCTTCGGAAATCTCAGACACATACACATTCAGTAATAATAGAACACTCAAAAACACAGCAGAATTTTCACAACATGTCAAAAACATGCAAGTTTTCTGCTGGAGCTGCACTTACTTCATTTGATATAGAAAGCGTTTATTCTCCTATATCAACAGATCCCACACTACAGATACTTAATAAAAACCTCCAAAAGCACAAAAATATCTTCCAATCGAATTTTTTAACCAATCAATCTTACACAATTATTTCATATTCAACAATAAACTCTACAAAGAGCAGGCATAGCAATGGACTCAACCTTCCTGAACTCCAATCACCATCTCCCAAAAAACATCATCTAGTACTACAGATGTGTAGATGATATCATTTTAATCAGTGGCCCAAAAGATGACATTAATGAACTGAACCATTTATTCAACAACTCCCATGAAAATCTGAAATTCACAGTTGAACATCAAGCAGGTGACCTTACTATTAGAATAAAGAATAATAGACACCGGTTTGAAATTTGTTGGAAATCTACCACAACACATACTACTGTCTGCCTCTCCTCTGTCACCCTAAAGCCCGCAGAATGTCAGTATTCTGGTATATGATCAACAGAGCTACCCAATTACCGCTCCCTGAAGATAAACGTAAAAAAACAAATTAAAATAATAAAATAAATATCTATTGCAAATGGCTGTCACAGTTCCATAGCAGAAAACCTAAAACGCTCAGTAGTGGCAAAGCAATCACATCACAAAGAACAAAAAGAAAATAACACGTCGTATACAGACCGAATTATTGGTAGTGTCTCATATGAGACTGCCGATGTCTCCAAACGAGAAGGCATAAACATACCCTTAATCACCGTCAACAAGATTGAGCAGAAGTTATCACACAACAGAACCACATGGAATCAACTTTCTCATACGGTCTGTACATAGCTGGATATTTGGACTGTGACTGTTTCTACATAGGCCAGACAGGCAGACCCTCTGAGGTTAGATTCATAGGACACCTGGCAGCACCAAGAAACAAAAAACAAAAACACCACACTTTAGCAATACCCAACCAACTGTCTGAAACAAAACACCATGTCAGTATCAAAAGTACCAGCATCTTACACACACATCCAACTTAGAGGGAAAACCTAGACATCCTTCAAACAGCCCAAACATACAAACACAAAAAAAAACAACCTCAGTCCATCTTAAGCAACAAAAATTACAACATTATAGTTTTCAACAAAACATACATTATTAAATTTAAATTTGCAATGCACACACACACACACACACACACACACACACACACACACACACACACACACACACACACACACATTCATATTTATCATAAATAGTTAGTTATATTACAATGACATTCCACAAATGAGAAATGGAATGCTGCTTTAATTTACAAATACACCCTCACACCAACAGCTTGTACCCCCTGTCACATTGAAACTATATGTACATCAATTAACAGCATAAATTGAAGATCTGTCTTCATATTTTAAAGCATAACCAATGTGTTACCCCAGTCTTTACTTAGCTATTACACGCAACAGATATAATCTTAAGAATGCCCTTCTCTGGGAAAGTTTGCTCACCTTCAATCACTCATTTCACCATCTGTTTCTCAATCACTCCCTTCCTCCCTCCCTCTCTGTCTCTGTCTCTCTCCCCTTCTCTCTATAGCTCTCTGCCTCAATCCTTTCCTCTCTATCTCTGAATCCCAGCCCTGAATCGCTCATGTCGGCACCAATGATGTGTGTCGCTATGGATAGGAGTAAATCCTCTCTGGCTTTCGGCGGCTATCTGATATGGTGAAGACTGCCAGTCTGGCTAGCGGGTTGAAAGCAGAGCTCACCATCTGCAGCATCGTCGACAGGACTGACTGCGGACCTTTGGTACAGAGCCGAGTGGAGGGTCTAAATCAGAGGCTGAGACGGTTCTGCGACCGTGTGGGCTGCAGATTCCTCGACTTGCGCAATAGGGTGGTGGGTTTAACGGGTTCCACTGGATAGGTCAGGAGTCCACTATACACAGCAGGCGGCTACAGGGGTAGCAGGGGTTGTGTGGAGCGGACTGTGCGGTTTTTTAGGTTAGATGGCCTCGTGCAAGTACAGAAAGGGCAACAGCCTCAAATGGTGCGGGGCAAAGTCAGGACATGCGGGGACCAAGCAGCAATCGGTATTGTAATTGTAAACTGTCGAAGCTGCATTGGTAAAGTACCGGAACTTCAAGAGCTGATAGAAAGCACCGAAGCTGGAATCGTTACAGGTACAGAAAGCTGGCTGAAGCCAGAGATAAATTCAGCCGAAATTTTTACATAGACACAGACGGTGTTTAGAAAGGATAGATTGCATGCAACCGGTGGTGACGTGTTTGTCGCTGTTAGTAGTAGTTTATCCTGTAGTGAAGTACAAATGGATAGTTCCTGTGAAATATTATGGGTGGAGGTTACACTCAACAACCGAGCTAGGTTGATAATTGGCTCCTTTTACCGACCTCCCGACTCAGCAGCATTAGTGGCAGAACAACTGAGAGAAAATATGGAATACGTTTCACATAAATTTTCTCAGCATATTATAGTCTTAGGTGGAAGTTTCAATTTACCAGGTATAGACTGGGACACTCAGATGTTTAGGACAGGTGGTAGGGACAGAGCATTGAGTGACATTATACTGAGTGCACTATCCGAAAATTACATCGAGCAATTAAATAGAGAACCGACTCGTGGAGATAACATCTTGGACCTACTGATAACAAACAGACCCGAACTTTTCGACTCTGTAAGTGCAAAACAGGGAATCAGTGATCATAAGGCCGTTGCAGCATCCCTGAATATGGAAGTTAATAGAAATATAAAAAAGGGAGGAAGGTTTATCTGTTTAGCAAGAGTAATAGAAGGCAAATTTCAGACTACCTAACGGATCAAAACTAAAATTTCTGTTCCGACACTGACAATGTTGAGTGTTTATGGAAAAAGTTTGAGGCAATTTTAAAATGCGTTTTAGACAGGTACGTGCCGAGTAAAACTGTGAGGGACGGGAAAAACCCACCGTGGTTCAACAACAAAGTTAGAAAAGTACTGCGAAAGCAAAGAGAGCTTCACTCCAAGTTTAAGCGCAGCCAAAACCTCTCAGACAAACAGAACCTATACGATGTCAAGGTTAGCGTAAGGAGGGCTATGCGTGAAGCGTTCAGTGAATTCGAAAGTAAAATTCTATGTACCGACTTGACAGAAAATCCTAGGAAGTTCTGGTCTTACGTTAAATCAGTAAGTGGCTCGAAACAGCATATCCAGACACTCCGGGTTGATGATGGCATTGAAACAGAGGATGACACTCGTAAAGCTGAAATACTAAGCACCTTTTTCCAAAGCTGTTTCACAGAGGAAGACCGCACTACAGTTCCTTCTCTAAATCCTCGCACAAACTAAAAATGGCTGACATCGAAATAAGTGTCCAAGGAATAGAAAAGCAACTGGAATCACTCAACAGAGGAACGTCCACTGGACCTGACGGGATACCAATTCGATACACAGAGTATGCGAAAGAACTTGCCCCCCCCCCCCTTCTAACAGCCGTGTACCACAAGTCTCTAGAGGGGCGGAAGGTTCCAAATGTTTGGAAAAGAGCACAGGTAGTCCCAGTCTTCAAGAAGGGTCGTCGAGCAGATGCGCAAACCTATAGACCTATATCTCTGACGTCGATCTGTTGTAGAATTTTAGAACATGTTTTTTGCTCGAATGTTATGTCGTTTTTGGGAATGCAGAATCTACTCTGTAGGAATCAACATGGATTCCGGAAACAGCGATCGTGTGAGACCCAACTCGCTTTATTTGTTCATGAGACCCAGAAAATATTAGATACAGGCTCCCAGGTAGATGCTATTTTCCTTGACTTCCGGAAGGCATTCGATACAGTTCCACACTGTCGCCTGATAAACAAAGTTAGAGCCTACGGAATATCAGACCAGTTGTGTGGCTGGATTGAAGAGTTTTTAGCAAACAGAACACAGCATGTTGTTATCAATGGAGAGACGTCTACAGACGTTAAAGTAACATCTGGCGTTCTACAGGGGAGTGTTATGGGACCATTGCTTTTCACAATATATATAAATGACCTAATACATAGTGTCGGAAGTTCCATGCGGCTTTTCGCGGATGATGCTGTAGTATACAGAGAAGTTGCAGCATTAGAAAATTGTAGCGAAATGCAGGAAGATCTGCAGTGGATAGGCACTTGGTGCAGGGAGTGGCAACTGATCCTTAACATAGACAAATGTAATGTATTGCGAATACATAGAAAGAAGGATCCTTTATTGTAAGATTATATGATAGCTGAACAAACACTGGTAGCAGTTACTTCTGTTAAATATCTGGGAGTATGCGTGCGGAACGATTTGAAATGGAATGATCATATAAAATTAATTGTTGGTAAGGCGGGTACCAGGTTGAGATTCATTGGGAGAGTCGTTATAAAATGTAGCCCATCAACAAAGTGGCTTACAAAACACTCGTTCGACCTATACTTGAGTATTGCTCATCAGTGTGGGATCCGTACCAGATCGGGTTGACGGAGGAGATAGAGAAGATCCAAAGAAGAGCGGCGGGTTTCGTCACAGGGTATTTGGTAACCGCGATAGAGTTACGGAGGTGTTTAGTAAACTCAAGTGGCAGACTCTGCAAGAGAGGTGCTCTGCATCGCGGTGTAGGTTGCTCGCTAGGTTTCGAGAGGGTGCGTTTCTGGATGAGGTATCGAATATATTTTTCCCCCTACTTAGACCTCCCGAGGAGATCGCGAATGTAAAATTAGAGAGATTCGAGCTCGCACGGAGGCTTTCCGGCAGTAGTTCTTCCCGCGAACCATACGCGACTGGAACAGAAAAGGGAGGTAATGACAGTGGCACGTAAAGTGCCCTCCGCCACACACCGTTGGGTGGCTTGTAGATGTAGATGTAGAAAATTGTTATTTATGTACGTTTTTACCACTGTATTCAACGTAACTATTGTGCTTTAAGTTTGCAAGATTTCACTTGATTATATAGATGAATATGTTACTTAAACTACATAAACTTGGCAGAAAAGGATTTGTATACCACCTGAAATATTTACTCCAATGCATGTGATCAGTAACTCAAAGATCTCCACAATCCCTTAAATCCTATTTCACAATAATATTGCTGTAACGATATATATTCTTTGTACCACGATACAATATTTCTGTCTTACTTCATGTTCTTCGGAAATAGTGGTTTCCAGTCATCGTTGTTTTTCACAAAATATGACAGCTTCCACGTGGTGTGTTACAATTGAAAAAGGCACCTGTGACCACTGGAGGTATTCTATTTTATTTGTTTTATTTTCACCTTAGATATACATTCAGTTTTTAATCTGAAACAAGCTAACCCAAAAACGTAACACAACATGTACATATGTCGTAGGTTTAAACCATCGAAACGCGTTGCGGATATTAATAGTGTGCGGTTATAGTAAGTTTATTGTTTCATTAGAATCAAACATAGTTAATGCCTTACATTATCATGAATGTACTGCGTCTATCATAATATCATTTTCTATCATATCCATCATTATAGCATATCTATCATAATAGCATTTTTAATGTTAGTTGGACGTATTGAGAGATGATTTTCCTTATGGTTGCTGCAACAGTCTCTAAGCATCTCCATTCCCTATGTTTGCGTATTAATACACCGAAGAGAATCATATGGTGAAGAGTTTTCTATGGTAGTTACAGTTCTCTCTCTCTCTCTCTCTCTCTCTCTCTCTCTCTCTCTCTGTGTGTGTGTGTATTGCCTGAGCTTCAGTTACGTGAAGGCATAAGTTTTTAAAATAATTTTGGCTGGTTCATATTTGTTTGAGCTGTGAGTCCATGTAAATTAGCTTTGGCACATTGAAATGGTTTAATGTTAAATTTAATAATAGTTTCAATAAAGGTTTTACATAAAATGTATGACCAAAGCTCAATCAGTCGCTCTACCCTTTTGGTCTTGATCGCCCAGTACTCTGCAACTCTTTCGACGGAGTCATTTGCAAGATGCTGCTCATCTTCGTGAAGCTTTTCTTGGACGTCAATCTCTGGAAGACTGGTACATAATGCTGTAATGGATGACTACACTTTCACGGTTCCGGACTGCGCGCCTAGAACCGCAAGACCACCGCGGCCGGCCAAACTCTGTCAGTAGCTACCAGATGACATATCGTGGTGTAGACTGCCAGTAATAAGCCTGCACGTCTCATTCAGTGCCTTTTACTACTCAGGACATCTGCATTCCGTCAAGGGGTAATGAGCCAAAACTTTATGACCACCTGCATAATAACTTGTTTGTCCGTCTTTGGAACGAAATACATCACAGATTCTGTGTATCAGAGATCCGACAGCTTTTTAGTAGGTTTTTGGAAGTATGTTGCATTAGATATCTAAGCAGAGGTCGTGTAATTCGCTTAAATAACGGGGCGCTGATTTGCATACGGGGTGATGGCACCCAAAAGCGACCTAGATGGGTTCCACAGGATTTACATCAGGCGAATTTGGTCACCGAGCATCAATATAAGTACACTACAACGCTCCTCAAGGCACTGTAGTACGCTTAAATATGGCTGCAGGACACGGACAGTTATATTACTAAAGTTGACACCGGCGTCAGGGAAGACTCAAGCATGAAGGGATGCAGGTGGTCCGCAGCTGTCAACGTGTCTTCGATTTCTACCACAAGTCCGACGCAGGCTCAGGAGATTGTCTCTCGTAGCACAACAACGGCCCCATCAGCCTGCGTCCGTGACGCGCTGTGCGTTTCGATCCACCGTTCAAGTAAGTGACAGCGTCTGTGCAGATTGCCATCGATCTATTGTACCAATAATGTGACTCAACCGAAGAGCTGTCGAATCCGATCGCCCCGTGCCCGCTGCAATCGTAATTGCCGGTGTCGTCGGGTCAAGATGTGAACGCGTAGGGTTGGTCTGCTGTTGAACTCGATGTTAACAAAGTATGATGAACGGTGTGCTCCAAAACACTTGTGCTCTTTCGGCAGAGATGCCACAGATCATCATCTACCCTACTTTACATATCAGACAAACCTCCGAAGCCGACATTCTGTGAAGAGTCGTGGACGTCCAACCGTTTAGCGCATAGTGGTTGGGTCGCTGTCTTTCTGCCTCTTTCTGTAGATGCTCAAGACAGTAGCTGCAGTGTATAGAGAGGTTGTAACAATGGAAAACTGTACTGAAATGCAGGAGGATCTGCAACGAATTGACGCATGATGCAGGGAATGGCAATTGAGTGTCAACGTACACAAGTGTAATGTGCTGCGAATACATAGAAAGAAAGATTCTTTATCGTTTAGCTACAATATAGCAGGTCAGCAAGTGGAAGCAGTTAATTCCATAAATTATCTGGGAGTAGGCATTAAGAGCCATTTAAAATGGAATGACCATATAAAATTAATCGCCGGTGAAGCAGATGCCAGACTGAGATTCATTACAAGAATCCTAAGGTAATGCAATCCGAAAACAAAGGGAGTAGGTTACAGTACACTTGATCGCCCACTTCTTGAATATTGCTCACCTGTGTGGGATCCATACCAGATAGGGTTGATAGAAGAGATAGAGAAGATCCAACAGAGACAGCGCGCTTCGTCACAAGATCATCGCGAAAGCGTTACGGAAATGAGAGACATACTCCAGTGGAAGACTCTGCAGGAGAAACGCTCAGTAGCTCGGTACGGGCTTTTGTTGAAGTTTCGACAACATACCTTCACTGAGGAGTTAAGCAGTATGTTGCTGCCTCTTACGTATATCTCGCGAAGAGACCATGAGGATAAAATCAGAGAGATTAGAGCCCACACACAGACATACGGACAATCTTTCTTTCCACGAACAATACGAGAGTAGAATAGAATGGAGAACGGATAGAGGTGCTCAAGGTACCCTCCACCACACGCCGTCAGGTGGCTTGCGGAGTATGGATGTAGATGTAGATGTATTCGAACAGCTTCGCCGTTTTCGGGGATATTCATTCATAGGCTCTGCCATAGTCGCTTGCCTCAATGGATTTCCCATTTTGCAGCCAATATCTTTGCTTGGGCGATCCAGCGTCCGTGCCTGCTCCGCTTAAATAAATAAATATACTACTACAGTAGTACAAGTTTATATGCCAACTAGCTCTGCAGATGATGAAGAAATTGAAGAAATGTACAATGAAATAAAAGAAATCATTCAGATAGTGAAGGGAGACGAAAATTTAATAGTAATGGGTGACTGGAATTCGAGTGTAGGAAAAGGGAGAGAAGGAAACATAGTAGGTGAATATGGATTGGGGCTAAGAAATGAAAGAGGAAGCCGCCTAGTAGAATTTTGCACAGAGCACAACTTAATAATAGCTAACACTTGGTTTAAGAATCATGAAAGAAGGTTGTATACGTGGAAGAACCCTGGAGATACTAAAAGGTATCAGATAGATTATATAATGGTAAGACAGAGATTTAGGAACCAGGTTTTAAGTTGTAAGACATTTCCAGGGGCAGATGTGGACTCTGACCACAATCTATTGGTTATGACCTGTAGAGTAAAACTGAAGAAACTGCAAAAATGTGGGAAATTAAGGAGATGGGACCTGGATAAACTGAAAGAACCAGAGGTTGTACAGAGTTTCAGAGAGAGCATAAGGGAACAATTGACAGGAATAGGGGAAAGAAATACAGTAGAAGAAGAATGGGTAGCTCTGAGGGATGTAGTAGTGAAGGCAGCAGAGGATAAAGTAGGTACAAAGACGAGGGCTGCTAGAAATCCTTGGGTAACAGAAGAAATATTGAATTTAATTGATGAAAGGAGAAAATATAAAAATGCAGTAAATGAAGCAGGCAAAAAGGAATACAAACGTCTCAAAAATAAGATCGACAGGAAGTGCAAAATGGCTAAACAGGGATGGCTAGAGGACAAATGTAAGGATGTAGAAGCTTATCTCACTAGGGGTAAGATAGATACTGCCTACAGGAAAATTAAAGAGACCTTTGGAGAGAAGAGAACCACGTGTATGAATATCAAAAGCTCAGATGGCAGCCCAGTTCTAAGCAAAGAAGGGAAGGCAGAAAGGTGGAAGGAGTATATAGAAGGTTTATACAAGGGCGATGTACTTGAGGACAATATTATGGAAATAGAAGAGGATGTAGATGAAGACGAAATGGGAGATACGATACTGCGTGAAGAGTTTGACAGAGCACTGAAAGACCTGAGTCGAAACAAGGCCCCCGGAGTAGACAACATTCCATTAGAACTACTGACGGCCTTGGGAGAGCCAGTCATGACAAAACTCTACCATCTGGTGAGCAAGATGTATGAGACAGGCGAAATACCCTCAGACTTCAAGAAGAATATAATAATTCCAATCCCAAAGAAAGCAGGTGCTGACAGATGTGAAAATTACCGAACTATCAGTCTAATAAGCCACGGCTGCAAAATACTAACGCGAATTCTTTACAGACGAATGGAAAAACTGGTAGATGCAGACCTCGGGGAGGATCAGTTTGGATTCCGTCGAAATGTTGGAACACGTGAGGCAATACTGACCTTACGACTTATCTTAGAAGAAAGATTAAGAAAAGGCAAACCTACGTTTCTAGCATTTGTACACTTAGAGAAAGCTTTTGACAATGTTGACTGGAATACTCTTTTTCAAATTCTAAAGGTGGCAGGGGTAAAATACAGGGAGCGAAAGGCTATTTATAATTTGTACAGAAACCAGATGGCAATTATTAGAGTCGAGGGGCATGAAAGGGAAGCAGTGGTTGGGAAAGGAGTGAGACAGGGTTGTAGCCTCTCCCCGATGTTATTCAATCTGTATATTGAGCAAGCAGTAAAGGAAACAAAAGAAAAATTCGGAGTAGGTATTAAAATTCATGGAGACGAAGTAAAAACTTTGAGGTTCGCCGATGACATTGTAATTCTGTCAGAGACGGCAAAGGACTTGGAAGAGCAGTTGAACGGAATGGACAGTGTCTTGAAAGGAGGATATAAGGTGAACATTAACAAAAGCAAAACGAGGATAATGGAATGTAGTCAAATTAAATCGGGTGATGCTGAGGGAATTAGATTAGGAAATGAGACACTTAAAGTAGTAAAGGAGTTTTGCTATTTAGGAAGTAAAATAACTGATGATGGTCGAAGTAGAGAGGATATAAAATGTAGACTGGCAATGGCAAGGAAAGCGTTTCTGAAGAAGAGAAATTTGTTAACATCGAATATAGATTTATGTATCAGGAAGTCGTTTCTGAAAGTATTTGTTTGGAGTGTAGCCATGTATGGAAGTGAAACATGGACGATAACTAGTTTGGACAAGAAGAGAATAGAAGCTTTCGAAATGTGGTGCTACAGAAGAATGCTGAAGATTAGATGGGTAGATCGCATAACTAATGAGGAAGTATTGAATAGGATTGGGGAGAAGAGAAGTCTGTGGCACAACTTGACCAGAAGAAGGGATCGGTTGGTAGGACATGTTCTGAGGCATCAAGGGATCACAAATTTAGCATTGGAGGGCAGCGTGGAGGGTAAAAATCGTAGAGGGAGACCGAGAGATGAGTACACTAAGCAGATTCAGAAGGATGTAGGTTGCAGTAGGTACTGGGAGATGAAGCAGCTTGCACAGGATAGAGTAGCATGGAGAGCTGCATCAAACCAGTCTCAGGACTGAAGACAACAACAACAACAACATATATATATATATATATATATATTCTGTGTGACGTCCCGCTACGCCATCAGGCGGTATGCACGGTTATGGTGGGCAGTGGTCATAATGTTTTGGCTTATCAGTGTGTTTTTGATATGTTTTAGCATCCAACTCTACTCCTTGCCAAGAAACGTTGGCTTTCACTATTGAGCTTGGACATCATGACTTCTGCAAGCACTCCAATTTCTCTTATGACATTTTCTTGATCACTATGTGATGGTGCCAACTCATTTGTCGCACGATCTTCCTCCAACAATGGGTCTATTTTTACGCAAAAGGGCTTGGCGAGAATGTCATCTTTTTTCCAGAGACCCGTAACTAAGTTGCACTAACTTCTCTGTAACACTTCCATATGACTGTACCGACCTGAGCGACTCCAGCTAGGGAAGTTGTAATTCGCTGAATGCCTGCTATCATGTCTACTGCATAAGAGCTTGGAGCGCTTAGCGTGTAAAAGAACTGATGAGAGGAGAACAAATATCTTATCGGCCTCCCATAACATTATGAGCGTTAATTTGATCTCAGCCTTTCCAAAATTGTGGCGCAAGTGGACGTAGTGACAAAAATGCCATAACAGCACTCGAAATCGTGGTGGTTTAACGAGCCACCTGCCCTTCGCCGGCAGCTCCGAACACTAAAGTTGTCCTCGGATGATACCGCAGAGTGAGTCGATAGATCGACACGGGCGGCGCGGCGATCGCAGCTAGATCGCGTAGGGAGGCGTCGGCCCGCCTTGCACTTTCAAGGTCCGGTAATGAATTCCCGGCGCTCGGTACTCGCATGCACATGTACAGTTAATGGCATTTCTCTGTCGATAGCGGCCGGCGCCGAATGCAGCGTATTTTATCGACCGGATCCGATGCCGCCTTGCGCCTGGTCAGGCGGGCAGCGACCGCCGCCGCCGCCGCCGCCGCAGCTTCTGGCCCGCTCCGACCTTGAATCATTGATGCGGGGGGGGCAGGCCAGTCGCTCCCATGACCCCTCCCAAGGGCGGCCATCTGAATTTAGGCGCGACGGACAATACATCTCGTTTCGAATATCGACTCCTTTTACAGATCACGCGTACCGCCGGCAGCTTTTTTCCTCTCGTCTTTCTTCCTTTATTTCTTTCCTTTCCTTTCCGTCTCCTTCTCCCCGTTTTTCCTCCCCCCTCAGAGATTCTTTTTGTTTTTGTGTCGCGGCGGTGGCGATTCAGGCGTTCCAATGCAAACGGAATAAAATCCTCTGTGAACACAAATCTCTGAAAGGCGGAATTACGATGCAAACAAAATTCAAGCTCACGATACGCGACTCGCTGCCCCTGGCTTCTAATAGGACGCGGACCACTCGGTGATAAATTGGTTCTGGGTGACGTGACGATTTCGTAGCGTGAAGGCCGGTTTATTTCTCTCTATACACGACTGGTTTCTTTTTTTTCTCTCTCTGTCTCTCTTACGAATCCTTTTTCCCTAGCAGCGTGGCCCGCTTCTGCATAGGGAGCCGGATTAAAAGTTTCAGCCGATTTATCACTGCGAAATTACACGGATATTATGCTGCCCCTGTGATATTTGAACGATACAAACTGAAATATGTAATTATGCTCCGGTAATCTCATTAAACTGCGGATTTCGCTCTTCGTTTTATTAACTTTGGATGCTGTTCGAGATCCGTGGCAAAAAAATTCTGCTATTAAGGACGTCTTATAGCGAAAATAAGCAAAGAAAACAGCGTCAGTGCGAGTGGTGTTTATTGCTATAATGACGACAGTAACATTTTGTTCTGCACAAGACTGAGGCTGGGACGCTTCCAAGGAAGGATCAGTTGGCTATGATGATAAACCACTAACCGTGCAGTGGATATTTCAACAATTTATCGATATCTAGTATTTTCTGTCGTAAAGCTCATTACATTTGACTACGGATATTATCAGTCAGGACGCTGGTAGGAGACTTTAAGAAATGCACGCTCTTACTACTCATTGACACGATCATCGGCCAAGATATGCTATGGGGTGTTGAAAATTACTGAAGTGTCGAAACCGGTCCAGCGGATAAGCAGTATGTGTGAGCATTTACTGATAACCTCTATTGTCGAATTGATTTAGTATCAGTGTGGCAATGCTCTTCAGAGCCGATCAAGAAGTTTCCGTACGAAAGCCGTACAGTCCAAAATTACACCAGGTTGAAGATGTCCGTTTTGTAAAACGCCGTTTCCTGCTGCGTGAAGAAGTCTTAACTGGCTGTTGCGCATTCTCAAATGGTTCAAATGGCTCTGAGCACTATGGGACTTAACTTCTGAGGTCATCAGTCCCCTAGAACTTAGAACTATTTAAACCTAACTAACCTAAGGACATCACACACATCCACAACCAAGGCAGTATTCGAACCTGCGCATTCTCGTCCGACAGGAATTGTCGACCCCTCAAGTCCTTTTTTAAGGAACGGAAGACGTGATAGTCGCTTGACGTCAGGACTGTATACGGGTCCTCGAGTGTCGTAACTTCTGCGCTACGCATTCCTTGTATCACATTTCCTTGGCGCACCATTCCTCAATGGTAGTTTTCGATAGCCATGCTGCCCCATACACATTCTTAGTTCTCCGATGAACGTTTATCGGTGTTTGTCCTTTGAAGCCAAGAAAAGAATGGAAGCACTTTGATCTGTTTAGACGCATTACGTCGCCATACTTCACGTATGCGTATCCACCGCACGCACGTCGAAAAGACTCGAACGCCACATTAATCCCTCACGTACCTGTCGGTGCCTTTATAGCCACATCGGAGTCACAATGAGTTGCATGTACGCTGCAACAACGCCGCCAAACACAAACTTTTTGATCGCCATTTATAGTAATGCCCCACAGGGTCTTATGAGGTGTATTACAGAAACACAGGGACGCGCCGATTTCAGTTGCAATGTCGTTTAGTGATACAAGAATAATTGATGATTTTCGAACCATGCTAGTATCCAGAGATGCGAAGGAACGGTTAATACATGGTAACGCGGTCAGATTAAGCAAAGGAACAAGTAAATGGCAAATTCTTATAGCGGGAAACTCTGTAAATATGACACAAGCCTACAGCAAATCGTTCTATGACCAAGATGCTCTTGAAGGGCAAAATAGAACTCGGGCTGAATACTATGCCCTTAAGTCAGCATTCAAAAATGACCCTGAACATTGTTCAAGATTTAGGAAGGGAGGAGACCCTCAAAACGTCCTTCTCTTGCATCCGTGTTTTTCAGTCTTTTATAAACATCGTCGAATGTGAAAGTTGTTAATGTGAATGACACCCCCAGTTTCTTCTAGATGCTGTACAATCTGGTAATGCGAAGCATTACATAACCTCTAGTGTTCTAAACAGCGATTTTCCCTTTCTATAACGGTAAAAAAAATCCCCTCTCCCTTCTTTTAATTATGAGGGACAGCCACAGATGGTCTGCCAATGGGCTCGAATCTTTCCGGATTGCTAGCGGAAATATTTATAATTAACTTAGAAGACAAAATCCTGAATTCCAACCATCACCTCCTCAAAAATATCATCTACTACCATAGATAAATAAATGGTTCCATCATTAAGCACTAAATATGACATCAGTGAGTTGAACCAGTTATTCAACAACTTCCATGAAAACATCAAATTCACAGTGGAACACCAAACAGATGACAGTATAAATTTCTTAAACCTTACCATTGGAATAAAGAATCACAGACATCAGTTTGAAATGTATGAGAAGCCTACCACAACACACTTTAATCTACAACTCCACTTGTCACCCCACAGCCCACAAAATGATAGCATTCCGGTACGTGATCAATAGAGTTATCCAACTACCACTCCGTGTCGACAAATGTGATCAAGAAACTGAAATAATAAAACAAACATCTATTGCAAATGGTTATAGCAGCTCCATAGTAGACACCCTAAAACACTCAATAATGGAAACGCAATCACAACACAAAAAACAAGAAGAAAATAACATCTTCAGTACAATCCCCTTTCTAGGTCACATTTCATATCAGACTGCCAATGTCTTCAAATGAAAAGGCGTAAGCATATCCTTTACCACAGACATTAAGATTAGACAGAAGCTACTCCACAACGTCGGCACACCAAACCCTCTTCGTCACACAGATGTGTACAAAACTGAATGTTTGAACTGTGACTTCTTCTATGTAGGTCACGCAGGCAGACCATTTGACATTAGATGCAAAGAACACATGGGAGCACTAAAAAACAAAAAATACCACACATCAGCAGTAGCCACCCACCTGCATGCAACAAAACACCATGTTAACAACACAAGTATCACCATCCCACACATCCAACCAAAAGGCAGAAAACTAGACATCCTTGAAACACTCCACACCAAACAAATCAATCTGAATCCATATTAAATGACAAAAATGACAATATTTACAATAGTATAATCTCTGTTTTCAGCAACTGCCTACACACACACACACACACACACACACACACACACACACACCTTAATATTTACCAAAAAAATTTAGTTATGTTACCGTGACCGCTGCCAAGCGTAGAAGAGATTGACCTCATTTACATATATATCATCACACCAACAGCTTGTACCCGTTGTCAGCTTGAAACTATATGTACATCAACTACTGGCACAAATTGTACATCAATCTGCATATTTTAAAGCACTAACCAATGTATTTCCCCAACCTTTAGGCGGTTATTATATATAATCCCTTGACATGTAGAGTTTGCTCTCATACAATCACTCTTTCCATCCTCTCTCTCCCTCTCATTTTCCCTTTCTCTTTCTCTCCCTCTATCTCCAGCCTTTCATTCCTGTCTATTAATCCCAATCAAAATTGTTATTTATGTATAATTTTACTGCTGTTGCCAGTCTGATTATTGTACATAAGTTTTGTAACATTTAAGCTATGTTAAGTCGTCAAAATCGGATTTATATACCACCTGAAGTAATTATTCCAACACATGTATTCGACATTTCAAAACGGACACCTCCAAATCCTTAAAAAAATTATTCTGTAATAATGTTGTTACGATGTATAGTCTTTATACTTCGCGATAATGTTTTCTCTTCTGCTATACCATCCTTGCACCCAATAGTTTACAGACGCCATATTTGTTTACAAAGTATGACTGTGTACATGTGATGTGTTACGACAGCGCCGGCAGAAATGGCCGTACAGTTCTAGGCGCTGCAGTCTGGAACCGCGAGACCGCTACGTTCGCAGGTTCGAATCCTGCTTCGGACATGGGTGTGTGTGACGTCCTTAGGTTAGTTAGGTTTAACTAGTTCTAAGTTCTAGGGGACTAATCACCGCAGAAGTTGAGTCCCAGCCATTTGAACCATTTTTCTTACGACAGCGAAAGGAACCTGTGATCTATTTTACTTATTTTATGTTTACCGTTAGATACATTTCTAATTTTTTGTCAAAAAATACCTAAAACCATGTTCTGAAATAGTGTTTTGTTTTCTCCACTAGACAGTGCCACAAGTTCCTCCAAAAAATCGTAACACAACACAAACACAAATGTCCTATTAACAAATGTAAACCCACCACATGATGGAGATTTAAATCTTTTAAACGTGTTGTGGGGATAAATAAACGTTGAGTGGTAACAGTAAACTTATTGTTTCATTTAATTGGAGCGGGATATTGGAACATATTTGTGTTAATTAATTGAAAGGAAAACATGTGTTGGTACATAGCAGGGATTCAGGAAATATCGTTTTTGTTTACCACAATTACATCTTTACTCTCACGAATTAATGAGTGCTATCCACGGGGTATGCCAAGTTGATCTCATATTTCTGCGGTCCCATAAGGCTTCCGAAACAGTTCCTCACAAACGGCTTCTAATGAAACTGCGTACCAGAGGAGTATCATCTCAGGTGAGCGACTGGGTTCATGATTTCCGATTAGAAAGGCGACAGTTCGTAATAACTGACGGAAAATTGTCGAGTAAAACAGAAGTGTTATTTGGTGTTCCCCCAAGATAGTGTTACAGGTCCTCTGCTGTTTCCAATTTACATAAACGATTTTGGAGACAATCTGAGCAGGTGATGCTGTCATTTACCGTTTAGTAAGGTCATAATATAGTCAAAAGCAATTGCCAAATGATTCAGACAAGATGTCAGACAAGAGATCCGTTTCGTGTGAAAAGTGGGAACTGGATTTAAATACTGGAAAGGGTGACGCCATGCGTCAGCACTAAATACACTCCTGGAATTGGAAAAAAGAACACATTGACACCGGTGTGTCAGACCCACCATACTTGCTCCGGACACTGCGAGAGGGCTGTACAAGCAATGATCACACGCACGGCACATCGGACACAACAGGAACCGCGGTGTTGGCCTTCGAATGGCGCTAGCTGCGCAGCATTTGTGCACCGCCGCCGTCAGTGTCAGCCAGTTTGCCGTGGCATACGGAGTTCCATCGCAGTCTTTAACACTGGTAGCATGCCGCGACAGCGTGGACGTGAACCGTATGTGCAGTTGACGGACTTTGAGCGAGGGCGTATAGTGGGCATGCGGGAGGCCGGGTGGACGTACCGCCGAATTGGTCAACACGTGGGGCGTGAGGTCTCCACAGTACATCGATGTTGTCGCCAGTGGTCGGCGGAAGGTGCACGTGCCCGTCGACCTGGGACCGGACCGCAGCGACGCACGGATGCACGCCAAGACCGTAGGATCCTACGCAGTGCCGTAGGGGACCGCACCGCCACTTTCCAGCAAATTAGGGACACTGTTGCTCCTGGGGTATCGGCGAGGACCATTCGCAACCGTCTCCATGAAGCTGGGCTACGCTCCCGCACACCGTTAGGCCGTCTTCCGCTCACGCCCCAATATCGTGCAGCCCGCCTCCAGCGGTGTCGCGACAGGCGTGAATGGAGGGACGAATGGAGACGTGTCGTCTTCAGCGATGAGAGTCGCTTCTGCCTTGGTGCCAATGATGGTCGTATGCGTGTTTGGCGCCGTGCAGGTGTGCTCCACAATCAGGACCGCATACGACCGAGGCACACAGGGCCAACACCTGGCATCATGGTGTGGGGAGCGATCTCCTACACTGGCCGTACACCTCTGGTGATCGTCGAGGGGACACTGAATAGTGCACGGTACATCCAAACCGTCTTCGAACCCATCGTTCTACCATTTCTAGACCGGCAAGGGAACTTGCTGTTCCAACAGGACAATGCACGTCCGCATGTATTCCGTGCCACCCAACGTGCTCTAGAAGGTGTATGTCAACTACCCTGGCCAGCAAGATCTCCGGATCTGTCCCCCATTGAGCATGTTTGGGACTGAATGAAGCGTCGTCTCACGCGGTCTGCATGTGCAGCACGAACGTTGGTCCAACTGAGGCGCCAGGTGGAAATGGCATGGCAAGCCGTTCCACAGGACTACATCCAGCATCTCTACGATCGTCTCCATGGTAGAATAGCAGCCTGCATTGCTGCGAAAGGTGGATATACACTGTACTAGTGCCGACATTGTGGATGCTCTGTTGCCTGTGTCTATGTGCCTGTGGTTCTGTCAGTGTGATCATGTGATGTATCTGACCCCAGGAATGTGTCAATAAAGTTTCCCCTTCCTGGGACAATGAATTCACGGTGTTCTTATTTCAATTTCCAGGAGTGTAGAATCCGTTTTGTTTCGGTTACAGCATAAATCACACAACTCTAAATGCTACCAGTTCAAGTAAATATCTAGGAATTAAATAAGACGAGCAATTGAAATAGGAACAACCACATAGAAACTGTTGTTGGGAAGGTGTACCAGAGACTGTGTCTTGTTGGTAGAACGCTTGCAAGACACAACAGATGTGCTAAAAAGACAGCATACACCATGCTTGGCCGTCATCTTCTGGAGTGAGGTTGCATGGTTAGAGGTCCTTACCATTGAGGGTTGACAGAGGAAATCGAAAAAGTTCAAGAAGGGCAGCTCATTTTGTATTACCGCGAAATAGGGGGTATGATTCGTGAATTGGGATGGCTATCATTAAAACAAAGTTGTTTTTCGTTGCGGCGAGTAATTTTTTCGATGTTTCAATGACCACCTTTCTCCTGAAAATGCGAAAATATCTTTCTGGCGCCACCCTATGTAGAAATGATCGTCGTAAAAAAATAAGAGAAATCACGTCTCGCAAAGTAAGTACTTGCTTTTCTTTTGATTTCCGGGGGCAATCTGAAGCTGATTCTACCAATCCTCTGCCTTCAGAGTAGATATATAAATGTAGATGCAGATTAAGTTGTAGACAGGGTTGTGAGTTGGCTTTGCTCAAAATAGAAATCAATGTACTGCCGGTGAATCCTTGAGAGCAAATACTGTAAGATGGTAACATCAAAGGCTCATCAACGTGGACCTTCAGATAACGCTTCCTTTAAACTAAGTACGTAAGACTCTGAAGCAGGTGAAGAAGCCAACACGAGAAATTATAGCCACTTACGGTTTTACAAATTTTAGCATCACGGTTTGTGTT
This sequence comes from Schistocerca gregaria, assembly GCF_023897955.1. Taxonomy (NCBI): domain Eukaryota; kingdom Metazoa; phylum Arthropoda; class Insecta; order Orthoptera; family Acrididae; genus Schistocerca; species Schistocerca gregaria. The sequence goes on from NC_064924.1 coordinate 430,943,643, forward strand.
GGAGTACCTCAGGCGCTCTTCATCATTCGGCGTTGCGGATTATTTCAGCTGCTCTACATCAGTAGTTATACGGAAAAACACGGCGCTAGTATTCTCGGCTGTCCTACATGCATTGTAGGATCGTGGAGCTCTTCTCGGCTTTTTGCGGATGCGAATTTCAAAGGACGCAAATTCCACTGGACGGAAATTTCGTTTAGCGCCGCTTACAGTACACTGGCTGAGACGGCGGCACCTGATCAGAATAGGTTGTTATGTAGGAAGGCGTGGTGCCGTAGATAACATGCTAGGAACTTCGTGGAAGGATTCTGCTGCTCAAGCCAGCGACAGGCACATGGCTGACTGCCAAGATGTCTCTTTACAGTCTCCTCGCACATATTCATACAATTAATAAAGTTGAATCTAACGGCCTTACATAGTAAATGAGGACATTAAATTATGCATCTGGTCACAAGTTCACATCGACGCTGTGGATTTTCTAGTTTTTAACAGACACCTATATTTATAAGTAATGATTATAAAAACACTTTGAATTATGACACCGGTAAAGCAATACTGCTACAACTATTAACATTATGTCAAACTGTAGCTCAGCTGTCCAGTGAAAACATTCTCATGCTAAATGACTGTGACTTAAATGGATCCGCAGTATCTGCAATTTCATTAAAACCACTCAAGCAAAGCGATATATGTCAGCTATTTCTGTTTTACGTTTAGCAGTATACAGTGAAATAGAGACATGGTGAACAGAGTAGAGACGGGGATGTTTGGGAAGTGGAGCGAACTGATGGTGTACTGAAAGGCAAAAGAATCTTTAAAAATGCAAGTGTATAGGCATTAATATGGTGTTAACACTATGTCGCCAAATTTTCCAAAAAAAATAACTTTTTTAATATTACCAAGATTTAAAGTTATAGTTCATAATTTGAAGAAAATTAGTCACATTAGATTATTAGACACATAACAGATCATTAAAAACAAACATTACTTACTGCTTTACAATTGTTCCACAGTGGATCAATGTACAAGTACACATAATGAATAATTACTTACAGTTACCCACCCCTTTCACCGGCCAGTTCTCAAAGTTACTCATGCCAATTCTGTCTGGCATCAACATCAACAACTCATCTCCCAGAATCATCGAGTGTTGAAATGTTTACTTCTCTTATCGTTTCTGCTGTATTATGTGCTAATCGACCGGAGTTCAGCAGTCGTTTGTACAAACTGACAGCCACCCTCATGACCTCAACACAGAAAGTAGCAAACAAGCGATTCTATGCTCAGATAGAATCCAGCACAATCGTACAATTGTTAAACTGTTAACTATTCACACTGCTGAGTGCTAATGCAACTAAATTTTCACTATCGACACTTCTTCAATAACAGGCCACAAGTCCTGTGGGTACACATTATGTGTCTTCAGTGTAGCTTCTCCATCCTCATTCCGTTGGTTATTACTGATTCTTCCGCCTTTTAGGTGCAGTTCCCCATTCCAAGGACAAGAGAGTGGCCTGAACATCTAGCCGCTCGTCCGCCGTCAACAAGGCTGTTGGCAGAATGAAGGATTCTTATGTCGTAAGTCCTCGGCCACCATATGATTTTTATTCAAAATGTTAGCAGTGGCTAGTTTAGAACCCGGGATAGAGGACCTTTTGATCATCTGTTTCCGAAGTAACCTTCCTGACGCCCAAAGGGAGGGCTGAAGGCAAATTGGGAAGGGGCTGCAACCCGAGCCCTGGCCACCATGCGCCGTTCCCTCGATCCAGGAACCAAGGAAAGCGTAGGGTACGTGGAGTAGGGGTACAGTGCTTTATTTATTTACTTAGTTTTAATTATTATTAATATCACCGAGAATAGCAGGAAACCAACGTCGAGAGAAGGAGGGAGCCGCAAGTTGCAAGATTCTGTGAGACTAGCGACGCATATGTTTATGGAGAACAACATTCTGGTGATCGGAGAATAATTGGTCCTCATAGTAGAAGGCGTGGATCAACTCCTCATTGGAGTAACATCCCAACTCTGGGTTTAGTTATGAAAGACACAACAAAGGAAATTGGAGAAAACTGTCTGTATTTGGTACTGCGAACAACTGCACTATGGTGTTCATTAATGAAGCGTCAAAAATCAAGGACGTTTTTCTCGCCGTCAGCAGACAAGTAGTGAACTTTATGTCCACAAATCGACTTCATGGAGTTGGTCTTCGTCCGTAAGAAGTATTCCAAGTCCGGATGGAGCAGCAGGTGAGGAGATACCTGATAAGGAGTCGTCCGACTAATTGGGGCCAGCAGCTGTCACATCAAGAACTAGACACCTATCGCCGATCCGCACACCAGGCAGTGTTCGTCCAGAACATTACAAGCGACAAACACTGGTGTGCCTGCAAGGTGTATCCTGTAAAGGCTTGACTGGAGTACTTGCTGCCCATTGACCATAGGGTATCATGCAGGTTGCACTTGAATGGCAAGATAAGGAGCGCAGACCGATCTCCAAGCGGCACGCCGTAGACATGGGGATGTTTTCCCTCAATCGCATTCGCTGATCTTTTCTGCGGAAGAAAGCAACAGATCGCCCTCGTGGTTGTCAAGCACATTAGCAGTATCACAGTATGGGCATATCTCTGTTGGAGGAAATAATGGCAGAGGTAAAGAATGGCTGTGCGACGTCCTAAAACTGGATAGGGCCTGAGAGAGTGTGTGGTGCAAGGACCTCCAGCAACAGGCTGTTAAGGCACTTAGGACAATGGCACCACTGTACCATCTGAGGCCTGACAATAAGGCCTATCGCTCTGCTAGGGACATGATGCAGATTTACACCGTACCTGCACCCTGAAAAGTGGGGATCTTGTTTCTTATCTTGAACAGCGAACAAAAGAACCTAATGCCGCTAGCGTAAGGCAGGCCATGGATAGCGGAATAGCAAGTGTCTGCGCCACTTGGGGATATGTGACGCCAAATATACATTTACATATTGTGTCCATTGCAGAAGATCGAGGGCTCATAACGAGGATCTAGGAGCCCAACTCCTAATTGAGGCAGTAGGTGCCGACAGTTGAGGGCAATCATACGCCACAAATCACTTGCAAAATCAAGTCCTAAGCACTGAATACCAGCAGCAACATATAATGGAGGAGAGCTCTGCACATGAAGCTCTGCACCCATAGCCATGGCGCTCAATTATCGGACGTTAAGTCAGCTACCAGAAGCTTCGCCTCAGGTGGTAACCCATTTCAGTGAATCGCTCTCAGCACCACTATGAAGACATGGACACTGAGAGGCATCCCAAATAGGAGGTGACAGAGGCTACAAGAGCAATGGTTCCGCGACTAAAGCACACAACAGTGTAGGGAAGAGCAGGCAGCCTAAGATAAAGTGCATGGGGGACAGACCCTATATTGTGTTCAGTATCTAAGCGCCGCCCATCATCAGTCGTAACGAAATTAATCAAAATCCTCTGATGGTGGCGCCATTCCGCTATAAGTGGTACAGAGACCAACGCTCCTGCTCTAACCCATCGTGTGTGTGTCCCCTAATTATAGCTCCTTCAAGGTAACGGCGAGAGAGGGTAGTGGGCCTCCCTTGGCACGATTCACCATCGCCTGCCACTCTGGCGAAAACAGCAGCTTAGTACATTCCTAAAGAATGGTGAAGTAGAAATCCTGGGTTCGTTGCTTCCACGTCGAGACTTCCCTACTGTAACGAATAAAGACCTTGTGGAGGGAAGCTTTTGCGCAGAGGTCCGACGATGATAGGGCAGACTGATATGTCTCGATGAACTGGCAGCAGGCGGGTGAAGTAAGATGGATCACGTTCAGTTTCCATGGTCCCTGGGTGCATCACACCCTTTGGCGGCAGATATTAATGGCACAGCCTACACCCCACCTACAGTATCGTGGGAGATACAAACATGATCGAGGAGACTGGAAGAATGGCCACTGAAACTTGAAAACCCCAGATGATCACCATGAACATGCTCCCAAAAGTCCTCCAGGTTGAAGTGCTGAAGAACTGCCGCTAGTGCTTCGCATTGCAGAATGACGCGGCAGTTGGTCTTCGGGCACCTGGGTGGAATTGAAGTCTCTTGATGAAAGCATCCTGCCAACTCAGAAAGAGAGACGTGACCTCCTCAGAGAAGAAAGTGGAACGTTCGTGGCGGCGACGCGAACCAGATGGCACACAGAGGTTTGCGATTCTGGCGCCACTAAACGTGAGAGCTCTAGCATTAGGGAGACAGGCAACTGTATCAGCGAGGATACTGTCACGTAGGAAGATCACAACCCAATTACCAGTTGGGGAAGCGTCATGGCGGAAAGCCATGGGGAGCACAAAATGCTACAACGTGCGCCTCCTGAAGGAGGGTAGGTCATCGTCCGCAGCATACAGCGTTTCATGGAGTAAAGGCAGTTTGGATTGTGTGATTGGTATTGACATCCCTGGCTATGCAGTAAGTTTGAAAAGCTGTCTTCACCAGGAGGACAGACGATGCAAACGGGTGGGGAGGGGGGCACAAGGAGCTTCCTGTTAAGACCCTGGGCAAGGGCACATCACTGTGACGGGGATGAGAGGAGCCGATCTCACTAAGAGCGATCCATTGATCTGTACACCTCCAGTAGGGTCGTCCTCCTGTAGACAATTGCTAGAGGTAGTCATCAGAAGGGGTACTGCGTTGTCTCATCCGTTTCCTCGGCGACCGTTGCTTCATGTCGGATGGCGGGTCGCTATTGTCCGACATGCGACCAGATAGCAGAAAATCGGAGGTCGGCATAGTTCCCTGGGCAATAACCATGGAGTCGGGACAGACGTCTTGCGTCTGCTGACAGCCATTGTCCGTCGGTACAGCCTCCGGTGGCAGTGTAGGAAAGAAGGCAATATGGCCAGCATGTTTTTGAGAGGGGTTGATATCGGTGCCGACTGATTCTGAGTGGCTGTAGCACGCAGCCACACCGCGAACGCTTAAGATACGGATAACACAGTTGGCGTTGCAGGGAGACCGACGTCTGCCATTGGCGTCTGAACCAGTCTACGTCGGAGACATTCAGAATGGACATAGTCTTCCTGGACGCAACCAAAACCAGTGATCCGCTGGTCATCGCACATGAGGCCAACCCTGCAGGCGATACCAGGTTGGAAGGCAAGTGTTAACTCAGTTCAGGCTTTTAGCTGATGGACACCGCTGAGGTCACGGTAGTTTTCGAACGCCTCCACATTTCAATAACGTCACTGACGACGTTATGACAAGGTGTAAAGGCGGCCACCACAACTGACAGCACGTCAAAAGGGACTTCGAAAAACTTCAACGTTTGGAGGCCAAAATCAACTTGATCAACAACGACAGTCGCTGTGTGGCCGTCAGAGTCCGGAACTTGAGATAATTATTGTGGCGCCGCACAAAGTTGTCGCACGGCTCTTCATTCGCCAACTTTATGTACACAGTAGTACTGAGGCTAGAAAAATAAATTCCGAGAATATCTTTCGTCCCAAAGGGAAAGTTAATTTAATGGTGGCGTGGGGGTAGTAAAAAGCCATGAAGTCAAAGACAAGCTGCTACACGGAAATAATCAAACGCGCTTGCTCGCAAGCAGCACAGAAGGCAAGACGCAAACAAGGCAAGCTCGCATCACCACTGCTGAAGGCAGGCTGACCTCTAGACCACCGGTGACTCTCAAGAAATGTGATACGCTATAGACGTTTTCTTGGTCGATAGAAATATTCCACACTCTGAATTGGGACAGGCCGACAGGTGTTGGAAATATTCAGACGCTGTCATCTTTAAGCTCTAGGGACAATTACAGATACAAAATGTTGTTCATTTTCCTGAACAAAATATTATTCAAATGACATCATTGATTCCATACTGTTGTTTTTTAAACATGTTGCTGTAAAGCAGAATTTACGAAAATTTTCTGAAATGTCATGTCGCCAAGGAGACAGGAGCTGTGCTCCGGGTGCGAATGCAGAGTCAACAAGTGCAGATGTTTTCGAAACGGCATCTGTTAATCACTGTGCAAATGCACCAGAATTACGATTTTCATTTCACCTACCCCTGTAACATACAGAGATATTTGTAAGCACAAGAGTAGTTCAGAAGACTGCTGCGCGTAAACTAATAGATATACCGCAAAATGATACATGTTAGTCGATAGGGTATCTCTCTATTATTCCATTTGCTTTAAAGCCTTGGTGTAGCTGCATTGCGCACCACTAAGGACCAGATATGTCAGAACATGCAGACAAATCATACGCTCCGTATTCTCCCATCGGTTTAGTTCACACCTACAAATAGGCAGCCCATTGAACAAATCTTCAAAGTGGGCTGCTGCCGTTGTGGCTTCCCAAGTGACTTCCATGAACTGCACGAGTCACAATCAGTGGCAATATTAAGCACGTGTAGTGTGAGTTAAAAATTTGAAGAGATGCTCTACCCACTGGTATGTGTCTCTCTCCTATATGTCTTGTAGTGTTCGTGCAGTCGGCTTCTGAAAAGCCTGAGGTACTGAGGAATAACCTTATATTTTCATTCGCTTGTACAATGACTACGATAATTGGAGCACCACGAAAGTGACGTGCAACAACATGAAATAGGCAAGATGTGTCCTACGTGCTTGGGTATGCAAATGATTCGCTCTTAATGTAACCGTCAAAGTTGGGTAGGAAATCTGCCAGGTGGTTATAATTACGTGAAACTACTCGCGGGGATCCAGTGTGGGTAGCAGTTACCACATGCCAGCGAAAATTGGTAGATACGCTAATGCCTTAATACGGAACCGACCTACACTGAAAAAAGTAGTTCCAACTTTTGCCACCATGTGCAGATCTGGAGCTATACACTCTTTCTATTACGGTATGCGGTATGATATTCCCGCTGCCGTCTGACAAGCTATGCTGTGAGTAAACAGTATGGCCATCGAGAAGAGAGATCATGAGCTATTAGTGAAAGAGTATAATGTGAACAGCAGCAATTACAGTACATCCTTTATTATATGATTATATGATAACGGCACAAACACTGGTAGCAGTTACTGCTGTACAATATCTGGGAGTATGCGTACAGAACGATTTGAAGTGGAATGATCATATAAAATTAATTGTTGGTAAGGCGGGTGCTAGTTTGAGATTCATTGGGAGAGTCCTTAGAAAATGAAGTCCATCAACAAAGGAGATGGCTTACAAAATACTCGATCGACCTGTACTTGAGTATTGCTCATCAGTGTGGGATCCTTACCAGGTCGGGTTGACAGAGAAGATAGAGAAGATCCAAAGAAGCGCGGCGCGTTTCGTCACAGGATTATTTGGTAAGCGTGATAGCGTTCCGGAGATGTTTAGCAAACTCAAGTTGCAGACTCTGCAAGAGAGGCGCTGTGCATCGCGGTGTAGCTTGCTGTCCAGGTTTCGAGAGGGTGCGTTTCTGGATGAGGTATCGAATATATTGTTTCTTCCTACTTATACCTCCCGAGGAGATCACGAATGTAAAATTAGAGAGATTCGAGCGCGCACGGAAGCTTTCCGGCAGTCGTTCTCCTGCGAACCATACGCGAATGGAACAGGAAAGGGAAGTAATGACAGTGGTAGGTAAAGTGTCCTCCGCCACACACCGTTGGGTGGCTTGCGGAATATAAATGTAAATGTAGATGTAGAGAGTATTGCCAACTGAAAGGTCTGAGAAGAGGCCCGTTGTCACAAAATGTTTTAAAGAAGATGATGAAATTCGAAGACTTGGGTGAGCTTGATGTGGCACCTGGAACAGGCAGGCGTCCCATACCAGTGGAAATTATAGACGAGGCTGCCGTTGCTGTAACTGTCTATGCAGCACACACCTGAGTAGTGTTAGTGCTTATACAGTGTCACGAGAACCTCTCATGCCGTAGTCAACTGTACGGAAAGTTTTTCGGTCTATGCTACTCGTGCTAGATCCAGACTGAAACCTCACGATGCACAGCAACATTCTCCGTTTGGTCTTCGGTTTCTGGCACCGATAGAAGTTGATGACTTGTAGCTGGGAAAAATTCTCTGGAGGACGAGGCACATTTCACACTCCTCCAGAAAAAAAATTCCGTTTTCCCGAAAAGTGCACGAACGACAGCGCCTACATGCCATCTTGAGCCAATCACAAGACTCTAGAGGCAATCTCCCCTTCCAGCCGACCAGAGTGGCCGAGCGGTTCTAGGCGCTACAGTCTGGAACCGCGCGACCGCTACGGTCACAGGTTCGAATCCTGCCTCGGGCATGGATGTGTGTGATGTCCTTAGGTTAGTTAGGTTTAAGTAGTTCTAAGTTCTAAGGGACTGATGACCTCAAATGTTAAGTCCCATAGTGCTCAGAGCCAATTGAACCATTTTGAATCTCCCCTTCCACACGACAGCACAAACTCATGTTGAACCAGGGCAAATGTTAAAAAAATCTGTGTCTCTGAAAACAAAAAAAAGGAAACCACCTATTACAGGCTTTTTAAAAGGTTTAAAGAGGGGGAAGAGCTGATTTTCTCCAAAGTCGTGTTGCTTCCCATGGCTACAAATGAACAAATACAATCAAAAAGATCTTTATCTAAATCGCCTATGCCTTAGAGCTTGTTAGTCCTAGCTACGGGGTGTATAAAGATTATGTCTCCAAACATTTCTCAGACACTGGATTTTTCTTATACAACCGAGGTGGCTGGAAAGTGGTTCGCTGCCCTATTTGCACTATCAGAGAACACAAAAACAGGCGAATTTTAATTATGCATAGCTCTGCTCCCAATTCCCAGTTTATGAGTCCACTGTGTAGATGCATTCCTTTAGGCCATCGCCCCATAGCAGGCCTTCTGCTGTCGCTACAGCAGGTATTGCAGCATTGTTCTGCTGGAGACCTGTCTCTTGAGGGGCTACCCTGCCTGTCCCGTACAGCTGTGGGCCTGTCCACCAAGATTGACTAAGGAATGGGCTCGCCTCCAATTTCTTTCAGCTCCCAACATGCCTTTCCTGTGAGCTAAGACCCATAAAAATATTTTATGCTTTTAGCGCCCTACCAGGCTCTGTCAATGTCTGCTCAGGCCACTAACTTCCTAGAGTCTCGCTCAAGGTGTGTCAGGTTGTAATAAAATCTTTAGTATTTTTTCGTATGCAGAACACCCAGAGGGCCTGTCAAGTGTATCATGATGTCTGCACGTTTTCAAGACCTTCTTGTACAGCATGTGTTTACTGCTTTGGAAGGAAAACACTGTTTTCATGCAACATGGTTAATAATAAAATCAATATAATTCCATGCTCACATGTTTTCTGTCCAGGTCACGCTCCTTAGCCATTACATTTGGACACATTTCTATATGTCTTTTTTACACTCACAACGCCGTATTTACACGTCGTGGTCGAAACCGGAACCCATTGGTTGCAGCTTATATCATTTCCACATTAGGATATCTACCAACTTCCGCTGTCTCACGATAACTGCAGCCCACTCTGGCCCTCCGTGAGTAACTGCAATTTAGTCACAGCCACGCGTTACGTTCTGTAAAGCAAACAGGTTTCTCTTTCAGATACAGCGTTTTAATGTTTGTCGTTCGTTCTAAAAATTGAATTATGCTTCAGGGACGATGGAGGAACTTATACCTGCATGTGTTGGAATTCGACTGCAGCACCGTCGTGGCCTGTCAGTAGTGTGCTTTATCGTTCAATATGGCTGCTCGTGTTGGTCATAATCTTGTGACTACTATCGAACAAGGAATCTAATGATGATAATGATGGTGATTTGAGGCGAGGAGCGCTCAAAGTCACGGTCATCAGCGCCCTGACGAAAAGTCAGCGTGCCTATTTCATGGTTGGGGACGAGTGCTGTCCCCAGATGCAGAGCAGTTAATAATGCATTGAAGTCTGCCGGCCTTCCCAATAATTTATGGATGAGGCCTGACAGTTCACGAAATTTCACCACTCTTGTAACACTCAAATCAGTATCGGCGAGGATGGTGGGCAGATCTGCATCGAGACTGAGGACTACAATTGTATATGGGACATACGTCGCCAAAATATTTTGAACTGAAAGTTTCACACCCCAAACTCCACCGGAGGAGGAAGCCATGTGTTAAAGGAGTACGTCTGATGCGCAGCCTACTAAGCAGACCTTTCTTCCATGACGCATGATGCGTCTTGTCAGAAAATGAGACGATGGTTTACAACGGGATGGGACATTGACGGACAACACCATTCTGCTACGTCGGCCATGTCGTTGCCCTGTAACCCGATGTGGCCAGGGACCCAGCAGCAGATCAGTTCCTTGCAATGGTATTGGAGTCACTGTAAGGCGTCATGGAAGAACTGTATCAAATGGTCTACTGGATACATTTGAAGAAGTGCTTGTAGTGCACTAAGCGAGTCTGAACAGACAAGAAACCTTGTGCGGTGAGTTCTGAGAATCCTCTCCCGTGCCATCATAATGCCACATAACTCCGCATCATAATTTGTAAATCATTACGGAAGATGCACATTGAAAAATCCTATCAGGGAAAACAGCAGAACTACTGAAGACATTCTTTTGCTGAGTTCGATCAGTATAAACAACGACAAAACTCTGCAACGTGCTTAAAATGGAAGACAACAAAGTTATAAAAACGTAACTTGGAGCTTTCTTGTACTGTGTCAGGCTTAAAAATCACTTTGGGTCTCTGAAGACACCAAGGCGGCAACGCGTTCCATCCCTGGCTGTGTAGCTGGAGGTCTCATAAATTCGGATCCATTAGACAGTCAGTAACACGTATCCCAAATGGCTTGGTCGCATGAGCCGATTCCTGAACACCAGTTCAAAGTCTCGCTGGACCTTCTGAGTCTGTTTAGGTTACACGAACTTCCGGCGTTACAACCTCTGCACTAAATGCCAATGTCTGAGGCGACGCAGAGATTTTCAGTTTCTTTCGAGCCAAAAGGATACATTGCTGAATCCAGAGTGTTGGTTCACCAGCCTCTGCGCACAAACTGAACTGAGCTGGTCCGAAAGGTTCCAGTCGACAACCGAATGCCCTCATGATGGACATCTTGAGATAAGAAATACGGGCTGGTCGACAGACCACGCTGCCTTAATCTAAATGGTTCAAATGGCCATCAGCACTATGGGACTTAACATCTGAGGTCATCAGTCACGTAGAACTTAGAAGTACTTAAATCTAACTAACCTAAGGACATTACGTATATCCATGCCCGCGGCAGGATTCGAAACTGCGACCGTAACAGTCACGCGGTTGTGGACTGAAGCGCCTAGAATCGCTCGGCCACCATCGCCGGCTGCCTTAATCTAAACGTGATCGAATAAATTCCCTGTAAAACTACAGGAGGCGGGACCTGTCAGTTCCCAATACTTTTCTGTATTTCAAAATATTCAATGAGTGGAAGCCCTTTCTTCGTAAGCCTTTCAAGTATCGGAGTAAAATTAATTTCGAATCAAATAATAAACCCAAAAAGCGCACAGTTTCCTGAAAGCTGTCCCCCATCGTGAACACTGGTTAGTTAAAACTTCGATGTGCTCAGTTAATATTGACACTTGTAGTCTTCTTTGGTGAGAAACGAAAACCAGTTTTCCTGGCCCAGGTTTCCATCTGAAGGAACCTTGTGCCTTCATCCCAAGGGAACGGTATTACGCAACGCTCGAGACATTACGGCCTGCAATTAAGTTGAAGCGTCCGGGAAAACGACTACAAGGGATGCTGCTGCTTCACTATGACGCACATCCGCACATCGTAAATGTCGTAATGGAGAAGTTAAGCCAGATCAAGCAGGAGACACTGGAGCAACTGCTCCACAGTCCTCAGCTCTCCCCATGCCACTATCACGCCTTCGGCCCCTTACAAAAGGCCTTCAAGGTCAACGGTTTCTGACGGACGCGGATGTTCAGCAGACATTTAAGGCCTTTTTACGCATCAGGACACTGTGCCACCTTGCTTTTCGTACTACCTCTATAGCCATGAATGCTTTTTTCTCACCCGCACAACTTTCCCCGTGTTTTGTCAGACATTCGTAGATCAGCGCTTTGTAGCTAAATAGGTAACTGTGACAACTCCAGTCAGCGATGTATAGTCTGTCTTCTGCCAGGGACCGTCCAATACAGCAACAATGTCACTTTATGCAATTTCTTTCGCTACGCTCTGCTTAGGTGCTTCACTGACTTATGTTAGGGCATTCTAAAACTGTTAATAATTTATTTATTGAGATTTTCCTCTATGCAGTGTTTTTTTTCCAACATAATAAATACCAGGAAATTATTCACTTTTTCCGAGGCGTATTAGGTTTTGTATCATCATAATTTTTTCACTTGATTGAGGAGCTGGCCCGCTGCACAATCTCCAACGTGTGGGACCGGTAATTTTTTCTCAAGTTTTCTTCCTTTAATCTTTTATAAGTAAGCATCATGTTACAAGGCAGCAGCCGTTAGTTTTGGTCCACCCCGGGTATTTTATTTCCTCGATAGCCACCATATCTGTTGTGCATTCCCCTCTCCGCCATCTGCGGAGTTGCCCGATGGGAGACTAGCAACTCCACGCAGGACATTTATAATACATCTCAAATTTGATAGGTGGCTGTGGCAGATCCAACATAACACATAATATGTGGGCTACGTTTCGTCCCTTCCCACTACACCTCATGGCATAAGCCAAGCGAATATTCACTTCACTATATTTTGTGCATATATCATTGTACAATTTCTTACTTTACAGACTTGACATTTCACTACTATTATGTTGGATAGCCCCTTAACTTAGTTATGTTCACACAAAACGTAAGAAATTTTTCGCTATTACGGCATTTACAATTTAGCTATGGACAAAAGTAATTCTGAAAGCTTTCACTTACTAATTAAAATGTATGTTAATTTTACTATTTACAACACCAGAAGCTTGCTGATTTTCGGTAAGGTGTCTCAACTTGATATTTGAAGTACTGCCTAGTAAACTTTTAAGCCTAAAGTCACCTCAGTGCGGCATAGCAAATTCTTAATTTTTACTATTTCCAACATCACGCTTCCGTTGACCAGCGTCAAATTTACGACAGCAACAAAACGTCTTCGTTTTTGGCTTTTACGTTGTAAAATATTTGAAACACGCAGTCTCAAAAACAAGTTTACAACACGAACGCACGCGAAATACACAAGTAAATTACAGTACGCTACTTGCATCGACAAAAAGATCGACTGCAATACGTCTCTACTCATAGTACAGCCGATACGTTCAAGGGTATAACACAAAGGCCGGTCGCGGTGGCTGGGCTGTTCTAGGCGCTTCAGTCCAGAAACCGCGCGACTGCTACGGTCGCAGGTTAGTTAGGTTTAAGTAGTTCTAAGTTCTAGGGGACTGATGACCTCAGAAGTTAAGTCCCATAGGGCTCAGAGCCATTTGAACCACTTTTAATCCTAACTAACCTAAGGACCTCACACACATCCATGCCCGAGGCAGGATTCGAAACTGCGACCGTAGCGGTCGCGCGGTTCCAGACTGTAGCACCTAGAACCGCTCGGCCACAATGGCCGGCTGCACATTTCAGTCGAAGTGTTCGTACGTTTCTCAACAACAGATTCGCTGACCGATGGATTGGTAGAGGCGGACCAATTCCATGGCCTTCATGCTCTCCTGACCTCAACCCTCTTGACTTTCATTTATGGGGGCATTTGAAAGCTCTCGTCTACGCAACGCCGGTACCAAATGTAGAGACTCTTCGTGCTCGTATTGTGGACGGCTGTGATACAATACTCCATTCTCCAGGGCAGCACCAGCGCATCAGGGATTCCATGCGACGGAGGGTGGATGCATGTATGCTCGATAAAGGAGGACATTTTGAACATTTCCTGTAACAAAGTGTTTGAAGTCACGCTGGTACGTTCTGTTGCTGTGTCTTTTCATTCCATGATTAATGTGATTTGAAGAGAGGTAATAAACTGAGCTCTAACATAGAAAGTAAGCGTTTCAGGACACATGTCCACATAGCATATTTTCTTTCTTTGTGTGTGAGAAATGTTTCCTGAAAGTTTGGCCGTACCTTTTTGTAACACCCTGTAGATTCTCTACTGTACGGAACCCGAAACATTTTAATGGCCCTCATACTAGTTAGAGGAACCGGTTTCAATGGTCATGCTTATGTAGGCATTACTAAGCGGTTATGAGAATGACTCAGCGTTCCCCCTGTTCTCCCACAGCTATTTTCGGCTATTGTGATTGCACACAGAACGTTTCATATGTGGTTTTATTCTTTTTACAGCTGTTTCTGCCCGCCTCCGAGCTACGTACACGGCACGCTCTGGTGGGGCCTGCGATGGCCTATCTGGGTGGAACAGACGGCGCCGGAGGGTGGCCGTGGCACAGGAAGGGCGGCGGTGCCGTGCGTCACTGTCGCCTGCCAACAATCAGCCGGCGGAAGGGTGGCGCCGCGCTGGAGGCTGGGGGAGGCAGGAGGCAGGGGCGGCGCGCAACCCGTTCTCTGGCGGCCCGCCTCCCCCCGGGAACTCGCCGGAAGGGCTGCGCCTGCACTTCGTCCGTAGCCTGCTGCTTTTGGACGCAAGGTGTCGGTGGGGAACTCACTGCATTTACCTCTACATCCATACTGTGCAGGGCAATGCACGGCAGACGGTCCTTCTCAATGAACCAATTAATAGGGATTCTTCCCGGAATCCACGTTAGAAGTGCGGAAAGAATGTTTGGTTAAACACTTCCGTGCAAGCTGTAATTCGTCTAGAATGAGATTTTCAATCTGCAGCGGAGTGTGCGCTGATATGAAACTTCCTGGCAGATTAAAACTGTTTGCCGGACCGAGACTCGAACTCGGGACCTTTGCCTTTGCGGGCAAATGCTCTACCAACTGAACTACCCAAGCACGACTCACGCCCCGTCCTCACAGCTTTACTTCTGCCAGTACCTCGTCTCCTGCATTCCTAACTTTACAGAAGCTCTCCTGTGAACCTTGCAGAACTAGCACTCCTGAAAGAAAGGATATTGCGGAGACATGGCTTAGCCACAGCCTAGGTGATGTTTCCAGAATGAGATTTTCACTCTGCAACAGAGTGTGCGATGATATGAAAATTCCTGGCAGATTAAAACTGTGTGCCGGACCGAGACTCGAACTCAGGACCTTTGTCTTTCGCGGGCAAGTGCTCTAGTAATTCGTCTATTTTCGCCTTCGTGATCTCGACGGGATTGATTCATATGGTATTGTGTTAGGTTGGTGCATAATTTCGAAGCATTCTTGTTTTGCATTTTGTTATTGCGGTTGCTACGGATGTATTTATTGATTGTGCTCTTTTATTTGTCGTTCGATGTTACTAATTGAGTTTACATATTCGCATATGGAGATAGTGGGTGGAGCAGTGGCCTCTATGTTCCGGAGATCGGAGGCGCGAGGGCAGTGACTGTGAGACCAGGAAGGTGAAACGGTTCGTTAGTGATGAGGCGGCCGAGTTGGAACCTGGCGGCAAGACGAGTTGTGTGCGCAGTTGATGGTTGGTACACGTTCGGGCCTGGAGGCGCACCGCGGACCGACGCTGTGTTGAAATTATGAGTCGCCTCCGCGCTGTTCTTCCTCTATCGTTGTACCCATGTATGATGAGCTACCGATTTTATTCATCGGATGCGAATGAGCTGAGCATCGGCAGTAACCATAGCTATAACTGCCATTTCCTGTACCAGTACTGTGATTGTTTAGTTCGATCGTTCTCCGGTTGTTTGTTCGAGGTTCGTGTCCGGCTCCATGCTAGAATTCTGGTCACAGATCCCGTTTCTGTCTCTAGACACTCCTATAAAACTACTGAATTTGTTTCTTTGTTTAATGCTCTAGTCTGTTATTTTTTGTAAGGCGTCGGATAGTTTCAGCACGCATTTATATATTAAATGGTATTAATTCATGTGCTACGTCCTGCATGTAGTATCACTGGAGTACTGAATTTCATCTGTTGTCTTACTGGGTTTTACACTACAAAGTTTGACTGTGTTTTTTTTTATTTGTTTGTAAGCATGGAGCCTGTTAATTATTAAGCCTCTCTCAGTGAGGACTGTTCTGCCAGTCTGTCCAGCCTACGACGTCCATCTGTACTGAGGGTCGCCGCCCAACCCCACGACATCTGGACTTGGTTTCGTCTTGGTTTCGCCACGTGTTGAAGACAATCAACACAGCACTCCCCGAATACCCGACAAATCGTGCAGGTCCCGAAATGCTCACGCCGAGTCTCCGAGGCATCTCACTCCGCCCTCGGTCAAACTCAGACAGAACGCATGCCTTTCTACACACGGAGAGCGTGCTCACTGAACTACACGTACCGAGCTTGTGTCCTGTAAATATGTGAGTAATGTTATATGCGTGAGAGTTTCTGTACAAGTGGATTACAAGAGAAGCGAAGGTAAGTGTTCTTTTCCCAATTCACCATTAACTATTTATAACTATCTATCTTAAATTATAAAGTTTTGCCTGTTTATATATTTCAGTAAAAGCAACAAACTAATGCAGCTCTTCACATGTCGAAAGTACCTCAAATAAATGTGCGTAATAGATGAAAACGTGCTTGACAATGGAAGTCTTTTTCAGAAACACGTCGAAGAAGAAATTAATGAACGTGACTGACAGCAGACAAAATTATTTTATAAACAAACCCAGTGCTTTTTACAGAATCGCGCTTTCACCAAACATTTGTAATGAACAAAATAAAAAAGGTGTATAAATCTTTTTAATTCCGTATATATACCAGGACAATTTCGCAAATTTCAGCTAAGAACGCTCTATAACTCAAACAGAGACTCGTTTCTGGAGTCTTGACATCACAATGAAGGTTTTTACATAGCAACTAGTGATGATGAAACTGTGCCTTAGAAATGAGCACTGTATAATAATTCCAATACCAAAGAGAGCAGGTGTTGAGAGATGTGAAAATTACCGAACTATCAGTTTAATAAGTCACAGCTTCAAAATACTAACGCGAATTCTTTACAGACGAATAGAGAAACTGGTAGAAGCCGACCTCGGGGAATATCAGTTTGGATTCCGTAGAAATGTTGGAACACGTGAGGCAGTACTCACCCTACGATGTATCTTAGAAGAAAGATTAAGGAAAGACAAACCTACGTTTCTAGCATTTGTAGACTTAGCGAAAGCTTTTGACAATGTTGATTGGAATCCTCTCTTTCAAATTCTGAAGGTGGCAGGAATAAAATAGAGGGAGAGAAAGGCTATTTACAATTTGTACAGAAACCAGATGGCAGTTATAAGATTTGAGGGGTATGAAAGGGAAGCAGTGGTTGGGAAGGAAGTGAGACAGGATTGTAGCCTATCCCCGATGTTATTCAATCTGTATATTGAGCAAGCAATAAAGGAAACACAAGAAAAGTTCGGAGTAGGTACTAAAATCCACGGAGAAGAAATAAAAACTTTGAGGTTCGCTGATGACATTGTAATTCTGTCAGAGACAGCAAGGAACTTGGAAGAGCAATTGAACGGAATGGACAGTGTCTTGAAAGGAGGGTATAAGATGAACATCAAGAAAAGCAAAATGAGAATAATGGAATGCAGTCCAATTAAGTCGGATGGTGCTGAGGGAATTCGATATGTATACAGGGTGCCCCAGGAGGAGTGTCCGACATTCAGGGAGGTGACAGGAACGATCATTCGAAGATTAAGAGCTGTGAGTAATTCATCTTCGATACTGTGAAATAAATCTCTTCAACTGCAAGCTCTTTGCCTTCCATATTTTGCGAGGAGTGAGTATGGACCAAAATGCCCAGTAAACATGGACTTTAAAGTGCATGCCTTAAGAGCTTGTTCATCTTCGCTACTGTGAAACGCTCCTCTCCTGCTGAATAAGTGCTCATAAAGCTCTTTTAAGGTATGCATTTTAGAGTCCGTGTTTACTAGATTGTTTTGCTCCGCTTATATCATTGAATATTGGCTATTGCTCCTGAGACATCCCATATGTCCCGGAATTATCGCGCAAATGAAGTTAGGCACATAAAGCAGCACGGGCTGAGGAGCAGAAGTTGTCATTTTCCCACGCTCCGTCCGCGAATGGGACACAAGGAAACTTCTATGTGAGGTACAATAAAAAGTAGTCTCTCATACGCTGCTCACAGTGATTCGCAGATGGTAGCAGTGTAGATGCAGAGACTCGTTGCTCGCTACCCCGCTACCCGCTCCTCCCCCCCCCCTCCTCCCCCTGCCACAGTGGAGGAGCTGACTGATTGCAGAGCTTGAATAATAAACAATCACGTGTCAGGCGCAAGGCATTAGGGGGAACCCTGCCTCGCCTCTAGAAACTATCGGACTAACTCCGCACAAGACGGGAGAACTCGCAGCGCGACCACTACCTTCACCGCTGCTGTTGGAGGGGAGGAACATTCCCACCGAGCACTCAGCAAGCAGGCCAGGTGCGAACACGGCTAATTAATACGGCCTGAGCGCGTATGCTGATGAGGAGTTGGGAGGGAGAGGGGGAGGGGAGAGCGGGAACGGGGGTGGCGGCATCCAGCAGGCTCCAGCTCCAGCGAGAGGCCGCTGGAGAACCGGTGAGAGCCGCAGACAGGCCGCTCCTTATCCGCCTACAAAGCGCCATTCACCAGCAGTCACAAACAGCCGCAAGCACCACCGGATGCCCGGCGGATAGGCTCTCCGTAACAACTCTCTCCCCCCCCCCCCTCTCTCTCTCTCTCTCTCTCTCTCTCCCCCACACGTTAAATTCGAATCTTCAGAACCATCCGTACAGCTAGATGCTGTGATAACATGAGAACTATTGTGTTTAGTACCACCTTGGGACTGAAATTATAAGGAGAGCTAAGAAAACAAGCAAAAAGGATTTGAGAGTAGACAATGGAACTTAAGAGGTAATTACTACAGTAAGAAAAACGAAATGGAGGTGGATCGGACCCGATAGCCTAATTGTAAGTAGATGGACAAATGTAGATCGTCGCTAAACTCTATAAGAGAAGGAAAGATCGAGACGACGGTCTAATGGTTCGTATGACATTGGAAAATACTTAGTAACATTGCTGCTGTGTAGAGATGAAGATTATATTGAAAGACGTAGAGGTTGCTTTTATTAAGCAGTGTATGTCGGATGCCTGCTGCTGCTGATGATGATGATCATAGAGATCAATGTTTGTACAAATGCTCCATTTGAAACAGCACGACGGAATACACAAGGGGCCTTCAGTAATATTATAATACGTTTATATTTTCCTCGGCCAGATGCAGGCCGGGGTGGCCGAGCGGTACTAGGCGCTACAGTCTGGAATCGACCGCTACGGTCGCAGGTTCGAATCCTGCCTCAAGCATGGACGTGTGTGATGTCCTTACGTTAGTTAGATTTAAGTAGTTCTAAGTTCTAGGGGACTGAGGACCTCAGATGTTAAGTCCCATAGTGCTCAGAGCCATTTGAGCCCCGGCCAGATTCGGTTAAAAAAATACGAAATCTGCTTTGGGAAATTGTGGAATATTCTCGCTTCAGTCCCTATAGTTTCATGAAGTTCCGGCAGTTGGCGGCGCTAAAAGTACCCTTCAAAATGAGTCTGTGACGAATGTGCGTCCCAAGCAGAGAGCTATATTGAGTTCCTTCTGGAGGAAAACCAGAGCATCGCAGATGTCCTAGGTGCTCGTAGAATGTCTATGGAGAAGTATCTGTGAATAAACGCACAGTGAGTCTTCGGGCGAGACTTTGTCATCAACCTGTCCTATCTCCAGCGTGCCAGCCGGCAGAAAACAAGCCGTGACTCATGCAACGATGGAACGTCCGGACACTCTCATTCAAGGTTATCGACGGATCACAAACACCTTGCTAATCAACTGGATGTCTTTATTGTTAGTGTTGTTACGCTCATACAGCAATTGGGATACTGAAAGGTGTGTGTCCGATGGATTACTCGGCTCCTAAAAGAAGATCATTTCTACTGATTTGGTTACGGGTCACGGGCGATGTAACACTCAACGAAAAGCAGTACGTGGGTGTTGGGAGGTTATTGATGAGTCCGACGTCGACCAGTAGAGTGGTGCCATGTGGCACACAGGTCCTCCGAGTAAGGTGACGGAAGGCAGTTGCACTGAATGGAGATACGGTTTTGTAGCAAAAGAGTTTGGAATAATGTTGTGTAATGGAATCCTGTGTAAAATCGACCTGCTTTCGGAAAGAAAATATGTTGCATTACTTACTGAACGCTCCTCTTAAAATATCCTCCGTAGTTAGGCGCTATTAAAATGGGAACCGTCTTGGAAACGTCCTGTCAGAACTGTGATGTCAAAGCACCTACTGGCAGAGCGAATTTACGCTCAGTCACATCTGACATAAATAGCGACGCAATGAGGGTTACTCCAAAACATACATGGAATATCTCATTCAGAAATGCAACTTTCGTTTTATACCTCTGTCATTGGAGGAAACAGAAACTTACTGCACACTTGTATTCATATTTATAAACCTGTCTCCACACGTCGCTCTACCGTAGCACTTCTTCAATGTGACTGCTGCAGTTGATGCTAGTGCTGTTACAGAGGCCTCGAATTGGAAGATGGAGACAGTGACAAAAATTCACAATAAACTGAAATAGGTGAGTGGATATGACACTTTCGATCGAAGTACAGTTAGCCCTTACCTGGCACCATGCGATTAGTATCTCTTCGGTAAACTGACGAAATCCCTTCGTTGAAAGGTATTTAAAGGTGATGGTTCCCGTACGAAAGCTATTAAACAGGCCGGTCCAACGTGATGGTCCTGACTTCTACCATACGGGTATATAGGCCTTAGTTCCATAGTAGTGAAGGGCAGTTGAAAGGGACGGATGTTATTTGGAAAAATAATATGTTCTCTCTCAAGAATGTATGAATATGATACAAAAATATCAAAAGTATGGAAAATAAACTTGATATTTAAAAAACTATTCTGCATTCCTTTTGGGTGTGGCCTCCGTGTATAGGATAGGAGGGGACCTGTACAGACACTAGTGAAAGGGCAGTCGTACTTAGGCCAAAAGAAAAACACAACTATAGAAAAAACACACAGACAGGGAAAGTGGGAAAAAACACACGAAGAAACCCAGCATACACAGTAGGACAACTCAATAAAGGAATTTATAGGTAAACAAATGATTAAGGTTCAAATGGCTCTAAGCATTATGGAACTTAACATCTGAGGTCATCAGTCTCCTAGATTTAGAACAGCCGGCCGAAGTGGCCCAGTGGTTCTAGGCGCTTCAGTCTGGAACCGCGAGACCGCTACGGTCGCAGGTTCGAATCCTGCCTCGGGCTTGGATGTGTGTGATGTCCTTAGGTTAGTTAAGTTCAAGTACTTCTAAGTTCTAGCTATAGCTCGCGCTATTCGTCCACGACACTCAGAGGGCCTTAGACACGGGTTCACAGGTAGATGCCGTGTTTCTTGACTTCCGCAAGGCGTTTGACACAGTTCCCCACAGTCGTTTAATGAACAAAGTAAGAGCATACGGAATATCATATCAATTGTGTGATTGGATTGAGGAGTTCCTAGATAACAGAACGCAGCATGTCATTCTCAATGGAGAGAAGTCTTCCGAAGTAAGAGTGATTTCAGGTGCGCCGCAGGGGAGTGTCATAGGACCGTTGCTATTCACAATATACATAAATGACCTGGTGGATGACATCGGAAGTTCACTGAGGCTTTTTGCAGATGATGCTGTGGTGTATCGAGAGGTTGCAACAATGGAAAATTGTACTGAAATGCAGGAGGATCTGCAGCGAATTGACGCATGGTGCACGGAATGGCAATTGAATCTCAATGTAGACAAGTGTAATGTGATGCGAATACATAGAAAGATAGGTCCCTTATCATTTAGCTACAAAATAGCAGATCAGCAACTGGAAGTAGTTAATTCCATAAATTATCTGGGAGTACGCATTAGGAGTAATTTAAAATGGAATGATCATACGAAGTTGATCGTCGGTAAAGCAGATGCCAGACTGAGATTCATTGGAAGAAACCTAAGGAAATGCAATCCGACAACAAATGAAGTAGGTTACAGTACGCTTGTTCGCCCACTGCTTGAATACTGCTCAGCAGTGTGGGATCCGCACCAGATAGGGTTGATAGAAGAGATAGAGAAGATCCAACGGAGAGCAGCGCGCTTCGTTACGGGATCATTTGATAATCGCGAGAGCGTTACGGATATGATAGATAAACTCTAGTGGAAGACTCTGCAGGAGAGACGCTCAGTAGCTAGGTACGGGCTTTTGTTAAAGTTTCGAGAACATACCTTCACCGAAGAGTCAGGCAGTATATTGCTCCCTCCTACGTATAACTCGCGAAGAGACCTTGAGGATAAAATCAGAGAGATTAGAGCCCACACAGAAGCATACCGACAATCCTTCGTTCCACGTACAATACGAGACTGGAATAGAAGGGAGAACCGATAGAGGTACTCAGGGTACCCTCCGCCACACTCTGTCAGGTGGCTTGCGGAGTATGGATGTAGATGTAGATGTAGATTTTTATCAAAATGGATGTATGGAACTTTCTCATTTTAAACCATAATTCTTGAATTGAATGAGACTGCCAAGGGAACAGCAATTTGACTGTGGACAACGACAAGACAGTTGGGATTGACTGTTTAAAATGGATGAGCCCCAATTCTAAAGCTATCTGACGGATTTATTTATCACAGCTCCAGCAGCAAACAAAATTATCGGTAACCACATTATAGATTTTATAAAGTGCCCGCACATGCGACTACGAGAAGCTTTTACGTCTTCCTTGGATAAGGAGCCTGGTGTTCAGGTTAGACGTCTTGCAACATACAACTTCAGAACGAACTGTGTGTTCTACCCTGCGCAAGACTGTTTAAGTATTTGCAGTATTTACAATATGCTCCATCGTACTCTGTACCAGTCACACCCATGTGTTGTCAACTAACTAATAATTCACAGAACAGCCACTGTATGGTGTTTAACAACGTTCTGCAATTTGTCTAGTGGGTAATAAGATTACCTGTAAACTGTCTGGTGTACGAGTAAGTTTGTCAGACTCTCTATACCAAGAAAATATTGTAAGTCATGTTCTAACTGCATACAGGTTTAATTATCTACTTGTAAACGATGTGGAGATTCTTGATACAGGCTCCTAGTAAGACGATATGTTGTACAGAAGTGCTATATTAATGTATGAGAAATATTTTTTCCCAATCTACGAAATTGTTCTCCACAATATCGTCAAATATAGAGATTTGTGAATTGGGCGTGATTCCTGAAAACAACGCTATTCCACAAGTCGTACGGAAAAGAACCAAAATGTCTAACAGACTTAAACCATTCCCTATTTACGAAATCACTTTCCTAAGTACAGTTAACGTGTTAAGTACACGAAAAACAAACATGCAAACGGAGGACATCGAAGTCAAGAAACGAGAACTGGAGTGTATGGCCAAGACAACTGCCATAAAGGAAGAATATAAATTGCAATTGGAAAAATAAGTAGCTGTTGCAAGTGCGCAAGCAAAGTTTAGTTCTAGCGTTAAACACGGCTTATGGAAAAATCTGACTACTACTGTGAATGTAAAATAATCTGGATTTAGAGTAAACGTCAATAAAAATTGGTCTCGTGTTGGAGTGATTGCCGAAATTAATGGAATAGAGAATGTTTACTGCTTTAAAGAATACACGAATTTTTTTATCAAGCTCCACTTCCATTTGGATTGGCTTTAAAATATGGCAATATTCTAATCAATTGTGGTGAACTGGAAGTTGTGCACATAGCAACAGAACCCTCATTTGCAGTGTTGAAATACGATGGAATATCCACATGTAATGGATATCTCATTTGGAAAAATTGTACACTTTAAGTTCTAAACAGAAGAGTTATTGGAATACACACAGGAAGATGTGAGGTGGTTTAACGAAAGCGTCGTTGAAAACATAAGAAGCAGAATTAAAATCCCTAATGCCCTCGCCTAGAAGAACTGCAAGAAGGAACAGAGCTAACAGTTAAAACCTTAAAGGAGATATTTCACAAAAAGAAAATTACGTGTGTATTAGAATTTGAGAACATACCTTCTTTGTACCTGCCAAATCATTGGTTGGAGAAAGCAATATCTGACTCAGACGTGGATTTAAGATATAAGTTAAAAATTGAGGTAGATGTCTTTAAAACAAAACCAACAAACGTAAAGAAAGAGTTCTTTTCTGCGTGGAAATGTATTAATAATTAATTAATAAAGATATTTCACGAGAATATTTGCTTGTCTTGTTCGCTAACCGGCCAAAAATCGTAAGACATTTCCTGTATTCAATGGTTTACGTGCATGTATTTCTTACGGAACGGGTGGAGACTGGGGGTGGAGTGGGAGTGTTTGTAGTTCGATGTAGAATAGGCGATACTAGGCAGCTGAAAGCGTAGGGACCCCCCTTTTCTTACCTATGTGGTTGTGCTAGTTATGAAAGATGATGGGAGAGGAGGGGGGAAAGGGAGTTCTCACCATTTTTATGCCACATGACACAATTGTCTTTGTGATTTCCCTGCGTGACATTGATCAATTTCTGGTGGTTCGCCAGGGGAGAGGGAGTGGGGGCACCAAGGTGCCCAAATAGGTAACTTGACATCGGATGTGTAATTTGACACCGGATGCAATGAGATGTTCATCTGGGCTTGAAATGGTTGTGTGTTCATACTGATGGCGAGCGTTCATCAAAGACAAGGGCATCATCAGGATTGCTTCAGGAATGTGTGATGGGATCGCTCTTGTTCTTTACATACATAAACAGTTAGTAGGAGAAAGTGAGCAGCAACCTGCGACTGTTTGCTGATGGCGCTGTACGACAGTGTGTCGTCGTTGAGTGACTGTAGGAGGATCCAGGACGTCTTAGCCGGAATTTCTGTATTGTGTGATGAACGGATCTAGCTCTAAGTAGAGGGAAATGAAAGTTAACACACATAATTAGGAAAAAGAAACATTTAATGGTCGAATACAATATTAGTGGTGTGCTGCTTCAAAATGTCACGTCGGTGAAATATCAAGATGTGACGTTCCAAAGCGATGTAAACTGGAATAGGCACGTAATGTCAATACTAGGAAGGGTGGGTGATTGACTCCTGTTTATTAGGAGAATGTGAGGAAATTGTAGTTCATCCATAAAGGAGACGGCGTGTAGATAATAATTGCCGTATGGCCTGCAGCCGTCCTTATATACCCGCCCTGCCTTTGTGACGTCACTTGTGCACACTCCAGCGTCATATATTGTAATATTTTCATTACGTACAAACGCGCCCCTTTGAATCTTGTAATGGTCGGAGTCCAAGCTGCGTTTACCTGCGGGCTGCAGTCTTTATCGAGGGTGTCGTCACAAATTTTTTTCTCGATCGCTTCTTTAACGAAGTTATCCCATAAACTATTATTATATTTAGCAATAGATGTCTCGTCGAATGTATTTCGGTGACCGTTTCCCAGAGCAGGCCGTGCTACCGCTGTTTTTCAGGATATTGTAGGTGAAAACACCTCTCGTGTCCTACACGGAGCCGTTGAATAATATGCTCAGTCTGGTAGTATAAAACTATCCACTCCCCCAAGGTATTTTACATACTCCTGGCGTTCTGAAGGCTTCGTCGTATACCAAAGGTCTCATAAGTTATGGAATTTTTGCTGAAGTCCTCAGGACGGCATCGATTTTATCTCCCTTTACGAGCCGGCTATTCTTTCCGGTTATTGAGCCAAAGAACGTAAGATTCTTGTGTCCTACTCGAAGGCCTATTGCTTACTTGTCTTCAGAGAGATGATATGCGAAGTACATCGGTTGTTGTAGCACTTTTCCTCGAATGCTTTTCTTAAGCAGTTCAGTTCCTTCTGCGGGTTTTCAGCACCTTCAATAGATTTCAGTCGATGCACCAAGGTCCTCAGAGCAAAACGTTTCTACGATGTCTTAAACGGTAAGAGTTTGGATGCTCTTGCAAATAATTTACTTAAAGACTGGCTTCGTAGCTTCGAAGCCACACCATCAGGTTAGATCTGTTAAATTATAAAAAGTGTTCGCTGTAATTGTGGTCTATTATAGTTACAATCAACATCCAGAAATAGAGCAAATTACTTACATGTTAAATTATGATAATACACTTGCGGCATGAACGGGAATAAATGATGCAATTACCGATTCTCTTAGGTAGGCAGAAAGCATGGGTCTATTACTCATCAAAAGTGCCTAATTTTTAAAAAAAAGTTCTCTAAGAATTGGCAAGGAGTATCTGTCAACCTATTGGGGCATAAAGCCAATAATGAGCGGTAACACCCAGTCAGAAATTAAAAGTACATCAGATGAATCCGGACAGCTGCTGAATACAACCAGTTAATCATTAGTTCGAGGGACATAATCTCTCACTAGCGTCTAGAAAGTCTTGACAAGATCCAGCTTAGCAATAAAAACGATCGGCGGTGGTAGTTGGTAGTGCCAACACACGAATCCTTGTGGCTGGGTTTCCGGTAAACCCTTTGGTTGAGACATCCATTTGCTTTATCTTATTAAGATCTGACTGAATACGAGTACATCTTTTTCCAGGCAGAAATCATTATATGTAACTTCATTGTCTCCGAACATCCGGAGGTAGTACTAAAATTGTCTTCAGGGTCCTCAATAGACAACGTGAAAAGCAATGGTTCCATCACACGTTCCTGAGGCATGCCTGAAGGTTTTTTTTTTTTTTTCATCCTGCCGATGTGTGTGAGGGGTGACGCAGTGGTTAGCACACTGCACTCGCATTCAGGAGGACGACGGTTCAAACCCGCGTCCGGCCGCCCTGATTTAGGTTTTCCACGATATCTCTAAATCGCTTCACGCCAATTTCGGGCTGGTTCCTTTGAAAGGCAAGACCGACTTCCTTCCCTATCCTTCCCTAACCCGATGGGACCGATGATCTCACTGTCTCGTCCCTCCCCCCCTTCCCCCTCCCCCCTCCCCCTCCCCCAATCACGCCCTCAGATGAACCAACCAACAAACCTCCTGATGACCCTGCATCCAAGACAACATGCTGCCTTCCCACTACTCAGCAGTTCTCAATACGGCCACAAAATTTGTTTCGTATTTCACATTATTAAACTTTGGTGTGGTACTGAGTCAAATTCGTCTCGGAAGTCAAGAAATACTAGTCAGGATGTCATGTCAGAAAAGTCCGAGTTGGGTTTCAGATGACCAAAGTTTTAGGAATCCATGCTTGTTGACATGGAGGAAGTCAGTCTGTTTGTCGTATCTCATTACGCTGGGTCTCAGAATATGTTGTACGATTCTGCAACGAATCGATGTGCAAGGTATTGGACGGAAGTTTTGTGGATCGATTCTGCTACTCTTCTTGTAGACAGGTGTGACCTGGGCTTTCTTTGAGATACTTGGCACAGTTATTGGTTCGAGGCACTAAAAGAGGGGCAAATTCAACCGCAAACTCTGTATAGGGCCAGGTAGTGATTCGGTAAGGATTTTGAACTTTGTTCGGATTTAGCGGTTTCTGCTCTGGTCTACTATTTCTGCTGGCTCTAGCAGCCAGTAAACTGCGCCGTGTGTTACAAAGCAGTACGTGCCTCAGCTGGTGTACGGTGAGGCGCCGGCCTGAGGCGTGCTGGGTACCTGCGGCTGGGGGCCCACGTCTGTTGTTCCAGCTGGCGCCGTAACCCGAGAAGCCTCAGGGCCGTTTTGGCTCCAGTTTCGGCAGCAGGCGCCGCACCAGAGCCCAGGCACTGCTTGCTCATGTCTCTCCTGGCCTGGGACCTGGCTTCCTATGGTTCTGTTACCTCCAGTTAAGACCTCCCACCAGCCAGACAGTTCTGCGCTTCGCTCATCTATACTCTACACGCTATTGAGTAGCGCATAGCGGAAGGTACTTCGTTCCAATAATAACCACTTTCGTTCCTATATTATCCTGTTGAGCGAAGAAAAAGTGACTTTCTGTGTGTCCCTCTAGGCAAAATAATCTCTTTTATCTTAGTCTCGTTATGCCTGCGCCAGATATTCGATAGTGATAATACATTGGTCACACAGTCTTCTTCGTACAGGGGTTCTCCAAATCTAACCAGCTGACTTTTCCGATAACTACATCGGCTTCCTTTCAAGGATTCCCATCTTCATTCTCTGAACAATTCTGTTACATTTTTATTTGGGTCCTACCGGCCTGTTACGAGTCTTACAGCGCGTCTCTGAAACAGTTCTATGTCTCTCGGATTAGGATTAGGGAAGGATGGGGAAGGAAGTCGGCCGTGCCCTTTCAGATGAACCATCCCGGCATTTGCCTAGAGTGATATTAATAATGTCTGCAAGATCGTTAATACACAACAAGAACAGCAAGTGAGCCAGCACACTTCCCCGGCGTACTGCCGTAGTTACTTCTACGTCTGTCAGTGACTTCCTTTCAAGTCAACTTGCTGATTCTCCCTACCAAAAAATCCTAAATCTTATCACGTACTAATTTTATTTTAATGGGAATGTTAATTTAATTTAAATTATTATGTAGATTCTGTTTTATTTGTAATTATTTACTGTTAAATATTTTTAATTTCATTAGTACTGCACCGTTAAGGATGACATTGACTCTGTGTTTGTACCTCGCTACACATTTCTAGTACTCCGGTGTACTGAATAATTTATGATGACGATTGCCCATTTTTTCCTATGTATGTAAATGCGAGTCACAGAGCATTTCTGCATTCTTAGGATAAAGTTAGAGATTTGAAGATCTCCCCGCATTGTGTTTGAGCAACCCTCCCTACAACACTGTCACCAATTTAATTTGCAGCTGACCAGAAGTAGGAGGCTACATTCCATGAACAGAACAAACCAAGTCTGCTACTGCTGTTCAGCGAAGACTGTTCCACACCAGTCTTACTCAAGACACCCAACCAAGTGCACATCTCTTCAGATGCGCGTATGTCCATGAATTTAGTTCCCCTTGTGATGACATCACAGATGGTTAAGAAGAAAACGTCTTTTTATATGCATGATGGGACTCCAGAGGGACAGAGTTTGAAGCATTTGTCGTAAATCAACTGCGCTATCAATTCTAAAGTACAGTTCTAGTGTTGGGGGTCAGTACCAACAACGTATAAGTAAGACAGAAATGATCGTGTACCATTAACAGAACCACTCTACTACAGTGCAACATCTGACGTAGAAGATAAAACTTTAAGGAGAATGAACTTCTGATGTCTATATAAAAAAATAGAATAGTCATACACAGATCATGCAATTATATACGTGTTGAACTCCGGTTATGCCACACAACTGATACAACCCAAGAGAACAATGGAAAGAAAATGTTTAAATGCATGATAAATGATGCTGAAGCAACATCTCCCTCTCTCTAGACTACGTCATCAGTCTACCATTAAGCCATACCTCGTTACAATTCCATCTCAACTGATCATTCCACTGCTACAACTGGAACCACTAGTTTCCTCCATTTACGAATTTTCACATGAAGTTTGTTGCAGACAAGATAAATTTCTAGTTATTCAGTCGTTTGCAGTTACAGCTTTCTAGAGATATAATTTCCACTCTTCGTCTTAGGAATTATACTATGTAAGGGATTGGAACCATACCTCTGTGGGACTCATACCAGAACTTATCGCATGAATGGTGTGATATTCTGGCAAACCAAGCGAAAATACATATGTTCTTGTAATATCAGGGCCTGACACTGATCGCAACTCTTTGCAGAAACCATGACAGGAAGCAGGCCAAATCGGAAATAATGCTGTTACTAGATGTCTTTGTGCTGTGAGAGCCAACCCAGCCTCTATACATGAGTTGGGAGAGTGACCACTGTCCATGGGGGGCGCTCTGATTATACATCAAACCAGCGTGCGCAAGGAGCAGTTACCCCATGGCCATTTTCTATGATGGATGGCCGCCCCAACTCGCAGGAAATACCTTGTGCTGGAACTATATATGGTACACGTGCTTATGTTTTTTGTAATCTGTCTGTTTTCGTGGTATATGTACAAGTGTCTGGTGGTCGATAGCTATATGTAGGATGGGGAAGTGGTGACTTTTTATGGGGGAGGATATGAACTGTGGTTTATTATATCGATATGGTGTGGTGGTACAATCGTTCATGGTGATATAGCCTGGTTGGAGTTCGGTTTCACGACGAAACATTCAAGCTTTCCTCGATAGTAGCACAGCGAGATAATTGATGAAGTGTCTTTGGATATGGTTTCTGTATTTCATGGCCTGTAGACCACTTTTGCAGGACTTAACTGTCAGTGCGATATCACTGCTATATTTTGTTGATCTGTACAAAATAATTTGCTGCTGAAACTGTAGTAATTTGACCATCTGCAGAAAGTGTTGGACAGTGGTCCCACGCCAGCAGCAGCAGCTTGGCAGGTAAAGTCAATGAGAACCAATTAGAATATTCCATTCACAGGAAGTCACAGTTTGCTCCATTCACAGGAAGTTCCATGACGTCAGAGAATCACAAGATATCCTTTGTGTGAGGCATAGGAGCCGGGCGGGATTAGTTAATTGAGCGGTGTCAGGAGCTGCAGTCATTGACTGTGTGTCTGGTCCCGGCGGAGGTTCGAGTCCTCCCTCGGGCATGGGTGTTTGTGTTTGCCCTTAAGATAATTTAGGTTAAGTGGTGTACAAGGTTACGGACTGATGACCTTAGCAGTTAAATCCCATAAGATTTTACACACATTTGAACATTTTTTGAGGCATAGGAACTTTTATAGATTGGGTCAAGCAAGATAGGTGAAAGGCATCTACAGAAAGATCCATGATGTCGTCTTTGTTCAAGTGTTTAGAGACAAGTCCAAACAGACCAGCCTCCTCCGTTTTGAACAGGCAGGATGCTGTCCACGATCTGTCGTTGTTGCTTTAGAGCACCTCAAGGTCAGCAACTGTAGAACAGAGAAGATTCACCGAAAACTCTGGTCTGCTTTCTCGTCTATCGGACATTGCTTAGAATCCTGTTTGTGTTATCCTAACGATCTGTTCTTGGATTCGAAATACGTCATGAACTTTTAGGTATGTAATTTTTCTGACTTTTCCGTCTGTGCTTAGGCGCTATTGTGCTTCGAGAACAACATAAAATGAAAAATAAGAGCCTTAACATCCGTGACTCCAGCAACACATATAAATTATGCCCACTCAGCGTTTCAAAAAAGTGATGAACACCACAGCAGCTGTGAGACTCAGAAATCTCTCTCTGTGTGGCCCTGTCTTCAAACGAACAGCTAAAACTCGAAAAGTGTTTAGAGTTACAGAGATATTTATTTCGATTTCCAAATATCGTCTTTTTGGTGTGTAAAATCGGATATTGCACCTGATATCGGTTTCAGGATCTATTTCCCACAAAAGCGCATGAAGTCTCTCGGAGATAGGTTGGGAGATTTCAAAAGTGTACCGCGATATTTTTTAGAGCCTGTGTTCCAGTGTAGTGGTATACATCGAAAAATTGAAGCAAGGTACTATGAAGCGATCTTTCTGAAAGTGTATTGAGAGATAAATTCAATTGGATTTAATAACTCCTTAAGCAGTTCATGTTAATGACAAGGGGTATCCATGTGCCACAGAGAATGTAAGTGCGCTAGGGAAGAAAACTGTTGGTTGGTATCATTTACTGACAAAATGCAACCTAACGCTGGATTGCGTACTTACGGGTATTCTGTGTGGCCGTTTTTTAGTACGACTTTAAAAGAGAGAGATATTATTAATTGATCACCGATGCGTCGGTTCTCGATTGTGTTCAGGAGACGTACGGATTGATTACGCGAGTAATTGACCTTTTGACCCCGATTGCCTTACGCAATCAGAATCTTCGATGAAAATACCTAAGGGACCTATTTGAATATAAAAATCGAAATGAAAAGAAATTAGTGGAATTTCGTAAGAGAAAGATTAACATATCGGAAGTTGAACACATTAGTGATCTCCCAAATACAATCGAGACACCGCGATAAAGAGCGAACCTGTAACAAAGCTCATATAAAATTTGAACATCATTTCTGGTTAGTGAAGGAAAAGAATAAGAAGAAAATTACTGCATCGGAAAATATTAATACATTTTGAACAAATTGGCTTTAAACTTCTACAAATTGACAAATACACAATAAATGCATGACTTGCATCTGATATTTCTTTTGTAAATGGCGCAGTCCAATAATCGGAGTTTTGTCAGTCCGTTCCTTCTTAAAATTAAATGTCATTGTTTGTGCGTAAGTACATTATATCCTCACTTGAGTTACCAAAATGTTTCTTCGTCGTTTCACATAGTTTTTACACAAAATAAAAATGCACCTTGTAGCAATGTTATGTAGTACGTCTTAACATGTCGGCGAGCAAAAGTACAAGGGATAATGAACTCTCTAGAATATTTCTTAACAAAAGATAGATTGTTCTTTTTTCTGTTTCGCTGCTTCTTGCTATCAAGCGCTGCGGCAATGATTTTCAATATCTGCACCCAGCGGGTCATAGTGTTTATTTAGAGTATTTAAGCGGTGGCCGCGCGTCTTGGTATATATATATTCTTTACAACTCTTTACTCTCGCGATGTGATGCTTAGCATCTCAACGAAGTACAGCTCATTGGCTGTCCTTTTCTTTAATGACAAATATCTCTCACGCAAAGTAGCTGAAATCCAATAATATTACAAGCCCTGTGGTTGCCTGTGGGTGGAGGGAAGCGGACCAGTGTGTGGCTTCTTCCAGCGGGCAGGGAGCACACATTCGAGAGCTTTTACCATATTATGTAGCATTTCTGGGACGTGGTTCCTTACGCTATTGGAATAAGGAAAAAATTTCTCAATTGTTCAAGATCATCTAAACTGTTTAAAAACTAACGCCAATTTCGAGCTGTATTGCAATTTTAGAAATAAATACGCAATATTTTTAAAGAATTTGTTTTAACAATGCCTTGTGCATCCTGTATTAGCCTACAATTGTGAGATCATCCCGGTCAACCAGCTAGACACAAACTGCGCGATTTTCTCGCATTTTTCCCAGGTAGACATCTTGGATTACATCACGCTAGGGAGGGGGAAGGTCCAACATCGCTACATATGATGATGATGTAAAAAATTTCAGCTGGTCTCCAGACCTCAATGTGAACGCACTGGGTTCAGCTACTGTGTACTGTTTAAACAAACAATATACGACACTGCATACAAAATAAAGACTTACATCAATTCCACCTGGCAGCCCAGCACAGACTGACAATGGGGACGCCTCAGACACGGCCAACCGATTTGTCTCAGATTTGGCAGGTCGCATGTGTACAGCCTAAAACGAAGGATTCTAAGATATTTTGTCTCAACACCTACCGTTTTTGAGAAAACCACCCCGAAAGATTATGACGAACAATCGACTAAAAATTGGCTGGATCGATAGATAACTGTAAATAGGGCTTTTCTCATGATCTGGTATGGGATCCGCAAACGCATACTTTTCCAGACATTGAGGAAAACAACTTTTACAACTGCCACTTATGTACCTATAAGGTAAATATACGCCTTTCGGTGAGAGCGCTTATAGCGCTACAGACAAGGTAAATGGCTGCGAAACGGCGAACCACGGTTCGAATCTTTAGAAAACTGTACGGTTTTCACCTTTTTACACTGTAGTTTTTCATACCAGAATTCGGAGGAATAGGAGAGTTAATAAGGTATACAACGCAACACGGAATAATTATAAGGTAGGCAGTGTGCTTCTGGAAACCCAGCAGGAATCGCACAACCGCACAGATGCAATAACCAAATTTCAGCACCGATTTTTCAGGCAATGATATCTTAAGCGTGGTACGCATCAAAATTAATTCCCGAGAAAGACATATTTTTAAATCTAAACTAAGTTTGTTTTCCACCAACTCTTAGGAAGGAACAGTATAGCTGTCAAAAGATTGCATTCATTAAATGTTCTTGGTGCTGCGAGTATATTTGTTTCGAATGTTTATATGACAAGTACCGTCCATCTAGTTGTTTGAAGAAAAGTGAGGACACATAACAGTGACTGGAAGAGCCATCGTTAAGTGACCAGGAGTAGCATTTTAGTTGTTGACTATCCCAAGAGGTTTCAAATGGTTCAAATGGCTCTCAGCACTATGGGACTTAACTTCTGAGGTCACCAGTCCGCTAGAACTTAGAACTACTTAAACCTAACTAACCTAAGGACATCACACAGATCCATGCCGAAGGCAGGATTTGAACCAGCGCGGTTCCAGGCTGTAGCGCCTAGAACCGCTCGGCAAGCACTGCCGGCCCAAGAGGTTTGAGAAATTTATTTGCGTACCTTTTCGTCATTCTTTATTGATTTATTTACCTTATTAACCCTCCCAACCCTATTAACTGAGATGTGGAACAATACAAATGAGGAGAATAACATGCACTAGGTTTCTTCAAGTTCGAACCCTGGTCCTCCGCTTGCCAGCCAGTTACCTTTGACCATTGAGCTATCGGCGATCTTGGCTAAGAGCTTTTACCATGTGGGTACATAAGCGGCAGTATCTTAGAGTCATTCGTTCTAGTTCGTACACACTCGACCTGTCAAATTTGAGCCACAACGGTTGGCTGTGTCTGAGGCCTTCCCCTTGTGAGTCCTTTTCCCGTCTATTACCAGGTGTGGGAGTGGGGAAAGGGAAGTCGCCGGGAGAGGTGGAGGGCGGCAGTGAGGGGTGGGTTGGAATTACGTTAGTGGAGGTGGCCCACTTGACCTGTTTTCCCTCCAAAGTTTGAGCTTCCTGACATGATGTCAGTGCAAAATTACCTCATCTATGATCGTCATCCGTGATCCGCCATCTTGAATAAATCTGGCAACAATGCAGAATGGGATGACACTCTCTTTGCCCTGCTACTGTCGCGTTCTGTGGGATTCCATGAACCACTCTGCACCCACGCATTGCACTGCCAAAACACTTCTTTCCACACAAGCAGCAGTTTCCCAGATTGATGCATCACATTCTCTTATACCAACAACGCGTCTTCTTTGAAACTCACTGTTTGACTTTACAGTTCGCGCATATATCTGCGAAGCATCCTGCACGTCTGCTGAAGTCACATGGATCCATTACCTTCGGTTTATAGTGAGAGCCTCAGGCACATTTTACCGGCAGTTGTTGTTGCGCCGCGATATCCATGTTGAACTTGATCGCGTGGACCGACGTGGTCCAAATGCTAATTATTTCTGCGCATTTTACCGGCAGTTGTTGTTGCGCCGCGATATCCATGTTGAACTTGATCGCGCGGACCGACGTGGTCCAAATGCTAATTATTTCTGCAGAACATACCAATCTACATGTACTGTGAATACGAACTTCCTCTCTCTAGACGTTCAAGGTATTCTTTTTCTTTCTGAACATGAGGGTATATGTGGAGTCCTTATGTATATATGAATTCGAAGGTGCGCTGCTAGTAAAAGCTCGGTACAGCTCATACGAAACCATATCACATACCTTCAGGGGACTTAGAGGGTAACAGAGTAAAAGCGACATTGTACTTGCAATATTGTGTGAAAGAAACCTGGAGGCATTAAAATATGCCAGGCTCTTATGGCGACGATACAATATTGTCAACGAACTATCTTGATGTGCTGTTCTAAATGTCTGTTGCGAATGTTAGTGGTTCCATTCCTTGTGGGATATCTGATGCAGCTTTCTTTTCTGTTCAGATCTTGATGCCCATGAATTTATTGGACAAACCCAACACTTCTTTCCAATTCATGAAGGACATCTCGCTCAACATAGACTGCAATAAACTTTCGTTTCCGTTTCTCTTCGTGGGGCGATAGCAATAGCGTACGATAACAACCGAAAACGGTCAACTGCAGGGCTCACGACATTAGCAAGCTAACAGATGACGCAGCTTCACTGTTTCAGATATTCTCATTTCCAGCCGCTGCGCCACAACAATATCCCCTTTGGAAAAATTGACTGTATCAGTGGATTTCTGCATTTGCAGTCCGTATCTCTGCTATAATGATTGCCCATTCATCTCTCTTCCGCTTATATTCTTTCCTTACTGAGTCACATGCCTGCAGTTCCACCAGGAGGCATTCAACATCGCGGTGGGGAGTGGTCAAAATGTTTTGTCTCATCAGTGTGCTTCTACGCACAGTTTTCACAAGCCATCATATAGCACATAATGCAGGATACTTTATACTACTGCCAATCATGCCATTTCCTGTTCCGTTTACGAAAGAAGCAAGGGAGAAATGAATGACTGTATCCCTCCACATGAATCCTGATTTCTCTTATCTTGTCTTCATGATCCTAAGCGAGATATATGTTGGTATTAGCAGGATTGTTCTGCAGTCAGATACAAGTGCCAGTCCTCTAAACTTTGTCAATAGTGTTTTGCTAAATGGATGTCTTCTTCTCTACAAGAACTCCCATTTTGTTTTTTATAATACACACATGTTGACTGAAACTATCAGTAACAAATCTAGCAGCACGACTTTGAATTGCTTCAATATCTTACTTTAATCTGTCCTGCTGAGGAATCCAAACATCAAGCAGTACTCAAGAATGGGCTACACAGTTTTTCTGTATGCATTCTCCGCTGTAAATGAGCTACACTTTCCTAGAATTTTCCCAGTAAACTGAAGTTGACCATTTGTGTTTTCTACAGTTGACCTGATGGGCTCATTCAATTTCATGTTGCTTTGCAATGCTATGCCTAGATATTTAACCAACATTACTGACAAGCAGAACACCACTAACACAAATGACAGTAAGCTTCTGCCAGGCGCACACGGAACGGTACTTTTACTACAATTAGCAGTTAGGTGGGGTGTGGATCCGATATTCATAGAAGCTTCAACCTTCCTTCCCCCCCCCCCCCCCCCCCCCCACTGCCCACCCTCCACCCACTCCCTCCGGATGTTATCTTCCTCATATGGGGATGAATAAATGCATTCGATCATGAAATAATAGCCCATAATATTTTTAATAAGGGATAGTTCAAATTTTACAATTAGTTTTAGAGAACCGGCATTCGAGAAATAGAGGAAGCCTGTGCAGCAATTTTATTAGCACCATCATGTACCTGGAGCGAGGGGTCATGGGAACAATAAAACATAAATTAGGAATGCATACATATAGTTACTTTTTTATTGTTCAGTATTCGAATGGAACAGAAAATCGCCAACGCTGGTAATAATTACCCTCCGCTGCGCACTACAGAATAGTTTACCGTATATAGTATGGTTGTAGATGCTGATGAAACAAGTGACAGATGTCAGCAGCTTATGGGGTGGCATATAGTGAAGGTGACAAGTACTAAGCTCTACGTGTACATGTTTAATGCGCCCCAGAGAGGACTGCGTACATCACCCAGAGGCCAGAGTATAATGGGGCAGTCACGTGGTTTCCGTGCCCCCTCCCAGTCCCATGTCAGAATGGCCGGCGGTGGTGGGGTGGGGGAGCCACACAAATCACCTGTCACAAACAGCAGGCCCGGCGGCAAAGCTGATTAAACGCTTCATTAATTCCTCAGGCCGCTAATTGATTAGGCCCCATACCGGCTCCGGTAACGCACGCCCTAGAAGCGAGCCCATAACTGCTCATTTAATTGAAAAACGAATTGGCGGAAATGTGCCACGAGAGCACTACTTGTGACTACCTGCCGTGAAAGGGAGCCAATTTGGAAAACGGGTGAACCGTCTGCTGGCCTCTCAAAATACTAGGCCCCAGAGGCTGCGAAAACGCTTACGAAGCATTCGACCCCCGAACAAAACATGCGCTACGAATACACAAGCAACGCCACGTAGTAGACACTCTGTCTGCATCAAAACAAAACTCATGTGAACAAGATGTGCGCAGCCTCTGAGCAACAACGCTGTTTGTTTTATGAATTAAAATAACTATTAAAAGTCTTTTACAGCCGATTTTCACTTCCTTATTCTTTTCTGAAAATATTTGTCTGGGGTGTAGCATTACGTAGATCTGAAAGGTGGACAATACACAGTTCAGACAGGAAGATAAAGTTTTGAATTTTGGCGTCGCATGGGAATTTTGAAAGTCAGGTAGGTAGCTCGGGTAATGTATGAAGCGGTATTGAATGGTACTGGGGATAAAAGAATTTTTTGGTGCATCTTGGTTAGTTCGTACGACGTATGCCGAAGGAAATGCGGGTGTAAAAGTGGTAGAGGGAGACAAAGGCTTGAATGAAGCAAGCAGATTCAATTGAATGTAGATTTCAGAAGATGCGCAGAGTTAAAGAAAAATCCAGAGGATGCTCTTGCTTGGAGAGCTGCAGTAAATGACACCTCAGACCGAAAACTGTAGTTAAATTGGCGATTTGTCTGGTAATAAATATGCAACCAATCACGTTTTTACAATTTATTCTACCATGAATCTGTATTCGAGCACTGCACAGTCATCATCAGATGGATATTTTACAAGAACATTATGTTGTGGACCAAGTGTAGCTAGATGTAGTGTTGGTGGTCGTTGCGGAAATTTAGTAAGCGGTTACGAAACCTTTACGGACCCGAAAGTGTTTGATGTTTTAGGTTCTTACAGTGTACTGCCTTCTGGTATCTATATCAGATCTCTTCCCATAAAGTACGTTATTAAGCTATGTACACAAATATACACCGTATTTAGCTGTAATATATGTTTTGCATAAGATGGCAGACTTAAAAATACAGTATGATGTTGGTTGCAAAATTCTACAGAGGCGTGCGTACACTTAGTGACAATCTTATCAAGAAACAATAGAGTGGGATCACCCACAGAAAGCTTAACATATTTTTCTGAGTGCTGGAACTAAACTAGAAAAAGTTCACAAGTCATGTAACCTAGTTCACTCATTGGGCCGAGAGATCCTATTGGAGCATTGTTGAATAGCTCCGGTTTATTCTGCTTACGAGGAAAAACCAATGCAGGTGATATGAAATGTCCAGTGGCATAAAGACAGCATACGGCTTTCACTACTTGACCTCTCTCTGTTGATTTAATTTTCCTTACAGATTTCCGCCCATTTGTTGCCACAACTTTGGAAGACAATCTGTGAAGAAGGAAATGTACGTTTCAAGACATTCTGAAAGTACCATTCTACATGTTCCTTGTCGAACCATATAACTCTTCCTATAGGTGAGTCGGCGTAGGCGTGATAATTACAGTGGGTTGGACAAGATACTTTCGCGGCCTACCTCAACCAATAAAATAGACCGATTTTGCAAACGTCTGTATGGCAGTGCCTTATTGTTGTCGTAGTTCTGTCGACGGCTACTGTTTTCACCTGAGTCGTTGGCACTTCGCAGTTGAAAGCTGCAAGCTTTTAGGGTTCTTACTACGCCGTCTCGACTATAGCCTGCACAGCTCTGGCGTACGTTAAGAGCCAACACAAACATGAAGGAAACGGTACATCCAGCCATTTCCTGCAACTTTCAGTTCATTCTTAAAGCTGTGCTGTAACCCAGTCTGCTCAGCAATTCATATGCCACTTTCTTGAATGTCTTCTGGGTCATTCTGTAATATTTATCCTGGAGATCTTTAATATGTTTGACTAGCAGTGCTCAATGTCCTCTTTGAGCACTACAGTGCCTTCGCAGAAATAAGCTCTGGTGCCCTAAATAAACGATTAATTAATACCACTTAAAAGTAAAATTTTTATATTGGCTATTAAATGTAAATTTAAACAAATTTAACGGCCGGCCGGGGGTGGCCGTGTTGTTCTAGGCGATACAGTCTGGAACCGCGTGACCGCTACGGTCGTAGGTTCGAATCCTGCCTCATGCATGGGCGTGTGTGATGTCCTTAGGTTAGTTAGGTTTAAGTAGCTCTAAGTTCTAGGGGACTGATGACCTTAAAAGTTAAGTCCCATAGTGCTCAGAGCCATTTTGAACCAAAATTAACAGCCACAGCTAACTGAATTAATTGTCACCAATTTGA
Organism: Schistocerca gregaria; assembly: GCF_023897955.1. Lineage (NCBI taxonomy): Eukaryota > Metazoa > Arthropoda > Insecta > Orthoptera > Acrididae > Schistocerca > Schistocerca gregaria. The sequence continues at coordinate 430,983,424 of NC_064924.1, forward strand.
GTATCTTTATAAGTGTTGCTTCACTGCAAACAATTTCCTTCACAGCAGCCGTCTGCTAAATCATTAACAAGCTACCCCACTTCATCATACTGCCCTTGGATGAGACATGATTTGCCTGTTTTTCTTTTGTACTTTCCCATTTTATTTAAACTGAAAGTACCACGAAACAAGTCCTCTCACTTTTTTTCATAAGGGCCTGAGAGAAGGGTCGGAGGCAAAGAGGGCAGGGGTCGTCTGCCGAGGCCTGGCCTCAATGTCCCGCTCCCGCCCTCTCAGCGCCAAGGAATGGAAAGGGGTATGATTGGATCTAGATAACTTTATTGGATCAAATTCACTTATTTACGTGGAGTCCAAAATTTTAGGGACTGGTGCTGCCATCTGGAAAGTAGGAGTAGTAGATCTTTGCACCGCCAGGTGGCGAGAGCTGCATATCTGAAGAGTCAGTGTGCGGAGTGGCATTCAGCTGGCAGGACGTGTTGCGTGTCCACCGTGACTTTCGTAATACTCTGTGTTTGGTGTGTGGCGATTTTACAATAGAGCCTCGAACGGTGTAGATCGCATCTGATGATCCAAACTTGTTGTCACGGGTTATCACCGGTGGCGAGTGCTGGATTTACGGTTATGACCCAGAGACAAAGCAACAGTCGTCCCAGTGGAAGAGCCCAGGCTCTCCAAGACCCAAGAAAGCTAGACAGGTGAAGAGCAATGTGAAGAGCATGATCATCGTTCTCTCTGATACCAAAGGAACTGTGGACAAAGAATTCGTCCCACCCAACCAAACAGTGATTTCCGCGTATTACTGCGACGTTTTGCGACGGCCCCCTGAAAACGTGCCGCCGGCCGGTGTGGCCGACCGGTTCTAGGCGCTGCAGTCCGGAACCGCGCGACCGCTACGGCCTCGGGCACGGATGTGTGTGATGTCCTTAGGTTAGTTAGGTTTAAGTAGTTCTAAGTTCTAGGGGACTGATGACCTCAAAACATAAGTCCCATAGTGGTCAAAGCCATTTGAACCATTTGAAAACGTGCGGCGACGAAGGCTCGAAATTTGGCTTCAAGGTAACTGGCTGTTGCTTCACGACAACACGCCCTGTCACACGTCCTTGCTTACCAGTACCTTTTTGGCAAAAAACAACATGGCGGTGGTACCGCACCCACCGTACTCGCCAGATTTGGCACCTTGCGACTTCGCGCTATTCCAAAGACTGAAACTCAAGTTGAAAGGCCGTCGGTTCGTCACTCTAGTGAGGATTCAAGAAGTATCGCTGACGGTGATGAACACGCTCAAAGAACAGGTCTTCCAGAAAACGTTTGACCGGTGGCAGAAGCGCTGGGACAGGTGTGTACGTGCGTATCGAAACTATTTCGAGGGTGAAGGTGACCACTAGCCCAAAGGTAAGGTTTTCAACAGGATGGCAGCACAAGTCCCGAAAGTTTGGGATAGCACATAGATACATATTTCCCATGTATTTATTGGATCCTACTACCGCCACCAGAAGCTTCCGAGTCGTCTTCGCGTAATGAATGTAAGGGGGACTCCCTCTAAACCGTTTGCTCTGAGGATCAATTGTGTGCCGTGAATCATTTTTAAGTTGCCTTCTAGTGCTCGGATTGCCCCAATGGGCAGGAGGATCCTCGAATAATTTCCTTAAATAGTTCGGTAGTCGTGTGTCATAGCATGCATGGTAGCGGAACGCCTGATTCGTTGACAGGTGGACCCACAACTCCTGAGAGTTTTCGGAAGCGGCTTACAAAATATAATACACCACCATGCCCTTCAGCCAGTTGACGGCGTTCGTTCTTGTAGTGGGAAAGTAGGTGGTATCTGGGTTTAGGAGTTCGTCCGGTGTGACAGACTATGACTGTCGTCGCAACAGGAGCACCAGCAGACGTTGTACAAGATCCCAGCATCTGCCTGTCACAGCACATGTCAGGCGCTGTGCATCCGAATCGACGACGGCACAGTGCGAACACAAAGGGTCGTCGGTGAGATGGGTAGCATGGAGGCGCTGACGTGTGGCTAATCTGCTGTTAACCACCACATACCACAGGGAACGAGCGTTATGTAAACAGGCAGAAAACTGCACTGGTGTAGGCAAAGCCTGTATAAGACAACAAGTGTCTGGCGCAGTTGTCAGATCGGTTACTGCTGCTACAAAGGCTGGTTATCAATGTTTAAGTGAGTTTGAACGTGGCGTTACAGTAGGTGCACGAGCGATGGGACACAGCACCTCCGAGGCTGCGATGAAGTGGGGAATTTCCCGCACGACAATTTCACGAGTGTACCGTGAATATCATGAATCCGATAAAACATCAAATCGCCGACATCGCTGCGGCCGGAAAAAGATCATGCGAGGACGGGACCAACACAACTGAAGAGAGTCGTTCAACTTGACAGAAGTGCACACCTTCCGCAAATTGATGCAGATTTCAGTGTTGGGCCATCAAAAAGTGTCTGCGTGCGAACCATTCAGCGAAACATAATCGATATGGGCTCTCGGAGCCGGAGGTCCACTCGCGTATCCTTGACGACAGCACGGCACAAAGCTTTACACCTCGCCTGGACCAGTCACACAGACATTGGATTGTTGATGACTGGAGAAATGTTGTCTGGCAGGACGGGTGTCGCTTCAGATTGTATCGAGCGGATTGACATGTACTGGTATGCAAACAATCTCATGAATCCATGGACCCTGCATGTCGGCAGGGGACTGTTCCAGTTGGTGGAGGCTCTGTAATGATATGGGGCGTGTGAAGTTGGAGTGAAATGAGAACCCTGACACGTCTAGATACAAATGTGTCAGCTGATGTAAGCATCCTGTCTGATCACATGCATCCATTCATGTTCATTGTGCATTCCGACGGACTTGGCAATTCCAGCAGGACACTGCGACACCCTACACGTCCAGAATTGCTACAGAGTCGCTCCAGGAACACTCTTCTGAGGTTAAATACTTCCACTGGCCGCCAAACTCTCTAGACACTAATATTATTAAGCATAACTGGGATGCCTTGTAAAAGAGCTGTTCAGATGACATCTCCACACCCTCGTACTTTAACGGATTTATGGATAGCCCTGCAGGATTCATGCTGTCTATTCCCTCAAGCACTACTTCAGACATTAATGGAGTGCATGCCACATGGTGTTGCGGCACTTCTGCGTGTTCGCTGGTTCCCTATGCGATATTGGGCAAGTGTGCCAGTTTCTTTGGCTCTTCAGTGTATATGTGGTGTCTGTCCTTTTAGACTAGTCCAAAAGATCAGACACCCCACACATAATTAAGGCAAGGACAGCCGATGAGCCATTAAGTGCGGATGAAAACCAAGCTCGAACTCTTAAAGGAATGGCTAGCAGCAAATAAAACTGACTCTCAAAAGTCCCTACAAAAGAATGGCCCTGACTAACAATAACCTATACCTTTCATGAATCACTTATCTCACAAAAATCTTCGTTACTCGAACTACTGCAACACAGTGAGCGCCACTACTGCCAGCTAAATAAAAGATTCTAACTATTGAAGGGAGTAACTACTGACAGGCATAGTTAGCAAATGACATATTTTGATAAAGAACAAACAATGTATTTACCTTAATAGTGTTCAAACGTCATTATATATATATATATATATATATATATATATATATATATATATATATATATATATATATCAGTTCATGACATCCAGTCTTACAAATTTACTGTCTCTGATGGACACATGTCCAGATCATCCGCTCTCAAAACTCTGCCGTCTCTCTCCCCACATCCACCACTGCTGACAGCTCACCTCCAACTGCGCAACGCTACGCGCTGTTAACAGCCAACAGCCCAACACTACAATAGCAAATTCCAACAGTCAAACCAGCCACAGACTGCACACAGCACAGTCAGTGATTTTCATATAGAGCGCTATATGGCGTTACCAACATAAAACCTAAACAGGCTACTTACAGCTCTAAATGTCTCCGAGAAGTTTCTGTGTTACAGGATAACCTCAGATACAAATATTAGATACTAATCTCAATCCAAAACTGAATGTAAATGGAGCAGGAAGAGACGAGCAAATGTTTTGTGAAAACGAGAGAGGGTTGTAGTCTAACTCATGAAGTGCAGACGAAATCGGAAGGAATGAAACTCCTCCATACCCGTTACATGTAACGGCTAAAGAGAAAAAAGAATAAGTAAAATTTTGTTTAAATGTACTCTTTCGATCTAGACCAGTTTTTGCTTCTCCTCTGATAAAGTACGGTCACTTAGCGAACTGCCAGAGCGTATAATCTGCGCATAGAATCTCTGCTCGCAGAACGCTGGATAGAATTTACCTGAGCGGTTTTCAAGCTGAGCAGGGGCGCGTGAGAGAGGCAGCAGCGCTCGGCTGGCAGCTGGACGATCCCAATCACTCGCTTCCCTAAGTGGAAAATTACAGCCCGGCCGTGGCTGTATTTCGCGGGGCGAGTACGCGCGCACGTTAATTGGTAGAAAGCAGGCTACGCAGCACTTGCTCTGATATCTGAGCATCACCGAGCTGCCCGCTCCCTAATGAAGAAATACAAGTACGCCATCCGGAACATGTGCGTCTGTGCGCCGTCCATCTGATACGGACGCAACCAATACAACTCGCTTCTCTCCCTCGAGCTGTCTTTCCGATTACGTTCTAATTTTAAGGAACCCGACTTTACATCTTACGATAAAGGAAGTCCACCACTCCGAGAATGCTGAAGGAACCTTTCCCTTGCATCGTCACATTCTCTACAGGACTCTTAAAAAGCATTACCCCACTTTCGGAGTCGCGAATGCTATGTACCTACGTACACTGATCAGTGAGGACATTATGACCACGTACGTAATAACCGGTACGTCCATCTTTGGCAAGATAACAGCAGCGACGTGGCATGGGTTGGGTTTGCTTTAGGGGAAGGAGAACAGACAGCGAGGTCATCGGCCTCATCGGATTAGGGAAGGACGGGGAAGGAAGTCGGCCGTGCCCTTTCAAAGGAACCATCTCGGTATTTGCCTGGAGCTATTTAGGGAAATCACGGTAAACCTAAATCAGGATGGCTGGACGCGGGATTGGCCCATCGTCCTCCCGAATGCGAGTCCAGTGTCTAACCACTATGCCACCTCGCTCAGTGACGTGGCATGGGAGCACTGAGGTATAAGTATGTCACTGGAGGGTGTTGGCACCACATCTGGTCACATAAGACACCTAATTCCCGTAAACTTGCCGGAAGGGAGCGATGAACTCTGACGCCACATTCAGCCACCACTCCATCACATCCCTGGCCTTGTGACATGTCGCATTATCTTGTTGAAAAATGCCACTGGATCCATCGCCACCTTGTCTCCGTCCGGCAAAACAGGTGTCAAGGAGCTGTTTCCCTGGAAGACGACGCATTCGCGCCTTCACATCGGCGTGATGAAGGTATTGGGATTCATCAGGCCATGCAACGCTCTGTCACTGCTCCAACGTCCGGTGCCAACGGTTATGTGCCCATTTCAGTTCGTTCAGGCATTCTTGTTGATCGATGTTGGGTCATTTCTTCTTATTGTCTCATCTTAAGCTGAATCACACGTAGTAATGGGCGATCTGCGTAGGTATGACATGCAACCAGTGACTTTTTGAATTTAGTACGATATGTTATAGCTCTAACTGTTCTTAGAGGCCCTGAAGGTTCATTATCAGATAGAGGTATTACAAGTGCAGCTAGACGTTAGAGTGATGGTGCTCGTGAATAATTCATTTCGGTAGTATACCTTTCTGTCAGCTTACACACACACACACACACACACACAGACAGAATTGAGCTGTTCTTGTTTGTAGTGCAGAAGATCTGGCCTGTGGGAGTGTTGACGTCGGGCTTATTCGACAGTAAGGTATGGTGTAGCTTTTCCGTCGCTTTGCCCCTCACAGTTTTTTTGACATGTTGGCACGGTGTTAGTTAGGTATGTGTCGAGAGAGGTTGGCCATGCGGTCTAACGCACGGCTTTCCGGGCTGGAAGGAGCGCCTGGTCCCCGGCACTAATCCGCCCGGCGGATTTATGTCGAAGTCCGCCGAACCGACCAGTCTGTGGATAGTTTTTAGGCGGTTTTCCATCTGCCTCGGCTATTGCGGGCTGGTTCTCCTTATTCCGCCTCAGTTACACTATGTCGACGATTGCTGCACAAACAGGTTCTCCACGTACGCATACACCACCATTACTCTACCACGCAAACATAGGGGTTACACTCGTCTGGTGTGAGACGTTCCCGGTGGGGTCTGCACAATAACCCTGGGTTCGGTATGGGGCCGCGGAGGGGTGAAATTGGACTGCGGTAGTCGTCGTGGGGTTGTTGACCAATGCGGGTGCGGCGGGGACAAAGTCTCTCCATCGTTTCTATGTACCCGGTTAACATACAAAGAATACATACAATGTGTCGAGAGAGATAAGTAGGCGCATGGACTGACGTCTCTACTCTATATGTATCCGTCACAGTGTACTGTGGAATAGGCTCTTGCACAACGAGTGCTGCACTCTCTCTACATCACACTGAAAGACAAATTCCGTTTCGTTTCTGAGACAGCAAGTTGCTTCAGGCGGTCTCCTCGTACACTACGTGAGCTTGGCGTCTCAGGTGGTGTGGCTCTACGCTACATGATGGTTCAAATGGCTCTGAGCACTATGGAACTTAACTTCTGAGGTCATCGGTCCCCCAGAACTTAGAACTATTTAACCCAACTAACCTAACGACATCACACACATCCATGCCCAAGGCAGGATTCGAACCTGCAACCGTAGCGGCAACACGTTTCCTGGCTGTAGCGCCTAGAACAATTCGGCCACTCTGGCCGGCTCTACGCTGCATGAGCTTGAGTTTCACGTCGAGCGTTGCGTGATTAGCGTACAGAGCGAGCTGGTGCGTGAATATCTCGTCCAATCCGCTCTTTATAGCGTGTACTAAAAGGAACCAAGCATTGAATCTTGAGGAACTCACTCTAGGATACCTGTCTCTGAAGGCCATTCTGTGGCCTGATACGGAAGGGTATTGCCTCCATGTAGGATTGCAGGAGACATGCGTTAGGCGATAGAACCCCCTTACACAAATACATGGTCCAGTCACTTTAGTGTGACCACAGACTACATTTGACCTCAACGTAGAGTAACCAATCACAGACTGCAGAACATGCAGTGGAGGGTGAATAATGCGTGTCGGGGCACACAGAGAACAGTGCAGTCGTTCTCGTAATGCAGAAACAGGGTGATTTATCTGACGTTCAGCAGAGAATGATCATTGGCTTTTGGGACAAAGGTGGAAGCATTTTCGAAACGGCTAACTTCATAAACTGTTGCATTCCGCCGTGGATAAAGTATAACATATGTCACGTATCACATATCATATATATCGTATGCCTATATCATGTATCATATATATCATATCATATATCAACTGGACTTCCACTGAATAGCAAACAGGTGGTCTTTTCAGATGAATCACGTTTTATGCTCCATCGGACAGATGAGCAATGGATCATCCGAAGAGTCCGAGATGGAGGAGGAAGTGTGGCTGTATATAAAATTGGCGCTGAATCAACTGCGACGCACCACAGGCCGTAGATGAAAGGAGTGAATGATAGGTGCGGAGTTGCGCACAGGCAATACACGTGAAATTGTTGAGTAAATGACTGTCCAGATGAACCAAGAAGCTACCAGCAGTATTAAGAGAATGTTGTTACGTATGGACCTCCACAGCAGGCAGTTGGTTCAAGCATCCATGCTGACTACTGTTCATCGAGGATGAAGGCTGAAAGTAACACCCCAAAACAGCAACTCGACTTCCACTGAGTAGCAAACAGGTGGCCTTTTCAGATCAATCACGTTTTATGCTACATCAGACAGATGAGCGTTGGATCATCGGAAAAGTACAAACTGGAGAAGGTAATGTTGCTATCTGGAAGGCACAATGGATCAACACAAGTGTGCATCTGTCTTTGGGTTCCATGTCAACTCCTACACGCTGCTTTTTCTCCTCGCCTTGATACCATCTAACAGCAGGACAAAGCAACACAACACACAGCTCGCAGTGATGTAAGATGGCGTGGTCTCCTGAAAACTCGATAGGGTGGAGTAAATTTTGTATATTTCCATTTAATCGATATGCAAATCTAATAAACAAATCGCAAATGTGTACCGAGATTAAAAAGTCGAGGCTGGCGTACACAAACTTTCAAGACACGACAGCACAGAAGTTTTTGTTTGGTGGAGGCGACCAGCCCGCTGGAAAGTCCGTAGGAGGGTGAGTTAGCACGCAGCTGCGCCGGCCGACCGACCGCCCACAGACCAAAACACTTTTTGCCAGAGGTAAGGGATAATGGCCTGCATGTTCGCCTTAAAAGCAAAACCTGCTGAATTGTTTGGGAGAGCCCCAGCATACGCATTCTTTTGATGGACCTAGTGCGTAGTTTCAGAGTTCTCACAAGTTGACAGTAAACGCCTAATGCAGATGCTACATATTTCCAGACTGGTCCGCTTAGCCATCTCCCGTTTGTAAGAGTAACGCTGATTGGTCGACTATTTCTGATGCAATGAGACAGAGGAGTGAGGAAAAGACAGCGGATGATATACCCTTTAGCTTTTTGCGTGGAGGGAAGTTGTTCTGGCGACGCTCTTGCAGCGGGAACACGTAGCGGGAGCGAGTGCGCTCGTGAGTGTACGCAGAGAGTGAGAAACAAAGTCTCTACACAGTACTGCACTGAGAGAACACCTCTGTCACTAGCGAATCCGAGTGATACTCTATATTGAGTTGCTCGCGATTAAGTGTTTGTTCACTGTATTGGCAACGACACTTAATGTGCGGTGTGAACACAGACAGAATATTAGTTAGCACCTGCGAGTGAACATTGAATGGCATCGTGAAGGTCTAGTTATCTGACCGGTGTTCCACGCCAATAGTTAAGCTAGGGGCAGATAAGAGTCCTTGACTTCATCAAGGCATAGTGTGAGTTCGATTGGCGAAGGTCACTCCAGATAGAAAGAGAGAGTTTTGTTATTTTTTCAGGAGCGAACGACGCACGCAGCAGTCGTCGCAGCTCACGGTACTGTGCGCTACAGCATAGGCGAGCCCCATCTTTTCTCCATTAGAGGTAACATACGTCATGCACGTCACTCCATTACATTTCTCATTTCGATAGCCTCGACCGTACTTAGAAAAATTCAATTGGATAATTATTCAAGTTGAGTACACGCGGCTCTCTGCCGAGTAAATACCATTCTTAAAGGAAAGATATAAAAGAGCTATCCCACACTTTGTATGTAAATGTCATTGACAGGGTTCCTGTCCATAAGAGGCAACCTCCTATTCCAAAAAGAACCCGGAGACTTGTATATCAGTTTATAAATAAAAGTTTCATTTGATTATTCTTAAATTTTGCAATGAATAATATTTTCTGTTCGTTTAATGTTTTTCTTACACTAAGTAGCAATATTTCAGTACCCAAGTCTCCCGCTAGTTAAGTGAGAAAATATAGTATTTCTGTGTCTTTTCCTTACAGTGGACGACTCCAGAAGATATTTATTGCTGAAAATTTTTCAGGCATCTCTTTTTCGTATGTTAGGATCGTCTGTCTGACTTCTGTAGTAGTGTGGGGTGGAAATTGCTTCTTGCAGGAGCCAAAGGGTACTTGATAGATCAATCCATTGCGCAACTCGCCAACATAACACACACACATTGTATGTACATGGTTCAAAGAACACCAGAATAAGCTTGCTGTACTCCCCTGGCAGCCAAACTCTGCAGATTTAAACTCAATCAAGAAGATCACCTCGATCGGGCTGTTGGCGCCATGGATTTCAACCGAGCAACCCAGCGCAGCTGACCACAACACGGGAGCTGGCACGGCTCCACATCCATGTCAGTATCTTCCCGGATCTCATCGGCTCTCTTCCTGCACATCCGTGCAGAAGAGGTTGGTATTCCTGCTTTTAGCAAGTGGTCAGATAAATGTGACTGGATAGTGTGTATTGTATAAAAGAACCACGTGCAGTGCAAAGGGTAGACTGGAATTTTTGGGTCCCTCTTGAGTAACCAATGGCCGTGCCTCTTGTATCACGGTAGTTACGACCGGCAGTGCGTCTTCAGTCTTCCTGCAGCTCTGTTACAGTGTCGTGAATCCAGCCGCGGTCGGTGTGGCGCTTGTGTATTGCGGCAGAGGCCTCCCGCCTGACATGTTTACCGGCGCCAGCGAGCGCCCCACAGCCGTCAGTCGGCAGCTCACGTGCGCGGGTCGCCTCCAGTATCCGGCCAGCGGCAAAATAATCACTGGCGGCTCCGCCGCTTGCCGGCTGCCCTCCAGAACTGCACGTGTCAGGCAATGCGCCTGCTCCTACTGCTACCTCCGGCAGTTGACTGTGGCCGTTGAGCACTGAAGAAGTTTCACAATTGGAATCAGGCCCAGGCGGGAAGACTTCTCCTGACTGATATCTGCTACACTACATGGCATTTCTAATACCAGATCTCTTACATGTTTTCTTATTGTCTAAATAAGTGTTATAAATGATGATTAACTGAAACCCTCAGCTGCCGACAGGTGTTGTTGATATGCCTCGATGTCACGGGAAGCGTGCAAGGGATAAGTCCCTGCAGTCGCGCATTTCATCTGTGTCCTCGGTGGCTCAGATGGATAGAGCGTCTGCCATGTAAGCAGGAGATCCAGGGTTCGAGTCCCGGTCGCGGCACACATTTTCAGCTGTCCACATCGAGGCATATCAACAACACCTGTCGGCAGCTAAGGGTTTCAGTTAGTCATAATTTATTCCAGGGAAAAGCTGCATGGTCATCAACAGTATTCTGTTCTTTCGAGAACAGTTACTGTCTTCATAAGTATATAGTTACAGGGTACCCAGCCATTGACCTTCGTCTGTGCGAATGCGCACAGGTTGCCCAAACTCTTACGGGAATCGCCAAAGTGTGCGCAAGTAATGAGTGGATGGGCAGATGTCTATAAGGTTCATTACATATGTAGAATTGTGGACAGTTGGGAATGTTAGTCTCACGGGAAGCTTGCAAGGGATAACCCCTGCAGTCGCGCTGTTCATCTGTGCCCTCGGTGGCTCACATGGATAGAGCGTCTGCCATGTAAGCAGGAGATCCCGGGTTCGAGTCCCGGTTGGGGCACACATTTTCAGCTGCCTACATCGAGGTATATCAACAACACTTGTCGGCAGCTGAGGGTTTCAGTTAATCATCATTTGTTCCAGGGAAAAGCTGCAGGGTCATCAACAGTATCTCTTCTTTTGAGAACAGTTATTGTCTTCGTATATAAATAACTGTTGTTGCTGTTGTTATCAGTACAAAGGCTTGTCTAATACAGATCACTACAGTATGAAAATCATCCTTTCTAAATTTCAAAGGGTGGACAAAAATATGGAAACACAAAAAAGCACATTACCATACCTAATATGTCGCAGGAAAGCCGGTGTCATTCAAAACAGCTTTCAGTTATCTCAGCATGGATAAATCGGGTACTGGAAGGTTTCTAAGGGACACACAAAATAAAGGCAACTGTAGGCTGCGATGGTGGAGGCTTACAGCGGTCACGCACCCTTCCACCCAAACTAGACGACAAAGGCTTCATAATATTGAGATCAGCTGACTCAGGTGTCCAGAGGAGATGCGACTACACATCTTCACGCTCGCAAAGCCAGTTCTGCACGATGCGAACCGTATAAATATGGGACCTGTCATCTTGGAACAAAGTTTCACCACTGGGAACAATCATTGTATAAAGGGATGGACATGATCATCCAAAATTGTCACATAACCCTTGGCACAAACGAGACTTTGCAGCATGACAGTGGAGCCCATGGAAAGCCGCTATACTTGTGCCCATATGAATTTCTTCCGTTGCTTCATGGTCCAGGTTTTAAGGCTTCAGCACCATGTTTCTCTGTTTATGGGCATTTGCATCACTGAAGAGGAGTATTAGAATTCCAGCTCGCCCTGAAATTTCCAGATCATAGAGTTTGTAAGATGGCAAGAACTATGCCCCTTACATGAAGTCATTAAAGCTCACCTAACTCACGTTGAACGAACAGTAGGGCTGAACAAAAAATGACTGACAAGGCACGATGCATCTTGTAGAGGGTATAGTATGGAATAATTAATGTTGGGTGATGGTTTTAAAGTAACTCACACGACATGAACACTTTGTGGAAACGAGTCGATTTACTAGACACTAGTTTACCCCAGGGAAACGTTTAGAGTTGACCGTGGCCGGCTGGGGAACGGCAAAGGGAAGCAACAATAGGCAGCTTAGGGCGGCTCGAGCTGTGAGAAAGTGGTAACGCGGCGCGGCCTCCAGCCGCCTTAAGGTGAGTGACAGTGAGTGGATGGTTGACCCCGACTCCATGCTGGTTTACCAGGAAACAGACAGAGAACTTGTACGCCTGTTGATAAATGTTCGTTGTAGCGTTTTCTGTTAAACATGCGAGAAAGCCGTGCAAAGCTACAGTGGAGTGGTCAACAGAGGTCAAAATATGCATGCTTGTGACTATAGCAACTTCACGTTGAATTCACGGTCCGCAGAGCCTGAAGTAAAGCAGGTGAAGAGCGACAGCATGAAATACACCGGCCTCCGATGAGAATGTAGGACCAAAGAATTTGAAGTACTCTCCTGGGCGTCAGAATTCCGGAAAACTTGTTGTTTGTGCAGACGGTAACCTTGATGGGTGGCCTGGGGGGAGCTAAATAGAAGACATTGAGAGAAAGGAAATTTTGTGGGAATTTGTTCACTTCCCAGAGCAGGCATTGGTCTGCGCTGGGAAGCGACGCATAATTAATACGACTTACGCTGCAATTGGCGTAAGTGATTTTGCTTGAGGGCAAACCGAGGTGAAGAGCGGACTGTGAGAAGTCTCCGCAGAGATCTTCCATTCCCAGCTGGCCTAGAGTGCGGATGTGGCGTTCTTTACTCAGCTTGCCTGAGAAAGAGTGAGCATCTCTGCAGTTTAGGACTTAGCAAATGGAACGATTGAGCTTGGAGATAGAAAGTTTTGGTTCAGCTATGTACTGAGCAAGATAGTTAGGAGTGAATAGATGAACACAGCCTTGCAGCACCATGAGGTCGGCCAACATCCACACAACGACGCTGCTCTGCCACGCTGTATTCGGTGATATTGCGCCCGCTCCGACCACTGATTAATTTGTTGGATCACGTCGGCAAAGTTACCACGAGGGTTTCATGGGCCGTGTACTGTAGAATTCTTCTCGCACTTCACATTACGTCTGGGTCAGTTGACAGGAATTACTTTTGAGTTATCGAGCTTTACTCCACGCAAACGCAATTTATTACTACTACCTAGTAGGAGAGTCATGTAATGTGATGACTGAATGTCGTGAGTTAAAATAAATTTGTGATAATCGACTGCGCCTGTTTTCAATCAAGTAGCTGATATCCCAAGTCACTTTCTTAATTAATTTTATGTTCAACATTTGCATCTGGTGTTCAATAGCTGAATATAACATCAATGTGCACCCCTTTTACTTAAAAGTGATCAATTCTGAATCAATTAATGTCAACACTGCTACCGCAGTTTAATCAGGAGTCACAGGGCCTTATTAGTTTCTTTGCATTATCCGACATTGCGGCAGTTTAGCACTCTCTGTTGATTTGTTAGTCAGTTACCTGGGGTGAACACACGTGAAAACCAGATAAGTGACAGGTGGGGTGTTACAAGTTCCCTTTGTGCTGTTTTGTCCCTGACAGGGATCGTGAGTGTGACTTTCAGTTCTGGAATGACTTTTTCAGTTGTCGTCCTCTTATGTTTCGTTACAACCCTCTTCAATGCCCGTCTGCCACTATGACTCAACACACACTTTTATCTACGTTGTGACTTAGCGGATGACGTCTTTCCGCTTTCCCTATGCGCGATATAAATCTTCGATATGGTATCTCTTGGAACGCCAAATACTTCGGCTGCCTGTGGTACTGAAGAGCCCATCATACACTATGTGATCAAAAGTATCCGTACACCTCCCAATAACATTTGTTTCTCATATTAGGTGCATTGTGCTGCTACCTACTGGCAGGTACTCCACATCAGCGACGTCAGTACTCATTAGACATCATGAGAGAGCACAATGTGGCGCTCCGCATAACTCAAGGACTTCGAACGTGGTCAGACGATTGGGTGTCACTTGTGTCATACGTCTGTACGCCAGATTTCCACACTCCTAAACATCCCTAGGTGCACTGTGTCAGATTTTGTAGTGATGTGGGAACGTGAAGGGACACATACAGCACAAAAGCGTACAGGTCGACCTCGACTATTGACTGACAGAAACCGTCGACAGTTGAAGAGGGTCGTAATGTGTAATAGCCAGTCATCTATCCATATCCTTACATAAGAATTCCAAAATGCATCAGGATCCCCTCCAAGTACTATGACAGTTAGGCGGGAGGTGAGAAAAATTGGATTTCATGGTCGAGTGGCTGCTTATAAGCCCGACATCACGCCGGTAAATGCCAAACGACGCCTCACTTGGGAGCGTAAACAGTGGACGACTGAAAAGTGGAAAAACGTTGTGTGGAGTGACGAATCACGGAATACAATGTGGCGATCCGATGGCAGGGTGTGGGTACGGCGAATGCTCAGTGAACCTCATCAGCGTGTGTAGTACCAACAGCAAAATTCGGAGGCGGTGGTGTTATGGTGTGGTCGTGTTTCATGCAGGGGGCTTGCACCACACCCCCAAAAACATATGATTTTCATATTAGGTGCATCGTGCTGCCATCTTCTGCCACGTACTCCACATCAGCGACCTCAGTACTCATTACACATCATGAGAGAGCAGAATGGGGCGCTCCGCGGAACTCACGGACTCGGAGGCGGTAGTGTTATGGTGTGGTCATGTTTTTCATGCAGGAGGCTTGCACCCCTTGTTTTTTTTTTTTGCGTGGTAATATCACAGCACAGGCCTACTTTGATGTTTTAATCACCTACTTGCATCCCACTGTTAAAGAGCAGTTCGGGGATAGCGATTGCACCTTTCAACACGATTGAGCACCTGCTCATAATACACTGCCTGTGGCGTAGTGGTTACACGACAATGACATCCCTGTAAGGGACTGGCCTGCACAGCGTCCTGACCTGAATCCTATAGAACACTCTGGGATGTTTTGGAACTCCGACATTGTGCCAGGCCTCACCGACAGACATCAATTCCTCTTCTCAGTGCATCACTCCGTGTATAATGGGCTGCCATTCCCCAAAAAACCTTCCAGCACCTGACGGAACGTATGCCTGCGAGAGTGGAAGCTGTCATCAAGGCTAAGGGTGGGCCAACACCATACTGAATTCTAGCGTTACCGATGGAGGGCGCCACGAACTTTTCAGTCATATTCAGGTAGGTGTCCGGATACTTTTGATCACGTAGTGTAAGAGCAATAACAATTGCCCAATCTTAGGATTCACTTAGCTCCAAAGTAATGCACTCACCACTACATGCAACACTTTCGGACGATGACTGACACTTGCAACGTGTAGAGGACATTGCACTGGTGCTGCTCGTGGTCAGATGCATGAGAGCAACCTGTGGGCTTGGCTAGCATGTGTGTTTATGCACAAGAATGCATTTTTCGCGTTGTTTCCATAATTTTGTCCAACCCCTGTACTGAAACTACATACATGTTTTTTTATGTTGAATAAATTTTACAACCACATTTCAATCCATTTAAAAGTTAACTATTTTATCATTTCTGGTTCTTGCAGGTATGGTTATTGCATTGTCATCCTAACCATTTTACCTGTTGTAGGAGGAAGCTGGCGTCACGGTAAGGTACTGAACGGCGTTGGCGACCGAGGAAAACTACCAAGTGTGGGCTTGCAAACGTCCCTGCAGTTGTGAGAGCTCCCGCTTTTAGCTGATGTGCAAACAGTGGAGCATGACACGTCCTGATTGGCTTCTGTGATACGAATTGCGCGACAAAACTTATGGGTTTAGTATTACGTATAAATTAAACAGTACGCAGAACAGGAATTCTCAAAAGGCTAAAAGGTCTTAGGAAATGGTTATTAAAATAATCTATTATATTTGCAGAATAAGAAACAGGCTTTTGGCTCAGTCGTCACGAAAAATGAACCAGGTAGTGGTGTTTGGTTGTGGGGTATGTGTCTTCCCGCTATTAGTGTGGTTTCGTGTTGGCTCGAATCTGCAAGCAATGTGGGCTAATTTACTCATTGGTCATTGATTTGTTGAGCATTGTGCATGAAAAGTAGTCTCGTACATATATGGATTATCTTAAGTGCGGCTTGTAGATCGTTCATCGCGAGCACACGGCCTTGTAAGTATGGTTTTTGTTATTTTAACCAATGCCAACACTGGGATCCCTTGTGAAATTTGCACTAATCACTTAATAGCCTGTCTAAGTCTGAATATCCGAATCACTTACGGTAGGAATCAATTTTGAACAACAATAGCTGATCAAGAACCGATTACGCATTGCCTGGGACAAATTACTTGGAGTGAAGACGCCAAGTTAGTACAAGTTACAGAGTTCGACGATCTTTTTCTTTACGTTCAAACCTCACGTGGACTACAGCCTTAGTAGAAAAGAGGTCAATTTCGATGACAGAGAGGTAGCATCTGTAAGGGGACGGTTTCTTTGTAGTACATTGACCCGATGTATACTCCTTGTGGCCACAGGATGTCTCCTGTCAAAATTGTTCCTTGGAACGAGATGAGCCGTAAGGCTGGATGTGGTGCAGCACTCCACTCTAATCTATAGTATTAAATTCTCTTTGTCTCTGCTTAAATACTGGAACCTAGACCGTGTAAACGTGGTCCCATTGCACTGACCTCTTCCCCTCCCACCACTCACACTTCCTTACACTACCAAAATAATCGTCCCTCGATGGCTCAGGGGGTATCCCTACTTTCAACCAATAATTTCCATAAGTATTTGCTCGGGATCGGTTCACACCTCTTTCTTCATTGCCCACCCAATTTACACATCAACTGTTCAAAGGTTGTTTTTAGTTTTTTCGCGACATCACAAGTGGAAGTTTACTGTTTAACTCCCATATAATGCAACGCAACAGACAGTTACTTTGGGAAAAACTTCCCAATCCTTGCATTCATATTTGATGTTGACGTACCTCTCTCTCTTCTGGTTTTCCCCAGGATGCCCTTCATACCCTCTATACCTCTGCCGTTGTCAATTACCCAGCTGCCACAGTGATAAAAATCGATTGCCTCTCATTTCTTAATCTCTCAGCATCGCATTATTTACAGAATGAATTTTCACTCTTCCGCGGAATGTTCACTGATTTCAAACTTCCTGGCAAATTAAAACTGTGTGTCGGGCCAGAAATCGATCCACGAACCTTCATTTTAAAATGAGGATTGAAGAGTACTGTTCCAAGACAGCAAATTGACAGCCCCTGCCAGTTTACAAGTTTCTTAGACGTCTCTGAATGACCGGTTTGTGACGTTAGCTATGACTGGACTCTGACTGCTATGACTAACAGGGCAGAAAGTTTGCTGCAATTACGGTGAGCAACAGTCAGATAAAAAGGCTGAAAAACTCTCTGGAAGCCATACTGATAAAGTCACGACAGCACTGAGGACAACGAGGCGAGAGGTAATTCCTATTTTTGTAAACTGACGTTGCGTTGCAGGCGAATTAGGGTTGACGGAATCACTCGTAGTGGTTTTGTAGCAACATTTACTTTTATCGTTTAAAAGCAGCTCGATAAGCTTGCTGCTCTCGGCGGTGACATGGCACCATGAGTCGCACAACGAAACGACTCGCCTCAAACCAGTGTGAAGAAATATTACCGTTCTGTGTTCGGCTGTGAGCGACACTGAGAACAGCTGAATGTTCCTTCTGAGGAATAGAAGCCCGCTTGCCGTAACATTTTGTTAGGTTCCTTCTCTTCGCCAGGTCTCGGAACCGCAGACAGGACAAATCTCGGAGTAACAGCTCAAAAACACTAGTCAACTTCATAAAATTAAACAGACTTATTAGTTGTTTCTTTTCTGTTTTAAACCTGCTACAGTATACGAAACGAGTATCTTTTTTATGAACAAAGCGTTTCCAGTAGTAGTCGGTACTTCTTGTTCATTTTTAAGATATTTAAAAAAAGACTAGTTTACGCTAACCACTACTGATTATGCTTTGTCGATAAAAATGTTACACGTCAGGTGTAACACATTCTCATATTGCAGAAGGCTTAAACCAAAAAAACGTAATAATTGTTGTAAAAGAGCTGCAGCGGAATTTGACCATCTCAAGAACTATATACAAACCAAACAAGTTTTCACGAATATGGTACGATTTACATTGCTTACTGAGAGCGACACCTCATCCACCTACGTACTGTGTCCAGGACCCTATATAAGACTGACACGGCAAGTTAGCGCCCCTCTGGGCTAATCGCTGAGCACTTATTTTACTCTGTGGATGCGGAGTGGAACGTAAGTACACTCCTGGAAATTGAAATAAGAACACCGTGAATTCATTGTCCCAGGAAGGGGAAACTTTATTGACACATTCCTGGGGTCAGATACATCACATGATCACAGTGACAGAACCACAGGCACATAGACACAGGCAACAGAGCATGCACAATGTCGGCACTAGTACAGTGTATATCCACCTTTTGCAGCAATGCAGGCTGCTATTCTCCCATGGAGACGATCGTAGAGATGCTGGATGTAGTCCTGTGGAACGGCTTGCCATGCCATTTCCACCTGGCGCCTCAGTTGGACCAGCGTTCGTGCTGGACGTGCAGACCGCGTGAGACGACGCTTCATCCAGTCCCAAACATGCTCAATGGGGGACAGATCCGGAGATCTTGCTGGCCAGGGTAGTTGACTTACACCTTGTAGAGCACGTTGGGTGGCACGGGATACATGCGGTAGTGCATTGTCCTGTTGGAACAGCAAGTTCCCTTGCCGGTCTAGGAATGGTAGAACGATGGGTTCGATGACGGTTTTGATGCACCGTGCACTATTCAGTGTCCCCTCGACGATCACCAGAGGTGTACGGCCAGTGTAGGAGATCGCTCCCCACACCATGATGCCGGGTGTTGGCCCTGTGTGCCTCGATCGTATGCAGTCCTGATTGTGGCGCTCACCTGCACGGCGCCAAACACGCATACGACCATCATTGGCACCAAGGCAAAAGCGACTCTCATCGCTGAAGACGACACGTCTCCATTTGTCCCTCCATTCACGCCTGTCGCGACACCACTGGAGGCGGGCTGCACGATGTTGGGGCGTGAGCGGAACACGGCCTAACGGTGTGCGGGACCGTAGCCAAGCTTCATGGAGACGGTTGCGAACGGTCCTCGCCGATACCCCAGGAGCAACAGTGTCCCTAATTTGCTGGGAAGTGGCGGTGCGGTCCCTTACGGCACTACGTAGGATCCTACGGTCTTGGCGTGCATCCGTGCGTCGCTGCGGTCCGGTTCCAGGTCGACGGGCACGTGCACCTTCCGCCGACCACTGGCGACAACATCGATGTACTGTGGAGACCTCACGCCCCACGTGTTGAGCAATTCGGCGGTACGTCCACCCGGCCTCCCGCATGCCTACTATACGCCCTCGCTCAAAGTCCGTCAACTGCACATACGGTTCACGTCCACGCTGTCGCGTCATGCCACCAGTGTTAAAGACTGCGATGGAGCTCCGTATGCCACGGCAAACTGGCTGACACTGACGGCGGCGGTGCACAAATGCTGCGCAGCTAGCGCCATTCGACGGCCAACACCGCGGTTCCTGGTGTGTCAGCTGTGCCGTGCGTGTGATCATTGCTTGTACAGCACTCTCGCAGTGTCCGGAACAAGTATGGTGGGTCTGACATACCAGTGTCAATGTGTTCTTTTTTCCATTTCCAGGAGTGTATAATTACATGCTATTCCTTCGTACTTGAAACGTATCTCCCTGTGAATATTTGCTATAGTGTTAAAAAAAGAGAAAAACAGCTTACAATTATTTGAAGATGGTAACTGTTCTTTCGGACATGTCCGAAAGAACATGTACCATCTTCATATAGTAAAGGGTAACTGGCCATTGACCTTCTTCTAGTGTGCAGATGCACACGTATTGCCCAAGCTCGTACGGGACTCGGTAAGATTGTCTGCCGCGAGTAATGCGTGTAATGGGCAGGGGCACTACGAATGTAGTGTGTGGACATTAAGTTGGGAATGTGGGTCTCACGGGGAGCGTGCAAGGGATAAGTCCCTGCAGTCGCACTATCCTCTGTGCCCTCGGTGGCTCAGAAGTTTTAAGTTTTGCCGGCACGGTAGCTCAGCGTGTTTGGTCAGACAGCTGGTTGGCCTCCATAATAAAAAAACGGAGTGGAAGGATCAGGAAACGAACTTTAACGGATGTCATGTGACGTCCACAACGACCAAACACAACGATCAACAACGAACAAAATGTAAAACAAAAACGAAGAAACAACAAAAAAAATTGATAGAGCGTCTGTCATGTAATCAGGAGATTCCGGGTTCGAGTCCGGGTCGTGGCAAACGTTTTCCGCTGTCCCCGTTGATGTATATCAACGCCTGTCGGCAGCGTAGTGTCTTGATTTAATTATCACTACAATTATTTTCTCTCTTTATATATCGCAAAGCGGCCACAACTGTTTTCCACCACCTGCGAGGCGAATTTACTAATGCCTAATGATACTCTGTACGTAAAGCAATGAGTTCAATATATTGATGCTCATCAGACTCGGAAAAGAATGGTTAGCTGAAGTATAAAACGGAGAAAGGCTGACGCCACTTAAATCACTTTTTATGTTTTTCGAATTATCCTTTTCGATATTTGTTTCAGGCCATCTTCAGACCCTCCCAAAAGAAGAAACTGGTTTATGTCATTGCAGAGCTTATCATAAACTTGTTCCTTTTATTGTGCCTTTGTCCCACATCTGTGCAGGGTCGCATGGTTATTTATGGATTTGATATGGTTAATTGAACACTTCACTTGCCAATGTTGCTCTTAAGCAACATCAAAATTGCACACTGTTTCCTGCTACATGTTTCAAGTTTCCTCGTTGAATGGTCAATAGCTCTTTCAAGCAACATTTAAACTCTCATATACAGCACTATTCTGCTGTCTCCGCTGAAACGTTTCTGAGCAGTGTGCATCTTTAGCAGACACCGTGTAATGTTACGTGAGCGTCAGCTATCGTTGTAGCAATAGTGCAGTTTTTCTTGTGCTATGAAAACTGCTTAAAAACGTGAAGAGGACGTGTTGAAGATTGTGTCTTCTCATAACAAGCAGTCGTAGGCAATTACTGCTAATTGAAGTTTGTCAGTCGAATGGAGAACCAGTTAAAGCTAGAGAAGTAGGCAAACTGAGGAACAATGAAGGTCAGGCACACCGTCACGAGGCTGAAACCACACTCCAGCTCCCCTATATATGTTGTATGCATGCAGACTAAAGAGACGAATGAAAATTAATACCGAGGCCGGGATTAGAACCCGGGTGTCCTGCTTACTTGGCATACGAGCTGACTACTGCGCCACTCTGGTACAGCAGCTTTGCACAACTGCACGGGCTAGCCTAACATGTCTCCCTCTTCAAGACAAAGCCCAATTCACGCCTCTACCCACTTGGTATCCTTCCCTAAACTTGAACAGTATTGCAGAAGTTCTCCAAATGTACTGGAATAGCACCTCAGCATGGCAAAAATGGGAATCTGTTTTGAAAAGGGAGGTGCGTATGGTAGTCCACACACTTATTCAAAGCCACTGTAGCAGAGTGCTAAGCGCATCTGTCTAGTGGGCAGAAGACATGGGCTCGAATGCCAGTTTGACACACATTTTCACTTGTTGCCTCAGTCAGTATGTATACATCACATACGTTTGAGACTTGAAAAGATCTCCGGTATCATACAGTTTCATCCGTACCTAGGTTTCAGGCAGAATCCCATGTTTTGTTAGATGCTGAGGTGCTACTCCAATACATCTGGAAAGCCTCTGCGTTGCTGTTCGAGTTTAGGGGGAATACCATGTGTTCTGAGGCGTGAATGGGAATTCGTATAAAGGAGGGAAACATACTAGGGGAGCCTGTGCGGTTTTGAAAAGCCATTGTGTCAGGGTATCGTAGTGGTCAGCACATTTGCGTATTAAGCAAGAGATCAGGGTTCGAACACCGACCTTGGTGCAATCGCTATAGTCGTATGTGTTTGAGACTCTCTGGAACCATATATTTTGATTTGATTAAACCACCTGCATTTCTACTTTTCCTTTATTGATTTTCGATTTCCCCCCCCCCCCCCTCCAAAGGGGGCGGTCTGGCAGCAGCTTAGACGCCGCTCATCAGCCTACAGAATTGGTAAAACATAAGAAGAAAGTAATAAACAATAAAAATAGGCGATGAAACGGCGGAAAATGTGTAAAGTTAAAACATAAAAAAAGGGGTTGGCGATGCTACTAAAATAAACAGCTAGCAAACAGGTAAAATAGTAGAGAAACAATGAAAAAAAACATGGCGACAGTCTGGTGTCTGTTCGGAAGAGAGATAAAAAGCACTCCCAGCGACGGTATGAATTCCATTCGGAACACTTCGGGAAAGGTGCACAACACTTAACACTCACGGGAAACACTGCACTAAAAATTCGGCACGAAGATGACACACCACAGCCAAGGGCAGATGGGGGTAGGGGGGGGGGCGGGGACCTGGACTTATGAGGGGAGAAAAATAGGGGGGAGTAGAGGAAAAACGAAGTGATGGTGGAGGGGGACCAAGGGAGTGAGAAGACTCAGAAGGGGGCAGGACAGATGTAAAAGGGCTTGGGGAAGAGAGAGATGGTAGGTGGGGAAGAAACAGGATGGAAGGGGGTAGAAAGAGCCTGGGAAAAGGACAGAGGGAAGGAGGGGGAGGTGAGGATCAGAATTGATAGGAGGCATAAATGGAGGGATGAGGGCACCATCTGGGAGGGGGAGTCGACGGAAGCCACCTCGGAAAAGGAGATGAAGGGTATAGAAGTGGAGAGTAGGGGAGACACAACAGTGATGGCGCGGTAGAGGGCGTGGGTTGGAGAGGAGAGGAGCAGCCAGGGGATGAGTGGGGTTAAGGCGGCGGGCGGTCTGCAGTATGCGTATATGTTCGAGGAATAGGAGCAGATGGGGGAAATGAAGCAGGTCGTAAAGGATCCGTGTGGGGGACAGGAGGCATGTACGGAAGGCGAGGCAGAGTGCATGCCGCTCGAGGATCTGGACGGACTTATAGAATTTGGTGAGGGGGGGAATGGTACCGTCTGCGTAATTTATAGATAACATAAATTGCAGTCCCTCACCACGTTCCTCTGTCTATACGATTTGTGATAAAATTTTCACTAGTAGATTAGACTGATTCACGAGAAACTTTTGTATATAAAGTTTATAAATATAATAATGATGAGTGTGTAGTAAATATATTGCTCTATGTTCATTATTTTGTTTGGAGAAACATGAGATGGTCAGCTACACAATGGGTCGTATCTGGCAGAAAAATTAGTATAGTAAACAGCCGCCACACCTCTATAGAAGAGAAAAGTTTGATAAGAATCTCAGAATATTCACATATCAGGATCGTTCAGTATGTAACGCAACACTCTTTTTTCTCGGTCAGCTGAAAAAATACAAAATTTGTTGTAGCATATGGTGAAATATTCCCGCGTCAGCCTCTATAATTCCATGAAGTTCTGATAGGTTGCGGCGCTACACGCGATCTTGTCGCCTGAAACGGAATTGCGGCACACAGATTTCATTGAGTTTCTTTTGGCGGAAAACCAAGGCATTGTGGGTATTCATAGACTCTTGCAGGACGTCAGCGAAGACCAGGCAGTGAACAAAAGCACGGGGAGTCATTGGGCAAGGCGTCTATCTTCATCGCAACATAGTCGTGCAAACCTGTCCGATCTCCCAGGTAGCGGCCGGCTGCACACAACTATGACTCCTGCAATATTGGAACCTGCAGGCACTCTCGAGGGAATTGATCGACAGATGACAATCACACACCTCGCTGCTGAATTAGACGTCTGCGTTGCAAGTGCTGACACACTCGTCCACCAGTTGGGGCACTCAAATGGCTAACAGGAGACCAATGGCAAATGGCAAAGAGAAGGAGGCACTCCGCGAGAAGCAGTACGCGGATGATTTGTAGGTTTCTAATGCAGCAAGACGTTGGCTCCGATGTCGAGCAGTTGTACCGTGCGGGCATACAAACCTTCCCGTAAGGTACTGCAAGGCCGCCGCATTGAATGGAGATTATGTTGAAAAATAGGGTTTTACAGCCAAAAGTTATGGGGTATTGAAATCTTGAATAAAACCAACCAAAAATATGTTTCAATACTTTCTGAACACCCCTCATATTAGAAATAAAATCGACGACAGAGTTTTTCTGTCTGTATGTGAAAGATAATCACATGAAGTCTTGTACCAATTTTGGTACGGTTTCCACTAACACATCAGCTGATTCACGACGGAGGTTTGTGTGTGTAATTTAGTATAGTGACACGTTGAAAAGTCTAAGGATTTAGTGCGCACGAAAGATTGGTATATCATAGTTTTGAATTGTGTGGCGTCACTTTAGCACAACAATAAGATGTAGCTCATAACTCATTGTTTGGGAAGAACACCTTGGTGATATAGAGGTTATTATATTACAGGAAATGCTTTTCCCTTCCCATTCTCAGAGATCAGACACAAACCCATTCATTGGTCAGGTTATAGAACAAACCTTAACCACGAATACATAGACTGAATTATTCTTTATACCCATGAACTCTATGAAAAGTGATAACGATTTGACGTGGCCCAAAAGTTTTCAAAGTCGCCCAGCAAAGGATAGCCTAACCTATAGGGTATTACGGTGACAGTGCCTTTGTTCCCTAATAAACCATTGCACCAACCAACTGATAAGTTTATTTTCACAAGCAGCTTCAAGCGGACATGGTACGAAGCATACACATCTCCCAACTGGAAGTAGGTTGGTTTTATTCAGGATCCAGTACAGCTTATTATTCCGCACTCTTTTTTCTACCAAAGCCTATTTTTCAACATAATCTGCGTTCCATTTTACGGTCTTACACCATCTTATTGGGAGGGACCATATGGACGCGTGGTACCAGTCAACTAGTCGACTTTAGAGTCAACGTCTTGCTGCATCACTGACTTCCACGATCACTCTCGTAACGAGCAAGCAATCTCACACAGATGAACCTTCGTTGCACTTTATGGTCTTCTGTTAGGCGGCGAGGATTCTAATGGGCACACACTTTTGAGCACCCCAACTGGTGGAAGAGTGTGTTAGCACTTGCAACGCAGACGTCAAGTTCAGCAGCGAGGTGTTCGGTTCTGATCCGTCGATCACCTCGAATGAAAGTGTCTGCACGTGTCGACATTGCAAAAGTCACATGTGTGTGCGACCGGCCGATCGAGGGAAAGCGGACAGGTTTGAGTGACATGGTTGGGATGATCACAGAAGTCTCGCCCAACGACTCACCATGCTTTGGTGCACTGCCTGGTCTCTATATACATTCTGCAGGCGCCTATGAACGTCTGCGATGGTTTGTCCCCAAAATAAGCTCAATTACGGCTCTCTACTTGGAATCCACCTCCATTACATCCACAATTTTGACTAGTACGTATAGCGTCGCCATCTATTGGAACTTCCTGAAACTATGGAAGCTTAAGAGGAAATATCCCGCTATGTCCCACAACAAACTACGATTTTTTTTCCAACCGAAAGTGGCGGAGGAAAATGTGTTTCATTAGTTATTGACCTTTTTTTGTATTGTGCTGCTCTAATGATTCTTCAGTCAGTAACTTTGACGACCAATCAATTTTGTATATTAGGTGCGACAATTAAGCCCGATATCATTAAATTTTGAGAACGTTTGTCATGCAGAATAATGGTTTTTCTTAGTACTTTAAAATGAAGAAAACAGTCTCGACCGCAAGAAACCTATATTTTTGTGGTTACAAATTTCAGTCATTTATTGACCATCTTCAGACCTCATACCATGTTCGTAAGTGGTGGCTGTAAACGGAGAATGTGCTACGAGCTCCACGAACTACTCAATTGCAGAAGGCTTCCAGCATGGGAAGTAACTCTCATTCTACCAAAGGCCATGTCAGAGAGGGTGAAGGAGTGGACAGGGGTTCAGAGTACTCTCTTGTCCTTGGGGTGGGAAACTGCCCCCTAAAGGAGAAATAATCAGCAATGATGGTTCAAATGGCTATGAGCACTGTGGGACTCAACATCTGAGGTCATCAGTCCCCTAAAACTTAGAACTACTTAAACCTAACTAACCTAAGGACATCACACACATCCATACCCGAGGCAGGATTCGAACCTGTAGCGCCTAGAACCGCACGGCCACTCCGGCCGGCAGTCAGCAATGATCATCGGCCTGAGAATACAAAAGGACACATAACAATTATCCACAGTACATGTGGCTTGTAATTAGAAAAAGAAGTGTCATTATGATCTCTCCATTGGCAGAAGGTTCCGGAGTAGTCCTCCATTTGGATCTCCGGGAGGAGACTGCCAAGACCGAGGTTACCATGAGAAAAATCTAGAATAACCAGCAAAAGGATAACGATCTACGATTCGGGGCTTGGAATGTCAGAAGATTTAACGTGGTAGGGAAGCTAGAAGGGAAATGCGAAGGCTAAATCTAGATGGTGAAATGGAAAGAAGATAAGGATTTTGGTCAGTTGAATATAAGATAATATCAACAGTAGTAGAAAATGATATAACGGGAGTAGGATTCGTTATGAATAGGAAGGCAGGGCAGAGAGCCTGTTACTGAGAACAGCTCAGTGATATGGTTGTTCTTATCAGAATCGACAGCAAACCAACAACGACAACGACAGTTCAAGTATACATGCCGACGTCGCAAGCAGAAGATGAGATAGAGAAAGTATATGAGGATATTGAAAGGGTAATACAGTACGTAAACGGAGATGAAAATCTAATAGTCATAGGGGACTGGAATTCAGTTGTAGGGAAGGGAGCAGAAAAAATACATACAGGAGGGTGTGGGCTTGTGGCAAGGGATGATAGAGGATAAAGACTAATTGAGTTCTCCAATAAATTTCAGCTATTGATAGCGAATACGTTCTACAAGAACCACAAAAGGAGGAAGAATACTTGGAAAATCTCGAGTGAATCGCGATGATTTCTGTTAGATTACATCATGGTCAGACATAGATTCTGAAACCAGATACTGGGTTGTAAGATGTATCCAGGAGCAGATACAGACTCAGACCACACTACAGTAGTGATGAAGAGTGAGCTGAAGTTTAAGAGATTAGTCAGGAAGAATAAGTACGATAAAAAGTGGGATATAGAACTAGCAAGGAATGACGAGATACGCTTGAACTTCTCGAAGGCTATAGGTACAACAATAAGGAATAGCTCACTAGGCAGTACAATTGAAGAGGAATATACATTTCTAAAAAGGACAATCACAGAAGCGGGAAAAAGCAAATATAAGTACACAGAAAGTAATAGCAAAGAAACCATGGATAAGAGAAGAAACACTTCAGTTCATCTATTAAAGGCGGAAGTACAAAAACGTTCAAGGAAATTCAGGAAACAGAAATACAAGTCACTGAAGAATGAAATAAATAGGAATTTCAGGGAAGCTAAGACGATATGGCTGCGGGAAAAATATGAAGAAATCGAAGAAGAAATGATTGTCGGAAGGACTGACTCAGCATATAGGAAATTCAAAAGAACATTCAATGAAATGAAAAGCAAGGGTGGTAACATTAATAATTCTACTGTTAACTGCTGAGGAGAGAGCGGATAAGTGGAAAGAGTACACTGAAGGCCTCTATGATGGGAAAGAGTTGTCTGATGGGATAGAAGAAGAAATAGGAGCCGATTTAGAAGAGATGGTGGTCCAATGTTAGGGCAGTGGGGAAACATAACATTCCACGAGAATTTCTAAAATCATGTGGGGAAGTGGCAACAAAACTACTATTCACGTTTGTGTGTAGGTAGTATGAGTCTCGTCACATAGCACCTGACTTTCGGAAAAATATCATCCACACAATTCCAAAGAATGCAAGAGCTGACAAGTGCGAGAATCATCGTACAATTAGATTAACAGTTCATGCATTCAGGATCTTCCAACCAATCTGTCTGGCATCCGATCTGCCTTGCCAGCGATTACCTTTATGTTGGCGTTGCACATTATATCGCTTTACAAGAATACTCCTACATTTTTTATGGATGTGGCAGCTTCCAGTGAGTGTTCTGCAATCGTATAGTCATAGAATAATGTGTCTTTCCACCTACTTACACGTAGCACTTTACGTTTGTTAATGCTGAGGTCAATTGGCACTCCATGAACCAAGCGTCGACCATCTTTAAGTCTGCGTTTCGCTAGAATGTTCTGCCCTTACGACTTCTGCGTATAAAACAGCACAATATGCAAGAAGCCTCGTAGAACTCCCATCATAATCCACTAGGTCGTTTACACGTTTTTCGAAAAAAAAGTCCTTTACCTTTCCCTTGCGGTGCACTCAAAATTACATTTACGTCTGAAGATGTCTATCAGTTAAGAATGACATGCTGTGTTTTGGTTGCTATTAATTCACACAGTTAAGCTGAAAACCCACAGTCTTTAGCTGAGCGTTAGGTGACAGCGCGGAACTGTTTCGAACAACTTCTGAAGGTCAAGGAACACATCGACCTTGACGCCGGTAATTATTGCTCTCTGAGTCTCGTGGAAACAGAGGGAGCTTGGTTTCACAAGAGGGTTGTTTTGAGAATCCATGTTGATCCTTATAAAGAGCTTCATCTCTTGTTTAACAATTCTGAAACACACTTACGTCAGAGATACAACCCGACAGAATTGTGCAAGGAAATGAAATGATCGTATGGTATTTATAGGTCGGTACATCCCCTTCGGAGTGCGGCCGTGAATTGCAAGTCTTTTTACTTGACGCCACTTTGGCGACTTGCCTGTGAATGATGATGAAAATGAAGACGAAGGACACGCAACACCCACTCCTGTGCCGGGAATCCAACCCGGGCCCCCTTGCATCCTTGCATGGTAGGCGGTAACACTACTGCTGCGATTTTTTTTTTTTTTTGTAGTAGCGGACGTCACATAACATCCGTTCAAGTTGGTTGTTGATCCTTTCACTCAGTTTCTTTATTACAGAGGCCAATCAGCTCTCTGACCGAACACGCTGAGCTATCGTGCCGGCTTGCTACGAAGGCGGACAAGTAATGTGTATCTGTTCACCGACACTTCTCGAAAACTGGAATGATCCCCGATCTTTTTTTCCTGTCACCAGCAACGCTTCGCTTCTCTAGTGAGCTTCGGTACACTGCTGCCAGAGCAGGGACAAGTTCATTCGCATACTCTGAGTATTGGCATCCCATCAGAACCAGTGGCCGGTCGGTAAACACGCTAATCAACCTTAAGAAGGTGAAAGTGCAAATCATGATAAATGTGTGAATCGTGGGCTGTTGTGAGTTCGCTAGCAAGAGGAGGAACGATATTACCTGGACATGTTCATGTCATGGCCTTTGACGGTCTTCGTGCTGTCTTTCGTATCACCGCTTCCAGTGAGTACTGATAGCGATTCAGAGATGCTGTGTGTGGCTGTAAGAGGCGGAACTGACGTGTTACGCGGGCCAAGCTTGCTGTACGGATACAGGCGGACCGGGCGGCCAGTAAATACTTTTTTTCGCTGTATGAAGTGTTCAGCATCTCGTTTTGTAGGCGCTTCAGTCGGTGTCCTACATCTACATCTTCATCCATACTCCGCAGGCCACCTGACGGTGTGTGGCGGAGGGTACCCTGAGTACCTCTATCGGTTCTCCCTTCTATTCCAGTCTCGTATTGTTCGTGGAAAGAAGGATTGTCGGTATGCTTCTGTGTGGGCTCTAATCTCTATGATTTTATCCTCATGGTCTCTTCGCGAGATATACGTAGGAGGGAGCAATACACTGCCTGACTCTTCGGTGAAGGTATGTTCTCGAAACTTTAATAAAAGCCCGTACCGAGCTACTGAGCGTCTCTCCTGCAGAGTCTTCCACTGGAGTTTATCTATCATCTCCGTAACGCTTTCGCGATTACTAAATGATCCTGTAACGAAGCGCGCTGCTCTCCGTTGGATCTTCTCTATCTCTTCTATCAACCCTATCTGGTGCGGACCCCACACTGCTGAGCAGTATTCAAGCAGTGGGCGAACAAGCGTGCTGTAACCTGTTTCCTTTGTTGTCGGATTGCATTTCCTTAGGATTCTACCAATGAATCCCAGTCTGGCATCTGCTTTACCGACGATCAACTTTATACGATCATTCCATTTTAAATCACTCCTAATGCGTACTCCCAGATAATTTATGGAATTAACTGCTTCCAGTTGCTGACCTGCTATTTTGTAGCTAAATGATAAGGGACCTATCTTTCTATGTATTCTACATTGAGATTCAATTGCCATTCCGTGCACCATGCGTCAATTCGCTGCAGATCCTCCTGCATTTCAGTACAATTTTCCATTGTTGCAACCTCTCGATACACCACAGCATCATCTGTAAAAAGCCTCAGTGAACTTCCGATGTCATCCACCAGGTCATTTATGTATATTGTGAATAGCAACGGTCCTATGACACTCCCCTGCGGCACACCGGAAATCACTCTTACTTCGGAAGACTTCTCTCCATTGAGAATGTGAAACGTCCCCTTAGAACAATTATACAAAACTGTGCTTAAACTGACACACAATATTTTTAGCGCAACGCAATCTGACTTTCAATAATCCCTACAAAAGAATGGCCCTGACTAACATTAACCTATACCTTTCACAAATCACTTACCTCACAAAAAATCTTCGTTACTCGAACTACTGCAATACAGCGAGCACCACTACTGCCAGCTAAATAAAAGAGTCTAACTACGGAAGGCACTAACTACTGATAGGTATAGTTAGCAAATGAAAGATTTTAATAGAGAACAAACAGTGTATTTACCTTAATAGTCAAAATATATATGATAGTTCATGACATCCAGTCTTACAACTTACAAAACTCCGCCATCTCTCTCCTCACGTCCACCACTGCTGGCGGCTCACCTCCAACTGCGCAACGCTACGCGCTGTTAGCATCCAGCTGCCGCTGCCCAACACTACAATGGCAGACAACAATGCAAACTAAACATAGACTGCGCACGGCACAGCCAGTGATATTTATACAGAGCGCTACGTGGCGGCGGTGTTACAAAAAAAAAAAAAAAAAAAAAAAAAAAAAAAAAAAAAAAAAAAAAAAAAAAAAGAACAGCTTACTTACAAATGACATGCTGCGTTTTGTTATCTAGGAACTCCTCAATCCAATCATACAATTGATCTGATAGTCCGTATGCTCTTACTTTGTTCATTAAACGACTGTGGGGAACTGTGTCAAACGCCTTGCGGAAGTCAAGAAACACGGCATCTACCTGTGAACCCGTGTCTAAGGCCCTCTGAGTCTCGTGGACGAATAGCGCGAGCTGGGTTTCACACGACCGTCTTTTTCGAAACCCATGCTGATTCCTACAGAGTTGATTTCTAGTCTCCAGAAAAGACATTATACTCGAACATAATACGTGTTCCAAAATTCTACAACTGATCGACGTTAGAGATATAGGTCTATAGTTCAGCACATCTGTTCGACGTCCCTTCTTGAAAACGGGGATGACCTGTGCCCTTTTCCAATCCTTTGGAACGCTTCGCTCTTCTAGAGACCTACGGTACACCGCTGCAAGAAGGGGGGCAAGTTCCTTCGCGTACTCTGTGTAAAATCGAACTGGTATCCCATCAGGACCAGCGGCCTTTCCTCTTTTGAGCGATTTTAATTGTTTCTCTATCCCTCTGTCGTCTATTTCGATATCTACCATTTTGTCAACTGTGCGACAATCTAGAGAAGGAAGCACAGTGCAGTCTTCCTCTGTGAAACAGCTTTGGAAGAAGACATTTAGTATTTCGGCCTTTAGTGTGTCATCCTCTGTTTCAGTACCATTTTGGTCACAGAGTGTCTGGACATTTTGTTTTGATGCACCTACCGCTTTGACATAGGACCAAAATTTCTTAGGATCTTCTGCCAAGGCAGTACGTAGAACTTTACTTTCGAATTCATTGAAAGCCTCTCGCATTGCCCTCCTCACACTACATTTCGCTTCGCGTAATTTTTGATTGTCTGCTAGGCTTTGGCTATGTTTATTTTGCTGTGAAGTTCCCTTTGCTTCCGCAGCAGTTTCCTGACTCGGTTGTTGTACCACGGTGGCTCTTTCCCATCTCTTACGATCTTGCTTGGCACATACTCATCTAACGCATATTGTACGATGGTTTTGAACTTTGTCCACTGGTCCTCAACACTATCTGTACTTGAGACAAAACTTTTGTGTTGAGCTTTCAGGTACTCTGTAATCTGCTTTTTGTCACTTTTGCTAAACAGAAAAATCTTCCTACATTTTTTAATATTTCTATTTACGGCTGAAATCATCGATGCAGTAACCGCTTTATGATCGCTGATTCCCTGTTCTGCATTAACTGATTCAAATAGTTCGGGTCTGTTTGTCACCAGAAGGTCTAATATGTTATCGCCACGAGTCGGTTCTCTGTTTAACTGCTCAAGGTAGTTTTCAGATAAAGCACTTAAAAATATTTCACTGGATTCTTTGTCCCTGCCACCCGTTATGAACGTTTGAGTCTCCCAGTCTATATCCGGCAAATTAAAATCTCCACCCAGAACTATAACATGGTGGGGAAATCTACTCGAAATATTTTCCAAATTATTCTTCAGATGCTGAGCCACAACAGCTGCTGAGCCCGGGGGCCTATAGAGACATCCAATTACCATGTCTGAGCCTGCTTAGAACTACGGTTATCCCAAGCATCAGCAGTAAACCATGTCAGTATCTTCCGTAAAATTTTCCGGAGATAAAATAGTCCCCCAATCGGATCTCCGGGTGGGGACTGCAAAAGATATAGACAACGTGAAGGAAATGAATCCCAATTTTAACATAGCCACTTGGAATGTGAGAACACTGCTTCAGTGTAGCAAGCTAGAAAATGTAAAACTTGAAATGGAGCGACTGGAAATCGATATCCTGGGCATATCGGAGATGAGATGGCCCCAACCAGGTGATTTCTGGTCTGGAGAATACAGAGTCATTCACACCGGAACTGACCAAGATAGACCGGGAATGGGAGGAGTTGGAATAATTTTGAGGAAAAACTATGGCTCACGTGTCAAGGGATATGTGCAATATAGCTCTCGAATAATACTAGTCAAACTTGAAACTAAACCAAAGGACACTGTGATAATACAAATATACATGCCAACATCCAAAGAAGAAGATGCAGTCATTGACGAAATATACGAAGAAATAAGTGATGCGATGAGAAATGTTAAGGGAGATGAAAACCTGATTGCCATGGGGGACTGGAACGCGATTGTGGGTGAAGACCCAGAGGAAGGAATTGTTGGCAAATATGGACTTGGAAGAAGAAATGAAAGAGGTGATCGACTGATCGAGTTCTGCTCAAAGCACCAATTAGTTGTTGCAAACACTCTTTTCCAACACCACAAACGAAGAAGATATACATGGAAGGCCCCTGGAGACCTGAGGAGACAACAGATTGACTACATTCTAGTGAAAGCACGTTTTAGGAACCAGATAAAAGGTTGCCGGAGCTATCCATCTGCAGACATAGGCAGTGATCATAACCTGGTCATGATGAAAAGTTCACTGAGATTCAAACGTTTGAAGAAGAAGCCAGTAAAACTTAAATGGGAACTAGAAAAACTGAAAACTGAGGGACTGGCAAAGCACTATGCTCATGAAACAGACAACCTAATTAAAAATTTTCAACATGGTGGAGTAAATGAAGACTGGAATCAGATTAAATCTGGTATATACAAAGCAGCAGAAAAGATAGTTGGAAGAACTGAACCCAAAAACAAGAGGAAATGGATTACAGCAGATATTATTGAGCTTATAGAAAACAGAAGATTATACAAAAATGCAACTGAGGAACAAGGAAAAGCTGAATACAGAAGACTAAGGAATTTAGTTAATAGAGAAGCTAGGAAAGCAAAAGAAAATTTTCTTGGAGAAATGTGCAGGAAAGTAGAAGAAAATATGCAAAACGGAAGAACTGATTTAGCCTACAGAACAGCAAATCAATTTTTTTTAACAAACGTAAAATAGTACTCTCAGGCACAATGAAAATAGAGATGGGAAAATGCTGTTTGGTGAAGACGTGCTGAAGAGATGGAAAGAATACATAGAGGAGTTGTATGCTGGAACACCTCTTTCGGAGGAAGTAATAGGAAGAGAAGAGGAAGTAGACGAAGATGACAAGGGAGATGACATTCTGCAAGAAGAATTTGACAGAGCTCTAAAAGAACTACAGGACAACAAAGCAACGGGTATTGATGACATCCCTGCAGAACTAATAAAGAATGCTGGTGACGGCATGAAAATGATGCTGCTTAAACTTATTAGGTCCATCTATAACACAGGAGAGATACAGACTTCCAGAAATGTATCATTGTTCCTATACCAAAGAAGGCAGCAGCTACAAAATGTGAACAGCACCGAACTCTTAGCCTAATATCACATGCATCAAAAATTCTCATAAAAATAGTTCTGAAGAGAGTTGAAGAGAAGGTGGAGGATATGCTGAGTGAAGATCAGTTTGGTTTCAGAAGGGGATTGGGAACAAGAGAGGCGATTCTGGCACTAAGACTCATTATCGAAAAGCAATTACAGAAAAATAAACCAACTTATATTGTCTTTATAGACATGGAAAAGGCATTTGATAACGTTATCTGGCAAGAGATGTTCAGAGTGCTGAGGAAAATTGGAATAAAGTACAAAGACATCCGCGTGATACTCAGTTTCTATAAGAATGAGGTGGCAGTGATTAGGAACTGTCACCAGGAACAACAAGCAAATATTAGAAAAGGGGTAAGACAAGGATGTGCTCTCTCTCCTCTTATATTCAATGCTTACATCCAGGAAGCTATAGACCAAGTTCCAGAAACTACTGAGGTGGGGATCAAAATTAATGGGCAGAAGATAGACATGGTACGTTATGCAGATGATATTGCTATAGTCACGGAGACAGAAGAAGATCTAGAGGAAGTCCTCAGAACAACGGAAAAAATTCTATACAATCAGTATGGAATGAGAATAAACAAGAAAAAGACTAAAGTGATGGTATGCAGTACAGGAGCAGAATATGAACCTCCGAGAATTAGAATTGGAAGAGAGGAGCTGGAAGTGATACAGGAATTTACTTACCTGGGAAGCAAAATCACAAGGGATGGTAGAAGCCGGAAAGAAATTGCGACCAGAATACAAAAGGCCAAAATTGCATTTAATCGGAGAAGGAACTTACTCACCAGCAACAACATCAGTCTGAAAATAAGGAAACGCATCATGAAAGGTTTCGTTTGGAGTGTGGCCCTATATGGATGTGAAACTTGGACAGTTGGAAGAGCAGAGAGAAGACGGCTAGAGGCCCTGGAGATGTGGTGCTATAGAAGGATGATGAACATCAGCTGGACAGACAAAGTAACAAATGAAGAGGTGCTTAGAAGAGTACAGGAAACCAGATCTCTGTGGAGGCACGTCCAAACAAGAAGAGACAAACTTGTAGGGCATATCCTACGACACAACAATATCATTGGAACAATAGCAGAAGGAGTTATTGAGGGAAGGAATCGGCGGGGGCGACCAAGGATATCATACATGCAACAGATCATGAATGACGTTGGATGTAACACATATGTGGAAATGAAGAGGAAAGCAGACAGAAGAGAGGAATGGCGCTCTGCTGCAAACCAACCTCAGGGTTGAACACTAAAAGAAGAAGAAGAGCCTGCTTTAACCGTGACCTTCACCCAAATCATTTCACAATTCGAATCTCCGTCAATTTCCTTCTTATCGCTATAAACACGCCTCCCCCTTCACTGTCCAGCCTGACTCTGCGGTATACATTCCAATCTGAGTTTAGGATTTCATTACTGTTTACATGTGGTTTCAGCCAACTTTCTGTCCCTAGTACTGTATGGGCGTTGTGACCGTTTATAAATGAGAGCAGTTTTGGGACTTTTCTATAGACGCTCCTGCAGTTTACTATTAGCACATTAATATTGTTATTCCCTGTTGCATTTTGCCTACTCCTGCCTTGCCGCGTCTCAGGAGGCGTCTTGTCGGGCCTAGGGAGGGATTTCTCTAACCTAAAAAAAACCATGTGCACTCCACACGTACTCCGCTACCCTCGTAGCCGCTTCCAGCGTGTAGTGCACGCCTGACCTATTCAGGGGGGCCCTACATTTCTCCACCCGATACCGGATGTCGAGAAATTTGCACCCCAGCTCTCCGCAGAATCGTCTGAGCCTCTGGTTTAAGCCTTCCACTCGGCTCCAAACCAGAGGACCGCGATCGGTTCTGGGAACGATACTACAAATAGTTAGCTCTGATTCCACCCCGCGAGCGAGGCTTTCCGCCTTCACCAACTCCTCCAACCGCCTGTACGAACTGAGGATGACCTCTGAACCCAGACGGCAGGAGTCATTGGTGCCGACATGAGCAACAATTTGCAATCGGGTGCACCCAGTGCTCTCTATCGCCGCCGGTAGGGCCTCCTCCACATATCGGATGAGACCCCCCGGCAAGCAGACAGAGTGAACACTGGCCTTATTCCCCGACCTTTCAGCTATTTCCCTAAGGGGCTCCATCACCCACCTAACGTTGGAGCTCCCAATAACTAATAAACCCCTGGTTCTGCTCAAACTCGCTGGCAGAATTTGGAGGTTCAAAATGGCTCTGAGCACTATGGGACTCAACTGCTGTGGTCATAAGTCCCCTAGAACTTAGAACTACTTAAACCTAACTAACCTAAGGACATCACACACATCCATGCTCGAAGCAGGATTCGAGCCTGTGACCGTAGCGGTCGCGCGTTTCCAGACTGTAGCGCCCAGAACCGCCGGCGAATTTGGAGGCTCAACACTTTATAGCCAATGCCGTGTTTATCGTAGATGATACTGTTACGGTGTCCGTACGTCACTATATCGGGATCAGTGCTACGGAGTTGTTCATGCATGACGGATCACAATCAGCAACGTCACCTACACAGTTTTCTCCGTGTAATGTCGCCGTAATACGAGAGATACAATTGTAATAGGACGACTATCTATTTTCAATTGATAGAAAATAGATGTATGTTTCAAAGTGTTACTATTCTTTAAGTATTTCTAAGTTCTAGGGGACTGATGACCACAGATGTTAAGTCCCATAGTGCTCAGAGCCATTTGAACAGCATAATCAGTGGCCAGTGTGACGTACCAAGTACTGTAAACGGTGAAATACGAAAATTACAGATCCATAGTAAGTGATTGATATTTTTTACCAGTATGATTCTACGTTTCTGAATTTTGATTATTTTACATGCAAACCTTGGAAATGAAATGTGTTATAGATATGTTAAGAGAGGCAGGAACTGAGGAGCAACAACTGAACGCCAAACTCTCACCTGAAATGGCAAAGCTGGCCGCCCGGAAATGCAGCTACAATCACCTACAAAAACTAACTGTTGTTGCAAGTACTAAAAACACCGTTGTGTTGCGGATGATAAACGGTTCCATAGATTTATCACATAAGACTGCCGGCATTGAAGCTGTGCTCTTGGTACTATAACGGTCATATTTAAATTGGCCATTACAAATAGAAGCTAAAGATGAGTCACTGATGAGGATTCCCTTATATGAGATCCTACAGGCGAATTTGTAATCCTAGCTATGATTTTGAGGAACCATCAACTGTCAGAAAATAACGGATGCAGTAGCATCACGAGAAAACTCGACAAAGTTACCATAAGATCGTTTTTTTTTTCAATTAGTAATAGGATCTTGTAACAAACAGTTTTAAATAAGACCCACTTTATTGGGAAATAGTTTTTTCTTACCTTCACGGGAAAGACAAGTTAATATAAACGATAATACAAACAAAAAAGAGGAAGCGTAGAGAGATAAATCAACCCATAACGGGAATTCCTTTTGAGAGAGAAAACGAAAGCGCTGTAATAAAGATTAAAGAAACCTTGAGAAAGCGAGGAAAATAGAACCGAATATTTCATACGGTATTTTCGATTGGTGGAATGTGACCGTGTGTTAAACAGTGGAATCTCTGATTGAAGCATTGTTAGATTTTTGTACTTTTCCTGTGTGTTTAGGAAGAAAAGAATAAGATTTACCTGAAGTTTTTAAGTGATGTATTACATGAAATCAAATATTTCATTCCAAACAAAGTATTATCATAATTGACGAGTATTTTACCATCAGAAAAGTGCGAGATTACATGTGATCGTTTGACGATTTATTATATAGCCTGGATTGCTTAAATGGTACCGTGGAACGTCAGCAAAATATTCACGTAAATCAAAGGCTCAACATAAAGCTTGCCGATTTGTATACTGAACATTGCTTTGGAATATTGGTGTACAGAAATTACCAATTAAACATCAAACGGTCCTTTCTGGTACGAGATTTTGTAGCTGATATCTCTAATTAGTCATGGGCTTGGCGTATAGGGGCAAGTTGGTAGTTCCACCAGCGATATGGTAGTCTTAACACCCATCTAACAGGCCATTAAGGTCCAAAGGTACTGACCGGCGGCCGTGTCATTCTCAGACCACAGGCGTCACTGCATGCGGATATGGAGGGGCATGTGGTCAGCACACCGCTCTCACGGCCATACGTCAGTGTCCGAGACTGGAGCCGCTACTTCTCAACCAAGTATCTCTGTTTGCCTCACAAGGGCTGAGCGCGACCCGCTTGCCAACAGCGCTTGGCAGACCGGATGGTCACCCATCCAAGTGCTAGCCCAGCCCGACTGTGGATAACTTCGGTGTTCTGATGGGAACCGGTGTTGCCACTGCGGCAAGGCCGTTGGCGATGTGGCAGTTGTAGTATACATTTAACAGAGGCGGTTGTGTAGATCGTTCGAACCGAGCGGTCTAGTTGCCCGACGAAACTCTGTAGTAGTTCCGAATGGAATGTCACGTGTGCTTCCTGAAAGTAGAAGGTACTTAAGACTGGAGAGTATGGTAGATGTTACAGTATTTCCTGGTCCCATCGATCTAACAAATTACTCAGAGCCTCCGTTCTATGCATCTGTACATTGTCATTTGAAATAATAGGTCGGTTCTAAGGAATCTGTCGACTCTTCTCCCTCGAACGAACAGCAATACAGTGAACTGACGGTCTGCCATTGTGGAACGGTATACGTTCGGACAGAACTTTCACAGTCGTACGCAGGAATCGTCATAATTTTCATGTTTCTGGATTTCTAGAGGACTTTAGATCTGCTTGGTGACCCATAATGATATCATTCGTGCAAATGACTTTTCACATTATAACATCACAGCTTCCTCACCAAATTATGAAATCCCAGCTTCCTCAACCAAATTATAACATTTCAGCTCCTCAACACCAAATTAAAACGTTGCATTAGAGAGGTGTCTGCTTCGTGCAAAAGGTCTTGAGTTCATATTGACGACAAGTAATTCTTCATTACAGACGTTTATTTACAAACAGAACTGACAGACTTCACAGACTCAACAACTGACTCTCCGAGCTAACCGCACTGCATATCCGAACTGAACTGGCAACTCCTAGGTGTATTAATATCTTTCCAAACAATGAGAGTCTTTAACAATGTTTTGTTTACAATACGATAGCAATTCACGACCCAAAACTAAATTAGACATTACAGAATTTTAGTACAGATTAAAGTAAGTAAAAGGATCAGTACATATAAATTCTTACAAGCATAATTTCCAAATAGATTTTATAACATTTTTCTACCAGCTTCTGGATAACCTTCACCAGACTTGCACCGACGTTTCCAGAAATATCTTGACATTTGATTCTGGATATTTCTTGAGTGATTTAGAACAACTATTTATGTGTAAAATGATTTAAATCGTGTTTCAAAACGTAAATAAATCTTTTTAGCAATATTTCTTGATACAAATCGTCTTTCGAAATTAGGTTA
Organism: Schistocerca gregaria; assembly: GCF_023897955.1. Classification (NCBI taxonomy): domain Eukaryota; kingdom Metazoa; phylum Arthropoda; class Insecta; order Orthoptera; family Acrididae; genus Schistocerca; species Schistocerca gregaria. Next base: position 431,023,468 of record NC_064924.1, read on the forward strand.
TGAAACAGTTTTCACAAGTTTTCGTATTTTTGCGATCATAATATAGAACTTCTCCATAGAAAGTTCCAGAAGTGTGCATTAAACGCTCATTCACAGACTTTCTCTTTAGCTGGTGAGCTTTTAAAAGTATCCTGTCCATATTATACGAAATAATTTAGCTCAAAACTGATAATTTATACAATTAATCAGAGCTACAGCAAACAGTGAGTCTTTCTTTTACAAAATGAAATATAATTACAAAATTGAATGAAAATAGGTTACTAACACTAATATATATTTACATTAATTCTATTTTTGTTCTTTCTGTGCAAAATGTCCTAATATTGACACAGTACAATACTTAAACGTCACCAAAGTTTCCCTTTACATTTTGCATATCTGTATCGACATGCCCTAAAAGTCTACAGTATCGAATACTTCAGTATGTCCCAATATGTCCTGTAATGTTACACAACCCCCCCATCAGCACTTCCACGTGAAACACGGAAGGGTTGATGTCCTTACATTACAAAACAGAAAAGTTTTACACATATCTTTGGTGTCTTCTTTCTTGAAGACCGGTGATCTTCTTTCTTGAAGGTCGGTGATCTTCTTCCTTAAAGGTCGGTATACCTCAATGCCACACACTGTATTTTAGTCTCATCTTCACAGTTCGTATGGTTTCCATATACACTGCAGGCTATCACAGGCTGCAATAGCACAGTCCGCTATGAATATACAGCATACAGTGGTCAAACCCAGTTAAACATTAGCAAAAGCATTTAATAGTCGGTGGACCGGTTTTTAAGGACACAGAAATTTGAATTCTCTAAAGTCTAATTACTCAAGAAAATTTACTCTAAATAATTTCTTAAAGCTAAGAGAGGATAGACTGACAGATGGAGAAAATTGATTATACAGGATCACAGAATAAGTGTAAGATGCAATGCCAGAATACGAAAACGAAATATGACAATTGCATAGCTAGGGGACCTAGTGCTCGCCAAACACTTAGCCCACAAAGAATGTATGCTCCCCTGAGGAATCAGATAAATACAACATAACAAAGTATACAGAAATATCCTGGTAAGATTACATATAAAAGTCTATAAACATCTATTATCTAAAATACTTTTTTACATTTTTTTTATACAATTTTAGTTCGGTCACGTTTCGTAGGCCAAAGAGTCTGCCAGAATTTGGGTAGACTAGACGGTAAGCATTCGGATGAGGATTGTCCTGAATCTTGAAAGGTCCAATGTATATGTCAAAAAACTTTTTTAATTCACCACTGATGGCTTTAGACTTCTCTTGTGTTTTAACAAGGACCAAGTCTTCAATTTTAAATTGAGTAGGCTTCAATCTTCTGTCATGTCTACATTTACTCTTATCACCTTGAGATTTCATGGTCTTTCTCACTATTTCCTCTCTCTCTTCAGTACTTAATGGTTTTCAGACTGGAAAATGAATGAAATCACTAATTGGATGTGATGGTTTTTTATTATACTGTATTTCATAAGGCGAAAACCCTGTTGAGGAATGCTGTAGGCTGTTCACAACATCTTCGAATTTCTCAACATAGTCAATCCAACTAGCGTGATCAGTATTGCAGTAGGTTCTAAAGAATCGCCCAATTTCCCTCATGTATCTCTCTGAAGGGTTTCCTGATGGATGATAAGCTGAAATAAGAATGTGACTTATATTTTCATCTTCAACAAAAGCTTTCCATACTCCAGAAGTAAATTGAGTCCCATTGTCTGATAAGATTTTCTGAGGTTTTCCAACCCTGCCAAAATAGTCTCCTCTGATTTTTGAAATAATGCTGTTACTGTTTGCCTTGCGAAGAGGGTATAACTTAATGAATTTTGAAAAAACATCAACCATAACAAAAATGTAGCAATAGCCTCCTCTGGTCTTCGGTAATGGTCCATATAAGTCGACAGCGACTAACTCGTGTTGTTCTTTTGGTAAGATGTTTTGCATCAATCCTCGACAAGTTTGGTTGGATACTTTTACTCTTTGGCACCTGTCACAACCCGTCAAAATTTTTCTAACCCTCCTGGCTGTTGTTAAAGTACACATTTTCTTGGATTTTCTGGATACACTTTTGAATCCCACAATGACCTAAACTTTCATGAATGTACTTGATGAGTACATTGATGTACTGTTCAGGCCAACATAATTTCCATACGTCGCTATCTACACTGTTTCTCTTGAATAGAATCCCCTTGTAGATTTTGTAATAATCTCCCACTTTTTCATGTCCCTTTTTCCCTAAATAACTTTTGACCAGTTTACAGTTCTCATAGCGGTTCTGATTCCGTCGGATGTCATTACAAATGTCTCTGATTTCTTGTTCATTGTCCACCCCTCTTAATTACATAATTTTGAATTATTTTTCACATTCCCCACTGTCATCTTCAAAGTCACCCCTCACAGGTAGTCTAGATAAAGCATCAGCAACTACATTATCGGGTCCTCTAAGATATTTTATTGAGTAATTAAATTGTTGTAACAAGAGTGCCCACCTGGTAATCCTTCCATGATGCAACCTACATTCTTGAATATAAATTAATGCCTTATGGTCTGTGTAGACAACTACCTGGTTTCCCAATAAATAATTTCTGAATTTAGAAAATGCCCAGTAAATTGCCAAAAGCTCTTTCTCGGTAACAGTGTATTGCCTCTCATAATTTTTCAAGGTTCGACTAGCAAAAGCAATAGACCTGTGTTCTATTTTCCCATTTACATTTACTTCTTGGAAAAGGTGAGCACCTAGGCCATAATCACTACTATCTGCCATAATGCAAAAAGGTAATCTTAAATCAGGACGGTACAAAATTTTACTGTTACATAACTGTGTTTTTATTTCTTCAAAAGCAGCTTCACATTCCTGATCCCAAACCCACAATGCGTTTTTCTTCAGCAATCTGTTAAGACTTGGAGCATTTAGAGCTTGGGTACTAATGAACATTCTGTAGTAACCGCACATCCCGAAAAATGACTTTAGTTGTTTCTTGGTTTTTGGAATTGGGAATTTTGCAATTGCCTCAAGTTTTTCAGGATCTGGAAAAATACCTTCCTCAGAAATACTGTGCCCCAGAAACTTCAATTTTTTCATACCAAACTTACATTTAGATAATTTAAGTGACATTCCCCCTTTCCTTAATCTATTGCAAACCTACCTCAAAGTATTAACATGTTCTTCCCAAGTTTCTCCAGTGATAAAAATGTCATCTACATACACAGTTAATTTTGATAAAAGGTCTTTTCCCAAAACAAAGTCAAGTGCTCTAATGAATTCAGCTACTGAGACATTCAGCCCAAATGGTACCACACAATACTGGTGATATCTTCCCCCATTCAAAAAGTCAGTATACTTTCTGGAATCATTTTCTAATTCTACTTGGTGAAATCCTGATGTGAGATCTAAACTGGTCATGTATTTCATTTTTTCAAATTTATGAAGTAATTCGTCTATATTCTCGGGATGATCGGCCTCTCTTTCCAGATACTTATTTAGGTGTCTTGAATCTAGTACAAGCCTGACACTGCCATCACGTTTTGCAACCACTACCAAAGGATTATTGTATTGGCTCTTACTTCTCTCAATGATGCCCCACTCTTCCATCTTTTGAAGTTCCTTTTCTACATCTTTTCTCTTTGCAATGGGTACACTATAAGGTTTTATAAAGAATGGCTCATGTGGTTGTAATCTGAGTTTACATTGATAATTCTTTACTCTGCCAGGTCTATCATCAAAAACATCACAGTAATTCCACAATAATCTTTCTAACTCTACCTTCTGTTCTTGGTTCAAATTATCTGATTCCCGTAATTTTTCTTGAACTATATCCCCATATTCTCCATCATCATAATCCTCAGTAATTTCCTCTACACAATAACCACTGTCTTTAGAAAATGTAACATCCCTAATTTCAATTCCCTTATCAGCACAGTTTTGAACCGACATGTCAGTACTGGAACATACTCTCGTCTTAGGATCAATAAAGGTAAACAAACTCTTTTCCCAATCAAATGCTGCATTAGCTTTTAATATCCAGTCCATACCCAATAGTACATTCTCATTTAGGTCGCTTATTACAAGACATCCTTGAGTAAACTGTACATCATTTATACTGAAGGACAACAACACCTGTCTATTAACAATTTTGCTCAGTTTGCCAGTAATGCCTCTAATTTTTATTCCAACAACTGGTAATTCAACAAAGTCAGGATCATGCTTAATTATATCTCTTAATTTGCTTGAAATGGCACTAATTGGACTCCCTGTGTCAAACAATACCCTTCCCAACCTGCAGTTTAATTTTTATGTATGGACTACCAATAGTGGTGTTTTCCCTTTCTTCCTGTTCTTCATACAAAAGATCTTCTGCTATCTCATCAAATTTACTGGAATGTCTGGATTACTATTTACCTCACACACATCCTGACTAGTACCCCGTTTGATGATTTCATTAGGCTTAAAAGCAGAAACTGATTCACAAATTTCCCTTAATTTGATCTTAACATCATTGTCATCAGTGTAATCTTTAAATTTGTCCCAAACAGATTTCAAAATAATCTCAGATGCATCAGCACAATGAACCCCCCTGTCTCCTGATGTATTACTAAGCTGAACTGGCAGAATCTGATTCTCATGTGGAATGTAGTTAGAGTTCCTGGCACAACTATTCTCAGCACTATTGCTTATAACATCCTCCTTAACTTCAACATAAACTATTCCATCCAATTCACCATCAAAATCTTCTAGTACATAATCACCATTAGCCTTAACATCAACATTATCATCATCATTGCCTGAGCTTACACTACAAACACTACTAGTATCACCAACATTACTCACAACACCATCTTCACTGCCCACATCCACATGAATATCAGACTTTCCAGAAACTTCAGTACGAACATCATTATGACAACTTACATCTAAAACATCACCACACATAAGTTTGTACAATGCAAAATTATCAAAGTTATCCTTACCTTTCATTTCAGCATTAGGTGCTTCTTCTTGATTATATAAATTTGCAATTATATCATCTTCTAAGCCTTCTTCATCAAAGGTAGCCTGGTTCCTATTACAGTTGTTTCTAGTATTTTCTCTGATGACATTCCAAAATTTCCTGTCAAATTTAATTTTTTCATTACCTCTATCTACAGATCGATCATAAGCATACTGTCTATACTGGTTAGGTCTCTGATTATAGTGCTGTCTGTTCCGGGTGAAATTAGCCTGATTTTGAAAATTCCTTGCCCCAAACTGACAGACTCCCAGTGAAGCATTTAGTCGTTTAAAGGCCTATGTCTGTCGTTTCCCTGCCTCGGGTTACCTTCTCTCATGTCATTACCCCAGGACCTGTTTCGATTTTCCCGATCTCTGTTTGAATTAAAGTGCTGATCATTCCTACCAAAATTTCTTCTGTCATTGCTATTATAATTATCCCTGTTGTTGTTAAAGTTTCTTTGTTCACTATTATTTTTATTATTTCCACGGTTTGGCTCCCACCCTCTGTGTGACGAACCTACAAAGTCGTTAAATCTGTTGTTTTGTTCAAAGGCTCTATCAAGTTTGTCCACATATTTCAAGAATTGTTCTATGGACTCATCTGGACCATATACTAAACTCCATTGTACTCTTTTCGGAAGTCTCCGTTTTAGTGCATCAATTTGAGTTAGCTCATCAAATGGCTTATCCAGATGCACTAATTTTTGCAACTGTTTCTCACAATAGGCTTTCATTGACCCATCAGATTCTCTGTAACTAGGACCATTCAAGAATTCACTTTTAATTCGAGCTTGCTCAGTTTCAGACCAAAATTTGGTTAGAAAACATTTTTCGATATCTTCAAAGGACATTTCCGCGGAACAATTCTGATTGGCCCACGAAAGCGCCTCACCATCAAGTAATTTCTTTACAAATTTTATCTTAACACTATCTGTCATTATGGACGTGAACTGCTCCTTGCAGAATTGCATGAAGTCTTTTGGGTGTATATTCTTGTCACTTGGATACGTTTTAATGGGAAAATTTCCCCATACCCCATTACAACTATTACTAAAACGTTTTTGCAACATAGTTTCTTGTATTTCTACAAATTTTCTGTCTACAGTTTTTTCGACATTACCTACTCTACTACAAATTTCTGTGACCTTTTTGTCAGAATCGGATTGCAAAGATTCAATTTCGCTTTCAAAAAATCTTTTTGTCTGGTCAAATTCATTTCTCAATTGAGAATTTTCCTCATTTACAAAATCAACAACTTTTTTAAGTTTTGACTGGTTATTTGAAATTTCGTTACTTAAATCAGTTTCAAGGACAGAAATTTTGCTCTCAACCGTGTCCGCACAACAACTAAGTTCTTTTTGGTTTGACTCAAAAGTAATTCGCCATTCTTCGAGAACCTGATTAGTGTGAGCAATCTGTTCTGTATTTGAATTTATTGCTGATTTGAAATCACACACAGCCTTCGAAATCGACCTGTCCATCTGTTGTTGTGTCTGTTCAATTTGTTGACGTAATTCGGCACGAGAATCGTCCATCTTCGAGTTTAACTCTGAAAACATTTGTTTTAACATTTCCAACATTCCTACACTGTCAGAAGCACTTTCCCTAATAGGTGTACTTGCTACACCGCTGTCAATACTGAAATCTGCGTCTTTTTCCATTATTTTAGAAAGCAGGTACTTATCTTAGTGTCCGTCGGCGGTCGTTGGTGTCCGTGTTTTGCGAAATTTCTTCAATTCCAGGATGGTTTCGCTCGGTTGATTCACTCCTCTTCTTGTGACCCCAGAATCGACGTATTTACTTCTGAAGAATGACTGGTCCGTCGTATATCCTCTTCTTGTAGTCCCAAAACAGACGTATTTTCTTCTTGTGATCCCAGAAGAGACGTATTTTATTTTGAAGAATCACTGGGTGGTCGTCAGATCCTCTGCTTCCTCCACCAAATTATAACATCACAGCTTCCTCACCAAATTATGAAATCCCAGCTTCCTCAACCAAATTATAACATTTCAGCTCCTCAACACCAAATTAAAACGTTGCATTAGAGAGGTGTCTGCTTCGTGCAAAAGGTCTTGAGTTCATATTGACGACAAGTAATTCTTCATTACAGACGTTTATTTACAAACAGAACTGACAGACTTCACAGACTCAACAACTGACTCTCCGAGCTAACCGCACTGCATATCCGAACTGAACTGACAACTCCTAGGTGTATTAATATCTTTCCAAACAATGAGAGTCTTTAACAATGTTTTGTTTACAATACGATAGCAATTCACGACCCAAAACTAAATTAGACATTACAGAAGTTTAGTACAGATTAAAGTAAGTAAAAGGATCAGTGCATATAAATTCTTACAAGCATAATTTCCAAATAGATTTTATAACATTTTTCTACCAGCTTCTGGATAACCTTCACCAGACTTGCACCGACGTTTCCAGAAATATCTTGACATTTGATTCTGGATATTTCTTGAGTGATTTAGAACAACTATTTATGTGTAAAATGATTTAAATCGTGTTTCAAAACGTAAATAAATCTTTTTAGCAATATTTCTTGATACAAATCGTCTTTCGAAATTAGGTTATGAAACAGTTTTCACAAGTTTTCGTATTTTTGCGATCATAATATAGAACTTCTCCATAGAAAGTTCCAGAAGTGTGCATTAAACGCTCATTCACAGACTTTCTCTTTAGCTGGTGAGCTCTTAAAAGTATCCTGTCCATATTATACGAAATAATTTAGCTCAAAACTGATAATTTATACAATTAATCAGAGCTACAGCAAACAGTGAGTCTTTCTTTTACAAAATGAAATATAATTACAAAATTGAATGAAAATAGGTTACTAACACTAATATATATTTAAATTAATTCTATTTTTGTTCTTTCTGTGCAAAATGTCCTAATATTGACACAGTACAATATTTAAACATCACTAAAGTTTCCCTTTACATTTTGCATATCTGTATCGACATGCCCTAAAAGTCTACAGTATCGAATACTTCAATATGTCCCAATATGTCCTGTAATGTTACAACATGTAGCTCTTATAACTCCCCCGTAGTCTCATCCATTGTAATAATACGGCGTAATAAAACCTATCCTTCGCGTTCATAAAATTTCAAGTGGGTACTAGCGGTATCATATCTAGCCATTTCTATATTTTCGTTAAATCATGCGGAACTCATCGTGATACAACTTTCATCACACTCAGATCTCCTTCCAGAAAGTGAATCACAGTCGTATGCACTAATTCTGTCTCATGGTCTAGCTCACGAATCGTTTGGCGTCGATCACTGTTCATTAGCAGTCACTTCTTCTTCATTGATATGGGGATGACCTGACGACGAATGTCTGCCACATTTTGGTGCTTCCCGTTGAAAGATTTTACTCACCTTACCACTGTTCAGTGAGGCAATGGAGATTCCCCGTGAGACTGTTGACGAATCTGATAACACTGTCGTGGAGTCAGTTCTCAGGCGAAAGCAGCTTTTATCCAATTCCGTTGTTCTTGTTTCAAAAATATCGAGACAGCGATGCATTATTTGGCTGCATGAGGCTCTGTTCTCCTCGTAACTGTGCATGCGCGTGATGAGGGAAAATACATTTCCGCTGCGATAATACTGGTTTCCCTAACAATTACAGAAATACTATCCCCCATCCGTGTAGCTCCAACTACCATTTTGCGTTAACAGTCTAATGACTCCCGCCGTGCGGCCATAATTTTGTCAGTAACCTTTTCATACGAATCACCTGAGTATAAATGACAGCTCCGCGTACCTTGTGAACGTGAATTACCGCCATTTGTATACTTACATCACCTGATTGTATTTATGGCTGGTCGTACAATGGCTTAGCTTATCTTGTTCGTCCTTCTATCTCCACATTACTTATTCACCCTCCTGTTATACACTGATGAGCCAATAAAACTGGTACATCAGTCTAATTTCGTGCAGGGGCACCGCGAGCACACAGAAGTGACACAATACGACGCGGCATCGACTCTATTAATGTCCGAAGTAGTGTTGGAGGGAACTGACATGATGAATCCTGCTGGGATGTCCATAAATCCTTGAGAGTACGAGGGGTGAAGATATCTTCAGAACAGCACTTTGCAAGGCATCCCAGACATGCTCAGTAATGTTCATGTCTGGGGAATTTGGTGGCCAGCGGGACTGATAAACTCATAAGTGTGATACTGGAGCCACTCTGTAGCAATTATGGATGTGTGGGGTGTCGCATTGCCCTGTTGGAATTTCCCTAGTCCGTAGCAATGCACAATGGACGTGAATGGATGCAGGAGATCAGCCAGGATGCTTCGTATTTGTCACCTGCCAGAGTCGAATCTAGACGTATCAGGGGTCCCATGTCATTCCAACTGCACAGGCCCCACATCATTACAGGGCCTCCACCAGCTTGAACAGTCCCCTGCTGACGTGCAGGGTTCATGGATTCATTAGGTTGTCTTCATACCCAGACACGTACATTCGCTTTATACAATTTGAAACCTGGCTTCGTCCGACCAGGCAACATGTTTCCAGTCATCAACAGTCCAATGTCGGTGTTGACGGGTCCAGGCGTTGCATAAAAATTTATGTCATGCAGTCATAAAGGGTATGCATTAATGGAATATTACAAATTACTCAAACTCTTGACACGGACTGAAATACTTCTCAATTAAATACTTAGTGAAACTATTCCCTGAAAATTACAAAAGAAATCAATGACAAAAATCAATACTTAATCTATTCGCCTAACAATGGTTTCCCTTGAGAATTCAACTCCTAACGATTATCAGAATTACCGTCTGCTGCTACACACATACACAAACCCTTTTGTTTAAATTAATAAGCGCGCTGCAAATTATAAAAAAAATATCAACTCAATACCAAATCCTGTGTCACTGAAACCTTCCCATCTAATATTGGATGAACGTTTGCTTGCTGACTGAACGCTGCGTCTCTTAAAATCTTTTAACTGCTGCTCTGTCAAGACTACCTGCTGATTATTACGACGAAACATAAAATGTGTTGTCGCCGTGGCCCTCAGTCGTTACCTGAAATTATTAAGACTGATTCTTACCTTTAATTATTTATACTGGATCGCCATCTGACTGCTACAGCAAACTGTGGAATGAATATACTTACTTCTCTTTAACATAATTATAAGCTGCTGGTGGAGTTTCATAATACTTTGTGACTGGAATTCTTTAAGTTGAAGTTAATTTAGATTTGATAAAAGCTGAAGCTCAGTTTAGACTTTTCTTTTAAGATAACAATAAATTCCGTAAAGCATTTACGTGAATGATTTTGGGATAGAAAATTCTTAATGCATTTAATCTGGTAGAAGTTAACTATATTCTGAGAACGATCTTGTCAAACAATTACAAGGGGTATAGTTCTTTACAAAAATTCTTAAAAACTAGCATTGCGCTACATATAGCGAGTGGCTGGCGAGCACACCGCTTCTTTCAAAGTGTTAATTCATACCTCGCTTACAGCGACCTCCTCTCATGTCTCGCTAGCTACGACTGCCTCGTCTCACATCTTACTCGCAACTGCTCGCTTCCAACGCTCAATGCTACAAAAGTGCGGTCTCGCCGCCAACAATGGTTTTTGGTGCAGACAATCCCTGCTACCATTACAGATGTATTACTGCGCGCTGTTTCCCGCTCTTTCTCAAAATGTATCTATGCGCGGTTTCCCGCTCTTTCTCAATAATACACAATGCAATTGAATTAACAAAACAATTTAAATAAGAAACAGTTCAGATAATTACATGCTAAAACAGTTTAAATACGCCTATTACATAATTACATATGCCGCTACTCGGCTTTCTTAAAATTTTACTACGTTGTTGAGTCATATGGACTCAACATAAGTATAAAATTTGATTATAGAAAATAGTTTGAACAAAGTGTATACACAAATGCTGTCATACGAAATGATTTGTCTATCTCTAATAAAGAGAATATGTAAATAGAAAGGGTTTTAGTAGGAATTGTACATCAAGTAAAATTTGGTTCCCTTAAATTTAACAACAAGAATAAGAGTAAATGTGAAAATCAATATACAGATCATATGAAGCAATTGAAAGTTTACATTATGAAACATTTAATTCAAATTGGCATCTCTTAGTACCACAATTAAGGAAGGTACAAAAGGAATTGGATAGCATGGTCAAAGCACTGGCAACTGTCTGTGAATGCACTCAAAAGTCTGTTCCTTTCCCTCACATAGCACAACACCAGGTTTCGCCATGTGATTCCATCATCGCCTTGCTCCATAGTTTTAGTGTACCCAAACACTAAGTACGTCGTCGAATAGCCTGAGTTGCCGCAGCCACATCAGGATTAAGTTCCATCTCCAATGGTCCATTAAGGTTGTTGGTGTGCATCTAGGTATGCAAACACCTATTGTCGTACATCATACTGTGGTGTGTATCTAGGTATGCAGGCACCAATTGACATACATCGGGCTGTGGTGTGCATCTAGGTATGCAAACACCTCGTCGAGAACATCATTGGTTGAAGTCACGTGTTTCACAATTCACTGATTCTGTGCTCAATAACCATGGGGATGCTCAGGAATTAAGGTACGGGTAAAATTGTTTTGGCAATGGGTTCACGGACATTGTTGGTACCATAATTTGACTACCAAATAATTTTCCCTATGACAAAATATGTTGTGTCGTAATTTGTAACAATATGTAGTTTTAATTTAAGAATTCTTCCAGAAAATTATTCCCATATATAAAAGACATAAAAGTTCCTACTTATTCAGTATTTGATAGTATACAGATTTGTTATAGACAAGTACATTATTACTTATTCTGTATTTACATATCTTAGTTTCTTACATCATTAATTATAAATTTTGTTGACAATGCATTTCTTGACTTACTGTCCTAAAATTTTATCTTCCATTCAGGGGTGTAGTCGTCAGTTATGAGTCGTCAAATGTCAGGTCATAATATACAATAAAATTACTGTCATAAAATTATTTAAAGTATTCTTTTGCAGCTGAAAATTAAGGTAAACATTATTCTGGTTAGACATTGTAATGTGTGGTCCCCATCCATAGTGTTGCAATGTGTCACATGCTAGCAAAATTATTTCTTAACATTATACATTTCTTATATACTAACATAACATACACATTCTTCTTCTGCATCTGTGTCAACTCTCTGCATAACCTGTTATAAACATTCAGCATTAATTAACGTCAGCGCACGGCATGACTTATTATAAAACATTCAGTATTAATTATCGTCAGTGCACGGCATGACTTCAATAAACATCTTCTGGTACTTCTCGTCCGCTCCTGGCATGACCTATAAAACACTTTATCATAATATTAACTGCTGCAAAATCACGTCAGTTCCCGGCATGACCTATAAAATTTCTGTAATGACAATTAGCGTCAGCTATCTGCGTGACCTAAAGATTCACATCCTTATTCTAACTAAAACTACGTTTCATTTTGATGACGTGTGACAACAATGCTGCATTCTGGAATAAAGAGTACATGTTAATGTTACCACTAAAATAATTGATTAATGAACGATCTATATTATCAGTTTAGCTATTGCAAAAAAATCGACATTTTCTTAAGTAATTATGTCACGTTATAAAAAAAAATTTCTTTCATTTATGAGCTCTCAGTGCACAAATTCATACGTCGTGTCGTTGTCTGCATGTTCTCTTTAAGTTAGGAAATGTTTCTCGTGTTTTTATTTGTCTTGGCTGGCGTAGCATCATTAAGTACTGCTGTGTTCTTTAAGGTACGGTGAAATATTAGCGGCCCGCTGCGTGTCGCGGCTTTGTTTGTTACTGAAGCGCGCTGAAACTACCATTGTTGCATACTTACGTGTCACGCCGTCCTTTCGTCAGCTGAAATGCAAAAATTTAAGTCAAGAAATGTTTCACGTTGGATACATGATGATTCCCTAATGATTTCTTCTTACGTAGCGTTTCCACATGCACTACATTAGCGTGTGGAATATTACGAACTCTGTAAGGGCCTGCATACAGAAGTTCGAATTTACGGCATCTGTGCTTACCTTTGTTGGAAAGAAAATGAGTGCGAATCAGTACTTTGTCGCCAGCTCGTACTTCTGTAGTCGACTTACGTGCTTCTGTTGTTTCTTCCGCCGATCTGCAGCTCTTTTAGTGTTTGCTAATGCTGTGTCTATTATTTCACAATGTCGAAGCCTACGCGTCTTAGGAAAAGTAATTAGTTCGGTAATTTTGTTCGGTGGGTCTTTATTTGTCAGTATTACGGTTGGTGATAGCATCGTAGATTCATTGGGTATTGCATTTATCACTTCTTGAAATTGTAAAATATATTTATCCCATGTTGTACGTCTTTTATGACAATAAATTCTGCATAACTTCCCGATCTCTTTCATTATTCTTTCTGATGGGTTGGAAGAACTGTGATATCTTGATATGTAAATAGGTGTTATGTTCTTACTTTCTAACATTTTCTTCCATACGTCTGACCTAAACTGCGGACCGTTATCCGAAATAACCTTCTGTACACGTCCTACTACTGATAGAAAATCTCTTACAAACGCTCTTGATACTGTTCTTGCTGTTGCTTTCCTTAGTGGAGAAAATGTTACAAATTTGGATGTTAGTTCTACAGCTACAAATATATAACTATAACCATTATTTGTTCTGGGGATTGGACCGAAAAGATCCACTGCTGCCATGTGTCTTAACTTAACCGGTATGATGGGATACAATTGTGGAATGTGTGACACTGTTGATGATTTAGCTTTTTGACATATCTTGCATGATGCTATTACTTTTCTTATGTGTTTTTCCATGTTATTAAAGTGGCAATTTTGTCGCAGAATCAGAAAGCATTTCCTCGCTCCGTAGTGTCCATAACTTAGATGTGTATACCATATCAGTTTATTTACGATCCCTTCCGGAATGCATAAAAGCCAATTATTACCGTCTCGGTATGATCGAATAAAGAGTATATTTTGATGTACAGTGTAATGAAGTCTGACTTTAGCGTTACTTCTGTCTTTCAAAAGCGTTACAATCTCTTTCAGTGTTTCATCTTTCTGCTGTTCTCTCTCTATATCCTGTAATGCTGCTGATATAAAGTTTTCGAAAGCTACTTGTTTAATATACATAATAATATGGTTGTTGTAGCAAAAGGTATTTTCTTTCTCCATGCGTTTATTGTGAATGGACCTCGACAATGCGTCGGCAACAGTATTCTGCGTGCCTGGAATGTGTATAATGGTAAAATCAAACTCTTGTAAGTATAATTTCCAGCGGCTTAATCTATCGTGCGTAAGTTTTGCTAACAATAAAAACTGGATTGCTCGGTGATCGGTATATATTGTTGTATGTCGGCCATATAGAAAATGACGGAATCGCTTAAAAGCGTAAATTACACATAGTGTCTCTAATTCTGTTACAGAATAATTGCGCTCTGCTGGAGAAAGTATCCTGCTTGCAAAAGCAATGTGTTTCACGACTGTCTTATCTTCTTCCTTTATTTCTTGGAAAATATGTACTCCTAGTGCTGTGGTTGAACTATCTGTTGCAACGGAAAAGTTTTGTGTTGGGTCAGGGTGTGATAACAAAGGTGCTTTTAATAATGCTTCTTTCAAGTTCTCGAATTCAGCTTCAACGTCTTCATTCCATGAACAAAGTGTGTTTTTACTTGTAAGCTGGTATAGCAAGGGCGTGTCTAATGCTTTGTAGTGGATAAATTTTCTAAAATAATTGATAAGACCTAAAAAGCTCCGAAGTTCCTTTTTGTTTGTTGGCACGTCGATGTCTTTCAGTGCTTGCAATTTGTCCGGGTCTGGTGCGATACCTGTTTGTGAGATAATGTGCCCTAGAAATTTTATTGACGCTTTACCAAATTCAGATTTACGCAAGTTTATAGTTATACCATTCTGCTCGAATGTATTCAGTAATTGTTGAAGAGTATGATTGTGTTGTTCCCAGTTTTCTGCTGCAATTAAAATGTCATCGACATATGTAGTAATTTTGTTTTTCAGATCTTGTGGTAGAATAGTATTCATGCCTCGTATAAAGGCGGCAGACGAAATCGTTAGTCCAAACGGAAGTTTACAAAATTGATAGCATTCCCCAAAGCAAAGGAATGCCGTATATTTTCGGCAATTTGGGTGTAGTTGGATTTGCCAAAACCCTGATTTGAGGTCGAGTGTAGTATAAATGGAGGTGCCATGAAATTTTTGCAGTAACTCTTCTAACGTCTGTGGTCGGTCGGTTTCTGTAATGATTATTTTATTAACTTGACGTGAATCTAAAACTAAACGTAGTGATCCATCCTTCTTTTCAACAATGTGTAGTGGATTTATATATTGGCTGGCTGCTGGTTCTATTATTCCTTGATCGATCATTGCTCGTAATTCTTTCTTAACTGCTTCTGTGTGTATGTGTGGGATTGGATAATGCTTTGCTTTGAAAGTCTCGTGTGGTTTCACCTGAAATTCGTACATAAATCCTGTCATTGTTCCTGGAACATTGGCAAAAACTGCTTTGTGTTGTACCAGAATATTTTCAAGTTTTGTGCGTTCTGCGTCGCATTTTGCTACACTATTGTCTACCTTGCGTGTAATTGTCTCGAACATATTGTACTCCTGTTCCTCTACCAAGTCATTATTAAGTGTGTTCGTGTATAGTGCGATATAACAATTGTTATCTTGAGAATCAGTAATAATCTCGATCCTGTGCATATTTTGTTCTTCGGAGGATACTGTGTTTTGAAATCTTACGATCACTTCCCTGTTTTCCTTTTGTAGTGTGAGGTATGACGATTTGAAGTCAATCTTCGCATCGTACTGAACAAGAAAATTTATTCCTAATATCATGTCTGTTGTTAAATTCGGAACTATCCAACAATCACTGTGGAACGTTTCCCCTGCAAAAACAAATGTTAATTGTGTCTGTCTTTTAACTTCAATGCCTTTTCCTGCAAAAGCTCCCTTGACCTTCGTTCTGTTTAAAGGAAATACTGGGTAATCATTATTGCTATTGCATCTGTTAAATGTGTCTTCGTTAATTACGCACATAGGTGAACCTGAATCAATTATCGCTAAAATATTGTAAGACTGTAAATTTATCTCTATTATTGGGTGATATATTGTTTTCTGTAGGATTGGTTTTTCCTGTAACAATGTGTCTCTCACGTCGTCAAATGTAATGGCATTTTCGGTCGTTATGTTTTCTCTGTGTGATTTCATAGTATCGACATTAAGAGATTCATTGCAGGTTTCCTCTAGTCATAATTCTTCCGATATGTGATTTTCAGCTTGGGAGTTTGGTATGTGTTCTATCAACTGTACAGTTCTGCCGTTTTGATTATTAGCAGTGTCTGGTGGATGAAATCTGGTGTCTGGTACATTCATACGGTAACGCAGCTGTTGGGCCCTGTTGTAGTTTCCGTTAAAATTGTCATTGTGGAACGTCCTCGGCGGTCTGTGTTCGTTTTCTTTTCTCCTGTCGTTATAACTGTGACTGTACGGCAGCCCACCTGCACCCCGTAGAAACGTTTGTTTTTGTTCATTTTGCGGTCGACCCGCGTAATGGCCTTCCCCGGTCGCATTATCTGAGCGATGATTCATATGGAAATTTGACCTATTCGGTTGCGTGCTAAGTCTCGGATTCTGTTGCTGTCCTGAATATAAATTTACCGTGTCAGTATAATGTTTTTCATTACTCCTGTTTTCGTTGTCATTTTCGATGCGAAAGCGTTTACTCGGATTGTTATTACCAAATCGTGTTTGTTCAAAAGTAGCTGAGTTTGTTTGTTTTCCGTTCTGTCGTGAAAAATTTTTGTTAACAAATGCGTAGTCTGCTTGGTGTGCTTTTAATAGTTGTAAGATGTCTCTAAAAGCGGATACATTGTCCTTTTGTTGCCCTGTCAGTAATGACACTTTCAAAGCCCTGGGCAGTTTTGAAATGCAAAGCTGTATTAATGCCGATTGACTGTATGGCTCGTTGAGGTACTGGTTCTGTTCCACCATGTACTCGAAAAATTGTGTGATTGTTGGAAAGGTAGAATTTTCAAAGTTTGGCAAACAAAGTAGCCGATCTTTGATGCTGTTTTGTGTAGTGTCAGACCAATATGCTTATAAAAATGCTTCCTCAAATGCTTCTACGGAAAAACATTGTCTAGCAATTGGTCGCATTCGTCGTGCTGGTTCTCCTTCAAGAAAACTGACAATAAATTCTAACTTATGTTGTACTGGCCATGATGGTGGAAGTACTCCCCTGAACTGTTGGATAAAATCCAACGGATGTATTTGCGCCCTGTCGTTTTTAAATGTTTTAAACTTTCTAACTGAAAGAAAATGTTTGTGATCAAAACTGTCATGTCTGTGTGTGTAAGTGTTGTCGTATTGTCTTGAATATGGATTCGGGTGTCTTTCTTCCTGGGTAAAATCTCTTACTCTCTGAAGTCTACCAACATTATATGTATTATGGATCTGAGGCATTTCGTAACGGTGTGTGTTCTGTTGAAAATGATTATGTGCGGCGGTTTCTTGTGCGTCCGCTATCTCTTGCTCTAGAGAATTCATTTGCTGATGCAATGAATCATTACGCGATTTTAGATCTGTGATAGTTTGTTGTATATTTGTCAATGGCGTGTTATTACTATTAGAGTTCTGTTGCACTGGGACTGGTGCAGTGTCGTCTGATCTCTCGTCATTGTTAGTATCTAAAAGATCTATTCTTGTAGTGAGTTCATTGATCTTTTCTGTCAGTTCGTTTCGTAATTTACGGTTGCTTTTGGTGACTTTCTTAAATTCTGCCTTTAAATTTTCTGTGTCATGGTTAATTTCTATGTGTTCTATTTTGTCAGTTAGTGTCTGAACGTCCTCTGTTAATTTATCTTTAACATTCTGGATTTCAGTGTCTGCAGAAGTTTTCACATCGATTGTCTGTGTTTGGATTTCTGTAAGCCTGTCTTGTATTTGATTATTTGTTTCTTTGACCGTTTCGATTTCTTCCAAGATCGACTGTATGTGATTGTCTACATATGTTTTGCCCTGGGCAAACACTTTCTTTTTATCGTCCTGACGCTGTTTAGTGATTGTTTGTAGTAATTCTTTTCGTTCTTTATCCTGCGATCGCACCAGTTTACGGTGACGTATCAAACAGTTTTCTGTGTGATTGTTAAAACGTTCATCAATCTGAGCGTTTTGTTTAGCAAAGTTTTCTGTCATTGTTTCCCGTATACTAACTGCAAATGTTGCTTGGTTATCGGATATTTCTTGAATTTTGTCGCGTAATTCTTGTGTTGATTGTGAACATTTTTCAGCGACTGTTTGAATTTCTACTTTGATTTCGTGTTTTAGATTTTGGTACATGTTGTCTAATTTCTGATCTGTGTGTGCGTGTTCTGCCTTAATTTCGTTTTTTAGATCTTGTGACCTTTTTTCTAATTCTTGTGACCCTCTGTTAAAGTTTTGATTCATGTCTTGTCTCATTTGTAGCAAAAATGCCATTATTGGATCCGTTTCGGATTGACTTCTGTGTGTATTTGTATTCGTTGTTAAAGGCTGTAGATCTGTGTTCATTTGAACATCCTCAGATGATTGTGACTGCGTCACGTTTTCCGTAATTTCGGAATTTTGGTCATGAGAACTGTTGGATCTGCTACACAGGTTGTGTAGCTGTGTACCGTTTGAATCTAAATCAGTGCTTAATGGAGTCTCTCTGTCTGACTGCATTGTAGTGGTTTCGTTACTGAAACTGTTATGTCTACTATGCGGAATTTGTGACTGTGTACCGTCTGTTCCATTTAATGCCAAATTATTTTGCACTACCGTTTCATTGTCTGTGGGCATTTCTGAAGTTACTTGTTCGTTAAACGCTTCCATATTGTTACAGTTATTAAATGTCTGTTCACCTAACGTTTCAGAATCAGGGTTTTCACACGTATTATTACTGCCTATTCCAGAAAAGAATCTCTCGTCAGTATTTTGTACAGTTTTATCAGTTTGAGAACGAGTAATTATTCTGCGGGACATTGTCTATAATCATCACACGCAACAAAATATATCACTGTTCAAAGCGGATTCAACACTGAACAAACACTTTTCCACGCCGAATCAATAAAGCAAACAGAATTGCCGATGACCTGTGAATAAAAGTTATACACTTTAGTATATGCGTTGCGCCACTTAACAGTAACTTATTCACACTATTATCAAAGTCAGTATATTCATATCCACAGTAGATTCACTAAAATGTCGTACTGAATGGATATCGCCAAGTGAAACCTTCCCATCTAATATTGGATGAACGTTTGCTTGCTGACTGAACGCTGCGTCTCTTAAAATCTTTTAACTGCTGCTCTGTCAAGACTACCTGCTGATTATTACGACGAAACATAAAATGTGTTGTCGCCGTGGCCCTCAGTCGTTACCTGAAATTATTAAGACTGATTCTTACCTTTAATTATTTATACTGGATCGCCATCTGACTGCTACAGCAAACTGTGGAATGAATATACTTACTTCTCTTTTACATAATTATAAGCTGCTGGTGGAGTTTCATAATACTTTGTGACTGGAATTCTTTAAGTTGAAGTTAATTTAGATTTGATAAAAGCTGAAGCTCAGTTTAGACTTTTCTTTTAAGATAACAATAAATTCCGTAAAGCATTTACGTGAATGATTTTGGGATAGAAAATTCTTAATGCATTTAATCTGGTAGAAGTTAACTATATTCTGAGAACGATCTTGTCAAACAATTACAAGGGGTATAGTTCTTTACAAAAATTCTTAAAAACTAGCATTGCGCTACATATAGCGAGTGGCTGGCGAGCACACCGCTTCTTTCAAAGTGTTAATTCATACCTCGCTTACAGCGACCTCCTCTCATGTCTCGCTAGCTACGACTGCCTCGTCTCACATCTTACTCGCAACTGCTCGCTTCCAACGCTCAATGCTACAAAAGTGCGGTCTCGCCGCCAACAATGGTTTTTGGTGCAGACAATCCCTGCTACCATTACAGATGTATTACTGCGCGCTGTTTCCCGCTCTTTCTCAAAATGTATCTATGCGCGGTTTCCCGCTCTTTCTCAATAATACACAATGCAATTGAATTAACAAAACAATTTAAATAAGAAACAGTTCAGATAATTACATGCTAAAACAGTTTAAATACGCCTATTACATAATTACATCACTGCTGGCGGACACGGCAATACGGCAGCTCGGCGACGACCCCTCGCCCAACACACGTGCTCACAACAGCAGGCGGGCTCATACACTGGCTTCCAAACTGCCACTAATTAATCCGTGTGCTGCGAAGCACGACAACAATATCTTAGATTCCACAACTTGTGTATGCGCGCTGTAGCCAACCTTTAAATCCTAAGAGAGTATTGCCAACTCTCATCTTATACAGGGTGTTACAAAAAGGTACGGCCAAACTTTCAGGAAACATTCCTCACACGCAAATAAAGAAAAGACGTTAAGTGGACATGTGTCCGGAAACGCTTAATTTCCATGTTAGAGCTCATTTTAGTTTCGTCAGTAAGTACTCTACTTCCTCGATTCACCGCCAGTTGGCCCAATTGAAGGAAGGTAGCGTTGACTTCGGTGCTTATGTTGACATGCGACTCATTGCTCTACAGTACTAGGATCAAGCACATCAGTACGTAGCATCAACAGGTTAGTGTTCATCACGAACGTAGTTTTGCAGTCAGTGCAATGTTTACAAATGCGGAGTTGGCAGATGCCCATTTGATGTATGGATTATCACGGGGCAGTAGCCGTAGCGCGGTACGTTTGTATCGAGACAGATTTCCAGAACGAAGGTGTCCCGACAGGAAGACGTTTGAAGCAATTGATCGGCGTCTTAGGGAGCACGGAACATTCCAGCCTATGACTCGCGACTGGAGAAGACCTAGAACGACGAGGACACCTGCAATGGACAATTCTTCGTGCAGTTGACAATAACCCTAATGTCAGCGTCAGAGAAGTTGCTGCTGTACAAGCTAACGTTGACCACGTCACTGTATGGAGAGTGCTACGGGAGAACCAGTTGTTTCCGTACCATGTGCAGCGTGTGCAGGGACTATCAGCAGCTGATTGGCCTCCACCTGTACACTACTGCGAATGGCTCATCCAACAATGTGTCAGTCCTCATTTCAGTGCAAATGTTCTCTTTACGGATGAAGCTTCATTCTAACGTGATCAAATTGTAACTTTTCACAATCAACATGTGTGGGCTGACGAGAATCCGCACGCAATTGTGCAAACACGTCATCAACACAAATTTTCTGTGAACGTTTGGGCAGGCATTGTTGGTGATGTCTTGATTGGGCCCCATGTTCTTCCACCTACGCTCAATGGAGCACGTTATCATGATTTCATACGGGATACTCTACCTGTGCTGCTAGAATATGTGCCTTTACAAGTACGACACAACATGTGGTTCATGCACGATGGAGCTCCTGCACATTTCAGTTGAAGTGTTCGTACGTTTCTCAACAACAGATTCGGTGACCGATGGATTGGTAGAGGCGGACCAATTCCATGGCCTCCACGTTCTCCTGACCTCAACCCTCTTGACTTTCATTTATGAGGGCATTTGAAAGCTCTTGTCTACGCAACCGCGGTACCAAATGTAGAGACTCTTCGTGCTCGTATTGTGGACGGCTGTGATCCAATACGCCATTCTCCAGGGCTGCATCAGCGCATCAGGGATTCCATGCGACGGAGGGTAGATGGATGTATCCTCGCTAAAGGACGACATTTTGAACATTTCCTGTAACAAAGTGTTTGAAGTCACATAGGTACGTTCTGTTGCTGTGTGTTTCCACCCTGTATAGGTGTGGCGACCAGAGCACCGTATTGTTCCTATTGACATATCTCTCTATTTAAATATGCATCCTTGTACCCAACGACCTACATAAACAACATAGACTGGTCGTGGCACCGCCATCTTTGAAGCAACTTGAAAACTGAGCTGCCATGTCTTGCAATGTCAAGGTGCAGCCTACACGTCGTATGCTAATACTGAATGTTGTTATTGTTTACTACGCATGGCGTTAAAGAAAGCCAATCTGCACTGACAATCTGATTTGTCTACTGTAAAATATATAGTGAGAAGGCTAAAAGAAATGAAACGCACTTCTGACAACGATTAATTGAAAAGTTTGCTACTAAATGTTGCAGTTCATTTCGCTGCAATGCCATATAAATTAGGTGAAAAAGAATTTTAAATAGTTCAGTAGGTCCAAAAACGATCTATTGACAGCGCAGGACCTTTCATTGTCCCTTAAACAGTATAAGTTTGTATATATTTGCCGAATATGTTTCCCTCTTTCTTCCATTGGCCTGGTTTTTGCACAAATGTTGTAACCTACAATTAAAATACACTCCTGGAAATTGAAATAAGAACACCGTGAATTCATTGTCCCAGGAAGGGGAAACTTTATTGACACATTCCTGGGGTGAGATACATCACATGATCACACTGACAGAACCACAGGCACATAGACATAGGCAACAGAGCATGCACAATGTCGGCACTAGTACAGTGTATATCCACATTTCGCAGCAATGCAGACTGCTATTCTCCCATGGAGACGATCGTAGAGATGCTGGATGTAGTCCTGTGGAACGGCTTGCCATGCCATTTCCACCTGGCGCCTCAGCTGGACCAGCGTTCGTGCTGGACGTGCAGACCGCGTGAGACGACACTTCATCCAGTCCCAAACATGCTCAATGGGGGACAGATCCAGAGATCTTGCTGGCCAGGGTAGTTGACTTACACCTTTTAGAGCACGTTGGGTGGCACGGGATACATGCGGACGTGCATTGTCCTGTTGGACCTTGCCGGTCTAGGAATGGTAGAACGATGGGTTCGATGACGGTTTGGATGTACCGTGCACTATTCAGTGCCCCTCGACGATCACCAGAGGTGTACGGCCAGTGTAGGAGATCGCTCCCCACACCATGATGCCGGGTGTTGGCCCTGTGTGCCTGGTCGTATGCAGTCCTGATTGTGGCGCTCACCTGTACGGCACCAAACACGCATACGACCATCATTGGCACCAAGGCAGAAGCGACTCTCATCGCTGAAGACGACACGTCTCCATTTGTCCCTCCATTCACGCCTGTCGCGGCACCACTGGAGGCGGGCTGCACGATGTTGGGGCGTGAGCGGAAGACGGCCTAACGGTGTGCGGGACCGTAGCCCAGCTTCATGGAGACGGTTGCGAATGGTCCTCGCCGATACCCCAAGAGCAACAGTGTCCCTAATTTGCTGGGAAGTGGCGGTGCGGTCCCCTACGGCACTGCGTAGGATCTTACGGCCTTGGCGTGCATCCGTGCATCGCTGCGGTCCGGTCCCAGGTAGACGGGCACGTGCACCTTCCGCCGACCACTGGCGACAACATCGATGTACTGTGGAGACCTCACGCCCCACGTGTTGAGCAATTCGGCGGTACGTCCACCCGGCCTCCCGCATGCCCACTATACGCCATCGCTCAAAGTCCGTCAACTGCACATACGGTTCACGTCCACGCTGTCGCGGCATGCTACCAGTGTTAAAGACTGTGATGGAGCTCCGTATGCCACGGCAAACTGGCTGACACTGACGGCGGCGGTGCACAAATGCTGCGCAGCTAGCGCCATTCGACGGCCAACCCCGCGGTTCCTGGTGTGTCCGCTGTGCCGTGCGTGTGATCATTGCTTGTACAACCCTCTCGCAGTGTCCGGAGCAAGTATGGTGGGTCTGACACACCGGTGTCAATGTGTTCTTTTTTCCATTTCCAGGAGTGTACGATTTTAACAACATCCTGACTAGAAAAGAGTAATGTGACTCTTCTCCAAATTCAGCTGGCACCATTATATGGTCAAAATCGAGTAAATAAATTCGGCCTGTCATCCAACATTCTGAACAATTCCACACACAACTACAGAAGGAAGTTCTTCTTCCATATTAAGGTTTGACAGTCCCTGAAAACCATTTCTGCCACTGTTAAAAATTTGAATACATCCTTTGAAGCAGTTTAAAAACTATTTTTGATACACTTTATTGCAATGAAACCTGTTTTCCATCAGTTTCCTCCAATTTACAGAGGTACTGCTGCAGTAAATTACGTTGCACACTTCCTGTTAAACTATCAAGAAAACAATAGCCAACAGGAATTTTCCAACTCTTATTAATCCCAGTGACCCTAAAAACTAGTGCCACTTTTGCTATTTGGGTATCATCACTTTCCTCACATCCTTGCCCTAAGTCAACATAACCTCAGACCTTATTACCATCTCATATGAAGTCCTTTCTAAAAGCCACCTCATCGAATATAAGTGCAGCTAAAATAGGTCCTGAACTTCGTTGAACCTCATCTGCTAATTTTTTAAGCTTTCTTCTGTAAATCTAGGACTGCCATTTACTGTATTTGCCCTACTGCGGAGTGTTCGAGGATGGAGTAATTTGACAAACTTCCTCAAATAATTATAAGATTTGGAGGAGTAAAAATTGAGTGTAAGGGCAAACTGTCTTATTTCTTTAGGATATTCAGGAGTAGAACATCTGTTTTGCATTACAAAAGTTGCTTCCGAATATCAGTATTTTTGTCACATCCTATCAGTTCAGAAGCACGGCCTACAACCACTGTTTTTTATGTCACAATTTGTTTCTTCTTTCTTGAAACACTTTGGCTTGCATGTTTCGCTTGCTTCGTCAGCTTCTCGGTCCTTTTCTGTAGTGCCCAATAATTCTGTTTCAATCTTTTGGGCTAGGCAAACAATAAGAACGATCTGTATGATCATTCTGATTCACTCTTTCACCTACAAAAATGAAGTTTTATCATTAAGCTTTATTTTTCCTTTAAACATACATAGATTAATAGTAAAATTCACACATAACCCATATAGCAAATAAATAACAGCAAACTATTTTACCTGATTCATTTGATAAGGAAGATGACTCTTCACTGACAGGCGTTTCCTTGGTTGTCTCTATACTATAGTTGTTTTCTGCAGATGGTCAAGAAACGTAAATATTATCGGTAATGCGATTGCCGGAAGTCGCCTTTTCTCGTTTGTACTATACATGTATCTATCTTCAAAGTAAAACGAGCATATGTAGCTATTTTGAGTTGGCTACCTATCGACTTAACAGCTCTTTCTTTTTCAGAGGAAATCTAAAAGTAAAGAGACGTGTATACAGTAGCTTATTGACAATTTGTATGTAGCTTAAACACGAAAATGATGCACAAGACGCTAAGTACAACACGCATTTAGATACTCACCTGAAATATGATATTCCAGTTGTTGTATCACTTCTATTAGCGCAACTGTTCACTGCACACGATTCGCGATCGGTCAATAAGACTTTTAAAACAAATTACAACAGGAAAACAGTGATTTCCTAACGCCAGTACTATACACCAAATGTAAATACACTGAAATTTACACGTTTCAAAAAATGGCGGCCGGTGTTGCTTTTTGCTGCCGCTGAGAGCGCTGTTACCTCACAGATAACCATTCTATGTAGTTTATATACCTCCTTGCCTGTACCAGTATCTTTGGTGCTTGAGTGTATATTGTCCCAGGTACTGAAATCCGTCCACCTTTTGCCTTTTGCCTTTTGGTTTTTTTCCATTCTGAAATATTTAGGCGATCTGCCATCCTTACCGACACTTTGACTGCGTCACTATACTTGTTTCACAGGTCAGTTAACCCTAGGAAGGGAGGGAGTATTCTGTGACCGCCCCCGCTACGGTCAGGTTCCGCGACAGCGGCCTCGCAGCAGCCGGCCCGCCAGCGAGCGACGCGAATTAATTCCGGGCCGGCGGCCGGTGCGGGGCGGCGTCGTAATTGGCGACCGTAACGAGCAGAACAGGGCCGAACAGAGGCGAGGCGAGCCCGGCCGGGGCGGCGCGGGCCGCCCGGGGACCGGCGGGATTTAGCGGCGGCCGGCTACCGCGAATCGCCGCCCGCCACTGTGCGCTGCGCGTCGCCGCAGGATAAGCCACCGGGTAATTGGCAGGCGGCGGCAGTGGGCACGCGAGCCCAATTACTGCCGCGGATTCCGGCGAGCGGCCGCCGCTGACCGCGCGGCTAAAAACCCCCACCAGCTGTCCGGTCCGCGCCAGCCTTTTTCCGCCCGCGCTTTTTGACATTGTGAGCTCCCGCGGTCGTTAGCTGGGCGGCGCGGCGTTTCTTTCCGAGTAACGGTACGCGCTTGTCGATGTGGACACCCTGGCGGTGGGGTCCATTGGGTACAAATAGGGCGCTGGCGATTTGTTACGACCGACGCGCGCACACTCGATACGTGTACGCACTTCTTAAGTGGGAAACTTTTTCGTACAACCGCCGGCCGAGTCAGACGTGCCGCAGATGAAAAGCTGCAACTACCTTACTGCCTCTTCCACGGGGTTGTATCCATCAGTTTTCACCTGATAAAGTCCGCTTACTACTTTTTAACTCCGACAGTAATTGTGTTTTTCCAGTATTTGTTCATATCCTTTGCGTTTGTGTCGGACGAAAAATTCTAACGCTATTTTTAATAGGGCCAGGATCACGTTCACGAAGTGGTATTTTATTAACTGCACAAATGGTATAATTCCTAACTCGCATTCCACAAGTTTTTGTTGTAAATACACTACTGGCCATTAAAATTGCTACACCACGAACATGACGTGCTACAGACGCGAAATTTAACCGACAGGAAGAAGATACTGTGATATGCAAATGATTAGCATTTAAGAGCATTCACACAAGGTTGGCGCCGGTGGCGACACGTACGACGTGCTGGCATGAGGAAAGTTTCCTACCGATTACTCATACACAAACAGCAGTTGACTGGCGTTGCCTGGTGAAACGTTGTTGTGATGCCTCGTGTAAGGAGGAGAAATGCGTACCATCACGTTTCCGACTTTGATAAATGTCGGCCTGTATCGCGATTGCGGTTTATCGTATCGCGACATTGCTGCTCGCGTTGGTAGGGATCAAATTACATTTAGCAGAATATGTATTCGGTGGATTGAGGAGGGTAATAAGGAACGCCGTGTTGGATCCCAACGGCCTCGTATCACTAGCAATCGAGATGACAGGCATGTTATCCACATGGCTGTAACGGATCGTGCAGCCACGTCTCGATCACTAGGTCAACAGATGGGGACGTTTGCAAGACAACAACAATCTGCACGAACAGTTCGACGAAATTTGCAGCTATCAGTTCGGAGACCATGGCTGTGGTTACCCTTGACGCTGCATCACAGACCAGAGCGCCTGCGATGGTGTACTCACCGACGAACCTGGGTGCACGAATGGCAAAACGTCATTTTTACAGATGAATCCAGCATCATGACGGTCGCATCCGTGTTTATCGACATCGCAGTGAACGCACATTGGAAGCGTGTATTCGTCATCGCCATACTGGCGTATCACCCGCCGTGATGGTATGGGGAGCATTGGTTACACGTCTCGGCCACCTCTTGTTCGAATCCACGGCAATTTGAAAAATGGACGTTACATTTCAGATGTGTTACGACCCGTGGCTCTGCCATTCATTTGGTCGCTGCGAAACCCTACATTTCAGCAGGGTAATGCCCGACCGCAGGTTGCAGGTCCTGTACGGGCCTTCCTGGATACAGAAAATGTTGGACTGTTGCCCTGCTCAGCATATTCTCCAGATCTCTCACGAATTGAAAACGTCTGGTCAATAGTGGCCGAGCAACTGGCTCGTCACAATAAGCCAGTCAATACTCTTGATGAACTGTGGTATCATGTTGAAGCTGCATGGGCAGCTGTACCTGTACACGCCATCCAAGCTCTGTCTGACTCAATGCCCAGGCGTATCAAGGCCGTTATTACAGCCAGAGGTGGTTGTTCTGAGTACTGATTTCTCAGGATATATGCACCCAAATTGCGTCAAAATGTAATCACATGTCGGTTCTAGTATAATAAATTTTTCGAATGGATACTCGTATATGATCTGCATTTCTTCTTGGTGTACCAATTTTAATGGCCATTAGTGTAGAAGCATCTAATTGCTGACAGGTGTGGCGGTGTACTTGGGAGTTGCTGGACGGTGCCTGCTGTCATTTTCAGTTTTCTCTATTCTCTGTGGATGTTCGATGATCTGATGGTTTCAATAATGGAATTTTAGCCTTTCAATGATTTGAAATGCGTTTAGTGTGATTTACCACTTGTTCTAGTTGCAAACACGAAATGGAGAAATGAATCACTTTGGATGCTTCTGGGAAAAATATTTTCCATTACATTCAGTATTATCCAGAACTGGTACGTGTCTTTTTTCTTTTTCTCTTCTTTTATTATTTAACAAAAAATAATATTTTTCTGTTTCAAAGCTCTTATCAATATAACGTACAACATCCTAAGCGTTACAATAGTATATAAATTCCACAAGAGAGCAAATATTTCTAACCTAAAAAAGAAATTACACGAATTAACTTTTTCTGCACTTAAGTAAGCCCATGGCCTACAACAATTAACTAAAATTAGGAGCCCCTTACCCCGCAAAAAATAAAGTAAAATAAAATGAAGCGTAAATCTGTTTCAAAAGTCAATGAAACACATATTCTTCATAGTTTTATCAGAAATACTTCTAATTGTAATTTTTAATAGATGAGTACTGGTAGTGAGGTGCAAGATAAAGTACACGAATCCAATAAAAATGGTGGCGCACCACGTGCACCAAAACTATCTTAAAAGATAAAATAAATGACAGCAGAAAATCACAAAGAAATAAAAAAAGATATTGTGGGCAATCTTACAAAACAACAAGGGGAAAAGCCGTTGCATAATAATTATTCAGTAAAATAAATCGCATCTGCAGAAAGAAATGTTCTTACAAAATTTCAGATCTTACTTGGAGACATGTACTTGAACATTTTTTGGATTATAGGGTCCATAGTCATGACGATTGTCGCAAAAGAAGTCAGTTGTTTTTAATACATAACAATATCTAGTGGCCAACATTGCACCGGGCTGTGCCAGAAAAATTTCTTATAGGAGCAGATATATATGCGTTATCCGGCAACATCATTGAGGTAAGAATTTTCAGTTTATTCAAAATGATTTTTGAGGGCCATGACGCAGCACTGCTGACGTCCAGATTTACCAGGTTAGATTCACAGTCAGTTAATTGTTGAAAGGTTAAATTACGAGATTTCTGTTGAAAGGTTGTATACGAGTCACATTTTTATTGACAAGTTAGTCACCCTTTTTATTGAGAGGTTACGGAATTTATGTGTTCAGAGGTTACACTTCGCATACGGAATTTAACTGTTAGGAGGTTACACACTGTTCTATAATTTGTACAAATAACATGTTGAAAATGAAGGAAACGACCTGTCGCAGAACACATTTGTCGAAGAAATTTTAACAGTGAGTTCAGCTTGCATTTACAAGCTTATCACAGAGATACTTGTGTACAATTGATACTTCCGCTAGTAACCTCAATCATTCAGCAGGTAAACAAGAAAAGGTAAGCTTCCTGGCAATTTAAAACTGTGTGGCCGGCATGAGTGGCCGTGCGGTTCTAGGCGCTACAGTCTGGAGCCGAGCGACCGCTACTGTCGCTGGTTTGAATCCTGCCTCGGGCATGGATGTGTGTGATGTCCTTAGGTTAGTTAGGTTTAATTAGTTCTAAGTTGTAGGCAACCGATGACCTCAGAAGTTAAGTTGCAAAGTGCTCAGAGCCATTAAAACTGTGTGCTGGACCGAGACTCGGTCCGCTACACAGTTTTAATCTTCCAGAAAGTTCCATATCAGCACACACTCCGCTGCAGAGTGAAAACCTCATTCAAGAAAAGGTTGTTGTTGTTTGTTGTTGTCTTCAGTCCTGAGACTGGTTTGATGCAGCTCTCCATGCTACTCTATCCTGTGCAAGCTGCTTCATCTCCCAGTACCTACTGCAACCTACATCCTTCTGAATCTGCTTAGTGTACTCATCTCTCGGTCTCCCTCTACGATTTTTACCCTCCACGCTGCCCTCCAATGCTAAATTTGTGATCCCTTGATGCCTCAAAACATGTCCTACCAACCGATCCCTTCTTCTAGTCAAGTTGTGCCACAAACTTCTCTTCTCCCCAATCCTATTCAATACCTCCTCATTAGTTACGTGATCTATCCACCTTATCTTCAGTATTCTTCTGTAGCACCACATTTCGAAAGCTTCTATTCTCTTCTTGTCCAAACTAGTTATCGTCCATGTTTCACTTCCATACATGGCTACACACCAAACAAATACTTTCAGAAACGACTTTCTGATACGTAAATCTATATTCGATGTTAACAAATTTCTCTTCTTCAGAAACGCTTTCCTTGCCATTGCCAGTCTACATTTTATATCCTCTCTACTTCGACCATCGTCAGTTATTTTACTTCCTAAATAACAAAACTCCTTTACTACTTTAAGTGTCTCATTTCCTAATCTAATTCCCTCAGCATCACCCGATTTAATTTGACTACATTCCATTATCCTCGTTTTGCTTTTGTTAATGTTCATCTTATATCCTCCTTTCAAGACACTGTCCATTCCGTTCAACTGCTCTTCCAAGTCCTTTGCCGTCTCTGACAGAATTACAATGTCATCGGCGAACCTCAAAGTTTTTACTTCGTCTCCATGAATTGTAACACCTACTCCAAATTTTTCTTTTGTTTCCTTTACTGCTTGCTCAATATACAGATTGAATAACATCGGGGAGAGGCTACAACCCTGTCTCACTCCTTTCCCAACCACTGCTTCCCTTTCATGCCCCTCGACTCTTATTACTGCCATCTGGTTTCTGTACAAATTATAAATAGCCTTTCGCTCCCTGTATTTTACCCCTGCCACCTTTAGAATTTGAAAAAGAGTATTCCAGTCAACATTGTCAAAAGCTTTCTCTAAGTCTACAAATGCTAGAAACGTAGGTTTGCCTTTTCTTAATCTTTCTTCTAAGATAAGTCGTAAGGTCAGTATTGCCTCACGTGTTCCAACATTTCGACGGAATCCAAACTGATCCTCCCCGAGGTCTGCATCTACCAGTTTTTCCATTCGTCTGTAAAGAATTCGCGTTAGTATTTTGCAGCCGTGGCTTATTAAACTGATAGTTCGGTAATTTTCACATCTGTCAGCACCTGCTTTCTTCGGGATTGGAATTATTATATTCTTCTTGAAGTCTGAGGGTATTTCGCCTGTCTCATACATCTTGCTCACCAGCTGGTAGAGTTTTGTCATGACTGGCTCTCCCAAGGCCGTCAGTAGTTCTAATGGAATGTTGTCTACTCCGGGGGCCTTGTTTCGACTCAGGTCTTTCAGTGCTCTGTCAAACTCTTCACGCAGTATCGTATCTCCCATTTCGTCTTCATCTACATCCTCTTCTATTTCCATAATATTGTCCTCAAGTACATCGCCCTTGTATAAGCCTTCTATATACTTCTTCCACCTTTCTGCCTTCCCTTCTTTGCTTAGAACTGGGCTGCCATATGAGCTCTTGATATTCATACACGTGGTTCTCTTCTCTCCAAAGGTCTCTTTAATTTTCCTGTAGGCAGTATCTATCTTACCCCTAGTGAGATAAGCTTCTACATCCTTACATTTGTCCTCTAGCCGTGCCTGCTTAGCCATTTTGCACTTCCTGTCGATCTCATTTTTGAGACGTTTGTATTCCTTTTTGCCTGCTTCATTTACTGCATTTTTATATTTTCTCCTTTCATCAATTAAATTCAATATTTCTTCTGTTACCCAAGGATTTCTAGCAGCCCTCGTCTTTGTACCTACTTTATCCTCTGCTGCCTTCACTACTACATCCCTCAGAGCTACCCATTCTTCTTCTACTGTATTTCTTTCCCCTATTCCTGTCAATTGTTCCCTTATGCTCTCTCTGAAACTCTGTACAACCTCTGGTTCTTTCAGTTTATCCAGGTCCCATCTCCTTAATTTCTCACATTTTTGCAGTTTCTTCAGTTTTAATCTACAGGTCATAACCAATAGATTGTGGTCAGAGTCCACATCTGCCCCTGGAAATGTCTTACAACTTAAAACCTGGTTCCTAAATCTCTGTCTTACCATTATATAATCTATCTGATACCTTTTAGTATCTCCAGGGTTCATCCACGTATACAACCTTCTTTCATGATTCTTAAACCAAGTGTTAGCTATGATTAAGTTGTGCTCTGTGCAAAATTCTACTAGGCGGCTTCCTCTTTCATTTCTTAGCCCCAATCCATATTCACCTACTATGTTTCCTTCTCTCCCTTTTCCTACACTCGAATTCCAGTCACCCATTACTATTAAATTTTCGTCTCCCTTCACTATCTGAATAATTTCTTTTATTTCATCGTACATTTCTTCAATTTCTTCATCATCTGCAGAGCTTGTTGGCATATAAACTTGTACTACTGTAGTAGGTGTGGGCTTCGTATCTATCTTGGCCACAATAATGCGTTCACTATGCTGTTTGTAGTAGCTTACCCGCATTCCTATTTTCCTATTCATTATTAAACCTACTCCTGCATTACCCCTATTTGATTTTGTGTTTATAACCCTGTAGTCACCTGACCAGAAGTCTTGTTCCTCCTGCCACCGAACCTCACTAATTCCCACTATATCTAACTTTAACCTATCCATTTCCCTTTTTAAATTTTCTAACCTACCTGCCCGATTAAGGGATCTGACATTCCACGCTCCGATCCGTAGAATGCCAGTTTTCTTTCTCCTGATAACGACATCCTCCTGAGTAGTCCCCGCCCGGAGATCCGAATGGGGGACTATTTTACCTCCGGAATATTTTACCCAAGAGGATGCCATCATCATTTAATCATACAGTAAAGCTGCATGTCCTCGGGAAAAATTACGGCTGTAGTTTCCCCTTGCTTTCAGCCGTTCGCAGTACCAGCACATCAAGGCCGTTTTGGTTAATGTTGCAAGGCCAGATCAGTCAATCATCCAGACTGTTGCCCCTGCAACTACTGAAAAGGCTGCTGCCCCTCTTCAGGAACCACACGTTTGTCTGGCCTCTCAACAGATACCCCTCCGTTGTGGTTGCACCTACGGTACGGCCATCTGTATCGCTGAGGCACGCAAGCCTCCCCACCAACGGCAAGGTCCATGGTTCATGGGGGGAGGCAAGAAAAGGTAAAGCTTCAAAAAGACATTAAATAGCATCTACACAAACCTTAATGATGATGAGTAGGAAATAAGATGTGAAATTACGCAAATACAGTGCTGTTGACTGCCAAGTATATTTTTGAAGCAAGTAAACCTTCTTACCTGTTTATATCACAAGTAGTGTAACTGCATGTGCGCCCTCGTATCAGGTCTATATTTGGATGAAATGTAGTAAAATTATTAATATGAATTACAAACAACTGTTCTGATAGGAACAGTGTGTAATGTGTAAAAAGGCTTTTTATTGGTGAGAGGATGGTGTACTGGAAAACATTACATCAGTACTTACTTCATTTGTAAATTAACAAAAAATGGTTGAAATGGCTTTGAACACTATGGGACTTAACATCTATGGTCATTAGTCCCCTAGAACTTAGAACTACTTAAACCTAACTAACCTAAGGACATCACACAACACCCACCCATCACGAGGCAGAGGAAATCCCTGACCCTACCGGGAATCGAACCTGGAAACCCGGGCGTGGGAAGCGAGAACGCTACCGCTCGACCACTAGATGCGGGCTGTAAATTAACAATTATTAGTATTATGAGTAGAATGTTTTTAGTTTAGTTAGTTACTTCTAGGTATATCTGGCAAGGCAAACCACTAATGCTTATTTTTCCCGGGGCAGGACGTGAGGTGCTGAAGTGCGGACGCATGAATACAAAACAGACTATACAGACATGTGTAGTCCACTTAATGCTGCAGTTACAACAATGCAGCAAATATAAGGTAGCAAATAATGTGACATGTTTGTGGAAATAGTATGGGATACAGAGAAAAAACAACAAACAGACTGAGTGTACACATTAAGGCACCAAGCATAAAAGTATCTGCACTTGTACCGTTACAACCTGTGTATGTAAAATATTGATTCAGAGAGTGTGGTGGAAATTGGTATTACAATCCTATTAAGCCATTAAATAACTTAAAAGATAAGTAATGTGAGTTACAGCCTCATAGGTTCCACTTTATCTTGCTGGTTAATTGTGCTCGAAGATCGGAGGAATACAACATCAACACAGGGACAGTGTCATATTCCTCTTTAAATTTAATCTCTGCTGTCGAAATTCCGATCCCTCTGTTTGTATCTTCTTCATGATCTTTTGATGTACTCAAGTAGCTGTATAGAAAATTATATTGTTACAAATTGTACCCTTTGTGAAATATCATTGTATGAAAAAGGCATAAAAATGTATTATAGTGGACAATGTCACTTAACAAAAATTCTT
This sequence comes from Schistocerca gregaria, assembly GCF_023897955.1. Taxonomy (NCBI): domain Eukaryota; kingdom Metazoa; phylum Arthropoda; class Insecta; order Orthoptera; family Acrididae; genus Schistocerca; species Schistocerca gregaria. The sequence continues at coordinate 431,057,868 of NC_064924.1, forward strand.
ACACTGTAAAATAAAGAAGACGTTCACGTGGAAATTGTGTGACAGTCCCCCTACCTGCTCACCATAAAGAAATGGCAAGCGAAATATGCAAAATGTTCGTACAGGGGACACATGACACAGTTAACATGACAAGTGACACAGTTAACAGACTTGGAAGAGGTGGAAATACGCTCAACAGTTGGTGCACCAGCTAGTCCTGCTGTAAGAACCTTTGAATGTTTGATACCTCTGCATCTCTCAGAGCCTTAAAAATGGCGCATGACCACTGATGTGGGTGTTGGAAGCCACTTAGGAAGTGCCCGTACCTCGCTACTGACATATTGCGAAAACCTTCTGCTGACCTTCAGAGATTGCTGAGCTCTCTGGACGCATTCCCTTCTGACGAGAAACTGAATATTTGCCAAGCCCAGCAAAAATATACCACGTTCACACAATTAATTATCGTATAATCGCGACAGAGCTAAAACAAAACTGCAGAGTGATATGTTACAGTAATGTCACAATCTATTTGACAACATCAACTGAAAATTTTTTCTTCTTCTTCTAGGTTTACTGAGGTAGTGAAGCTTTGGGAAGAACTTGCATCTGTGTTTTCCTGGTAACTCCTGATTCTATTTACTGAAGACTGTAACAGCTGGTGATTCCTGCAATCTCTCAAGTACTGATTTTAATAACATTTTTGCTTCCTCATTTACTTCTTTCATCAACTATTTAATGACATTGTAAGATGGCAAGAGCTATGCCCCTTACATGAAGTCATTATAGATCATCAAACTCACGTTGAGTGAACAGTAGGGCTGAACAAAAATGACTGACAAGACACAATGCATCTTGTAGAGGGTATAGTATGGATGTATTGGAATAATTAATGTTGGATGATGGTTTTAAAGTAATTCACACGACATTAAAACTTTGTGGAAACGTGATGATTTACTGGAGGATAGTTTACCTCAAGGAAGTATTCAGAGTCGACTGCCGACGGGCTGGGGAGCAGCGAAGGGAAGCGCCAATAGGCAGCTTAGGACAGCTCAAACTCTGAGAAAGTGGTAACGGGACACGGCCTCAATCTGCCTTAAGATGAGTGACAGTGAGAAGGTGTCATTGACCCCATGCTGGTGTACTGGGAAGCAGACAGAGAACTTGTACACCTAGTGATAAATGTCTGTCGTCCCGTTTTCAGTGAAACTTGTGAGAAAGCCGCGCAAAGCTACGATGAAGCGGTAAACAGAGGCCAAAACATGCGTGTTCGTGACTATAGCAACTTCACGCTGAATTCACGGTCCGCAGAGTCAGGTGAAGAGCGACAGAATGAAATACGCTGGCCTCTGATGGGAACATAGGATCGAGGAATTTGAAGTACTCTCCTGGGAGTCAGAATTCCGGAAAAAAATGGTGTTTTGTGCAGACGCTAACCTTGATGGGTGGCCTGAGAGGAGCTCAATAGCAGAAGTTGAGAGGAAGGGAAATTTTGTGGTAATTTGTTCACTTCCCAGAGGAGGCACTGGTCGGCGCTGGGAAGCGACGCATAATTAACGCAACTGGCACTGCAATTGGCGTAAGTGATTTTTCTGGAGGGGAAACTGAGGCGAAGAGCGGACTGGCAGAAGTCTCAGTAGATGTCTTCCATTCCCAGCTTGCCTAGATTGCAGACGTGGCGTCCTTTACTCAGCTTGCATGAGAGAGAGTGAGCATCTCTGCAGTTTAGGACTTAGCAAACGGAACGAGTGAGCTTGGAGATAGAAAGTTTTCGTTCAGCTATGTGCTGAGCAAGATAGCTAGGAGTGAATGGACGAGCGCAGCCTTGCAGCACCACGAGGCCGGCCGACGTCCGCACAACAACGCCGCCCCGCCACGCTGAATTCGATGATATTGCGCCCATTCCGGCTTGAGTTGGGCCACTGATAAATTTGTTGGATCACGTCGGCAAAGTTTCCACGAGGGTTTCATGGGACGTGTATTGTAGAATTCTTCTCACACTTCGCATTACGCCTGGGTCAGTCAATAGGAATTACTTTTGAGTTATCATGCTTTACTCCACACAAACGCAATTTATTACCACTGCCTGTTAGGAGAGTCATGTAATGTGATGACTGAAGGTCATGTGTTAAAATGAATTTGTGCTAATCGACTGCATCTGTCTTCAATCAAGTAGTTGAAATCCCATGTCACTTTCTTAATTAATTTTATGTTCTACATTTGCATCTGGTGTTCAATAGCTGAATATAACATTAATATGCACCCCTTTTTTAATTAAAAGGGATCAATTCTGAATCAATTAATGTCAACACTGCCACCGCAGTTCAGTCAGGAGACACAGGGCCTTGTTACTTTCTTTCCGTTATCCGACATTGTGGCAGTTTTGCACTCTCTGTTGATCTGTTAGTCAATTACCTGGGGTGAACACACGCCAAACCAAATAAGTGACGGGTGGGGTGTTACAACATTACATATAAATCCACATGCCACATTACGAACATTTTCCCTACGTATACAGAGTGTCAAGACTGGCATGTCATGTTATGTTGTAAAGATGTTTTTACTCTTTATAAGAATGTACGATTAAACAGATTTTTTCCCGAAATTGTTCTTTATACTAGAAAATCACGTTTCAGTGGAAGAGCACATGTGCCCACTTCAGCCGCTCTCGGCGCATTGGCCATTTGCGACTCTGGTCGATATCCCTTTTTCTGTAAATCGATCGTAACATTCAAGGTCGGAGGAAATACCGATGTAGGTGCTGTACTTGCCCACCACAGGTCTCAGGTATCTGCTTTCAATAAAAAAGCGGTTATGGCGACACTTTATCTTAAGAGTTCAATAAAAGACAATCCGCAGCACTATCACCGTTCTGAAAGTTGATATAAATGAAAGCGCACTGAGATGAAAGAGACGCTGTACGCTTCTGAACATAAGCCATGACTGAGGAGGGAAGTTGTCGAAGGTACTGCTCATGTGTACGAACATCTGAGTGGTGTCAATTTGATGGAGAGGTGCCTAGGAGCCTGCAGGCAGGACAATGAAGCACTGAGTTAATTAATTATTTTTTTGTTTTGTTCCGAAACACGGGTATTCAAGTGTAAAAGTCGTTTAAATTACTAACAATCGAGGGTGTGCTGTTTTTGACGACGGATTTAAGGGTATCCTGCATAAAGTCTTGGGAGTCGTTATGGGCACCACGGCTTGCGCCACGAAAAGGGACGAGAAACGCATCAGGGCTTGGGACCGCCTATAGTTCCAGATCAATATCGAGACCAGAGTTGCGGCTAGAGAGACTCACGCTTTAGAACATGAGATCTTCAAAGAAGAGAAAGAGAAAGAAGAGAAAAGACTAAGAACTGCATTTTAATGGCATCTCTAAAATTTTTTAAAGTTATATGCACAAAAATGGGACTCAAAACTTTAAATACACTTTTCTCAGGATAACGTTTTTTTAACTCTAACGAACCAAAAAATAAGACTACTCGGTAAAATTGGATGCAGTTTTGGATTTAATAAACTAAGAAATGTAAATGTCGTGTGGCTAAAAGCTCCCGTCGGGTAGACCGTTCGCCGGGTGCAAGTCTTTCGATTTGACGCCACTTCTGCGACTTGCGTGTCGATGAGGATGAAATGATGATGATTAGGACAAGACAACACCCAGTCCCTGAGAGGAGAAAATCTCCGACGCAGATGGGAATCGAACCCGAGCTCTTAGGATTGACATTCTTTCGCGCTGACCACTCAGCTACCAGGGGCGGACATTTAATAAACTAGACGCTTGTAATTTTGGTGTCAACCTCAAAAAACAATAAATTTTTTCGCAGTGTTTGTTATTTATTTACGATTAAAGACAACAAAACAGGTCAATTTACAGGACGTACGTTTTCAAATGGCCGCCGTTTTTAAATGAATTTCGGCAAACTTAATTTTAGAGATTCACTCTGTAGAGAATGTAATTCTGATAATGTACCTCTGTTTAATTTTTGATTGCAAACTTATACTTAACCCTCCATCGTGCGAAACATTTAGTTGCATAGTCCTCTTTGTGCTGCATAGGCTCTTCAATTTACTGGCCAAGAATAAATGACATGGTATTTGAGATGTTAATAAACATTCGTACGGAAAATGATTTTTTTCAGAAAAGGATGTTGGACATGAGCATAAAATAAATCTCCGAGACCGAACAGTCCCTTGACTGAGGCGTCTGGTGTTTCGGAACAACGGGATGGTATCGCCCAGCGCTCAGAACGGGAATGCGTTTCTGCGTATGGGCCACATAATTTTGCCCGAGCCCCACAGTTCCAATTATCCCCGGCCAGTGCGGCGACAGCTCGAAAGGTCTCGCCGGTCGTAACGGACCCAGGTGTCCTCAGGCTCCCCCCCAGCTGACGGCGTGCACTTCGTTTCAGCGCTATACGGCGGACAATTTACCTACTCGCAGCCGCTAACGCGGATTCCTTCCTGAGACTTATTGGCTGCAGCGGCGGTAATCACCGGAGTCGATCTGGCGTCGCATTTATTACGTTCGGCAGCCATCTGCCGGGAGGCCCGGCGCCGGAAATGCAGCGCGGACCCGCGCTAAGTGTGACTTCCAGAGAAGAATTTGCGCCTTCTGGGAAGGCGGGGGCCACCAGATTACAATCGCGCGCCGCCCGTGTCGGCGCTGACGGAAGAGGGAGACCCGCGTACGGTATTGGCGAAAACTTTTTCGGAACCGGCCGCTCCATTTTTCCGAGAAGAAGCGACTGCAGCCAGTCGGTTAGTCTTTTAATTAAGGGTCGTTGCCGCGGCGAGGCTCGTGTATCTGCACGGGTGGCGGCGATTCCCCACATTCCGGCACCGGAGGGTCTCGGCCATTCTTTCTCCGTTCCGCGATCCCGGTCGGTAGTCGGTGTCTGGCGTCGACCCGAAAACGATCAGCGCCCGTTGCTGCAAATCGGCCCTGTATTTGGGCATTCGGAGCCTCAGTAAGTGCTACACCACATTATTCCTCAAACAATTTCGATTAAAAAAAAAAAAGCAGATTTTGTTGTGGGACGTCGAGGAATATTCCCGCACAGCTTCTGCGAGTATATTTTAATGAAGTTCCGACTAGTGGCGACCCTATAATTACTATTAAAAATGGCGTCTGTAACGGAGATCCGTTCTAAGTAGATAGCTGTTACTGAATACCTTTTGGCGGAAAACGAAGCATCGCAGATATTCATAGACGCTCGCAGAAAATCTACGGAGACCTGGCAGTGGACAAAAATACGGCGAGCTGCTGGGCGAGGCGTTTGACACCATCGCAGCAAGGTCGCGGAAACCTGTCCGATCTTCTGCGTACTGGTCAGCTGCACTCAGCTGTGACTCTTGCAGTGTTGGAACGTGAGGACACTCTCATTCGAGGTGCTTGACGGATCACAAACATACTCCTTCCTGGCAGATTAAAACTGTGTGCCCAAACGAGACTCAAACTCGGGACCTTTGCCTTTCGCGGGCAAGTGCTCTACCAACTGAGCTACCGAAGCACGACTCACGCCCTGTCCTCGCAGCTTTAATTCTGCCAGTATCTCGTTTCCTACCTTCCAAACTTTACAGAAGCTCTCCAGCGAACCTTGCAGAACTACCACTCCTGAAAGAAAGGATACTGCGGAGCCACAGCCTGGGGGATGTTTCCATTCTGGAAACTCCTCACTGTCAGATGGACGTCTCTGTTGATAGAGCCGACACACAAGTTGGGGTACTCAAAGGCCGTTTCTGTTTGTCTCCGCCTAAGAGAAAACCATAAAGAGCAACTAAGGTCATTCTGTGTAGAACTGCTTCCGCGTCACGAGGCTGACGTGACAATTACTTGGCGAACATCCTCACAGACGATGAAACATGGGTTCACGACTTACAACCGGAAAAAACGGCACTACATGGAGTGGCGCCAAACCACCTATCTCCAGAAGAAAACGTTCAAACACGCACCCTCGGTCGGTAAAGTCATGGCGGCGGTCTTTTGCGTCTCTGATGGGATTATTCTGTCTGATGTCGTCGCCTCCCAGCCCCCCCCCCCCCCCCCCCCTCATGCTGCAACAGCTTTGAAGTGTATTGTGCTACCTTCAGAAAACTGAAGAAATGACTCAGCGTGTTCGTCGCCATAAAAATGGAAACGAACTTCTGCTTCTCCATAACAAGGCCTCAGGCAAGTCTACACACACGAGAGGAGCGCACAAAACTTCATTCGACAATTCTTTTTCATCACTCCTGCAGTCTGCATCTAGTACCTTCGACTCAATCAATGGTGCACTCCACGGGGAGCAGAACGTGGATAATATCGAGCTTATAAATGCAGCAAGATGTTGGCTCCGATGTCGACCAGTACAGTGGTGACATGAAGCCGTACATGCCCTACCAGTAAGGTGGAGGAAGGCAGTCGGATTGAACATAATAACTTTCAAACCAGGGATTTGTTGCCTAAAGAGTGGAGGATAATGCGGTGTACTAGAACGCTAAATATAATAGCCTGCTTTCAGAAAAAAATGTGTAGCGTTACTTCTTGAATGCCAGGGAAGCGTCAAATGCTGCCTACAGTCGGCACAGGCTCACCTCTTTTCTCCGTGGATGCTATCAGCTGCTATGTCTGCTCTTTGCTAAGTCATAACATGATTTAAATTTTGGCAGCTTGCTTTTCCGTTCGGCAGACTTGAATGGCTTTGCAACTTGGACATCGAAAACGTAAGAAATGAAATTTCGGAACCAGATAAAAATGCTAGAGAACCAATAATGCTACAGTGTTACATAGTGTACTACTTCTTCCTACAAGAAACAAGACAGAAGAGATTTTCGTAGTTTCCTCGGAGCTTACGTGGCGTGGTGAGATATCGCACTTGGCACACGCCACACGGGACGAGAAACGTAAAGAGTTTTGTGACTCACTACCTACACCACTGGCCACTAAAATTGCTACACCAACAAGAAATGCAGATGATAAACGGGTATTTATTGAACAAATGTATTATACTAGAACTGACATGTCATAACATTTTCACGCAGTTTGGGTGTATAGATCTTGAGAAATTAGTACCCTGAACAACCACCTGTGGCCGTAATAAAGGCCTTGATACGCCTGGGCATTGAGTCGAACAGAGCTGGGGTGGCGTGTACAGGTACAACTGCCCACGCAGCTTCAACACGATATCCAGTTCATCAACAGTAGTGAATGGGTGCATGATTTCCATGCGGCACAGCGCAGGAGTCCAGTTCCAATTACGGCCACCCGGTGTGGTGATCAGTCATCGTGATTCATAGTCTCACACACCTGTTCAGTTGCACTGCACTTTAGGATGTTCAGATGTGTGTGAATTTCTAAGGGACCCAACAGCTCAGGTCATCGGTCCCTAGACTTACACACTTCTGAAACTAACTTATGCTAAGAACAACCCACGCTGCCATGCCCGAGGGTGGACTCGCATCTCAAGCGGGGGGCAGGGGTTTGGGCGTGGGGGCGGGTGGGCGGGGTGGGCGGTGGGGGGGGGGGGGGGGGGAATTCGCAGTCCGCGACATGGCGCCTCAAACCGCGCGACCACTCCGCGTGGCGCACTCCACTTGTTGACGTGTCAACATGAGTTTGGACATAAGGAGCACGGCATTATTGGTGAAACTTTGTCGTCAAAACAACAGTAATGCTGCACGTGCGCTTCGACAATATCGCCGGCTGAAAGGATTACGGCAGGGTCTTCTTTCTCCACCTGCTGTGCGGGGCATGATGAAGAAATTTGAATCAACTGGAGAACTTGGCATTGCTCCGAGAATAGGTCGACGACCGGTTGCACCTCAAGTGGTTTATTAAATCGCTGTTGCTATGGCAGACAATGCTGCCCGCAATTCCCGATCGCCATGCAGTGCGCGTGCTATGTCACGACAGTTGAACATCCAGTGGTCCACTGTACGGAAAGTACTTTTAGCCATTCTCAAATGGTATCCGTACAAGATCCATATCGTACGGTAGCTTGCACACCCGGATGCAGAACGACGTGTTGACTTCCTCTCCGCTTTCTAGCAAGGATTGAAGTTGACTAGGGTTGCCCCTGGACCATCCTATGAACAGGCGAAGGGGATCTTCACCTCCAGTCACTGTGCAGGACGTTCCTCTGTGTGGTGAACGTGTCACTGTACGGTGTGGGTTCACGGGTTCATTCATCTTTGGCCTATTCGTTTTTCTGAATAGGTTGGCGCTCAAGGACCAAAGACGTGCAATGTGACTGGACAGCGTTACTGCAATACGCTTCGACAGCATCATACCCTCCATAAAGGACAGATACGCATTGAACTAAACAGTTTTCATGCAAGATGGGGCCCCACAGCAGAGCGCTCGTGAGGTTCACCTGCTTCTCCGAAACACGTTTGGAAACGATCAAATTATAAGTCGATCGTTACCAAATGCTTGGTCGACACGATTACCTGATGTCACTCCCTGTGATTTCTGGTTGTGGGTCTCCCTGACGGACAGGGTTTACGATGGGAACATTCACACATGTGCTGACCTGAAGCGCTGCGTGTCAGTGGAGGTAGTCAGTATACGTACGGACATGCTTCGTTATGCTGTGCAGAATGCAATCCTGCGCTTTCAGACTCTTCTGGACACATATTGAGGCCCTTTTACAGCATAAATGGTACCGAAATGCAATGGTATGATGTACCGTAGCAGCATATTAAAAGAGTATCAATTTAATATATTCAGCATTATTTATCTTCCCGATGTCCTTAACATTAATGCTACCAAGTTTGGTACTCGACGGTAACTAGTTTCCGTGTTATAACGTGTTAAATAGGAAAAGTTTAATTGTAACCACCCGGTACTTGATGTTATGTATAACTACATTCTCTATCAAAAGTGGTATGTTCGATTAGGTGAACTGTTATATGCTGATGTCCTGACTGACTGGATATGTATCTTCCGTTATTGTCATATTCATGTTCATATATATTGAGGTTTTTATTTGTATATACCACAGACAGATCTACATGACTATCATATGGACAAGGGAGGGAAGTGTGCATTTCAAGAGCTAACGTAGGAATTTTGTGTGCGTCCGTTTTCGTGAACAAACTACACTCCTGGAAATTGAAATAGGAACACCGTGAATTCATTGTCAGAGGAAGGGAAAACTTTATTGACACATTCCTGGGGTCAGATACATCACATGATCACACTGACAGAACCACAGGCACATAGACACAGGCAACAGAGCATGCACAATGTCGGCACTAGTACAGTGTATATCCACCTTTCGCAGCAATGCAGGCTGCTATTCTACCATGGAGACGATCGTAGAGATGCTGGATGTAGTCCTGTGGAACGGCTTGCCATGCCATTTCCACCTGGCGCCTCAGTTGGACCAGCGTTCGTGCTGGACGTGCAGACCGCGTGAGACGACGCTTCATCCAGTCCCAAACATGCTCAATGGGGACAGATCCGGAGATCTTGCTGGCCAGGGTAGTTGACTTACACCTTGTAGAGCACGTTGGGTGGCACGGGATACATGCGGACGTGCATTGTCCTGTTGGAACAGCAAGTTCCCTTGCCGGTCTAGGAATGGTAGAACGATGGGTTCGATGACGGTTTGGATGTACCGTGCACTATTAAGTGTCCCCTCGACGATCACCAGAGATGTACGGAGAGTGTAGGAGATGGCTTCCCACACCATGATGCCGGGTGTTGGCCCTGTGTGCCTCGGTCGTATGCAGTCCTGATTGTGGCGCTCACCTGCACGGCGCCAAACACGCATACGACCATCATTGGCACCAACGCAGAAGCGACTCTCATCGCTGAAGACGACACGTCTCCATTCGTACCTCCATTCACGCCTGTCGCGACACCACTGGAGGCGGGCTGCACGATGTTGGGGCGTGAGCGGAAGACGGCCTAACGGTGTGCGGGACCGTAGCCTAGCTTCATGGAGACGGTTGCGAATGGTCCTCGCCGATACCCCAGGAGCAACAGTGTCCCTAATTTGCTGGGAAGTGGCGGTGCGGTCCCCTACGGCACTGCGTAGGTTCCTACGGTCTTGGCGTGCATCCGTGCGTCGCTGCGGTCCGGTCCCAGGTCGACGGGCACGTGCACTTCCGCCGACCACTGGCGACAACATCGATGTACTGTGGAGACCTCACGCCCCACGTGTCGAGCAATTCGGCGGGACGTCCACCCGGCCTCCCGCATGCCCACTATACGCCCTCGCTCAAAGTCCGTCAGCTGCACATACGGTTCACGTCCACGCTGTCGCGGCATGCTACCAGTGTTAAAGACTGCGATGGAGCTCCGTATGCCACGGCAAACTGGCTGACACTGACGGCGGCGGTGTACAAATGCTGCGCAGCTAGCGCCATTCGACGGCCAACACCGCGGTTCCTGGTGTGTCCGCTGTGCCGTGCGTGTGATCATTGCTTGTACAGCCCTCTCGCAGTGTCCGGAGCAAGTATGGTGGGTCTGACAGAGCGGTGTCAATGTGTTCTTTTTTCCATTTCCTGGAGTGTATACAGTTTGCAAGTCAAAGAAAGCCGAAAACTGTCGCTGAACAGCTATGAGAGCGCCAAATCAGTCAGATCGTCCAGTGTGACAAGGGCACTGTGTCTTGTGACGATAGATATTCCACCTGTGTCAACTTTAGCTGCCTTGTCCCGAGTGCCGACGCGTTTAGTGATGTGCGGCGCGCGAAGCAAATTACAGACACTTTGCTCCACAATCTTACTTGGGAACTTATACTGACGCAACTGGTTTAATCTTCTGTACTGCTCAACTGTGCAATGAGCATAAATACCGTTCGTCGGCTTCACTTTGACATGCGAGGTAAGCTTAAGCTTCTCATTACTTCAAGGTCAATAACTGAAAGCACTGCCTTATTTATACTGTCCGGAAATTTATACAGAGGTGACCATCTTAGACTGATCAGAAAATCATCTTCGCAGAAGAAAAATAGCAGTCTTCATACACTGTTCTAACTACTCTCAGCAGTACCATATGTAAAAATTGACAGGGAACTTAACATTATAACATCGTTACAGTTAGTAACTTGTCAACTATAGTATAAGCAAGTGCTGTGTCATGAAAACAGCTGTTAGAAGATTTTAAGAAAAATTTTAATGCCTGTTCGCTAAAGGGCACAAAGGTAGCCACAGTTACATGATTATATCTTTATCGTTTCAAACAAAGTTAAACATGATATACAGAAAAGCAATGTTCGACTACTAAGCGGATAGAATAGTCAACAGCTGAATGATCGTAAAATATGGGAAGCGCATCGGAGAACATAGATAAACATACTCTAAATGATCAGGCTGGAATTTCATATCGGGTGCATAATTAAGGTGACACATCATTAAAGTAAGTAAAATCAGTACAATTCGAAATATTCAAAAGTACAAATATGATTTCACTCGAAATAATTTTGTTTGAATCCTTCTTTAATCTTACGTTTGCGACAAACAGAATCTAAGATGGCATAAAAAAACTTATGACATTAATTTCTTCATTTATGTGACCATGTTGTCCGTACTTGCTTTATAATTATAAAACGTAGTTTAAATCCGTCTTTGCAACTATAAGAAGTTGTGTATTTTAGTCAACATATGAGTTTCATTTTATTAAAATAAAAGATGATCACTTGTCTGTAACATAAGGTGTTTAGCGTGCGTTCGGGATAAGAAACAGTTCGTTCGTAAGATGATCATATTACTTACAATTTTTTCGCTCACATGCGTAACTGCCGTCTGTGAGCAGGGGTTTGAGGTATTCCATCGTTTTGGCAATGCTGTTTCCTACCTAATCCATCATTACAACTGCAGAATTACACATTTATTGAGCTTACATGTACCTTTCTGTGTATACACGTCACTGCGCGTTTTGTGTGTGTAGTGTTGCCACCTTAACCGCGAATTATTCGTTTGTGTTCAACATCCCTCTACCACGTTACTCTCGGGGCTCTTGCTTTTACTCCTCATCTCATGTATCCCTTTCGGTACAGATAATTCGATTCAGTAGTAAGTTCCTCCAAAGCCCCGGCAATGTACTGTTTTTAACTCTGAGTATGGCTCGCTATCATCAATAAGAAGTGGTGGCACATCGTCACTGTCATTCCAAAAACTCAACACAATGGCGTTTATACCAGAAAATTATACTAGCAATGAGACAAATTAGTGAATAATTTAATAAAAGGTGGATCTGTTGGCAAAAATCCTGAAGGGTAATATTATTACTCAAAACAGTTTGATTTTAACTTTGATATGAATTCTTTTCAATTTTCATATACCAACAAGATATGCGAATGGTGGTCACATACAAATAACTCATTGAATAGTTGTTCCGTGTCCATCAGCAGTGCAGAATTTCTGGAATTACTTCGTACAGACAAAGCATTTAAACCGAGCAACATTCGCTACATTAGTGCAATAAACTGTCGAAAACCTGAACTGTCTCTCAAAGTTTGCTAGCGTGAGCTATGTCATTCCCAGCGAATCTAAATCTTGCAGCCACCAATGCTATTCAAACGAATACTATTCAAACCAAATCACCTCAAGTGCATCACAACAGAAGCCTGTTGAACCGGAAGTCTTTACAAGTTCACAAACACAGAGACGTACAATAGAAACTAAAGTCGCTCATGTGAGGTCTCGTCACAAATTTTACTGCCTCTGAAGACTGAAATCAGAGTCCCGAGATTTACGATTTATGACATTCGCCCAAGTTTTATTCCAAGAGCCGCTACACGAAAGTAACATTCGCGGCTTACACACCACCCATAACATTACCGACTACATCCGAGATCAAGGCGAAAATATGTCACCAAAACTCGAGGCAAGACGACAGATTAAAGTTCATGAGATCTGCTTTGAAGGCTTATTTAACAGTTCGGGCACATGACCACTCCCTGATTCAGTGCAGATGCTTTCAGCCTGACTATAATTCACAGTTTTCACAATAATATCGTAAAAGTACCTGTGACAGCACACACAGAAAATATCTGCGATCATTTTTTACCCTTTCAATAAAGTTACTTGACCGTAATTTCAACAATTTTTTACAAATCTCAAACATGGAAATCGCCACATCCGCCATACGAGTTAAAACACGACTTCATCTATTTTATACGTCACCACTATAATTAAATATACATTGAAGCTAACCGAATATTAAAGAAGGAAACTCATGCTCACACGATCATTAGTGTTTCTGTGGTTGATTCCATAGTTATAGCACAAAATTGTTTCCAAAATTTTGTATATTTGCTTAATTAGTAAGTAATCTGTTCATTATATATCTGGCATTATCCTCCTTCATATGGTTATCGTAACTGTGACATTCGCAATTTATTCTGTTGTTACAATTTATCATAAACAATATTAGTAATAATGCCGAAAACTATTTAACTGTTAGAGCTACAAACGCGGATTTTTGATCAATGTCGCATTGACGCGGTTCCAAAGCTGTTATTGGTTCCTTTCTAGCATGCGAGTAAGGAATTTTACACATTTTCATGAAAATTATATTAGAGACGATATTTCAGGCCACAGGGCCCTCAATCTTAGTTGATCCCTCTAGCATGCCGCCGGAACACATCCCTCTTTCCACCAGCGAGGCCCCCAATGACCGCTGCCCGCGCGCAGTTACCCTCCATCACCTTACTATTCCGTGGAAAGCCATGCAAGAGCGTTATGGAAGAGGCCTGGTTAGGATCATCCCGTGTTTCGTGGCCTGGGGACTACGGTAAATTCGTCCTGGTGCTCTTTGGACCACGGTCATACACTATGTGACACGTTTTATTTTCCTGCTGGTAGATGTCATAGTGCCGAGAAAAAAAAAACTGTGTGTAGGGGTGCTTATGGTCCACACGGATAGCTGTGTTGATCCACTGTGTCTTTCAGAATGGCGATATCACCCAGGGAATGTAACGAAAATAATTTCGAGACCATAACACTCCCTCCTCGTGCCCGTACCTTTCCGATGATGGTTGCAGGCTGCCTGGAGAACAATAAAACATGATTCAGTGGACGTCCAGTTGTGATACTGGCGAGCAATTTCCAGTCTTTTTCGACGATGAACAGCAGTCAGCATGAATATATGAACCAGGCGCCTTCTGTACAGTCCCATGCGCGGCAACAATCGCTGAACAGTCGATGAGGGGACACTGTTGGTAGCCCCTTGGCTAATCTGACCGGTCAGACGCTCACAGGTTGCACATCTATTCGCTCGTACCTGTCTCTACAGCCGTCGTTCACACCTGTCATCTATGGCACGTTATGCACCACAGTTGCTTTCGCGCCAATTTTGAATAGCACCATTTTGTCATGCACAGTATACTTTAATTACAGAAGCCCATAAAAACATAACAGTTTCGGAAATGTTTCCACACTTAGCCCGAGAGCCAATAATCATTCCCTTTTGAACGTCAGATAAATAGCTCCGTTTCAGCATTACGGCAACAACTGCACTATTTTACGCGTCCCTCGACACGCTTTACGTTCCGTCGACAGCAAGAACTGCCACCTGTCGTCCGTGAATGGTTATTGCACGTTCATGTCGAACAAAGGCGGTGGTCACATTAAAGTTAATGGTCAGTCTATACGTCTTTACATCCAAGATGCGGACGGCGAACTAAACACTTCCTTTCGAAAAGCCAGCGCACCTGACCACGTGCCTAAAAACCGCTGTTCTTGCTGCATTAAATTTCTGACAATCACTCCCAGTTTGAACTGCGTCAACTTCCTAATTTTCGCTGGAACAGATATGAGCTTATGGAACTTCTTATTTAAATTCTGATTCTCCACTCCAGTACATATAATTTGTACGATTCTTTATTTTTTTTATTTATTTATTTATTTATTTATTTATTTTTTTTTACACACAACTTTGAGTAGTATCTGGCTCCGAATTGTGCTTATTGTCGTTCCTGTGCCCGTCAGTAGTAACTTAATTTCTCTGCAATTGGGTACATGTCTATCGTTTTATAGTACAAATATGGTGCTGCATTATTTAGAACACAGAGTAATTCAAAAGGGAGATCATCTACTAGTTTACCAAATTCTCAATTAAAATCGAACGTTTCTTTAGTAACTTGAAAAATATTGAAAATAATCCTATAGAAACTTTGTTTTTATGCTAAAGCACACCTACTGCTATTATTTTAATTCTGTAGCTTCAAATTTCAGCGGTGTTAAATTTCGAGAAACCCTTGATAACTTGTGAAATACGTTTGAGTAAATACACGCGTACAAAGAAGTAACGTATCTTTTCCTCTTTGAGAGACAGTAGAACCATACATTTGGTCTTCTCTTAGTTATGCTTTTCTAGTGCCCTATTGCCCATATCCTTCACCGACGCTTCAGGACAAGCAACACACAGATTAAGGACCTTCTTCGGTAGTTTTTCAGTGAAGCAACCTGCAAAAAATCCTACTATCGTAAAGGACCTGATTCTTCTAGTGCTACCATAACTGGTAGCACCATACGAGGCAACTTTAACAACGTTGATCTTTGGGTACCTCTTCTAAAAGAGGTTAATAAAGTTTTCGTTCGTGATTTTTGTGCCACCATATGTGGATTTCTTTCATAGATCGTAATTAATAGCATCTTAAATGGACTCCCAGCCTTTATAAACTTCGGTGCTTCTCTGACAGTGGGTCATAATAAAACATCGCACACATGGACAGAGTCGTGTAGAAAAGTAGGCGTGGCGCTGCTCATTGCTTGAAGTAAGACGGTTTCTACATGATATGTAAATGAAGATAACTTTAACATAAAAAATAGTAATAACCTAGCTCAACAAATCCATAATAAAAATGAATATATAATATAAATATAAATGTAAATGAAGATAACTTTAACATAAAAAATAGTAATGAACTAGCTCAACAAATCCATAATATAGAGATTCCACCTAATGCTTCTTTTGGACATTAAAAATCTATACACAAATATACCCCTCCCCCCCATGAACCATGGACCTTGCCGTTGGTGGGGAGGCTTGCGTGCCTCAGCGATACAGATGGCCGTACCGTAGGTGCAACCACAACGGAGGGGTATCTGTTGAGAGGCCAGACAAACGTATGGTTCCTGAAGAGGGGCAGCAGCCTTTTCAGTACTTGCAGGGGCAACAATCTGGATGATTGACTGATCTGGCCTTGCAACATTAACCAAAACGGCCTTGCTGTGCTGGTACTGCGAACGGCTGAAAGCAAGGGGAAACTACAGCCGTAATTTTTCCCGAGGACATGCAGCTTTACTGTATGATTAAATGATGATGGCATCCTCTTGGGTAAAATATTCCGGAGGTAAAATAGTCCCCCATTCGGATCTCCGGGCGGGGACTACTCAGGAGGATGTCGTTATCAGGAGAAAGAAAACTGGCGTTCTACGGATCGGAGCGTGGAATGTCAGATCCCTTAATCGGGCAGGGAGGTTAGAAAATTTAAAAAGGGAAATGGATAGGTTAAAGTTAGATATAGTGGGAATTAGTGAAGTTCGGTGGCAGGAGGAACAAGACTTCTGGTCAGGTGACTACAGGGTTATAAACACAAAATCAAATAGGGGTAATGCAGGAGTATGTTTAATAATGAATAGGAAAATAGGAATGCGGGTAAGCTACTACAAACAGCATAGTGAACGCATTATTGTGGCCAAGATAGATACGAAGCCCACACCTACTACAGTAGTAAAAGTTTATATGCCAACTAGCTCTGCAGATGACGAAGAAATTGAAGAAATGTACGATGAAATAAAAGAAATTATTCAGATAGTGAAGGGAGACGAAAATTTAATAGTAATGGGTGACTGGAATTCGAGTGTAGGAAAAGGGAGAGAAGGAAACATAGTAGGTGAATATGGATTGGGGCTAAGAAATGAAAGAGGAAGCCGCCTAGTAGAATTTTGTACAGAGCACAACTTAATCATAGGTAACACTTGGTTTAAGAATCATGAAAGAAGGTTGTATACGTGGAAGAACCCTGGAGATACTAAAAGGTATCAGATAGATTATATAATGGTAAGACAGAGATTTAGGAACCAGGTTTTAAGTTGTATGACATTTCCAGGGGCAGATGTGGACTCTGACCACAATCTATTGGTTATGACCTGTAGATTAAAACTGAAGAAACTGCAAAAATGTGGGAAATTAAGGAGATGGGACCTGGATAAACTGAAAGAACCAGAGGTTGTACAGAGTTTCAGGGAGAGCATAAGGGAACAATTGACAGGAATAGGGGAAAGAAATACAGTCGAGGGAGAATGGGTAGCTCTGAGGGATGAAGTAGTGAAGGCAGCAGAGGATAAAGTAGGTAAAAAGACGAGGGCTGCTAGAAATCCTTCGGTAACAGAAGAAATATTGAATTTAATTGATGAGAGGAGAAAATATAAAAATGCAGTAAATGAAGCAGGCAAAAAGGAATACAAACGTCTCAAAAATGAGATCGACAGGAAGTGCAAAATGGCTAAACAGGGATGGCTAGAGGACAAATGTAAGGATGTAGAAGCTTATCTCACTAGGGGTAAGATAGATACTGCCTACAGGAAAATTAAAGAGACCTTTGGAGAGAAGAGAACCACGTGTATGAATATCAAGAGCTCAGATGGCAACCCAGTTCTAAGCAAAGAAGGGAAGGCAGAAAGGTGGAAGGAGTATATAGAAGGTTTAT
Organism: Schistocerca gregaria; assembly: GCF_023897955.1. Taxonomy (NCBI): domain Eukaryota; kingdom Metazoa; phylum Arthropoda; class Insecta; order Orthoptera; family Acrididae; genus Schistocerca; species Schistocerca gregaria. The sequence continues at coordinate 431,075,495 of NC_064924.1, forward strand.
ACAAGGGTGATGGACTTGAGGACAATATTATGGAAATGGAAGAGGATGTAGATGAAGACGAAATGGGAGATACGTTACTGCGTGAAGAGTTTGACAGAGCGTTGAAAGACATGAGTCGAAACAAGTCCCCCGGAGTAGACAACATTCCATTAGAACTACTGACGGCCTTGGGAGAGCCAGTCATGACAAAACTCTACCAGCTGGTGAGCAAGATGTACGAGACAGGCGAAATACCCTCAGACTTCAAGAAGAATATAATAATTCCAATCCCAAAGAAAGCAGGTGCTGACAGATGTGAAAATTACCGAACTATCAGTTTAATAAGTCACAGCTGCAAAATACTAACGCGAATTCTTTACAGACGAATGGAAAAACTGGTAGATGCGGACCTCGGGGAGGATCAGTTTGGATTCCGTCGAAATGTTGGAACACGTGAGGCAATACTGATCTTACGACTTATCTTAGAAGAAAGATTAAGAAAAGGCAAACCTACGTTTCTAGCATTTGTAGACTTAGAGAAAGCTTTTGACAATGTTGACTGGAATACTCTCTTTCTAATTCTGAAGGTGGCAGGGGTAAAATACAGGGAGCGAAAGGCTATTTACAATTTGTACAGAAACCATAAGAGTCGAGGGACATAAAAGGGAAGCAGTGGTTGGGAAGGGAGTGAGACAGGGTTGTAGTCTCTCCCCGATGTTATTCAATCTGTATATTGAGCAAGCAGTAAAGGAAACAAAAGAAAAATTTGGAGTAAGTATTAAAATTCATGGAGACGGAGTAAAACTTTGAGGTTCGCCGATGACATTGTAATTCTGTCAGAGACGGCAAAGGACTTGGAAGAGCAGTTGAACGGAATGGACAGTGTCTTGAAAGGAGGATATAAGATGAACATCAATAAAAGCAAAACGAGGATAATGGAATGTAGTCAAATTAAATCGGGTGATGCTGAGGGAATAAGATTAGGAAATGAGACACTTAAAGTAGTAAAGGAGTTTTGCTATTTATGAAGTAAAATAACTGATGATGGTCGAAGTAGAGAGGATATAAAATGTAGACTGGCAATGGCAAGGAAAGCGTTTCTGAAGAAGAGAAATTTGTTAACATCGAATATAGATTTAAGTGTCAGGAAGTCATTTCTGAAAATATTTGTTTGGAGTGTAGCCATGTATGGAAGTGAAACATGGACGATAACTAGTTTGGACAAGAAGAGAATAGAAGCTTTCGAAATGTGGTGCTACAGAAGAATACTGAAGATAAGGTGGATAGATCACGGAACTAATGAGGAGGTATTGAATAGGATTGGGGAGAAGAGAAGTTTGTGGCACAACTTGACTAGAAGAAGGGATCGGTTGGTAGGACATGTTTTGAGGCATCAAGGGATCACAAATTTAGCATTGGAGGGCAGTGTGGAGGGTAAAAATCGTAGAGGGAGACCGAGAGATGAGTACACTAAGCAGATTCAGAAGGATGTAGGTTGCAGTAGGTACTGGGAGATGAAGAAGCTTGCACAGGATAGAGTAGCATGGAGAGCTGCATCAAACCAATCTCAGGACTGAAGACCACAACAACAACAACACACAAATATACCTACCACTGAACGATCAGCATAATTAAAGACAATTTATTACAACATAAGCTTATGACTAAGGATGAAATAACTGAATTTGCAGAGTTACTTTAATGTACCCTTAATCACAATTATTTCTCCTTTAATAATAAAATCTAATATCAAAAAGATGGCTTAGCGATGGGCACAGTCGCAGATATCCGCAGATATCTTTGTAAATTACATTGAAATAAATGTTTTTTTTAATAATGCAGACATTGCAAACAAAATTTTGTACTATAAACGGTATGTAGATGATAACTTTAATACTTTATAGTTGCCCAAAAAATGAAATCGATAGGTTTACTACAAAATTGAACTCTGTACATCCAAAACTACAATTTACAGTTGAACATGAAAATCAAACACACATTAACTAGCTGGATGTCGTTATATCCGATAACAATGGCAAACATTGCTTTGCCATAAACAGAAAACCCACAACTACTGATTTATCATTAATGCTAGGTCATGTCGCCCTTACGAATATTAAAAAAATCATTTTTTTAAGTCAGTGATCCACCGGATGTTAAAATTAACCCTTGAAGAAAGTGAAATTAAGAATGAAACAACTATTCTAAAACAGATTGCGAAGACTAACTCTTTTGACATACATCAAGTTGACATTATGTTTAATAAAATGCAACAATTACTAACTACACCACTAATAGAAGCCCAAAAATACACAAAAATGACCTACATGGGGAACATATAAGATAGAATCAGTAATGTACCTAAGAGTTCTGAAACAAGAATAGCATTCAAAACTAAAAATATTTTGCAAAACAAATTAAGATATACTGTAGGTAATGATAACGATAGATTTCTCAGATCAGGAGTTTACAAGAGCCAATGTGGTGATTGTAGAAAAATATACATTGGTCAAACAGGCCGGAGCTTTACTACATGATACGAAGAAGATACATAAGGTACCACATGAGTAATATCAGTCTTTGGCTATCACATAACTTTTAATAAGCATGCCGAAGGGACAGTACAACAGAATTTGCAAATTCTTCATTACGCTAATACAGGCTTACTATTAAATATTTTGGAGGAGATCGAGATATATGCCCATTATAGAGATGATCCGTCACTGCTTCTCAATGAGCAGTTAGATTTTCGTGAAAAACATATTTATGGTCTCTTTGACGAAATTCTATGAACTCACATGTACTCTTTTGTTCAGAAAATCATAGGACCCAGTTGTATCCATGGCAGAAATGTACCTTAGGACAGTACGTAAATATTTAAATCACAATTTTAAACTTCCAACTAGAAATGTTACGAAATATGACTCCATTTTTAATAAATCAGTTTTATGACATTTTAATAAAAGACAGAGAGACTGAATCTAGCATAGATGTATACTTGCAGTCGAGTCACAACTCACATATCGATATGATGCCGCAATGCCAAAGACCTCAACAACATCGTTGACTTTGAAACCATTGTGGTAGTACCACCTTAGCCCATAGAGGGCACACTGACTATACATCGTGTGTACAGTTATTTTAAAGCTTTTAATTGATATTTTATACAACATTTAAGCAATTCCATGGTTGTAAAGAGATATTATACATAACTATTTTTATGTTATTATTGTACTTTGTTTTTTACGTTTTGACGATTATGTGAACCCATTTTTATAGTGATTGGTTGATGTGAGGTGGAGGGAGAAGAGGTAGGAGGACTATCTTCGTACTTAAGCGTATAGTCGCCACTTGTTGGCACCAGTTGACATCACAGCAGCTCAGAACAGTGCTCCACCTACCATCTTCGAAGGATGCCATGGGTATAACACGTCTTATTGTATTTTATCCTTATAAGCATTTTGTCTTACTTTATTGTAAATCTCGTAAGGTTTCTATTACTTTCAAAATTCAATTACAGGTTTGATGATGGTCATGTGATATGACTGAAACCGGTCACCTATGTTATGGTGAGATTAAGACTAAATTTTAAGACCAAAAAATTTTTATAAAGTTGCAATCACTGTTCCAAAAATGTTTATTAAAATTGATATGTAATATGAATTAAACTGTGAAAATCTTAGACACTGTAGAACACTACAGAACAATCTGGTGGCAAAAACTACTACAGAGTGGGTTTACACTATACTGCATATCCTATGACTGTTTCAGCTCTGGATATTCAGAATTCAGCAGACGTGAAAATTGTTTAAAAGATCAATTTTTGTGGAAACTACTGAATTAATGGCATTAACACTCAGAATTAATTTTGTTTACAAGCTTCTGAACCATTTGAGTAAAATAAAATGATTTTACACTATCAGACTCAATAGGCAGTTGTGTAAGCGTGTGGCTACGCCCCCAGACAAGAGGTCGTCTGCTCGGCTTAGCAGCGCAGAACGCGGGGAGGGTGGGGTGACGCCGCTCTCTGCCGGTGTGGGCTCGCACCTGCATTTCTTTCATATGACTCTCAAGTTGTCCTTAAGGGATTTAATTCTTGACTTCTTGAATATTTGGGAATCCAGCCGGATGTTCGCGTCGTTCTCGCCCGATATTTCAACAGCGTGCCAGTGTGGGATGCCATAAATTGGCCAGACCACCAGAACTGTGGACATCAGGTGTAAAGAACACCAGAGACATACCAGACTCAGACAGGCAATTAAATCAGCCGTAGCAAAGCATTGTCTGGAACTTGGTCATTCAATGGATTACAGTGACACAGACCTCAGTGACACAGACCTCAAGATTTAGGGACAGTGACATTAAAGAAGCCATTGAGGTTAAGGCCACAAACCATCTAATCAACCGTAACTCGGGATAGCAGATCAACACTGCCTGGAATCTAGTGCTTGAGCTTGTGAAAACTCAACGCAGGACACTCCGGGATTCTACAAGAAATAGAAGTGGAGACCGAGAGAAGAGCCGTGAGACAAGATGTCGGACATTAGAGACCAGATTTGACACTCCCTAGATCATGAACTCGACTTCAGAAGACAGGCAGGCATCCCGCGGACGGCGATCGGAACACCGGCGACCAGAGAGGGCCAATCTAGCAGCGTCTGGCGGACGCGGACCGCAGACGAAACACACGACGGGGCGCGGACCGATTATGGAGCGCACAGCACGAAACAGAAGTGGAAATCATAGGAACAGTCATGAGATAGAATACCTAACATCTCAGATCGGGTCTGGCACACCTCCGATGACGACCACAACCGTTGAGGGCGGCCAAAACGGGCGTGGACGAAAATCGGAACATCCGCGATTGGGGGGTTCTGTTGTAGCCGAGTCTGGCGGTCGCGGACCACAGACGGAACACTCGACTCGGCGCGGACCGATTAGGGAACGCCCAGCTCCTTCCAGTTATAAATACTGGACTCGATCGACCCAAGGACCAGTCGCACATAGCACCTGAAGAAGACAGCGAGGCACGCTGTTGAAATATCGTGCGAGAACGACGCGAACATCCAGCTGGATTCCCGAATATCCTAGATGTCAACAGATCGCCACGAAAGCAGGAAGAATTACGACTCAATTCTTGCTTTGGTTCAATTATTGTCTTGTCTGATACAAAAAATTCACAAAAAGATGGAACAGTCTCAATCCAACCTTCCCCACGTATCTTAGCTTCCCTCCAGTGACGCCAGCTACCACTGCAGAACATTCCTGTGATGTGTCGCTTTGCGCTGATCCATTTTCGTTAACTGCATAGATCTCATCAAGGAGAACCCTCAGGGACCTGAAATGTGCGAAGGAATACATTAAAAAATATCTTAATTGGCATATTATATTAATAATAGATCATTATTATGCCGCTTAACGCTGTCACACTTACGCCAGAAAGTAAACTGCTACTTTCAAAGAAGGCTGCTATCTCAAAACGATGTTTGTTTATAACAACATGAGCCAATCTATAAAAGTGGGTTTTATAGACTACAGTTCATAGTCAACGTTATAAGAGGTGCGACAATAAAGTAATGAGACTGATGTGAAAAAAATGTTTTTTACCCTTTCAATCAAGTTTAGTGTTGTCTCCTTCAAAGTAGTTCCCTTCTGATTGCACACACTTTTTCCAGCGCTTCTGCCATTGATGGTAACATTTGTGAAACGCGTCTTCTGTAATATCCTCCAAGACCCTCGTCACAGTATTTGGACATCTTGTGTTGTTTGAAAATGGTGTGTCCCTTGACCGCCGTTTTGTCACTTGGAAATAGAAAAGAGTCGTAGGAGCGATATCTGGTGAATAAGGTGGCTGTGGTAGTAATGAAATTTGTTTCGATGTTATAAATTGCTGTACTGACAGAGCAGTATGGGATGGCGCATTATCGTGATGCAGAATCGAACAATCAGCAGTGCTGGCACAGATACGAAGAACTCTTTTACGAAGTCTTTCTAAAAGTTCTTTGTAGTAATATTGGTTAACTGTTTGTCCAAGAGGCACCCACCCTTTATGAACAATTCCCTTGGAATCAAAGAAGCACACAAGCATGCATTTCACTTTTGACTTTGACATGTGAGCTGCCTTTACTAAACATTTTATGCCAACGAAAAACTTGAGCTCTTGACATAACCTCCTCTCCAAAAGCCTTCTGAGGCTTACTGTAAATTGTCGTCGCGTTTTCAGCCAATTTCAATCAAAAAGAAATGGCATACCGTTTCAAAATATTATGCACTTCCATTTCCGCGACGAGAGACACAAACACGTGTTAACTTATTACAGCACAACTCACGACTGAGCAGTTGCATCGATGTGTCGTTTGGAATAGAAGCAGCTTATAGACCAAGGTCAAAGATATTGTGCCTATGCAAGCCTGCAGGGTTGCCACATCTTGCAAAGAAAATCAGTCTCGTTACTTTATTGTCACACTTCGTACAACATGTTGTGCAAACAGTTTTAAATAAGAAGACAAATAAATTATAGGTAGCCCTACATCGGAGTTCATCAGAATTTATGCAATGAAAATTTGTGTTAGAGACGGTTATTTTGAAAACTAGACATTGAAGTTGGATCATCATTCATAAGCCAAGTTAATTTTTTCTTGGGAGGGGGGGGGGGGGGGGGGGGAATAGCTGCTTCAAAAAAATTTTGGCAACAGATATAGAAGTATATAAGCGATGTTTCGACATAATCACAATTTGAACTAAGAAGCTTGTCATATCATAGGATGAACTTTTATATTCCTGTGTCGTACAGGTCTGCCGCCTGCCAATGGAACTCACATGTGACAGCCATCTTCAGCTCTTTGTCATTACGAAAACGCTGACCAGAGGATGGAATTTCTCGATAGGCAAGGAAAGATGGAAATCTTTAGGAGCAACACGGGATCATACGGTCGATGATAAAACAATTCACAGTACTCTTCAACACGAACACTTTGGCGACCTTAGCTAAATTACCCACACCGACGACGCATCTCCTGTTTGCTCATGACCTTTGGCCTGTATACCTGACACAGCTGACGATGAATTTCCATTGGCGCTTTGTTTTGTGCAGTAAGGTACTTTACCACAGAGGAAACCGAGCAGTTGGTGGGGGAAAGAATAAGAGCCTCCACTTACAGCCACTGCTGTAGGGCTACTGACCATCCAAAAGAGACAGGAAAATTTTGAAAACTTAATCTCTGGAAAACCCATGTTACCAAGAACGTATGAAGCGCAATGCAAACATGGATGGGTACTAAATTACAGTAGTCCTACACAAAAAGTGTGAAAAATAAGTTGTTGAAAATAAGACATGAACCTCTCAAGAGAGCGAAAGACTGACACAAAATTGTAAAACGAAGAACTGAGTGAAGAGCAGTGCAAGCCATAAAAGACCACTTAGTTACAATAAAATTCAGTGTTATACATAGGGATAAATGTGTATCAGTTGAGCTGTAGTGAGACTGTAGGTGGTAGAGTGATTAAGCCAAATGAAACTTGAAGCCGGAGATGTGCTCTACAACATCTGATAACTTTGAACCAGGTGGGGACTTTTTGTTAAATGACTATTAACTTCAGTGTTTCCACTAGATTTTCAATACCTTATATTACTGATATTCAGGTCTTCTTGCTAGTTTGGCCAATTAATGTTCCGTTAGCTATTGAACTTTATCTGTACTAGAGAAACACAGTACCATGTTATCGACAAGACGAAGCTTGATAGGATATGTTCGATTAGCACGTATTTCTTTTTAGTTTATTCAGTTTATGGCTCTACTTACTTATTCTAGATCTGTCAGGAAATGTTTTGAAAATATTACAATCAACTGATGCAATAATCATTTAATTCCTGAAGAACTTATGGAAACAGTCGATAGAGACCGACTAATAGTTGCATCATTAGGGATCAGATATAGCTGGAGAACCCGAAAGCAGAGGCATAAAATATACTGGACCGTTCTCAACGTTACCAACGAATACCAGGAAATATCCCCGCGCGAATGATTAAATCTCGGTAACATACTGATATTGCAGCCATGTCGCACTAAACCCTGTAGCTTTGTGGGCCGCCACGAGTTGAGCGATTTAATTCTGCAACAGTTCCGAATCATAGGGTTAATGGTACATATTGCTGTGCTGAATGACGTCATCGGAGGGGTGAATTTGCAGCCGCCAGCGGAAGATTTGGCAGTGAGGGGAGGACTGCACTGGTAAACAAAATTGCACCGGGGAGAGAGGGCAGAGCTCGGTCCCAACTGTGTCACTCGATTTAAATGTTAATTTATCACATTTCCTTCTCTGTGAGAGTACAGTGTCCAGCATTCGCTTCCAGACCCCACACAGGACCACCGTCGTGTTTAACTGCTGGACCGTACGCAAATTTCTCTACTTCTTCCAGTGAGGACAAATCACTGTAGAAAGCGTGAGCAGGAGTCTGCATTCGCAGTGGCAGTCTTGCACATTGAATTTTCATCAAAAGTAAGAATATTCCGGGGAGTAGCTCCACAGGCACAAATGACAACGCCGTAGAAGACAGTAGCAGCCGTTTTCAAACGTCGGCAGTGGTTACAGTAATCAAGAAGCAGTGCTAAACGTCTTATCGGCCTCGTTGCTCTAATCATTTGGTAAATTTATTTTGCAATATGACTGCCGAAGATTGCTCGTAAATCCTGTATCAGAATCTGTATTTTATGAGGTATGCAAAGCTGGCGCGACTGATTGTTGGATGGTGCCTGACAGGCTCTCAGGCGAAGTTGCGGATTCCGGGAACACTCTGTCCCTACTATGGAGTTGCGGCAAGAAGGATTTACTCAACTTGGGTGGCAATTCCGGCGTGGTTTCCACGGCCCGCTCTGCTCATTCTGAAGTTGAGGTTTCCGGAAGTTAATCCCTGACGCGCAGAGACTGCAGTGCCTTAGGCCCCAAGTGTCCACTTGAGATGTAGCGCGTATCTATTCAGCGTGGAGTCTCCTAGAACTCTGCCTCACCCCCATTAAACGTCAGAAATTTTGCATCTTCTCAACAGTATTTTCTGTTCGGCCAATCGTGTGTTTTGCTTCTCCTTTCAGACACGGTGTATGCTTCGTGAACCAGTAGTAAGTCGCCGTTCAAACTTTGTACAAACATGGTTATTTGTTTGGGAACATTTGCGTACCACGTCAGGGAAACTTTCGCTGCCATCTGTTCTACTCTCATGCTTCGAAGCACATTTAGGTTCACCGAATTGTCTGAGAGGATTGCTGTCACCTCTACAGTGGAGTTTGGGCTGAGTACCAACAACTTTTGTATTATTTTCATTCCTTTACTTAGAGTCGTCCAGTCTTTCGAATCCTGGCTGCCGTCCCACGCCGACTGCGCAGTTCGAAGGTGTAACTGCCGTTCTTTGTTCACGAATTACGCGCCGGTACCGTAAGTTAGAGCAAGCTATGAAATATTTCATCAACTCTTCAGTATTAAATTGGTCATTGTCTACTTGATATCTCGTTAGATTCATGGACGCAGGTACCAATGTATGAATTTCTAGAACTTTTAGCCACTCGTTGCCCTTGCCAATTCCAGTTTCACAATATTCCTCCAGCAGCGGGTTTCCATTGTTGTTTATACTTCTTCACACACTTAGGAAAGTAAGACGACAAACTTTCGCTTATCGCTGCTGCGAAAAGGACGCTAGGCGAGACGGCACTGGCTGTAGCGCATCCAGTGACTGAGCGCTAGGACCACAGGAACAGAGTTGCCGAAAAACCACCAAGTCTGACACCTAGGAAAAGAAGGCTATGTAGGGTAGCTGCAGCAATTAAGATATTAAAAGTAGATTGCCGCAAGCGAAGAAAGCTTTCTTGAGTAAAAGAACTTTGCTGACAGCAAGTATTGGAATGGAAATGGTGAAAAAGTTATTGAAGTGCACGAAAATGGTTCAAATGGCTCTGAGCACTATGGGACAACATCGGAGGTCATTAGTCCCCTAAAACTTAAGAACTACTTAAACCTAACTAACCTAAGGACATCACACAAATCCATGCCCGAGGCGGGATTCGAACCTGCGGCCGTAACGGTCGCGCAGTTCCAGACTGAAGCGCCTAGAACCGCTCGGCCACAGCGGTCGGCCTGAAGAGCACACCTGCAGCACAGTACCGTATAGAAGGGTTACGCAGACCATTAGAAACCTAAAGAAAATGAAACTGGAGGCATTTCGTAATGGATGCTATAGAAGAACATGATTTAACTGTATGTTTGTCTTGACCACGTGTATTTTATTGATTTCTTTGTATCAATACAACCAATGTTCTTTTGAAGATGACCAGTGGCCGAGACGTGTCAGAAAATTTATAAAATACTTGTCGTCAAGACAAACTACAGAGGCGCTGAATAGAACTGAAGAGAAAATAAATTTGTGGGATAACTTGACAAAGAAGAGATCAGTTGATAGAACACAGTCTGAGATATCAAGGAATTGCGCATTAATATTAGGTGTCTGAGGGGCAAAAATTGCAAAGGGAGACAAAGACACGAGTGCACTAACCAGGCTGCAGTTGTTAATCGGAGAAAAAAAGACTTGCGCAATACAGAGCAGCGTGGAGAGCTGCGTCAAACCAATCTTCGGACAGAAAAGCACAACAAGCAATATTGACAGTTGCACTTCGTTTTCCATTCATCCAGTATGTTTCCTATTAAAGGTGATTATAAAATAACTGGAGTATGAAAGGAAAAAATCGAAAAAAAGCAGGTGAGAAGAGATATGTACCAGAAGAAGGAGGACAGAGTAGTGGTATACATATTACGTCATCCATGAATAGAGAACGCAGTGCTGGAGGGAGTTGTAAAATGGGAAGACAGTAGAAGAGCACAAAGACTAGGATGTGCAGAACAGCTTATAGCTGTTATTAGGTGTAACTGTTGCGTATAGGTGATAGTTTTAGCACAAGATAAAAAAAAAGAAGAAGAACAGCAGTAAAACAATCGAAAGATACCCGACTTCCATGAATGTCTCTCTATCTCTCTCTCTCTCTCTCTCCCTCTCGCACACACACACATAAAGAGAGAGAGAGAGAGTGAGAGCTTTTTGATGCAGCGGATCCGTACCCGACTTCCCCGAAGAGCCAAGCACGAAAAGAAATAGTCAGGGAGCAAATGTAACGAAGTGCCTTCGTATCCTCTACTCTGTGAGGAATGTGAGGAACGGGTTAAATAAAATATTTTAAATCGTAGACTTCTTTCAGCGCAAGTAAAGCAATAGAAACGCAGTTTATTGTGACGTTTTGTGGCTCAGTGCGGGACAGTTTCTTTTTATTTCTCACTGGGCACGCCAAATGCTGCTAAGTAACGTTTCCTCGGTGACGAGTCTCTTCTCGGTAGACAATTCCCGGCTGCCTGGGCGAGGTCGTTGGCTGCGGCCCCATCTGGCTGGCACTTGCCCCGCGACCCCGATCTGGGGAGCCCTGTTCCAGAGAACGACGTGGAGTGGATCGCTGCTCCAGAACATTTCCAGGAAGAAGCTCGTTAGGACCGGGCAATAAATCTTCCGGGGGTGCGTCTGTTTATCGAGACGATACAATACGGGCACTAGTGGCTGTGAGGAATTACTCGTGTTGTTCTGCAACCGCGGCATTTGTCCTCGGAAAAGTAAAGCGTTATAACCAACCAAAAGCATCTGCTTTAGCAAGTCTGACGCACACTGCGACTCGTCTGCAAACATAATTTCGTAGTATGTCCACTTCTCCATCAGCTTTATGTCTTTAATATTTGTGTTTCTGCCGGCCGGAGTGGCCGAGCGGTTCTAGGCACTACAGTCTGGAACCGCGCGACCGCTACGGTAACAAGTCCGAATCCTGCTTCTGGCATGAATGTGTGTCCTTAGGCTACTTAGGTTTAAGTAGTTCTAAGTTCTAGGGGACTAATGACCTCAGAAGTTAAGTCCCATAGTGCTCAGAGCCATTTGAACCATTTGAACCATTTGTGTTTCTGTTTCCTGTTTTCCTATTTTTAACGCTCTTTATGTAATTATTAATTATAGGTTCAACAAAAAGCACCACTACAAAATTTCAATTCGATTTAATGAACGGCAATCTTCTTTAATTGTGGATAAATGCAAGATAATGCCTGTAACAAATAGAAAGAACCGTTTAACATCTGTTTACAATATCCGTAAACACATCACATCATGAAACTTCCTGGCAAATTAAAACTGTGTGCCCGAACGAGACTCGAACTCGGGACCTTTGCCTTTCGCGGGCAAGTGCTCTACCATCTTTTTTTTTTTTTTAATCTCATTTTGTTCGCTTTCGTTCGTTGCATCTGTTCGGGGCGGACTACGAAAGACATCCGTTTAAGTTTGTTGTCGATCGATTAACTCAGTTTTTTTTTATTACAGAGGCTGCTAACCCTCTGACCGAACACGCTGAGCCAGCGTATAATCTGAGCTACTGAAGCACGACTCACGCCCGGTCCTCTGAGCTTTACTTCTGCCAGTATATCGTCTCCTACCTTCCAAACTTTACAGAAGCTCTCCTGCGAACCTTGCAGAACTAGCACTCCTGAAAGAAAGGATACTGCGGAGACATGGCTTAGCCACAAACTGGGGGATGTTTCCATAATGAGATTTTCACTCTGCAGCGGAGTGTGCGCTGAAATGAAACTTACTGCCCAATTAAAACTGTGTGCCCGACCGAGACTCGAACTCGGGACCTTTGCCTTTCGCGGGCAAGTGCTCTACCATCTGATACCGAAGAACGACTCACGCCCGGTCCTCACAGGTTCGCAGGTTCGCAGGAGAGCTTCTGTAAAGTTTGGAAGGTAGGAGACGAGATACTGGCAGAAGTAAAGCTGTGAGGACCGGGCGTGAGTCGTGCTTCGGTAGCTCAGATGGTAGAGCTCTTCCCCGCGAAAGGCAAAGGTCCCGAGTTCGAGTCTCGGTCGGGCACACAGTTTTAATCTTCCAGGAAGTTTCATATCAGCGCACACTCCCCTGCAGAGTGAAAATCTCATTCTGAGTACAAGTACCTGTTTGCAAGTTAATTCTGAAGGCACATAAGCCTTATTGGCTTACTCATTTCTGTAATCAGAGTGCTACTTAATTGTTAAGTGATTTGTTGCTTATCAGCATATTCGCTTATTGGGTAGGTGTTTGTGTTTCATTTATTTCTGTTTTGTTCTTAAATGGTAATACGCGTGTCACACTTTGCAAATCAGTTCACTGGCACTAGCTTTCTAAGGTTAGATCTTAGTCTTTTGTAGTTCACGTTGTATGAGACCTGCCCGATCCACCAGCACACCGTGGGTGATGAGTCCACACCGCCCACCCTCTCGGTCCGGTTATCTCTCCTGTCACGGGGTTGAACTGTATCTGAATAACTTCTCCTGGTTGTGAACTTATGTCACCAAAGGACGTGACGCATTTCTTGTGTTACTGTTGTTACTAAATTTGCTGCAATCATTTAAGATATTATATTTAAAAGCCCATTGAAAAAAATTGTAAATGTTAAGGTTTTGATTATTAATATGCGGCTTGGTTGACTTCAAATACCTCTTGTTGTTGTTGTTGTTGTTGTTGTCTTCAGTCCTGAGACTGGTTTGATGCAGCTCTCCATGCTACTCTATCCTGTGCAAGCTTCTTCATCTCCCAGTACCTACTGCAACCTACATCCTTCTGAATCTGCTTAGTGTATTCATCTCTTGGTCTCCCTCTACGATTTTTACCCTCCACACTGCCCTCCAATGCTAAACTTGTGATCCCTTGATGCCTCAAAACATGTCCTACTAACCGATCCCTTCTTCTAGTCAAGTTGTGCCACAAACTTCTCTTCTCCGCAATCCTATTCAATACCTCCTCATTAGTTACATGATCTATCCAACTTATCTTCAGCATTCTTCTGTAGCACTACATTTCGAAAGCTTCTATTCTCTTCTTGTCCAAACTAGTTATCGTCCATGTTTCACTTCCATACATGGCTACACTCCAAACAAATACTTTCAGAAACGACTTCCTGATACATAAATCCATATTCGATGTTAACAAATTTCTCTTCTTCAGAAACGCTTTCCTGGCCATTGCCAGTCTACATTTTATATCCTCTCTACTTCGACCATCATCAGTTATTTTACTTCCTAAATAGCAAAACTCCTTTACTACTTTAAGTGTCTCATTTCCTAATCTAATTCCCACAGCATCACCCGATTTAATCTGACTACATTCCATTATCCTCGTTTTGCTTTTGTTGATGTTCATCTTATATCCTCCTTTCAAGACACTATCTATTCCGTTCAACTGCTCTTCCAAGTCCTTTGCCGTCTCTGACAGAATTACAATGTTATCGGCGAACCTCAAAGTTTTTATTTCTTCTCCATGAATTTTAATACCTACTCCGAATTTTTCTTTTGTTTCCTTTACTGCTTGCTCAATATACAGATTGAATAACATCGGGGAGAGACTACAACCCAGTCTCACTCCTTTCCCAACCACTGCTTCCCTTTCATGCCCCTCGACTCTTATGACTGACATCTGGTTTCTGTACACATTGTAAATAGCTTTCCGCTCCCTGTATTTTACCCCTGCCACTTTCAGAATTTGAAAGAGAGTAATCCAGTCAACATTGTCAAAAGCTTTCTCTAAGTCTACAAATGCTAGAAACGTAGGTTTCCCTTTTCTTAATCTTTCTTCTAAGATAAGTCGTAAGGTCAGTATTGCCTTGCATGTTCCAACATTTCTACGGAATCCAAACTGATCCTCCCCGAGGTCCGCATCTACCAGTTTTTCCATTCGTCTGTAAAGAATTCGCGTTAGTATTTTGCAGCTGTGACTTATTAAACTGATAGTTCGGTAATTTTCACATCTGTCAGCACCTACTTTCTTTGGGATTTTAATGTTTGAAAAATTGCTTAGTTTCTTAACTGTTCAAAAGATCTTTTTGATGTCAACTGTTAATCTCATATCCTCGTTAATATTCGACAAGTTGTTTAATTCTTTACTTATTTTTAAAAGCTATTTCGCTGATGTCATAAGGTTGTTGACTTTTATTTAAATAAAAGATCATCTTTATTTTCAACTTTGAACGCTGCTTCTTGCTTTCTGGACCAGCCCTCCTGTCCGACAGCGTATTAAGCTGCTTTAGGGTAACTACCAGCCAGTTCATCCTTAAGCAGGGAAGAAGAAGAAGAAGAAGAAGAAGAAGGAATGTGAACGGCATGATCTAAAGTGTGTCGTCAAAGTAGGCAGGAGAGCAAAAAGGAGTTCAGAGCACCCTCTTGCCCCTGGGATGGAAAAGTACCCCGAAAAACTTAAGAATCATCATTTATCAACGGAATAAGAATCCAGAAGGCAATGGAAACCACTGCATTAAAGGCACACAGTACATACCACAAGCCTTGTGGCCTGTAATACAAAAAGTGTCTTATGATCTCTCCATTGGCAAAGTATGCCAGATTGATTCCCCTTTCGGATCTACACAGGCCCTAAGGGGAGCGAGGAATGGTGAAGGGTAACAATGAGAAAAAGAATGAATAACCAACGGAAGGCTAACATTGCACAGGTCGCATTGTGGACTGCCAGAATTTTTGAATGTTGTATTGAAGCTAGGAAACCTTAAAATAGAAATGCAAAAGTTCCATAAATGCCAATAAAGTGAAACAGAAAGAAAATAAGGATTGTTATTTTGTCAGAAACTGCCATTTTGACCCCTTGGCTGTGTACAAAATACAGTTTGACTCTTACGTAGAAGATTACTGCTACTAGCCACTTTTTACAATGCTATTGCTTTATTCGCACAGCGCCGTTACCGGTTTCGAGCCGATAGGTTCATCTTCAGACGGCTAGTTCACATTTTACATTAGCTTTCGCTTTTTGTTTCCCCAACTGACAAAATTTTCTTGGGGTGGTGGTGTCCTACAACCACAACAAGATGTGAGACAATGTCTTTTTAACTGTAACTGTGCCTCACAACAATTTTAACTGGTGTAAACGAGTTATTAAAGGGAAGATGTTTCGGTTACGTACGATGAAGAAATAATCAAAATATCCTCCCTTTGATAATTTTCTTACATCACTTAAAATCGTTATGAGGCACCATTACCAAGACATTGTCCCACACCATGTTTTAGTTGTAGGGTACCACCACCCCAAGGAAATTTCCTCGGTTGGAGAAACAAAAGGCGAAAGTTAATGTAAAACGTGAACTGGCCGTCTGAAGATAACAGGTACCGGCGTTTTGTAAATGCAGAAATAGCTTTGTAAAAAATGGCTGGTTGCTGGTATCTTCAATGTAAGAGTCAACTTATATTAAAATAAAGATTTCCGGTCAAACGAATATAGGGTAAATAAGCAACAACGGAAATCGGTGTGATGGGAGCAGCATTCATTACGGATACAAGCACGGGGCAGAGAGAAAGTCAGCGTGAACAGTTTGTTGATGAGGTTCTTTGATGAGACTATTCCCATCAGAGTCAATAACAATAGTAGTTCACTTATAAATGTCGACGTCACAAGAAGAAAATGAAAATATCGGCATATTTAACGATAATCCCGTGGGTAAGTGGAGATGATAATCCAATAATCATGACAGAGTGAACCGTTGGGGTATGGGAAGAAACTGAAGACGATGCTGTGGCAGAATATCGGCTCATCAGTAGGAATAAGGGAAGACGAAGGTGAACAGAATTCTGCAGTAAATTTCAGCTACTGATAGCGAAAGCACAGTTCAAAAGTCACAAGACGTGGGAAGGTACCACGTGGATTACGTAATCTTCAGACAGAGATTTCACTGTAGAGAGTATTCAGGTCCAGATATAGAATCAGAACACAGTTCGGTAATAATGGACAGTATACTGAAGTTTAAGAAAATCGGCAGGAAGAATCAACGTAGAAAGAAGTGGAATACTGAAGTACTGAGAAGTGATGATGTACGTTTGAAATTAACTGAGGCTGTAGACACTGCGATAATGATTACCACAGTTGCGTTCAGTTACTGAGGAGAAACGGACAAATCTAAAAAGCGCTTTCTGTGCACAAGGATAAAACAACGTTTTGTGAAATTAACAGCAACTGTGTCTACAATAAGAGCCCAAAACGTAGAGGAGAGAGTGGATGTTGAAAAGACGTTGGAAAGACTAGTATAGGTACAAGGAAGGTAAATGCACAGAAACATAGGGAAAACAGGTTCATTGACGTAAGAAAAAAGTACAAAAATATTCAGAAAAGACAGACGTGTATAGTCACATATAAAATAAGCAGGAATTTCAGGGAATCCAAGACGAAATGGCGGCAGGAAATATGTGGATAAATCGAAAAAGAAATATTCTTTAGAAGAACGGATTCAGAATAGAAGGATAAAACAACGTTCTTTGAAATTAACGGCAAATAAGAGCCCAAAACGTAGAGGAGAGAGCGAATGGTGAAAAGACTGCAGTGACGCTGTCTACTAGAGGGAGGAACTGTCTGTTGATGTGACAGATGAAGGAATGGGTACCGATTTGGAAGATGAAGAGTATCCGGTAGACAGACAGTGGTTGAGCTAAATAACATTCTTTCGGCATTTATACAATCATTGGGAGAAATGGCAACCAAACGAATCATCAAGTTGGTGTATGAGACGGAGAGATACCATCAGGCTTTCAGAAAAGTATCAGCCACAGAGTTCCGAAGATACTAATGGCAGATAAGTGCAAGAATTATCGAACAGTCAGCCAGCAGCTCATGCATCCAAGATGTTGACAAGAATAATGTACGGAAGAACAAAAAAGTAAATTGAAAATCTCTGAGGGGACTTTCATATTGATTCTAGGAAAGGTGAAGGGTCCAGAGAGGTAATTCAGACGTTGCGCTTGGTAATGGAAGGAAGACCTAAGAAACTCAACTCAATTCAATGGATTTGTCGACCTAGAAAAGCGTTCGACAATGTAATATTGTGCAAGATGTTCAAAATATAAAAAAATTAAATAAAATAATAAAAAATAAAAGAGTCTAAACTATAAGGAAATATGGGAATATGCAATCTGTATTTAAGAACCAAGAAGTAACAACAAGAATGGAAGACTAAGAACTAAGTGCACGGATGATAAGAGATAGGCTTTCTCTCCTACTGTTCACTCTGTACATGTAAGAAGCAGCGATGGATAGATAACAAAGGCTCAAAAAGTTCAGAGTGAAAGAATATCAGTCATACGGCGATGACACTGCTGTGAGCAGTGAAAACGAGGAAGAATTAAAAAAAAGTACTGGATGCAAGAAACTTCTAAATGCATAATATGAATTGCGAGCAAACAGTAGATAGGCGAAATAACGAGCAACAGAACTGAAGTTAGCGAGAAAGTTATCGCTAACATTGGTGACCACAAAGTAGAGAAAGTAAAGCAATTCCACTATATTAGAAGCCAAACAAAAGTAACACATAACAGTAGACGAAAGCAGGACCTGAAATCATATTACCACAGGCAAAAAGGGCATTACTGGTAAAAAAAAAAAGCCTGTTAATATCAGACATTGGCCTTAATTTGAGGGAGAAATTTCTCGGAACTACGTCTGGGGCATAGCGCTGCGTGGAAGTGATTTATGGGCTGTGGGAAAACCGGACATGAATGGAATTGAAGCGTTCAAGACAAGAATAAAAATAGATGGACTGATAAGAGATGAAGAGATTCTCCATAGAATTGGCGAGGAAAGAAATATGAGGGGAACCCAGACAAGAAAAAGGGATTCGATGTTAGGACACGCGTTAAGGATTCATAGAATAAATAAAAAAATAGTAACGATAAAACTTCACCTGAACGACAAAAAAAAGGAACATTCGTGATCCAGGTTTCCGTTCTGGAATGACCACAGTGTGTTTCTGACACCTGCAATGGAAAATAACCCACACTGAACAAAGCAAAGAGGATGTGAGAAGCAGAACAGCATGACAAAGTCTACTGGTATCATACATAGCCGGCCGCGGTGGTCTCGCGGTTCTAAGCGCGCAGTCCGGAACCGTGCGACTGCTACGGTCGCAGGTTCGAATCCTGCCTCGGACATGGATGTGTGTGTTGTCCTTAGGTTAGTTAGGTTTAGGTAGTTCTAAGTTCTCGGGGACTAATGGCCACAGCAGTTGAGTCCCATAGTGCTCAGAGCCATTTGAACCATTCATCATACATAGGCCTTACACTGAGGTGCCAAAAGTTTTTGGATAGCGACATGCACGTATACAGATGGCTGTAATATCCACAGGATATAAAATGTTAAGTGATTCAAGTGAAAAGGTTTCCGACGTGATTTTGGCTGCACGACGGGAATTAACAGACTTTGAACGAGGAATGGTTGTTGGAGCTGGACGCGTGAGTCATTTTGTTTCGGAAATCAGCAGGAAATTAAATATTCCGAGATCCACAGTGTCAAGAGTGTACTGAGAGTACTAAATTTCATGCATTACTTCTCACTACTGAGAACGCAAAGGCTTTCGATCAACGGCATTTGCGTACAATTGCCATTGTTAACAGACAAGCAGCACTGTTTCAAATAACCGCAGATATCGATGTGGGATGGTAGGGCAGTGCGACGAAATTTGGCGTTAATGGGCTACAGCACAGGCGTCCGACGGAATGTCGTTGCCAATAGCACGACATACCCTGCAGCGCCTCTTCCGGGCTCGTGTCCATACCGGTTGGACCACAGACGGCTGGAAAAGCGTTGCCTGGTCAGGTGAGTCTCACTTTCAGTTGGTAAGAGCTGATGATAGGGGTGGAGTGTAGCACAGAGCCCACGAAGTCATGGACGCAAGTTGTCAATAAGGCGCTGGGCAAGTTGGTAGTGGCCCCATAATGGTGTGGGCTGTGTTTACATAGATAATTGATTGGGATGGTTATTTTCGGATACTTGGAGAATATTCGTAGCCATTCATGCACTTCATGAGACCAAAAAGCGATGCAATTTTTATGGATAACAATGCGCTATGTCACTTCGCCACTACTGTTTGCTACTGATTTGGAGAACATTCCCAAAAATTTGAACGAATGATTTGGCCACCCAGGTTGCTCGATATGCATCCCATCGAATATTTATGGGCCACAATCGAAATGTCAGTTCCTGCACAAACTCCTGTACTGGCAACTCTTCCAATTATGGATGGCTATAGAAGCAGATGGCTCAATATTTCTGCTGGGGACTTCCAAAGACTTGTTGAGGCGAGTCCATGCCACGTCGAGATGCGACACTACGCGGACAGAAAGAGGTACGACACAGTATTAGAAGGAATCTAATGGCATTTACCACCTCATTGTAATTTGAGAAAGAAATTTCTGAGCAATTACGCCTCTAATACAGAATACTTGGAAAAGAATAATACACTGTCGGAAAACTAGAGAAGAAAAGAATCGATGCTATTAAGATCGTGTATGTAGATGAGCACTGAAAATTAAGAGGGCTAATGTGATAGGGGATGTGGAGATTCCCCTTAGAATGGCAGAGGTAAAGTTTGTATGGAAGGGGTTGATGAGAGGAAGAGACAGGATGCTTAACTTGTACTAAGAAGTCAAGCGATAATTTCCTTGATGTTGGAGGTGGCCATAAAAGGCAAAGCTGTAGAGGAATATAGAGGTTAGAATATGTTGTTGTTGTTGTGGTCTTCAGTCCTGAGACTGGTTTGATGCAGCTCTCCATGCTACCCTCTCCTGTGCAAGCTTCTTCATCTCCCAGTACCTACTGCAACCTACATACTTCTGAATCTAGGTTAGAATATGGAAGAAAAAATTCGGGACGCTGGGTGTAAGTGCTACTCTGAGATGAAGAGATCGACACAGTGACCCAAAAACACGCTAACATCTCCTGTATAGATCGAACCTAGTAGTACAAAAGAAAGATTTAGTTGTATTGTATTGTAACCAGGGACTTAGAAACGACGGAGAGGCTCCGTCCCCATCGCAGTCGCAGTGGTCCACAACCCCACGACGACTACCGCAGTCCACTTCACCCCTCCGCCACCCCACACCGAACCCAGGGTTGTTGTGTGGTTCGGTCCCCGGTGGACCCCTCCGGAAACGTCTCACACCAGACGTGTGTAACCCCTATGTTTGCGTGGTAGAGTAACGGTGGTGTAGCGTACGTGAAGAACTTGTTTGCGCAGCAATCGCCGACATAGTGTAGCTGAGGCGGAATAAGGGGAAACGGGCCGAGGCAGATGTAAAACCACCTAAAAACCATCCACAGACTCGTCGGTTCACTGGACCTCGACACAAGTCCGCCGGGCGGATTCGTGCCGGGAAGCAGGCGTTCTTTCCCACTCCGGAAAGCCGTGCGTTAGATCGCTCGGCTAACCGGTCGGGCAAGAGTTAGAGTGTTTCATAGAAGAAGCTACGTATGCGGACCACTGCTCATAAAGAAACAGCAACAGTACATGGTCATTTTGCAGTTGACATTGTACACTTTTCCTCTGTGTAGGTATAGAAACAACGGATGGATAGGTAGGATTTTAAAACTAGGCTTTAAAATGAGCTGAAAAATCACTAAAATATTCCATAATCAATACAAAAAAAGGTGACAACGATGTCACGTATCCTGTTGATGAGTTTTTCTATTTAGGATTATTGAATACAACGACTGGACAGATAAAATAGGACAAACAGGACTGTATAAATAGCGTGGAGGGGTGTCAGGGAAATGGAAATTCCAACATGTCTGAAACGGAAAGTTACATTCGGAGCGTATTTCTGATTTTGGCTTGAGGCACGGAGCGGTGGGTTTTTAATCAGAAGACTATTGGAAAAACTGAGGTTTGTTAATTAAACAGTGGGGAGATAAACGTCGGGAATTACTAAGACAAACATAAAAGCTAACAAATGAATATAGAAACTGATTTTATTGGAATATTTAATTCGTGACTCATGAATATGGAATGAATTTATGATGGCCATGTGACAAAACGAATGGAAGGTAGATCGACCATGGCAATTTTTTCTGGACTCCAAGACATAAAAATGTACCGAGACGAGGAACTGATACAGGATGAATATATAAATTAGGAAACCTGTCGTAAAAACAACCCCTGAAATCAGTTAAACTTTATCAACCGTGATTCTGCCACAGTTATCATTGCATAGAATGTTCGTGACAACTTAGGATGACGCTACAAAATTGTTTGTTTTTCTTTTCCTTAGCCTAAAGTTTCGTCTGTCTCCAGTAACTCTTCTTACGTCCGTGGGATCCTTCCTCTCATCTTCTCTATAGTCTATAGTTCTGAATCAACTTGTCTAACATCTGAGAGCTCTGTTATTTTAGATATTTCTAAATCTTTCTTAAATTCTTCAATCCAGGTTGAAACTTTCTCTTTTACAGAAGATGCTTCAATATCTGTAGGATTAATCTGATTTTCGTTATTGTTCAAGAAAGTATCCTCCTTCTTCCCATGGTATCCAAAATCCCTTCCAAGTTGTGGTAGACTGCTCCATTGGTTTGCGGTGATACTTTTTGTGATATGGAAGCTGTTTAGTACCTGGCGTTGGATTGTTTATTGCAAGAAGAGCTAGAGGCTAGGGTTGCCAGGAATCCAAATTTAGCCGGAAAGTCGGCCTCGGTGACCGAGCGGTTCTAGGCGCTTCAGTCCGGAACCGCGTGACAGCTAGGTCGCAGGTTCGAATCCTGCCTCGGGCATGGACGTGTATGATGTCCTTAGGTTAGTTAGGTTTAAGTAGTTCTAAGGTCTAGGGGACTGATGACCTCAGAAGATAAGTCTCATAGTGCTCAGAGCCATTTGAACCATTTTTTAGCCGGAAAAGTCTAATATTCACGGACTTACGGTTGTGTCCAGTCAAAGATACACAAGTCCGACCTGTCCAGCTTTTGTCAGCGTTTTCAGCGATGAAGCAAAGAACACAAAGTAAAGGATCATTAACACGCCGCGGCAGTAGGCAAGTGCTTGCCGCTGTTGTGTAGCGGTGTCCTGAAGGCAACGGCCTGTGTACCACTAACCGAGATAAAGGGTGGTGGCCTGTCCCGACCGGGTGGTCTTCAAAGGCGAGTGTTTTTCCCACATAATTGGTGGCGTTTCCTTGTAACTTCTGGGAAACAAAGCTCTGAAAGTGTCGACAGGCAGCAGCGCTTTACTTATGTACCCTGAGCGTCAGCGCGAAATGGCCAGTCTCAGTGCCTGAAGGCAGACTGGCCGAAATGTCAGCAAATGAAATGAATATTGTGAAGCTGCGGGCAGCTCGCGTAATCGAGGAGTCTGTCGGTGGCACTTGTAGGGTGTAGGAGGTAAGTTTGAGCCCGCTCGGGGAGGGGAGGGGAGGGGGGGGAGTGTGGAGGCGTATTTCGGAAGTTCGTAGTCCGTAACCTGTAAGGTTCTTCTCGCGCATGGAACCTTCAGAAATTGTTCTAAAGTGCGTTCCCTTCCGTACACATGCGAGACGTCTTAATCTGTTACTGGTTTCAGAGGGGGGCGGGAGCGTTGATGATAACGAACGTCTGAGGGGTGTCAAGTAAGAGGCCACCTAACAAAGTGTGGAACAACTGGCTAGATGATGTCGTTGTGTAATGAACGAAGCGGACTGGGCGGCGGTTATTAGAAGAATAAACGGTGTTTGGCTCAAATACAAATCTAAAATCTAGAGTTTCGTCTGTATGTTCAATACCTGGGCTAGTAGGACAGAGCAGATCAGATTTTGGAAAGGGGCAAAAAGAAGATGCTGTCAGTTGTACTCAATATACAAACTTTATTTATCAACTCACAGAATTACAACAAGGATGCAAAACACTCGAAACCTTAATCGATCTCCTTTGATTAACTTTAGATCGGCTGAAGGCCACACTCAAAATCCAAGACACAAGGCCTAAGCAAGAAATTGAAATACAAGGTTCTTCTGGAGGTTTCAACCAAGAATATTTTTTAAATTTTCGATCTAACAGGCTGAAGCCCTTGCCAATTTAATTTTAATGGAACTTGGCTTGAGGCCACATATTAAGCAACAAGAAGAGTTTCAATCAAAAGGCACAAGGCCTTATCTTAAAACTTTTCATGCAAAATTCAGCTGAAGGTCCCATACAAGAGCATAACAATCTTATACCTTAAGGGCAAGACAAGAACATTAATTTAAGAGATATTAAGATTCGGGTGAAGGCCGCACATCAGCAAATAATTTAACAGCTTAAGCCCTGGAAAGAAGAGTTTAAATTTTAAAACGGAGATGGCCGCGTCTTAAAACATTTCATATAAAATCCGGCTGAAGGCCCCTATAAAGAATAACAATCTCATGCCTTAAGGGCAAGACAAGAATATTAATTTAAGAGATACTGATATTCGGCTGAAGGCCACACATCAACCAAGTAACTAAAACTGAAACAGGGAAATTACAATGTAACACACAAGGAACGGCCCTCAGAAGTTTCCAAGTGTCGGCCTGGGATTGTAACAGTAACGCCCGTTTAGGTGAGACAGGCAGCCTGTCCAACGACTTCTTACTCTGAAGGCAACCCAACCGACAGACAGCCAACCGACCAATCAACATAATCAGTTCCGCTCCACGCAACCAGCAAAACGACCAGAAGATTTCAATACAACGACACACCGAATATTGGCGCACACAACGACCAATAACACCTCAGCTGTGGAACTACATGCCGCGCTGGACAGCAGCCACACGACGAGGAAAATACACTGCCGAAAATTACGTTAACGACCAAGGCAGGTAACCGGAACGTCAACGGCCACAAGGCAGAAGATACCGCTGGTCAACTTAGCCTACTTGAATCCACACACGTTGTTACTCGCGGGAATGTCGCAAAAGCGACAAAGGGGATGAAGTAAAGAAATGTAAACAGTTGGGACTCGATAGTAGGTTAAGTGAGGACTCAACTTTCATGTCCAAGATCGGTGGGCGATGAACTTGGCAACACTCGCAAGCACCTCACACTCCAACTGCGGGTGCAAACCGCCAGTGGCCCCGGCCAGATTATGCACGACGGAGGCTTCCTCGCTGCTGCACACCAACCGACCGACTGGTCACACACCTCCCAGCAGGTAACTACACTCCTGGAAATGGAAAAAAGAACACATTGACACCGGTGTGTCAGACCCACTATACTTGCTCCGGACACTGCGAGAGGGCTGTGCAAGCAATGATCACACGCACGGCACAGCGGACACACAAGGAACCGCGGTGTTGGCCGTCGAATAGCGCTAGCTGCGCAGCGTTTGTGCACCGCCGCCGTCAGTGTCAGCCAGTTTGCCGTGGCATACGGAGCTCCATCGCAGTCTTTAACACTGGTAGCATGCCGCGACAGCGTGGACGTGAACCGTATGTGCAGTTGACGGACTTTGAGCGAGGGCGTATAGTGGGCATGCGGGAGGCCGGGTGGACGTACCGCCGAATTGCTCAACACGTGGGGCGTGAGGTCTCCACAGTACATCGATGTTGTCGCCAGTGGTCGGCGGAAGGTGCACGTGCCCGTCGACCTGGGACCGGACCGCAGCGACGCACGGATTCACGCCAAGACCGTAGGATCCTACACAGTGCCGCAGGGGACCGCACCGCCACTTCCCAGCAAATTAGGGACACTGTTGCTCCTGGGGTATCGGCGAGGACCATTCGCAACCGTCTCCATGAAGCTGGGCTACGGTCCCGCACACCGTTAGGCCGTCTTCCGCTCACGCCCCAACATCGTGCAGCCCGCCTCCAGTGTTGTCGCGACAGGCGTGAATGAAGGGACGAATGGAGACGTGTCGTCTTCAGCGATGAGAGTCGCTTCTGCCTTGGTGCCAATGATGGTCGTATGCGTGTTTGGCGCCGTGCAGGTGAGCGTCACAATCAGGACTGCATACGACCGAGGCACACAGGGCCAACACCCGGCATCATGGTGTGGGGAGCGATCTCCTACACTGGCCGTACACCTCTGGTGATTGTCGAGGGGACACTGAATAGTGCACGGTACATCCAAAACGTCATCGAACCCATCGTTCTACCATTCCTAGACCGGCAAGCGAACTTGCTTTCCCAACAGGACAATGCACGTCCGCATGTATCCCGTGCCACCCAACGTGCTCTAGAAGGTGTAAGTCAACTACCCTGGCCAGCAAGATCTCCGGATCTGTCCCCCATTGAGCATGTTTGGGACTGGATGAAGCGTCGTCTCACGCGATCTGCACATCCAGCACGAACGCTGGTCCAACTGAGGCGCCAGGTGGAAATGGCATGGCAAGCCGTTTTACAGTACTACATCCAGCATCTCTACGATCGTCTCCATGGGAGAATAGCAGCCTGCATTGCTGCGAAAGGTGGATATACACTGTACTAGTACCGACATTGTGCATGCTCTGTTGCCTGTGTCTATGTGCCTGTGGTTCTGTCAGTGTGATCATGTGATGTATCTGACCCCAGGAATGTGTCAATAAAGTTTCCCCTTCCTGGGACAATGAATTCAGGGTGTTCTTATTTCAATTTCCAGGAGTGTATATCCGCCACACCAAAAATAGTACAGGAGTACTAGTAATGATACACACTGCTGCTACCACTCACGGGGAAGACACCAACATGATCCCGATAACTGCAGGAGAAATAAAATCACAGGACTGCAACCAAGATTTAACCTAAGACAAGCATGACTCGAGCCAGCCACGGCTCAGTGTGCTTACCCTATTAGACATTAGACGTGCTCCTGTGTTGCTCACAGAAGAGTTGGGAGAAAACGACTGGCAACGGCATCGTGTTTGTTGTACCATCCAGTTGTCGGACTCGAAAGCTTTTGAAGATACGCAGATGTCTTCAGGGCACTGCATAGCAGCCTAGCGGATGTGACTATTTTAACCCTGTCTCGCGGGTTTAAGCGAGGATGGCGGTTCTTATGTGGCTTAATGGCGTAGGTGTAGCAGGGATTAGGTAGGTCCACTGACATGCGTTTGTGAGGGAGTCCGCGGAGCAACACGTCGCATGTTTCGTATGGCGCTCCGCACGGCGCTGAAGTTCGTGGACTCTGGTAGAGGCCGTGACGGCACTTCACCAGATGCTGCAGAAGTTCCGGGACGACAGCCGTGAAGGAACGTTTCTACACAACTAAGACCCATTCCACACTAATAACGTAAGAGCGAGGAATAAGTATGAGAAAGAATAAGGAGATATACCAGAAGAATGTACAGATATACCATCCAGTACTATTCAAGGAAAATTTGTTTGCCCAGTTACAAAATTCCACGGAATTTATCGAATAAAAAAAAGAGAAAATATTGTCTTTAAATAGGTTTTTGCTCATGAAAAGTGGTCAACTTATTTCAAATCACATCACAATGAAGAATTTTATTCGGATTTATTCAAATTCGAATTACATTTCTATCCCAGTCCATAATGCCAAAGTCAAAAAGGTGTTTTGTTTCATAAACGCCCAGTGAACAAAATATCACAATAAAATGCAGACCGAAACAACCGGAAAGATGAAGTAATTTATAATTGTTGTATCAACAGTTCCACGAAATAATTTCCAAGAAAAGTAACGTTCTTCATCTACATCTGCATTTACTTGGATACTCTGCAAATCACATTTAAGTGCCTGGCAGAGGGTTCATTCAACCACCTTCACAATTCTCTATTATTCCAATCTCGTATAGCGCGCAGAAAGAATGAACACCTATATCTTTCCGTACGAGTTCTGATTTCCCTTATTTTATCGTGGTGATCGTTCCTCCCTATGTAGGTCGGTGTCAACAAAATATTTTCGCATTCGGAGGAGAAAGTTGGTAATTGGAATTTCGTGAGAAGGTTCTGGCGCAATGAAAAACACCTTTCTTTTAATGATTTCCAGCCCAAATCATGTATCATTTTTTAGACACTCTCTCCCATATTTTGCGATAATACAAAACGTGCTGCCTTTCTTTGAACCTTTTCGATGTACTCAGTCAGTCCTGTCTGGTAAGGATCCCACACCGCGCAGCAGTATTCTAAAAGAGGACGGACAAATGTAGTTTAGGCAGTCTCCTTAGTAGGTCTGTTACATTTTCTAAGTGATCTACCAATAAAACGCAGTCTTTTCTATGTGTTCCTTCCAATTTAAGTTACTCGTAATTGTAATTCATACGGTAGGTATTTAGTTGAATTTATGGCTTTTACATTTGACTGATTTATGGTGTAACCGAAGTTTAAAGAGTTCCTTTTAGCACTCATATGGATGACGTCACACTTTTCGTTATTTAGGGTCAACTGCTACTTTTCGCGCCATTCTGATATCTTTTCTAAATCGGTTTTCAGTTTGTTTTGATCTTCTGATGACTTTATTAATCCATAAACGACAGCGTCATCTGCAGACAACCGAAGACGGCTGCTTAGATTGTCTCCCAAATAGTTTATATAGATAAGGAACGGCAAAGGGCCTTTAACACTACCTTGGGGAACGCCAGAAATCACTTCTGTTTTACTCGATGACTTCCGGTCAATTACTACGAACTGTGACCTCTCTGACAGGAAATTACAAATCCAGCCGCATAACTGAGACGATACTCCATAAGGACGCAATTTCACTACGAGCCGCTTGTGTGGTACCGTGTCAAAAGCCTTCCGGAAATCCAGAAATAGGGAATGATCTGAAATCCCTTGTTAATAGCACTCAACACTTCATGTGAATAAAGAGCTAGTTGTGTTTCACAGAAACGATGTTTTCTAAACGCATGTTGACTGTGTGTCAATAGACTGTTTTCTTTGAGGTAATTCATAATATTCGAACACCATATATGTTCCAAAAATCCTGCTGCATATCGACGTTAACGATATGGGCCTGTAATTTAGTGGATTACTCCTACTACCTTTCTTAATAATGTGAGTTCAAACGACAAATGTCAATACCTAATTACAGGAGAGGAATCCGTGGCGGGCCGCGTATAAATATGAGCTATAAATTATTGTTATGCCTTTATAAATCTGTCTGATACGACCAAAGTTATTGAATATCTTTTCGTTTTCCATCCAAGTAGATTACTTTTTTTTTTTTTTTTTTTTTTGATTCGGCCTACTAGGGACCACGCGGCTCGTCTTAACTTTCAGCTAGGTTCTTCTGCTTCTTCTTGGCCCAGTATGCCTTCATATTCTGGCTGTGAGCCTGGTTCTTCTCTTCTCTTCACTTAGGTTTGGTGGTGCCTGTGCACTTCTTGCTTGTAGGAAACAGTGAGAAGACTCCCTGCAGGATGGCATGTCGGTATTGAGTTCGATTCTCGGTTGTCTTTTATGGGATCTGCAGTTCCTCTGATAAGGAGATATACCAGAGGTGATCCACTTGGCTTTGGACGCCTTCCCCCTACTTGTCACTGTGAGAATTCTGTTGGTGAGCCTGGAGTGATTCTCTGACGATTTTTTCTAGAACACAGTTGAAGAGGATGCAAGAGAGGCCATCCTTCTGCCTGACTCCTGTCTGGATGGGAAAGCTCGCTGAGATTTCACCCCTGGACTTGACTTTGGAGGTGATGTTCCTTATGGTAGCTTGGACCAATCTGGTAGTCTTCCCATCTAGGCCTAGTTCCCACAGGATAGAGAAGAGGATCTGTCGATCTAACACCCTTGAGTATATATCTGTTTATTTCTTTTACTAAAGAACTTTTGGTTTATTTTAGCATAAGATTATCTTGGGGAGAAGACAGAGAATTTAAGAAGACTGACCACTTGGTTGCTGTTGCAATTGCTGAATTATTGGGCTGTTTACTGTTTTTCATTATTTTAAGCACGTCTAAAGATGATCTCGCAAAAAATAGACTAAACTTTTTTGTTAATGAACGACTGAAACTACCCATCTGAATCTTTCTATTTAAAATAAGTATTCCGGTTTCCAGGGCAAAATGTCTGGCTAAACATAACGCCGAGTCTACCTTTCTATTCTTGTACCTCGCAAATCCAGGTAGAGCTGCATTTCATAAGAAAGTCCTCTGTGTGAAACGCGGATTTACATTTCAGATGTGCATCGATACAGGTTTCACGGAAGTGACTACTGTCGTTGAGTTTATCTTATTTTTCCTGCATTTACTCTAGTGCGTTCTGCGTATTTATTGGCTCTTATTCTAGGAACCCGATGACACGTCATGACGCACAGAGCTGCAGTTTGCGAGACAGAAACGTGAGTCACACCTGGGCAGACCACGTCCATACTGCGAGTAATGCTGCACTGAACACAAGCCATTGCGTGTGAGTTTCTCAGATGGGTTTTTGGGCTAATTTTCACAAACGTGCCTGAGATATTTAAAAGCCAGACAAAAAACAGTATGTGTGAAAAACAAATAGCAAATATAATTCTTTACAAAGCATGACATTATTTTTAGACATCGTCTGGAGACCAACAGGATTGCCAAAATACGTTTTTTTTTAAATTTGTTTTCCAATACAAAGCTGTGACAATGCAATCAGAGAAGGTAATTGTGACTATGTAGGAGAATAAATAAATAATTTTAACAGATAAAACCAATTTCATGACCATAACAGGTCGAAGAGTCACTGATATACTGCTTTGCGCTGTCTTCATCAGTGGTCTACAGTGCAGCTGCTAGTATAAATGTATGGTACATCTTCAGACCATTACTAAATGTTCTGTTAAATTTACAATGTTCTACGCAAAACTGGTTTTCGGAGAGAGTAAACAATCAGCCACTTTCTTGGGAGTTGGAACATTTGCACGAAGAGACACTTGGACGGAGTCTGGGGCTCTTGTGGCCTTTTCACAGGTACAGGCACACTAAGAAGTCTAGCAGTTCAGCATAGCTTTTCGTACGAGCTGACTGTCGCTCACATCTAAGCAGTGAGCAACTTCACTGACGTGCCAAATAAACTGGTACACCTGCCTGATATTGTGGAGGGACCCCGCATGACCCACACATGTCGCAGACTGCAGCAACCCTGTTGAGGGGAGCAAGAGCGCTTATGCAGTCGCTTATGCAGACGACTTTCCGTAGTGCAGCACGGCCGGCTGGTAGTGCAAGAGAAATGCAAAGAATGTGTTGCCTTCAGAGGAATGACCATAATTACGTTCGCCGTAGCCTTACATAGAATATACAGTATATATCGCGCACTGCTTAAGGGAAGACTCCAACAAAAATTTAGCATTTCCGCTACTTCGTCGATAGTAACCAAATTTTAAAATTGTGTCATCAAGCAAAGATGTAGCAAAACCCAGGTTTTTAAGTCGATAACTTCATCGGTTTCCGAGTTTCGAATTTCTAATATGATTTTAATAGTCTTCTTGATAACCAATTTTCTGTATTAACAGCACAATTTTCACATGCCAGATTCTGTATCGTAGTTACAGTCGCATGACACAGTACAACGGTTCTTTGCATTCACTTCATGTGAAATATTAATAACTGTTTTTCAGTGTTTATTTAAAGTTTCAACCTTAAATTTTCTTTAATTGTCGGCACATAAATGTGATGATAAAATAAACAAATAACATTTTCGATAATAGTAATGCATGGAAGTGTGCAATCACATCAAGCCTACTACCTGCAGAACTTTCGTTCAGATTTGTTAATAGTTATGATAGAAAAGTTTGCACTGAACTTAGAGGAACAAACGTATGGTAAATTGGATTTTAACATTTTGTTAAAAAATAAATGTTACTACAAGACATATCCCCATTAAAATTCACTAGCACCACAACGTTACCCTTACTGCTTATACGAGGTTTCTTCTTGTAATTTCAAGATCAGGGTAGCCTTTTACTTGAATTTTGTAAATAAAAAGCTCTCACTGTCTTCTGGATGAGATCCAATGGTAGGGATATCTTGTTGTAAGCCAACGCCTATTTCCTTGAAGCTTGTAGATTGTATTGAACATGACTTCAGTGTATTCTCTAAATTTGTATTTACACAGACAGGCTATGTAATTCGTTTCCAACGACAGGCTGCCAATTATTTCACTTCTTGCAACTTTTTTTTTACCAGTCTGCTTTATGCCAAGTTCGAAGTAAATATAGTTTTAATTGATAGTGATACAAATCACAGATTATTTTTGACATCTTTTGGTGTGCCGCAACTCCTTACGCAGTCCATATTTTTTAGACGTGCTTGTAGTACGAGTACAACCAAATCATTTTGGGATCTTAAGTAAGCATTCTAAAAATTTGAAATAGCCATTAATTTTCCTTAAAAAATGTTGTAGGCTGGCGTGTCCTCTTAAAATGGAAATGTAAAGGTCGTGTGACTAGGGCCTCTCGTCGGGCAGACCGTTCTCCGGGTGCAAGTCTTTAGATTTGACGCCACGTCAGCGACTTGTGAGTCGATGGGAATGAAATGATGATAATTAGGGCAACACAACACCCAGTCCCTGAGCGGAGAAAATCTCCGACCCAGTCGGGAATCGAACCGGGGCCCTTAGGATTGACATTCCGTCGCCCTCACCACTCAGCGGCTGGGGGCGGACTCACAAAATGGAGAGTAGCTGTTTTTAAAGGGATGAAAAGTAGCACGATGGCCAGATTAGGAACTTCAAAGCGGTCAGACACACCAACATAAACGTATGTGTACAGGACGGCTAGTCTATATGTTTATTTGATGCGATGGTGTCTTGATATGCTTAGTGTTCTACGTCTGTGCTTCAAAACTTTGAACACAACTAAATAAGAAGAAAAAAGCTTATAAGCGATATGACTGAAGAAATTATTCGTCATAAGCGAGCAGAGAAACAAACGTCTCAACAATTTTCTCAAAATTTTCCCTATGAAAATACGTTTTTGTTTTCATGAGGAACACTCAAAGAATGAATCTGTAGTTAGACCAAATTACCACACTGCTTTTCACCTTGCAAGGAATTGCGCGGTTTCACGGGTTTTCGGGTGACGTTGACAGTGTGTAAACGAGGCTACAGTAGAACTTATGCACCTAGTGAGCGATGTTTGCGTGATTAGTTTTACAGTACAGTTAGTCTCGTAGACTTCTGTTTCCTAAAGTAAATTTTCGCGTCTTTACAAGTCTGCAGCTACGACTGTGTTGATATTTAGACTTATATGCACATACTGCTTTTATACGCAATGAAGAGAATGAAATCCACCCACAGCATCTCACTCGCAGACTTCAACTTAAGAGCTTGTCTTTGAATTGCATTACTCTAAAAGTGTTCCCAGACGTTGATCCTTTAGAAAAAAGCAAAATAAGTAATAGTCATCGACAATCTGTGTATTTTTAACGTTTAAATTTCGTCCTAAAACGACAGTGATCGTATGGCTGCAACAGTCGTAAGAAATACCAAGTTTCTTACTTAACGTCCCCCGTTCCTTGCATGATCAAAACATTAAAGAGATGTTAAATTTCTCTGTCGGTTCTCATTAATACATCAGTCATAAAAATACGTAATTTGCCACGAAACACGATAGCGAGGCACCCTGACGCGAAACATACACTGAAGCACCAAAGAAACTTGTGTAGGAATGCGTATTCAAATTCACAGATATGTAAACAGACAAAATATGACGCTGCTGTCGGCAACACCGATATAAGACAAGTGTCAGGAGCACTTGTTAGATTGGTTACTGATGCTATGATAGCAGGTTGTCAAGATTTAAATGAGTGGGAATGTGGTGTTATGCTCGCCGCACGAGCAGTGGGACATAGCATCTCCGAGATAGTGATGAAGAGGGAACCTTTGCGTACGACCATTCCATGACTGTGCCGTGAATATCAGGAATCCGGTAATACATCATATCTCCGACATCGTCGCTGCCGGAAAAAAAGATCCTGCAAGCACGTGGCCAACGCCGATTGAAGACAATCGCTCAATGTGATAGAAATGCAACGCTTCCGCAAATTGCTGCAGATTTCAATGCTGGGCCATCAACCAGTGTCAGTATGCGAACTGCTCAACGAAACAACATCGACATGGGCTTTCGGAGGCGAAGGCCCGCTTGTGTACTCTTGATGACTATACGACACAAAGTTTTACGACTCGCGTGGGCCCGTCAGTACCGACATCCGACTGTTGATTACTGTCAACATTTTGCCTGGTCGGACGAGTCTCCTTTGAAATTGTATAGAGCACATAGACGTGTACGACTATGGAGAGAACCTCATAAATCCATGGACCCTGCATGTCTGAAGGGCACTGTTCAAGCTGGTGGACGTTCTGTCATGGTGTGGGGCGTGTGCAGTCTGAGTGACATGGGACCCCTGATACGTCTATATACGCCTCTGACAGGTGGCACGTACGTAAGCATCCTGTCTGATCGCCTGCATCCATTCATGTTTTTGTCCATTCCGACGGTCTGCTATATAGTGGCCCCAAGAAACACTTCTGGGTTTAAACACTTCCGCTGGCCAACAAGCTCTCCCGAGATGGCCGCACGGGCTTGCCGTGCGGTCTCAGGCGCCTTGCTTTGCTTCGACTCGCACGCCTTCACCCCCCCCCCCCCCCCTCCACCTTCCCCGTTTCGAGTCATCTCTCCGGCATGGCTGCGTCTGTTGTTCTTAGTGTAAATGAGTTTAAGTTAGCTTAAGTATTGTGCAAGCCTAGGGACCGATGAACCTAGCAGTTTGGTCCCATAGGAACTTGCCACAAATTTCTAATTTTCTCCCGAGATGAGCATTGTTTAGAATGATTGGGATCGCTTGAAAAGTGCTGCTCAGAAGAGATATCCATCCCCTCGTACTCTTACGGGTTCATGGACAGCCCTGCAGGATTCATAGTGTCACTTCCCTACAGCACTACTTCAGGTATTAGTCGAGTGCATGCTCCGTCGTGTTGCGTCACTTTTGCTTGCCTGTGGGGTCCCTTCACAACATCAGGCAGGTGTACCAGTTTATGAAATTAATTTTAACCTATGCTGTGATGTTGCAAAACTACGGCCAATCACTTTTCTAATGATAATTTTTTTGCCTTTACTAGTTTCAAGCTGTTTTGTCCATCTTCTAACGGAGGGAGAAAGTATGGATTTACTTGCACGTCATTTGCCTGCATTAGCACTACAAAGACTTTGTACTCGGTGTCTGCCCATACAGATTTTGATTCTAAGAATCTCTCAAGTTGAATATTTGCGAAAAATTCCCTCGAAAAGGTCTGGCTTCGGTGACAATTTTGTCAATCTTAATAAGGGAATATTTTACAAATTTCAAGAGACATTAGCCGACTTCCTGTCTTTTCCAGAGAACAGCACGAGGAGATAGTCTCTTTCTGTCCCCCAAAAATGTATTTGCAATATTGCCAATTATTACATTAAACTACTTTTCAGTATTTACAAATTTTTCAATATTTGACTTTTCTTCGTCATTATAACGTCTGAGTGAAGGCAACGCAAGCCAGATATGATTATATGTTTCTATCAGTTTTGACTTCTTTAAAGCGGTTGCAATCGTTTCGTCCGTCTGCACTGCTGAATTTTCTCTTCTTTTCCTATCGAAGTTTAAAAATAATCGACCAAACTGGTGGCTGTGGTATTCTGCATCTTCTCGAAGATTTTTCTCTAATGAATAAGTAGTCGGATGAAAATTAGATCATCATCATCATTATCATTTAAGACTGATTATGCCTTTCAGAGCTCAGTCTGGAGCATAGCCCCCCTTATAAAATTCCTCCATGATCCCCTATTCAGTGCTAACATTGGTGCCTCTTATGGTGTTAAACCTATTACTTCAAAATCATTCTTAACCGAATCCAGGTACCTTCTCCTTGGTCTGCCCCTACTCCTCCTACCCACTACTGCTGAACCCATGAGTCTCTTGGGTAATCTTGCTTCTCCCATGCGTGTAACATGACCCCATCATCTAAGCCTCTTCGCCCTAACTGCTACATCTATAGAGTTCATTCCCAGTTTTTCTTTGATTTCCTCATTGTGGACACCCTCCTGCCATTGTTCCCATCTATTAGTACCTGCAATCATCCTAGCTACTTTCATATCCTTAATCTCAACCTTGTTGATAAGGTAACATGAATCCACCCAACTTTCGCTCCCATACAACAAAGTTGGTCGAAAGATTGAACGGTGCACAGATAACTTAGTCTTGGTAGTGACTTCCTTCTTGCAAAAGAGAGTAGATCGTAGCTAAGCGCTCAGTGCATTAGCTTTGCTACACCTCGCTTCCAGTTCTTTCACTATGTTGCCATTCTGTGAGAATATGCATCCTAAGTACTTGAAACCGTCCACCTGTTCTTTGTTCCTCATATTTGGCACTCAATCCGTTTATATCTCTTTCCCACTGACATTACTTTCGTTTTGGAGATGCTAATCTTCATACCATAGTCCTTAAATTTCTGATCTAGTTCTGAAATATTACTTTGCAAACTTTCAATCGAATCTGCCATCACAATTAAGTCATCCGCATATGCAAGAGTGCTTATTTTGTGTTCACAATCTTAATCTCACCCCGCCAGTCTATTGTTTTCAACATATGATCCATTAATAATATGAACAACAGTGGAGACAGGTTGCAGCTTTGTCTTACCCCTGAAACTACTCTTAACCAGTCGCAAGTATCATAATGCCATCCGTTATGGGCGAAATATTCATTCAAGCGCGAAATAGTCATCGCGATGCTAAGGCAACTCCAGTGGCAAACGCTGCAAGAGAGGCGTTCTGAATCACTGTGTGAGATAAAGTTCCGAGAGCGTACGTTATTAGAAGAGTCAACACAAATACTTCTTCCTTCTGCGTGCATCATGCAAAAAAGTCTATGAAGGTAATATTGTAAAGGTTTCAGTTAACCAACAATTGTTCTTCCCGAGAACCATTCGCGACTGGAAGAAAAAACTGGGAAAGGGATAGTGGTACGAAAAGTACCCTCCACCATGCATTATAAGTTGGATTGGGGAATGCAGTTGTAGGGACAGATGTAGAATGCACAGTTACGTGTGTGGCTGAAGGGCGAGGTATACCGGGTGGTAATAATAAAAGAGCAGCTACTGATGGAAGTACGAGGGTGGGCTGTAGTTATCATATGGCAGAGTGGAAGTACATGTAGGCTGTAGTTATCATATGGCAGAGAAACTTTGCAGATTTGCTAATGCGTTAAAGCGGAACCGATATACGCTGGAAAGAATTAGTTCCATTTCTGGCCGCCATGTGCAACTCTGGCGCTGTACACTGTATGCGTGAATGACAACCGCGCTATGCTCTGACGAGACGAAACGTGAGTGAACAGTATGAGTATAGAGAAAAGAGACGCCGCGCTCTTAGTGAAAATGTTTTTTTGCGAACGTCAACAATGACAGTGCTGAATTAGAGGGTATCACAGACGGGAAGGTCTGAGGAGAGGCCAGATACCATTAAATGGTTTAAAGAAGATTAGAAAACATCGGTGAATTTGGCATGGGACCTGAAAGAGGATGGCATCCATACCGGTGGAAGTTTTTGACGAGGTTGCTGATGCTGAAAAAGGCGACGGAGAACGTACCCCAGGTAGTGCTAGTGTTCGAGCAGTGACACGTGAAATGTCCATCCCATGGTCAACAGTACAGGAAGTTTTGCTATCAGTATCAGACTTGTGCCCATACAAGACGCAGATGGTGCAGCAACTGGAACCACAAGATACGCAGGAACATTCTAAATTTGCATTCAGGCTTCTGACACGGACATAAGTCGATTACATGTGGCCGTACATTCTGCAGAGCGAGGAAGACATATTACGCTACAGAATGCAGTGAATACACAGAACTGCCGAATTTGTGGTACTATTAAGTCACACAATGTGCACGAAGAGCGTGTGAGACTGTGTGATCTAGATTCACTAGCACCTCTATTCTGCCGGCCGCGGTGGCCGAGCGGTTCTAGGCACTACAGCCTGGAACCGCATGACCAGTACTGTCGCAGGTTTAAATCCTGCTTCTGGCATGTGTGGTTAGTTAGGATTAAGTAGTTCTAAGTTCTAGAGGACTGATGACTTCAGAAGTTAAGTCGCTCAGAGCCATTTGATTTTTTGTACCTTTTTTCCCCGTCTGTCCTTCCTGGAGGAGATTACACCCAGAAGGCCTGCCAGGTTTGCCATGACGTCTGCACGTGATAGAGACCCCCTCGTACAGCATATGATTCCTCCTCTAAAAGAGCATAACGTTGTGGAAATAACTCTTTTTCGCTGAAGATGGAGCAACACATCATGTCTCTCGCCCAGCCTTCCACGCTCCAGTTATCTTCAGAGGTTTCTCAGGTCCATGGCCATCGTTCGGTCTCTCTCTGATCTGAAGGCCAGTATATAGGAACATGTTGCTCGTATTCCACTGAAACTGCTGCGAGCGACGGTTGATCATGTCGTTTTGCGGTTGCAGCATCTCGTCGACGCCTCTGGTGCTCATACTGAACAAATTTTGTAAGCTGCGATTAATATTAAAGTGGTGCACAAGTTCGTAGAGATTTTGTTTTGATTGTGGTTATTCCGGTTGCTGTGGGTTTATTTATCGATTGCCTTTTTTTTTCTTTAGTTCACTTTTACTGTTTGATTATACATAATGTCATTTTTCATTCGGAGATAGTGAGCTCAGCTGTGGACGCTAGAAAAAGAAGTACCAAGTGGAGAAATAGGAACATTTCCGCCGTATTCTTCTATTTGAGTTCATCACGGGGATGACAGCATCGGAGACAACGAGAAACATTTGCACCGTTTATGAGGATGGTAAAATTGGACAGAGCACGGCAAGAAAATGGGTTTTTCTCGTTTTGTGGAGGATCGATGCTGTAACACCATGGGATCGCAAGGGTTGGACAGCATAAACAAACGTAATAATCTTTTGTACGGGGAGGACGGGTGACTGGCAGATCGGCCCGAACGTAGCTGAGTTCTATGAAACAATTGGCGACGTGGTACAATAATGGAGAAATAGGTGCCACATTAATCGGTGGATCGAGAGAAGCTGGTCGGAGGATATCTAAGAGACTGCGTGTTAAGGACGGGACCGGCCCCCACCAGTGCCGCAACAGAATGTGGACAAAGAGTGCAGAAGATCGTGCTCGCACGTTGACAAGTCCGAGGCCACCTTTTGCAGGAGGCAGTGTTAGAGTGTTGTAGCGGACTTTGAAAACTCCCCTGCTGACACGAAATATCCAAAGGCTGATTGGATGCGGCGGCCAAGGAGTAACAGCATTGGGAGGTTCTGGGCGACGTGTACCAGTTTAGGGGCGACATACATGTTGACATAAGACACACGTTGGAGTTGGTTTAAGTTACGGTGCACTTGACCGCGGACATGGTGCCGAATCGACTGCAAAAGCAGCCGGTATGCCAGGGCCACTGTGCGGTGTGTGGAGCTCGTAAATTCGATACCCAAGTAACGAAGGGTGGTACTGACTGGGAGTGGGCTCGGCACCATAGCCGGGAGGCCGCGCCCAATGTGCATCATAGTCGATTTACGGACATTAAGAATGCTACCAGAAAGATGTCCATACTGGTGGATCCATTGGATGGCGTCATT
The DNA here is from genome assembly GCF_023897955.1 of Schistocerca gregaria. Lineage (NCBI taxonomy): Eukaryota > Metazoa > Arthropoda > Insecta > Orthoptera > Acrididae > Schistocerca > Schistocerca gregaria. The sequence goes on from NC_064924.1 coordinate 431,114,780, forward strand.
GAGTTCCATGGAGGAGCAGGTGAGAAAGAGGAGATCGTCCGCATAAGCCCTACAGTGAAAAGTGTAGTCACGCAAAGTGAGGCCCTGCAGTCTAGAGGTAAGTCCAGTGATGAGGGGCTCAAGTGCGATGGCATATAGTAAAGTAGACATAGGGCATCCTTGACGTACAGAGCGGCGTATAGGAATCGGTCCTTCAAGCCTCACATTGACTTGTACCATCGAGACCGCGGGAAGTAGTAACCGGCGAATGGCGTCGACAAAAAGTAACGGAAACCCCATACGTGTCGCCACCATGAGGAGGAATGGGTGTCGAACGCGATCAAAGGCACTCGTGAAATCGACGGATACCAGTGCTGCACAAATGCGACAAACCGATGCCAGTGCAATGAGGTCACGGCATTCTCTTAGGGCTGTTTGTAAGGTGACCCCACAACCACGTGCAGTCTGCTCAGGTGAAAGGACCGTAGGTAAGACGGTGCGTATGCGCGCTGCTAAGAGGCGTGCATAGATTTTATAGTCTGCATTCAGTAGTGTAAGGGGGCGATATGCAGAGACATGAGACCCTCCCTTCGGTTTAGGCACAGGTAGAAGAATGCCAGTGACGAATTCAGGTGGAATTGGGAAGGACGGAGTGAAGATTTCCTGAATCATTTCTGTCCAGCGAGGAAGCATTGACGTGGTGAACGCCCGGTAAAACTCCACTGGGAGACCGTCTGGTCCGGGTGATTTGTTCTTGGCCCCTTTGCTGATCGCATCTACCACCTCTTCTGCGGTGATGGCAGACATCATGGGCGTTGACTCTGCTACGGTAAGGGTCCGATCAGGGGAAGGCAGGAATGGGCGTCGCCATCGGTTCATCATCATAAAATTGGCGATAATGTTCATCAAAGGCAGACACCTCCGCCGCCTGTGTTGTGTGGTGAACACCATCGGAGGTCGTGATGTAGGGGCCGAAAACTCGACGTCGACGACTATGGTCGGATGCGGCATGGATTGTGGATGGGGTTTCGTCGTGGAGGAGGTCTTGTCGTCGGGAACGCACCACGACACCATGCAGTCGTGCGCGTTGGAGAGAGAGGAGACGAGCTTTGGTACGTTGTCGTTCCCTATGGGTGTCAGGTGATGGAGGGAGCGCATCGAGCTCACGGAGAACGGCGTAGTGAAAATTTGTGGTGTCTTGATGCCATGCTGCTGCTTCCTTGCCACATTGTATGAGGGCCTTTCTGATCGCAAGTTTGGCACATTTGAGCCACCAACGGAACGTGGATGTGTACTGCGGAAGGCGTCTTTCGCAAGACGTCCATGTAGTGGCAATACATTGTCGGCAATGTGGATCATTAAGGAGGGAGGTATTAAGTTTCCAGTAACCTCTGCTGCGCCACACTGACTGAGGTGGCAGAGCCAAGGAGCAAATGACGGCGCAGTGGTCCGAAAATGCAAGGGGCCATCGTTCAGCTTGGGCGACTTCATTGCCAAGGTGGGCAGAGACATAAAATCGGTCCAGTCTGCTCGCAGAATGTGCTGTATAATGGGTAAAACCGGGCATATTGCCATGAATTTTCTCCCAAACGTCCACTAGATGAAAATCTTCGATTAAGGTGAGCAGCGCCGGGCATAGCGAATAACCAGGCATTTTGTCCTGCGGATGGAGGACACAGTTGAAATCGCCTCACATGATAAGGCGATCATAGCGTCCAGAAAACAGGGGCGCCACGTCATGTCCGAAGAAAGTGGACCGCTGCCGATGGTTCGTGGAGCCAGGCGGAGCGTAGATATTGAAGACGCGCGTGTCGAAGATGGTAACAGCCATGCCTCTTCCACAGGGAAGGATTGTCGTGTCCTTGAGTGGGATTCCTTCGCGTATGTAGAAAGCCACTCCACGCCCTAATTGATCACAGGTGGACGTGTATGAGTCGTAGCCGTAGACTGGTGGTAGTGTGGCAACGCGTACTTCCTGAAGAAGGGCGACGTCGACGTCAGAGGCCCGAAGCATGTCACAGAGGAGTTGCAGCTTGGGTGCAGTGCCGATCATGTTGATGTTCTGTTTTCTGGCTCTGAGCACTATGGAACTTAACATCTATGGTCATCAGTCCCCTAGAACTACTTAACCCTAACTAACTTAAGGACATCACACAACACCCCAGTCATCTCGAGGCAGAGAAAATTCCTGACATCCCCCCCCCCCCCCCCCCCCCCCCGCGAATCGAACCCGGGCGCGGGAAGCGAGAACGCTACCACACGACCACGAGCTGCGGACAACTGAGCAACCGAAGCACGACTCATGCCCGGCACTCACAGCTATACTACTGCCAGTTTCAAAGGATAATATTATGCATCTAGTGAAACAGCAACGTTTTGGGCTAGTACAATCGCTTCCCCGAGCTGTACGATCACTGCTGATATTTACTGTTAATAACTGGGACATCTTGCTTAGTCATTCCAAGAAGAACGACCGGGAAGATTTGGTGGTCATGCTAACGCCCGCCCGTATTCTGCTAGACTGACAAAAAGCGCTATGCAGGAGTTGGGATGGGAAGTCACACCATACCCATCTTATTCAACTATTTTAGCGCTCTCAGAGTTTCACCTTTTCCACTCTTCATCGAACAGCCTTCAAGGAACCTCCTTTCCGGACGAAAATGTGCTCCGAACATGAATCGACGAGTTCTGCTATTCAGAACCACGAGGTCTCTACAGTCGCATATGTTACCCCTGCAATATCACACAGCTGTAAATAGTGAAAGAGAATACATTATTGATGACTAAAGTCTCTCCTACGTGTATCTGTTGTGTTTATTAAATTAATAGAGAAACGCTACGAACTTATGCACCAACCCAACAATATAATCAATATTACGTGTTTCTCACTGTTTGATCTTTTCTACCTTGATCTGTTCCAAATCTATCACATACGAAAGCATTTTCATACATCTTTCTTGCACTCACAACGTCAGGTTTGGATCTGGTTGCCAAAATGGGAACTAATTTTTTCCAGCACAAATCGGTTCCGTAATAATGCATTAGAGCACCTAACAAGGGAACCTCCCCATCGCACCCCCTTCTGATTTAGCCGGCCGCTGTGGCCGAGCGGTTCTAGGCGCTTCAGTCCAGAACCGCGCTTTTGCTACGGTCGCAGGTTCGAATCCTGCCTCGGGCATGGATGTATATGATGTCCTTAGGTTAGCTAGGTTTAAGTAGTTCTAAGTTCTAGGGGACTGATGACCACAGCTGTTAAGTCCCATAGTGCTCAGAGCCATTTGAACCCTCAGATTTAGTTATAAGTTGGGACAGTGGATAGGCCTTGAAAAGCTGAACACAGATCAGTCGAGAAAACAGGAAGAAGTTGTGTGGAACTATGGAAAAATAAGCAAAATATACAAACTGAGTAGTCTATGCGCAAGATAGGCAACATCAGGTTACCGGCACGGTAGCTCAACGTGTTCGGTCAGAGAGTTTAGCTACCCCGTGTAACAAAAAACTGAGTGGACGGATCAACGAACAACCTGAACAAGTGTCATCGGACGTCCACTAAGAAGAAAGTCGACGAATAGTATAGAACAAAATGAGATTTTAAAAAAATGGACAGTGTGAGTTGAGGAGCGCCGTGGTCCCGTGGTTAGCGTGAGCAGAAGTCTTGGTTCAAGTCTTCCCTCGAGTGAAAAGTTTACTTTCTTTATTTTTGCGAAGTTATGATCTGTCCGTTCGTTCATTGACGTCTGTTTTCACTGTAATAAGTTTAGTGTCTGTGTTCTACGACCGCACCGCAAAACTGTGCGATTAGTAGACGAAAGGACGTGCCTCTCCAATGGAAACCGAAAACATTTGATCGCAAGGTCATAGGTCAACCGATTCCTCCACAAGAAAATATTCATTGACTTTGTTATAGAAGTGGGGAGCTGTATTTGCTGCATTCATATTGCACACGGAATATCGCTCACTTATTTAATGCACTCTCGTCCAAAGTAGCGAAAAGTCAACTGCCAGCCAGGGAGCCTCGTTAGGAAGAATACTCTCTCTTCCGTGCTCTGTAGTCGACTGACGTCGTGTGTTTCGATGTTTGTTTAGGTGTAGCGTCCCCATACTACGGCGCAGTTACCTCGCATCGAACGGACGGACGGATAGATAACAATAGTCTGAAAATAAAACATTAAACTTTTCACTCGAAGGAGTTCCACACAACTTCTTCCTGTTTTCTCGATTGATTTGTGTTCAGTTTTTCAAGGCTTATCCACTGTGCCAACTTATAACTAAATCTGAGGGGATGCAATGGGGAGGTTCCCTTGTAAGAAGTTTCAATGCCATACGACAGTTATAACCCTCACTGGACCTTTGGGAATAGTACCACTTTAATTATAGCCACCCGGTACATATAGCGCATCGCCTGCACCCGAACAGGACTTCTAACATTGAATAACTTCCCGTGCCTACCCCCAGAAGAAAACCCGCGGTGGAATTTTCCGTTTCCACATAGCGGGACGATGAGCAAGCAACAGCTTTGTGGCGAGCGGTGGGACGCTTACCTGGCCGCGGGGAGTTTGGGGGCTGGGGCAGCGCTACCTGTGCCAGTACCTGTCTCTGCCTGTCCCTGCCGCCACGTGAAAGCGGCCGGCCCGCGCTGTTTGCTTTCAGGGAGGGCTCAATGCCAGCCAGACCCGCGCCCGCTGGGCCGTCCATTAGCACGGCCCCGACAACAGCGCGGCGAGCACGGCGCTTTGTACGTGCTCGTCACCGCTGCTTCCTTCCTCCGGTGCGGGCTGGATCTCCGCCTGATCTCGCCCCGTGTCCGCGCAAAGCGGTGCACAGAGTGGTTCGCCTCTTCTGTGAGAACTGCGCTGCCCCTCAATGGAGAGACGTACACGTCCACCGCACAGGAGACCCCTGTCCCCGCACGCATCTCTCAGATCTGCAGAACACGAAGCCTGCTAGAAGCCACCACCCCACTTACACTGCTGGCCATTAAAATTACAGCACCGGGGCTTATAGCAGATACGAAGGCCGTTTTATCAGTAAAGCAAATCCTTTTTTTCTCTGCCAATTTCGGTTTAAAAATCTTGGAGCCGCGCGGGATTAGCCGAGCGGTCTTAGGCGCTGCAGTCATGGACTGTGTGGCTACTCCCGGCGGAGGTTTCAAGTCCTCCCTCGGGCATGGGTGTGTGTGTTTGTCCTTAGAATAATGTAGGTTAAGTAGAGTGTAATCTTAGGAACTGATGACCTAAGCAGTTAAGTCCCATAAGATTTCACACACATTTGAACAAAAAACTTGGAATTATGTGTGGGACACCACCTTAGCCCCAACAGTTTCATGAAGTTCCGAAAGGTGGCAACCCTATATGTAGCTATCAGATTGGCGTCTGTAAAGGAGGTGCATTCAAAGCTAAGACTTTATTATGGCGGAAAACCAGACCTTTGCCGATATATGTAAGTGCTTGCAAAGTAACTACAGAGACATAGCAATGAGGAAAAAGTACGGCGAGTCGATAGTCCAACCGTCTGTCATCGTCGTAATAAGATCGCACAAAGCTGTCCGATCTCCCACGTCCCGGTTGGGAGCACACATCTGGGACACCTGTAATGTTAGAACGTGCGGACACTCTCATTCGAGATGATCGACAGATCACTGTCAAACACCTCACTGCTCAACTGGACTGCGAACCTGACGTGAGCTTCATTGTACTGTTATTCCTCATTCACCGTACAGCTCGGATCTGGCACTTCTGGACTTCAATCTGCTCGGCCCAATGAAGGGCATTCAATGGTTCAATGGCTCTAAGCACTATGGGACTTAACATCTGAGGTCATCAGTCCCCTACACTTAGAACTACTGAAACTTAACTAAGAACATCACACACATCCATGCCCGAGGCAGAAATCGAACCTGCGACCGTGGCAGCAGCTTGGGTCCGAACTAAAGCGCCTAGAACTGCTCGGCCACACCGGCCGGCAATGGAGGACATATTCCACAGGAAGCAGCACGTAGAAGATTGGGAGGTTATTTATTGTTGCAGCGAGACGTTGGCTCCAACTTCGACCATTAAGAGTGGTACCATGCGGGCTTACACGCCCTCCCAGTTAGGTGGCCTGAGGTCGTCGAATTAAACGGAGATTATGTTTGAAAATTGGATTCATTTAGCCAAGAAGAATGGGGAATGATACGACGTATTGGAATCCTGAACAAAGACAACCCATTTTCAGAAAAAAAAAAGAGTCGCATTACTTATTGAACGCCTCTAGCACGCAGCAAAATTTTTCTTACTGTGAGTATACAGCGTAGCAGTAATGTACGAAGAATATATATTTCGCAAATGATTTGGGGGTTTGAGTGAAATGTAGTGAGCAAAGGCGCTATTTCAGATAGCAACAACTGTTTTATCCCGGCTGGCTTTAAGTAGCACTGACCTTTGATAGGGGTGGATCATTCTTTGCAACATCAGCTCGCGGCGAATTTGTTGTCGGGAGGACTTAATCATTCGTCTTGATGATCTAGAGCCCACCAGCCTTCCTACCCAAACCTGAAAGATCCGAGATTTTGTTATTGACGCAGGTCAGCAAGCTAATAGCCCCATAAATGTTCTGGTATATGCGTTAATCTGGAGTAGAGAGATCGCTCCTACGCCCAACTTCTAAAATTGTGACTTCTTCGGAACTTCTAGCCATCCTTAACTATAAATAGTCTATCACTATTTATAACTCACAAATAAAATACTCATGAGGCCAAACTCTAACAAGCCAGCACTTCAAAAAACAAACTTCAATTATTACCAGCTACAACTCAGAAGAATGCAATTATTTCACAAATCTTAATATTATGAATCAATACATACAGTGTCTGCACCATAATATTCTCTATCTACTTCAGTTTTGAATTCAAGCAGTGTTATATTCAGCCATCTAGCGTGGTGATCGTGACTATACACTGCAAGCATGAAGTGACGATATAACATTATTAATACTCCTATTTCTTCACCGACCGTAGTCGGACTGCTGTCATATTCTCGCATCGCAGTCGCAGGAGGGCTGTCAGCTGCTCTAGGTCCACCGCCGAGAACAGAGTGTCTCCAGCAAATGACAGCATTCTGCAACATTTCGGTACATATAAGCACACATAAAATTTCCCGTTTTAATTTTATCCATATCTGTCAGTTACTGCATAACGTATGTTGGAAACGAAACACATCAACAGACTAGAAAACAATTTGGTACTACCACATAATGAAGCCAACACAGACACCCTAAATCTGTTAACACTACTGGACATATATCTCCATAAAATCAATAAACCAGAAATTATGTTAAATGAGCAAACAGATTTCTTAAGCCACAGTTAATTCAGTAATTTTAAAGGCCTATGCTGGAGTTAAACCACGCATATGTCAGTTGATAATTTGGCACCACGAATAAATTCATCTTTGATCAGACATGTACAGCAACCTCTGTGAAGTGTTTACGAACTGCCTTTTGAGTGAAGTGATATGGGTTAACAGGATGGAGAAAGGAATGTGCTACGGCATTAAAAAGTTAAAAACGCTTTTCTTCGAATATGTGTTACGTCTACACTGTTCATTTTTTCTGCTATCTACTCGCTCGGCTGCCTTCTTTGTTCATTAAACGACTGTGGGGAACTGTATCGAACGCCTTGCCGAAGTCAAGAAACACGGCATCTACCTGTGAACCCGTGTCTATGGCCCTCTGAGTCTCGTGGACGAATAGCGCAAGCTGGGTTTCACACGACCGTCGTTTTCTAAACCCAGCTGATTCCTATAGAGTAGATTTCTAGTCTCCAGAAAAGTCATTATACTCGAACATAATACGTGTTCCAAAATTCTACAACTGATCGACGTTAGACATACAGTTCTGCACATCTGTTCAACGTCCCTTCTTGAAAACGGGCATGATCTGTGCCTTTTTCCAATCCTTTGGAACGCTATGCTCTTCTATAGACCTACGGTACACCGCTGCAACAAGGGGGACAAGTTCCTTCGCGTGCTCTGTGTAAAATCGAACTGGTATCCCATCAGGTCCAGCGGCGATTTTAATTGTTTCTCTATCCCTCTGTCGTCTATTTCGATATATACCATTTTGTCATTTGCGCGACAATCTAGAGAAGGAACTACAGTGCAGTCTTCCTCTGTGAAACAGCTTTGGAAAAAGACGTTTAGTATTTCGGCCTTTAGTCTGTCATCCTCTGTTTCAGTCACTGGTCATTCTGGTCACATAGTGTCTGGACATTTTGTTTTGATCCACCTACCGCTTTGACATAAGACCAAAATTTCTTAGCGTTTTCAGCCAATTCAGTACATAGAACTTTACTTTCGAATTCATTGAACGCCTCTCGCGTAGCCCTCCTCACACTACATTTCGCTTCGCGTAATTTTTGTTTGTCTACAAGGCTTTGGCTATGTTTATGTTTGGTGTGAAGTTCCCTTTGCTTTCGCAGCAGTTTTCTAACTCGGTTGCTGTACCCCGGTGGCTCTTTTTCATCTCTTACTATCTTGCTTGCCAGCTTTGCATGGGTGCAAACCCGAAATGCATACTGGCATAAACAAAACGCATTAAAAATTGGCTGGTTGCTGTATTTTTACAGTGAAATATCATTATCCACGGCCACGGAGCTCAACAGTCCAAATAAAATGGACAAATTGTTACATACTCATCTAACGCATATTGTACGATGGTTTTGAACTTTGTCCACCGATCCTCAACACTAGCTGTACTTGAGACAAAACTTTTGTGTTGAGGCGTCAGGTACTCTGTAATCTGCTTTTCGTCCCTTTTTATAAACAGAAAAATCTTCCTATCTTTTTTACTATTTCTATTTACGGATGAAATCATCGATGCAGTAACCGCTTTATGACCGCAGATTCCCTGTTCTGCGTTAACTGTTTCAAATAGTTTAGGTCTGTTTGTCACCAGAAGGTCTAATATGCATATGCTCAAGGTAGTTTAACTGCTCAAGGTAGTTTTCAGATAAAGCGCTTAAAAAAATTTCACTGGATTCTTTGTCCCTGCCACCCGTTATGAACGTTTGAGTCTTCCAGTCCGGTAGATTAAAATCTCCACCCAGAACTATAACATGGTGGGGAAATCTACTCGAAATATTTTCCAAATTTTCAGGTGCTCAGCCACAACAGCTGCTGAGTCCGGGGGCCTATAGAGACATCCAATTACCATGTTGAGCCTGCTTTAACCGTGACCTTCACCCAAATAATTTCACATTTCTGATCTCCGTCAATTTCCGTCGATACCATTGCGCTTCTTATCGCTATAAACACGCCTCCCCCTTCACTGTCCAATCTGTCTCTGCGGTATATATTCCAATCTGAGTTTAGGATTTCATTACTGTTTACGTCTGGTTTCAGCCAACTTTCTGTCGCTAGTACTATATTGGCGTTGTGACCGTTTATTAATGAGACCAGTTCTGGAACCTTTCTATAGACGCTCCTGCAGTTTACTATTAGCACATTAATAATGTTATTTCCTGTTGCATTTAGCCTACGCCTACCTTGCTGCGTCTCAGGAGATGTCATGTCGGGCCTAGGGAGGGAATTCTCTAACCTAAAAAACTCACATAAACGGTGTTTCTCCCAAAAGTTGCTATTATTGATGTATATATTAGCTGACCGTCATCTGAACAATTACTTGTCTGTGAAGTACATGTTAAGGTATTGCGTATCTCATTCATTCCTTTTTTATTACTTATATAATTTTCTTAGAGTACGACAGTTGACAGTGCAAAAGAAGTTGTTGTGTTGGGGAACTCATGTTTGCGTTAGTTGGATATAAGTGGCCGTTAATTTTGAAATAATTGAAAGTTAACTCTTTTGTCACAGCTCTGACGACAGGCCGTCGCCAGCCTTCCATCAGTTTGGTCGGTAACAGATTGTCGTCCGCTTCTGCATCTATTTCCGCGAAGCAGCATCCGTCAACTTCACGCGCTGTCGACGCCTGCATTCCTCCATTTCCCTCTCCTGGCCCGCGCTATCACTTCGTTAGAGAGCTTCCCTCATCTCTCTACAGTGTTCGCCAGTTCCTATTCCGTCAGCCACAAACGTTGGTTACTGATATTATTTCAAATTCGCTTTTGGAATCTATAGGTCACCTAATCTTGACGCTTTGGTTTGTTAAATCAGACAGCGTCCTACTAATGATGTTTGTGATCTCTTTATACTACTGTTAGTCTGTTGTTCAACATCCTTTGTGTCGCTATCTATCAAAAGTAAATACTTTTAAAAAACAATCACATATAGACTTTGTCTGTTGAACAGCGGCTGTAAACAAAACACACAGCTCGGTTTATGTATCGCGAGCATTTTCATACCTTCTATTGAGTCCTTTAGATTCTCTGAAATCACTGATACCTCAGCTGCAAAGGCACAAGTGGTTGGTGTCACAATGGAGTGCAAGTCCTAAACTAAAAGACATACTTTGAAAACGACATACCAATGTTTCATACAACCTATAAAAATAAAAATTACCTTAAAAACACAAGTTGGATGAAGCCAAATAATAAAAATCAAATCCTATTCCGTGCAGCACTGTAAGTCCCCATACCAATAAACAAGGTGACATTTATGCATGCATGTTATAAAAGTGGATTAGTATATGTATGCTCCACATCTCCTACTAAATCACTGGGTCGATTTCAACAAAATTTGGTACACACTTACTGTCTGTAAAAAACGAATTTGGTGGAAAGAGCCACTTCCCTCTGTAAGGGGTGCCGGTGGAGGCGAGAAAGTATCGTAGCTCGCCAAGCGCAAATAGCCAGACTATATTTATCCAGTATTTGAGTATCCAAGTATCAGCGCACTTAGTGGCTCGCAGCAAGCTTTTTACGAAATTTTAAACCTTTCGATACTATTTCTTGCTGACACCTCCCACAAAATGTTGAAAGAAAAAAAGGTTATCTTTCAGTACATTTTCACTGTTCGTGAAGTAGGAGTAAAACGGTCACAATAGGCATGATGTTTTAAATTATTGCTTCTTTACTACTTACTCTATTGGCAACATGTTTCGCGCACAGTATCCACATATAACACTAGATGTACCTGCAAAATTCAGGAGATATGATGTCATAATAACATTGAGCTACCTGACAACGAAACTGCGCGGTGGATTTCGCTAGAGATAAAGCTGACACATGGGTCAGTGAAATACTTTAAATAAACGTGAGCTGTATGTGAAAAGTGGACACGTAGTCAAAGCCACAGTTAAAATTCGCCTCCTTAGCCCTTAAATCGATTGCAAACAATTTTTTACACATATTACATACTATCTGGAAAGAAGTACTCTGTGGGTAGGGGGTGTGTGGTTAGAGGCAAGAACCAGCAACCTCTCATCAGGATGGGAGTGCTAATGTGAAAGGAAAGTGGGAGGTGGAAATGGACAGAGAGAGAGGAAGAGTGGGGGTGGACAAAGGGGAGAGGTGGGGGCAGACCGAGGGAGGGCGTGAAAGAGAGAGAGAAAGAGAGAAATGGGAGGATCAGAGGAACAGAGGAAGGAACGAGGAAATGGACAGGGAGATGGAGGGAGGAGATGAACAGAGAGACAGGGATGGGGAGATGGACTTAGAGGCGGCGGACATAGAGTGGAGAGGAGGAGATAGAGGGGGACAGTGAGATGGACAGACGGAGGGAGACAGCAGATGGAGAGGGGTAGAGGGAGGAGCAGAGAGATGGTCAAGAAAACATGGACAGGGAGTGGGTGTTGATTAGATGCAAAGAGAAAGGGGAAAGAGGATATGGAGACAGAGGAAAAGGAGATAGTGCAACTGAGAAGGGCATGGAGGAGGAGAATGGGATGGACAGAGGGGAGAAGAAGAATGACAGAGGAGAGAGGAGCAGATGAAATGAGAGAGGGGCAAGGGGAGATGGAAAGGCAGAAGGGGAGAAGCAGGTGGGCAGAGAGAAGGGTCGTACATGAGAGAAAGGTGGGAGGGGCTGGAGGAGGGATTAGAATAAATACTTGTCCAGGAATCACTGGGTACTAAGCTAGTAGGTTATGTACAGCTCTAATACTCAAGCAAGTAAATCAGTAAGTGTAAGTATCGAATCATGACAGCAACAGCGGGAGATGGTGGAGCAAATAACAAGTCTCATAACAATGACGATGGCCTCGAGCTATAGCAATTGTGCTGTTGTTGTTGCATTAGTTTTCAGTCTGAAGACTAGTTTCATGCAACTCTTATAGTCGGTTCCCACTTTCTTATTTTCGTAACTAATTTACCTACTTTATTTTGCTTACTGAATTCAGCCCTATCCTAACTCTACTCTTTACACCAGCGGACTTGCCAATCAAAACTACTATTATTTTGGTGGCCCAGAATATATTCTGTCAAGCTACTGCATTTTTAATCAGGTCGCGCCATGTAGCTGGTTTTTAGCTAATTCGGTTCAGTACCTCTTCATTACTTTTTTGGATTTACCTGTACCAATTTTCAGTATTCTACACCATATTTCAAAAGCTTCCATTCCCTTCTGATCTGTATTGCTTGTACCGACGTTTCACGTGCTAATGTTTACTTTTCACTTCATCGCATATTTTGCAACGAAAAAAACAAATCTAGTCCACTACTGCTAGCGAATATATCTTATAGCCTGTGCTCAAGACACTATCCTTGCCATTCAACTGATATTCATTGTCCTTTCCCAACTATGTAGATGTAGAGCTGATAGAGTTGCAATGTCACCAGCAAATCTGAAGGGTTTTATTGTTTCTTCATGGGCTTTCATTTCCTTTCTAAATTTATCCTTAGTTTTCCTGTGAGTGGTGCTATAGGAAAAGATTGGGGAGTGGAGGAGGGCTGGCGGAACAGGGTTTCGATAATTATACCATCTTCCAAATCATTTGTACTAATTTTTAGAAACGAAAGAAGTACAAAGTGCGACAAAAGGCTTAAGCTACTGTCGTAACTGCGTCAGGATGCTCTTTTCTGTTACGTACTTAATGCTGGGTAATATTCGCCTGTAGACCTAAGAGATGACAAAAAATTATTTAACGTAATACAATATTGACGAAATCAAAGATTTATCTGTAGAGTACACAAGTGCCTAAAGGAATATGATCCGAAAACTTCAGTACGACAGTTGATAGCTGTGATTGACGGGTAAGAATAATATAAAAGAAAAAAATCAAAGCTCAAAATTAGATCAAGTCATTCATTTTTATTATTTTGGCTGGCGATGGAGCAATAAAATAAATAAAGATACTCAATATGAGGTAGTATGAAACAAACTTCGAAGAATAAGGTTGGGAAAACGCTATCCTCAATTTCTATGGTATTATGGCTCCACTAGTTTTCTTGTGCGAAATTGTGAAATGCTTGTCTAGGCAGAAAGAAAATACTTAAGGTGATTTTGATCTGTGGGAGTGAATGTAACAAGAGCAGTCAAATGCTGTGCTCTGAGAGACAGAGAACACATTGATGCATTACGTCATGAACTAGGGCGGAAAGAAACAGACAAAATAAATAAACGACGACAGCTGCCTTAACACCACACACAGTGATCACTAGCGAAAAGCTGCCACTTATTATTTGCAAAATTATTGCTATTTCCTTAATCCGGTATCGACAAACATAGATCTGGCAATCCGACCTTGCACAAGTACTTTGCAGTGTTATTCGCAGTGGTACTCAGTGACGAGCGAATTGACCAACACGCTTCTTCCAAAATCCACGAAATACTACGGAATTTATCTATTTCGAGTATCTAATTAAAACGTCTTTGTACGAAGTGAGGTGGGGTGTTTGCTTCACTTTACTCCACATGGTTGTAGCGTTTGTAGTCTAAAACACATTACTCATAAAACAATACAAAATAAACACTTACCTTGTATCTCTATTCGCAATAATATCGTACAGTAGTTGTGGCGGCTTTCGGGTTTAGCATAAATAAGCAATTAACCATGTCAAAAGAATCATGCTTTCTACTGTATCGTTCGACAGCTAGTGGTAAAAGTGAACAAGACAACGAGCTTTCTATTTGTGAAAGTAAATTATAAGAGGCTGTCTAAAGCTGTTTTAGTAGTGATGAAAACTGCTGGCTGAAGGTTGTTATGAAATCACACGCCTTCCCGCATCCTAGACGCGCTCTCTGGGTAAAGTCAGAGGACGAGGTACGCCAGTCGAGGATCTGTACCTTCCTCAAGGCCTCTATGGTGCCTCCCGCAGCGTGGGATCTTGTATTATCCTGCAGGAGTATACCATTTGGTTACCTGGCCATTAAGGGTATGACAACACGGTTTGCCATTCTTGACACTTATTGGTGGGTATTCACTCTCCCTTAATCAATTACCAAATCTGTCCAGTGGTCACATTCGCATACCTTTACCTGAGGAGTTGGAGGAGAAGCAGGTGTCTTGAAAATCACTGCTTCCTGTGACTTGCAACAGCACATTACGGATACTCTGTTGTCATTCTTACCACTACAGACAGATGCGAGATGAAAGCTGAACACTACAGAATGCTGCTCAGTGTCCCGTTTCATTGTTGCTGTGCATTTACGAAGTCTCTGTTGCCTGTGGCCCACATTTCAGTAATCCGTTCGCAATAGTTAGTGGTAATACCCTGTCTGTAAGAATGCTGGACAGTTGCGATTGTGGACATTTGCGGTCGGTAGTGTTTGCCAGACATTTGCAAGTACTTTGAGCAGCGATCACTCAGTAAAGGGACGTCCTTCCTTTCACTCTTCGTGTCCGCTTTCAAGCCGCTGTTTTCGCATCTTAACCGACACAGCCAGTAGGTAAGAGGTGTCCTTCTGACATCTTGACTCCTTGAAATCATCTTGGCAATTGAAAAAACTGATATAATTATTGATGGTGCCGCACTATGTAAATGGATTTCTGTTGTAGTAATTGCACCTAATAACAACGTAAATGCAGCTACCGTTCCACAAAATATCCGGAAATCGAAATATTTAAATTTTATGCGAAGCCAAAGCAACACCATCGACTTTGTCAATATGCAAAATAAAAACAAACTAAAAGCAGTACTGTGTAAGAAAGTGTGCTGTGTAAAACATAAAACTAAAAACGCAACCACAACGATCAGTGTTTAAAGAAGGGGAACATCAAAGGTGTGCTGGCAGACGGCATTTCCTGGTGTAGGCGAGAAATCAAACGGAAATCACCGTAAGTATAAACCAACGTATTGTTAATGAACTGTTTTTCGATCTGAAAGGAAATAAAAATGTGAATAACTTAATTGCAGACCACTGATGATCTTTCATCTCAATAAAGAGAAACGCGTATGGTGAAGAAAATACTCATATTTTGTAGTTGCAATGACAGAACGAAAATACCTTCGGGAATTGTAAAGCAACTACGGACAGTATGGCCACACAACTGAAGAATTTAATCACTATGACCGAAAAAAAAGTATCAGGAAAAAAGAAATGTGTATGTGAATGGTTGAAAAGAAGAACGATACAATCTATGTTACTTTACTCACCAAAATCCGATATCTCTTGCGGCCAAAAATCAATTAATAACGTGTCGCGTGACAGCATTCAAAACAGAGACTGAAAATGTGGTCACTAAACATGAAATCACAGTTGAAAAACGTTAGATATAATAGCAATTTCTGGTGACTGGAGACTCATTTAAGTGATGATTAATGTTCGCTAAGCGAGTTCCCGCTGCTTATTGATCTAACGCTAGTGAAACGAGATGCGACCAGCTAGTTTCATCATTAAGCTATTTAGGGATACTGGCGTGAGGCATGAAACACGCTTCCATTTTTAAAAGAAGTAAAGGCTCATTCTCAGCACACTTTGCACAGGCTTTTGCCTGTCATAATGATAAATGACCATATACGTTTTTGGCGTGTTTAAAATCTGCCTAATTCCACTTCATCATTTTTATCCAAGAACTACAGCTATAACTTAATATTATCGGCGATAATGCTGCTCCAGTAATCTTAATAACTTAAACTAAATAATCTGCAAGGACTCGGTGGTGTGCGTGGATTTTTAAGGCACTACTTTTTAACATATTTTAGTCTGTTTCTGAATAGAGGCAATTGCTTTCAAGAAGAACATAACGTTGCCACCCTCTTCATAATTTTTTATGATTCTTTCTACTCTATCGTTCAGTTTCAAGTATTTCTCGTTTCTCTTCTTTCTTTCAAGATTCAACTCCAATTTCATGTATATGCACTTTGCTTGTTTTTTTTTTTTTTTTTTTTTTAGCACTCCACCAAATAGGTGATGCAAGGGTGAGGGTTTCCAGTAATATTATTTATTTTGTTGTGTCTCATTTCAAAAGCATTCCTCCATTAGTGCCTTTTTCTGTAGCAGTTCCACATTGCTATGAGTATGTACTAATTCTGTCGCCAGTTGTCCCCTAAGCAGTCACAAAACTGAGAGAGTCTTTTGTCATCAGGTGTTTGTGCACGAATCTCAATCCATCGGTTACTAATGTCCTCCGGTTTTAGAAATACCAGCGTTGCCCTTGTGTTGCAGTGAAGTTTTAAATCTTCGTTTTTGTGGTAATCCTCATTTAGGGGGAGATCCTAAAGCGTTGTCCATAAACCCTTCTTCATTTGGAAATAGCGTCCATTTATTTCAGCTGAGAGGAAAACTTGACAGGGAGCTGATATCACAGCTGCCTCTAAATTAGAGGTGACTGAGAAGTTACATGCTTAATCAGACGAAACAGGCGAACACAAGTGTCTTTTTATTCGGAAGCAGTACAAAAAACAGCAGAAAGAATGTTTAATCACTCGGGCCTCCTACGTCTACGGGTATGGTATAAATTGGTGCAAAATGCTTGGTGCAGCTCTTAAATATTCCATCCGTAAAAAAGGTGGAAATGTTTTCAAGTTTTATTTTTCTTTGTTTCCGCTACAAATGATTATCTTATTATGTATCCTATCGTCTTCTAGAGGAATCTTCATTTTAAAGAGGTCTTCATGAAGAAAAATGTAATACAGCTCTTGGTCTCTAACTGGTTCCCCCGTGTTTGACGACGCAGGGTCCTCGTCATAGATTCTGGCACCAGTGTAACAAAATCATAACCTTTACTGTGAAAATTCCCCATTTCATTCACGTATATATCGAAAAATTTCGTAATTTCTTTTCGGGCCATCGTCTTCATTTCACTCTTCTTGACTTCTCTTTTCTTCACTTCCAGAGAGTCATCATCATGTGGTCAAGAGTGACGTTCTGATAATTTAAATACTACTATGTTCTTCGAATGCATTCTTCCGTTGCAATTATCCAATTTTTGGGTAACCACACCCACATAACACATTCTTTAGATCCTTTCACTTAGGATACGTGTAAGAACTGTAATGAGCAGAGGGCCTGCCCTTGGTTATTGTAATTTCCATACAGATTGATGGACAGACTAGGAACTTCGGAAGCAAAGTGAAGATAAGGACTTGCGCTTCGACTAGCATGGCGTCATCTCTTCTCAGCAGGTAAAACCCTCCCTCGTTCGCAGGTGTCCGGCTGCCATCCGTCTCTAGGTCAGAGACAATCGAAAACTCAGATGATCTCATGGTGTAGTTCTTCGGGAAGGATCCATGCTTACTCTCCTTGCCACCTGTTGTCTGCAGCCATAGCACTAAAGTCAAATGTCGTGTAATCTGTCAATATACTAACCCATCACGTACGCCCATTATTCTTCTCCCGCAGCAATGGTTTTTATGTGCACTGAAAGTAGGTTCAAAGCATATTTTAATTAACATATTCCACAGGCTTGGGAATATTGGAATATGATTTGATATAGTTCACTTAAGACTTCCATGTCGTAAGGCATTCCAGTCATTTGAAATACATGCAGAACGGGTAAATATACAGAGGAGTGGTTTTCACTGACTTATAGATGTGACGAGATTTTCGAAGTATGCAACTAATTTCACTGACAGAAAGAAAATCGCAAGTGCGATGTATACGAAAGTTGGTAGCTGTGTTTCTACAACTGAAAAATGATGTATGTTCAGATTTCGTTCCAGTCTCGTAAGAGTGCCGCTAGTGGCGCCACTATGAGAACGCAAGTCAGGTCAGCTCTAAATAAAACGTTACTTACCCTTGATACTGAACGTGTAATTGATGTTAGTCAAGAATGCCTTTAAGGTGAAGACGCCGTTATCAGCACCTCAGTTTGAATGAGGTCGTGAAATAAGGCTCCGAAGAGATGGATGTTCCTTCTGCGATACTGCAGGAAGGCAGGAACCTAGCCTGTGTAGGCGATTGCTGGCAGCTATCAGTCACGAGAATTTACGGTCGCAAGAATACCGGGCTCTGGACGGCCACGTGACACTACTGACGACCATTGTGTTCGAGGTATGGCTCTGGAGCATCGTACTGCATCTGCAGTAGCAATTTGAGCAGCAGTTTGCACCGCAGTGACGCAACGAACTATTACAAATCGGTTACTTCAAGAGCAGGTCAGAGCCAGACGCCATGTAAATTGTGATCCACTGATGCCAAACCACAGCCGTTTGTAATTTCACTGGTGTCAAGCAAGAGCTCACAGGAGGGCAGGGTGGAGGTCTGCTGTGTTTTCTGAAGAAAGATGGTTCTGCCTCGATGCCAGTGAAGCACGTGTGCTAATTAGAAGCTGGCCCTTCGAGGGCCTGCATCCAACCTCTCTGCGTGCTAGACACAATGGATCTACATCTGGAGCTATACTGAGGGGTGCGATTTCGTACGACAGCTGGAGCACTTTCGTGGTTATACTGTGCATTCTGATTGCAAATTTGTACGTTAGTCTGTTGATTCGATCTGTTATGCTGCCATTTATGAACAGCATTGTAGGGGATGTTTTCCAACCGAATAACTCTCGCCGACATACCGCTGTTGTAACCCATCATCCTCTACAGTGTGTCGACGTGTTGCGCTGGCCTGCTCGATCTACGGATCCATCACCAGTCAATCACATATGCGGTGTCATCGGACGACAATCTAGCGTCATCCGCAAACAGCATTATCAGTCCCTGTATTTACCAACCAAGTGCGACATACATGAAACACCATCCCAAAAATGGACATCTAGCACATGTACAGCGTAATGCATGCACGTTTGCATGCTTGCATTCAACATTATGGCGATTACACCGAGTATTAGTGCAGCAGCAGCTCACATTTGCAATCGCTTAGCACATTAACCTATGATCTATCATTGTTAATTAGTTAAATATTCACCTAGGGAAATGTATTCCCAACATTCAACTAGTCTACATTAATTATTTTTCCGTGTTGCTATTTTTTTCCTGCAGTGTAGTTCAATGGCTCTGATCACTATCGGACTCAACTAATGTGGTCATTAGTCACCTAGAACTTAGAACTACTTAAACCTAACTAACCTAAGGACATCACACACATCCATGCCCGATGCAGGATTCGAACCTGCGACCGTACCAGTCGCACGGTTCCGGACTGCGCGCCCAGAACCGCGAGACCACCGCAGCCGGCGCAGTGTAGTTACCAGACAACAGAGTTACAAACTATATTCACCCTTTTAATATTCTTAAGTGTCCTGTATGGAAGTGAAACATGGGCGATAAATAGTTTGGACAAGAAGAGAATAGAAGCTTTCGAAATGTGGTGCTACAGAAGAATGCTGAAGATTAGATGGGTAGATCACATAAGTAATGAGGAACTATTGAACAGGATTGGGGAGAAGAGGAGCTTGTGGCACAACTTGACCAGAAGAAGGGATCGGTTGGTAGGATATGTTCTGAGGCATCAAGGGGTCACCAATTTAGCACTGGAGGGCAGCGTGGAGGGTAAAAATCATAGAGGGAGACCAAGAGATGAATACTCTAAGCAGATTCAGAAGGATGTAAGTTGCAGTAGGTACTGGGAGATGAAGAAGCTTGCACAGGATAGAGTCGCATGGAGATCTGCATCAAACCAGTCACAGGACTGAAGACCACAACAACAACAACAAGTGTCCTGTAGGTGAGTGTTTAGTACAACTGTTCGCCAGGAACAGTAAATGAACAAGCATATGCTAGTACGTATTTCCCTTCGACGCAACTACTGCTTTCCCTGCAGGTGAACTTGTTTCTACAATTTTCCCTTCCTTTTGAAAAGCAGAACGCTTACAGTTCGATACTATTATGACTTGTTTTAAAGAAAAGTAATAAAATATCATAGCCCGGTTCACTGACGATAATGTGTAATCAATTCCCACTTTGCAGAGAAAAATTATATCTGCGTGGTATTGGTTCGCAATACGTTGTAGGGATATCAGTTAGTTCAGAATACTGTTTTTCACTGTACAGTAGTGACATACTGAAAAACTGCAGTTGCTAGAAGTAACTTACAACTTCATGTTGTTACTATCACAAAGGACAAAAAGTTTTGTTGTACACTCTATCCGTGGGCAAAACGTAGTTGTGAAGGACGAGAAGACTGCTCGGCATATCTTAGCAAAGCCGTGGTTTATGGCGTTGCATTGTAAATGAAGTCTGCACTGACCAGAAATAAGAAGGCGTAGAGATAGTGCCGAAGGCCACAGAGTGTTTGTGCTGCGTACTGTTAACAAAAGAATGTCAACAAAATCGAGAAGTCATAGACAAATGTGTCGTGCTCATTTGCAACATGCCAAGGTCATCAAAAATGATTTACTGTAACAAATTTAACTTTGTAAGTCAGCTAATATGTTTTTAGTTCTACAGTAGATTAAAAACCCTCTTTCTAAAGCGACACTAAAGTTACAAATTCTTGATAACAGTAAAATACCCTAACGCAAAAAAGTTAACTGGTACTCTACGGCCGACGCCTGGAATGAAAGTTAGTAGTAAAGAATCCCACACAGATTAACTTGGTGATCTTTTCTAAATTAGTGTGTACTAGTAAGATTGCAGCTAAGCACTCTTTGACATGACATCGAAAAATCATTCTTTCTCCCTGCGTCTTCCGATTGTTCGTAACATTAATGCCCTTAAGAAATCAAAATTATTTAGCTCTTAAAACTGCAGTTTTTTCAGTGGTTGTTCAGTTGTGGAAAAAATATGAAATTCAAGAGTCGAAGACGAGAACTAAAGGCTGGTTGCTCGAAATCAGTTAAATTTGTTGCAACTAAAAGATCAACACTAATTTTTTACTGATGTTCTGGAATTTTGACGTAGCAACAGAACCGTCTGATGAACGTAGATCCTTAGCAGATGTTTCTGTTCGTATCTGGAGATGTTCTAAGTGCCAGTTTGCATGGTCAATTTATCGAGAGTGCGGCATCACAAGTTTTAACACCCCATCCCTCCCCACCTACGCCCCACCCTTAATGGAAGAAAACAGCTATCATTCTCTTCTCTGCCTGGCATTTAAGTGTGATTTGCAGAATAGCCATGTGGATGTAGATGTAGACAGATGGCGGTTACTTTGCCTGTCGTAAGTGTAACCTCTTCTTCAGACATCCATTCTTCCGCTGTAGAATCCAGTTGCCAGTTTGTAGAAATAAAGACTTTTCTCTCAGAACAGTGCAACTCACACCGCCCAGTTTGTAGAAATAAAGACTTATCTCTCAGAACAGTGCAACTCACACCGCAAGAAGTGCCGTTTTGATTGCTTCCAATAATTTATTCAACCGCAAGCCATGACATGACGTCTGTGTCTCTGACGAGGAGTGACGCCGGTACGGTTTCTATAACGTTGACACACGCCTCGCCCTTAAGCAGAACTGCCCGAGTGCTGTTTGGACGAGTTTGTTGCACGGAGAGGGAATGTGTTGACATTTGCACGGAGCCCAGGACATTGCAGATAGTGGACAAAGCTTTCCAGAAGTAGGATACGCTGTTTTGTCCGCCGCTACCTGAGACGAATTCCGGGGAAGGCCAAAGCTCATTTCTGTACAACGTTCCCTGCCCCCCTTCAGTCAATAGTGTGTGTAGCTTTTTCTCAGAGTTCAGTACTTCAGTTGGCCTCTGAATGCGAAAAGTAGTGTTCCGTGTTCTACTGCTAAGATACTGGAGTTCATCGAGACCACCAAAGGGAGACGTTTACTGATCCACAATGGGCATATCTATATAGTGGACTACACAAAAAATAAGAAGTGTCTTACTGTCATTGTGTAAACTTTAAAAAGAGTAAATGCAAAGGAAGACTATCCACAAAAAATAATACTGGTGGGCTCAGAAGATACTGGCAGGAAGTCAAAGCTGAAATAAGAACAAGACCTAGACACTAAAATGAAATTGGTTGTTACCACGCACCCCATGGAGGCTCAACTCGATAAAAAAAATACTGTTTTAGGGGGAAGGTAGCCATATTTGTATTCCAGATGAAGCAGCAAAGCAAGTGTGAAAACATTTTGTCAGAGCAAAGAAGCGAGCAAAAGAAAAAGACGCTACAGTTTCATCACCTTACGTCGAAGAATTAGGGCAGCTCTTCAATCGAGTTTGGGTCTTACCAACATTGTTATCATCACAAAGAAGTGCGAAAAAAGTCATTACATCCCATTAGGCGAAAATATATGGGAACCACACAAGATCCCACCGATTCCGGAAGAATATTCTTCCAATAAAATAATTTACTAATGAGTGGTGGTAGCAACTGATTACTTGGAAATGACAATACGGCACCGAATGACAGAATGCTGGTGTTTGCTAACGAAGAGCGCCTTCATAAAACCGAGAATCATTCATTGTGTTTCGTGGAGAAAGAGACATCCCTCTTAAACCCTCTGAATCATACAAGTCTGCGAGAATAACGTGGAGGTATTTCTCAAAGTGTATAATAATAAATAAAATATAACGAAATAGAAAATCATAGAGACAAAAGAGTTGCCCCAACTCCTTTCCTGTGACTTCTTTTCTTACCAACTGATGGGCAGCTATGGAAAAATAAGACCTAACCATCTTGTGTCTTTCCATGATCTACCTCATTTATGAAAGCACAGGATGAGGATTTGACAGTTTGGAGTTCCAGTTGCAAAAAGTTTCACAAAGACGGAAGTTAAAGCAAATGACAGCAATAACATACACTCCTGGAAATTGAAATAAGAACACCGTGGTTTCATTGTCCCAGGAAGGGGAAACTTTATTGACACATTCCTGGGGTCAGATACATCACATGATCACACTGACAGAACCACAGGCACATAGACACAGGCAACAGAGCATGCACAATGTCGGCACTACTACAGTGTATATCCACCTTTCGTAGCAATGCAGGCTCCTATTCTCCCATGGAGACGATCGTAGAGATGCTGGATGTAGTCTTGTGGAACGGCTTGCCATGCCATTTCCACCTGGCGCCTCAGTTGGACCAGCGTTCGTGCTGGACGTGCAGACCGCGTGAGACGACGCTTCATCCAGTCCCAAACATGCTCAATGGGGGCAGATCCGGAGATCTTGCTGGCCAGGGTAGTTGACTTACACCTTCTAGAGCACGTTGGGTGGCACGGGATACATGCGGACGTGCATTGTCCTGTTGGAACAGCAAGTTCCCTTGCCGGTCTAGGAATGGTAGAACGATGGGTTCGATGACGGTTTGGATGTACCGTGCACTATTCAGTGTCCCCTCGACGATCACCAGAGGTGTACGGCCAGTGTAGGAGATTGCTCCCCACACCATGATGCCGGGTGTTGGCCCTGTGTGCCTCGGTCGTATGCAGTCCTGATTGTGGCGCTCACCTGTACGTCGCCAAACACGCATACGACCATCATTGGCACCAAGGCGGAAGCGACTCTTATCGCTGAAGACGACACGTCTCCATTCGTCCCTCCATTCACGCCTGTCGCGACACCACTGGAGGCGGGCTGCACGATGTTGGGGCGTGAGCGGAAGACGGCATAACGGTGTGCGGGACCGTAGCCCAGCTTCATGGAGACGGTTGCGAATGGTCCTCGCCGATACCCCAGGAGGAACAGTGTCCCTAATTTGCTGGGAAGTGGCGGTGCGGTCCCCTACGGCACTGCGTAGGATCCTACGGTCTTGGCGTGCATCCGTGCGTCGCTGCGGTCCGGTTCCAGGTCGACGGGCACGTGCACCTTCCGCCGACCACTGGCGACAACATCGATGTACTGTGGAGACCTCACGCCCCACGTGTTGAGCAATTCGGCGGTACGTCCACCCGGCCTCCCGCATGCCCACTATACGCCCTCGCTCAAAGTCCGTCAACTGCACATACGGTTGGCGTCCACGCTGTCGCGGCATGCTACCAGTGTTAAAGACTGCGATGGAGCTCCGTATGCCACGGCAAACTGGCTGACACTGACGGCGGCGGTGCACAAATGCTGGGCAGCTAGCGCCATTCGACGGCCAACACCGCGGTTCCTGGTGTGTCCGCTGTGCCGTGCGTGTGATCATTACTTGTACAGCCCTCTCGCAGTGTCCGGAGCAAGTATGGTGGGTCTGACACACGGGTGTCAATGTGTTCTTTTTTCCATTTCCAGGAGTGTAATGGTGTTACAAGGCACTTTATGCCCAAACTATCACGTAACCAATGTTTATAATGTTAAATGCAGATACGAATAGTCAGTATAGTCAATTATATAACACTGTCTAAAAACTGCAGACAATATTCACTACTGCCAATGATTACGCTGCTAATTACTCCTTTCCTCCTTTCTATTTCTGAGAGACACTTGTTATTTCTGCAGCTGGGGTGTCGCAAAATTGTTGAGTACTGAAGCTACCTTTGCACCTGTATAGAACGGGGAAATGTCTGCCTCTCACTTTCACTCAGCAAAAGCATTATACTTTTTTATAAAATTATTCTTGTGGTAACTCGCAAGATTTGCTGCAGTTGGCCAGCGAGATCCCTACCGTGGCAGAACCAGCTAAGTTTGAAAGATTGGAGTCAGTGAAGATTGCAGGGACATCCAACTTGTTTCAGAGAACTGGAGAATGTGCTGTCCCCACCTTAGACCAAAGTACAGAGACCGGGCTAGACTGAATTTCCCGCCAGTACCTGCAACATATGGTATGTTGGTATTTAATACATTCCAAAAATTTCTTTTTTTTGTAAGCTAAGGTATTTCTATCAGTAAATGTATCTCTCTTGTTAGTTATATTTTTAATTTTGTCTAACAGATCTGAAGATGGGCAGCTAGCCTGAAACCGGTCATTGAAAATAAAAAATAGCGATCAAAGACTGAAATGCCATATTTTTATTTAAAGAACGATCGCGGAAATCCAATTAAGACAACATGTCTAGTTTTGATAAACATTTTATTATAATATTCGACTGAAGTCGCAGATTATAAATGCCTTATAGTCATATAATCACACGAAGGAATGCGCTCCCGACACCACCATAAGAAGCTTCCGACATTTTCTATAGTTTTTATTAATTTTAGGGATGAGGTTGTCATTTGTGCAGCAATTGTAAATACTACACATTAAAGTGTTGTATAATTTATAAGAGATTTTTAGGAATATGTCGTCAGTTCTTCAGGTACAGAATTTTATGGCGAGTAAAACGCTAAATTTTTTTGGAACTATTTATACAACATGTGGACGGTTGACAGTCGAGCGCTGTCTTGTACCTTGAAACAGATGGTCTTCTACCATGTAACATATGATACCTGCAAATGCATCGAGTTTATTTAATGACGTCAGAGTTTTTGTGTTGAAATCGGAAATCTATATTATTTTCCAATGGCTTCTGTTTCAAAATGTATTTAATGTGTAACTGGTTTTTTATAATAATTTTGCTTGATTTGACTCAGATTACTAATTATTAGTAAGTAGGAAAGTAATAATGTAGCAATCTTTAAGTACAATATTGACAAGGTTTTCTCGCTAGCAACGCTTTTAAATTTTAGTCGAATATTTATTGCAAGGTACACGACCATATTATACCCTGGAACATGTCTGAAAATTTGTAAAAATCTGAATTTTCAGGAGTCGTTTCTGCAATTTCAGAGAACTAGAAACTAATGCCCCCATTTAAAAATGGAGTAAGGGAATATATTAAACTTCTGTTACTGGGCTTACCTAGAGGTTAAAGTCTAAAAGTGTACCAAGAGACAATACCAAGAAGAACAACGTCGTGTATGTAGCGGCTTGCAGAGTGCTGTTTGTTGCAACGTTTTGTAAGTAGGTTTGTTATCGAATACGAAACGTTTGACAAAATGTAAGGTAGGGTAGAGAACATGCTACGTACAGGTAATGAAATACTCGCATAATACACTGATCCACGTGAAGACGAGATTGTAAGAGTTCGAAACGCATCTTTGACGAAAATGAGAACTGACAGACATATCAGTTTTTTTAAATACGTCTTTAGTTACGTTAACTCTTTAGAGTAATTCCTAATTGTTTTTCATTCCTGTCAATGACCATCAGTACTAAATTAGCGCTGTGAGCAATTCTCTGATTAGCAGCGCCTATTTCTCAGAAGGTGGAGAGCTTGCAACCGCGGTCTACACGAATGCGAATATGTGCAGCCATATTTAGACTAAAATTAAATCAAGCTGTCATCAAACCGGTTGGTCTGAACACCGCAGCGCTTTACTGGGCATGGTCGTACTGAAAGTAGTATGCTCTTGCCTTTCTCTGACCATCGGGCAAACTTAACCATCGATTTATAATGGGACCTAGATTTTAATATGGACTCCCAACTGATGTGTTCCTTCATCTCTATCTACTAAGCAGATAAAATGATGCGCGGATGCGGATATAACTGCTGAACCCCCAAATAATAATTACTCTTTCGTTACAGGTTAAATGATGGTGTCAATAATTTACACGTTTTTCGTCAAATTGTGATGCGGTCAAGGAAACCGACTGCATGAAGGAGTTTTTGTTACTTTGAGTACAGTACGTGGACATGATTTGATATCACGGTGAATTAATTTACATACCGCAAAAGAACTGTGTGGCCATCTTTACGTGATGTAGTGACAACTTATACCACGATTTCGTTTGATTTGCGGGGTTCCACATACGTTTCACACAATCTCTTAGAGTGATTACGACCAAATTTTATAATTTATGGAATGTACCGAGAACATACGAAGCAACGTTGTATTAAAATGTGGTCAAGGTCTGCAGGTACGTTCTCATGCTGCGAAATGTAAATTACGAAGTCCGTTTGTAAAATGTTAAAAGGCAGGTATGAAATTTCATGACAGTAATAGTCTTGAAGGTAAATTTTGTTTTTGGTATTGTTTGTTGGCGTCTTCAGTCCGAAGAATGGTTTCATACAGCTCTCCACACTAGTCTATCCACTACAAGTATCGTCATCTCTTCATAGACATCACAATTCACTTTCATTTGTACCTCCTTACTGTATTTAACCTTCCGTGTCCCTCTATATTTTACGCCTTCTCCCCCCCCCCCCCATCCCCACCACACACACACACACACACACACACACACACACACTTCGCTCAAACAAAAAACTGACGAGATCCATAGTGCCTCAGGATGTATCCTAACAATCGATGCCATCTTTTGGTCATGTCGTGCCATAAATTTCTTTTTCCCAAATTCGGTTCGTTATCTTCTCATACCTTCAGTATTCTTCTGAAGCATCACTTTTCAAAAGCTTCTAATCACTTCTTATCCGAATGGTTTACTGTCCACTTTTCACGTTCATACAAGGGTACACTCAAGACAAATCTATCCAGAACAGGGTTCGAAACGCTTAAATTTATGTTGGATTTCTGCATTTCAGAATGGATTTTCTTGCCACGTCCGGTCTACATTTTGTGTTCTCACTAGTTTCGTTGTGCCGCAGGGGAATGTCGTAGGACATTTGCTATTCACAATATACATAAATGACCTTGTGGATGACATCGGATGTTCACTGAGGCTTTTTGCGGATGATGCTGTGGTATATTGAGAGGTTACAAAAACGGAAAATTGTAGTAAAATGCAGGAGCATCTGCAGCGAATTGACGCATGGTGCAAGGAATGGCAATTGAATCTCAATATAGACAAGTGTAATTTGCTGCGAATACATAGAAAGAAAGATCCCTTATCATTTAGCTACAATATAGCAGGTCAGCAACTGGAAGCAGTTAATTCCATAAATTATCTGGGAGTACGCATTAGGAGTGATTTAAAATGGAATCATATAATCCTCGGTAAAGCAGATGCCAGACTGAGATTCATTGGAAGAATCCTAAGGATATGCAATCCGAAAACAAAGTAAGTAGGTTACAGTACGTTTGTTCGCCCACTGCTTGAATACTGCTGAGCACTGTGGGATCCGTACCAGATAGTGTTGATAGAAGAGATAGAGAAGATCCAACGGAGAGCAGCGCTCTTCGCTACAGGATCATTTAGTAATAGCGAAAGCGTTACGGAGATGATAGATAAACTCCAGTGGAAGACTCTGCAGGAGAGACGCTCAGAAGCTCGGTACGGGCTTTTGTTAAAGTTTCGAGAACATACCTTCACCGAGGAGTCAAACAGTAAATTGCTCCCTTCTACGTATATCTCGCGAAGAGACCACGAGGATAAAATCAGAGAGATTAGAGCCCACACAGAAGCATACCGACAATCCTTCTTTCCACGAGCAATACGAGACTGGAATAGAAGGGAGAACCGATAGAGGTACTCAAGTTACCCTCCGCCACACACCGTCAGGTGGCTTGCGGAGTATGGATGTAGATGTAGATGTAGAAGTAAAAAATGATATGGAACAGAAAGTTGTCTCTCCTCCAGGAAGAAATGAATTTACCTGTTATGGAACGGACGTTTACTATCTGATCAAAACTATCTGGACACCTATACTAAGGAGACTAAAGTCGTCGCATAGCACTGTGAGCCTGTACAGAGGGCATAGCGTCGTGTGCGCGAGATATAAAAGGGCTATGCATTGACAGAGTTGTCATTTGTACTCTGGCGATTCATGTGAAAAGACCGCGAGATAGGAGCTAACAGACTTGGGGAAGCTAGACGCATGGGACATTCCATTTCAGATATGCGTAGGGAATTCAATGTTCCAAGATCCACAGCGTCAAAAGTGTGCCAAGATTATCAAATTCCAGCCATTACCTGTCATCACGGGCAACGTAGTGGCCGACAGCCTTCACTGAACGACTGAGAACAGTGGCGTTTGCGTGGAGTTGTCAGTGCTAACTGACACACAACACTGCGTGAAATAATAGCAAAAATCAATGTGCGACGTACGGCGGCGTATCCGTTGCAACAGAGCACCGAAATGTGGCGTTAATTGTATATGGCAGCAGACGACTGATGTGAGTTCCTTTGCTAACAGCACGAAATCGGCTGCACCGCGAGTGCCTTTGTTAACAGCATGAAATCGGCTGCAGCGCCTCTTTTGGACCTAGACGAATGGAAAACCGTGGTCTGGTCAGATGAGCCCCGATTTCAGTTCGTAAGGGTTGATGGTAGGGTTCGAGTGTGGTGTAGAACCCACGAAGCCATGGAACCAAGTTCTCAACAAGCGACTGATGATGGCTGCATAATGGCATGATGTGTGTTTACATGGAATGGACTGGGTCCTTTGGTCCAACTGAACAAACCATTGACTGGAAATGATTATGTTCGGCTACCTAAAGGTCATCTGCAGCCATTCAAGCTACCTGAAACCAAAAATCGCTGGAATTTTTATGGATGACGATGCGCCATGTCATTGGACCTCTACTGTTCACGCCTGGTTTGAAGGTCATTGTGGACAATTCCAACGAATGATTTCGCCACTCGTCGAACATTTATGAGACACAATCGTCAGTTCGAGCTGAAAATCTCGCACTTGCAACTCTTTTTGGAACTGTGGACGACTGTAGAAGCAGAATGGCTCAATACTTCTGCAGTGGACTTTCAATGATTTACTGAGACCATGCCACGTCTAGTCGCTGCAATATAGCTGGCGAATGGAGGTCCGATATGATACTAGGAAGTATTGTCACCTCGGTGTATCAGCGGACATTAACACGGGGTGTGTCCACCCTTCGTCTTTATGGTATTTAGAACTTCGGTGGTCACACTGTCACCCTGAGGTGTTGGCTAGTCTGTGGAGGAAGGACAGAGCATTCTTCCTTAAGAGCCGAAACTGGAGAGGGATTGATGTTGGACGAAGGGGTCTGAAGCGAAGTCGACGTACTCATTCCAGAGGTGTTCCATTGGGTTCAGGGCAGCCACGACTATAGTGTGCACACACCATTGTCTTCCAGATGCTGCTTTACGGCAGGGTGCACTTCCATTAAGGTACATACATTGTCTCTGAACTGTTCCTCTCATGTACGCAGTACACGGTGTCGTTAAATGTATTCACGTCTTTTCGCATCTACCAATTTCTTAAGCGCAGTAAGGGAACCACACCAACCACAAAAAACACCCCTATACCTTAACACCACCTTCTCCGTTCTTCATTTTCGGCAGGTAACGTTCTCCATACTCAAACCCTTCTTTCGGAGTGCCACCCTCATTTGCCACTTAGCCTTCACTACAGAAAAGTGCGGCTTATTTGTAACTGGTCGACCTCTGTACCGCATTTTTTAACTCCAGTGTACCATCTGGACTGCTGGTACCACTTTGGAACTCACGAATGATTCCTTCCGCTGATTTCGTGCGATTTTGTAGATCCACCCTCCACAATGCTCGATCTTCCGTGGCCAGAACGTGAGATATGCCTGGTTTGGTGTAACCGTGGCTATTCCTTCAGTTTTACTTCACAACCACATTACCTACAGTCGACTTGGGCAGCTTTAGAAGGGTTGGAAATTGCCTGGCGCATTTGTTACTCGTTTGGCATGCAGTGACTAGTTCGTATGCGAAGATACTGAGCTCTCTCATTCTGCTTGTACTGCTTCTCTAGTGAAAACACAGAACTCCCCCACCCCTTTTATACAGACGGTTCTCAGTTCTGCATTACACAACGATGTCCTGATACTTTTAGTCAGAACACGCGATCTAGTGTTATAGGAGTATCAATGTCAAGTGCGGACTTCACCAGACAAAAATTGAGAACAGTCGCAGGCTATATCGACAGAGCTACCTGAAATTGTTAAAGTAAGAATACAGTCAACTTTCTGGCGAGGCCAACCACAGCTCAGAGATATTGTGAATAATAATAATAACACTCAACACTCAATAGCCATTCAAATTATCATAAAATTTACAAAAATTAAAAAGTGAGAGTGGTGAGGTGTTTCCAAAAGCAGTATAAATCTATCAAGATTCTTTTTTCGCAGCTACAGATTACACTAAGTATTGACGCATCTTCAGGTTCGTAATGGTTACATTTCCATAATGTGGACGTACTGATACGGAGTCCCAGGTTTCGGGAAGTTATCCACGTTAAGTCAAACGATAATGGTGCGTTGTCATAATAAAATTGAGTACACCCAAAATATGCTTGTGAAAATGTACAAAGTATGATTGCTGAATGAATCTTGCCTGATAGAACACTGTAGGATATGAGATCCGGTAGATATCAACTGTATAAAACCAAAGAAATAATAGATACTAAAGGATGTTTGTACATTTTGACAAGCATCTTGCGTACTCAGTTTTATTATGACAATCTACTATTGTGGTTTGACTCTTAACTTGGATCACTTCCTGAAAGCTGTGACTCTGTAATTGTCCACCTACATCGTGGATATACCGGGTGATCACAATAATAATAATAATCCACGGAATAATAATAATAATAATAAACCACGGAATAATGTAGATAGAGAGGTAAAAATTGACACACATGCTTGGAATGACATGGGGCTTTATTAGAACCAAAAAAAAACTAAGTATTGCTAGACGCGTGAAAGACTCTTCCGCGTGTCGTTTGGTGATGATCGTGTGCTCAGCCGCCACTTTCGTTATGCTTGGCGTCCCAGGTCCCCAGACCTCAGTCCGTGCGATTATTGGCTTTGGGGTTACCTGAAGTCGCAAGTGTATCAGTGATCGACCGACATCTCTAGGGATGCTGAAGAACAACATCCGACGCCAATGCCTCACCATAACTCCGGACATGCTTTACGGTGCTGTTCATAAAATTACTCCTTGACTACAGCTATTGTTGAGGAATGATGGTGGACATATCTCTCCTCACATCCACCACTGCTGGCGGCTCACCTCTTAACTGCGCAAAGCTACACGCTGTTAACAGCCAACAGCCCAACACTACAATAGCGAATATTACAACAATGGCACCCAGCCACAGACTGCACACAGCACAGTCAGTGATTTTCATGTAAAGCGCTATGTGGCGTTACCAATAAAAAAAACCTAAACAGCGTACTTACAGTACCTCCCTGTCTACATTATTCTGTGATTTATTCAGTTTTCAAATTTATACTGACTTTTTGATCACCCGGTACAATCATTGTAGTCCTGAAGATGCATCTCACACAGCACAGTCAGTGATTTTCATGTAAAGCGCTATGTGGCGTTACCAATAAAAAAAACCTAAACAGCGTACTTACAGTACCTCCCTGTCTACATTATTCTGTGATTTATTCAGTTTTCAAATTTATACTGACTTTTTGATCACCCGGTACAATCATTGTAGTCCTGAAGATGCATCTCTACTGATTCGAAACGGAAAGCACCTTCATGGAGCTATGCGGCAGTTTGGAAATATTAATTATTATTGACTTTTTGTTATAACTTTTATGTCAGTTTGAATGGTTAATGTCTGTTGTTATTGTTATTCATAAAATAAATTTTCTATTAACCTTAAAATCTGTAGATGTGGATGAATAATCTACAGATGTATTTCCGTGATTCGAGGAGAAGCTGTGCGTAGCTGTACCGAACGCAGCGCAGCAGGTAGTCCGTCACTGGCTGTGCGGCAGGCGTCCCCAACCCCCGGGGAGGTCCCCCTGCGGCACGGCCTTGGGTGGCGCGACCTTGCCGCCACCCAGCCGACATGTGGTTTCCTGTCAGGCCCACCACCAACACCAACAGCGGGTCGCAGCTGTTCCCCCTTCCAGATCCTCCAGCATTCCAGCCGGCACGCACATCCTTCACGGTGAGGCGGCGGGCCAGGCCTCCTTAAATTAAAGCGTTGTCGACGATCACTCATCTCCGCCGACAGTCCCATTACAAAAGCCGGAAGGAAACGTGCGGGGGAAAACCTCCCGACGCCGAAATATTTCGCCCGGACGAGAGGCATTCAAATTAACCCGAGTATTTCACCGATGTATCACCGACAACTAGGAATCTGTTACGCCGCGTTGCGCCGAAATTTATAGTCGCGCAATACGGGGGTTCTTAAGGCAGGCGGCCTAACTGCTCCAAATTCAAAACATTTCCCTTAACAGTTTTTTTTTTAAACTCCTAAGCAGCTCCCCCATGCTTTGCGAAGAAATACGTTACTACCGAAACACCCTGAAAAAATAATTGGATTTTCATGCGTCGAAGCTCTAAAAAAAAAAACGATCGCCTTGTTTCCGCCTCGGTAGACGGACGCTGGCGGCTGTTGTGGGGATTTTGGGGAGGGTAGGGGCGGGCAAGACATCAGAACTAACAAAGTAATTATACTTCAAAGCATTTAAGTGGATTCAGTACAATATTTATTTAATCCTGGCATTCCTCATACGATTTACCAATTTTTTCACGATCATCCTATAATGCAGACTCGAACGAACAAAGTACCAATCGCATATTCTAAGTGAAACACGGTCAATTTCAGGTATTTTCACTCACTGTCAAATGTAGTGGCGTTTACATCTTTAAGGATACGATGTCTGCATGTGTGTTCTAGTGCAGTACATCTAATGTGTCTTCTCGACAGCCGGAGAAGACCTATCGAGAATATTTTATTCGCAGAGGAAGACTGTATAATCGAAGAGGTAGAAATAAAACAAACCAAAAAAATCTCAGCCATCGCTAAGTTACCACTTATTTATACGTGCAGCAGCTTTCATATCATTTTTACACATTCCTATGACCAGTAATCGTCTAAGCCTGTGGTAAATAACGTGTGGGAATGATGACTCTAACACATTAAATTGACAAATATGATATTATGTGTGTAGAGGTGCATTTCAA
This sequence comes from Schistocerca gregaria, assembly GCF_023897955.1. Classification (NCBI taxonomy): domain Eukaryota; kingdom Metazoa; phylum Arthropoda; class Insecta; order Orthoptera; family Acrididae; genus Schistocerca; species Schistocerca gregaria. Next base: position 431,148,646 of record NC_064924.1, read on the forward strand.
AGATGGAGGTAAGAGAAAATGAAACTTTTAAGGCGATATATAACATAAAATTTTCTTGGGCATTATATTTATAGTTCATACAGCTTTCATCGGATACCGTGGTAGAATGTCTTGTGGGTCTTCGTAATAATTTTTGCTGTTTTACAGAAATATAAAGACTAGAGACATAGATAACCACTACGCACACTTCTCCTCATAATGCTGAAGACATGCATTAAAACGCAAACAAATGTTGACAACATTAGAAAATGATGCACGCATTCCGTAAGACTTTGACATAGTAATGGTACTGTCAAACTGTACATCTTGGAGATTTGATCTTCGAGGCAATGCACATGTACCAAGTTGTTTCAAAATTCTGGTATAGCCGGTTCATAAACAAAATAGTTACACAGTTGTCAGGTAAATTTTATGCGATGATTTGTAACGACAAAGACATAGGCAGCGGAGTGTTGCTCGGCATTATGGAAGCACTCCCAGTAAAATTCGTATGTCATCCACGAGCTCTGGTATTTCCTGAGTCATCCATGGCTTCTTTCTACTCTGCTTTCACTAAACGGCTTTATATGTGGCCTCCAGACTTCAATTAATTGTCTTCCCTTTGTTGCATTCCAATTCTCTTACATCGAAATACTCTCGACACTTTTATTTGGCTCATTTTATCACTACAAAGACAATTTTCATTTGGTATTATTCTGTCATAAATGTACAGCATTCAATTTCCTAGCAGGGTCCACTTTCTTTGCCCTTTTCAGTAGCAGCCTACTGTTCATCACTAAAGGTTTTGCCTCAGTCTGCATTACATGGGTCTGTGCTTTGCAGTTCAGAGTTTGATTCTCAAATCATTGTTTGAGATATAGTCCAGATGGATCTTCCTGTGTCTCCTGATCTTTTCCAAGCACATAGTTCGTCTCTTTCGATTCAGGAAGAGCATGAAACCTATTTCACAACTCAGGAAACTTCTCTTCCCCCTAATTTCTTCCATGACTGATATTTCCCAGTACCCACTGGCATTCAGGCGTATACGTTAATATATTTTGGTCTTTAGCTACGCGAACACCAATCAAAAGCGCCGGTATAAATTGTGCATGAAAAATATTTACGCACTCAGATGCATGTAATCCCATCGAGATCATTGACACGCAGGCTGGAGGGAGGCACTATGGCGCAATATACGTCGACCCTTTTTACTAACGCACGTACGCTCTCTGTAGTATCTTCTAGTCAATGACAAGGTCTCAACGAATGACGAAGTACACAAAATTCACCTCACTGCGACGGCAGCGTGTGAGTATTGTGGGAGAGTTGACTCCCTAATACACAGATAAAAATGTGGTAATGCAAAGGCGATACGTACTCAAGCGGAAACTAGTACAACCAGCAGTCACGTAGCCAGTCGAGAACTGCTTCGAGCAGACAAACTCCGATTTCCACCAGAAAAAAAAGAAAGAAAGCACTGTCATGTGAATGACTGGACACAGAACGATGTATACAATAGAAATCAGACAAGCGAATATCAATTATTACCTTCCTCATATCCAAACGACTTTTACAAGTCGCTGAGGATCCAAACTACAAGAAGATCTTTAGAAATACGCTCAGAACTCATATTAAATATTCCCTACACATGTAACAGATCGACCATCTGAACACCATAGAGGAATAACTACGAGAGGCATTAGAAGGTGATTCAGCCAAACGGAATTAGATAGTGAATGATATTACTTCCGTCCGTCGAGGAGAGCTTCTTTTCGTTTCCGAAGAAAGTATTTCATTTCCACGTAGGATATGGCTTTTTACGGACCACCAAATTTCGATTTCTTGATAGAGGATTTTCTATGCCGTTATTTTCAAGAAAGAGAGGATTTTTATTCTTCGGTTTTTCCTCGCAGAGGAGCACCTCCACAACGAGAGTAGAACTTGGATTTAATTTGTTCACTCATAACGAAATTTTGGTTTCGAGGAGAATATTTTTTTTTAAGAATAGTTGCTTTAAGAAAGGATGAACTTTCAGTTAATAGAATAAGACGTTTACTTTCAAGTATACTTTATAAAGACAAAGCGAAAGTAAAGCGAAGAAGTTAGCCGAAGAAGGCCAGAAGGGGAGAGAACAGACCGGCTATAAAGGGATATGAGAGGCCCACAAAAATAAAATAAAACAATATTAAAAAACAAATAAAAATTAAAATAATGGAGACCGGCCTTCCATTCCTTGCGCTCTAATAGCATTTCAATCACCTAGCACTATCAAATTTCAAGACCCTTCACATATTTTATCAGTTGTTGTATTTTATATTATGTTCTTCCCTGTTTCCGCATCGTCAGCTTGTGAAGCGTGCCGATAAACTTGGACTATGTTTTTTGGTGCTGGTTTAGTTTCAATGAAGAATGATTCAGTCTCTGCATTAGTCATAGTAACTCTATTGTCATATCTATCTTCGTAATATTCATAACAGTGTCGACATGTGTTGCACCAACCACGAATTTCTATCATAGTTCCATTTACTTTGATTTATCCCTACGAATTGTAATTATAGCCTGTTTGCCTCTGTTTTCAGCTACTGTAATTCCCGCTCAACATCCAGACTTCCTACATTGCAAGCTCCGATTTCTAAAAGGTAAGGGGCCCTTCTGCTTCATCGTCCTGAAAAGTCTCCAGAGATCCAAACTCGGGGACTCGCTTATGTCCGCAATGTTTTTCAGGGAAGTGGTCATTATGAAATGTTGCTAGTGGATACACTTTACGTGGTTTTCATTACCTTTTGCATCCTCATGCCGTTAATTGTTGCTGATTCTTCCGCCTTTGGGGGCAGTTTCCTATCCCAAGGCAGGAGAGTACCTTGAACCTTTGCTTGTCACTACGTTCTCTTTTTTCTATAACGACGATTCTTTATCCAGGGCGCCATAGCTGCTGATTTTCATTCATAATCCAAGCAGTGTCTGGCTCCAAAGTCTGCATTCACGAATTTTGAATCACTTCTCCCTCAGGGCCACAGGGCATGGTAAATTCCATGTATAGTATCATCACGACATACACAGTTCACGAGCAACCGAACTTATGGACGAGTATATATGTGCAGCGGAAAGAATTTCTACCTCTAAGAAGAAGACTCTCTAAAATGGCTGCTGATGTTAATACAGGCGTCTGGAATAATCAGTGTTAACCAAACCAAACCAAATATCTCGTCTGTGGGATTCTGCCAACTCGTCTCTTATAGGGTGGACGCTGCTTTCTCGAATAGTTATACAACAATTCAAGCAAATCATAGTAATGTTTTTTTTTGCAATAAAGTAGATTGACAATCCTTTGGTTTGCAAGAATGTGTCGCAAGCGATTGGCGACATGCAAACAGTCAGTGTCCTTCTCTATATACAATGTCCATGCAAGTGATTTAAGTTCCTGTGGATCATTGATAACGGCTATTAGTGCCTCTCTTCTGGTACTTGGATTTTAGTCCGGGTCTGCTAGTGCCTCTGCTAGTGCCCGAGGATGCAGTCCGGCCGAAGCTGGCAGGGGGCGGTGCTTGTACGAGGTGCATTCAAGTTCTAAGGCCTCCAATTTCTTTTTCTCCGGACTAGAAAGAGACAGAAACATGCGCATTGTTTTAAAATGAGGCCGCGTTCATTGTCAATACGTCCCAGAGATGGCAGCACCGTACGGCAGATGGAATTTTACCGCCAGCGGCGAGAATGAGAACAGTTTTAAATACTTAAAATGGCGACGTTTTCCTTACTTGAACAGCATGCAATCATTCGTTTTCTGAATTTGTGTGGTGTGAAACCAATTGAAATTAATCGACAGTTGGAGATGTGGTGATGGATTTATGGATGTGTCGAAAGTGCGTTCGTGGGTGCGACAGTTTAATGAAGGCAGAACATCGTGTGACAACAAACCGGAACAACCTCGGGCTCGCACAAGCAGGTCTGACGACATGATCGAGAAAGTGGAGAGAATTGTTTTGGGGATCGCCGAATTATTGTTGAACAGATCGCCTCCAGAGTTGGCATTTCTGTGGGTTCTGTGCACACAATCCTGCATGACGACCTGAAAATGCGAAAATTGTCATCCAGGTGGGGGCCACGAATGCTGACGGACGACCACATGGCTGCCCGTGTGGCATGTTGCCAAGCAATGTTGACGCGCAACGACAGTATGAATGGGACTTTCTTTTCGTCGGTTGTGATAATGGATGAGACGTGGATGTCATTTTTCAATCCAGAAACAAAGCGCCAGTCAGCTCAATGGAAGCACACTGATCACCGCCACCAAAAGAATTTCGGGTAACCGCTAGTGCTGAAAAAATGATGGTGTCCATGTTCTGGGACAGCGAGGGCGTAATCCTTACCCATTGCGTTCCAAAGGGCACTACGGTAACAGATGCATCCTACGAATATGTTTTGAAGAACAAATTCCTTCCTGCACTGCAACAAAAACGTCCGGGAAGGGCTGCGCGTGTGCTGTTTCACCAAGACAACACACCCGCACATCGGGCTAACGTTACGCAACAGTTTCTTCGTGATAACAACTTTGAAGTGATTCCTCATGCTCCCTACTCACCTGACCTGGCTCCTAGTGACTTTTGGCTTTTTACAACAATGAAAGACACTCTCCGTGGCCGCTCATTCACCAGCTGTGCTGCTCTTGCCTCAGCGATTTTCCAGTGGTCAAAACAGACTCCTCAGAAGCCTTCGCCGCTGCCATGGAATCATGGCATTAGCGTTGTGAAAAATGTGTACGTGTGCAGGGCGATTACGTCGAGAAGTAACGCCAGTTTCATCGATTTCGGGTGAGTAGTTAACTAGAAAAAAATCGGAGGCCTTAGAACTTGAATGCACCTCGTTTTCTTTTCGGCTAGAGGCCGCTCCTGCCGTGGTGCTGTTTTAGTCAGCGAACTATTGGCTGACGTCGTCTCACAGCCTTCTCTGCTCTTTGTCTCTTCATTCTCGTCCCGGCGCTTATCGTTTTGTCGGAACATCGTCAAAACAGTCTAACACAACAGTCGCGACACTCAGTGCTCTAAAAGTTGTTGCCGTTTGACAGATGGGGCGACACTAGCGCTCCAAGCGGCAGGTAAGGTGAACGTCAGACGCGCCGTAAGCATAATGTTTGTTTGCATCTATTTCCTACGTAATTTCCGAATTATTCGAGTTATTTTCTTGCCTCCAAGAGTTTTCGTAGTATCAGAAGGCATATATGTTTCTAAAAATGATTCTAAAATAAGCGCAAGTATGCACAAAAACCGTGAACAGAGTGGCAAGCCACAACATAATCGTGAAGAAATACTTGTGACATTGGACAGAATCGCAGCTTACCACGTTGATATCAAAAGAATATAAACACACAGATTCACATGTAAGAAGCACAGACATGTACCTATACATGCAAAAGCGATCGACAGCTCATTTATCGTTCTTGTAGGCCTACTGTGCTTGTCATTGTCGCCTGTTGCCACAAGTACGACCTACATCTTTATATTATTCTAAGTGGGACAAGCAACTGCCAAATAGTGGGAGAAATGTGCTGGTACATTATAATGAGCCGATTACATTACACTTCACGAAATACCAAATATTTGAATAATTTTCAAACTATCTGTCTGTAGGCACTTTCCTTGTGCCGTAAAAGTTTCGCTCGAAGTCTAGCGATCTGCACATTCTGACACTTCACACGCTTTTGTAAGACACGAACAGCTGCACTTAATCTAATCACTTCATCGTCAAAGCAGGTCTGTGTTGATGATTCACACGAATGTTGCACTGATACACGGAGAGTTGAATTGGCTGCTTCTGTGTCATAGCACTGTTTTACAGCTTTAGATTGAATGTCGAATCTTTGTGGCAGTTTCCTCTCCCTCGTCAGTTGAGGTGGCTTATTTGGAATGCCAAACAGTGTGGGTACTGCATTCCACACGAGTTTGTTATTGTCTGCGTTCATGAACTGGTTTTGTTCGAAATGTAGCGAACAAAACCTAATTTTATTATAAAGGTAAACTGGATCTTTCTTCATAAGGTCTTCTCGTCTGCTATTAACTAGTCATTTTGTTTTCCTAAACCGAGACATTCATCATTTATACACATATAGTTTGCAAGTGAAATCTGACGATACAGTTTAGTAACATGATGGTATATACCTCTCAGGATCCATAGGAAACCTAAAAAAGACGGGCGTGGTGTCTTCTTCGTGTTCCTGCTTCAATTTACTGAACTACAAACGCTCCCGATGGTAAAAACATTGTATAAATAAAAATAAACAAGCACTATTCGCTTTCACGATCGCGCCGGTCTCACAGATCAACCTACCAGCAACATGGGGCGCTGCTGGCGCTGTAGGCAACAAAATGGAGGCGAAGTGTCGCGACTGTTATGTTAGACTGTGATCGTCAACTAGATGTGAGGCTTTAGTTTTTGGGCAAGCTACGGACTTCAATCACTGCGACTGCTACAGGGGTGAAACGTCCAGTGAACGTTATTTATGCCCTTGTGGAGATAAGACTTGAAGATCTCCCTGAGGTATCTGAAGTTTTACTTTGGACAAGGCACAACTATGGTTCCATCTAGGTTGATAACTTGAGAGAATTGGTAACCAAGTTGCACACAAACGCGAGTGATTTCAGCCGTTTTTCCACATCAGTCCTCAGTGACTTGCTACTTGCATCCGTCCGTGAGGAAGTCTCTCCAGTTAACGGGCGATGTTGGACCTGTTGTCTCGTGACAAAGCGCGTGCTTAGAAGCAGAGACGTCTCTGGACCTAAGAAATTCTCAGTCTGTACTTGATCTAGCCTTCATCACGCAACGATAGGAGGGTTTGTTCGGATTCCATGGTAAACTGAAGGCAGACTATCCCGCTTTGGAAAAATGGGATAGATCAGGGACACGCATGTCACTGAAGTGGCGCCCAACTGAAAAAACTTGCTCCACTGAGCCACATGAAATTATTGTTATTATCACGTACTGCCAGGAGCAGTTAAAGTTACAGCAAAAGCAAAATAGAAATTCCTTGGTAGCATCCGGCAAAGACGCAGAATATCCACAAAGGAGATTTATTGAAAGAAGAGCTGCACGTTTCATCACGGTACCTTTTAGTAAAATCGATATTTGTTATAAGTTCTATGGGACCAAACTACTGAGGTCGTCGGTCTCTAAGCTCACACACTACTTAATCTAAGTTAAACTAATTTACGCTAAGGACAACACACACACACACACACACACACACACACACACACACGCTCGAGGGAGGACTCGAACCTCTGACGGGAGGGAACCGCGCGAACTGTGGCAGGGCGCTCTAGACCGCGCGGCTACACTGTGTGGCTCCAAAGTTTAGTGTGTGTTAGGTCGTGGAAGTAGTCATCCCGTGCATGGTATACTGTTAAAATTCTATTGCCGAACAAGAATCAGGCGACGTAGTACTTCCTTTTAATTACGGCAGTAATGGGAAACTAGAGGAATTGGACCCCCTACACAAGCTTACCAACAGTCATTCTTCCCCTGTTCCATTCGAGATTGGATCAGAAAAACGGATAATTCGTGTACTAGTACAGGTGGCTCCAGCTACCCACTGAAACAGACAGTAGTAAGTGCAGAACACCACAGTGGTTTCTGATCCACTCCTATGGCAGACGCTAAAGAAGAGCTGCTGTTCAACACGAAGAGACCTGTTTCAAAAATATAAATGTCGTATTGGACTTTTGGCCGCGATATTGTGCGGATTGGGGTCAGCCATCTGTCGGGATAAGTGACCTACCATTCAGGCTTACTTGAAGACGTTTGAGAGTTGTGTCGAACGTGTATTTGCAGAATGTAGCTGAACGTATTGGATACGTAATTAGTGTAATATTATGTTCGTGTTGTATGATGACGATTGTGACGAGAGGAGAGATAGGGTATTACCAGGTGATTTTATGTCTTGCAGGTAGCTGCTAAATTAATGAAGGGAGTTGGAAGTGGAGCATCCAGCTGCTAAATTATGTTCGTGTTGTATGATGACGATTGTGACGAGAGGAGAGATAGGGTATTACCAGGTGATTTTATGTCTTGCAGGTAGTTTGCAAAAACCAGTTCATAGATGCTGGCCACTGGTAGAATTGTGTATAGGATTAGAGTTAACCCCCTCAGCGTCAATTACGGCCTGAAGATGGTGTATTGCAGCACCGAAACTGATTGCCATGTGATAAATAACATCGTAAGGACGGCTGTAGATATTCTATTTTATTACATAAGTAAACGGCCAAAGTCCCTCAAACCTCCAGTCAGAAGGGTGGACATACAAAATGTGATAGTTTAGTCCACCACCAGGATTCGAATCGGTTTACATCCGAGTTGAGTTCCACTACTCACGCGTGTGTGTCATCCTTATGCAGTGGCAATTGTAATATTCTCTCATCTTCTAATCTGTAAAAGGTAATGTGCTATTTGGAAATTAAGTATATTTGGAAACGAAAAGGGCTTCTGCTCAAGGGTTGTAAGTAATATGATTCTCTATCCGTTTTCGTCTGGCTGACGCCCCTTCGTTTTTAAGTTGTCATTCTGCTACATGCGTGTAGGGTAGATTTTGTACGAATATTCTAAGCATCCCCGCGATGAACCATTGACCTTGCCGTTGGTTGGGAGGCTTGCGTGCCTCAGCGATACAGGTAGCCGTACCGTAGATGCAACCACAACGGAGGGGTATCTGTTAAGAGGCCAGACAAACGTGTGGTTCCTGAAGAGGGGCAGCAGCTTTTTCAGTAGTTGCAGGGGCAACAGTCCGGATAATTGACTGATCTGGCCTTGTAACAATAACCAAAACGGCCCTGCAGTGCTGGTACTGCGAACGGCTGAAGGCAAGGGGAAACTACGGCCGTAATTTTTCCCGAGGGCATGCAGCTTTACTGTATGATTAAATGATGATGGCGTCCTCTTGGGTAAAATATTCTGGAGGTAAAATAGTCCCCCATTCGGGTCTCCGGGCGGGGACTACTCAAGAGGATGTCGTTAACAGGAGAAAGAAAACTGGCGTTCTACGGATCGGAGCGTGGAATGTCAGATCCCTTAAACGGGCAGGTAGGTTAGAAAATATAAAAAGGGAAATGGATAGGGTAAAGTTAGATATAATGGGAATTAGTGAAGTTCGGTGGCAGGAGGAACAAGACTTCTGGTCAGGTGACTACAGGATTATAAACACAAAATCAAATAGGAGTAATGCAGGAGTAGGTTTAATAATGAATAGGAAAATAGGAATGCGGGTAAGCTACTACAAACAGCATAGTGAACGCATTATTGTGGCCACGATAGACACGAAGCACACACCTACTACAGTAGTACAAGTTTATATGCCAACTAGCTCTGCAGATGACGAAGAAATTGAAGAAATGTATGATGAAATAAAAGAAATTATTGAGATAGTGAAGGGTGACGAAAATTTAATAGTCATGGGTGACTGGAATTCAGTAATAGGAAAAGGGAAAGAAGGAAACGTAGTAGGTGAATATGGATAGGGGGTACGAAATGAAAGAGAAAGCCGCCTGGTAGAATTTTGCACAGAGCACAAGTTAATTATAGCTAACACTTGGTTCAAGAATTATAAAAGAAGGCTGTATACATGGAAGAAGCCTGGAGATACTGACAGGTTTCAGATAGATTATATAATGGTAAGACAGAGATTTAGGAACCAGGTTTTAAATTCTAAGACATTTCCAGGGGCAGATGTGGACTCTGACCACAATCTATTGGTTATGACCTGTAGATTAAAGCTGAAGAAGGAGATGGGACCTGGATAAACTAAAAGAACCAGAGGTTGTACAGAGTTTCAGGGATAGCATAAGGGAACAATTGTCAGGATTGGGGGAAAGAAATACAGTAGAAGAAGAATGGGTAGCTTTGAGGGATGAAGTAGTGAAGGCAGCAGAGGATTAAGTAGGTAAAAAGACGAGGGCTAGTAGAAATCCTTGGGTAACAGAAGAAATATTGAATTTAATTGATGAGAGGAGAAAATATAAAAATGCAGTAAATGAAGCAGGCAAAAAGGAATACATACGTCTCAAAAATGAGATCGACAGGAAGTGCAAAATGGCTAAGCAGGCATGGCAAGAGGACAAATGTAAGGATGTAGAGGCTTATCTCACTATGAGTAAGAGAGATACTGCCTACAGGAAAATTAAAGAGACCTTTGGAGATAAGAGAACCACTTGCATGAACATCAAGAGCTCAGATGGAAACCCAGTTCTAAGCAAAGAAGGGAAAGCAGAAAGGTGGAAGGAGTATATAGAGGGTCTATACAAGGGCGATGTACTTGAAGACAATATTATGGAAATGGAAGAGGACGTAGATGAAGATGAAATGGGAGATACGATACTGCGTGAACAGTTTGACAGAGCACTGAAAGACCTGAGTCGAAACAAGGCCCCCGGAGTAGACAAGTCCATTGGAACTACTGACGGCCTTGGGAGAGCCAGACCTGACAAAACTCTACCATCTGGTGAGCAAGATGTATGAGACAGGCGAAATACCCTCAGACGTCAAGAAGAATATAATAATTCCAATCCTAAAGAAAGCAGGTGTGGACAGATGTGAAAATTACCGAACTATTAGTTTAATAAGTCACAACTGCAAAATACTAACGCGAATTCTTTACAGACGAATGGAAAAACTGGTAGAAGCCGTCCTCGGGGAAGATCAGTTTGGATTTCGTAGAAATGTTGGAACACGTGAGGCAAAACTGACCCTACGACTTATCTTAGAAGCTAGATTAAGGAAGGGCAAACCTACGTTTCTAGGATTTGTAGACTTAGAGAAAACTTTCGACAATGTTGACTGGAATACTCTCATTCAAATTCTGAAGGTGGCAGGGGTAAAATATAGGGAGCGAAAGGCTATTTACAATTTGTATAGAAACCAGATGGCAGTTATTAGAGTCGAGGGACATGAAAGGCAGGCAGTGGTTGGGAAGGGAGTGAGACAGGGTTGTAGTCTCTCCCCGATGTTATTCAATCTGTATATTGAGCAAGCAGTGAAGGAAACAAAGGAAAAATTCGGAGTGGGTATTAAAATCCATGGAGAAGAAATAAAAACTTTGAGGTTCGCCGATGACATCGTAATTCTGTCAGAGACAGCAAAGGACTTGGAAGAGCAGTTGACCGGAATGGATAGTGTCTTGAAAGGAGGATATAAGATGAACATCAACAAAAGCAAAACGAGGATAATGGAATGTAGGCGAATTAAGTCAGGTGATGCTGAGAGAATTAGATTAGGAAATGAGACACTTAAAGTAGTAAAGGAGTTTTGCTATTTGGGGAGCAAAATAACTGATGATGGTCGAAGTAGAGAGGATACAAATTGTAGACTGGCAATGGCAAGGAAAGCGTTTCTGAAGAAGAGAAATTTGTTAATATCGAGCATAGATTTAACTGTCAGGAAGTCGTTTCTGAAAGTATTTGTATGGAGTGCAGCCATGTGTGGAAGCGAAACACGGACGATAAATAGTTTGGACAAGAAGAGAATAGAAGCCTTCGAAATATGGTGCTACAGAAGAATGCTGAAGATTAGATGCGTAGATCACATAGCTAATGAGGAAGTATTGAATCGGATTGGGGAGAAGAGAAGTTTGTGGCACAACTTGACCAGAAGAAGGGATCGGTTGGTAGGACATGTTCTGAGGCATCAAGGGATCACCAATTTAGTATTGGAGAGCAGCGTGGAGTGTAAAAATCGTAGAGGGAGACCAAGAGATGACTACACTAAGCAGATTCAGAAGGATGTAGGTTGCAGTAGGTACTGGGAGATGAAGAAGCTTGCACAGGATAGAGTAGCATGGAGAGCTGCATCAAACCAGTCTCAGGACTGAAGAGCACAACAACAACAACAACAACAGTCTAAGCATGTTCCCAAAGATCTTATTGTAGTCTGGACCCTCTCCAATCTTCTAAAATTTATATAGGGTATAAGCAAGACCATCATTGATAATCAGTTGTCTGATTTCTATTACATAAGGGTACTGTGTGTCCTATCTTCCATTTGGCAGTCTTGCTTTTTTCCGGTTGAAATCTGAGCTGGTCTGGTCGAAGCAGTTTCGAGAGGTTGTATGACTGCTGGTTGTGCTAGTCTCCACGTGAGCCGGTACCTCCATCCCTCTGCCTCATTTTTACCTCTTTGTCAAGAGTGTTCTTCCACAAAACTGACACGGTGCAGTCACACTGAGGTGCCGCCGAAGAAAGTACATCGCGCAGGCGTGCATTAGCGACCTCGCCCGCGGAGCCTGATTACTATTGTTAAGATTCCAAGAACGCCAGTTCCAAGAAGAGTTCAGCGCAGAAGCCACACAAATGGTGCCGAGCGTACATGGCGTGGGCAGGACTTGGCCGTAGCACAATGTATTGAAGCTAAATGTTCCTACAGCGAATAATATCCATTGCGTGCATCCATTTTAGTTGAGAAAAAGGGGAAAAATGTCGTTTTCGATGTTGTGAAAAACTTGAACTTGTATTTTGATCGATAATCCGCTGGTTGGGAAATTGAATCACCACGCGGAATTGTTTTATATTTATTTTCAGTTTTTTTACGTTAGCTACACCGGAAAGGAAAACGGGATAGTACTCAATGTATTTATTAATATTTTCATTCAAGGCATGAAAAGGAAAACCAAGGAAAATTTGGGATTGGAAACAAATTTCGAGGAAGGAACTGTAAGACGTACGTGATAACTTCGTATATAAAATTAGATACAGTTATTAGTTTACAGTTCATGATTTACGCTTGTTGCGGTGATGTTCATGGTAAGAACAGGAGGAAAAACAATTTTCGCGGCATCTTGTATACGTTGTTTAGGCCACATTGTTACAGTTTCTGTTCTTGTTTTGAAGTTTATAATTAGAAAAAAACCGATTTACGCTCCTAAAAGGTTCTCTCTCGTCGCACAGCTTAGCAGCAAACCGCGCGTAACGCATGATGCCCGTCAAAAACTGGTGAAGATAGTCTTTCCTGCAGTCTTCTGGTGATGTGATTTTTTTCCCTCTCTCCACAAGAAGAGAGCTTTTTGAAGATTTATGATCAAATTCTTTAGCTGACGATATGAATAGACATTGCAGGGTTGCACTAGTGGTGTGCATTTGCGAGGAATTGCTTTAATACGATACGGTGGCAATCCTAGTTCATCTTAAGAAGTCTCATCGTGTAATTGTGGATTTGTTTGCCCTCCACGTGAGTCAATTAATACAAGAAATTTATTTTCCTGCGCATAGGGTTCAATCACATCAAGTACGATATGCTGATTTCCGTTTCTTTACAATGTCAGTACTGTGAAAATTGATTACAAAATAATTTACGTACCCGCATAGGCACTCGATCACATGGTCGTCGGACTATCGTTCTATACTCTTTTGGCTGCATCAGTCACTGCTAGTGCGTGTACTAACATAAGTAGCTTATTATTAAATGAAACAACAAGTTCACCTCCATCATCAGGTGGATTTACATTTGATAATAATTTACATTTGATAATACATTTTGGATTTACATTTGGTGTGTGTGTGTTGTGTTACGATTTTTTGGAGGCACATGTGGCACTGTGTAGCGGAGAAAGAAAACACTGTTTCAGGACATGTTCAGAACGCGTCGCGGAGATAAATAAACAGTAATTGTAACACAAAACACACACACACACACACACACACACACACAAATATCATACTATCAAATGTAAATCGACCTGTTGATAGAGGTTTAGACCTTTGAAACGCGTCGTGGAGATAAATAAATAATGATATATTTTTCTAAACAATTGACCATCTGGAGCTCACTTCCGTCACTTTAATTTCCTACCAAGACCCGGATAAACCACACATTTGAACGAAATAGGTGGTGGCGAGTAGGCGCGATCGCCTTGTGAGTGTTTTGGGTCGTACCGTTTGGTGACTGTCTATTAAAGGCTTACCCTCTGTGTGAAAGTACTCTCGAAGAAACAGAAGTAACTGAACTAAGAAAAAAAATAATTCATAACTACATTATTAGTCTGTAACTAGACCTCGGATCCCTTTCACCAAATTACACAGTAAATATCAGTGAACAACCTCCGTACTTTTTTTCGCTTGCGTTGTGGTTCATCCTTTATACCTGGTCGCAGGAACGAAGGCCGGTGACCACATTGGATCCCAACCAAATCAAATCACACTTGTTAACCATTGCTATCGTGTTATGATATACAGGGTGAGTCACTAACTATTACTACCTAGAATAACTCCGAAAGTATGATATCAGCTGAAAATTTTGTGGGACAGAAGTTGCATGGGGCATTGGGGCCCACAATATGACGTTAATTTTTGCTTGCTAGGTAGGATCGCATCGTAGATATGAAGGTCAACTTTGTTTTTTTAAACGGTATGCTATAAAAAATGATTCAAATGGCTCTGAGCACTATGGGACTTAACATCTATGGTCATCAGTCCCCTAGAATTTAGAACTACTTACACCTAACTAACTTAAGGACATCGCACAACACCCAGCCATCACGAGGCAGAGAAAATCCCTGACCCCGCCGGGAATCGAACCCTCGTACTCGGGCGTGGAAAGTGAGAGCTCTACAGCACGACCACGAGATGCGGACAGGTATGCTATAAATCGAAACTTCCTGGCATAATATTTTTATGCTGTCGCGTTGTTTGTATCAGTTACCCCCGCAACCGTCCAAGGATAAGATTCTCTTAATGTTCCGCGCACACGCGTTTCACAATTTTAAAAAATGCAGCGTACATAAACTATAGCTTTCCGTTGCGTACAACTTTCGTGGGTTCCAAAACTATAATAGTTTCCCAAGAGTATTTTTCCCAGCTAACACAAAGTTCGAATTATGTTGTCGGGATCATTTTCACTTCACCCGACAATAAACGTCTCTGATTACTTGGTGACACGCAATGCATTTTAAATGTGCTTGGAGAGTCTTTAAATAATCTCCTTAACGAATTTCGCAGTCGCGTGCCACTTTTTCATCGACTAGCCCGATCGCGATAACTGAAGGTAGAGAACTCAATAATATGTTACATGTTCTTTTATACGTATTAAAAAAACAAACGCGCCCCTATATCTTTCTGTCCTGTTTGGTCTTTGCTACTTTGCTTTTTATTACTTTTCGTTATATTGCTTCTTATTAATACAGTGCAGTTATTAAAGTTTCGTATTACTTTCTCCTTTTTAATTCTTCCAAAATAAAGTACATTTATCCCCCATTTTAATTAATATGATGCTAATTGACTCGCCTGCCCGCAAAGTACACTTATAATGTCTATGAAACGTTCCCACATAGCAACAAAAAACCAACGTCATATTATGGCCCCCGTTTTACCATGCAACTTTTGTCCCACTAACTTTTCAACTGCAATCATACTTTCGGAGTTATTCTTGGTGACAATAGTTAGTGACTCACCTTGTACATAAAAACCAGTAGGGGCACATGATCGTGGAATGAAGAACTTCTCGGTTTTCGAGCACTCATGCGACTACAGAGCTTCCGAGAGCTTGATTAGCAGAGCTACACACTCTGATGAATTCCCACCAGGATCCTTGATTTCAGCCGAGTTGCCGTGTCCCATTTCTCGACCCGGCTTGCAAAACTGATGAGCATGCAGGGCGTCGGCAGCAGCTGACGAGGGGGAATGTGCGGCCGCGGCGAGCAATGGAGTCTAATGAAGCGCAGCTGCAAGCCGCGGTCCACACAGTCCGCGCAAAGTCGCGCAGCCGGCCTCGCGCCTGATGGATGCGACTGCAGCTGGATACGCCGAGCCATGGAAATGTATGCTAATTGCCGCCACCGCCGCTCTCTGCAAAAATAGGGGAAGGGGAAGAGCTAGAGCCCTCTGATTGCCTTGTTCGACGGTTCGACGAGGCCGCTGCACAAAGCAGTCGGCCGTTCCACAGCATCGATGTTTAGCCACGTTTGGGGCACACAGTGGGAAGGGAACCACACAACCAACAAGTCATCTTTCTCTCGGTTTTAGTACGTACTTAAATGCAACAAATGGTGTCCTAGCGCGATGTCCTTCTCAAGTATTTCAAGGAACCAAGTTGCTAAGTTTCTCGAACCTCTTGAAAACTACATGAGAGTACAATTAGTCAGGTAATAGCTTTACCGTAACCAGCTTGATCGACTGATCGGAAGCTTGCACATGTTGTTGTTGTGGTCTTCAGTCCAGAGACTGGTTTGATGCAGCTCTCCATGCTACTCTATCCTGTGCAAGATTCTTCATCTCCCAGTATCTACTGCAACCTGCATCCTTCTGAATCTGCTTAGTGTAGTCATCTCTTGGTCTCCCTCTACGATTTTTACCCTCTATGCTGCCCTCCAATACTAAATTGGTGATCCCTTGATGCCTCAGAATATGCCCTACCAACTGATCCCTTCTTCTAGTCAAGTTGTGCCACAAGTTTCTCTTCTCTCCAATTCTATTCAGTACCTTCTCATTAGTTATATGATCTACCCATCTAATTTTCAGCATTCTTCTGTAAGCTTACACATACACTTTTTTTTTCTTTTGATGAAACGAACTTTTGAATGAAACCAGTAGTTTCGTAGAAGATTAGAAACAAAAGCTTGCACATACACTTTTGTTTCTAATCTTCCACAAAACTACTGATTTCATTCAAAAGTTCATTTCATCAAAAAAAATTATGTCACTTAATGATACAGATAGCAATTAACTAGTGTTTATCACAAAATATAAACACCGTGTACTATACAGGTTGGTCATTTTAACTGAAGAAATTGAAATATCTCGAAAAGTACCCATCGTACCAGAAAAGTTATAATTTAAATTTGTTTGTCTCTGTGGGGAACATCCAATGATACACTCGACCGTTAGCCCGTGCGGGGAAAAACTGTTAAAATCTTCAATTGGAAATCCCGGTTTTTATTGCAGATTACGATTCTACGACAAAATCTGCATGCGTTTCGTGTGAAGTATTTTCTTTGTTTCGACACAGATGGCGCTGTATTCGGAGGGATAGAAATGGATATGAGCCGTGGCGCTTGTTACTGGCGCGCCAGTCTCTTGCATGTCCATTATCGATCTTCCGATGTTTGTTATCTTTGCTTGCCTTGTTGTTTTCCACATTCGTGGGGCGAGAGGCAGTTGACGTTTGCTCGGGCGACCTGCTGAGACGCTGCGAGGTAGAGGTGGCAAGCAACCACTTACATGGGAAATTGGTTGTACGCGGTCTGCCGGTTCAGGATGGAGGATATGTGTTGGCTGCCAGCCTGTCTGCTCTCGTGATTTTGCTCGCCGTGCCTTGCGACCGACCACCTAGCTTGGGTTGCTGTCTGCTGCATCCTACACGTGCCATACCGGACGTCCAGCAGGAGTTAAGCAGCCGTGTGTTTCTTTTAAAGAAAAGGTGCAAATGTATAAGACTTTTGTAACCAATTTTGGTGGCCTCTTAAGTGTGGCCTTAGCGTTTACACTGCCTTTCGGGAGAGCTAATTCTTTTAAATTTAAATAGTTGGGGTTCCCTGTTCTTAATAATCTTTTGGGGGTTTTATTTGAATTTTCTCTTTGGGGTTCCTTCCTTGTATTTGGTTAAATGTTTACTTGTATAGCGGGAAGTACTCGGAGAAGGTGTTTGATGTTACTGCCGTCTCCGGCATTCGTATTTTCAATTAAGTGTTGTCATCCCTTCGAGCGACCTGGTACCACTCCTCGTTAATAAATGCTGGTTTATGTGTACTTACTTTTGAATTGGCCATCTGAATTAATATTTTGGAACGCAGTATAGCATTAAGGCAACCTCATTGTATACCACCTTGTGCCCCGGTCTACTACCTTAACTTACAGTGGCACGAGTTAGCTCCACTACCGGTTTTACTGATGTGCTCCCTTCAAAATCTTGTATAAGTTTGCCCCATGTGTGTCTGGGAACACAGAGATGAACTTAAGCGTGACTTCAGTGCTAGTCAGTTAATGGAATCTTCATTTTGGCTTGGCTTCCACTGAAGAGTTTGAGTGGAGCGCAGTGTGTTTGATTTGTTATTCATTTAATTACTGTAAGTGTGTTTACTTAATGGGGAGCAAGACATTTAAAGACTGTTGATATTAACTCCCCTAATTGCTGGGCGTTGCTAATTCGTTCCAATTGGCCTACAACTTATTCAATGGCAAGGCTGTTGATTAGATGGTTACTGTGAGTACAAATTCATGCTATTTATTTGTTGCCGAAATTGTTAAAGTGTCTGTGTCGTGTTTCAGTCACTAGCTACGTGCTTGAGCTAAACTGATATAAACCTTACATTGCCTCCTTAAAATTTGTTGCTAGAAGAAACCCACACGAGAACTAACTTTTGTCACTGCTTATGATAACCTTTACTGGGAGCAATATTGCATGAAGTTAAATTTTGTCTGAAAATGTGTATTTCTCTGATGTAGTAAACGAGTGATAAAAGAAAAAGGAGCCTTTTCCTCCCTATTTTGTCCGGTTTGTAACAAGTACCAGCGTACACAGTCTAATATACTACAAACTACTTAACGACCCCTGAATATCCAGTGGCACGTGGGGTCCAACCTCCGTGCTGCGAGGGTAGGACAGGCCAGTATTTCATAACTTGTAACTGGAAACTCCATTCGTAACATTCTATTCCTCCAACATACCGAACAGGTGACTGTTCGACGCGCCACTTTCGCCATGTAGCGAACTACGAAGTATAATAACAGGCAGTAAACTGCGACCGGAGCTCACACATCGTGCAGGCTTAGAACAGACAGCGGCTGTAAACGTTGCAATACCTACGCAGTGTTTATTGCCTGCACACCTACATATCATCTGGAGAACAGATGCGCAAGTGGGTGATGAATGTAGCAACCACAGAAGAAAAAAATTGAAATGTTTCTTAGTTACGGGGAATGTAGGAGAAAAGTTGTATGCCGAGCTTTTTCCAGAGAAAGCTCGCTCTCGCTCGTTCTTTTACAAGGATGTTATCACCTATACGTCTGATGGCACCGTACAGACCAGTAAAAGGAAACAGAGAACGGGAGGTATTAGACCGTGTTTATACTGGTCGGTGGATCGACAGAGGTGGCCCTATTAACTGGCCCACTAGATCGCATGATTTGTCGTCGCCGGATTTCTTTCTCTGTGTGTACTTAAAAGATAAGGTGTACCAGCAAGTGCCAACAGGCTGTGAAGATATGGTCGACTGTATCAGAAACGTCTGTGCTGACATTCCCGCAGATATGCTTCTGTCCTGTGCACGATTATTTGTAAAGCGGACCACTAAGTGTACTGAAGTTGGCGTCGTTACGTTTGTACATGTATTGTAATTGGAAAAGTAAGTAGACTTCGCATCGAAGCATGGCCATAGTGGCACCTCCAGTAGTCCCCTGTTCGATATATCGGAGGAATATAATGCTACGAATAGGGTTTCCGATTAGAAGTTATGAAATACTGACCTTCACTACCCTCGCATCATTGAGGTGATGTGCAGTTGGATATTCAAGGGCCATTGAGTAGCATGAAGTAAATTGCTATTGTGTACCAATTTCTGTTCCTCCGATTACAGTGCCATCCGCTGCGAAACGAGGACAAAACTCGTGTAGATTTTGTCGTAGAATCGTAATTTGCAATAAACACGCAGGGGTTTGGAGTGAGGTGTCTAGTGTGGTATCATTGGATGCCTCCCTCCGAGACAAACAAATAGAGGGACAAACAAATAACTTTTTTTGATCCGCTGCGTATTTTTCGAGATATTTCAATGTCGTCGGTTGAAATGAACGCCCTGAGTAATCAAACTGCATAAAGACAAGCAATAATTTTTCCAATGTAATTAATCTAAAGTGTTCATCAGTCTGACTGCACATTAACATAAATACACAAACTTATGTTTCATTTATGTATAAACAGGGTAAAAGGAATGTAAGTGCAGATATTTCTATTCACAACTGATAACAGTGTACTGCACAACATTACATCAATATTTACCTCATTTGCAGATTAATAATTATTGCTATTATGAATAGTATGTTTTCAGGTTTGTTAGTACATCCAACATGACACTGCTATATTCAGTGTAAGTGATGAAGAAATTCATGATCTGCTGAATGGAATGAACAGTCTAATGAGTACGCAATACTGCTGTCAATCGACTGTTAAAAGCATTGAACTGTGTTTCATTTACAAAGGGATAAAGATCTACCTGACTGATAGTGTAGTCTCACTTGTAGCAGACCACGCGGGAACGAGTCGACCTAATTTACCGTTACAACACGTGGAAGGATACTACGATGTCGCTTTCGCGGCGATCTCTGAGCGTTGTTCCCTGATCCAGTCCCACATCTCTCCCCTTTCCCCTCCCCCTTTTCACAAACACGTGGCCCCTTTATCAAAAATTAAATTAGTTCTCCGAAATGCTGCTGACCGGGTACACGCAAATTCCATTAAAACCGCGAACCACGGTACCGAGAGTTTTCACGACCAGAGCTGACTAATAAAGTCTTCGCATATGGTCCGGTTGCACGCCCGTTTTTGCTTCATATGAGATGCAATGGCCTCGTGCGATAATAAAAAAAATAATTAAAAATGCTTTTCATACTTCACTCGAAAGCCGGAATTCTCTGCTCCCCGAACAGTTGAGCGCTGTTCGCAGAGGCTAACGGTGTGCGGCTTTTTTTTTGCGCTTCGGGAAAGTAATTTAAAAAAAGTATGTTTTGTCACTGCCGGAAAGGGCAGTTAATTGAAAATTAGAACAATGGAATTACGGGCTGATTTCGACGCTCGAGTGCCGTGGCCGAGCGGGCGTGAAAACGGCGACTGACAGGCCGTTCCATTTGTCTGCCACCGCCAGTCGCCCCCTCCCCCCCTCGCAGTCCCCTCCTATCCAATCCCCTCACGCCGTGCTGACACGGCTCTGCAAATGCGTCGTGTCCCTGGTTCCAACCGTTCAGCCGAACACACTCGCCGTAGTGTTGAAAATGCCTATGCCATAACTACTGCATATGTGAAAATCAGAAATATTTTTATTTTTATCTAAACTATAAAGGGGAGTGGAAGTGGGGAAGCAATAGTGGGAAGACAAGTGGGAGTAACAATAGTGGGAAGACGTGGAAGGCAATGTTAGAGTCGAGAGGGCTGCAAGACAAGGTTACGGCTTATTTGCAGTGCCCTACAACCTGTGCGTCCCATAGGCGCTAGGGAAAGTGAAAGAAAGTCTCGCAAGACAAATGAAAGTAGCAGGAAAATGGAAATCAATCGTAGGTTCGCAAGTGACATTGTCCTTCAGACCGATTCTACGGAAGACTTGAGAGATTTATGGAAACTATGGACAGCATACTTACAACAGAATATAGATAGATTATGGATGAAAAAGCAAAGACCATGGCTCTGCAGACTGGCAGAAAGGAAAGTAACGATTTGCGTAGCATCCAAATTTAGAACGACGTGCTAGTGGAAGAGTGGAAGAAGAGAAAGAAATCTCTTTTCTTCAAAGTAACATTATAAATGATAATTACAGTCAGGAAAATTGTAGAAACGTATTGGCTCACTATAAGAGAAGAAAGTGTTTTTTTTCCCAGGAAATCTGATAGTATCCAGGATTAATACGGCAAATGAAACTAACTTCATGAAAGTGCACATCTGGAGCACAGTAATTTATGGATAATAGTAAGTCAGAGGGAGAACAAACTGAAAGAATTTCAAACGTGTTGCTATGGAAGAATATTAAAAATTAAATGTTTCCAGAATGAGATTTTTCACTCTGCAGCGGAGTGTGCGTTGATATGAAACTTCCTGGCAGACTAAAACTGTGTGCCCGACCGAGACTCGAACTCGGGACCTTTGCCTTTCGCGGGCAAGTGCTCTACCATCTGAGCTACCGAAGCACGACTCACGCCCGGTACTCACAGCTTTACTTCTGCCATTATCTCGTCTCCTACCTTCCAAACTTTACAGCAGCTCTCCTGCGAAGGCGAAGTAAAGCTGTGAGTACCGGGCGTGAGTCGTGCTTCGGTAACCCAGATGGTAGAGCACTTGCCCGTGAAAGGCGTAGGTCGCGAGTTCGAGTCTCGGTCGGGCACACAGTTTTTATCTGCCAGGAAGTTTCAAAAATTAAATAGATTGATAAAATACGAAATTATGAAGTTCGGAAGAGAAAGAAAATCGCGGGAGGGGGAAACTAGTCTACGGAAGGCTCTTGCCCATAAACAGGGAGAGGTAAGATGAATAATACCATGAATAGTAAACTTGGTACTAGAAGCAGAAATAGGCAGGAAATATAGTACAGACAGTCAGGGTCAAGAATATATAAGATACATCATAGAGTATATTTAAGTGCAGTAATTCTCTAGAGGTAATAAGATTACTGTATGATAGGAAACGGTCTACGAACGCGTAACTCTAGTGGAAAGTATGATAACTTTAAGTGCGAAATGTCTCTTAGATTGAACAGACATTTTCAGTAATTCGGTTCAGTGTTACTTTCCGTTACGGAATGGCTGTGGATATTTTAATTATGTAATTTCCTATTTATATAGTTTCCCTTAATTTAAATTGCCCTCAGTAATTGTTATGAAAACAAGGACTCTGTGAAGACATGATCGCGTTTGTTCTTGGATCAAAGTCTCGTAGAATTTTTAAAATTTCATCACTTTCGCCATAGAGTACACAACTTATCACAACATACGCGACAGCAGTTTCAACTATAGGTCACATTCAAATGCTTAAAGCTGCTGAAAAAACAGCAACTGTCAACATTGGACTGATGTTGACAACTGCTTGGTTTTCAGCACCTTTAACCGCTTGAAAATCATCTAGGGTCGAAACTACAACCGCAGAAATTGTAATAAGTATTACAGTCGAAGACGAATATAACGTGAGGTAAGAAATGTTGTATAGAGGTAATAAGTTTGGGAGGGTGATACATGACAGATGGATAACTAGCTTCCTGAGCAAAAGAGTGAGAGAGAGACTGTTGTCGAGCGTTGACTGACACCGCGCATGTGTGAATCAGCTGTGTCTTGTTCCGAGTAATTAACCAAGTACACCCAATGGTAGTTTCATCACTCAGTGTTATTCTGAGTGGCGCGGCTCCAAACTAATTTTACTGTGATGTAGTTCATATCTAGTGAAGGTTGAATGCCAAGTGCGCCTTTAGCAGCAAGTGCAAACGTGGGTTAGCGAAGAACTTAGTCTAATCGCCGACGCTCCAGAAAATCCGGCTAATCAACGTATGAATTACTGTTTCGAAGGTAATCGTGTTGACTTCAAGAAAGCAGCCACGGCTGCAATTGTGAGTACCGACCATGTTGCAAGCCGCTTCTGATACAGATAAATGACCATGAACAGGTTGACTGTCAGGAAGATTTCCCTGCCATGTTTTGGTAATAGAATTTAAATAATGAATGTAAATTTCCATTGACTATATTTCACGGTGGAAGTCTTCGAGTCTCACCTTACCCTATGTCTTCATAACCAGTTTTATCAAAGCGAATGACTTGTGAGATTAATAAGGATAAGGACTTACCACTGTCTACAGTGAGCGTAATTTTTCTATGGGCAAAAATCCATTTTTTTTATTAGAAATCTCGTGCGTTCTGGAAATGACTTTACCAGAAAAGGCGTGACTCGAACGCTTCCGAAGTGCTTCTTCTGCAATTTCGTCAATATTTTGTTTTTGATTTAAGTTGTTTTTAATAATTCTAAAATGACTTATTGATAGTCAGCTGTTGAGAGATATTTATATTAAAAATTGAAGTCATTCCAATGAGTAGTTTAACTAATAATAATAACAATACTTTAACGTTTTGGCGCCCTTGCTCCGAACACAGCAGCCAATCACAGTGCAGTAGCATTATGCAGGCGGTCTTTCTCACGGGAATGATACCGAATCTAACATCTGTCACAGGTACCTCACACCACATTTCGTCATCTATATACTTCTTGCATCTCCACTTCTCTGGGAACAGCTTCTTGGAGCATAATGTGATGGCAGACTAAGCCAGAAATATTACAACTGATGAGATATTTTTTTGTGGTAGCATTTATGTATGTGGATAGAAATTTCTACAACGTATGCAGGGTGGTAATTACGTCATGAGGGCCTCAGGGCAAGTCCTCCATATTCCCGCATCAGTTCCCTACCCGGTGAAACATTGACCATAGTTCATGTCTTATAGCCCTCCCTCCACCCTACCCACATCACCTCCACCAACCCCGACACAACCTCGGCCGCTCTCCTCCTAAATTAACCAAAAAGTAAAATGTGTCTTCAATTTTTAATACTTTTGAGAAACAAGGTATGATCATAACAAAAGATTTTCTACAGCTGCTCACCCCTAGATCATTACAGATTACACATACTGTACACTACCCTAATGTAAATGCGCGAAAGCCACTGCGTGTAAAAACTTACCCAGACCAAGAAAACTAATTACGAGCTGGCCACGCTATTAATTTACTATGCCCATCTTTGATGGATAAAGCGATTTCTTCGAAGGAAGCACTTGAGATACTAATTCATGACCTCCAGAAACGTATGACCCAAGTAGGCCAATATCGATTATTTCTGAGAGGTGCATCTGGGGCCTGAAGATGGCATAATGAACTGCCAAAATTGTTAGCGAAAGTAAAATAAAGTAACATCTCAACTGGACGACTGTTAGGAAAATTTCGCTGTCAAATAATAAACAGTATCAGTGAGTCACTTCTGACGCCGGTAATCGGTCAGCTCATGGAAGTACGTTCCTGTAATGATTTGTAGGGATAAGAAGTGCAACCACAACAATGCTCAGTCGTAAGTAAAGCAAGTGACAGACTTCGGCGCACTGGTGGGATAACAGGAGAGGACAATCAGTCTACAAAATAGATTACTTACGTGTGACCCACCTTAGGGTACTGCTGAAAAGTGTGTGATTCGTTATAGAATAGGACCAACAGCGGATCATGTGATATTTCAAATATGCAAAGAAGGATGACAAAAATGAATACAGGTTTGTTCAAACCTTGCGAGAGCGCTAGAAGCTATGTCGAAACGTCTCAACTGGCAGACGCTTGGAGATATACGCCAAATTTCTCAACAAAACCAACTTACCGTGTTTCAAAATCTAGATTTAAGCGAGGAATCTGGGAATGTACTACAACCCCTGCGAATCGCTCCTGTATTTATTGAGAAAAGATTTCACTAATCACAGCGCACACAGAGGCGTAACAGAGTCATTTAAGCAGCCATTCTTCCCACTCCCCATACGCGAACGTCACAAGAAGACATCGTAAAATATGAAATACACCCTGTTGTGCACTTCGCAACTGTTTTCAGAATATAAATTAAGACTGTAGATGTAGCGACCCTTCATATGCTGTTTTCCTTCCAATCAGCGTACTTGTTTGTCTTGTTGCGGTGCGGTGGGGTAATATAGGCCCTATCGTGTACGTGACATGTGTCTGTGAACTACTGACAAAGTGTGAACGGACCGAAATCCGTTTAGCTTCCCTTCGAAGTTCGAGTACCGAAAACAGTTACTGAACACCAACATACCACGCACATTTACGAACATGCACCGGTATACGCTGAGTTGACGAAAACTTCCTGATGTCGTGCCGGGCCTCATTTGCCCTGCGTAGTGTAACAAGGGTGTAAGACAAGGCTGTAGCCTTTCGCCCCTACTCTTCAATCTGTACATCGAGGAAGCAATGATGGAAATAAAAGAAAGATTCAGGAGTGGAATTAAAATACAAGGTGAAAGGATATCAATGATACGATTCACTGATGACATTGCTATCCTGAGTGAAGGTGAAGAAGAATTAAATGATCTGCTGAACGGAATGAACAGTCTAATGAGTACACAGTATGGGCCGGCCACGGTGGTCTCGCGGTTCTAGGCGCGCAGTCCGGAACCGTGGGACTGCTACGGTCGCAGGTTCGAATCCTACCTCGGGCATGGATGTGTGTGATGTCCTTAGGTTAGTTAGGTTTAAGTAGTTCTAAGTTCTAGGGGACTAATGACCACAGCAGTTGAGTCCCATAGTGCTCAGAGCCATTTGAACCATTTTTGAACACAGTATGGTTTGAGAGTAGATCGGAGAAAGACGAAGGTAATCCACTCTTATTACTCCCTCTTGGTTGTTGTACATATTGTATATGACCCGTCTCTCCCTATAGCTTACCCCTACTTTTTTCAGAATCTCGAACAGCTTGCACCATTTGATATTGTCGAACGCTTTTTCCAGGTCCACAAATCCTATGAACGTGTCTTGATTTTTTTTTAGCCTTGCTTCCATTATTAGCCGTAACGTCAGAATTGCCTCACTCGTGCCTTTACTTTTCCTAAGCCCAAACTGATCGTCACCTAGCGCATTCTCAATTTTCTTTTCCATTCTTCTGTATATTATTCTTGTAAGCAGCTTCGATGCATGAGCTGTTAAGCTGATTGTGCAATAATTCTCGCACTTGTCAGCTCTTGCCGTCTTCGGAATTGTGTGGATGATGCTTTTCCGAAAGTCAGGTGGTATGTCGCCAGACTCATATATTCTACACACCAACGTGAATAGTCGTTTTGTTGCCACTTCCCGTAATGATTTTAGAAATTCTGATGGAATGTTATCTATCCCTTCTGCCTTATTTGACCTAAGTCCTCCAAAGCTCTTTTAAATTCCGATTCTAATACTGGATCCCCAATCTCTTCTAAATCGACTCCTGTTTCTTCATCTATCACATCAGACAAATCTTCACCCTCATAGAGGCTTTCAATGTATTCTTTCCACCTATCTGCTCTCTCCTCTGCATTTAACAGTGGAATTCCCGTTGCACTCTTAATGTTACCACCGCTGCTTTTAATGTCACCAAAGGTTGTTTTGACTTTCCTGTATGCTGGGTCTGTCCTTCCGATAATCATATCTTTTTCGATGTCTTAACATTTTTCCTGCAGCCATTTCGTCTTAGCTTCCCTGCACTTCCTATTTATTTCATTCCTCAGCGACTTGTATTTCTGTATTCCTGATTTCCCCGGAACGTGTTTGTGCTTCCTCCTTTCGTCAATCAACTGAAGTATTTCTTCTGTTACCCATGGTTTCTTCGCAGCTACCGTTCTTGTACCTATGTTTTCCTTCCCAACTTCTGTGATGGCCCTTTTTAGAGATGTCCATTCCTCTTCAACTGTGCTGCCTACTCCACTATTCCTTATTGCTGTATCTATAGCGTTAGAGAACTTCAAACGTATCTCGTTATTCCTTAGAACTACCGTATCCCACTTCTTTGCGTATTGATTCTTCCTGACTAATGTCTTGAATTTCAGCCTACTCTTCATCACCACTATATTTTGATCTGAGTCTATATCTGCTCCTGGGTACGCCTTACAATCCAGTACCAGATTTCGAAATCTCTGTCTGACCATGATGTAATCTAATTGAAATCTTCCCGAATCTCCCGGCCTTTTCCAAGTATACCTCCCCCTCTTGTGATTCTTGAACAGGGTATTCGCTACTACTAGCTGAAACTTGTTACAGAACTTAATTAGTCTTTCTCCTCTTTCATTCCTCGTCCCAAGCCTATATTCTCCTGTAACATTTTCTTATACTCCTTCCCCTACAACTGCATTCCAGTCGCACATGACTATTAGATTTTCGTCCCCCTTTACATACTGCATTACCCTTTCAATATCCTCATACACTTTCTCTATCTGTTCATCTTCAGCTTGCGACGTCGGCATGTATACCTGAACTATCGTTGTCGGTGTTGGTCTGCTGTCGATTCTGATTAGAACAACCCGGTCACTGAACTGTTCACAGTAACACACCCTCTGCCCTACCTTCCTATTCGTAACGAATCCAGACCTGTTATACCATTTTCTGCTGCTGTTGATATTACCCGATACTCATCTGACCAGAAGTCCTTGTCTTCCTTCCACTTCACTTCACTGACCCCTACTATATTTAGATTGAGTCTTTGCATTTCCCTTTTCAGATTTTCTAGTTTCCCTACCACGTTCAAGCTTCTGACTTCCACGCCCCGACTCGTAGGACATTATCCTTTCGTTGATTATTCAATCTTTTTCTTATGGTAACCTCCCCCTTGGCAGTCCCCTCCCGGAGATCCGAATGGGGGACTATTCCGGAATCTTTGGCCAATGGAGAGATCATCATGACATTTCTTCAACTACAGGCCACCTGTCCTGTAGATACACGTTACGTGTCTTTAATGCAGTGATTTCCATTACCTTCTGCTTCCTCACTTCGTTGATCATTGCTGATTCTTCCGCCTTTAGGGGCAATTTCAAACAACCGAAAACTGTTTCCCAGCAGCCGAACGTACCGATTTCGAGTCAGTTATCGGTTCAGTCCACGTAAAAACATCCCACACAATAGTGGAGCCAGCATCAACCTGCACAGTGCCTTGTTGACATGTAGGCTCCATGGCTTCGTGGGTTCTGCACTTCATTCGAACCCTTCTATGAGTTCAAACAAACTGAAATCGGGGCTTATCTGACCAGGCCACACTTTTCCAGTCGTCCAGGGGCCAATCGTCTAGTGTCCAACCGATATGGTCACGTGACCAGGAGAGACGTTGCAGGCGATGCCGTGCAGTTAGCAAGGGCACTCGCTTCGGTCGTCTGCTGCCACGGCCCATTAACGCCACATTTCGGCGCACTGTCCTAACGGATACGTTCATCGTACGTCCCATATTGATTCCTGCGGTTATTTTACCTAGTGTTACTTGTCTTTTAGCATTGATAACACGCAAACGCCGCTCCTCTTGAACACCATCGGCGAATGCGTTTGTGGTGGAAGGTAATGCGTGCAATTTTGTATTCTTTGCACACTCTTGACACTGTGAGTCTTGGAATGTCGAGTTCCCTAATGATTTCCAAGATGGAATGTCCCATGCGTCTGTCTCCGACTACCAATCTGCGTTCAGAGTTTCTTGATTCCCGTCGTGCTGCCGTACTCATCTTGGAAACCTTTTCACATGAATCACCTGAATAAAAATGACAGCTCTGCAAATGCACTGCTCTTTTATAACTTGTGTATGCAATGCTAGCGCCATCTGTGAAGGTGCACATCGCTATCCCATGACTTTTGTCACCTCAGTGTGTGCCATATTCTCTATATTTCCACTTTCTCCTTTCATTTTACTTCTTTTGGGCGCCATGAGCTCCCTCATCCTGGGTCTCGCGGAGACATTGTTTCCAGCGTAGTTAGGCAACTGATCATGTAGTGTCGTTCCTAAATCGCTGCGCCCTGTTGTCTGCGCCAGTAGGTAGGCCATTACCAGTCATTCAGTCTGTAGCACGACTTTTCCCGCTCATGGAGACTTCAGGCGGTGTGTAATACTTTATTAAACTTTTTCCTATACTTTTCGTGATTATGTTTCAGTATTTCCTGGTTGACGAATGAATTTTCCTCTATAGTAGGTGTGTGCGTATTAATTATGAAAGTAATATTAATGATTAATGAAAACTGTCTTACCTGCATTATTATACTTTTATAATCATATTGGGGTTGAAGCTCTTTTCTTCCCTGTTTGCTTTTACAATACGTATGTTTTTGGATAGGGTCCACCTTTAGCAAAACACAATTTTGTTTTTTAACCCAAACATGTTTCACTGCAGTTGCAGCATCTTCAGTGGGCTTTTATTTTTCATCTGTTAAAGATAACAGCTGGTAAAGCAGCGAAACAGTTACAGTGAGAGTGACAGTGGCAACTCAATATATAGTGTTTGACAGTGATGAAAATGACTAAAAGTAAAATGTAAGTGAAACATTTTGTAAATAGACACACACACACACACACACACACACACACACACACACACACACACACACACACACACACAGAATTTAAATTTCAGGCATAGAAATAACAAATTTTCAAATCGTAATTGTGGCTTAAACAATTTATCTACTTAAAGGTATAAGTGGTTGCAGATGACACACTGGGGAACAAAACGGTCACTGTGGAAACACAGCACATCAAAAAAATCACACCATGTGATAAAAAGGAATGAATTCGTGATTTTTGTGGTTCTTTTCAAATATTTGTAATTACGATTAAAAAACTAATAGCTACATATATATAAACAGATAAGAACACGCTTTATCTTTAACAAATGAAAAATAAAAGCCTGCTGAAAATGCTGCAACTGCAGTGAAACGTAGATAAATGTAATGTATTGCGAATACATAGAAAGAAGGATCCCTTATTGTATGATTATATGATAGCGGAACAAACACTGGTAGCAGTTACTTCTGCAAAATATCTGGGAGTATGCGTTCGGAACAATTTGAAGTGAAATGATCACATAAAATTAATTGTTAGTTAGGCTGGTACCAGGTTCAGATTCATTGGGAGAGTCCTTAGAAAACGTAGTCCATCAACAAAGGAGGTTGCTTACAAAACACTCGTTCGACCTATACTTGAGTATTGCTCATCAGTGTGGGATCCGTAACAGATCGGGTTGACGGAGAAGGTAGAGAAGATCCAATGAAGAGCGGGGCGTTTAGTCACAGGGTTATGTTGTAACCATGATAGCGTTACGGAGATGTTTAGCAAACTCAAGTGGCGGACTCTGCAAGAGAGGAGCTCTGCATCGCGGTGTTGCTTGCCGTCCAGGTTTCGAGAGGGTGCGTTTCTGGAGGAGGTATCGAATATATTGCGTCCCCCTACTTATACCTCCCAAGGATATCACGAATGTAAAATTAGAGAGGTTCGAGTGCGCAAGGAGGATTTCAGGCAGTCGTTCTTCCCGCGAACCATACGAGACTGGAACAGGAAAGGGAGGTAATGACGGTGATACGTAAAGTGCCCTCCGCCACACACCGTTGGGTGGCTTGCGAAGTATAAATGTAGATTAGATGTAGATGTTTGGGTTAAAAACCTCCTATCCAAAAACACACGTACCTTTTATAGTTTTACAACAGGTTTAGTTCTTAGAACGCCTTAAGGTTACGAGTGGTGCCAAAAATCATCTTAAAAACGATCCGATTGCCGTATATAATCTTAGCGACCAAATCCGGAAACAATTATCATAAACGTTCTACCGACGGTCTGGCAGAAGTATGGCGATCAGACAAGGCTTGCTGCGCGCACTAGACTTTCGAAATGGTTTTGTTGTTACTGAACTCGCGATTGGGGTTGGCGTTTTTACAGTCACTCCTATAATAAAGAGTTAAGATACTCTACCTCAGTAGTAACTCGTTAAGAACCGTCTGGAAATTTGAACAAAAATTATGTCATTGGAGAAGTCTCTGATAAGTGAAAAAGTTGAAGGAACCCTATTTACACAAGGCCAGTGTTTGGCAATAAATAGAAAAGTTGTGTGGCATCGTTGTTTGCGATACGCGTGGAGGTTACTCTGCAGGAATACCGACAAGCTCTATTTGTTCTTTACTGAGTAGCAGGTAAGCAACTAGTGTGAAACAGTGAAGTAAACAGAACGCAGTACACCACATTCAGTGCGGATTCATTTTCAGATTCCGAAGAACCATGGAGCATATCGTAAAGCAGCATAGTACGCAAAATCGCAAATGACGTAGTTATATATATATATATATATATATATATATATATATATATATATATATATATATATATATATATATGCGAAAACTGTTGTGAAATGCATACTGTTCTGAAGATAATCAACGCTTGCAGTAGAGGACTACACTTCGCGCTCAACACAAGCAGATTAACGTAAGACGTGAAAATAGAAAAAAAAATGTAGTACTATTTGGCGAATCATATCCTCTCAGTCGCAGACTTTACAAACATTTGTGTAAAACTTAGGGAAAGAAGTAACTTCCGCATTACTTTTTGATGCCAAGTAACATAGCTGTATGAAACTTGGACCGTGAGTAAAAGAACTACTAGATTACAGAGCTAAAAGAAATTCGCAATGAGACGAAAAGAAATGAAACTTTTAACCAAAGCCAATGGAAATGAAATGAGCGTTTGGCGTCATTGGCCGGGAGGTCCTTGCGGGGCAGATCCGGCCGCATTGGTGCAGGTCTTACTACATTCGACGCCACATTGGGCGACCTGCGCGCCGGATGGGGATGAAATGATGATGAAGAAAGGCAGCACAACATCCAGTCCACGAGCGGAGAAAATCCGCTACCCAGCCGGGAATCGAACCCCGTCCTGCAGGTCGCCAATGAGTCACACTGACCGCTCAGCTGATTGACTGCGAATAATGTTGGTACCCTGAATTAAAAAAAAAAGCGGGACATGGTTCTTAATATGGTATATGATCACCACAGACGCCAATAGATGCTCTGCAACGTTCTCCCGCAATCGCCATAGGGGATAAGGAGATCTTGTGGTAGCATTTGGACGTGCTGAAGTAGGTCCTCCCAACGCATCCCACATCTGCTCTGTGGAATTTTAGTAGGGCGAACGGGCAGGCTAGTCCATTCGCCAAATATCCTCTTAGTCCAAGAACTGCTCTACCTGCGCTGTTAGATACAGTTGTGTATTTTCATCATTAAAAATAAAGTGAGGCCGGAATGCACTTCTGAATAGATGCACATAGGGAAAAAATAGCGTTTCACAAAACGTTAACCAGTGAGTGTACCTTATTCAAAGGTTTGGAGATCTTTACACCCACGCAACATTATGCCTCCCCACACCATTACCCCTCGACCACTGAAGCCATAATATTCGACAGTGTTGGACGTAGCCTCATATCGCGAGAGGTGGGAACACGTGATGCATCGTTTTGGTGGTCAAGGTGATACTGTGTGGTGAGACATAATGTTGCATGCGTGTACTGGCCTGTAAATCTTTTGAAGACGGTACACTCACCGGTCGGTGTTATTGGTACGCTGTACTCCTTCTCCATGTACATGTATTCAGTACCACATTTAGCCCTGACTTGAGTTTAATGGATGGCGCTGTGTGACCACATCGAACAGCGTAGGTGGAGAGTTCTTGGAACGAGAGAATATTCAGCGAATGGTGCAAGACGCCGCTGGGGTTAGGGTTACACTTTTACTGTGCCTTTGATATGCACCGATTATCCCCTGTTTGTACGATAATCGCCCGACTACTATTCGGAAGCAGGGCCTGACATACAAACCGTAGCTGTGAGCTTTAAATGAAATTAATAAGCATGAAATAGCGATTGGACTAGATGGCTACTGGAATGAAATAGGAATTCAGGAACATTATGATTTATTAACAGATTAGTCGAATGTAAATTACCACTGAAGAAAAAGAAGTAAACAAAATCTCTCTCCTAGAAGAAATGAGTGCAAAACCTGAGTTCGTGGAAATAATTACGTTAATTGCTAGGGTGTGGCTCGTAAAGGAATTAAGATGACTCTAGTAACAAATCCTAGCGCAGAATGTAACTGAATGTAAATATGGGGTCGTTCCGGTTGTGAAGATTGCATTTGGTAAGCGAAGCATGAGGGAATACCCTATAATAAAGTCATAGCCAAGAGATCAAGCACTAAGCGTGACCGAATGATATTGAGTGAGATAAAGTTGCGTCCATCCGTTACGAGTGTTACTCCCCACATTGCGCCCGAAGCTGCACGCTTTTACAGCCTGGCACCCAGTCGCCCCAACGCGGGTGGTCACTAACAATTTCCAGGCTTCGTGGTATTGCGGAAGAACGGGAGGCCATTGGCGCACCGCCCTGGCCCAGGCTCCGTCAGTTCACGGAAATATTAATCTCCTCAAAGGGAGAAACCGCCGAACCTCTGAAGTACTATGCTGAAACGGGCAGCGGAAGTCGCCTACATCGGGGTGACTGGTTCCCCGGACGCTGTCTTCCCTCTCCCCCTCCCCCCCCCCCCCCCAAAACCCATCGTGCGGCCTGTCCTAACGGCATCCTTTGGCCGTCGCTCTGCAGTTCTACCGTGTAACTACGCAGAGGTTCAACACAGCAAAATGTGTTAAAAGCGGGAATGGGTAACGTCCGAAATCATCACTCACGCCCCTTGAGAATTAAGTCCTACATTACGTATTCAGTAAATGTACATAATTAGAATGAAGTTCGAGGCTAACTACAGCCTGACGCATTTCATTTGATTGGGTTTCTCGTTCTCCGATTTCGTTTCCATCGACCGTATGTTGAAATATTAGGGAGACCTACTGCGGCACGTCCGTGTGCATCAGCGTTCACCAAGTGTTTGTCAACCGCGCTGGTACACAAATGATATGACCTCCCACAGGAACTCGTTACTAACCTTGTGGCCTGCATGGCAGTACGTTACAGAAAATTCACTGCTGTCCGTGGTCATCACACACCATATTAAGAACCACGTCCCACCTTTTGTAATATCCAGGCAACCACTGTGAATCGCAGTCACTTCAGCGTAATTATTGTCTGAATAAGTAGTTTCTTTTAGTCTCATTCGTATTTATTTCAGTTAAATTCTTTGATATACTGTAAAAGCTCTTTCGTAGTATGGCCAAAGTTTCATTGAGCCATGTCACTTGGCAAAGACACGTCATGTGAAAGTTACATTTGATCATACGTTTTGCACGACAGTGTATATTTGGGTACACTACAAGCATGTAGTTCGGTGGCTGAGTGGGCTAGTGCCACACTGCAAATCCACTCGGCTGAGTGTTGGCGAAAGCTACACAGTACACACAGTAGAGCAATGTTTCGCCTATGGAAAGGAACACCCTCCGTAGGGAACGAGCAGACACGGGCTCTCTAGTACTCAGCACTGATGAAGGTAGAGTATAATGATAGTTTTCCTCGCAGGAGAGAACTGGAAAGTGGAAAAAACAGCCTCGTAGTGAAGGAAATGCAGAATAGGTGTCGAATCGAGCAAAATGTTCCATTGCGTAGGAAACGCGGTGTGGTGCAGCTATCGCTATTAAACGATAGCCAATCAGCGATGAGAGTGATGAAGTGTAAGAATTCAGACTGACTTGCCCCATTTAATACCTGTTGCGAGAAAGAGCGCAGTTAATGGTTAAATTAGCTGAAGACAATAATTGGTCGAACTGAACAGTCAAAGCCACACAAACTTAACATTCCCACACATGGCTGGTTGCATTGGACGGAAAATTTCTGTTACGTTCACTGCGAAAGGTCTGAATACTAAGGCAAGTGTACTAAACGTTTGTAGAGATAATATGCTCTACTGCAGAAACAGCATTGTAAGAAGATAGTCGACATTTAGTACTGTAAGGTGCTATATTATTAATTATGAAACTTAAAGGTAACATGTTTTAATTTTTGGTAATATACAGAGAACTTGAATGGACTTTTATTCTAACAGGTACAGTAAATCAGTAAATGTAAAATAATTTCACGGAGAAAAACAACACAGGAATAAAAAATTAACCATCCTTCCCTTCTCAGATCAATCTTTCTTCTACTGAAAAGGCTAAAAATTCCTACCTCCAATATTTTATATGGAAACTCTTCTTCGATTCGACGTCCCCCGACCACGCTCTTGTCTTACCATCATGTTGTTCTTCTCCACTCTCATAAAATCAGTGTTTCACTATGCGACTGAAGATATCGTTGGATCGATAAACGCCTCCACAAACAGCGTAATGAGGAAAACTTTGGTAATTCTGACCTGTTGTGAACAATATAGAAACAGCTCCCTGTCATGAATACTTTTATAATATCTGTAGTGAACATACCATGTTGTAAGTGGACATACTCTTAGTTGTGGTAGACTAACGAACACCTCGTTGTCATTAGGGCAGCATGTATTGTTCCTAACCAAGGTGTCTTAACAAACAAGTCCAGCATCAGGGAAACTGTACTAAACCTACGACGAGATTCATTTATGCATTTGAACATTTTTGTTAAATTTTATTTTTAAACAGCACTAGAAGTTCTGACTTGTTATTTATAAAAACGTGACAGCAACATTCGAGCACACACTCTGCAAGGGGGCCATTTTATTTTACAGTGAGTGTGTCGATGTCGCTACAGAGGTCCTTTGTCTCTCCTGGTGATCAGTCTTTTTGCGGAGAACTCTGAGAAGCCGGTACTCAAACCAGCGTTTTTAAAATGTACGGTATTCTGGCGATGTGCTGACGATACATGTCTATTTCAGCCGCATGGTTCGGAGAGTCTCTAATCTTAATCTTAAAGGCATGCATCAAAACGAAACGTACTGTGAAGATGGGGAGAGTCGATTGTTTGTATTTTAGTTGTCTTAGTGCTATGTAATAATTATGCTACATTCGGACATCTACCTTCTCGAAAACTCACCCACAGATACCCGTATTTATTTGCAAGCAGTTGCTATCACCCGGCACAAAAGATGGGCATTCGCAAGGCATTCAGCCAGATTGTACCATCTCAGATGCAATTGCAAGCAGTTGCTATCACCCGGCACAAAATATGGGCATTCGCAACGCGTTCAGCCAGACTGTACCATCTCAGATGCAGAGAGCTTGAGACGGAACTCTCCAAACTTTGTTTGTAGGACGTGACTGCACAGACTTTCACAAAGTAATAGTTCTTGGTAGTCTCCCCGGGTTTGCTGCTGGAATGCCTGCATAAGAAATGTTAACTCACCTTCAGATGATTTTTTTATGCAACACACGCCTGCCAAGAGTGCGACGAACTTCTTGGC
Organism: Schistocerca gregaria; assembly: GCF_023897955.1. Taxonomy (NCBI): domain Eukaryota; kingdom Metazoa; phylum Arthropoda; class Insecta; order Orthoptera; family Acrididae; genus Schistocerca; species Schistocerca gregaria. The sequence goes on from NC_064924.1 coordinate 431,185,144, forward strand.
TAAAATAAAAAATTGTAAGGAAAATTAGCCGCATTAGATGTACTAAAAGGTGCAATAATTGTTTTCTAGTACCACTTCCCTATGCACCACAGTCCTTTAAATCTCACAGGTCCTAAAAACATTTTTGCAGAGATGTGCGTGAACACGCCTGACCGTAACGTGAAATGGACGCTGAGTCCTGCAGACTCCATGTCGCAATCTCACTCACAGTTTTAATATCACGAAATATCTTGCTACTGATTGGTCGAGTCGCAACACAGCCAATCAGCTTTCTATTTAGGTCTACACGCTTCCCCATTTCCAATCCTGTGTCAACGCCATTGTCAAGTTACATTAGACAGAATTATTAAATTTTAAATTTCAGAAAAGAAAAAAAAAAGTGAGAGAAATTTAACCCCTTCATCGATTGTCTGGAAGACTGAACTAGATATTACGATTACAGAGCCCCGAAAAACAAGCAGGTTCCCATGCTTGTGTGCATTCAGTTACTTACAACTGCAAATATTGACACGTCACATAAATAAAACATTTATTTCTCGAATAAAATTTTCACTCTGCAGCGGAGAGTGCGCTGATTTTGAAACTTCCTGGCATATTAAAACTGTGTGCCGTGCCGAGACTCAAACTCGGGACCTTTGCCTTTCGCGGGCAAGTGCTCTACCAACTGAGCTATCCTACCACGACTCACAACCCGTCCCCGCCGGAAGTACAATTGCGAGGACGGGGCGTGAGTCGTACTTGGGTAGCTCAGATGGTAGAGCACTTGCCCACAAAAGGCAAAGGTCTCGAGTTCGAGTCTCGGTCTGGCACACAGTTTTAATCTGCCAGGAAGTTTCATTTATGTCATCATCTACTTACCCAAAACTACAAATAAATTAATAAATAAATAAAAATAAAAGTGAAATCGGCGATAATTCACAGAAGCCGTGACGTCAACATTTGATAAAATTGCTGAGTAAAATTCAGTTATTTTTCAGAATATATGTTCTTCTTTGTTATTGAAATGCTAGATACATAGTTGAACGTCTTTATTGACTTTATCTAAACAGCTTATAAGAAAGTTGCTTATTCACAAAAGTATAAATTTTGCTTTTGTGTATCACAAAAGGTATTGAAGATATGGGCTGAAACAGACACTGACACTGATATAAAAAAATGTTGTACCAAGTTTTATTCCCTTTGACATATGGCAAAGGTGCCATATAACTTGTTGTAGTAAACGTAATATTTCGCCGCTTGGATGGTAGTGACACCTCTCGGCTGAAGCTGCTAGCTAGTTCACATAAGAAAACATCTGCCACAGTAAGCCACACGTACTAAGCTAACTATCGTCTGATTTTTCTATGGGCTACGTGTGTAGCTTCGCCACAGTACCCTAAAATCAACACGACTCGATATTTCCAAGGAAACAGATAGCCGTCTCATTAGATACAGAGGTCGCTTAAACGGAACAGGGAAGAGGATGAAGTGTTCAAGACGATAACTCAGCTGCTAGTTGAATATGGAAATGAGGCGCCCTGTTTCCGGATCGGGAAGAAAGTGGCGAGGTGTAGAGCCGGTCGCCGTGGCGTATGGCGGCGCGTGGCAGGTAGGATGCGTGGGCCAACAAGTGTGGGTGCCGCGTGGGAGCGGAAGCGGCCGCCTGCTCGGGCTGAGGCCGCAGACTTCCGCCGCCAGAAAGGCGAGACGGCTCTTCCCGCGCCGCCGAAACCCGACCGGCCAGGGCCGCCTTGGTCCCCGGAACCCGCACTTCTCTCGGCGATATCGATTCACCTCATTTCCACAGTCGCTCTATTTATGAAAAACATGTCTTTGGCACAAGACGTTCACCAACAGTGGCGACTTATTTCTTACGAGCCTCCTGGGAGCGAAAATAATTTGAGAACGATACGAAAAATAGGCTCTGACACAACAAACAAATGATTACAATTTCAATAAATTGGATGATTTAATCACGAGGAAGAACTTCACAAATTGAGCAAGTCAATAACGTGTTGGTCCAACTCTGGCCCTTGCTCGGATTGGCATTGGTTGATACAGTCATTGGATGCTCTCCTGACGGATATCGTGCAGTTGATTTGTTAGATAGTCAAAATCACGAGCTGGTTGGAAGGCCCTGCCCGTAATATTCCAAACTTTCTCAACTGGGGAGAGATCCGGCGACCTTGCTGGCCAGGATATGGTTTGGCAAGCTTGAAGGCAGGACGTGCAAACACACGCCGTGAGTGGGCGGACATCATCGTGGCGATCTACATCTACATCTACATTTTTATTCCGCAAGCCACCCAACGGTGTGTGGCGGAGGGCACTTTACGTGCCACTGTCATTACCTCCCTTTCCTGTTCCACTCGCGAATGGTTCGCAGGAAGAACGACTGCCGGAAAGGCTCCGCGCGCGCTCGAATCTCTCTAATTTTACATTCGTGATCTCCTTGGGAGCTATAAGTAGGGGGAAGCAATATATTCGATACCTCTTCCAGAAACGCACCCTCTCGGAACCTGGACGGCAAGCTGCACCGCGATGCAGAGCGCCTCTCTTGCAGAGTCTGCCACTTGAGTTTGCTATGCATCTCCGTAACGCTATCACGCTTACCAAATAACCCTGTGACGAAACGCGCCGCTCTTCTTTGGACATTCACTATCTCCTCTGTCAATCCGACCTGGTACGGATCCCACACTGATGAGCAATACTCAGTACAGGCCGAACGAGTGTTTTGTAAGCCACCTCCTTTGTTGATGGACTACATTTCCTTTTACAGAAGTAACTGCTACCAGTGTTTGTTCTACTATCGTCCTTCTTTCCATGTATTCACAATACATTACATTTGTGTATGTTAAGGGTCAGTTGCCATTCCCTGCACCAAGTGCCTATCCGCTGCAGATCTTCCTGCATTTCGCTGCAATTTTCTAATGCAGCAAATTCTCTGTATACTGTACGTAAACCCAGGATTGTTTGCCATGAAGGGCAACAAAGAGGGGTGTGAAATATCGTCGACGTAGAGGTGCGCTGTAAAGGTGTCACTCATTACAACCGGAGAGAACCTGCTACAAAAAGAAAAAGCACCCCAAACCATCACTTCTTGTTGCCGGGTTCTATGGCAGGAGAATTCATTGCTACCGCACTGCTGTTCGGGGCGTGTACAGACACGTCTTCGGGCTGGAATCTTATTGACTGCAGTAGAATTGCCTTCAGCGATGAATGTCCCTTCGAACTGAGTTCCGATGACCAGTGATGTTTCTGGAGATACCCCGGTGAATGCTGCAATGCCAACACGTCGTAAGATAATGCCCGCCCGCACACGGTTATATTTTCTACTGGCTGTCTTCGTGCTTGCTAAACCCTACCTTTGCCAGCAATGACGCTCGATCTCTCCTTAATGGAGAATATCTGGAGCATTACGAGCAGGACCCTCCAACCATCTAGGGATTTAGACGACCTAACGCGCTGTTTGGACAGAATTTGGCAGCATATCCGTCAGGAGGACGTCCAATAACTAATGCCAAGCCGAATAAATGCTTGCATAAAGGCGAGAGGTGGACCAACGCGTGAATGACTTCCTTAATTTGTGGATCCCTTTCTCTTGAACAAATCATCCATTTTTTTAAAATTTTAATCATTTCTTTGTTTGCACATGTACATCATATCTACATCGGAAGTTCACTGAGGCTTTTTCAGGATGATGCTGTAGTACATCGAGAGGTTGTAACAATGGAAAATTGTACTGAAATGCAGGAGGGTCTGCAACGAATTGACACATGGTGCAGGGAATGGCAACTGAATCTCATGTCTAATGTGCTGCGAATACATATAAAGAAAGATCCTTTATCGTTTAGCTAAAATATAGCAGGTTAGCAACGGGAAGCAGTAAATTCCATAAATTATGTGGGAGTAGGCATTAAAAGTGATTTAAAATGGAATGACCATATACAATAAATTGTCGGTAAAGCAGATACCAGATTGAGATTCATTAGAAGAATCCAAGGAAATGCAGTCCGAAAACAAAGGAAATGTGTTACAGTACGCTTGTTCTCCCACTGCTTGAATACTGCTCACCGGTGTGGGATCCGTACCAGGTAGGGTTGATAGAAGAGATAGAGAAGATCCAACGGAGAGCACCGCGCTTCGTTGCAGATCATTTAGTAAACGCGGAAGCGTTACGGGAATGATAGGTAAACTCCAGTGGAAGACTCTGCAAGAGTAGCTCGGTACGGGCTTCTGTTGAAGTTTCGAAAACACCCCTTCACCGAGGAGTCAAGCAGTATATTGCTCCCTCCTACGTATACCTCACGAAGAGACCATGAGGATAAAATCAGAGGTATACCGACAATCTTTCTGTCGACGAACAATACGAGGCTGGAACAGAAGGGAGAACCGATGGAGGCACTCTAGGTACCCTCCGCCACAAACCGTCAGGTGGCTTGCGGAGTACGGATGTAGATGTAGATGTAGAAGATACCGATTGTTGCCCCATTCGGATAATTCCTTAGTGGTGGTTTTTTTTTTGTCTTAGAATGTATGAGCAACATGGAGTGGAATGTTAGTCATAAGCCCTGTCACACACAGAGTGTGTTTCGATGTAAGTTTGCTCCACGGCACGCGTGTTCGTTGTCCAACAGGCAGTGGGGTTGGGTGGCTCACCTGCCGAATCTGTCATACGGTGTTAGCGTCTGCGGCAACTGTTTTCATTGCAAAATGTCTTATCAGTAGATAATAAAGTCCACATAGATACTGTAAGTAGGCTGTTTAGGTTTTTTTTATCGGTAACGCCACATAGCGCTCTGTATGAAAAATCACTGGCTGGGCTGTGTGCAGTCAGTGGTTGGTTGGCATTGTTGTAATAATCCATTGTAGTCTTGGGCAGCTGGATGTTAACAGCGCGTAGCGTTGCGCAGTTGGAGGTGAGCTGCCAGCAGTGGTGGATGTGGGGATAGAGATGGCGGTCCCCGTGGATCCGGCAGCATTGTTCCTGGTGGTGGGCCACGAGGGGGATAATGCGATGCATCCCAGGTGGTGGTCTCTGTTGTGGGCCCTGTGGATGAGGTCCTTGAGGCAGGCCATCAGCTCGAGGTCCATTCCAGTTGCCATGCTGGAAACCTAGTGGTGGGTGTCCTTGTGATGGTGGTCCTTGTGAGTGACTATGTGCCTGAGGTCCTCCGTGCGCTATGGGCGGGCCGGGCACTCGTTGTCCAGGACCTGGTGGTGGCATGCCAGTAGGTGGCATCCTAGGCCTCATTCCTTGTGGAGGACCCATCATCATTCTGGGAGGATGTGGATGCTGATGAGGATTCCTTGGACCATGACTTGGTAGCGGTACTGGCCTTGTTTTTGATTGTGCTTCAAACTGATTAAGTGCTGCCTTAGTTGGAAATGTCACAACTGGGCATTGACCGTGCAACTCTTTCTTTGGAAGTCTTTCCATACCCATCCCCATGCTTGCTTCTGAGCCTAGTGTTACAACGCAAAAGCCCTTAGATTGGCCGTTTGCATGATTTTCAAAGAACTTCACTTCAACAAAATCCGTAACTCCAATGCCCAAAATGGCATCTGTAATGTCTTGGTCAGTAGTCCACCAAGTTAGATTTCCAACATACAACTGCCGCCTTCCTACTTGATTTGGTTGAATATTATTACCCATCTGATGGTATGGGGGATTTGAATTAGGTCTATGTCCATCTGTATTTGCAGTAGAGCCTGGTGTGTGTGATGGTTGAGAGTTCTCATCAGGGAGGTCCAGTGCCATGTGATGCCACCTCAGACGCCTCCGGGCAGATGAAAGTCATGTTTGGGCATTTGGCACCATTACCGTAACAGGGGAGTACTTCTGTCTCTCATAGATTTTGTTGAAGTGAAGTTCTTTGAAAATCGTGCAAACGGCCAATCTAAGGGCTTTTGCATTGTAACACTAGGCTCAGAAGCAAGCACGACTATGTGTATGGAAAGAATTCCAAAGAAAGAGTTGCACGGTCAATGTCCAGTTGTGACATTTCCAAATAAGGCAGCACTTAATCAGTTTGAAGCACAATCAAAAACAAGGCCAGTACCACCACCAAATCCTGGTCCATGGAATCCTCATCAGCATCCACATCCTCCCAGAATGATGATGGGTCCTCCACAAGGAATGAGGCCTAGGATGCCACCTCCTGAAATCCCACCACCAGGTCCTGGACAACGAATGCCCGGCCTGCCCATAGGGCACGGAGGACCTCAGGCACATGGTCACCCACAAGAACCACCATCACAAGGACATCCACCACCAGGTTTCGAGCATGGCAACTGGAATGGACCTCGAGCTAATGGCCCTCCACTTCAAGGACCTCATCCACAGGGCCCACAACAGAGACCTCACCACCTGGGATGCAGCCATTCCAAGGTCCTCCTCCAGGACAAGGTCCCCCTCGTGGCCCACCACCAGGAACAATGCAGCCGGATCCACGGGGACCGCCATCTCTCTCCCCACATCCACCACTGCTGGCAGCTCACCTCCAACTGTGCAACGCCACGCGCTTTTAACATCCAGCTTGTTAAAGATAAAATGAATGGATGAACTAACTTGCCGTTAGCTACCCTTCATGAACTACGATAAAATGTATCATTGGGTTTAGAATGCCTACTACTTTTACAGGCAAGCTACGGATCTTCTTTCTGTAGCGCTGGGACTCACCATCAAAGGTTGGAGCACTGCTCACGATATGGACATTTTGCCACGATTAAATATAACATTTAACAGGTAACACATCGCTACAATACGAGAAATATCTGATATGGATGCAAATGAGGAATGCAAATATGTCTCCATGGCAACAATTTGCCATCCAGTGCCCAAGTCGAATCGTTGAAACCACTTCATTATCTAGTAAGAAGGTGTTCAGTTGTTGTATTTCAGCAAAAAACGTATTATACTTAAACTTTCATCGCATTATTGTTTTGTTCTGAACGCGCAATTTGATAGTAAATCTCTTCATCTATTTTCCCTAGATACTGCAAGCCTGTTCATTTTAAAGTGCTTTTTTAGTATTATCTGCTTCGTCCAGCGAAGCCTTGGCCTTTGTCATACATTTCTCCTACTGCTGTTTTACGATGTTAGGAGAGTGTCTGTACAAGTGTCCAGTCCATCAGTCCTCCACAACGATCTTTTCACTCCCATGGTATTGGAGATTTATTCGCCGAACACTTTGCCTGTCACTGACACCTTCAGGATTTTATCTGTTTTGAAGCCATCGTACAGCTGTATCACTGACCAAATCTGACAATACTATGCACCAGTAGTCGTAAATGTGTGATTTATTTCTTATGATATGTTTCGGGGCAATATTTTGCCGTTATCGAGTTATATAAAACAAGGAGACACAGAGCATGTCTGTGTATTGCTAGACATACCGAAACACATATAAATCTGTCTATATTGCCCCTTAGTGCTTCACAGATTAACCCTTAAGTTGAGTTACCTATACTGAGATATAGGTTGTGAAGTGAAGGCCACCATACCGTTTTGCTTCACTTTTTTCGTATTTACAGAAATCTCAGATTTGATATATCGATTGTAGAGAACAGAATTTTGTGAATAACTGAAACAAATAAAGTACTATATGCTAACAAACGTCTATGTATTTAAGCTTTATACAAATTGCTTGAATTCAGCTTAAGAAAATTACTCATATTGATTCCAATCTTTGTACTAAGTGGATTAATAAAACCAATAAGTGATTGACTGCATATTTAGAGATGAATGGGTGCAACTGAACCATTAAAAACTGAATGTATTATAATGTATCCTGGTTCTCAATTTTTACAATATTACAAGTATTTGTTAACGATAATGCACAATAGCAATGTTTTGTAAAGAAGAAAAAAACACATGTGTACAATATTTACAGCTCATTGTAGTAAAAGGTTCACAAGGCTACTTCAACCAGTTTCTTCCATAGTAAAACTTACTAACAACATTACATACTGTAACGTCTCCTCTTTCATGGCCAGAAATTTCAGAATCTGAATTATCGTCACATACACCATGTAGAAGCTTTCTTCAAACTCATCAAAATCACTTGCATTGTTTAGACACGATTTTATTACGGAATCGAAGTCCGGGTCACTTTGACGAACCCTGTTACGCATGGCTTAACTCCACTCGAGATAACATAACTTGTGAGGTGAGTCACACACATTGCACCTCCAAAAACTCGTAATAACACTACAGTTTTCGCTCAGTAACAGCTGGAGATAAAGTGAAACCTCAATAATCCTCAAGGACATTAACGCGTAAGTTAGCGATAAGTGGGGCGCAGCACCGCAAAACATGGTGTCACCGGAAAATTTTAGAATGGTCAGTGCGGAAGACCGTTAAAGTTAATATGCTATTAGACAGCGTCAAAATTAAAAAGCAAGCAACTAATACGTTTTGTCCCACATAAAACTCTTTCTTGTACATCTCATACCGGCGTATAATACTCACTCAAAGCTCCGTTATTAAGTAAAGCCTTGTGGCCTCATCTACTATAAGATTATACTATCATGTTAAGTATACATATACCACAGACCTCAACGATGCTGCTGTCTGCAGTAAAATGAATGAATGTTTCATGTTAGGACATTTTTAGTTCTTCTGACTGCTTTGATAAGGCCTGCCAGAGAAGAACTTCCAACCTACATTCTCAATTATTTGCTGGAAGTATCCCAATCTCTGTCTTCCTCTAAGGCTTTTACCCTATACAGCTCCCTCTAGTACCGTGGAAGTTACTCTGTGGCATGTGTTACCACCTGTCCTTTCTTCTGGTCAGTTGTTCCATATATTCCTTTCCTCGCCGATCCTGCAGAGAACCTCCTCGTTGCATACCATATCAGCCCACTTAATTTTCGACATTCTCCTGTAGCACCACATCTCAGATGCTTCGATTCTCTTCTGTTCCTGTTTTCCACAGTCCATGTTTCACTACCATACAATTCTGTGCTCCAAATGTACATTCTCAGAAATTTCTCCCTCAAATTAAGGCCTGCGCTTAATATTAGTAGACTTTTCTTGAACAGGACTGCCCTTTCTGCCAATGCTAGTCTGATTTTTGTATCATTCTTGCCCCATCCGTCATGAGTTACGTTGATGCCTAGGTAACAGAATTTCTTAACCATCTGCTTCGTGATCACCAGTCCTGTTGTTAAGTTTCTCACTGTTCTCATTTCTGTTTCTTCTCATTACTTTCGTCTTCCTTCGATTTACTCTCATTCCACGGTCAATATTGTTCACCCCATTCAGAAGATCCTGTATTTCTTCTTCACTTTCATTCAGGAATTCAGCGTCATCAGCTAACGTTATCATTGATATCCTTTCACCTATAGTTTTAATTCCACTCTTGAACCTACCTTTTATTTCTGTCATTGCTTCTTCGATGTGTAGATTGGACAGAAGGGTATATAGTTACATCCCAATCTTACACCCTTTTTAATCCGAGCTCTTCGTTCTTCGTCGTCCACTATGATTATACTTCATATGCTCTTGTACGTGTTGTGTATTACCCGTTGAACCATAGCAAGTCCTAAAAGACCAGTCTGACATCTATGTTCCCTATGTTCGTATCTCCTGACAAGAACTAACAAGTAATATTAAAACTCGACAACCACAAAGGAGATTATTTAAAAAAATGTAGAAATCGTAGGACAGGTGCTTAATACACAATCTTATATTCTGTACAAACGAACATTTTCGGAACAGCTGAATTTCTATCATCTGGTCCAAAAACTTAAATCATTTAATCGTCTGAGGTAATCATCCCTTCCATTATTATCATGGAACAAAACATTCTTTGTCAAAAATTGTTCCATGACAATGTTGGTGGGAGGATGACAGCAGCCGATTAAGTGATTTTGTTTTTTTGCATAGAATGATGGAACTTTAACAGCTCCAAAAAAGGTCGTGTGTACACAGTAAAAGACTGTGGGTTAAGCAACTGTCCTTCGGTTTCTTGAGTTTGCGAAATGGTCTCTTACATATGCGGCTGTACTGTAAGGAGAACTCTTTGCACTAAGGATATTAGATTGCCGGGTGCTTCTCAGTTCTCTTAGGGAGTCCAGATGTGTTCGTAGGAGACATGTGTCTTTTCATTAAATATGTCGACGCATTCCTCTCTCAAAGCGCAAAGATACTCTTTTTCCCCTAAATTTGACAGGAGACGACCTTCATCTTTCAACACAACTGCCATCAAGGAGTGTGGCTGAATGAAATTTAAAATATTATTTTGACACCACAAACGGTCGTCAAGCCGCAGCCACTAATACCATGAAACCATGAATTTTTTAAATAGCTGCGTCCTTTTCAAATGTAATCAGAAACCTGGAAAACTGCAATAGTAATTGCAACCTCGCTTCTTTTAAATGTTACGAAAACACACTAAAACCAGTAAACTGAAGCAAATACAGCTGAAACGGGCCACAAGACATCATGACAAATATTGGTTGATCAGTCATTTCACACCTTAACGCAGCGAGTAATCAACTAGTAACTGTCATGTCTTGTGACCCGTTTCTGCTGCCTTTGCTTGAGTGTAATGGTTTTAATGTGTTTTTCGTAATATTTGAAATAAGTGTTGTTGCAGTTAATAATGCAGTTTCTCAGGTTTATGATTACATTTGAAAATGATGATTCAATTCGTCGAAACTACACTAGTGACCAAAATTAAAACAACAAACGGAAATTTTGCAAGCCTGTGTTTATTTTGCCACAAAGCACTACAAGCAGGTCATAGTAAAGTAGAAACAATGTAAAGAATACACAACGTAAAGAAATGCAATTTGCGTATAGGCAGACAAATCTGCTTTTCGCTTGTTCCAATTAACGGATTTGCACAAGCATTCCTACACCTGGTTAATGTGCTCAGTATGGGGTGTGACCGCCTCTGGCAGCAATACGGTCCTGACAACGACGGGACATGTTGTGAATAATATCATCAATCTCATGTTGAGGCAATAACGCCCATTCTTCCAGGAGAGCTGCTTGCTTGTAAGTCTTGGAAAGTGGTTGGCGGATGCTGACATGATGCAACCTGTCTCCCAAGTGCACCCCAAACATGCTCTATGGCAACCAAATCGCTAGAGCGAGTAGGCCACGCCATGCGCGCAGTATCTTCCAAGAAAAGTCAACCGCCCTTGCTCTGTGAGGTCCATCATTAGCATCCATCATTACGAAGTCTAGGCCCATACCATATCGCAACAACCGCACAAAAGGCCCCAAGATCTTGTCACGATACCTGATAGCAGTTGAACCTTGCCGATTCACCCATACAGTTCCAAGAAGAGGTGTTCATGTGGTCAACATAATCCTGTCCCCAACTTTAGGGATCTTCCTCGTTGTCGACCTCTTTCTATAACGTGTGGTTCCCGAAATCGTGTTCCACCTTCCCTGGAGATGCCAATGCGTCGAGAATTGCTGTCCAGACCAAAGTGGGACTGGCCCACCGTTCGACCGCCCATGTGGCATGTTGGCGACTCCAAAATGTTCAAATGTGTGTGAAATCTTATGCGACTTAACTGATAAGCTTACACACTACTTAACCTAAATTATCCTAATGACAAACACACACACCCATGCCCGAGAGAGGACTCGAACCTCCGCCGGGACTAGCCGCATGGCAACTCCACTCCACAAGTTCCCTTCTGTGAAGACACATCAGAGGTACACATACAAAAAGTCTCCATCAATAAAGGCCACTCTGCTGAAGCCTTCTATACACCGTTTGTCTCGATACGACACGTCCAGTGGATGCTGGTAGGTCAGATACCAGGTGCCGTGCAGTACTTACGAGATACTATCATGTCCTTAATCCAAATAGCGGCCCTCTCTTTCTGATAGTACACGTGCTCCGCCCTTCCCTGCTCACTGGGGTACTATTTCGGTCTCTATAAATTGTTGAGACTGGGGTAATGTTTCGGTCTCTATAAACTGTTGAGACATCCGACAAACAGAAGGTTTCACATCGGGCCATCGGGACTCATCAGTTTGCGATTGTCGTGCTTCCATTCTTCCTGTAGCCTTCCATCGCAGAGAGTCCGGCAGCTGTTTCTTTATGCAAAACTGAATACACAGCGATGGAGGATGTAGGACCAGTCAGCAAACATTACCCCATTTGATAGGTGCCCTGAAGTCATCGTTGACCGTTGGTTGTTTGGGGGGAAGAGACCAAACAGGGAGGTCATCGGACTCATCGGATTAGAGAAGGATGGGAAAGGAAGTCGGCCGTGCCCTTTCAAAGGAACCATTCAGGCATTTTCCTGGTGCGATTTAGGGAAATCACGGAAAAACTAAATCAGGATGGCCGGACGCGGGATTGAACCGTCGTCCTCCCGAATGCGAGTCCAATGCGCCACCTCGCTCTGTCCTGTCAACGGTGACGTGGTTGTCCGTCGACCGGAATGCCATTTTCCGTATAGAACATCACTGTACCGAGCTGTGTTGACAATTTGTGTGTGTGATTATACGGTGTATTAGACGCAAGACGGCGATACAGCGGTTCTTTGCTTTAATTTTGGGCACCAGTGTGGTTATGTAACCTTTTAGAAGTTTCACTGTTTTAGTGACTGTGGCTTTATGACCGTTTGCGCTGTCAAGTAAACGTTTCTTTTTCTTCCAAGTGGGATAATTCATGCCGTGTGTGTTTTGGTTGCTCCGGTGAAGGAGCCAGAGGGAGGAGAGACTACCTGGGCAGTTACGACCGGGTGTAGAGCTGCTGCAGCAGCAGCAGCAGTGTCCCTGGGAAGTGTGTCGGAATGGCGGCCGCCGGCCACGACCGACACACCCAAAAGGTGCAGACGTTTCGCAGGCAGAAGTGGCTCCCGAGGACGCGCTCCGCGTTGCGAAACGAGCGCAGGCGGGCGTCACGGGAAGCCGACCGCGCGCGCCCGCCGGGCCTCGCCCCGCCGCTGTAAAACGGCTGCCCGCTCGTAAAGGCCGTAATTGGTTTTTAGAAGTTGGCCATTGTGCTCGCGGCAAGGCGCGCCGCGCCGCCGAAACGACGTTTATTTAGCAGGCCTGCGCTGCCGTTATTATAAACCCGGTCGCCGCCGCGCTGCTCCTAGCGGCCCGCACCACCGAACGACGGCGCGCCGCCACCGCCGACGCTCAGGAGTTTCGGTAATTTCGTTTTTCCATTACGGGCATTAACGTCCAGGTATTATCCCGGCGAGTGTTTTTAGGATCGCGCCGTTTCCTGATTTAATTATACAGTGACATACTTAGGAACAGCAGGCCGCCTAACTTTCACGACAGCCGCGCGAGGCCCCCGAAGAGAATAAGTTTCGCGGACGGTCGTCCTCGGAGGAGGCTGCGTGCGTTTTCTCCCGCACTCGGCGAGAAAGCGTGCCTTCGCAACCTCGGTGCAGCGGCGGTGTCTGCGCCACCGACCCAGACAGACGCACTGAGGAACTTTTCATTGCGTGCCGTTTACGGCCGAGGACGTGCTTCCGTGTTCGAAGTCAGTTGACGGCATTGTAGTCCCCAATTGGTCGTTCGGCGCTCTTGCGAGACGTGACCGCCGACGGCAATTTCGCCACCGCTGTTATTTGAGCGGGATATGAGATGCCGTACAGTGACAAAGGACCGCAGATGGAAAGCGATTCCATCGACACCGCTGACAGTTTCCAACTTTCGTCGTGCCAGATATGGCAATTGCAAGTGCGACACTACCAGAAGCTGCTGTGCCCGACGTTGATGGAAGCGGGCAGTGCACTGTCTTAACTACACTCATGCTCATAAATTAAGGATAATTGTAGAATGTGGTGCCACACAACGTGGCACTACAAGAAACTGGCACTAATAGCATAGACGGTATTGGTGATAAGTGGAGAAAACCTTCCCGAAACACCTGTGCTAGAAAACGCCATTGTTTCCTGCGATGTACCCCAACATCAATATGGGATTTGATCACCATGCACACGTACACAGGCAGCTCAACGGGTTGGCATATTCTGGAGCAGGTGGTCGAGCAGCTGCTGGGGTATAGCCTCGTATTCTTGCCCCAGCGCCTGTCGGAGCTCCTGGGTTTGAAGACGTGCAGCGATACGTCGACCGAGAGCATCACAGACGTGCTCTATTGGGCAGAGGTCTGGAGAACAGGCAGGCCATTCCATTCGCCTGAAATCTTCTCTTTCAATGTACTCCTCCACGATGCCGCGCGGGGTTAACCGAGCAGTTTGAAGGCGCTGCAGTCATGGAGTGTGCAAGGGTCCCGGCGGAGGTTCGAGTCCTCCCTCGGGTATGGGTGTCTGTGTTTGTCCTTAGGATAATTTAGGTTAAGTAGTGTGTAAGCTTAGGGTCTGATGACATTAGCAGTTACGTCCCATAAGATTTCACACACCCACTCCTCCACGATGGCAGCCCGGTGGCGCCGGGCGTTATCTATCAGTAGGTAGGTTGGACCCACTGCACCCCTGAAAAGGCGGACATATTGGTACAAAACGACGTCCCGCTGCACCCGACCTGTTACTGTTCATCTGTCAAAGACATGTAAGGTTGTACGTGCACCAATCATAATCACACCACGATCCCCATACAGGTCCCTTTCAAGGACATTAAGAGGATGGTATCTGGTTCTTGGCCGGCCGCGGTGGCCGAGCGGTTCTAGGCGCTCCAGTCCGGAGTCGCGCTGCTGCTACGGTCGCAGGTTCGAATCCTGCCTCTGGCATGGGTGTGTGTGATGTCCTTAGGTTAGTTAGGTTTAAGTAGTTCTAAGTTCTAGGGGACTGATGACCACAGCAGTTGAGTCCCATAGTGCTCAGAGCCATTTGGACCATTCTGGTTCCTGGTCATCCAGATGAAAATCCGGCGAGAATCACTGTTCAGACCATACCTGGATTCGTCCGTGAACATAACCTGGGACCACTGTTCCAATGACCATGTACTGTGTTCTTGACACCAGGCTTTACGGGCTCTCCTGTGACCAGGCGTCAGTGGAATGCATCTTGCAGGTCTCAGGGCGAATAAACCATGTCTTTTCAGTCGACTGTAGACTGTGTGCCTGGAGACAACTGTTCCAGTTGCTGCGGTAATGTGCCAAGCAATGCTACTTGCAGTTCTACGTGGTCGTCTGCGGGCACTCATGGTGTGATACTGGTCTTTTTGTGGTGTTGTATACTATGGACGTCCCGTACTATAGCGCCTGGACACGTTTCCTGTCTGCTGGAATCATTGCTAAGCCATAATATTGAGATCACACTTTGTGGCACACGGAGGGCCCGTGCTATGACTTGCTGTGTTTGATCAGCCTCCAGTCGCCCTAGTATTCTACCCCTCATAACGTCATCAGGAGGTGTTCTTTGAGCCATTTTCAACGAACAGTCACCATTAGCACGTCTGAAAGCATTTGCACACTTCCTCGCTGCACTGTACTCTGACATTACCAACACACCTGTGCGTATGTGGACTGCTGCCAGCGCCACCGTGCGACGACCGCAGGTCAAATGCACCGCATTATCATACCCCGAGGTGATTTAAATCCGCAAACCGCCTACCGGAGCGTTGTTTCGCCATGTATCAGCATTATCCTTAATTTATGATCATGAGTGTAGAATACTCGCTTACTATATCTAATCTTTATAGTTCTGTACTCCAATCTGTAGAAGAGAAAACCTTCTATGATCACTTTGTTGCCTCTGTGAATGATCAAATATTATCACACGATTGTGACCCAAAAATATGCAAACATCAGTACTGTGCTGTCTGTCTGTTGTCCACCCGACTGTTAAGTCCACCTTTTCTTAGGAACAGATAGAGGTGTCAAACTGAAATGTGTGTCAAATACTATGGTCCATGGTCTCTCGGTGGTCTAAGAAATTTAACGTTCTAAGTCAAGGCAATTAAAAGATACGTCCATCTTTTGATACTTGCAAACCCACACATCTGACACTATAGAACACTTCCCATTGACCTAGCACGAAGCTAAGATTAACAGTAGAAGTAAAGGGAAAAATAAGAAAATCGTTAATTTTTAATTATATCACATAAAAATATCTTTACAAATTTACATTGCATTGGTATTCCATCAAAAGCGTTACAAACTACTGTAAGGATTTTGTTCTGGCTTTGAGTAGTAGGTGCCAACGGCCTTGCCGCAGTGATAATACCGGATCCCGTCAGATGACGGAAGTTAAGTGCTGTCGGGCTGGGCTAGCACTTGGATGTGTGACCATTCGGTCCGCCGAACGCTGTTGGCAAGCGGCGTGCAGTCAGCTCTTGTGAGGCAAACTGAGGAGCTACTTGATTGGGAAGTAGCGAGTCCGGTCTCGGAAACTGACATACGTCCTCAAGAGCGGTGTGCTAAATACACGCACCTCCATATCCGCATCCAGTGACGCCTGTGAGCTGAGGATGACACGGTGGTCGGTCGGTCCCGTCGGTACCGTTGGGGCCTTAATAGCCTGTTCGGGCCGAGTTTAGTTTAGTTACAGTAATAGGTAGAGCGATACATGATAAAAGTTTGTGTATATAATTTATAAATTTTTCGTTCTAACTCACTGAGCTACAATGAAATGAAATCCTCTGTCACGTGAAAACGATACCTTTTCAATCTAGCGCTGATACGGTATAAGGCCACCCGATCGCCTCGCCATACTGCCACTAGCATGGCAGTTTCTTTACGAACCGCTCAAATCAAAATCAAATGACTCCAAGCACTATGGGGCTTAACATCTGAGGTCAGCAGCCCCTAGACTTAGAACTACCTAAACCTACCTAAGGACATCGCACATATCCATGCCCGAGGCAGGTTTCGAACCTGCAACCATAACAGCAGCGCGGTTCCGGACTGAAGCACCTAGAACCGCTCTTCCACAGCGGCCTGCTATGAACTGTTCATTTTACGTACAAACATCCCCTGAAAATTTACGCCTATGATAAGTATAACATCTGGAGCGCTTCAGAGTCAGATAATACTGGTAACTGAGGCAGGACTGCACATCCATTGTTGGGAATGAGCTTTCGATAAGCCACAAAATTTCGGCTGGAACATTCTACTGTGCAAGTCGCCATTTGAGTAACATCTGTAGTCCTATGGTGGGTTGTGCCATTTTCTTCTCTAGAGACTTCCGTCAAATATAACCATCAGCAAACTGTCAACTTATCTTAAACTAACAATTAACATAACATGTCAACATAATTACAAAACTAATTAAAATAAATGAAAAATCACAAAAGTGAGTGCAGTATTGCAAGTGTTCCTCAAAAAGTGATGCACGGCATTTTTTCCAACAATTCTTTATTAAACATCATGAGGAATAAACACACGAGAGAGTGGTTTCTCATCTACACACCCTGTTTTCCACACAATCTCCATCCCATTCTATGGCCTTCCTCCAGGGTGAAGCAAGGGCGTGTACGCCCTGTTGGTACCAATCTTTGTCCTCAAAATGTATTCCACGAATGGCAACCTTTAATGGCTCAAACAAGTGGAAGTCCGAGATGTTCGGATAGCTCTAAGCACTATGGGATTTAACGTCTGAGGTCATCACTCCCCTAGACTCAAAACTAAGTAAACCTAACTAACCTAAGGACATCACACACATCCATGCACGAGGCAGGATTACAACCTGCAAACGTAGCAACCGCGTGGTTCCGGACTGAGGCGCCTAGAGCAGGTCGACCACCGCGGCCGGCAGTCCGAGAGGGCTAGGCCATGTGTGGCAGGCGTGACAGCCGTGGAAGGTCTCCCCGACCGCTGCAAATCGTGGAGCTCCGCCTAACCGCCTTCTGGTGACCTCACCCTCCGTGCCCAGCCTAACTGCATTTCTGTCGACAGCAGATGCTCCACAGACTTTGCACAAGCGTTTGTGAATATTCCGCACGGTTTGTTTCTCTGCAGTGAAATTGATGACGGCACGTAGCTTGTAACGTACATCAGCTGCTATTTTGAAACTGTCCTGCAGCTACGGAAACATGGCACGTTCATTCAGGAGACTTCAAGTAATACATATGTAACGTTTCACATTCGTAGCATTTTTTTCGGCTGAGATAGAAAGTGTGGAGCATTACTTTCTGGGCAACTCTCGTAGCAAAAAATTAAACTTAAAATTAGAACACTCTTGAAAGTTTGGGAATTACCAGGATCGACATCTTGCCAGTATTCATATCGATAACAGGCAAAAATCATTAAGACTTTCTCTTTCCGGCATGAATGAACCACCTACATGCATTATACCGTTTGTGCAGAACCCTCGTTTCTCCTTTCACTTGAACTCAATCAACCTAGTTTAAATGAAAGAGGTCACTCGCAGTATCGTAGTGAACTATCTCCCTAACTGACAACCGGGGAAGTGTCAACATGTTTCCAGCGATTCGGAAGCCATTAGTGTTAAAATTTGGATAGTGAGCCGAGGATTTGGATTCAGGAAATCGAAGTTCAAGGCAGCTTGAGATGATGAATGAGAAATCTATACTGAGGCATGTGTGTGGATAGTGGTTACATTTCTGCAGTCTTGTAACCACAGTGGACTTTTTCAATGGGGTTACATGATGTTACTTACTTACTTATTCCGTCCGAATATGTCTCTGGAAGGCCCACGAGTACAGACCGACCACCGTGTCGTTCTCAGCCAATAGGCGTCACTGGATGTCGGTAAGTAGGGACTTCTGGTCAGAACACCGCTCTCCCGCCCCTTGACAGTTTTTGTGACCAGAGCCACTACATCACAATCAAGTAGCTCCTCAACTGGACTCACGAGGGCAGAGTGCATCCTGCTTGCCATCAGCGCTGGCAGGCAGGACAGTGATCCATCCAAGTGCTAACGAAGGCTGACAGTGCTTCACTTCGGTGACCTGACGGGAACCAGTGTTACCACTGCGGTAAAGCCATTGGCTAAAGATGTTAGTGAACGAAAACCCAATAAAAACTGTAAAGGAACTGGTTGGTATGACCCTCACTATCAGCCTCACTGTGCAAAAGCGATCAGAAACATTTGAAACAGTAAAGTTGAATACACTGTTGGCCAATGAAATTGCGACACCGTGAAGTCGGCTTGAGATCAACGTCAATTTGTCACAGAGTATACCACATGCTTCGATATGAAAATTAGCAACTCAGAGAAAGCACTAAATGTACTTTACAGTTTACTCAGTGGGTTTCTCATTCATAAATAACATTTGACACGCTTTTTTTTGTGAGAAGATCTTGTAGGAAGCAGAAAGGTCTACCAGCGGCAGAAATAGAATTTAAATGTTTATTTTTTATTTTTTGGGAGGGGGGGGGGGGGGGGGGGGAAGGTTGCGTTATATCTCGTTAAAGAAGGAGAAGCGACAGTCAGAAGTTGTCAGAATTCTACAGTGGAAGGTACGTGGCCCACCGAGATTGCAATTGACCTTTCAGCGTCACTGTTGCTCACCTTCTCCAAGACCCCTGAACGTCACACGAATAACAAATCGAAGTGGCCAGGAAGGGTATACTCAACGCCATGAAGGATCTCAGCCGCCCCACGCGACTAGCGTCAGAGGGGACAGACAAATTTTTCAAATGACCACGCAGGATCACGCAGCCACGTCAGATACCTTGAGGCTGGAAATGAGGTTGTTTGCAGCGTGACAAATATCTACAATTATGGTGCATAGAGGTCTGCATCACAAGACTGACAGCACAGTGAGGAATGTCATGGCTTCCCTTGCAGTGAAATCAGAGAGAAGCACATGGTCTTTATTTCCTGTAACAACAGCACCAGAAGTGGTAGAACAATGGACATTTCATATGAGGAAGCACCGAGGAGAACGGTCTTTTGTAGACTGCATACGTCCTCGTCTTGAGCGCACATGACCAGCTGTGTAGGTATGAGGTACGATTGGACAGCAAATAGTACGTTCTGTTTCGAACAGTCGCTAATTTTAGACAAGAAACGTCGCATTTCAGACGTGTTGCGGTTAGTAGCTGTACCATATCTTTGAGGTCTCCATGGCGTTGTATTTGAACGAGATAAAACAAGACCGCAAGTTCAATATGCTTTCCTGGCCTCCTTCGATATCTGGCCTGGCCAGCAAGTTCTCTGTATCTCGCACCCAACGAAAACACTTGGTCGTACGTCACTGAAAGCTTAGTATGCCAACCCTCGCTAGGCACTACGATTGACAAACGCCGGCATACAGTTCAAGCAGCATGGAATGCCATATTGATAGCTGTCATCAAATCTCAGTTCGACTCGATGCCCAGCCTTCGTTGCTGCCAGAGGTGGCTTATTTTTTAATCTTGCATACCCAGTATCACCTACGAAGTTAATTATGCACTCTTTCTGCTACATTGCATATGCAGAACCAGCATATTATCGTTATTTATGGTTCTTTTTGGTGTTTCAGTTTTAATGGCCAGCTGTGTACTATGTTCTACAGTAATGCAAGCATTTCCCTTCGTTAGTTCCCTAATAAGCTTAGGCTCCTTTATCACCTATATAATTTTGACCCTAAAATTTTGAGACACACTGCACGCAGGTTACCTCTCGGTGGTGAAGTGTGAGAATGTGCTTAGTGCGATCCGATTGTCAACAACAAAGGAAGATGTAAGCTTCTACTGTTATACTGGTCATCAGAGACCTAACAGAGGAGCTGACACCCACCCTGCTATATGATTATCGCCAGGAGAAAGATTACCACAGCCGGCCGGTGTGGCCGAGCTGTTCTAGGCGCTTCAGTCTGGAACCGCGCGACCGCTTCGGTCGCAGGTTCGAATCCTGCTTCGGTCATGGATGTGTGTGATGTCCTTAGGTTAGTTAGATTTAAGTAGTTCTAACTTCTAGGGGACTGATGACCTCAGATGTTAAGTCCCATGGTGCTCAGAGCCATTTGAACCATTTGAAAAGATTACCACAATATATAAATGCGGATTACAGGACAATTTACACAGCAGAAGAAACGTAACCCCTTTATAGGGCAACCTGCGTTGGATAATGCAGCGTTGTTGCAAACGAAGTGGTGCAGGTTTTGCCTGATGAGGTCACTGACATCTGAAAAACTTTTCCTGTAATCGTCAATCCGGGTATTGGTTGAAAGCAGTTAATTTGGCAGGAGATATCCACTTTTAACGTTTTGCTAGTTCCATCTTTATTTCTCCATACGTCTTACACCCCACATCTTTCACGATTTTTTGTTTATACTTTAGTCAGGATCTTCCTTAAGTTCTCTTTATTGTGTTGTGGAGTCCCTCATCTCTCATTACAAAGCCAGTAAGTCACTATCTCAATGTGACAAATGGGTTCCACAAGAGTCTCCTCTCATTCCCTCTTTTAAGGACCTCTTGGTTTGTAACCATGTCAGTCCATCTTTCGGCATGAGCCTATAATACAAAATCCTGAAAAAGCTGTGTTTCTTATATCTGTTCTCAAAGTCTAGGTTTCACAGTGGTAACATATCACATTTCAAAGACAGGTAAAGAAATCTTTTCCTGATTTCGAGGTCAGTGGCTTTTTAAGTTAAGATCATCCTGTTCTGGCTGAAAGCTGTATTTTTCTTGAGCAATCCTACTTGTGACTTCTACTATCACCGTCCAGCTCATATTGATCTTACTTCATAAATAATTAAATAAATCAGATTGCTCAAGTAACTTGTTATCTACGTAAATTCGGACTTGGTTTTCCCTGCCATCACTTCTGTTATGGACTTTAGAACAGTTAGAACTTCAGTCTGGGAAGCGTGGGGCAATGAATGATAGGAATTCTCAAAAAGTAAGGGGCGTCTGGATATAAATATACACTTCGCTATTACTATCTTATAGGTATGACAAATGCCGATCTTGAAGGCTCTTCGCAACCATCACTGCGCACCAGAGCTTCAGTCCCGTCTTTTTCGAGGAAATCTGCGCTGCATTGGTCTTACACCGTCCTTGTTGTGTGTATATTATGGAAACCAGCCTTGTCGTCTTCAAAAACACAATGAAGGATTCCACGGTTAGTGAATTATATGCCAATTTTGCCTCTCAAAATGTCTCCGGCAGATGGGGCGAAACGTTGAAAAGTAGGTTTTTAAATTTTGTTTCCATTAATTTAATTTTCTTTGAATTATTTATTTATTTATTTCATCGATCACGACCCGTCAGTCTCTAACTTTTAACCGAAGGTTTTCTTCAGTGTATGTTTCACAGGCTCCGCACCTAGTATAAGATAGCAGATGACATGTTTATAAAGAATGTAGAGACTTGCTGCTGAGTTATATTAATTTTTTTTTGTCTTTCACTACATACCTTCCACTATTAAGCGATCCGCAGTTCAATTGGATGACTTTATTTTCATTATATGGTGGTGTTTTTTATTTTTTTATTTTATTTTTTTATTTTTTATTTTATTTTTTTATTTTTTTATTTTTATTTTTATTTATTTTTTATTTTTATTTTTATTTATTTATTTATTTTTTGCTGTCGTTCGGCCTGCTATAGACCACGAAGATTTTTATCTCTTCCGTGATTGTGTTTTCCTCTTTTTCCAGTAGATTTTCATTTTGGCTTCTTTTCTCTGTTTTGACCATTTGCAGACAGGACATGGAACTGGCGTAGTAAGCGAAATAAAATTTTTAATAATTCTTACTTTTTCTCTGAAAGCTTCTCGAACCTGAGTGTCATCAAATGAAATTTCAGCTTCTTGTACATCCTTAATAACTTGGCTTGCCCATTTTGAAATAATTTTGTTTTTGAAACTGCTGAATGTATGCGATGAGTAAGTCTTTGCGGGTTCATTCTCTCCAGATAACCAAAAAACATCATTCTCCGCTTCCTCATGCTGGTAACAATGTCTTCTGTATGTCCGTATAATTCACACTTGTCCTTCGGTGGAATTCTCATTTTTCTTTGATAGGGCCAAGGATTTTCCTCAAAATTTTCCAGTGTTTTATTTCAAATTTTCGTAGTGGTCATTTCTTCGTCATGTTTAAACATTCTGATGCATAAAAACCTGATGGTCTAATTAAGGTGTTATAATGACAGTTTTAGGTTTAAAGACAGGCTTTTGCTTTTGCATAAGTCTTTGTACAGATGAAAAGCACTCTGTAATTTAGAGCACCTACTTTCTACAGCTGCATTTTCTGAACCGTCAGGTGTAATTATTTCTCCAAGATATTTAAATTTCTTCGACTGCTTGATTTTCTCTTGTTGTATTTCAATATGAGGAGGAGTGTGTTTGATGTTTGTGATGAATTCAGTTTTGTTAAATGTTGTTTTTAGGCTAGTCTTAGCAGCAGTTGATTGTAGGCTGAACACTTAAACCTTAGCTTCGTCAATATTATTTGCAATGAGTGCCAGATCTTCAGCAAAAGCCAAACATTTTCCACTGAGGGCATTTCTTTTGTGTCCAATTTGAAACCTATAACCTGGCGGTACGGTTGTTTCCCATTCTCTACTTTTCAGGACACAGTTGAAAAGCAATGGAGACAGCAGGTCACCTTGTCTCACCCCTGTAAGGATTTCAAATGGTTCTGATAGTTCACCTCTGAACTTGACCTTTGACGCTGTGTTATTTAAAGTGGCGCTTATCAGATTGATTGTTTTCCTATCTAGACCAAATTCGGCAAGGGTGTTCTTTATTGTTTCTCGATCAATTGAGTCATGTGCTTTTTTAAAGTCGACAAAGGTCACAACAAATGTTTTTAATCTTGATTTGGCGTATAACAGATTTCAGGTTACGGAACTGCACAGCACAGGATGTTGATGTCCTGAAACCAGCTTGATATTCACGCAGTTGTTGATCTAAGACCGACTCTGTTTGCAACAGTCTGGAAAAGATCTTGTATGTCATTGGTAGCAAAGCGATTCCTCGGTAATTATTCAGATTTCATTATATGTATTTATGTAATAGCAGATTGCATAGCATAGATTCCTAGTTACTTATATATTGTCTAGACGGATTGACATACGTATAATATTAACGCAATAATCAGTTTGTTATGACATTAACTTGCCCGCTTTGGAGCTACAATGTCATATGTTTACAAAGCATCAATACTACTAAAAAAAATCATTGAAATATTGGAAAAGGAGAAGAGATAAATTCAAAGCACAGTGTACAGTCAAAAATGACGCTCAGCGAAATAGAGTCTTATCGTTGTTGCTCATACAGATACTCTGGAAATCCGGCCGTGGTGACCGAGCGGTTCTAGGCGCTAAAGTCTGGAACTGCGCGACCGCTACCGTCGCAGGTTCGAATCCTGCCTCGGGCATGGATGTGTGTGATGTCCTTAGGTTAGTTAGGTTTAAGTAGTTCTAAGTTCTTGGGGACCGGTGACCTCAGATGTTAAGTCCCATAGTGCTCAGGGCCATTTCAACAATTTTTTACTCTGGAAACGTATGTCGGAGCGTCAATTCAGTATGTATGAGAATGTCATAATTTACTGAAAAATATCGAAAATAAAACTTAACAAAAGAGTACATATCAAATACAAAAACTGCTACCGAATAATGACTTATAAATTCATAGCACCTACGATCGCCCTAAACATAGACTACTACAAGCATACAGCAACCACAGATATCCGCACAACCTAATTACATTTATATCACCTGCATAACAGTGCTCATCATAGACCGTAGATAACATAAACCGGGCATGTCCCAATCTCTGCCGGGTTGAAGTTTGAAACCAACATCTTAGTCACGTGAGTCGGGGCAGCAAGCTAAACTCTCTGAAGCAAGCCGAATCTATGGCATTACGAGCTATGCGAAATTCAGCTGTCATTTTTTCTCATTTCTACCTGAAATCAGGTTGATTTTAACCATAAAGTGACTAGTCTTATTGCTATTATACGTCATGTAGCAGTACAATAAAACTAATTTATCCGAAATTTCTAATATTAATGCGACGGTTATCGTTAATACACGTGACCATTTGAAAAGTATTGACAATTCTTTCCACAATTACAAAGAATTACAGCCCTTTAGTGAATACCTGTTTTTGTTACACTGTCCGTCTTAATTTATCGCTTCCACAGGAGTAAAAGACCAACTATCGGTTTGGCAGACAGCATTAGTTTTCTGACGATTCCTCAATAACATGTTTGGAATGTTTAATTAAACCTTTATAAGAAATGAAATCAATGTATAACCATAATGAGCATTTTTTCCCAAAATAGGCGTTTATGTTTTACGACGTTTGCTAAATCCAGTACAGATACCAAAGCAATCGATATAATATATCAGGAAACGTTGATTATAGATCATTCCTGTTGTGAGTTAGATATTAACGTTCTGTCATTTTAAAATGTTAGTCTTTGATCGAGTTTTACATCTAAGGTCCGAGAGACGTCCTAATTGTCAACTCTTGGCAGTATTTCCGCAAGGGTTTTGAAGCAGTTTATTTCCACAACGGTGATTTTCGCCAGTTTATCTAATCTCCATGATACAAAACAAGACTTATCTGAGCATATGGGAAGGTCATTACGTCTTTTAGTGCAAAGCACAACATTTGCTCTGTTATAAAACTGTCATAAATTGTGCACTATAGGTGCGTAATGACATGACACATACTCGGCTTCGTGCCCCGAGTCACGTGACTTAGATGTTGCCTTCATTTAAATTGACGTCATGCGCAGTCCATGTTATCTACGATGTATGGTGCTTATTTCGTAAACTATGACATCGTTGTTCAAAAACTGTCGAATTACTGTCGTAAAAAGTTAATTACTGTCTTTATTCAACAAATATAGAACGGCCATCAAAGTACTGTTGCCAAAGATTGATATGTATGTTAGTCCAAATGCACAGTGTATACATAAGTAGCAAAACATGCTCAACGTTCTGATATAACATAATGACGTATAATGAGAATAATTCACCCATATTGTATTTCAGGTCACTCGATAATGTCAATTCAGCTGAAACAGTTCAGTGGTGAAAGTGAAATAAGGAAAAATTGACATCACACAGTATCGAGCCTGGATATTCATTATAAATATCTTCTTCAGTTGCGTAAACTGATGTGATTCTACAGAATCATTACAGAGACATTCTACAAGTCAACTTTCTCCTACCTTCTTCAGTGACGTCATTAGATTCGAAGAACTATTAGTTATCCAGGGCACTGTACGTATTTGCAGACAACTTGGAAATCTGTTTTAAAAGTGGGGTTATTAGGGAAGAGTTTACATTATAAAATGAATAAAATGTACTCGATTTCCAAGAGTCGGCACTTCAAATGAAACTATCGGCCTTAACTGGACTGTGGATGTATTTATTTAGTTGTGGAAGAGCACAGGTCCTTTGAAATTAACAACCATAATTCATGACTTGAACGATCACTTGTAGGTAGTGGTACGTTAATTGATAAAATCTTTTAGAACCGGTAACAAACTAATTCACAGTACATTTTATTACAATTACTGATATCAGAAACTATCATTGCAACGTTTACATTATATATATATATATATATATATATATATATATATATATATATATATATATATATGGCTTGTGAGTCTGCTACCTGGTTTGATGCAGACCGCCACGAATTCTTCTCCTTGCCAGCCCTTACATATCAGAGTAGCACTTGCAACCAACGTCCTCAATTATTTGCTCAATGTATGCAAGTTTCTGTTTTCCTCTACAGTTTTTACCGTCTAGAGCTCCCTTTAGTACTATGGAAGTTACTCCCTGACGTCTAAACACGCCCTGGCATCCTGTCCCTTCTTGTCAGTGTTTTCCATATATTCCTTTCCTTGCCGATTCTACGGAGAATCTCCTGATGCCTTATCTGATCAATCCAGATAATTTTCAACATTCTTCTGTATCACCACGTCTCAAATGCCTCGAATCTCTTGCTTTCGGGTTTTAGCGCAGACCATGTTTCAATACCACACAATGCTCTGCTTCAAACGTACTGTCTTAGGAATTTCTGCTTCCTATAATCAGTTATGTTCCGCACTATATACCACTCACTATTTTCCCCTAATTTTCAGTGGTAAAATAGCAGAACTGTCCGCAAAAGGCAATGGACACTTGGTACGTGATTGTGGAAACAAACATGTAGCGACCTCGAGGTGGCAGTGGCAGGTGTGGGATCTCTACGCTTCACTACAAACGCACGGGAAGCTGCAGTTCTGCGAGACAGCAGGCGACATTGCTGTCGCCGCAGGCCGTCACAGCTTAGGTCAGCAGCTGACAGCTGTCTGCGCGTTTGACAGTGGACAGCAGACGATGGCGTCAGCATTGTGCAGGGGCCACACTTAGTACTCAGGCCTCAGCGCCGACCATATAGGAGTGCCTAAATTTAATATGGGACTCCACTGAAGGGCTGTACGTGCTCAGATTTACTGTCATTCTCTTGTGCTTATCCAGAAAGTTTACTTAGCGTAAACTATTATATTCTTAATGGTCATACATTCAAACGCTAACGATTTCTAACGCTATCGATTTCTAATGCGCTGAACATCGTCAGGGTATGAGGAAGGAAGGCAGCGCTAGTGAGACGAGTAAAGTACTGATTTTTTTCCAGTGGCTTAGCTATGGTGAGCCCCACAGAGTGCCTAACGTATGCCTTGAGGAACTGAGAAAGACATTGCACCATGTACCTACATAATGTTCTTGTTGTTGTCTTCAGTCCTGAGACTGGTTTGATGCGGCTCTCCATGCTACTCTATCCTGTGCAAACTTCATCTCCCAGTACTTACTGCAACCTACATCCTTCTTAATCTGCTTAGTGTATTCAGCTCTTGGTCTCCCTCTACGATTTTTACCCTCCATGCTGCCCTCCAGTGCTAAATTTGTGATCCCTTGATACCTCAGAAAATGTCCTACCAACTGGTCCCTTCTTCTTGTCAAGTTGTGCCACAAATTCCTCTTCTCCCCGATTCTATTGAACACCTCCTCTTTAGTTATGTGATCTACCCATCTAATCTTCAGCATTCTTCTGTAGCACCACATTTCGAAAGCTTCTACTCTCTTCTTGTCTAAACTATTTATCGTCCCTGTTTCACTTCCATACATGACTACACTCCATACAAATACTTTCAGAAACGACTTCCTGACACTTAAATCTATACTCGATGTTAACAAATTTCTCTTCTTCAGAAACGCTTTCCTTGCCATTGCCAGTCTACATTTTATATCATCTCTACTTCGACTATCATCTGTTATTTTGCTCCCTTCTCTGCCTCGTGATGACTGGGTGTTGTGTGATGTCCTTAGGTTAGTTAGGTTTAAGTAGTTTTAAGTTCTATGGGACTGATGACCATAGATGTTAAGTCCCATAGTGCTCAGAGCCATTTGAACCATTTTTGCTCTCCAAATAGCAAAACTCCTTTACTACTTTAAGTGTCTCATTTCCTAACCTAATTCCCTCAGCATTACCCGACTTAATTCGACTACATTCCATTATCCTCGTTTTGCTTTTGTTGAACCTACATAAAATTAAATGTTTAATTATTGTTTAATACTAAGTGAAGGATAAATATTGTCAACATAGTACATTAATTTCCCTCTAAAATCCAATTTTTGTAAAATTTTATCAGGTGATAAAGCTAGAAAGTGCTACTCTTGATATTAGATGCACTTTATGATAAAAACACGTGGTAGAAGTTTTCAGGAAGCAACCTCTTCCACTTTTTGCCTTATTCCACTGTTTTAGAAATCGTAAAAGAGCATAATATTAATTTTCTACTTATGGAATTAGGTTCAACTTATCATGAAAAAAATTGATCGTAGAAGTTTCCATGAAGCTAACTTACCTGCTTTTGGAATTATTAACAAAAAAATCAATTTTCTTACCTGAATTAAGCAACTTCTATAATTAAGCTGCAAAGCCAAAATGACAGCAATATTTTATTAAATGTAATAATGAAAAGGTTCCAAGTTTTAAGGTAATATTGTGACTTTTTAAGGGAACAGGAAACATAGTCCGTTCAGAGGCCACCATCTACCCTCAGTTCCGTTAAAAAAATTATGGAGTTCCTAATTTAAGAGGTATCAAGCTAAGAATTTTATAGGACATAAAGCGCATACTTATTTAGAGAAAAATATGGATCTTTATTGTCTAACAACGATATAAATTATTTTGTAGTCATAAAGGCAATTGACTGGGCGCTGTTGCCAGAAGCGATTTTTGAGCAAGTGATTCCTTCGCTGTCCCATCGAGCTTAAGTGAAGACTAGCGTGTGCGCACGACAGCGGTTATTCGATCGTTGTCAGTCATACGGAAATGTGCTTCGCTTCTCGTGGTTCTGCTCGCGTCTGATTAGGCATTGGATGGCGTTAAAGGTGACTGACATTACTGTGTTTCGGTGAATGATATACCGTGTATATCTTGTTTAACTGCGTAAAAGTGAACTAACTTTGGTTAAGAATTTATCTGGAAAGCCGGTGTTTCGTTCTTACTGTTCTGCTTTATGTGCCGCTCTCTCTATTGTAGAAAACCACATGAAAATCGTCTGAAATTACTTTCCACTTTGAAGACGAGCAATTAACTTTAAGTAATTAGGAACGAAGAGTTAAAGTCGTCTCCGAACTGTTTCGAGGGCTGAGAACGCTAGGAGAGCTTCAATGATTTTAGAACTTATTCTTTTGTATGTGAATACTGATAGTAACATACTATTTCGTCGTGCTTCGTGACTCGTTTGTCTGCATTATTCTTAGAGTCAGAACGTTTTATTTGAGTTTCGGCGACCTGACTTGCAGACATGTGGATAGAAGATTATTGAACAGCACGTTTCACATCGCTTTCTGGCTGTCCACACTAACAGTTCTCAGGCACTTGTGCAGCAGCTGTGGCATCCAAAAACTGCACAAGATTATCCAACACTTCAACTTAGATAAACTATACAGCAACGAAACATCTTATTATTACCAGCCCCCCACAACGGTCTATAGGAGAAGGAACAGAGAATCACAACAGATCTAGTGCTTACTTAAAGGACCGTCTTATATTGGATGTGTTGACAGTCAGCACGGGGTGTCTCAACACACGTGAATTTCATCATCTGAGTACTAGATATGTTTAATTTTAATTTTTTGTTATTTTCTTGGCTTAAGATTTCTGACTGGTTTGATTCGATCTGCAACGATTTCCTCTATTACCATCCCAGGCTAGGGTTTACACTCAACCCTCTTAATATCTCTAGTAGGTATTTCAATCTCTGTAGCTATCCAGTTTTTATCCTCTAATACTACTGGTGTATTTACACATGTCCGAGCACCATGTCATTTCTTAAAATCAGTCTTTTGCACGTATTCTTTACCTAGCCAGTTCTGCGGAGAACCATATCAGATGATTTAATTTTTACCGTTTTTGTCCAAAACCACATCTCAAATGCTTCTTTTGTTTTCTGGTTTTCCCTAAGCCCACAATTCACTTCCACACAGTGGTGCTTTCCTCCAGACGCCTAATCTCAGAAATTTGTTTCCTTATTGTGTTCTTTCGTCGTCCTCCTTGAATCGTTTTACTTCCTAGTTATCAGAATTTCTTGACATTGTACGCTATGTGATCCCGAGTTTTGATGTTAACTTACGCTCCTTAATGCTTTCGTTTTCTTTACTTATACTTCGTATTCTGTGTTCAATAGAATTCGTTAAATTCTACGGATCCTGTAATTGTTCCTCATTTTCTCAGAGGATGCCAATGTCAGCAGCGAATGGGTAGGGGTAGACGGTAATTGGTAACGGATTATGGGTAGTTAGAGGGTAACAGGCACAGTTTGCCTTTTACTGATCACCTGTTTACCTGTAGTTTGCACCTAGAGGTCCTGGTTTCATAACCCTGTGAGGACGTATTTAGCATGACATCATCAATTACCTTGAAACCTCATGACACCATGTGAAGTCAATGACCTCGAGCGTATCGTTTACAGTCTGCCATTTACGGTTTACCGCTTACCATTTAGCATTTACCGTTCACGTAATGACCACTTCACCCATTCACCAGTTTGTGCTTTTAATGTAGTGAATTTATAAAGATGACGTCCAGTGCAACACTAGTGGGATCCATTATTGAGCCGTCTGGGATCATCATCAAGTTAGATAAAAAGATTCCGGGCGGGAAGGAGCACCTGGTCCCCGGCACGAATCCGCGCGTTGGATTTGTGTCGAGGTCCGGTGAACCGGGCAGTCTGTGGATGGTTTTTAGCCGGTTTTCCATCTGCGTCGGCAAATGTGGTCTGGTTCCCCTTATTCCGCCTCAGTTACACTATGTCGGCGATTGCTGCGCAAACAAGTTCTCCATGTACGCGTACACTACAATAACTCCACGACGTGCAAACGTAGGGGTTACCATCGTTTGGTGTGAGACGTTCCCTGGGAAGAGGGGGAGGGGTGGGGTCCACCGGGGGCCGAACAGCACAATAACCCTGCGTTCGGAGTGGGGCGGCGGAGGGGTGAAGTGGACTGCCGTAGTCGCCGTGGGGTTGTGGACCACTGCGGCTGCGGCGGGGACAGAGCCTCTCCGCCGTTTCTACGCCCCTGGTTAACATACAATACAATACAGTACAATACAATAGATCAAAAGAACCCGCAAAGCAGTTCAAATGTGTCCGCTCTAGATTTGTTATTGATAATTTCGATAGACGTGAGTATAACGGAGATGCTTCGTGAACTCAAATAGAAATCCCGTCAGAAAATTTAGAGAGCCGGCATAAGATGTTCATCGCAGAACGGTTCTATGGCCTCCAATATAAGAATCATAAATCAAAAAAAGAAAAAGATAGTACGAAAGATTCCACAACGGGCTAGTCGTTTTCCCTTTGTGTTATTTTGAAATAAGCATACTTACAGCAAGTAATAAGTAACAAAACCTTTTACCTTACCATCGCCGATGGGGATATTGCGAACGAACTTGTATTATTAATTGAGAAAGAATAACTTGCCTAAGGATGCCACTAAATGCTTTTCATTTCATTATACCATGATAGATCTCGAGGATTCCAGTCTGATCATCGAATCTTCCTGATAAATATGCATCAAATCGATGTTAGATGTGTTCATGGAACCGTGTCTTACTGACACAAACCGTCTCCCGATAAAGTGCTCTCAAACCGGGGCCAACGGCACTATTGACAAAGCCAAACACCCGTTGGTAATGGTTTGACCGTTCACGTGTTGGAAGGATAGTTGATATCAATAGGACATGGTCCTAAGTTGATCACACTTCAAAGTGCTTCGACTTATACGTATCATGTACATTTGGTGATGAGGTACGGGGCATCAAAGTCGATCGTGGTATAATAAAATGACGAGCATTTAATTACAACCTGTGGCAATTTATTTCTTCCTCATGATTATCTAAAAAACTGTATCGAACTTGGAGTGTAGCAGAGTGTTAAATTAATCAGCTCAAACAGGAACAGAGAAGAAGCACTGTAGCGGCAAACTGCCATCTGATTTGCGTGAGGTTTGCCTCGTTGCGCGTTACAAGAGCGCTGATGTGAACACTGCCAACAGCGGACTCGCCACTCGGCTCACGGCGAAATGATGTAAACAGAGCTAGCCGCTGGGGCTCTCTGCCGCACACCCCGCCAATTTACATAAACTGAAATACGGCTTGCATCCGCCAGCACGTGATGCGCAAATAAAGAATGGAGGTCCCTGAGGACAAAAATGGTTTTTTAACTCTCTCTTCCCACACACTCTTTTTCGTTTTTCTCTTTTTTTGGGAAGGTTTGTTGTCAGTTGGTGTTCTGCACGAGAAAGAGGGCGTGGTAGGGGGTTGGTAAAGGAAAAGAAATAGCGTGGTCCGGGGGCGCACCGACGGCCATCAATTGGTCAGGGCCCATCGGCTCTCAGATTCGGGCTCGGCGTGTACACACACTAGGTGAGGCCCGTTATTAATACCCGGGGGACGCCGCCGGACGTGGGAGCCGCAGCGCCCCCAGATTTATGTTGCGTGCGATATTTATTGCGGCAAGACAATGGCGGATCGGAGGCCTCTGTTTTTACCCGCCACTGCCGCAGCCCGCAGGTTAATTTATTTTCGCTGTCGGCGCAGCGAGCCATCGCCGTGCACCGCCGCCTCTCGTCTGCGGTTCGCGAACGTCTCTCGCCACAGCTGCTGGACTCGCCGATCTACTGTGTTCTTCACTCCCCCAGCCGACTATTTGGAGAACTGTTGCTAGCTCTCCCGACATTTGCACAATGTACTGATTTTTAAGAGTCTCATACCCCGACTTTCCCGTTTCTGTGCACTGTTTACAATATGGAGTACAAGGGTCGATCAATAAGCACTACAACACTTTTTTTCTGAGCGCTGGTTGGTTTTATTCAGAATTCCAATACACTATATTATTCCCCATCCTTTTGGCTACAAAACCCTATTTTTCGACTATCCGTTCAATGGGACTGCCTTCCGCCATCTTACTGGGAGGACCTGTATGCTCTCACGGCGCCACTTTAATGGTCGATGTCGGAGCCAACAACTTGCTGCAACAATAATTTCCCCACCATCCACATATTGCTTCCTGTGAAGTGCATCCTTCTTTGGGCCAATCAAATGGAAGTCATAAGGTGTGATATCCGGGCTGTGGGATGAATGAGGAAGAGCAGTCCAATGCAGTTATGTGACCTTATCTTGGATGCCCACACTTGCGTGAGGCCCTGTGTTGTCGTGGAGAAGGAGAAATTTGTTTGCATTTTTGTGGTCACGAAAAACTGAAGTCTTTTCACCAGTTTCCTGATGGCAGGACAGTACACTTCAGAGTTGGTTGTTGCACCATCATGGAGGACTTCAAATAGAATTGAAATGCCTGGGCTAGCAGGACAGACCGGATTAGGTTGTGGAAAAGGGCCAAAATACTTTGCTGTCAGTTGCACTCAACATACAAACTTTATTTATCAACACAAAATATTACAACAAGGATGCAAAACACTCAAAACTTTAGTCGACCTCCTGCGATTAACTTTAGGTCGGCTGAAGGCCACATTCAAAATCCAAGACACAAGGCCTAAGCAAGAAATTGAAAAAGAAGATTGTTCTGGAGGTTTCACCTAAGAATATTTTCTAAATCTTCCATCTAAACAGGCTGAAGGCCTTAGCAATTTAATTTTAGTGCAACTTGGCTGGAGGCCGCATATTAAGCAATATGAAGAGTTTCAATGAAAAGGCAGAAGGCCTTATCTTAAAACATTTCATGCAAAATTCGGCTGAAGGCCCCATACAAAAGCACAAAAACCTTATGCCTTAAGGGCAGGAAAAGTACATTAATTTAAGTGATATTGGTACTCGGCTGAAGGCCACACATCAACCAAATAACTAAAACCCAAACAGGGAAATTACTATGTAACACACAAAGAACGGGGCTCAGAAGTTTCCAAGGGTCAGCCTCGAATTGTAACACTAACGCCCGATCAGGTGAGACAGGCAGCCTGTCTAACGACTTCTTAATCTGAAGGCAACCCATCCGACAGGCAGCCGACCGGCCAATCAACAAAATCAGTTCCGCTCCACGCTACCAGCAAAACGCCGACAAGGTTTCAATACAACGACACACAGAGTATTGGCGCCCACAAAGACCAACACCACCTCAGCTGTCGAACTACATGCTGCGCTGGACAGCAACAACATGAAGAGGAAAATACACTGCCAAAAATTGCGTCAACGACCAGGGCAGGTAACCGGACGTCAATGGCCACAAGGCAGAAGAAACTGCCGGTCAAGTTCAATAACAGGGGATAAATTAAGTTAAACTCCACAGGAAGATGTCTGGACTCTTAGCTGATTTGAATACACACACGTTGTTGCTCGCAGGAACGTCCCACAAGGTACAACCAGGATCAAACGAAGAAATATAAACAGTTGAGGCTCGATAGTAGGTTAAGTGAGCACTCAACTTTCATGTCCAAGATTGGTGTGGGACGAACTTCGTAGCACTTGCAAGCAGCGGCTCACACTCCAACCAAGCATGCACACCGCCAGCTGCCCCTGCCGGAATACCAGCGACAGGGACTTCCTTGCTGCTCCACGCCAACCGACCGACTGCCCAGGCCCAGAAACGGTGAAAGGACCAAACATACGACGGCCGATGAGACGACCAACCAAACGACCAATGGTCGTCCCGCTCCAGTCTCCCTCCACCAGACAGTTCATATGTGTCACCAGCATTCGGCGAGCACTGGCTGTCCGCGCCTCACCGGCGCTCCGTCCCCGACTTCACTGCTGCTGCGTCCCGACTGCACTGCTCGTCCGTATCCATCTCACTGCCAGACACACGACGACCTGGAAATACTATCGGTCGCCCCAAATATGGTAAGACAGTGCACTTATCGATACGCGCTGCTGCTTCTGCTCATGGGCAAGAACGGAAGGAAGTTAGTGACACCAGTAAACGGAATGAGGAAACGAGGTGGCAGAACCGTAATAAAAGATGAAAAACAATAAATGGCATGAACACGAGCCGTGCACGGCTCAAATAACCCCTTCAGAGTCCCAGAAGATCGTCGCCATAACTTTACCAAGTGAAGGTGCGGCTTTGAACTTATTCTTCGGAGGAGAGGTGCCGTGGCACCGCCTCATGGGCTGCCGTTTGGTTCCGTTTCGAAGTGATGAACCCATGTTTCATCGCATGTGACGATGCTCGACAAAAAAATCTCACGGTCAGTCTCTTAAGGTTCAAAGAATTCTGCACAGATGGTCCTTCGTTGCTCTTTATAATCTTATGTGGCGAGACACCCAGCTGGCACATCTCTCAGTAGCCTAAGTAGTGTACGAGTGTGTCAGCACTACTATCAGAGACGTCCAGTTGAACAGCGGAGAGGTTTGATTGTGATCTGTCGGTCGCCTCGAATGAGAGTGTCAGTACGTTCCAACATTGCCTGGATCACAGCTCTGTGCAACCGGCTGGCACGTGGGTGAGCGTACAGGTGTGCGTGACCTTGTTGCCACTATGATTGTTGCCACTCACCGTGGTTTGGTTCACTGCTAAGTCTCCGCTGACATTCTGCAAGCGCTTATGAACATTTTCGATGTTCTGGTTTTCAGGCAAAAGAAACTCAATGATAGCTGTCTGCTTGAAACACACCTCGGTTACAGCTACGTAGAGCAGCGCCACCTATCGGAACTTCATGAAACTAAAGTGGCTACAAGCGGAATATTTCACTAAGTCACACAGCAAATTCCACATTTTTTCACCCAAAACACGTGTATCATTACTTATTGAACTCCTTTCTTACAATTAGATTTTAAAATATTTTCACCTAACAGCAAGATAGAAAAGAACAGAATGACATGAAGGATCATGATGAGAGAATGACAGAAAATAGATTGCCAAAACAAATAACAAATCGCTAGCCACCTGGAAAGAGAGAACTAGGTAGTCATCGTAAGAACTGATGACTATACAGTACCGCCACACGGTGTACGCACTGTTACAAACGGTATTTCGAATAAAGGTAAACTATAGTTTGGAATTTCGATTTTTGGGACCTTTCAGTATTCCTATACTGAATGATTTTAAGGCGACATTGTTCTAAGAAATTGACAGTTGAAGGCAATCGCCCTATGACCCAGTGACCTTAGATGTGGAATAGGGAAGCTTTTTCCTTTTATTTTTTATTTTTTTTTTGTTGCTACATTCTATCTTTTGTTGTGTGAGTGATCAATGTGAAATATTGTGTGTGACCTTGTTAAATCGTATCCAGTAATTTAGCACTCTTGCCCCACGTGAATCGGTCCGAATGCTGCGCTGCATAATGTGCCATGTGTCGTTGCATGCGCTAGCATCCCATGTAACTGTATTTTAACTTTTGTGTGTGTGTGTGTGTGTGTTTTACTCTTAATGAGAAAATAGATGCGAATTATTGCTAAATTCTTCGTTATTTCGTCTCACAGTGCCATTCCGCTCCCTAGTCAGGATCCTTAAAATCAGTCAGATTGCACCTCCTCTTAGCAATGTTTCCATGAGATCTACCCTGCTTATTGTATATCCAATATACGGATTTTTATTTTATTAAATCATCAAATGATCTGTGAGGTGGCGCCTTTTTATCAATTTAATTAATTAATATTTAAATCAATTTGGCCCACTAATCAGAAATTTTGTGTTTGGTACTTGTTGCAGTTATGCAAACGTAGCCCCTAGTTGCAGAGTCATTCTTGGCAGTTAGGGAATCAGTAAATAGATATTTTCCTTAGCCGATCTTACCTGTAACATGCAGAAGTAAACGACGACAGGCACCATACAGTGTTCCGCCCAGGATGTGGAAATGGTTTTAGTAAAATGTCACAACCAGTTTCGTAGCACTTGATAAGTAGCACTTGATATGTTTCTTTATGTTTCTTAAACAGTCATGGTGCAGCATATTAAATGCTAGCAGCCAATTCCCTCCGTTCATGGTCAAGCTTAAACCAAAAGAGCGCTAAAAGTGTTTCTCTATGATCAAACTGACTGGGACCGTGCCGCACATGCCGTAGACAAAATAGAAGAACCGCAGGACTTTACACTAGCGCCTTGGGGTCTTCTGTGATGTCTACGGTATGGTGCGGTGTGATCCCATTCAGGTAGATCATAGACCACCCCTTTTAGCGCTCTATGTTTAATCTTGATGATGAAGGGCAGAAACTGGCTCGTAACATTTTCTTTGCAGCGCCTTAACAAAGTAAAATAAAATAAAATAAAGAAACTCATCAAATGAAGATGCATCTCTACTGATGCGAAGCCGGTCTTGACTTTGTAATAAAAATATTTTAGCAGCCAGTGAGAAACATTTTATTCACGACATTACACTTTGACTGTGGTTGCCCAATCTTCAGTACAATTGTGGTGAGCTTTGTGGTAATTCATCCTTCATTCGTGGAATCAACAAGTGTCGAAATTCATCAAAGAGATCTGATAGTCAGAGTTTCCGAAGTATTATCCGATTACCCTTCCGACCTCGCTACAATCTAGCCAGTCGCCACTCTATTGTGCTTCAGCGCTCAGCTGCCCCGACCATTCCTATTGGGTTGCTTCCACCCAAGGCCGGAGTTACGCCTGCCTTTTCATTTCCACTGGCATTCCAACCTCTGCTAGTATAGGTGATCATTCATTACCTTTGATGCAATAAGCGTTAACAATTATTTACAAAGTTTACAGTATGTGACAATGTCAGTCTTCTTTAAATATTCAAATATTCGATGTAAAACCTATCAAATGATACCCAATTCCATTTGTAAACTACGGCAAAGTATGTAGATGAGTGCTTGTAAAGTGTGGAATTATAGCCTTCTTACAAGCTATGAAATTACTGATATGATTGTTTTCAAATGAGCTGTATTACCAGTGATTGTTTTCAAATGAGCTGTATTACCAGTTGTGGCCAGCGCTGTGAGCCGTCATAAACGTTCATCTACTTCAATAACGTCATTGTAATCTGTGTATTGTAAAGATCAACTGCTAATTTTTTGTTCTAAATATCGATAATGCAGGTACCACGTTCTACACCCAATAATTTGTTTCCATATGACTTTACTGAGTGTCTCAGTTCTCACAAAACGGCAGTTGGTACTGCTGTTGAGTGTTTGAATTTTCCTGTCAGTGTACAAACAGATGTTCTGCATCTTCCTCTCAGATCGATTGTGGGTGTATGCCCATGGAATTCAGACATAGCATTACATAAAATGGTGTTTACCTCATTGTTTCTGTATATATACGTATTATAATCTTTTAAAAGCCTCCTGCGAGCCCCATCATTCTGTTCCCTCATTTTATCATTAAACAGAGAATGGCACTGTGAATGCAGCAATTTCCACATTAATTTGTAAATTCATCGAATATCATGTCGGTTCCTTCATGTACCTGATAAATGTGTTTTAAATTCATATTATCTTGGTTGAACTGCTTTGGAATTCTAGAGTATGTCAACAAAAGACATCAGGCAAGTCAGAAATATCTCCATATTTGGATATTTGATATTGATTTTTCACGACACCATTATTAAACTGAAATACAGTATTGAGTTTTACTCCTTCAGGTAATGGGATACCACTGCTTGTGGTAAAATCCCATACTTAACACCATTAATATCTGAAAGTATCACCTGCAGTAGTTGATATTTCATTTGGAACGGAATTTTTGAAAATACATCTACATGATGAATTCTTCTCGGGTTATCGGCCGAGTTGTGGCGTCGTCTTGTCGCCAGAAGATGATTGGTACGAAAATCATCGAAACGTTGCGACAAGATGACGCCACCACTCTGCTGATAGCCCGGAAAGAATTCATCACTGGAATATGCCGAGAAAGACTGAAGACGCATAAAATACATCTACATGTCGAAGCTAATTCCATCTTTATGTGTTAGCAAGGATGTGAAGACATTCGCTCACCACAGTCAGATGGTCCTGCAATTATCGATAGTATACTGTCTGGTAATAGTAAAGCACTCATCTTGTTCTGTTTTTCTCCAGTTTTGTCAGACGAATCAGTTATCACAAAGTCCTTGTGAGGAACATGCTCATCCACCTACTCATAGTGCAGATTATACGATTATATCAGCATACAAGGGCTTTTGTAACAAAAACTATATTCAGATGTCATACCAAATCAGTGATTTTTGTAAGCTTTTACATTCAATTAGGCATATCAACACACTGAAATAAGAACACAGTTCTATCCTCACATCTTGTGTGCTCAATTCAGACATATTATAGTGTACTGACATGTAGTATGTGTCAATATACGGAGCTATATTGTCTTTAGTCTGATTGAGAGTTTGACTTTCAATCAGTCCATAAATTTTCATAAAAACTATACGAGTAGAGGCGAGCTCAATCTCTTATTGTCTTATTGAATTAATATCGAATTGCACAACTAGCTATCACAAATTCTGAAAGGTTTCTCCTGCACATGAATGGATTTTGTTTCAATGAAAATTAAATCGTAAGCATCCATCTTCTGATTGACTAATAACACTGTTGCATT
The DNA here is from genome assembly GCF_023897955.1 of Schistocerca gregaria. Classification (NCBI taxonomy): domain Eukaryota; kingdom Metazoa; phylum Arthropoda; class Insecta; order Orthoptera; family Acrididae; genus Schistocerca; species Schistocerca gregaria. The sequence continues at coordinate 431,224,937 of NC_064924.1, forward strand.
TCGAGTCATTAGAGTAAATATGCCTACAATAGCCACAGAATTATTATTCAACTGCCAACACTTTATTGGGAATAATATCATTTTACGGCCAGAATACAATGTGTTTGCAAAAATCACAGCTTGGTATAAATCATGATAAGACATCATTCCAGCAGCAACACACATTCTTTTGCTAGAATTGAATCTGTGTGGAGTAATGAATAATGGTATGTGCTCCTGTTGTGGCATCTTCATGAATGGATATTCCACCAGAAAGACCTCCTCGCTCGTATTTTACATTTGTGTGCTCAAGTATAGGACTGTAAAATCAGATCAGCAACATACACTCCTAGAAATGGAAAAAAGAACACATTGACACCGGTGTGTCAGACCCACCATACTTGCTCCGGACACTGCGAGAGAGCTGTACAAGCAATGATCACACGCACGGCACAGCGGACACACCAGGAACCGCGGTGTTGGCCGTCGAATGGCGCTAGCTGCGCAGCATTTGTGCACCGCCGCCGTCGGTGTCAGCCAGTTTGCCGTGGCATACGGAGCTCCATCGCAGTCTTTAACACTGGTAGCATGCCGCGACAGCGTGGACGTGAACCGGTGAACCGTATGTGCAGTTGACGGACTTTGAGCGAGGGCGTATAGTGGGCATGCGGGAGGCCGGGTGGACGTACCGCCGAATTGCTCAACACGGGGGGCGTGTGGTCTCCACAGTACATCGATGTTGTCGCCAGTGGTCGGCGGAAGGTGCACGTGCCCGTCGACCTGGGACCGAACCGCAGCGACGCACGGATGCACGCCAAGACCGTAGGATCTTACGCAGTGCCGTAGGGGACCGCGCCGCCACTTCCCAGCAAATTAGGGACACTGTTGCTCCTGGGGTATCGGCGAGGACCATTCGCAACCGTCTGCATGAAGCTGGGCTACGGTCCCGCACACCGTTAGGCCGTCTTCCGCTCACGCCCCAACATCGTGCAGCCCGCCTCCAGTGGTATCGCGACACGCGTGAATGGAGGGACGAATGGAGACGTGTCGTCTTCAGCGATGAGAGTCGCTTCTGCGTTGGTGCCAATGATGGTCGTATGCGTGTTTGGCGCCGTGCAGGTGAGCGCCACAATCAGGACTGCATACGACCGAGGCACACAGGGCCAACACCCGGCATCATGGTGTGGGGAACTTGCTGTTCCAACAGGACAATGCACGTCCGCATGTATCCCGTGCCACCCAACGTGCTCTAGAAAGTGTAAGTCAACTACCCTGGCCAGCAGGATCTCCGGATCTGTCCCCCATTGAGCATGTTTGTTACTGGATGAAGCGTCGTCTCACGCGGTCTGCACGTCCAGCACGAACGCTGGTCTAACTGAGGCGCCAGGTGGAAATGGCATGGCAAGCCGTTCCACAGGACTACATCCAGCATCTCTACGATCGTCTTCATGGGAGAATAGCAGCCTGCATTGCTGCGAAAGGTGGATATACACTGTAGTAGTGCCGACATTGTGCATGCTCTGTTGCCTGTGTCTATGTGCCTGTGGTTCTGTCAGTGTGATCATGTGATGTATCTGACCCCAGGAATGTGTCAATAAAGTTTCCCCTTCCTGGGACAATGAATTCACGGTGTTCTTATTTCAATTTCCAGGAGTGTAGAATCTGTCGACAAAAGATGCAAAATGTATTGCAATTGACGGTTGCGTGTTTGGATATTTTTTATGTGGAAATGTACACAATTAAACAAAATAGTAGATTACAGTGTTTCACTATCACCTGCATGCGTTGTGTTCCACACTGTTTTCAGTTGCTCCTCAGAAACTATTTAAAACAGGACAAATGTTCATATGATGTTTTTGTTCAGTATCATTAATACTATCACCCATCAAAGCATGTACCTTTTCTCCTGACTCACCCCGTGTAATGGGGCATAGACGAATGAGGAATCGTTCAAGCGACGATCAATGGGAATGTGATGGCTGAGTGGATAATCCCATTTCGTTACAACTTGATGACGGTTGTGTCCAGATATGCCGCCATCCAGGCGAATGGTAACGCACCACAGGCACAAACCTTCGGGACAGTATCATGCAATGGGAGACGTCCACCTGAGAATCCACCGGACCTGCGGTAGTAATCGAAGACATCTTCCAGCGTGACAGTTGTCCATTTCACAATTAGTATTAGAATGGTTTGATGATCAGGACAGCGAACACATGTTGATGTCTTGGCTACTAAATTCGCCTAATACGAACTCGATGACGCACATCTGGGACACCCGCAAACCAAGGGCCCGTAACTGAAGGGAAATGTGACGCCCATGAGTAGGCATTTGGTGCTACATACTTCCGAACCCTACCAAGGGCTTGTCCAGTCCATGTCACACAGAATCACTGCCATGGTTGGTTCCATAAGTGACCCAACACGGTAGTATGCAAGTGGTAGTAATGTCTGAGCAGTGAATGTACAATCATCTTCAGTTGCTTAAGACTTTGTTCTTTCTTCTACGTGGCTTTTTCTTTTATGAACATAGCACAACCTGCTGTTCTTTTGCACTTGAGGGCTACCAGGAACCTATGACTTCAGAGTCAGGCCTCTCGTCTATTGGACGTCGTACTCATGGAGCTCTCTCGTCCTATCTCTCTTAATGGCTCACCTTAAGCATCGAACCTTGTTCCATTTCACTGATAACTCCCTTTAATGCCAACTTAACAGGTTAGAAGAAAACATAACATCCTTCATTCCATACTTTCTTACCTCATTCCCTTTTCCAGGGAAGGATTAATTTTAGCTTGCAACAGACCCAGGAATGCTTTCTCCCACGCTTTTATACGCGTCGCCTTGTTGAGACTTCCCCGCACACCTTCTTTCTCCTTCACGTTTTCGTTACTTAAATTCTTCCGAAGTCCAGAATTTTTATTAATGCTACACCAAATACACCACAAACACCAATAGCATGCTTTCTTTTCGATACTTGCGCTTGCTTTATGTTTACAATGCCACCGTGACATGTTAGCAGTTCCCAGAAGTGCCCTTTAAAGCGTGTTGTTTCTTCCATGACCTTTAAAGCGAGTTGTTTCTTCCACTAGCAATTTACGAATCCTTTCTATACTGAAATGTTGGACTGCTTATTTCGTCGAACGAACGACCTGTCCGTGTCATGTCTCTGATTTCCAAATACCGTCTCTGAGCGCCTCTGTTTTCCCAGGAGCCATGATTCGCAATGCACGACACAACTTGATTACTGCAAAGACCGTCTGTAACGTTTCATTTCCAAGCCTAAACGAAGGAATGATCGGCGGAGTAATTACATGATTCGCCCTTTAATTGGGGCAACACATTTACTCTCCTTGTAATCTGTCCCGACAGACGTCGACGTGATCTTTGCTGCTAACGTGGGTGGCGTTCACGAGGCGTTTAGAGGCCGTTTGGGCTGGAATGAATTTGTCTATAGGTCGGGATTCTTGCGCCATTTGATAAAGTTATTCTCAGAGATTCACAATACATACGAAATGCTGTAAATAGGCTCCTGTATACGTTAGACCCCTCTCATTGACGTCAGGTATTGTCCTAATGACATTAAATGGAGAAGTTCGAAGCACTTCTTCCTGTCAGTCTCAATACTTTTCCCCCAGACTTAAGGAATATGGCCCGTTCACTTGTGTCAAACACTAAAGTAAATACACTCATCTTTTGTCAGCTACGTCTCTTTCTCTTTTCATTTCTAAATCATCAATTGTATTTTATCTACGTTCTTCTTTTTCGTCTTTATCCACAGCATTCATGTCCATGGCTGCTGGCGCTCATATTTGAAAACTCCATGCCTGTAATTTGGTTGTTATAATTTTCTGAAGAAATGAAAACTGCAATTTTTTCCGGCACTTTAATAATGTTTAAGTCTTGGAGTCTACAGGGTATTTCTGTAAGAGCATGTAAAATTTTAAATGGACATAGAGGATGCTCCACTGAATAATATGATGTAGAGAACATGGGATCGGAGAAGCAAGCTTAAGGAGATAATAGAAATGAAATCACACTAATGTATAACTTTTTATTTACATTATTTACAGGTAACTTCAGATACCGTCACTAATGCCATGAACGTACCATTTGCACTGTATCTTACAAATTGTGCTTAAACTGACGGCCATCAACCTCAATGCAAGCATGACGTCGGCGAACAATATTTCGTCGCAGCCTGACAAATATCTCTGATGTGTTTCTAATCACATCACAGGTAGCTACAATTCTGGCAACTAATTTCGATATCCACTGGGGTCTCATACACAAGTGACTTTAGATATGCCTATAGGAAACAATAAAGGGAATTCAGTTCAGGTGACCTCACAGGCCATAGAACAGGACCTACGCTTCCAATCCAGCGACCAGAAAATACAGCACTGTGATGGTTGCTTAGGATTGTGGAAAGGGCCAAATATGGTTGGGTTCAGTTTCACCTTAATTGTAATTTATTGTAGTTTAATATCAACTTTACAACTAGGAGTTTTAAAATCTAAATCTTTCACGGCTGAAGGCCTTCAAACAAGAAATCTTAAAAAGCAACAAGATAAAAATGCAGTTAAAATTACAAATAAAATAATTCAAATATACATATTTTTACAGTTAGCTGAAAGCCTCAAGGCAAAAGCGGATAGACCAACATAAAATGCAAATTTTCAAGATTTTAAAAATAAAGTACCATAACATTTCAAAGGCAGAGGCCACAAAGTTTAACCTTGAAAGGTAATTTTAAGAATAAGGTTGCAAGGCTGAAGGTCCACAGTTGATTTACATAAAACATACTCATAATTAAACTTTCTCCTTTTAAGGCATTGGCTACAATAGATTACCAACAGACAATTAAACATCGGTGAGAGAGACAACAACGACAACGGCACTCAGAAGCATTCAGGGGGTCGCTTTGCCCTCGTTCACTTAGGTGAGACAGGTGGTGAGCCCAACTGCTCTTGATCCGTCGGAACCCAACAGGTGGACAACCACGAACCGACAGACAAAACGAATTGCTTGCCACCAATCGGTATATGAGAACTCAAACACAAAAAGATTCGAACGTGATTATCCACAATGGAACGTCTATTAAGCTGTCAAAACTAAACACCATGTTGGACAGCGACAACAAGTGATGAAAGGACGCTGCCACAAGGCAGAAAATTCTGCTGGTGCACTTGAATTGTAGTCAATCAATATAGTTAATTGCACCACAAGGCGGCTAAATTTCAGCAATCAAAACACTCGGTGTTGCTCACAGGAAAGCCTCCCCAACAACGAACCACCGAAACGAAACATACAACATGAATGGTCGTGTCTTGAGTTGTTGAAACCACTTCTCAACTTCGACGTCCTGGGTCGGCGAACCACGAAGCTCGTAGCGATCGGACAGCTTCACACACCCTCCGACACTGTGCAGGGACCGCCAGCGGACCCAGCCCACTGCACCGCCCGAAGATAACTTCTCTGGTCCGCAGCAACCGACCGACTCCTTTCAGAATGCTGACAACATCTAAAATAGTCGTCAGTGGAAATAACGCCAACTACAAACACAACCTGACAATCACTTGCACGAAGACCTGAACGATTCCCAACAGTAACTAAGCACAGACGAACACAAATCGGGAGTCGATACAAACACACACACACACACGCACGCACGCACACACACACACACAGCCGACTCATGAACGATCCGCGAGCCAAAATTTGTCGTCCGGTAGGACGACCGACCGACGATCCACCAAGACCGTGGCCCGGCTCAAGTAATGCGTGGCGGCAATAGTCGGCTGCTCCAGCCCGACTGTACTAGTGTCGCATTGCAACTGCCGACTGGCAGGTCCGGACTGCCCTCCGCTCCAATTGACTGACAGCCCGAACTCGAGACTCGAACTCCCCTACGACAAACAACGACCGGCAAGTAATAGCAGTCGAGCAAAGATACTATGAGAGAGGATATATCGATACGCGCTGCTAGCGGGGGCACGGTCAGGCAAAGCAACAACTCCGTGACAGTAGTAAAAAAATGGTTCAAATGGCTCTGAGCACTATGGGACTTAACATCTGTGGTCATCAGTCCCGTAGAACTTAGAACTACTTAAACCTAACAAACCTAAGGACATCACAAACATCCATGCCCGAGGCAGGATTCGAACCTGCGACCGTAGCAGTCGGGCGGTTCCGGACTGAGCGCCTAGAACCGCTAGACCACCGCGGCCGGCAGTGACAGTAGTAATTTACATTAACGTAGTGAGGTGGAAGTACGTTAAAAACAGGGGTGTAAAATACGTGCGGGAAGACGAGCCACGCACGGCTCACTAAGGTAAAAAAAAAATCAGTATGTAAGATGGCAAGAACTATGCCCTTTACATGAAGTCATTATAGATTACCTAACTCATGCTGAGCGAACAGTAGGGCTGAACAAAAACGACTGACGAGGCACAATGCATCTTCTAGATGGTATAGTATGGACATATTGGAATATTTAATGTCAGGTGATGGTTTTAAAGTAATTCATATGACATGAAAACTTTGTGGTAACGCGTCGATTTACTGGAGGCTAGTTTACCCCAGGGAAGTATTTGAGTTGACCACCATGGCCGGCGGTGGAGCGGCGAAGGGAAGCGACAATAGGCAGCTTAGGGCGGTTCAAACTCTTGAGAAGGCGGTAACGGTTCGCAGCCTCCAGCTGCCTTAAGATGGGTGACAGTAAGTGGGTGGTTGACCCCGACTCCATGCTGGTGTACCGGGAAACAGACGGAGAACTTGTACGTCTGTTGATAAATGTCCGTCGTCCCATTATCAATGAAACATGCGAGAATGCCATGCAAAGCTACAGCGGAGCAGTCAACAGAGGTCAAAATATGTGTGTTCGTGACTATAGCAACTTCACGCTGAATTCGCGGTCTGCTGAGTCTGAAGTAAATCAGGTAAAGAGTGACAGAAGAAATATGCTGGACTCCGATGGGAACGTAGGAACAAGGAATTTGAAGTACTCTCCTGGGAGTCAGAATTTGGGAAAAATTGGTGTTTTGTGCAGACGCTAACCGTGATGGGTGGCCTGGGAAGAGCTAAATAGCAGAAGCCGAGAGGAAGGGAAATTTTATGGGAATTTGTTCACTTCCTAGGGCAGGCATTGGTTGGCACTGGGAAGGGATGCATAATTAACACAAGTTGCGCTGCAATTGGCGTAAGGGATTTATCTGGAGGGGACACTGAGGCGGAGAGCGGATTGGGAGAAGTCACCATAGGTGTCTTTCGTTCCCAGCTTGCCTACAGTGCGGACGTGGCGTTCTTTACTCAGCTTGCCTGAGAAAGAGTTAGCATCTCTGCAGTTTAGGACTTAGCAAATGGAGCGACTGAACTTCGAGATAGAAAGTTTCCGTTCAGCTATGTACTGAGCAAGATAGCTAGGAGTGAATAGTCGAGCGCAGCCTTGCAGCACCATGAGGTCGGCTGACGTCCACACAATGACGCCACTACGCCACTCTGTATTCGGTGATGTTACGCCTGCTCTGGTCACTGATTAATTTGTTGGATCACGTCGGCAAAGTTTCCACGAGGATTTCATGGGCCGTACTTCGCATTACGCCTGGGTCAGTCGATAGGAAATACTTTTGATTTATCGCGCTTTACTCCACGCAAACGCTATATTACCACTGTATGTTAGGAGAGGCATGTAATGTGATGATTGAAGGTCGCGAGTTAAAATAAATCTGTGCTATCCGACTGCATCTGTTTCCAATCAAGTATTTGAAATCCCAAGTCACTTCCTTAATTAATTTTATGTTCAACATTTGCATCTGGTGTTCAATATCTGAATATAACATCAATGTACACCACTTTTTAATCAAAAAGGGATCAATTCTGAACCAATTAATGTCAACACTGCCACCGCAGTTCAATCAGGAGTCACAGTGACATATTACTTTTTTGCGTTATCCTATATTGCGGCAGTTTTGCACTCTCTGTTGATCTGTTATCAATTAGTTGGGGTGAACACACGACAAAACCAGCTAAGTGACGGGTGGGGTGTTACAAATAAACAAAAAGAAAAGAAATGTTTGTGGGATCCAGGTGACATGTAATCGGAATATCCATGTCTGAGGCAAAACCCATCATTTCGCTTCTCTGGCCAGAAAGGCTGAAAAGTTTCACTTCTTAAAACCCCTCCTGGCATAGAAGCAATTCACAGATCGCCATGGAGAGAGATGTGGAATACGTATGTGTACTGCAAGTCAAAGGTTACTCTTTAGTAATGTAATACATCCGCCAGTGGAAACATACGCCGGCTCCCAGCGCAAGGCCGGCGGATGCTTTCAACTCGCCTAAGAAAGAACGCCTTGGCGAAGTGCCTGGTGGACAGTGAGGAACGTTCTGGCAGTTCTTGTACACCTGGAGGCACTAAGATAAAGCATAAACAAAAAAGCGTAAATTCGTTCAGACATAAAAGCGTTACTTTAGTATGGAAACCTTACAAGAACTATTAACTAGAATTGTGTAGGCTTGGAGATTGATTTGGATCAGTAACTTCCGATTTTTGCATGTATGTGTTGTGGTTGTGCGTACGCATGTTATAGGTACAGATGAACTTGTATTAGATCGTGGAGCTATTAGGTAGTTCAAGTTGCATCAAATTTATTTTCTGTGACTACCAGATTCCGCACCTAGGCCACTCAAATGCTTAAGAATTATTTTACATTTCAGGAATATTGTTGCATATCCAAGAGGGCACAGGTACTGCGTTAATTCTGCATCAATTGAGTATTGCCTAGTCACTGAAACCAGTGTAACACAAAATATACTTTACGTCTCAGGAGCTGTTGTTTATTAAAATTATTAACAAGAATTTAGTATACACTGTGCCCATTACGAATGACGTAACTAATAAAATGACAAATAAATTGTATTCGTTTTTGTTGAAATCTGAAGTGTTTTGATCTCTGTGACTTTTAACCTAAGCTACTTTCAACTGCTCTCCTGTTCTGACCTCGTAAAGATTTCTATGGAAGTTGCAATAAACAAATTGAAGTAGGTGCGTTGACTGTAAGCAGTGAACGTATCCCAGTCCAGTCAGTGACTGGGAGTGCACGGGACATACAGGGACGTCACCACATTCTGAGCCAGAGATGCAGGAACGTTTCACTTCTTCCCTCATTTGTGATTTCAGTAGTTGGGCGGTTCCCATAACGTAACAATACAGCGGTATACACCCATCGCCCCTCCCTGTAAAGACCAGATACACATATCGTCATGCGGACGAATGTAGCAGCCGGCCGCTGCGGCCGAATGATTCTAGGAGCTTCAGTCCGTAACTGCGCTGCTGCTACGGTCGCGGGTTCGTTGATGTGTGTGATGTCCTTAGGTTAGTTAGGTTTAAGTAGTTCTAAGTCTAGGGAACTGATGACCTCAGATGTTAAGTCCCATTGTGCTTAGAGTCATTTGAACCATTTGTATGTAGTCGTCAATGAAAAGAAAGAGGGAACCAGTCCAGTAAAGCAATTTGTAGGAGCCCGTGGGGTGGCAATAATCGTCGACGTTCAAGTGGTCTGATCGCAGAGCGAGGACATCCAGGTGAATAATTACAAGTTTGTCAGGCCCTCGTTTCATTGTCACTGTCGCCGTAGTTGAAGGATGCAACATCCTTACCCTAGTATCAGGTTTATCACTTGGTGCTCAAGCACCTAAAAACGTCGTTGTTAACGTGTTCTCTTCCTGTTGTCTTCCCCCATCAACCTGTGTTTAGGCACGGTATTATTACTGTCGCAAGATGACGTCACATTTCTCTAGAAATTCTGCTTAGGGACGAAGTCTCAATTAGATCACAGGAAGCAATTCCAATCACCATCAGATATGCAGTTTTAATATGGAAGAAATACTTCATTCATAAAATGGCAGCCGGCCTTGGTGGCCGAGCGGTTCTAGGCGCTTCAGTCTGGAACCGTGTGACCGCTTCGGTCGCAGGTTCGAATCCTGCCTCGGGCATGGATGTGTGTGATGTCCTTAGGTTAGTTAGGTTTAATTAGTTCTAAGTTCTAGGGGACTGATGACCTCAGATGTTAAGTCCCATAGTGCTCCGAGCCATGCGAACCATAAAATGGCGTTGAGATGGATTAGGGACAGAATTTTCGATGAAGATGTTCCCCAGCCTTTAGTCTGCCAACTGGAAAATGTTTGTAACTGAATATAAGGAGTACTTTCTTTGTTTTACAACGCTACGTATTTTCTTCTGACTTTATTTCGCATTCAGAAAGAAGATAAATAATAAATGTATTCCGTACCGTAGCGAATAGAGCTTTTATGGAAAATTCAAGACGGCATTAGTTAAAGAACTTTTTGTCAGCGTTAATCAATGCTTTTGACTGTTTACTTCTACAATTGAGACAGAATATGGTTTTTCTGACGTTATACTTTAGCAAAAATCTCCCGTCGGAATGAAATATGGTATTCAAACTCGTGCAGGCAGGCTGCCTTCCTTCTCCTTTGGCAATTACACTGCACATTTTAAATGCAAAAGACGCCAGTTACATTCCCAAAGGGTACTGAAAAGCTGCGCTCTCTGCGACATCGTTTTTCACAACAAGCATCCGAAATGAGAGCAGCTGATAAATATTTAACACTCCTCACCACTCAGGGCATTTAAAGCTCTTTCAGAACAAGATACACGAGACGACGGTCTCTATCAGACTATCGGCACACCGTCTCTGCATTTGACCCAGCACTTCCTTCGTCGCTCTCAAATTTTTCTGCCTCTGTTCCCTGCTCGTAGGAAGACCTGCTCTTAATATTCAGGATGTAAATCAGATGCTATGAATAGGTATTTCTCAGGCTTCATTTTCTTCTAAACAGCTCGATAAATGAAGACTGAAAAATGTAGACTGGGGAAAGAAATTCGTGTGGTAGCTAGGAGTGCAGTGAATAACATACCAAAAAACATGGCCGCTGTTGTATGAGCATGGCGGTGGATAGATGGGTAAAAATCATTTACTTAGTTTTTGCTAAAAGCGCAGCAGCTAGAGAAAAAGTTTCACAGTGCAAAATTGTGAATCACTGGCAAATCTAGATGCAAACATGTCCGGAGTTGTTTATTTCTCACAAAGTGCGTTATCACTACGGGAGTTACAGATAAGATTTGCTATTTTTACAAAGACAAGAAAAAGATGGGAAAGATGCTTCGTAAATCTCTGCACACTTTTCTGCACTATTAATGGGGAAATTGATTCTTAGTCATCCTGTACGGCCGTTGTAGCGTTCTTCAGGTAAACGCGATTTCTTCCATCATGAGCGCTGGTCACTTTTCAGTTTACGGACAGACGATAGCTTTCCAGCACTTCCTGTCCAGTTCTCTTATGTAAGTAGACAAATGTAACTTCCCTGAGCTCGTTGTTATGTAGTGGAGCTATTTTCAGTTACTTTAGTGAGTGAGCTTTCATGTAAAATACGTTCCTGTAATCAGTGCATGATAATTGCTTAATTTGTATGTATTGTGTTTCAGTGACATACGCAGTGCCAGTGGGTACGGATTGGATTGGTAAATGTGGTATCTCGCAGCTCTCTGTCGTTGGGAACCTGCTGTAAAGGTGTATAACCATGATGCACTCACTTAGTGGTGAATTAACGAGCGACCAGGAAGGTACTGAACTTCTATCATCATTACTTGTGCTATTGGTAGACTGCATAAATCTTTCGCATTCAGGAACTTCTGGCACTACTAGGGTGTGTTGCCCTGAGTGGAGCCCCTTACCACGCATCCACAGTATATATTGCAATGTGGGTGTCAATGCGTCTATCGAAATAGGACTGATCATTTTTAGAACAGTAATCTGCTGCAATGTATTGCTTGACTTGGGTTGAAATATCTCAAGCTCTGTAACACCTGGGTGACCTGTTACAGAGGGAACCAGTTCTTCAGGTGTTTGAAGAGTTGAGGATCGGGTGACGTATTTGATACCCACAAGCTATGAAAGTTGGCAGTGGAGAGAATGAAATAAACATCGTCGGATACATACTGGCAACTGCTTCACTTAGGACAGACTCGCCGACGTGGTATACAGTAGCTGATCTTGTTTATGCGATGGCTCATTTAACAGCTGCCAGTGAATACTCAATAAACTGAAAATAACTCCACTGTATGAAGACAAAGCTTAGTGAGGTTATTTTGCCTACACATATGCGACAATTCAACAGGAAATGTTGGGGAGGTACAGTCTGTCTTAAGACTGAAAAATGAGGAGCATTCATAGAGGGAAAAGTTATCTTTTTCGGATGAACGCTACAATTGTAGTGCAGGATGACTAAATTTCCCCCTATCATTGTAGACAGTGTGCAGAGATTTACGTAGATTCAGTCCATATGCGTTTCTTTCTTTTTTGTAATTTCGTAAGAAACCTTTATGTAGACGTCCCATTATTTAGAAATTTAATTTGTTTCCAAATGTTCACTGAATCAGTACTTTGCCACCCCATCGTCAGGGAGATGACAGCGTAAACCGTATTTAGGCCGGTATTTTCCGGAAGGAGAAGTGACCGAAAAATATTTGTTGTTGATTATGGTATTCCCCAACGATAATGTAGGCCAGAGAGCGTAATTATCGTTGCTTCCCTGTGTGTGCGTGTGTGTTTGTATGTGTGTGTTTGTATGTGTGTGTGTGTGTGTGTGTGTGTGTGTGTGTGTGTGTGTGTGTGTGAGTGTGAAGTGATTGGAGTAAGAGGTAGATTCATGAATGTGTTTATATACTCCGAATGAAAACTATTATTCTGTCGTCAAAAGATGCCACCGAAAACTTTTTTGGCTCTGAGCACTATGGGACTTAACTTCTGATGTTATCAGTCCCCTAGAACGTAGAACTACTTAAACCTAACTAACCTAAGGACATCACACATATCGATGCCCGAGGCAGGATTCGAACCCGCGAACATAGCGGTCGCGCGGTTCCAGACTGTAGTACTTAGAACCGCACGGCCACACAGGCCAGCAAGACTTTTTTAGTCGCCAGTCAAAGCTTCATACATTTTAACGCATACACTTCTCTGTTAGAAAATCCGCTGAAGAAATATATTAACAAATATTTTTGGTCCATTGATGGAGCCAACCGTATCTGCACCCGCTCCTTGGCAATGCGTAACTATTCAGTTCATCATTTGTGTGATTATATTGTCTGCAGCTGCTTTTATGATTCAGGATATTTTAATTCCGTCTTCGCAGCTTCAAGATATTGCGTGTTTTGCCACGAAACGGGTTTCGTTTTATTAAAAAAAAACATCATCAGTGGTCTGCAAGGAAAGATTTACAATTTGAATTGCTTTCTTGATCTGTAAACAGTTCGTTACAAGATGTTACTAGCGGTATTTCATGGCTGGTTTATAGGTCACATGGGAACGCCGTCTGCTTGCAAGTTTTTGGATTATTTCTTCGTCTGGCGCTATTGGTTATGGCCTAATACCACTCTGCTTTGCAGAACAGTACATATTTGTTATGTTAACAACAGCGCATGCAGTATATCAAATCAGAATTTCAAAGCAGTGCGTTCAGTTAACAATATAAATACTGCAAACTTTAGGGAAAGACTAAAGGCGCTAGACTGGGATGAAGTGTATATGGAACCCGATGCAAACTTGAAATATGACTTCTTTCACGATACATTTTTAAGGGTATTTGAAAATTGTTTTCCCAAGAAAACAGTGAAACATAATTCCAAGAAAACACATAAAAAACCTTGGCTAACTAAAGGAATAAGAATATCTTGCAACCGTAAAAGAGAACTGTATCTAACAGCAAGAGGTAGTACTGACCCCGAAATTGTTCAATATTATAAAAACTATTGTGCGGTACTAAGAAAAATTATTAAAAAGTCCAGAAGCATGTGTATCATGTCTGAGATCAGTAACTCTGATAATAAAATTAAAGCAATTTGGAATATTATTGAAAGGGAAACAGGGCAACCGAAAGCACAGGAAGACTTTAGTGCCATAAAACTGAATGACAAGTGTACTAACAAACAATCTGAAATTGGAAATATTTTCAATAATCATTTTTTAAATGTTGTGGAGAAAGTAGGATCTAGATCTTCACTAGAAGAGGCAAGGCTTCTAATAGAAGAGGCCATACCTGTGCAGTTTGAAACAACTGTATTTCCACGAACCTCTCCCTCTGAAATCAGTAAGATAATAAACTCACTGAAAAGTAAAAGCTCTTACGGAATTGATGGCATTTCCAGCAAGATACTTAAAGCTTGTTCCTCACAGATAAGTAGGATTCTCAGCCACGTATGTAATACCTCTTTGGAGCAGAGTGTTTTCCCCGATAGACTGAAATATGCCATTGTAAAACCATTGCATAACATTGCATAAAAAGGGGGATACGTCGGATGTCAACAACTATCGCCCAATCTCTCTTCTGACAGCTCTATCAAAAATTTTTGTGAAAGTAATGTATGCAAGAGTAGCCTCCCATGTATGTAAAAATAAAGTACTAACAAAATGTCAGTTTGGTTTTCAGAAAGGCTTTTCAACAGAAAATGCTATATACGCTTTCACTGATCAAATATTAAATGCTCTGAATAACCGGACATCACCCATTGGTATTTTTTGTGATCTCTCAAAGGCCTTTGACTGTGTAAATCATGGAATTCTTTTAGATAAGCTAAATCATTATGGTTTGAGGGGGGCAGTGCACAGATGGTTTAATTCATACTTAACTGGAAGAATGCAGAAAGTTGAAATAAGTGGTTCATGTAATGTTAATACAACAGCTGATTCCTCAAACTGGGAAGGGGGGGGGGGGGGGTATATATCAAGCACGGGGTCCCACAGGGTTCAGTCTTAGGTCCTTTACTGTTCTTGATATACATTAATGACTTACCATTGCATATTGATGAAGATGCAAAGTTAGTTCTTTTGGCTGATGATACAAGTATAGTAATAACATCCAAAAACCAAGAACTACGTGATGTAATTGTAAATGATGTTTTTCACAAAATTATTAAGTGGTTCTCAGCAAACGGACTCTCTTTAAAATTTGATAAAACACAGTATATACAGTTCCGTACAGTAAATGGCACAACTCCAGTAATAAATATAGACTTTGAACAGAAGTCTGTAGCTAAGGTAGAATTTTCAAAATTTTTACGTGTGTCCATTGATGAGAGGTTAAACTGGAAGCAACACATTGATGGTCTGCTGAAACGTCTGAGGTCGGCTATGTATGCTATTAGGGTTATTGCAAATTTTGGTGATAAGAATCTCAGTAAATTGGCTTACTATGCCTACTTTCATTCACTGCTTTCGTATAGTATCATATTCTGGGGTAATTCATCGTTGAGTAGAAAAGTATTCATTGCTCAAAAACGTGTAATCAGAATAATTGCTGGAGCCCACCCACAGTCATCTTGCAGACATCTACTTAAGGATCTAGGGATCCTCACAGTAACCTCACAGTATATATATTCACTTATGAAATTTGTTGTTAATAATCCAGCCCAGTTCCAAAGTAATAGCAGTGTGCATAGCTATAACACCAGGAGAAAGGATGATCTTCACTATGCAGGGTTAAATCTGACTTTGGCACAGAAGGGGGTAAATTATGCTGCCACAAAAGTCTTTGGTCACCCACCAAACAGCATCAAAAGCCTGACAGATAGCCAACCAACATTTAAAAATAAATTAAAAGAATTTCTAGATGACAACTCCTTCTACTCATTGGCTGAATTTTTAGATATAAATTAAGGGAGGGAAAAAAACTAACTTAAGCATTAGTGTCGTGCAATATTTTGTGTAATGTAATATCTTGTACAGACATCTTTCATTAACCTGACACGTTCCACATCATTACGAAGTCTCGTATTCATGATCTATGGAACAAGTATTAATCTAATCTAATATAATCTAGCGCAGTGTAGTGCTACCATTATTTGTTTGTTTGACTCTAGCCGGGCGTTGTGGCCGAGCGTTTCTAGGCGCTTCAGTCCGGAACCGCGCTGCTGCTACAGTCGCAGGTTCGAATCGTGCCTCGGGCATGGATGTGTGTAATGTCCTTAGGTTAGTTAGATTTAAGTAGGTCTCAGTCTAGGGGACTGATGACCTCAGATGTTAAGTCCCATAGCGTTTAGAGCCATTTGTTTGCTTCTATCTAAAGATGACTCCTTTGTAGCCTTGTCAACTTCGTCATTAAGTTTGATTTGATCTAGATAGACATTGCGCCGGCACTCTAGTGGGCGAAATCGGATGTACATGAGATCGTGTGACATTATGCGGAGCACATGCTGCAGTAGCGTCACTAGAGGCGTATCCTACTAAACTCTCGCATCTGCAGGTCACGGCGGTAAAGGCATAATATGCCAGCTGTGGAACTCTAGAGGACTGCCTCTTGGTAAGCTACAGTTAGCACTGCGGCTGCAACATGGTCAGTTGGCATCTGGACTGTGAGCGCATTGGGTGGAGGAATGGGCACTGTACACTGAGGTGACAAAAAACGTGGGATACCTCCCAATATTGTGTTGGACTTCCTTTTGCCGGGGTTAGTGCAACAGTTCGACGTGGCAGGGGCTCAAAAAGTCTTTGGAAGTCCCTGCAAAATTCTTGATCCATGCTGCCTCTATAGCTGTCCACAGCTGCCACAGCTGGATTTTGTGCACGAACTGATCTGTAGGTTAAGTCCTATAAATGTTCAAATGGTTCAAATGGCTCTGAGCACTGTGGGACTTAACATCAGAGGTCATCAGTCCCCTAGAACTTAGAACTACTTACACCTAACTAACCTAAGGACTCACACACACGCATGCCCGAGGCAGTATTCGAACCTGCGACCGAAGCGGTCGCGTGGTACCAGACTGAAGCGCCTATAAATTTTCGATAGATTCATGTCGTTTGAAGATGGTAGTCAAGTCATTCCCTTGAAATTTCCAGAATATTGCATTAAAAGTTCTCGATTTACTTGCCGCGTCAAATTTGGATAAAATCCCGGGCTTTCGATGACGACATCCGTCAGTTTTACCCCTGACGAAGATGACGGTGGTAGTCATCGAATGTTCGGGATTTTATCCAAATCTGATGCGGCAAGTAAACCGAGAACTTTTTATGCAAGGACTCAAGTCGCGAAAGACTTCGTAGTCATATTTCCAGAATGTTCTTCAAACCGGTCGCGAGCAGTTGTGGCTCGATGACATGACGTCGATGTTTGGGAACAAGAGGTCCGAGAATAACTTCAAATAGCCTCGAAGCTGCGGAACATAACAATTTCCAGTCAATGATGGGTTCAGCTTGACCAGAGGAGGCTTGTCCATCCTCTTTTGAAGTACTGCTGCGTGATGTGGCATCATAACCAGATAGTGTAGACAGAGAACATCGAGAAAGTTCAGAGAAGAGCAGCACGTTTAATGGTATAGAGAAATAAGGAGAGAATGTTACGGACATACATGATTTTGGCCAGCACTAAAACAAAGACGTTTCTTGTTGCCAGGGGAACTTTTCACGAAATTTCAGTCACCAACATCGTTTTCCAAATGAGAAAATATTTTGTTGAAACAGACCTACAGAGAGAAACGATCATCATAATGAAATAAGAGAAATCTGGGCTCGTACGGAAAAATATAGATCTTCGATTTTCCCACGCTGTGTTCGAGAGTGGAATAGCCTCTCTCAGGCACTTGGGTGGATTTGCAGAGTATCCACAGGTGTAGTTGTTCTGACCGAGGGAGGTGGCGCAGTGGTTAACACACTGGACTCCCATTCGGAAGGACGGCAGTTCAAACCCGCGTACGGCCATCGAGATCTGGTTTTTCCGTGATTTCCCTGAATAAATCCTGGCCGATTTCCTTCCCTATCCTTGAAACAAATCGAGTATATGCTCCGTCTCTAACGACCTCGATGTCAACGGGACTTGAAGTTCAATCTTCCTTCCTTTTTCTTCATGTTATGTTTTGATGTCGGCGTGACTAACAGAAATGTTGTTCTTGAATTGGTTTGCTGTTGAGTCTGATGAGATCAAAATGGCCCTGAGCACTATGGGACTTAACTTATGAGGTCATCAGTCCCCTAGAACTTAGAACTACTTAAACCTAACCAACCTAAGGACTTCACACACATCCATGCCCGAGGCAGGATTCGAACCTGCGACCGTAGCGGTAGCGCGGTTCCAGACTGAAGCGCCTAGAACCGCTTGGCCATGATAAATCCTATGGCTGATCAGTTCACAAAACACCTTCCTATTCATAACGAATCCTACTCCCGTTATACAATTTTCTGCTGCTGTGGATATTACCCTATATTCGTCTGACTGCAAATCCATCTTCTTTCTGTTTCACTGATGCTCATTTGCAAGGCCCCTCCCTTGGTCCTTTTGACAAAAACTTGACTCAAAAGAAGTCTCAGGCAAAGTTATAGATTGCCCTTATGTGGCAGTGGTCAGTAAGTCGGCTACACTGTTGATCATGTGGTCAAATGGTTTTGGGCAGACACATAACGCGAGTTTAACATTATTGAACATAAAAAATCAGGGAAACCGCAGTAGCAACAAATTCTACATTTGATATTATTATTTTACCTAACTAGTTTATTCAACAAGATATAGCTTTCCACTGAGAGGTGGGCCTTAGTGAAACAAAATATGAGCTCATCTAGTAAGAATATCAAATTTTCAACTTAACCAGCAGCACACTCTCCACTTAATATGCTCAAATTATTAAGACCATTTATACGCCAGTTCCTTTAGCCCCACTCTCAGATGCACAAAGTAAAGTTCACGTATAAAAAAAAATGCAGTCCCATGTTCCTGCAACTGAAGACACAATCAGAAGTGTCAACTCAGAATTTCGCAATTGGCTGCACTCTCGATCACGACAAAGGCAAGTCTCCAACGGTCCTAAATGAACATCCACTCTCACACCAGAAAAAACAAACCAGCCAACAGCTCCCCAAAAGCATATCACCCACCACTACATCCCCCGATGTCACAAACTTTAGCCAATGGAATCTCAAGCAGCTCGTCACCTCATAACGTTCTTCTTACAACACTTTCATACATAATGTGCAACTGAAATAGAACGAAAATTAACCCGAAAGCCGGCGGGAATGGCCGAGTGGTTCTAGGCGCTACAGTCTGGAGCCGCGCGACCGATATGGTCGCAGTTTCGAATCCTGCTCGGGCATAGATGTGTGTGATGTCCTTAGGTTAGTTAGGTTTAAGTAGTTCTAAATTCTAAGGGACTGATGTCCTCAATAGTTAAGCCCCATAGTTCTCAGAACCATTTCAACCAATTTGAACGTGAAATCTAAATGTAAATGTGACGGAACCACCATTCCTATTCTAATAATTCTACAATTCATTTACGTATGTTAAACGAAACATTATTTGATATTGTGGCTCCTAACACTAGTCATTATTTCTTTGAACATAAAGCCAGCTGGGGTGGCCGAGCGGTTCTAGGCGCTACAGTCTGGAACCACGTGACCGTTACGGTCGCAGGTTCGAATCCTGCCTCGGGCATGGATGTGTGTGAGGTAGTTCTAAGTTCTAGGGGACTGATGACCTCAGAAGTCCCATAGTGCTCAGAGCCTTTTGGACCATTTTTTGAACATAAATGTATGATCCACATAGACATGGATGTTCGATTATGGCACTTCCAGCCAAATACTGCCGAGAAGGGTAATATGTTAAATTAATTTGATATAGCAATAACAATGTTCCATTTCATTTACAAGTATATTTGTGTTGTACTTTCTGTCATGACGCTCTTAATGTAGACACTTTATCTTCATACCATGTTTAATAACAATGTAATTTGCATTGTTACTCGTGATATTGGCTGCTGTGCAGTGCCATTATCTGTTATTATGTACCTTGCAAGACAGCCTTGTTTAATATTACAGTGTGTAAACGTTTATGGTGTAGAGTCTAATTATGCCTGTAATTACAGTTGGTGCTTGTGTACATGGAACTTCTCTCAAGTTAAGTTGTTAGGGTGTTTGTTCTGTTCAGAATCTTGGCGTATAGCTTTGGACACCTTCAGCAGTCAGTGCCTCCTCGGCTTTTACCTGTTGGTCCCTACGACTTAATAGCCAGACGCTCACTCCTGCTAATCCGAGTTTGTGACAATTGCACACAGTGACACTTGCATGGAAAGGGAATGTATTGACATTCGCACGAAGCCCTGGTAGCTGTAAGTAGTGGACAGGGTGTTCCAGAAGTACGATAAACTAGCCTGTTCGCTGCTGCCTGCGACGTATTCTGCGGTAGTCCAAAGCCCATTTCCTGCACAAAGTTCCCTGTCATCGCGCCAGTTTATAGCGTGCGCGGCTTTCTCCCATATTCAGTACTGCAGCTAACCTCTGAATGGTAGAAGTGTTCCATGTTTTAGTGTTGATATAATGGAGATCACCGACACCACCAAACGGAAGTCTTTAACGATTTACAAAGGGCAATAAATGACTCACTGGCGTAAGACTTTACAAGTAATAAATGCAAAGGAAGATCATCGACAACAAAAAATTTAGGAAAAGGTAGCCATGTTTCTATTCCAGATGAAGCAGCAAATGAAGTGCGAAAACATTTTATCAAAGCAAAGAAGCGGGCGAAAGAAGCAGATGCTAGTTTTTAATCAACTTACGTTGAAGAAGTAAGGCAACTCTTCAGTCGACGCTACAACATAGTAACATCATTGCCATCACGTAGAAGTGCGATACAATAGTTACATCCCATTAGGTAAAACATATGAGAACTACGCAAGATCCCACCTCTCTGGAGAAATATTCTTCCAAGAGAATAATTTACTAATGAATGATGGTAGCAATTTTTTCCTTTCAGATGATAACAGGGGACCGAATGACAGATCACTGGCGTTTGTCAGCGGAAAGGGAAAAGGGTGTTTATCAAACTGCGAATAATTCTTTGTGGATGGAACGTTCAAAGAGTTTGCGCAAGCAGTTGGGGCAGTTGTTTATATCCACGCCGACCTTAAAAGTTATTGTGAAGAAACAAAAACCACTCCAGTTGTTTACACTGAAAAGGGTGAAACATACGAAAGTTTTCTCAAAGGTAATAAAACTAACGTGCCTGAATGGAACCCCGCGTCTCTGATGAAGCACTTCGAACTTTCCATCATCCGAACAGCTAACAGTTTGTTCCTTGGAACAGAGGTTACTGGTTTCCGTTATCATTTGATCAAGATTTGTGGAAACAAGTTCAGTGTTGCGGGCTCGTTCCAGCCTGTAAGGAAAACGAGGAAAAACGCTGCCACCTTTGAATGTGTTCTGCACTTGCACATCATCCCTCGGGAAATGATGGATACTGTATATTCAGGAGAGCTGGCTTCAAGACTTTTATGACTGCTTAGTGGACCGGTGGCTCGATAACGAACACATTCCAAGAGAGACTGGGAACTGTAGTGAATGGCAGCATCGCACTAATAAAGTCTCAGAAGGACGGAACCGAAGAATAAATTCACTAACATCAAAAGTTTATGCCAATGTTTACTCCTTAATGAAAAATCTTCAGGGAGATGCAAAGTACGAAGGACACCAGTTCGGCTGACTAATTTTAAACATTGAGGGAATAAAGAAATTCTGCAGTGAAGACAAACGATTGAAAAGACTTTAAAGAAATTTCGAACCGATGGGACCTTAAAATCATTTGTGACTTCTGTGGCCTACGCACAGTAGCTGCAAGGACGACTAAAACGTCAGAATCTTTGAAAAAATTGTAAATATTCACAAGTAGTTTAACGTAATCCTTGGAAATCTTGTAAATACCATAAATACATTTTATGGGGACGAGAAGAGACTACCTCCTCGTGGTGTTCCCTGGAAACGACAGAAAGTCGGCTAAATATGTACTGAAATTTGTAATTCCGTAATGAAGAATAACAAGACTATCAGGAAGGCCAGGCCTTTTCGAGCGAATATTTGGAGCATTCGCCTTGAGAGATTCTTATCATCAAAATCTGTATGTGCAGACACCGAATACCAAGTCACTGTAGCGGAAATGTAGGCAATTGACAAGCAATTAAATCCACACTTTCTCCCTCCGTTAGAAGATGAACAAACAAGCATGAAACTGGTAAAGACAATATAATTTATCATAAAAAAGGGACTGGTCGCAGTTTTGCTACCTTTCAATATACGTTGAAACTAATTTCTAGTAATAAGTCGTAGCTTACAGCAGGCCTGTTGAAGAGGCGCCTACGCGGGCGAGAGCACTCTCGCTTGCTACCTGTTTTTTTTTCTAATCTCATTTTCTTTTTTTTCGTTCGTTTTATCTGCTCGGGGCGGTCGTCGCAAGACAGCCGTTTCAGTTCGTCCATTAACTCAGTTTTTATTATTATTATTATTATTATTATTATTATTACAGAGGGCAGCTAACTCTCTGACCGAGCCCCCTGAGTTACCGTGCCGGCGCAGTGCAGGAGAAATTCCAACAATATGCCACCTTCAGAGGAATGACCATAATTAGGTTCGGCGTAGCCTTAGATACTCCACGCAGAAATTTAACATTTTTTTCTACTTTGCCGATAGTAACCAAATGTGTTATGTAAAGACGTAGCAATACCCACATTTTGAAATCAATAACTTCATTGGTTTTCGAGTTCTCAATTTTTAATATGATGTTAATAGTGTTCTTGAAAAGCAGTTTTTGGTACACACACCACAATTTTCACATGCCGGATTTTGTAGGTACATTCACAAGATATAGTTCAACAGCTCTGTACATTCATTTTATGAGAAATGTTAATAATCTGTTTTCAGTGTTTCTTTCAAATTTTAGTCGTAAAGGTTATTTAATTATCGATACATAAATGTGATGATAGAATAAACAAATTACATTTTCGATAATATTACTGCATAGAATTATGTGAATGCAACAAAAATTCCATTCAGGTATGATGAAAACATTGGCACTCAGAAAAACAAGCTTATAGTAAAATGGATTCTAACACTTTATCGAAAAATGAATGTCACAAAAAGACACGTACACACTAAATTTCATTCGCACCAAAACATCTTTCCTTTCTGCTTATATGAGGCTTCTTCTTGCCATTACAAGATCAGGGCAGCCTTTTCTTGAACTTTCTGAATAAAAATCTAATCACATTCTTCTTGAGGAGGTGCAATGTTAGAGATATCTGACTGCAAGCTAATGCCTGTTTCCTTGGAGTTTCCTGACTGTGCTGAACAGGACTTCAGGGTATTCCCTAAATTTATATTTACAGTCAACAGGCAAAGTAATTGGTTTCCAATGACTGGCTGCTAACTGCTTCACTTCAGTTTTTCTGGAAATCTTGCAACTTGTATTTTCAGTTTGAGTTTACATCAAGGTCCGAGTAAAGATGGTTCTGTTTGAAGGTGACAGAAACCAAAAATTATCTTTGGCATCTTCCGGTGTGCAACAGCTCCTTACGCAGTCAATATTTAAACATTTTTTAGACATATTTGTAATTCGAATACAGCCAAAACGTTTTGGGATCTAAGAGTAAACACTCAAAAGATGTGAAATAACCATTAAATATTTTTGAAATCATTACAGTTTTAGGGCGGAGTCTCCCCTTAAAATGGAATGTAGCTGTTTTTAAAGGGTCGAAAAGTAGCATGATGGCCGGGTTAGCAACATCAAAGTCGTCAGACACATCAACATCTACGTATCATTGCAGGATGCCTAGCCTATATATTTGCTCTACGTGATGGTGTCTTGATACGCTTGGTGTGCTTCAAACCTTTGAACACCCCAAGAAGTTCAGTTTACAACAACATTACAACAGATTTCAAAAAAATGGTTCAAATGGCTATGAGCACTGTGGGACTTAACATCTGAGGTCGTCAGTCCCCTAAAACAGAACTACTTAGACCTAAGTAACCTAACCGTAGCGGTCGCGCGGTTCCAGACTGAAGCGCTTAGAACCGCTCGGCCACATCGGCCGGCTACAAAAGATTATGGAGACTTGGAATGCGAACAGCGAGACGCCGAAGCGCAAAAATTAAAAAAAGAAAAAAGAAATTAAGGAAAAAGCTCCGATTAGATTGTGTGGAAAATCTGCTACAGCTAGAACTTACACACCTACAGTGTGACATTTGCTTGAAAATTAGTCTCGTAGATCTCTGTTTACCCAAAGTAAATTTTCACAACAGAAGTATGTAGGTGCTATTACGTCGTTGTTTAGACTTACATGTAGATGCTGCTTTTTCACACAATGAAGAGAACGAAATCCACTGCCAGACTTCATCGTAAGAACTTGTTTTCGAATGAGTATTATTCGAAAAGCGGTAACGAATATTGATCCTTTGCTGAAAAGCAAAATAAGTAATATCCATTGACATTCTGTGTTTTTTTGTTTTTTGTTTTTTGTTTAACGTTTAAATAAAACTGTAACGAAATACAAATTTCGTCCTATAAAGACAATGATAAGGCTGCCAACAGTCGTAAGAATATCGTTTTTCTTACTTAGCTGCCTACACCCTCCCCTCCCCCCTCCCCGTTCTTGTCATCATCAAGATATTAAAAAAAGATGTTGAATTTCATTTCAGACACTCTGTCATCCTGTCCCTTCTTCTTGTCAGTGTTTTCCGAATACTCCCTTCATAGCCAATTCTGCGAAAGACCTCCCGTATCTTTACCTAATCAGTCCATCTAATTTTTAGCATACTTCTGAAGCCTTTGTTTGATACAAGTAGGCTAATCTTGGCCAGGAATGCCCTTTTTTCCACTACTAGCCTGCTTTTTATGTCCCCCTTGCTCCGTCCATCATGGGTTACTTTGCTGCCCAGGAAGCAGAACTCCTGAACTTCGTCTACTTCGTGATGCCCAGTTCTGATGTTAACTTTTTCGCTGTTCTCATTTCTGCTTCTTTCGTCTTTCTTCAATTCTCTCTGATCACATATTCTGTACTCATTAGACTTCATTCCATTCAACAGAACCTGTAATTCTTCTTCACTTTTACTGAGTCTATCAACGTCATAACCACAATCTTAATATTGATGTCCTTTCCCCTTGAATTTTCAATTCCACTCTTGAAATTTTGTTTTATGTGCGTTATTGATTCTTTGATGTATCGACTGAATAGAAGAGGCGAAAGAGTATATCCCTGTCTTATACCCATTTTAATCCGAGCACTTCGTTTTTGGTCTACTAATCTTGTTTTTCTCTCTTGGTTCTTGTACGTGTTGAATATTAACCATCTTTTCCTATAACTCACGCATATTTTTCTTAGAATTTCGGATGTCTTTCACCATCTGGCATTGTCGAACGCCTTTTCCTGGTCGAGAAATTCTGTAAACGTGTCTTGACACCTCTTTGGTCTTGCTTCCAGTACTAACTGCCTCTCTTGTTCCTTTACCTTTCCTAAAGCCAAACTGATCGTTACCTAAGAGATCTTCACTTTTCTTTTCCATTTTTGGGCTCTTATTGTCTTCTGAATTGTGTGGTTGATGTTTTCCCGAATGTCTGTTGGTATATCACTAGTCTCATAAATTCCATACACGAACGTGAATAGTCGTTTCTTTGCCACTTCCCTCAATGATTTCAGAAATTCAGTTGCAGTGTTAACCGTCTCTTTTGCCTTATTTGATCTTAAGTCTTAAAAAGCTCTTTTCAATTCCGATTATCTCTATCGACTCATGTTTT
The DNA here is from genome assembly GCF_023897955.1 of Schistocerca gregaria. NCBI lineage: Eukaryota > Metazoa > Arthropoda > Insecta > Orthoptera > Acrididae > Schistocerca > Schistocerca gregaria. Next base: position 431,250,527 of record NC_064924.1, read on the forward strand.
CTATTCTATCACGTCATCAGACAAGCTCTTCCCTCATAGAGGCCTACAGTGTTCTCTCTCCGTCTGCAGTGAACAGTGGAATAGCCATTGCACCCTTAATGTTAGTGCACTTGCTTTTAATTTCATCGAAGGTTGTTCTGATTTTTCTACAAGCTGCGTCAGTCCCTCCGACAAAAATTACTTTTTTCCATTTCTTCACATTTTTCATGCAGTCATTTCGCCTTAGCTTTCCTAAACTTCCTTTTAATTCTTTTCTAAGTGACTTGCATTTCAGTACTCTCTCTTAATAATTTCGGCAGGAGTTGTTGCAAGAACAGTCAGCACATTGACCTGAGCCTTCGCGACAACGTTCAGGGATCAAGCAAGTAGTCGCCCACGATAGTGGCCCATATGTTTGCTGCAAACGGTCTGTAACGACCTCGCATATCTGTTGAACGGGATGTGGCACGGTAAACCTATGTTTTGAAAAGGGTGTATAAAAACTCAGAAGCATTTTTGCAAGTAGTAACATTTTAAATTACATAAAAAGGTCAAAAAAGATCAAGTAAATGCAAATAAGTCTCACAAATAACTCTAATAAGCTGACGTCCTTGTAGGTGTAGCCACCTGTTCCATGTGAGCCTTAAGGTAATTCATCACATTCTGCAACATTACCGGCAGAGTCTGAACCTCTTCTGTTGGATCTATTCTTCAGTGCTTCATCTGTGCGTAGTGGGTTTTCCTGTTGCATTTTTCTCTTCTGGCAACCTCACAAGAAGAGAAATGAAGAGACCATTCTTTACCTTATTGTGTGCGAGTTTGCTTCGTTTCGTTGAAAATGTCTCGTTGTTCACTTCGTACTGAGGAATTTGTAGAATGAGAAAGTTTTCCAACCTGTTTGTGAATGTGAAGTCACGTCACACCATTGTAAGATCATCTTCGAAAACGTACTGCCCTATGATCCTTGGTGAAGACATAGCTTACCACTCTGTAACGCCTCTGGAATGGACGGGTTGCTGATGCTGTTGTCAAAGGATGATGTCACTCGAAAACCTAATGTTCTACTTGTTGGTACTACCAGACAAAAACAAATGGGCATCGACTCATCCACAAATTGTTAACAGGTCTTGATCTGCATTAACTGAATCCAAAATTCCTTCACTAAACCGTCTTCGATTCACGTCATCTGTTTCTTCAAGAGCCCGAATAATTCGGATCTTGTGAGAGTGTCAGTGTGGATGATTGTGTAAAATCCGTGTACCGTCCGTGTAGTGCCATATTGAGTGACGGGAACTTCTTCCCATAACAGCTCTTACACGCTCGATGTTATTAGGAGTACGCAGTGTCTTTTGTTTTCCAGGCCGTTGACGAACTCTGTTCGAAGTTCTCGGTCCACTTCATAATCTCCCAGGAAGATATTCCAGCAGAATACGAGTTTGAGAAGCGTGTGAAAAGCATGTAGGAGCTAACGTTTGTACCAAGAAAGCTTCGAAAGAGAACCCACATTGCTGAGTTGTCCTACGCTTCGTTGCTACTGGATGGTAACGTTTCAGGAATACGTCCGAATGGATCCCCACAAGCTTCCAACAGCTGAGCACGATTCCCAGGCTAGTTTGACGCACACGCACCCCCCCCCCCCCTCCACCACCCCCCACCCCGCGGGTTTTAATTCGCTCATCAACTGTAGCATAGTTTTTAAAAGAAAGTATTTTTTGTGTATCTCCTTTGCACTGTCCTCACTCATTGTTTCCGACATCCGGTCGCAAACAAGGAAACAGAGTCCCTACACACGAGGAACGGGAAGGGGGAAATTTATAGGCTATGCCACCATCATGACGGCCATCTTGAAAGCCGCCATCTTGGATTCAACTCCAGAATTTCAAATGGGAATGTGGTAATGTGACATACCAAACAGATAGAGAATTTCACCAGAAAAACAATGCTGCTGTTATTTTAAACATAGCTTTATTCATTCTCGGGTTATAGCCAGTTACATGTGGCAGCGGTGGGACGCTCGGCAGCATGTGTGTTATGTGCCGAAGAGACATTACTCCGATGATACACAGTCCCGAGAGACCACCAACAGTCATAGGAATGGCTTGATATGTTATCCATTTTGTTGGATTGTTAATGCTATCCTCCGAACCCAGTCCTCATGAACTTGGACCAACACATCTGGCTGCATTTGACCACACGCATCAACAGTGTGCTGCTTTAGATGATGCGAATCCCGTATTTTTACAGAATAAACCAGTGCTTTGACATGACCCCAAAGATAAAAATCCAAAGGTGTCAAATCTGGTGAACGTGGTGGCCACTCCACGGCACCCCTACGACCAATACAATTTTGAGGGAACTGCACATCCAGGTATGCTCGCACATTGTCCCCATAATGTGGTGGGGCTCCATCATGCTGGAAGAATTCCGGAAATGTCCCGTCCTCCGTTAACAACGAGGGAAACACTTCTTCATCCAGTAACCTCAGAATCAATAAAAAAAAGGTCCAACAACTTTGGGACCCCACACATCACGCCAGACGATCACTTTTTGTGAGTCGACCGTTTTGGAAGCATCTATCCAGTGTGGATTTTTGTCGGATCAGTATCTGTGATTCTGCTTGTTCACTTAACCATTGATAAAGAAATTGGCTTCATCACTGAACAGCACCTGATAGGGGAAAAGTAGGTTTATCTGCAGCTGCTGTGTCACTCATTCTGTGAACTGTACCCGATGGTCTGGGTCATCCTCGTTCAGGTGTTGGAGCAGCTGAATTTTGTACTGGTGCCATTTGGGCTGCGATAAAATTCGCAGTATGGAGTTACGGCTAACGCCACATTCTTGTGACAGGCGACGAGTACTCCGTTGCGGACTCTTGCTAAATGATGCGAACACGCTCACTGTTGTTGCATCATCGATGTCTTCCAGCCTAAGGTTTATCTGCGACAGAATCTATTGCTCAGGATTTGGCCAAAAGCTTGGCAACTACGCTGTGAGTGATGGGCTGTCTGGCTGGGTGACGACTGTTGAAATCCTCAGCAGTGACCCGTGTGCTTCTTTCTCCAGATATCAATATGATTTCAATGTGTTCTTCGTGTGTTATGGACAATTTGTAACCTTTCAGTAAGGAAACAATGATTAAAACGTTAGCATGAGTAAACGATACCTAACAGTTAAACACATGTAACATATCAGGCATGGGATAGTCACTTTGCATCGTTTCAGACTCCATTTTATGACTTCTCAGTACGTAATACCCACGCTGCCGCAAGTAATTGGCTGTAACCCGAGAATGAATAAAGCTATGTTTAAAATAATAGTGGCATTGTTTTTGGTGAAATTCTCTCTCTGTCTGGTATGTCACATTACCAGATTCCCATCTAAAATTTTGGAGTTGAATACAAGATGGCGGCTTTCAAGATGGCCGCCATGTTGGTGGTATAGCCTATAAAGTTTCTTCCTTCCCGTTTCTCGTGTGTAGGGACTCTGTTTCCTTGTTTAGTGCTCCATTTGGATTTCATCAGGGTGTTTCCGGACTTTTGGACCACCCTATACATAGTGCCCATTTACATAAATCTGATCACCTATCAGAAGCATAAATAACCACCTTTAGCAACGCAGGCCGCTGCAGGATGTGACGGAACAGAGTCAATAAGGTTCCAGGAGGTACTGGCAGGGATGTGGAGCCATACCGATTCCAGTGACGTGCCCAGATGCACTGGGCATTTCGTTTGAGGATCAACATGGTACCATAGATTCTCGACTTGGTCTAAGTCCGGGGAGTTTAGTGGCCAGGAAAGTACAATAAACTCGTCGTGGTGCTCTTCGATCCACGCGTGTACACTGCGAGCTCTTTCACACATTGCATTGTTAAACTGGTAGAGGCCATCATGCTGAAGAAAAACAACCCGCATGTAGGGGTGAAAATGGTCACGAAGGGTAGATACGTACTTATGTTGATTCACTGTGCCTTCCAGATTGACTAGGTCATCCACAGAACGGCACGAAAACATTCCCCAGATCAAAATGATCACTCCTTCAGCCTGCAGAGTGTTCGCATTCAGACTTTACACAGCGTACCCGCCAACTGATAAAGCGTAATGCGTGATTCATCTGAAAAGATCACCTTTAGCCACTCAGTGGACGTCCAGTTGAGGTACAGGCTGGCGTTCGAATTCCAGACTTCATCGCCACTGAACTGCAGTCAGGAAGGTAGCAAGAACGAAGTGCCTGCTGTGGAGGCCTGTACAGAGCAACGTTCGCTGTACGGTCGTTGAGGAGACATTGGTGGTAGTACAGCGGTTCATCTGAGCGGTCAGTTGCTGAACAGGTGCACTTCTATTCGCCTGTATACGTCACCGCAGCCGTCTTCACCCTTGTCATCTACGGTCCTGTCTACCCTCGGTAGCTGAATGATCAGCGTGACGGATTCCCGGCTGGGTCGGGGAATTTTCTACGCCCAGGGACTGGGTGTATGCTGTCCTCATCATCATCCTATCATCCTCATCGACTGCCGGTCACCGAAGTGGTGTCAAATTGAAAGACCGGCTCCCGGCAAATGGTCTGCCCGACTGGGAGCCTTAGCCGTACGATTAAATAAATCTTTGGTCCTTGGTGCAGTTCAGGTTTTGGATAGCGCTTTAGAGTCTCCCATGGTATTCTTTAACCATGGCAGCACACGAACTGTTTGCAAACTTAGCCGTTTCGGCAAAGCTTCCGTCACTGTCCCAAAACCCAACGAACAAGCCCTTTTGGACGTCACGTACATCGTTCTGTTTCCACATTACGACAAAGACTGCAATATCTTACTCGTTCCCACCAACAAATTTTATATACACATCACTGCTGGTTCTACCACCCGCCGTCCTTGAGTGGTTATTGCACATAGAGGTCGAACGTAGCTGGTGGTCACGTTACTGCGACTGTACCGTTTTCGTTAGCTTCGTTGCAGTTAGGACAATGAATTTCTGAACACCTAGGACACACAATTTTTTTTTTAATCGAAGATTGGGAAAAAGGCATGGAACTAGCAGCTCCAGGTTTCCAGCAGCGGGTGAGAGGGGGCGATCGGCCGCGCAGCGGAAGGGGAGGTGTGGAAGGGCCCGGCGACTCCTCGCGGAGCCGCGCCGGCTTCCGGTTCCCGCGAGTCTCGGCCGTAACTCACACCTCGGGGCGGCCGCTGCTCAGAGGCAGCGACGCAGGCAGAGGGCCGGCCAGATCGCTCGCTCCTTCCTGCCAGCGGCCGCACCGTCACCGCAGCTTCCTGCCACGTGACGCCCGCCCACCGACTTCCCAGCCTTGGCTGCGACTGCGGTCTAAACGTTGTAAAACACCCAATGGATGACCTGGCCGTGCGGTGACCCATGAGAAAAGAAAGTGTTCACATGTTGTGCAGGATAGCACACAGCAATCTCCTCACCCACCCATCCCCACCCACCCCCCAAAATTTACACACTCTCCCATTAAAATCTCCATGGGTGATTTAATAGTACCAGCTATGTGGAAGCAAGGGTGGTCATCTCCACATCATTCTTCGGTAGGAAGAGTGTGCGGTAAGTAATGTATCACGTGCCTTTTCTTGTCCAATTTCATATGAAAAAAAGAGGAATTTGTTGGAGGACATCGTGTGATATTCTCGCTTCAGCCCCTATAGCTTCGTGAAGTTTCGATAGGTTGCGACGTGCCGGGGCTAGCAGTGTATTTAACACTAAATTCTTCTCGAATCCTCATATGGAAATGATGCTCTAAGCCCCCCGCCCCCCCCCCCCTTCCTAACTCAGACTTTTGCTGTTGCACATGGATTAAGAAGAAACGCGAACTGACTGTAATCGACCCTAGAAGTGGAGTAGAAAAGAGTTTGGCACCTGCAATAACTTAATTGGATAGAAATTAATTATATAGAGGAAAGTTTCATGAACGTAGTGAGAGATGAAAGGGTTGCTCTGCCGATTAACAGAATGAAAGTTCTGTCCAAAATAACAATAAACAAACCATATGAAACATTTACAATACATCAAATGGGATACTCAAATAAATGCTGTGAAGATGAAGTTGTCCATAAACTAGATTGTGACATTTATGACCAAGTGATATGTGGAGCCAATTCATTGCAACTCAAATCTTAAGAGAAACACCCAGCCAGCCCAGCATTAATTGCTGCTACAGTAGTGATAACTCAGACAATGAACACCCAAGAGAGAACAAAGTTAGAAAAAACGAACAGTCGCGCTCTTCTGAGCTCTCTAGCAAAATTCCCTGATTTACCAGTGCTACGGGTGTACATTACCAAGCTGTCTTCTTAACTGCAAGACACGATCTGGCATACCGGAGGCGATGGCTGGTTGCTTCGACGTCCCGTCGTGGTGATGATAATGTCACGAGTATAGCCCGAAACGAATTCTCCTGGTCTGGTTGTTCCAGACTAAAGACTTCCTACCAATACAAATGAGCCTCTGAAGGAGACGAAGAAGGCTCGCTACACAATCACTGACGGTACAGTGAGTGATTTTAACAAGAGAAGTCACACAGTAACTCCGGTACAGTCAACTTTAGCAAAACTGCTCAAGACGGACAACATAGGCCGCTTGTTCACAGAACACTGAATTGCCAACTGTACTCGGAAATTTACGTTGAAGTCGAAACTTCAGCAACTTCGTCAAACACAATTAAATGAAAGTATATTAGACATCCAGCGGAAGGCAGGCTGTCCAGAGCAGCGAGAGCTCAGTCTTGTAACCTACTCCGACCAAAAGCCGAGAGCCGACTCTCTCAAGAGCACCCGTACAAGCCGAACACAGAACGTTCCCACGCCCACGACAGTGACTGTGGTTAAACGTTCCAATCAGCAACTCGAAAACCGGCGGAAAATTCCACTCTGTTGCCGACGCACTACTATTCCACCAATGTAGATACTTGGCGCCAATTTCTGTGCCGATTTTGGTACGTCACGGACCTATCCCCTGAGCAAGCTAATCACAGTTATGATTTTGCGGGAATTTGCCCGCCAAGACTGCCTGGGAACACAAATCATACCCACGCCTCGCTGGTAGCCCGCCAGAAAGTGTTTTCACTAAGTTCCTGCGAAGTAAAGGCATCTCTGGCCTAGTCGCTCCGTCAGGCCCCTGTGGGGCGTGTCGCCCCCACTCTTATGACAATGTCGGCGTCTGGAAAGCATCCACTCGACTCCCGCACACCTGTAGGCTTAACCCTTTCAAGGTCAGCAGAACCCGCCTGTCACCTGACCAGAAACGCTGCGTGGGAAGCCCGCGCGTGAAGAAATAGCAACTTTTCACTGCATGCAATTAGAGAGAAAAATCGAATTACTCATAGTAAGATAGAAATATGAGAGGGGGCTCATCCCACCTCTCAAGGTGGCGGCACTTCACATAGCATTCAGAATGGCATCTGTAACAGATGTGCGTTTCAAGAAGAGAGCTGTCACAGAGTTTCTTCTGTCGGAAAACGAGAGCATTGTGGATATTCGCAGGTAGCCCCTTCCAGAGTGTCTAAGGAGGCAGGTACCACGGTCAGTCTCTGGGCGAGGCGTCTGTCATCATTGCCTCAAGGGCGTGCGATCTTACATAGCTGACAGAGCTGCAGTGTTGGAACGTATGCACATATTCGAGGTCGTAGATGGATAACAAGCACTTCGCTACTGAATATGTCTGTTGGTAGCGGTGATAACTCGCCCGCCAGTTGTCGTACTCAAAGGTGTGTGCCCAATGGATTTCTCGTCGTCTGACACAAGGCAGTAAAGAGCGACGAAGGGTCATGTGTGTGGAAATGATTGCGCGCTATGACGCTAATCTTGATAATTTTTTGTTGAACGTCATCACAGGTGATGAACCATGGTTTATCAGTTAGAAATGGAAGCAGAGTGGAAATCCATAGAGATGCGCTGAACCACCCAGACTCCGAAGAAAACGTTCAAATCCGCACCTACAGCCTGTAGTCAAACCGATGGTCTTTTGGGACTCTGAAGGGTTTATTCTGTTTCATGTCCTCCCTCATGCTGCAACGATCGACTCGGAAGTGCATGCTACTCTCAGAAAGCTGAAGAACTTCAGCGTGTCTCTCGCCACAAAAATACCGGGTGATCAAAATGTCAGTATAAATTTGAAAACTTAATAAACCACGAATAATGTAGATAGAGAGGTAAAAATGGACACGGGTGATCAAAAAGTCAGTATAAATTTGAAAACTTAATAAACCACGAATAATGTAGATAGAGAGGTAAAAATGGACACACATGCTTGGAATGACATGGGGTTTTATTAGAAGCAAAATGCAGGATGGCGCTCCACCCCATATTGCTAGACGCGTGAAAGATCTCTTGCGCGCGTCGTTTGGTGATGATCGTGTGCTCAGCCCCCAGTTTCGTTATGCTTGGCCTCCCAGGTCCCCAGACCTCAGTCCGTGCGATTATTAGCTTTGGGGTTACCTGAAGTCGCAAGTGTATCGTGATCGACCGACATCTCTAAGTATGCTGAAAGACACATCCGATGTCAATGCCTCACCATAACTCCGGACATGCTTTACAGTGCTGTTCACATTATCCCTCGACTACAGCTATTGTTGAGGAATGATGGTGGACATATTGAGCATTTCCTGTAAAGAACATCATCTTTACTTTGTCTTACTTTGTTATGCTAATTATTGCTATTCTGATCAGATGAAGCGCCATCTGTCGGGCATTTTTTTAACTTTTGTATTTTTTGGTTCTAATAAAACCGCATGTCATTCCAGGCATGTGTGTCAATTCGTACCTCTCTATATAAATTATTCCGTGATTTATTCACTTTTCAAATTTATACTGACTTTTTGATCACCCGTTACAACGAACTTCTCCTTCTCCATGACAAGGCAAGGCCTCCACGGAAGTGTCCACACCACAGAACAGCTCACAAACCTTTACACGAATTGTCTTCCTTTCCACTCTACAGCCCGGATCTCGCCCTTCATACTTTCATCTGTTTCGTCCAATGAGGGACGCACTCCGAGGAAGCAGTTCGTGGGTATTGGGGATGTTATTGATCCAGCGAGGCGTTGGCTCCGACGTCGACCAGTAGAGTGGTATCACGTAGGCGTACAGGCCGTCCCAGCAATGTGGTACAAGGCCGTCTCATTGTACGGAGATTGTGTCGAAAAATACGGATTTGTAACCAAAACAATGTGGAATAATACGGCCTATTGGAATCATGAATAAAACCAACATGTTCTCAGAAGAAAAACGTGTCACATTACTCACTGAACGCCACTCGTATAGACAAGTAGTTACTATCATTAAAATATTTCATTTGTTTCACCTTTACTATCGTTAAAACTGTAAGAATGTTTGGTACGTTGAAAGCCGAGCTGACAGCAAGTTGTACACTACTGGACATTAAATTTGCTACGCCAAGAAGAAATGCAGATGATAAACGGGTATTCATTGGACTTATATATTGTACTACAACTGAAATGTGATTACATTTTCACGCAATTTCGGTGCATAGATCCTGAAAAATCAGTACCCAGAACAGCCACCTCTGGCCGTAATAACGGCCTTGATACGCCTGGTCATTGAGTCAAACAGAGCTTGGATGGCATGTACAGCTACAGCTGCCCATGCAGCTTCAACACGATACCACAGTTCATCAAGAGCAGTGACTGGGGTATTGTGACGAGCCAGTTGCTCGGCCACCATTGACCAGATGTTTTCAGTTGGTGAGAGGTATGCAGAATGTGCTGGCCAGAGCAGCAGTCGAACAATTTCTGTATCCAGGAAGTCCCGTACATGACCTGCAACTTGCCGTCGTGCATTATACTGCTGAAATGTAGGGTTTCGCAGGGATCGAATGAAGGGTAGAGTCACGGGTCGTAACACATCTGAAATGTAATGTCCACTATTCAAAGAGGTGACCGAGACGTGCAATCAATGGCACCGCATACCATCACGCCGGGTGATAAGCCAGTATGGCGATGACGAATACACGCTACCAATGTGCGTGCACCGCGACGTCGACAAACACGGATGCGAACATCATGATGCTGTAAACAGAACCTGGATTCATCCGACAAAATGACGTTTTGCCACTCATGCACCCATGTTCGTCGTTGAGTGTAGCATCGCAGGCGCTCCTGTCTGTGATGCAGTGTCAAGGGTAATCGCAGCCATGGTTTCCGAGCTGACAGTCCATGCTGCTGCAAACGTCGTAGAACTATTCGTGCAGATGGTTGTTGTCTTGCGAACGTCCCCATCTGTTGACTCAGGGATCGAGATGTGGCTGCACGATCTGTTACAGCAATGCGGATAAGATGCCTGCCATCCCGACTGTTAGTAATACAAGGCCGTTCGGTTCGAGAACGGCTTTCCGTATTACCCTACTGAACCAAACGATTCCATATGCTGCTAACAGTCATTGGATCTCGACCAACGCGAGCAGCAATGTCGCGGTACGATAAACCACAATCGCGATAAACTACAATATGACCTTCATCAAAGTCGGAAACGTAGTGGTACGCATTTCTCCTCCTTACACGAGGCATCACAACAACGTTTCACCAGGCGACACCGGTCAACTGCTGTTTGTCTATGAGAAATCGGTTGGAAACTTTCCTCGTGTCAGCACGTTGTAGGTGTCACCACCGGCGCCAACCTTGTGTGAATGCTCTGAAATGTTAATCATTTGCACATCTCAGCATATTTTTCCTGTCAGTTAAATTTCGCGTCTGTAGCACGTCATCTTCGTGGTGTAGCAATTTTAATGGCCAGTAGTGTATTTGTCAGGATGGGAAGGGCGCCGGGGAAGGGAGGAAGACCTGATTTGCAATATGCTAAATGCGGCTCCATTTGCCGATATGATCGAGACAGTACTGGACGTAGTCATTTTCCACACTACACATCCGCCACGTGATTCATCCTCTGCAGAATCCTTAGAATGCCAGTATTCTCCGGCGATGTCAGTCAACTACGAACAGGCAGCGGGACGGGGCAAACTCTGCTCCCGTGTCGCTGCTACAGCCCAGCCCAGCTCAGCCTACAGCCCGGCACAACACGCCTCGTTCCCCGTCGGTAATTAACGGTTCGCGTGGCGAGCGCGCCAGCCAGAAGGCTAGCTGTCCGCCGCAGCTGCTCACACGTGCCCCGTTACTGCACAGCCGCTAGTGGGCTACCTGGCTGCTCTGTCAATTACGGCGTTTCGGCCGGCAAATCGCATTACGGTGAGGCGGGGCGAGGCGAGCAGCGCCTTTCCAATTTGCATGCATTCGCCGGCAGGTGGCCGCTTCGCACGCCAGCCTCACTCGCGCCCTGCTCGCCGCGAAACGCGTGATCCGCCCACAACACGTGAGTCTGACGCGGAGGCGTCTGACACGTACTGTGAGCCCCCCATCCTCTTCCTGCCTCTGGACGCGGCTACCGGAGGAATTATATCCCTTCGGCCGCCGCTGAGCGAGCGGAGAAACTGCCACAAAACCTACATTTACTCATAGGCAAGTAAGATGGCAAGAATTAGCCACGATACATTTAACATTCTGTAAATTCTTTTTGTTTTTTATTCATATGAGATCACTTTTTACGATGCATAATCGAATTATCAACCATTTCATTGGCTGATACGGGCAAGCATCACGTACAAAGAATTTCTGCAGTTCTGCCTGTCTGGGAGTTAATTAGAGCCCTGAATACTGACAGTAAGGGCAACGTGGCAAATGCGTTTCTCAGAAGCCGCTATCGGCTAAAGAGGGCCTGGGGAGAAAGTTGTATCTGAAGGGCTAGATATTTACTGCCCTGGGAGAGAGCGGAGGCCTCCCGTAGTGGCCGCCCGGTTCTAGGCGCTACAGTCTGGAGCCGAGCTACCCCTACGGTCGCAGGTTCGAATCCTGCCTCGTGCATGGATGTGTGTGATGTCTTTAGGTTAGTTAGATTTAATTAGTTCTAAGTTCTAGGCGACTGATTACCTCAGAAGTTAAGTCGCATAGTGCTCAGCGCCATTGGACCATTTGAACCAGAGAGCGGAGCGAGGAAGCAGTGGTTCACAACTCTTGAGGCATTGCCTCGTAGCACAGACAGTGAGGGCAGTAAGTTGCAATCTGGTGGAGCGAACAAATTTTTCAGATTAGTATACCTGCCGAAAGAGCATCGGGGTCAGAAGAAGGCGAAAAGCGCGAAGGAATGCGCGGGGTCACAGAAGAAGATCGCGCCGGCCGCTGACGCCGAGCGGTTCTAGGCAGTTCAGCCCTGAACCACGGGACTGCTTCTGTCGCTGGTTCCTATTCTACCTCGGGCATGGATGTGTGTGATGTCCTTAGGTTAGTTAGGTTTAATTAGTTCTAAGTCTAGGGGACTGATGACCTCACATGTTAAGTTCCATAGTGCTTAGAGCCTTTTGAACCATTTGAAGAAGATCGCAAGCTGACCTCCGAGGAATCTTTTCAGAGGAAATTCTGCAGCACGATTTCCACCGAAAAGCAGAGACGTGTGTGTGATTCGCGAAGTGCTAATCATGTAGAAGGGGAAACAGCAACTTCCAGAAAATCTTCTGGAAGGTGTACGAGTTTCAAGCAGATTCATGACCCGTGGAGTGGGAGGTAATGTTTTTGTAACGGGTGCTGGGATTTGTCGCCTGAGCGCAAACCTAGACGTCCAGTTTGCAGGTGGGAGCGGGCGTGTGGTGTGGAGACGCTCTTCCTTTCATGGATCGAATGAGGACTGTTCCCTCCTCGCCGGCCGCTGGTGGCCGAGCGGTTGTAGGCGCTTCAGTCTGGGTCTGCGCGACCGCTACGGTCGCAGGTTCGAATCCTGCCTCGGGCATGGATGTGTGTGATTTCCTTAGTTTAGTTAGGTTTAAGTAGTTCTAAGTTCTAGCGGACTGATGACCTCAGATGTCGAGTCCCATAGTGCTCAGAGCCATTTGAACCATTTGTTACCTCCGGGGATCGAGATAGAGACTTCGCTCACGAGAGCCACAGCGTAGAATCTAGGTGTTAGTTTTTGAGTAGTGTTGACTTCGCCACAAGGAACACATGAAGTCATTTCTCTGTGAACAGATTTTTTCTTCTGTTTACTGGAGGTATTATTCTTTACCTCTCTATGGTCTCTGACACACATCCAAGTGTGTCTTCCAAGAAAAATATCTAAGCAAAATTTCTGTTTCTGGCTAGTGAGTAAACAGACATCTTGGTTTATTTTCTGCCTTGTACTGAGGTAATTTCACCCATAGGAGTTGGCGAACTGTATAATGCGTCCATTGCGTGGGCAAAAAATTACAGGTATGCCACATACCTCATATGCACAGTGGCCAACGCCGCAACGAGCAGATCCAACGAGCGGATCATCAGTGCTGTCCGTACTTGAATACACGGTACGCACACTTCAGTTTGGCAATTAGGGAAGCACTCATTGTAAACCTATTACCATTTGCTTGTGCACTGAAATATCCCCGAAAGTGCCAATCAGGGTTCAAAAATGGTTCAAATGGCTCTAAGCACTATGGGACTTAACTTCTAAGGTCATCAGTTCCCTAGAACTTAGAACTACTTAAACCTAACTAACCTAAGGTCATCACACACACCCACGCCCGAGGCAGGATTCGAACCTGCTACCGTAGCGGTCTCGCGGTTCCAGACTGTAGCGCCTAGAACCGCTCGGCCACTGCGGCCGGCGTCCGTCAGGGTGTAGGTCTTCTGTTGCTCAGCACTAATCAGAGTCATTCAACCTAGTGTCCGCTAATAATAGGGGACTCAGTCTAAAAAAGCCAATTTTGGGTAGAATCTGACACTGAGCACTTCACATTCATATATTTTTTGCATTTACGTGCTTTATGAGAACAAGTCATGTACGGCATCCAAGTTGCGATTCATTCTAGTAGCATCCCGATAGGACTAAGTGGTTTGATTTGCTTAACTGAAATAACACAATAACATAGAACTTCGTTTTATGAAAATCCCTAGATGTGGGTTCCCAATTGCAGGGTCGTTTTAATCATTTGCAGGCGGGATAATATTGCATTGGAGGGACAACTTTAGGCAACCACACATACACACGATGTATGTTACAAACAGCCAACGGCCTTACCGCAGTGGTAACACCGGTTCCCGACAGATCACCGAAGTTAAGCGCTGTCGGGCTGAGCTAGCACGTGGATGGGTGACCATCCAGTCTGTCGAGGGCCGTTGGCAACCAGGGTGCACTCAGACCTTGTGGGCCAAACTGAGGAGCTACTTAATTGAGAAGCAGCGACCGGCTTACAGGCGGGACAACGGTGTGCTGTCCACATATTCAGTGACGCCCGTGGGATACGGTAGACATGGCGGCCTTCATTGCCTGTTCAAGAGGAGTTAAGTTTAGTTGCATGCTACAAACACCAGGGGGGTTCACACACGTCTGCGCTTAACACTTCTGACGCTGACACAATATTATACCGGAAGGCACAACCGAAGTTCATTCACACAATAGTTGTTTCCACGATCATGGTAAAACTTGTAAATGTGATGGAAGAGGACAAATGAATCATTTTGTCCACAAACCACGTTCTATACTCTGCTTATCGTATAACGCCAACACATGATCTGGTTTCGTTGTGCAGATGAATTTTGACGGGGTATCCGGAGGAAGAAACGTAGCGCCTGATTTTATCTGCAAACTCCGCTCACAGGCCGCCTCGATCCCGTGTCATTCTTTGCTGATGGCGTCATTGGATGCGGTATGGAGGGGTGGGGGTATGAGGGATTCGTGGAGCCAGGACACCGCCCTGCCAGCAGTTGTCATCTTTCGTGACTTCGAGCCGCTACTACGCCCGTCGAGTAGCTCCTCAGCAGAGGTCATACGGCGGGGTGCGCCGCATTCTTGCAATCCCATCAATAAACAAATCCCTGACGGTACCGGGAATCGAACCCAGGCTCCCCGCAAGGCAGTCAACCGTGCTGACCACTCAGCTATGGGAGCAGTCGAGTTTCTCCGTGCACCTTTGGATTCTGTCGAGATCACATGCGCGCACGGGCCATGTCTCTTGTTATATCGAAACGAGACCAGATTAGTCCCCTGACATTGTTATAAGAAATGCCTGAAGATGATTTTGTCAGTAATTCCT
The DNA here is from genome assembly GCF_023897955.1 of Schistocerca gregaria. Classification (NCBI taxonomy): domain Eukaryota; kingdom Metazoa; phylum Arthropoda; class Insecta; order Orthoptera; family Acrididae; genus Schistocerca; species Schistocerca gregaria. The sequence continues at coordinate 431,265,574 of NC_064924.1, forward strand.
GAATAAACTACGATAGTTTCGTTCCACTGCGACGTTCGGCAACTCCATTGATTGTGGACCAGAACAGTGCCATGACTACTGGAAGGATGTATATCTAAACTACACCACTGCAGTTTCTTCGCAGATACTTTCAGAAATAATCTCTCAAACATGCAAATATTGTTTCTGCTAGTAAACACAAATATTCAGATTGGTTCAAATGGCTCTAAGCACTATGGGACTTAACATCTGAGGTCATCAATCCCCTAGACAGAGCCGGCCGGGGTGGCTATGCGGTTCTAGGCGCTACAGTCTGGAACCGCGAGACGGCTATGGCCGCAGGTTCGAATCCTGCCTCGGGCATGGATGTGTGGGATGTCCTTAGGTTAGTTAGGTTTAAGTAGTTCTAAGTGTAAGATGGCAAGAACTATGCCCCTTACATGAAGTCATTAAAGATCACCTAACTCACGTTGAACGAAGAGCAGGGCTGAACAAAAATGACTGACAAGGCACAATGCATCTTGTAGAGGGTATAGTATGGATGTATTGGAATAATTAATGTCGGGTGATGGTTTTAAAGTAATTCACATGACATGAAAACTTTGTAGAAACACGTCGATTTGCTGGTAGCTAGTTTGTCCCAAGGAAGTATTCAGAGTTGACTTGGGCCCTCTGGGGAGCGGCAAAGGGAAGCGACAATAGGCAGCTTAGGGAGGCTCACGCTCCGAGGAAGCCGTAACGGGGCGCGGCCTCCAGTTGTCTTAAGATGAGTGACATTGAGGGGGTGGTTGACCGAGACGCAGACGGAGAACTTGTATGCCTCTTGATTAATGTCCGTTGTCCTTTTTTCAGTGAAACATGCGAGAAAGCTGTACAAAGCTACGGTGGAGCGGTCAACAGAGGTCAAAATAAGCGTGTTCGTGACTATAGCAACTTCACGCTGAATTCACGGTCCGCAGAGTCTGAAGCAAATCAGGTAAAGAGCGACAGAATAAAATACGCCGGCCTCCGAAGGGAACTTTGAACCAAGGAATTTGAAGTACTCTTCCTGGGAGTCATAATTCCGGAAAACTTGGTGTTTGTGCAGACGCTACCCTTGACGGGTGGCCTGGGAGGAGCAAAATAGAAGTTGAGAGGAAGGGAAATTTTGTGTGAATTTGTTCACTTCCCAGAGCAGGCATTGGTCAGCGCTGGGAAGCGACGCATAATTAACGCGACCTGCGCTGCAATTGGCGTACGTGATTTTGCTGGAGGGGAAACCGAGGCAAAGAGCGGACTGTGAGAAGTCTCCGTAGAGGTCTTCCATTCCCAGGTTGCTTAGAGTGCGGACGTGGCGTTCTTTACTCATCTTGCCTGAGGAAGAGTGAGCAACTCTGCAGTTTAGGCCTTAGAAAATGAAACGATTGAGCTTGGAGATAGGAAGTTTTGGTTCAGCTATGAGCTGAACAAGATAGATAGGAGTGAATAGACGAGCGCAGCTTTGCAGCACCATGCGGTCGGCCAACATCCACAGAACGACGACGCTTCGCTACATTGTATTCGGTGATATTGCGCCTGCTCCAGCCACTGATTAATTTGTTGGATCACGCGGCAACATTTCCACGAGGGTTTCATGGGCCGTGAATTGTAGAATTCTTCTCGCACTTCGCATTACGCCTGGGTCAGTCGATAGGAATTACTTTTGAGTTATCGCGCTTTACTCAATGCGAACGCAATTTACTACCACTGTCTGTTAGGTGAGTCATGTAATGTGATGGTTGAAGGTCGTGAGTTAAAATAAATCTGTGCTAATCGACTGCATCTGTTTTCAATTATATAGTTGAAAGCCCAAGTCACTTTCTTAATTAATTTTATGTTCAACATTTGCATCTGTGTTCAACAGCTGAATAGAACATCAATGTGCATCTCTTTTTAATTAAAAGGGATCAATTCTGAACCAATTAATGTCAACACTGCCACCGCAGTTCTTTTAGGGGTCACAGGGCCTTATTACTTTCTTTGTGTTATCCGACATTGCGGCAGTTTTGCACTCTCTGTTGATCTGTTAGTCAATTACCTGGGGTGAACACACTCCAAAACCAGCTAAGTGACGGGTGGGGTGTTACATAAGTTCTAGGGGACTGATGACCTCAGAAGTTGAGTCCCATAGTGCTCAGAACCATTTGAACCATTTTGAACCCTAGACAGAACTAATTAAACCTAACTAGCCTAAGGAGAACACACAAAACCATGCCTGAGGCAGGATTCGAACCTGCGACAATAGCATCAGCGCGGTTCCGGAATGAAGCGCCTAGAACCTCTTGGGCACAGCGGACTGGCACGAATATTGGTCAGTGTTCATTATTGATATTGGGTGCAAAAAAGGGAGCAATCTTTCCTGGTGTTCGAAGTCTTTTCTGATATTTATGGTGTTTATTCGTTACTGAACTCGTTTCGCACCATTTTGTCACTAATATCTGCATTTCAGATTTTGCTGGAGGTTATGACAAAATAATTCCATTGTTAAAGTCTTGCGCAACAAATACCACACTCTTTTTCCACGAACTGTGCTTTGCATAGCACTCAAGAATGTACACGCGCCGCTGTATCGTGTGCACCATTCTGTCTGTACCAACTGATTGTTGGAAATTTGTGACAAGTTCGTATGGGACCAAACTGCTGAGGCCATCGGTCCCTAGGGTTACTCGATACTTAATCTAAATTAAACTAACTTACGATAAGGGCAACAAGCACACCCATGCCCGAGGGAGGACTCGAACCTCCGAATGGCGAAGCCGTGCGAATCGTGGCAAAGCGCCCAAGACCACGGAACTATACCGCTCGGCGCTGATTATTAACGACGTCTGCTCCTCTTACACATTCAAACGCAATATCATAGCCAAGTGCTGGAGACAGAGCATGCGAGAGACATTTCGCAAAAACCGACTGGTGCATCGAAATCCGGGTTTTCAGTTGCCGAGAATTCTTCAGGGGTATATGAATTATGTTTTGAATATTTATCATTAGATATCTTGAGTTTTGGGGAGTGATCGGAATTTTTGTGCATCCATACCACAAAGCGGATCTTCCCATAATTACTCTACTGCTCAATCTTACTTCTGCAGTTGCGTTTGAGTAACAAGAGTAATCTGTACATATATCCCATCGCGCCTACAGAAGGGTCTCCGTTTCGCAGCGTCTCCAGCAGAGATGCCTTGTTAATGCCTAAAAAGATGGGGCCGCAAACGGATCCCTGGGAATATCCTTAGTTTCTAGTTTGTTCAGAGACGTCTCTGAAGATGGCAGAAAGACGACTCGTAATCGACATATATTTTGACACTAACCTCATAAGTATGTATTCTTGTTCTTACAGTACTTCATACAGAGCTGGTAAAACATGGCAAGCTAGATACTCTACAGTATGCTGTTACGCATGTAATTTATATGACACAGTCCATTAGCCGCTGCAGTCATAGATTTCATTAACTAGGACCAGCCAGTATGGAACATTTCCTCCTCCTGTGACAAAATGTCCAAGTTTGATTACACTGTTGATAAACAGCCTGTGTGTATCCAGCTTCGAAGCTATCCCGGACAACTTCTCTTCCTAACAGTATCACTATGTCTTCCACACTGATTTATGTTCTACCCATTCCTTGCAGTGTTCACCAACGGACAATAATTGCCCTTTCTCGATATTGCTATATATTTTCATGAAGCAGCGTTTTGGAAACTGAAAGCACATACTGGGATTCCGGCTGTCATTAGTAAAGAATGGGAATGAGTGTACGTCCGCAGACGAAATTTAGTGTCCTAATAAAAAGAAATAACGAGATGAAACAATCAACAGCGATGAGCTGTTTCGACCAATTACTACGCCGCTGGTTGGAAATATGGCACTAGTCCTCTGGCTCTATATTACAGTAAACAAGAAATCCATATATTTCCTGAGGAAGTTCTATCAAGTACACAAAACCTTACCTCATTCATCGTTAACGAGGTTCTGCTGACTGATTTAGGTGGGAAGTAGTTAAGAGATCTTGTTTTTTTATTAGATTTATTTTCTTCGTTTGGTAAACATTTGAAGCACAAAGTTGCATTTTCGCAAAGACAAATCATTGCTAGACAAAATTCTAGCATCATATGGTGTCGAAACCTGGGCTTTTGCATTTGTTCTTTGTCACCAAATCACTTGAAACTAATAACCGCAACAAGTAAATGAAAATTACGTTAAATTTAAAAGCCAAAATTCCATTGATAGCTGAAATTCTAAGATAAGTTAAACGGGGCAATTAGAAGGACCTACCTTTGCAACTTGATGGGGGCTTCCAGGAAAATAATACACTGTCGATCTACAAAACTTTTAAATCTGCTTTCCAAATATAAAAATCACCAAATTTGTCTTTCAAAGATTGCAAAGGAAAACTGGCCCTAAATAATCAGGGAAACAGTATACCAATGACGAGATATTTTCAGAAGCTTCTAAACTGTGACGAACCAGAAGATAAATTCCCAAACCACGCTTCATAACATAAATTTTAAGATTCACAGCCGCCAAGTTTTCAGGAAATTCAACAAATTGTTGAAGAACTAAAAAGTAGCAAACGCCAGGGAAACAAATTGTCGGTTTTCTTCTTTTTTTGGATTGCGAAAAGACGTAGATGGTTGAATTGTCAAGTAACTACAAAAATGAATCACAAACATCCCAGGATACTGACCAAACACCAAAAGATGGTAACAGCGTTTATTCATCCATTACGGAAAAAAGCCGAGAGCAAGATGCAAACAATTACAGAGGGATGTCCTGCTGTCAGTGGCGTGTAAAATCCTACCAAACGCTTTGCAAAAGAGATTATAAACTGAAATCAAGGAACAGTTACTAGATTATCAGCGAAGGTTTAGGAGAGAAACATGAGATGGACAGGTATTAAACATAAAGCTATTAATTAGGTATAAGAAACTTGGAATCCAAAATGTCTATGTATCCTTAGCTGATTTTAAATAAGGCTATGATTCTACGACAGGGACACACCATACAATGTCCTAGAAGAATTTGATGCTGACAATAAACCAATGGCAATCATTATGCAAACATTGTCTAACAAAATTTCCATGGTCAAATTTTTAGGTGAAATATGACATCTTTTGAACCTAAAAAAAAAGGCGTGAGGCCAAAGGATGTACAGGCTCCATTATTATGTAACTAAATTTTTGAGGTATTAGCAGGAGAATAGAGAAAAAGAAAAGCAGAACAGGGAATAGATAAAATAAATGGTGGGGAATGAAAGTGAGAGAACCTAGAAACCGACTGCGTAACTTTTGTTATGATTGTTAGCAGAGAACCAACAGAACGCAACGAAACAGATAAACATTCTCCAAGGGTTGGAGAAAAAACTGGACCACAAGTTGTTAGAAAAAAGAAGAAGAAAATACCTATACATGACAAAAGTTAAATGTTCATCAAAAGTGAATACGTAGCATTAAATCAGCTTTAGGGACACCTCTGATGGAATTCCATACAACGATCTACGCCGATAGCAAACGTTATTGAAAACTCCGACATGTGTTAATGATACCATCTGGGCTATAAACACACTGTCAATGTAAAGGTTGCACCACACTTCCACACACGCTATCATGGGTCGGTACGGTTTAAGCAGGCCGAAGTGAACGAGCTGAATGCAGAATAGGGCCTCCGCTTGCTATCCACGATTAGGGAACTTCCTAGGCAGATGTTTACAAAAGAGATGGTGCTCTGAGCACTTAACTTCTGAGGTCATCAGTCCCCTAGAACTCAGAACTACTTAAACCTAGCTAAGCAAAGGACGTCACACATATCCATGCCCGAGGCAGGATTCGAACCTGCGACCGTAGCGGTCGCGCGGTTCCAGACTGTAGCACCTAGAACCGCTCGGACATCCTGGCCGGATACGAGAGAGATGCGCAAAATGAACTGGCGCCCCATCGTGTCAGAAACTGCTTGCGTGCATAAATAACAAATGAGATATTCTGTAAGGATAAGAGGAGTAGATATTCCTGAAACACAGTGCACAGTCGTGCACTTAAGCCGGGAGAAAGCGGACACTTGTTTACTAATCAGTCGCTGATTGTGCGCGCTCACAAATTCACCATGTTGGTGACTGTTCACATGCACAGCTTTGGGACATTCAACGCTCCATTAATTAATTTTCAAGTTTTCGGCGGTAAGTTTTTGGGAAAACAGGTTTATTCCGAGGGAAGTTTATACCCAAAAAAGTAGGAATTAACCATACATCGTTGATGCAACGTTCGGCTCAACGTGACATGAGGCGCAAAGTTAGCACTTTCTGTTAATGGTAAGAGTGTTATGGCTGTTTCACACGTAACAAGTCCGGAACAGAATGAAGAGCAGCAGACACTTGTTTCTTCCCAGTGGGGACTCTCTTCAACTTATTGCTCACCTTAGCTGCTTTGTGGTAACTCCTGCCCTGTTTAAGGAAAATACTGGAATTGTCTTGCATCCATGATGTGCCTTGAATGTATTCTGTGTAAGCACTTGGCCTTATACTTTTGGAACTTCCCATTACCTTGTTTGCACACGAAAACTCTGCTAATTCCGTTTACTAGGTACAACTCTATGTTAGTAAGGTTAATTGACTGTTCGCATCAACTATTAAACGCAGGAAGCTGTCTTTGTGCACAGAGTACGCTGTGACGCAAGCAATTCCTGCTATCCATGTATCTGTCACGCAGTCGGTAGAATGTTTATATGGTCATTTACGTAGGACAAGCAGACCACTTAAATAATGATATTCGCACAACTCTGTAACCTGACAATGCTCTGACGAAAGAAACTGGTCGTGACACAATAAATGTGTATCGGTATGGCTGTGGTGGTTCTCATTAATCATTGACACAATTCATTTACTATTTTCTGATATGTTTTCTACTGACAGTGCCTACGGCCTTGCTGCATTGGTAACACCAGTCCCCATCAGATCACCGAAGTTGAGCGCTGTCGGGCTTGCGAGGCCAACTGAGTAGCTACCTGACTGAGAAATAGAGGCACCGGCCACAAATAGTAACAACGGCCGGGAACGCTGCGGGCTGCCCACATGCCTCTCCTTACCCGCATCCATTGACATCTAAGATCTGACGACGACATGGCGGCCGGTCGGTACCGTTGGGCCTTCAAGCCCAGTTCGGGCAGTGTTTGTTTTTCTTTTGTACTGACTGAAATTCACTAACCTAAGGACATTACACACATCCATGCCCGAGGCAGGATTCGAACCTGCGACCGTAGCGGTCACGCGGTTCCAGACTGTAGCACCTAGAACCGCTCGGCCACCCTGGCCGGCGTTCTTTTTCCAAGCTACAGCCTCTGCCATATAAAAGAAAATTTTATTGAAAAATAATAACTGGCGACTGTTGTTTCATTTTGGACCAAGAACTGCACAATCAACGACATCACGGATTGTTTTCATTTGTCACTGTGATCAGAAAGAAATATTTACCCACGACACATATCTTACTCCTTCCGTTCTGTTGTTCTATCAAAACATTTCCAGATCAGTAAACTGTGAAACTTTTTACCTAGCTTTTCCATTGAGCCATCCGGTTTGTCTGTGTAAAAATTCTTCAGTTCAATCACCCTAACAAACCTGAACAACATTCATTTATTGGCCTTGGCTCATGTTCGTTTGCAGTGAATAATTTCTCAACTTTCCTAGGGGCATATGCCGACTAATGAACGCTACAAAATGCTGCCACTTGCGTAGTTTTTCATCCAGTAGCGACTCGGTGCGGTCTCTGCTCACTGCGCTTTCAAATAATGCGCGTTTTTAATGTAACTTTCCCAAAGTAAAAACTGTATACAGATTTGCGTCGGTATTCATGCCTTGCTGTGCCCGCCGACTGAATAGAGCATTGTGTCAGGCGTATTCGCTTTCATTACCTCTACGCTGGGGACGTCGCATAAAAGGCAGCCTGTCTGTTTGAATGCGGGCTTTAATTTCTGTAATCACTCACCGATATCGTGATGCAACAAGCGTGGGGGCAATTATTTTTCCACTGTCTGCACAGTCTTTCCACCAGCTAGCAGGACGAATGCAATTATTTCTATATTGTTCGTTGTTACGTGAAATCAGCGTGAATTCAGTGTTTGACAGAAACCCTGGAACGTGATACAAACACACACACACACACACACACACACACACACACACACACACACACACTCAGACACACACACACACACACACACACACTCAGACACACACACACACACACACACACACACACACACAGACTTATGGTATTGACAACACTGTTCCCTTATATATGTGTTACAGCGTATATGTCTAGTAATTTTAAGTACAACTCTCATTTCTGTGCATCTGTTAAGCAATATGGCTAGTCCTCACTGCAGACTTGACAGCGTTAGTTACCTAAGCTGTCAGGCACATTTCTTACCCAATAGTACCACTCCTTTTGAGGATTGCAGAAACAAAATTTCTTATAAACGACAGCGTTTCGCTTATTAATTCACTTACCACAAAACTGGCGGTCTTGATGTAGTATAAAAAATTGCCTTACTGTTGCCAATGATCTGTACTGAAAATCAATGCAATCGATATGGGAAGTCGTGTATCTCCTGACAGTCTTGTGCAATCATCGTCTGGAAATCTATTATTTTGCTTTATCCCAAAATCTTGTCTTCGTATAGTTTGTATACCAGAGAGACGAAGTCTGCCATCACATCGCGGATGTGAAGATGTGAAGCTGTGAAATAAATATGTCGAGATACGTCTGCCATTACTATTTACCTAAATTTAAAGTGTGCTTAACAGCGTCGTTTGATTTTTTAAGCAACTTTCTGCTTAATTAAAAACTCCCTGATGTCCATCAGGGTTATGCAAGAGACTGGTCTAATCATAAGGCTACCATGTCAGAGCCGGTTAGTCGGATGGAAAACTTGTCTGTCTGCAATAACTAGCGAGCGCAGAGCATTCAAACCATTTCCAACCAGGTTACGCCTGTTAGTAGGCTTTTCTAGTTGAGTCCTTTGCAAGAAATACTTGCTATCCAAATCGAAAGTTCTCTGTAATTCATAAATGTAACTATATTTTTGTTTATGAGTCATGCTACGCCATTTGGGTTTCCTTTTAATATTCAGTAGTGTTTATAACACTGGTATAAATAATGTTCAATTCGATGGGATAAGGAGAGGCTGCGATGGGGAAGCGTCTTTTCGTATGTAAACGAAAACTGCGGATATTATGGATCTCGTAACGAGCACGAACAATTCAGTCACATACTCACTTTTCAATCAAAGATCCAGGGTAGTTTTTTTTTTTTTTTTTTTTTTTTTTTAAACAGTGAACTGCACTTACCAAGTAATGATCCCAGCTTCTATGGAAGTAGTCCCCTTGGCTGTCGATACACAGTTGCCAAAGTTTCTGGAGGTCTTGGAAGGAAGCAGAGAAATTTTCAACTGTGACGCTTGTAAGCTTATTTGTCACAGCCAGTTGAATGTCTGCGATAACTTGGTGAAGCTTTCCTTTCTGTCGCCTTTTCACTCATGGAAACAAGAAAACATTGCAAGGCAAGAGTTTGCGCGAACATGGTGGATGTGGGATGGCAATGAGAGAATGTCCGGCCAGTTACTCGGTAAAGCAGTACAGGGTCTTGCATTGTCATGCAGCAGGAACGAGTCCTGAGAATGCCAGAAGTTAGATTGGCGACGTCGAATTGCTTCTCGCAAACGTTTCAATATTTCACTGTAAAGAGTTTGTTCACTGTTTGACCTAGAGTAACGTACTGATAGTGAGCTAATCCTTTACTATCAAAGAATGTGATCAACATTTTCTTTGTCCTCGAAGGTCGTCGTCTGACTTTTTTCTAGGCTGGTGTTCCAGGACTCCGCCATTCAGCACTCATGCTTCACGTGACGGTCATGCTGGTAGCACCAGCTTTCGTCCCCGGCTATAATCTTTGACAGAAATGTGGGATCTTGTTTGGCCCAGTCCAATACTTCAGCGGACGTTCTTCGCCTTCCCTCTTTCTGTTCATCTGTTAGTGTGTGAGGGATTAGTTTTGCATTAAGTTTCCGTTTCCCTATATCTTCGTACAGAACCTTATGACACATACAACTAGTCAAATTAAGTTCTTCTGATATCTCACGCATAATTACGTAAGGATTGTTTTGCTATGACTGCCTTACACGCTCCACCTTTGCATCGGTATGTGTTGTAGATAGGCGACCAGCTCTGGGATCGTTTTGCACTGAATTTCTGCCTTCACGAAACCTTTTGCACTACTCGAAAGCACGACTTCTTGAAAGTGCCTATCAGGCAACTGAGGCCACACTGCCTCAGCTGCCTGAGACTGCAGTCATATGTGTGTGAGCTGCGTTACGTGAGTGTGTATGTGTGTGTTTGTCGTTTAATTTTGACGAAGGCCTTATTCGCCGAAAGCTATATTTGTGACAGTTCTTTTGTTGTGGCTATGTGCGACTTAGCATCTCCGCATATGATTAGTAGCAACTTTCCTATTCACAATAGTGATTGACGAAGGCTTTATTCGCCGAAAGCTATATTTGTGACTGTCCTGTTGTTGTGTCTCTGTGCGACTTAACACGTCCGCTATATGATTAGTAGCAACTTTCCTTTTCACAATAGTGAAACATTGGTCTGCCATTTGTGTGAAATAATAAAATAGGAAGGAAATTACGCCAACAGCATTAAATTAAAAACTCAATCACAGTTCAGTCATAGGGTACAATAAAAATAGAAAGTTGCTGATATGCTGCCTTTGTCAGCATAATATGCATTTATCTGCTTGTAGCCATTGAAAGCGGACAATTTAAAACGAAAAACAGTTTTCACGCTTTCGCACTGACTGTTCGTAACCCTCAAATAGTGGTATAATCCAAGGTTAGAACATAAGCTTTTAGCAGAGTTTCAACTAATTAGAGGCAACAGGAGACAACTTGTTGTAGTATGCAGCCACATTTTAATTTTCTAGAAAAACATTGAACTTTCGAGGAACTAAGTTTTCTGTTATTTGCTAGTTTAATTTAATTTTTTGATTGCATGTATCTTGAAATTGAGGGAGTCATAATTTTTCTTTGTTCAATTTCTACGTTCATTACACGAAATAACAGGAATACAACAGCTGAATATCAGTTACTTCAGAAAACGGTTTTTTGAGCAGTTTCAGCGGTCAGATTAACCTGGCCTGGAAAAAAACTGATATAATCGAAAACAGTTTGATTCCATCAATGTACCCCAGCATTCTCTGGTGTGGTAGTGTGGCATAGTGTCTTGCAGTTAGTACAACAGATGATACTGAAGAACTTAAATAGGATATACTTGTGGCAGTATATCACACTGAACACGGTGCTAAAGTGCCTCTAGATGAAGACGTTGTTGCTTCTAAATGGACTGCAAGTAAATTAAAACAACAAGCACAGCTGGGTGGAAGAAAAGCAGTAGCAGAACTACCGTTGTTAACAATAATTAAACTACATCTAGTGTTTCCGTAACAACGCCTGCCGTCTAATCGGTATGCGTGAAAACTACGGCCGCTCCGGGTAGCCGCGCGGTCTTGGGCTTCTTGTCACGGTCCGCGCGGCTCCACCCGTCGGAGGTTCGAGTCCTCCCTCGGGCATGGGTGTGTGTGTGTTGTCCTTAGCGCAAATTATTTTAAGTTAGCTTAAGTAGTGCGTAAGTTTAGGGATCGATAACCTCAGCAGTTTAGTCCCGTAAGACCTTACCTCAAATTGAAAACTACGCAATATGCTATTTGTGCTCATAGAAGAATCAGTAAAATTTGCGTTCACCATTCCTAGAAACTACCTGCTTGCTAAGTCACGGCGTTCCTGCTTTCGCCTAAAGATGTGACTGCAATATCGCGAAACCGGCCGTGTGTAATCTTGGAATAAAGCTTTACCAACAGCACTTTGGTTTCCAGAAGATTTTTAACAAGATTTTTTAGAAAATATTTGATTAGAATGAAAACTGTTTTGGTGGTCATCGTTCACGGGATGCCCGTAGTAAAGTGCTGCGAGGCGGGTCGATTCCACCATGCAAATGACCAGGAATGTGAAACGAACAACGCCGGATCAAAAGCGTAACCAGTGGTGGAAATTGACCACTTAGATAATGCTTATTGCGCTGGTTCTAGTAGTTTTAACTCTTAAATTCTGCTTTTCCTTCTTTTATGATGCATGCTGTGTCCTATTACGAAAAACGTTTCGAATTAACTTGTTACTTTTTTTTTAAAAAATCACCTGAGTTATATTATAACGATACTCTGCCATTTAAAGAAAATCTTACTTAACATACAATTTTATAATGCTCGGTCAGAATCTGCAAAAATTTGTCTACTTTCAATCTAATTGAAAGAGAGTCCCAGTAGGAGTACAATGGCTTCTTTATTGTCCTTAACAAAAAAAAATTGTTTGTCACAGTTCGTAATTCCCGATTAACTCCGCCTCCTCTGCGGTTCCAGCCTAAATACAGTTGTGTGGATTTGGCTCCAACTAACTCCCTGGAGGCGAAACCAACTCGAAATGACGAACATTTGAAGAAAGTTCGTTTCCAACGCAGAAGTCTACTTCTCCGCGTTCCTCTGTCGTTGCTTATGGCACGTCGACGAGAGCTTGATTGGGGGACAGCAAGCAGTTGCCACATGAGGCCGCCAGCTCTCGTCGATGGTAACTGCCCACAGTGATCCCTGGGCTTCCTTAAACAGCTGTTCTCCAGGAAGAGACGTGCTGCCACTAGTACTCTTAACTTGTGACCTGGTTGGGTTGGGTTTTTTGGGGGAAGGGCGAGGAAGGACGTCGGCCGTGCCCTTTCAAAGGAACCATTCCGGTATTTGCCTGGAGGGATTTAGGGAAATCACCGAAAACCTACATCAGAATGGCCGGATGCGGGATTGAACCGTCGTCCTCCCGAATGCGAGTCCAGTGTGCTAACCACTGCGCCACCTCGCTCGGTGATGTGGCTGGATTCTTGCGATGCAGCCAGCGACCTCTTGCTGTTACCTGGAGATGCAATTACAATATCGCGAAACCGTTCGTGTATAATCTTTGAATAAAGCATTATCAACAGCTATTGCGGTTTGCATGAGTTTCTTTAGAAAATTGTAACTATAATAAAAATAGTTTTCATGATTTTTTAGTCTCATCTAGAGCACATGTGCATGTGGTGCGAGGAGTGGGAGCTTGCGTCCCCGATACACGTGCGTTCAAATGGTTCTGAGCACTATGGGACTTAACATTTATGGTCATCAGTCCCCTAGAACTTAGAACTACTTAAACCTAACTAACCTAAGGACATCACACAACGAGGCAGAGAAAATCCCTGACCCCGACGGGAATCGAACCCGGGAACCCGGGCGTGGGAAGCGAGAACGCTACCGCACGACCACAAGATTCGGGTACACCTGCGTATATCTGGCCGTTTAGTTAGTATGAAAACGTATCTTGTGTACGTTACATGCTGATCCGCAAGTATGGGCCATATTTTCTTCCATGTTTGGTTGCAAATATGGTTTCTCAAGTAGAGGAGATCCTGAATGAGATTTTCACTCTACAGCAAGTGTGTGCTGATATGAAACTTCGTGACAGATTAAAACTGTGTGTCGGACCGAGACTCGAATTCGAGACCTTCGCCTTTCGCGGACAAGTGCTCTACCAACTAAGCTATCCAAGCACGACACAGGACTCGTCCACACAGCTTCAATTCTGCCAGTACCTCGTCTCCTACCTTCCAAACTTCAAAGAAGCTCTCCTGCGAACCTTGCAGAACTAGCTCTCCTGGAAGAAAGGAAGTTTGGAAGGTAGGAGACATGGTACTGGCAGAATTGAAGCTGTGAGGACGGGTCGTGACTCTTGCTTGGATATCTCAGTTGGTAGAGTACTTGCCCGCGAAAGGCAAAGGTCCCGAGTTCGAGTCTCGGTCCGGCACACAGTTTTAATCCGTCAGGAAGTTTCAGAAGAGATCCTATTATTAAATTCGGTATTTGCGATTTGGTTTCTATGTTTCCCATTGTACTTACTGAAGATCGGAGCGTCAGTAAAAATTTTGTGATTGTGTTCAACAGAAAATAAATTCTGGTCACGGCAGAGAGTACAAATTTTGGCATTACTACTCTCGTTCGAATGTTCCAGTCCTCTACAGCAGTAGTCGTCATCTATTGTATCTTTAGGGTAAGTTCCGGAGTCCGGACGTCTTCTGGGCGCAAATTTCACTGTACACAGTCTACAGGAGACGGCCTGCTCGCCCCTACCTCTAACGCAGCATAATCCCAGCGTCGGCGGGACACGCGCCGGAGTCGGCTTACGCGGCGGAGATGCTCCTCGCGCGGCACGCGGGCTATCTGGGGCACGCCGCGCTGCGGTCCAACGTCCAGCCCGGCGCGTGCGTGTGCGTGTGCGTGCGGTGCGCGTGTGCCCTATCTCGGCCGGGGATACGCACCGCACGCACGCCAGCCCGGCCCGCTCCGCTCCCGGATTACGCCCGGCCTGTATCGCCGTGAATCAGCCGTGCCGCCGCCCAGCACGTACGCCGCCCAGGTAATCTGCGAGTCGCGCGGGTCCTTGGAAGCCCACCTGCACACCTCACACCAGCTGAGCGTCACACAATATCCTCATTTTTTTCACAACTCCCTTTTGTGGTTCAAATGGCTCTGAGCACTATGGGACTTAACATCGTAGGTCATCAGTCCCCTAGACTACTACTACTACTACTACTTAAACCTAACTAACCTAAGGACATCACACACATCCATGCCCGAGACAGGATTCGAACCTGCGACCGTAGCAGTCCTGCGGTTCCGTACTGCAGCGCCTAGAACCGCACGACCACCGCGACCGACCTCCCTTTTGTCTCGTTTTGTGGGGCTCCCCATTGCTTCCTAACCTACACTAATTTCGCCGTTTCCCCGTTGTAAGTAGGCTGTTTAGGTTTTTTTTTATTGGTAACGCCGCCGCCACGTAGCGCTTTGTATGAAAATCACTGGCTGTGCCGTGTGCAGTCTGTGGCTGGTTGGCATTGTTGTAATACTCGCCATTGTAGTGTTGGGCAGCGGCAGCTGGATGCTAACAACGCGTAGCGTTGCGCAGTTGGAGGTGAGCCGCCAGCAGTGGTGGACGTGGGGAGAGAGATGGCGGAGTTTTGAAATTTGTAAGAATTGATGTCATGAACTGCTATATATATTATGACTATTAAGGTAAATACATTGTTTCTTCTCTATCAAAATCTTTCATTTGCTAACTCTGCCTATCAGTAGTTAGTGCCTTCAGTAGTTTGAATCTTTTATTTAGTTGGCAGTAGTGGAGCTGGCTGTATTGCAGTAGTTCGAGTAACGAAGATTTTTGATGAGGTAAGTGATTTGTGAAAGGTATAGGTTAATGTTAGTCAGGGCCATTCTTTTGTAGGGATTGTTGAAAGTCAGACTGCGTTGCGCAAAAAATATAGTGTGTCAGTTTAAGCACAGTAATGTACAATTTTCCTAAGGAGACGTTTCACCGTACCCTATTCCTTCAGTGATGTCAACACATCCTTCTGTTCAGTTTATAGGGTTGCATGTCAATGCGTACACTGGATTCCACCTCGTTATGTTGCCGCGTGAACTGCCGACCGAACCGGCTTATCGACAGGTACGATAATCGCCCCACGGCTCTCGCTGTCTATACTTTTTAACTGCGGACATTCCTTTACTCACCTTCGAGAACCATGTCGTTCTGCTCATCCACTGAGTTTTGTTCACTTTTATTTACTCATACTGATGCAGGTATTTCACATTCTCACTTCATCATGTCCCGGTATCATCGCCCCCCACAAAGGAGACAATCGATTCAGACACAGATGTTGGCAGTGAAGAACCCAACAGCGCCTGCTAGACAAAGATATAGAGGCTAGCACCGTCCAACCGCTTGCACGGCAAAGTACCACGCTTCTGCAGAAAATGCCGCCACAGTACCACAAACCAAGTGTTGCTTGGTTAGTTGTCAGTGAAGAATCCAAGGGCGCCTGCCGTAGACGAAGATATAAAACGCTAGCACCGTCCAACCACTTGGACGGGGAAGTACCACACTTCCGCGGAAAGCGCCACCACAGAACCACAGACCAAGTGTTGTCTGGTTAGTTGGTTGATTTGGGTTAGGGGACCAACCAGTGAGGTCATCGGTCCCATTGGATCAGAGAAGGATGCGGAAGGAGGTTGGCCGTGCCCTTTCAGAGGAAACAACCCTGCATTTGCCTGACGTGATTTAGGAAAATCACGGGAAACCTAACTCAGGATTGCCGAACGCGGGTTTGAACCGTCGTCCTCCCGAATACTAGTCTTGTGCTAACAACTGCGTCACCTGAGTTGGTAAACCAAGTGTATAAAAGGCCACCGATCGCCCTCCAAGGGACAGTTTATGGGCACCATCGTTATCGTGTGAACAGCAGGTAACTGAAAATACAAATACTAACATTAAAATTGATATCTACATCTAACTACTAATATCAAAATAATTTACAACAACTTCTGTTACAAAGTAGCTTTTAAGAAGTTATAAATAATCTATCCATATAGGTGTTACATATTTTCTCCATTCACAGAGTCATGGAAGTTTCCACAGATTTCGTGGGCAGCGAAAGTTTGTATCGGATGTTTGTAGTGGGCAGATTTAAGCTGACGCTTCACAGACAATTGAAGGAGGTACGCTGACATGTGATTGTACTAAGAAAACACGTAATGCTTAATCTTGTAATGCCTACTTGAAGTTGTCGAATGCCGATGAAGTTATAGTCAGCAATGCCAACCATAACCAAAAAAGCACCAACAAGCCAAGACTTGAACCGAGAAAAGTTCAGCAACTCAGCGAAAAGAAAAGATTTTTCGTTAGCTTCAAGTTCTTACCCCAAGAGCTGAAAGTTTACCTCTGTCGGCAGTTAACATAATTAAAAAAGGGGCTTCCCACAGTTCACAAGGTGTGAGTTTTGGCTGATAATAATAAGAATGCCAGACGAAAATTAATTACATACAGGAGAAATCAACACTGATACCAGACCATTTTTACCAGCAGACTGCTGACTTGTTTGATGCGACCCGCTACGAATTCTTCTCATGTGCTAACCTTTTCGTCTCAGAGCAGCAATTGCAACCTGCGTTCTCAATTATCGGCACGTTGAATTTCTACCTCTATCTTTTCCTACAGTTTTTACCTCTACCATGCAAATCATTCCCTGGTGTCTTTACAGATGTCCTATCACCCTGTCCCTTTTTCTTGTCACCGTTTTCGTTTATTCCTTTACTCACCGATTACCTGGGGAATCTTCTCATCACTGCACATAATTTTCAACGTTCTTCTGCAGCACCACATCTCAAATGCTTCGATTCTTTTCTGTTCTGTTTTTCCCAGAGTCCATGTTTCACTACCATACGCACCTTCTCAGAAATTTCTTCCTCAAATTAAGGCCGATATTTGATATGTAGACGTCTCATGACCAGGAATGCCCTTTTTGCTATTGCTAGTTTGGTTTTGATGTCCTCCTTGCTCTGCCCGTCATTGGTTATTTTACAGCCTAACTTCGTGATCCCCAATTCTGATTTTAAGTTTCCAGCTGTTCTCATTTTTAATACTCCTCATTAGTTTCGCCTTTCTTCGATTTACTCTCACTCTGTATTCCGTATTCATTAGCTTCTTCATTCGATTTAACAGATCCTGTAACTCTTCATCACTTTCACTGAGGTTAGTATTGTCATTAGCGAATCACTGATATCCTCTCTCCCTGAACTTTAACCTCACTCTCGAACATTCGT
This sequence comes from Schistocerca gregaria, assembly GCF_023897955.1. NCBI lineage: Eukaryota > Metazoa > Arthropoda > Insecta > Orthoptera > Acrididae > Schistocerca > Schistocerca gregaria. The sequence continues at coordinate 431,283,334 of NC_064924.1, forward strand.
TATTGCTTCTTCGATGTACAGATTGAACAGTATTGAGGAAATAATACATCCCTGTCCTACATCCTATTTTATCTGAGCACTTCTCTCCTGCTACAATCTATAGAGTCTGCACCTTCTGAAGCGCCCCAAGGAAAATGGAGTGATCTTTAAAATTGGTCAATAATATATTGTCTGGTGGGACTGTAGTCTCTTAACTATGTACAAAAATAGAGAAAATCCTTTGTTTTAATCCTTCAAAAAACATTATTCAGCATATCTGGGATGCCTTGAAACGTGTTCAGAAGAGATCTACACCCCCTGGTACTCTTTCGGACTTATGGACAGCCCGGCGGGATTCAAGGTGTTAATTCTCTTTAGCACTACTTCAGACATTAGTCGAGTCTATGCCACGTAGTGCTGCGACATTTCTGCGTGCTCGCGGGAGCCCCACATGATATTAGGCAGGTGTACCAATTTCTTTGGTCCTTAAGTGTGGTAAGTACACTTTACTTTCGTGTGCGCAATTTTGAAATCGAAATTAGAGAAGAGAATTATTTTGTTCATACAACAACTTGGAGGTTGACGAAGGATATAGTCAATGATATAGGCCTCCAAGCATTGCTCTCACGCAATAACAATTTAAGTTTCTAACAGAGATCATTCATGCATACATTCATTCGAACTATACTAGTAATCCAAATACACTGTAACATAGATGAAAATGTATGATGCAGCTTGTAAGGTTCTGTGACTTGACTGCAATGCTTTTAAACATTAATATAATCAAAAGGAACTGTCGAAGTGATACAGAGTTTAGTGTCAAGTAGCTTTACTGAAGAGAATTTCTCTCTTCATTTCAATGCAATAACCGATACGTTTAATTATGAAGGGTTAATATAAATTATGAAGAAAAAGGTACCTGTGCTGAATTCACTTTTAATTGATGAATGTCGGCAAAAAAAATCAAGAGCTGCACTTAACAAAGCTTATTGGTCGACTTATCTGTGTAGACGCATTGCTGTAATGGGCGTCATGGCCTTAGTAGCAGACCTATCTTCAACTGTCTCTCAGTCTCCATGGTAATTTTATGATTAATAGCCCCTATCCCAGTCGTTTATCCGCGTAAAGTACCCTCAGCCACACACCATAAAGTGCCTTGAGGAGTATACTGGTAGGAATAGGTGTCCATTCTAAAGCTAGGGCCAGTGCTCCGAAGGCGTTTGCTTTTTGTCAGACGTCCTGATAATGGCTGTACCGCGGATCCGAATCACAGCACCTGCCATTCTCCAGTGCACCCACTGTGTTCTGGACTGAAAACTTTCTTTAGAACTCTTCACCTTGTAAGTAGGCTGTTTAGGTTTTTATGTTGGTAACGCCACGTAGCGCTCTGTATGAAAATCACTGACTGTGCTGTGTGCAGTCTGTAGCTGGTTGGACTCATTATTGGAATATTCACTTGTGTAGTGTTAGGCAGTTGGATGTGAATTGTACGTAGCGTCGGGCATTTGGAGGTGTGCCGCTAGCAATGATGGATGTGGAGAGAGAGATACCAGAGTTTTGAGAGGTTACTATAAGCGGACGACCTGAACGTTGTCCGCCAGAAAAAGGAAATTTATAAAGATGGATGTCATTAATTGATGGATATATGATGACTTTAGAACATTATTAAGATAAATACATTGATTGTTCTCTACCAAAATCTTTCATTTGCTGACTATGCCTATCTGTAGTTAGTGCCTCCAGTAGTTAGAATCTTTTATTGAGCTGGCAGCATTGGCGCTCGCTGTACGGCAGTAGTTCGAGTGACGAAGATTTTTGTGAGGTAAGTGATTCATGAAAGGTACAGATTATTGTTATTCAGGGCCATTCTTTTGTGGTGTTTTGTGAGGTAACTGATTCATGAAAGGTATAGGTTATTGAGAGTCAGGGCCATTCTTTTGTGGGGATTATTGAAAGTCAGACTGTATTGCGCTAAAAATATTGTGTCAGTATCGTGATGATCAGAATAAGTAAAGAGAGAAATGTATGAGTACGTTCAGTTTTACTCAGCTGTTTGAAAATCAAATAACGTAAGAGTTTTACTAGCACAGTCATTCATAATGTTTCTAAGGGGACGTTTCAACCTGAACACGAGTACATAACGAAAGTCTCGATTTTGAATACTTTGATTTTGAATCGTACGACACATCCATAAAGCAACTGCTGTGTCGTTCGAACAAGACGCGGGATGATGTCGACTTCGTCTCAGCCAATTGCCGGCAGAGTACAATCCGCTAATGACGGGACGACAACTGACAGAAGTCTACTCGGAAGGCAGAAGAGCACCTCTCGCCCAATTGGATACAGATAATCGTCCAGGGATGACGTAGACAGGGAACGTCGTTTACTGAACTCTTAGAAGCGAACAGACAGTTGTAAATTGCATTTGCTATGTACTGTGATTACCTACGATTATTTGAAATTAGTCATTCGGGGGCCTGTTTTGTGTTTATTACACACAGTGTTGCAGGTTTCAATATTCAAATAGTCACAAAGATAAGTAAACCTTTTAACTCATTTGTGTGACTTTGTTACTAATCTGTTGGAGTGTTGTGGAACCTTCGTTCTTCTCTCCTGTTACCTGACCCTGGGCAGAGCTGTGTTATAGCGGCAGGGAGATTTGTCTTATCAGTGTACTGCACCAGAAGCCGTTTCACGAGCTGACGGACTCGACCTATCGTAACAAGAGTGGCAACTCGGCCTCCACAACAGCAGCGACGAGGCTTTTACAAAACTGGCTACGAGGGCTTACAACAGCATCACTGGTTTCATCAGTACCCTGGAGGTGTGGAGTCTGATGCACACAGCGTGAACTGAGGAGCTGAAGACAATAACAGAAATCTGTGGATTGGATCTTCGTACTGACGTCTGTCTGGCATTATACATTCTATGTATAAATATCCCCAAGTCATAGGAGGACCGGCTTCCCACTGTCATTGGCTAGTGTGAATCTCTTGCACAGACTTGAAAACTGATAATGATGTGGAAAAAATTCTTCGCTGGTTATCGGGACTCATTTCAAGCAAGGGCTCATCAATGAAAGCAATTCTATTCCATTGAATGAGATTCAAAGTTGAACACATGCCTACAGACGCCCCGGATAGCGGCGTGGTGGCAACCTGACTGTCACCCGTCATACGGGCCGGCAACCAAGAGTGATGGTCTGTGGTGCCACCTTTTTTCACACTTTTTGTTGCACCTCTTTAGCTGTCATCTGCGACACCCTCAAAGCACAGCGGTACGTTGATGATATTCTACGCTCCGTTGGACTTACATTTCAACAAGATAATGCCCGTCCGCACACGGCGCGTGTTTCTACTACTCTTCTTCGTGCTTACCCAACCCTACCTTATCCAGCAAGGTCATCTGATCTCTCCCCAGTTGGGAAAGTTTGGGGCATTATGGGCAGCACCCTCAAACCACTTCGAGATTTTGGCGAAGTAACGTACCAGTTCAACAGAATTCGGCACGATATCCCTCACCAGGGCTTCCAAAGACCCTATCAATCAATACCAATTTTTGCAAAAACAGGCATAATGTCTTATGGGATAACAGCAATCAGTGATTTTATAATGTTACTTAAAATCCGTCTTGATTGCAAATTTTTTTTATTCTTATGACCGGTTTCGGTTCATTCAGAACATTAAAGTAACATTAATCAATACCAAACCGAATAATGCTTGAATTAGAGCCAGACGCGTTACTGGCTTCAATTTTTTTTTTTGAAAAATCATCCAATTTTTTCTGAAATTGTGATCATTTGTTTGCCTGCACATACACATCACATCTACAGATTTTCGTCCCATTCAGATTATTCCTTTGTTCTTTTGCCTTATAGTGTATTCGTGAAACTTTGCTGCGAATAACGGCGCCCACACTCCGTCAAGCTAAACAGTGACAAGAAATCAGAAATGTAACAAGGTGTAAGGAACTCTGTTACAGAAAATAAACAATTTTTTCAGCCTTCAGTTGCAAGGTAATTTTTACTCGTTTACCTAGGTTTCGATTCCAGTAATGGAATCTTCTTCAGAACAAAAAATTAAATTATTCTGAGAGCCAAACACTGGCCATGTCACAGATTAAAAATTAAAACAATAACGACGCATAATCATAAGATTAAGTCTGTCAAAATTAAAACCATTAAGGCGAACGTAGACGTAGCTACGCTGGCCAGATATAAGGAGCACACGTGAGCGGCACGTGTGGTCCTTATTGCAGTTTCAGTTTTTTAGCCTATTATTAATAAACTATAAGAGCAAATCTCCTAGTCAAAAGCAAAAAAAAAAATACCGAAAGTACCGGTTTTCCAAACTAAAACACCAACATCGGTTTTAACCAGTCGGTTTTTCCCATCAGCACTTCTCGGTGGCATACCAGGGTTCCCTCACATTTTACTTGCTCGGTCATCCTCCCAGTTCCTCTCGATGTGTCCAGCTTGTCTCTCACGTCGTCTCTCACCACTGGGGGTGTCGCGCCGCTCTCGCTGACAGCGACCTTATGGAATCATGCTGCTTCAGTCACAACTTTTAGCGGCTTTTTGAACAGCTGCTGATGAGCGACCTCTTGAGACGGCGGGTGTATCCACATAGAGAACACCCCATGCGAGTAGGATAAATACACTGAGGTGACAATAGTCATGGGACTGCGATATGCACGTATGCAGATGGCGGCAGTACCGCTGAGACCTGGTAGACAAGGAAGGCAGGATTTGGCTATGATTGTGGACGGGGCCGTAATCAGTTACTATTGGTTCCCTTTTGCAATTACACACATTTATTTTAAAACAGTAATTCCAAACTCAGCAATAAATAACGATATCACACGTTGTTAATGAAAGAAAAATAACTGTGTAAGTTACAATTTATATAGTGAGCATGAAAAACAGACACAGCAAATAATGTTTTAAAAACAAGCCAATATCATCCCAATTAGAATTTTAAGGCAAGTAACCACAGTCACGGCTGAAGGCCCTTTAACGTCAAGAACGCCAGATATTTAACAAACACACTGTAAAACTGCAATGCAATAGCAAAGATTACTTTAAAAAGACAGGCAACTGATCACCAAACTGGTGAGACAAGATGATGGTAAACTTGGTAGCACAACCATTTAAACCTGCTGTAACAGAACGTCAATTACACAAAAAAAATTAAAAACTCACAGTAAAACAGCAAACACAACAGCAAAGGTAAAAAAAAAACAACCAACTGATTATCAAACAGGTGAGACAAAATGATGGCCGGCTGCAACGGTCGCTATGGTCGCAGGATCGAATCCTGTGTCGGGCATGGATGTATGTAATGTCCTTAGGTTAGTTAGGTTTAAGTAGTTCTAAGTTCTAGGGGACTGATGACTTCAGAAGTTAAGTCCCATAGTGCTCAGAGCCATTTGAACCATTTGAACAAGATGAAGGTAAACTTATTAGCACAATCATTTAAACCTGCTGTAAGGCCAAGAATAGCAATTACATAAAAAATTTAGAAACATGCAATGAAACGGCAAATACAATAATAAAACGAAAGGCTCAGTCACAGACGGTGCACCAGGAATCGACCTGTGAGTAGGTCCGGCAAAAAACACTTTCGCGAGCGATGAGATAGGCAGCTAAGAGTTGCATCCACTTCAGGAGATGGTAACTCAGACTAGTGGCAGTCTAACGAATGACTAATGATAATCTTGCTGAGGCTACCTGACGTCCAATAAACTAAATGTAAAGATGTAAAAATACGCCAAAGCCGGAACCGGTGTTCTGGAGTCCGTCTGCAGAATACTGCGCTTAGAGCGCCCAGTACGGGAAACGAATCACTACCACCAGAGTAGAAGAATTGCCAACCAACCTAAAATCAAGAAAGCTGTCAAACCTACACGCCTCACCGGACAGCAGCGGCAAGGCGAGGAAACGTACACTGCCCCCATGGCAGGTAACTGGGTCGTTAGCGGCCACGAGGCAGCAAAACTACAGTTGGTTGAACTTAACAAATAGTAACAAACTAAATGCAATAAATATTAATTAGAAGTCCAGGGAAGCTGATCAGATCCGCCTTCGCCAAGCACTCCACTCGCTGCTCTTTGCCTCGGCAACGCTATGAGCAGCAACACAAACCCAAGTCACTGGTGAATCGCAAGATCTCACAATGGTGGAGGTTTGTCTACTTGAATCCAAATGCACTCAACCTATAGCTTGCAGGATCCGGTTTACGAGAGATCGTGCACCCTCGTGACCATAGGCCTACGATCCGGCAGTCAATGCGCGCTGTCAGCAGTCCTGGCCTGTTCACGCACTGCGCGCACCTGGCTCCCCGTGAGTCCCCAAACAAACTGCCCACTCATGACCCAGAAGAACGACGACGTCGCCCCAAAAATAGGGCCACAGTAACTTCATATCGATAACCGCCGCTACTGCCACTAGAGGACAGGCAATGCTTGTGAATCCAAGTGCCGCAAGTCAGCGCGAGAAGAAGGCAAACAACTGAAACCATGTCAATTAAACACAGGCCGGAAACCTAAAAACATCACCAACGCAATCCGCAGCTCGAGTCAATTGAATACACAAGTGTATTGGCGGAATTGTCATTTGCACTCGGGCGATTCATGTGAAAAGAAATCCGACGTCATTATAGCTGCACGATAGGTATTAACCGACTTTGAACGCAGAATTGTAGTTGGACATATACGCATGGGACATTCCATTTCGGAAATCGTTAGCGAATTCAATATTCAAAATGTTCAAATGTGTGTGAAATCTTACGGGACTTAACTGCTAAGGTCATCAGTCCCTAAGGTTACACACTACTTAACCTACATTATCCTAAGGACAAACACACACGCCCATGCCCGAGGGAGGATTCGAACCTCCACCGGGACCAGCCGCACAGTCCATGACTGTAGTGCCCTAGACCGCTCGGCTAATCCTGAGCGGCAATTCAGTATTCCGAGATTCACGTTGTCAAGAGTGACCGAGAATACCAAATTTCACGCGTTACCTTTACCATGAGCAGAGCAGTGGCCGACAGATCGACGATGGAGAGCAGTAGGGTTTGCGTGGATTGTTCAGTGTTAACCCTGCTTGAAGTAATCAAAGTGGGACGAACGTATCCGTTAGGCCAGTGCATCGAAATTTGGCGTTAATAGACTATGGCAGAAGAGACTGCCTTTGCTAACAGCACAGCATCGACTGCAACGCCTCTCCTGGACTCGTGACCATATCGGTTGAACGTCATAGGGACAAACACTGCCCTAGTCAGCTGACTTCTGATTTCAGTTAGTAAGAGCAGATGGTAGGATTCTAGTATAGCGCAAGGTGCAACCATATCGGTGTCTGCTGTGTTTACATATAATGGACTGGGTCCTCTGGTCCAACTGAACCGATCGTTGACTGAAAATGGTTATATTAGGCTACTTGAAGCGAAACAACGATTGAATTTCTATGGATGACATGTCACTGGGCCACAATTGTTCGCAATTGGTTCGAAGAAGATTCTGGAAAATTCGAGCGAATGAACTGACCACCCACATGACTCAATGTGTATCTCATCGAAAATTTAAGAAGCATAATCGAGAGGTCAGTTCGTGTCAAGATCCTGCATCACTTCCGCAATTACAGACGGTCATAGAGGCAGCATGGGTCCGCAGCTCGTGGTCGTGCGGTAGCGTTCTCGTCTCCCGCGCCCGGGTTTCCGGGTTCGATTGCGGGCTGGGTCAGGGATTTTCTCTGCCTCGTGATGACTGGGTGTTGTCCTTAGGTTAGTTAGGTTTAAGTAGTTCTAAGTTCTAGGGGACTGATGACCATAGATGTTAAGTCCCATAGTGCACCATTTGAAGGCTGCATAGCTACATAGGCTGAATAGCCAAAGAAACTGGTACACATGCATAATATCGCGTAGTGCCCATGCGAGCACGCAGAAATGCCACACCACGATGTGGCATGGACTTGACTAATGTCTGAAGCGGTCTGGAGGGAACTGACACCATGAAAACTGCAGGGTATTCCATAAATCCGTAAGAGTACGAGGAGGTGGGGATCTTTTCTGAACTGCAAATTGCAAGGTATCCCAGATATGCTCGATAATGTTCATGTCTGCGAAGTGGCCAGTGAAAGTGTTTAATCTCAGAAGAGTGTTCCTGCAGCCACTGTGAAGTGTTTCTGGATGTGTGGGGTGTCGTATTGTCCTGCTGGAATAGCCCATTTCCTTCGAACTACACAATGAACATGGAATGGATGCAGATGACCAACCAGGATGCTTACGGATGTGTCACCTGTCGGAGTCGTATGTAGACGTATCAGGGATTCCCTTCATTCCAACTGAACACTCCCGTCTGCTGACATGCAGAGTCCATGGATTCATGGAGGATATCTCCATACTCGTACACGTCCATCCGCTGAGTACATTTTGAAACGGGCCACGTCTGACCAGGCAACATATTTCCAGTTATCAACAGTCCACTGTCAGTGCTGACGGGCCAAGGCGAGGCGTAAGGCATTGTGTCGTGAAGTCATCAAGAGTACACGAGTGGGCCTTAGGCACCGAATGCTCATATTGATGATGTTTCGTTGAATGGTACACACGCTGTCGCTCTTTGATGGCCCAGTATTGAAGTCTGCAGCAATTTGCGGAAGGGTTGCACTTCTGTCACTTTAAACGATTCTCTTCTGTCGTCGATTGTCCCCTTCTCGTAGCATCTTTTTTCCGTCCGCTGTGATTTCCGAGATTCGATGTTTTAACGCATTCCTGATGTCGACCGAGGCACACAGGGCCAACACCCGGCATCATGGTGTGGGGAGCGATCTCCTACACTGGCCGTATACCTCTGGTGATCGTCGAGGGGACACTGAATAGTGCACGGTACATCCACACCGTCATCGAACCCATCGTTCTACCATTCCTAGACCGACAAGGGAACTTGCTGTTCCAACAGGACAATGCACGTCCGCATGTAATCCCGTGCCACCCAACGTGCTCTAAATGGTGTAAGTCAACTACCCTGGCCAGCCAGATCTCCGGATCTGTCCCCCATTGAGCATGTTTGGGACTGGATGAAGCGTCGTCTCACGCGGTCTGCACGTCCAGCACGAACGCTGGTCCAACTGAGTTGCCAGGTGGAAATGGCATGGCAAGCCGTTCCACAGGACTACATCCAGCATCTCTACGATCGTCTCCATGGGAGAATAGCAGCCTGCATTGCTGCGAAAGGTGGATAGACACTGTACTAGTGCCGACATTGTGCATGCTCTGTTGCCTGTGTCTATGTGCCTGTGGTTCTGTCAGTGATGTATCTGACCCCAGGAATGTGTCTATAAAGTTTCCCCTTCCTGGGACAATGAATTCACGGTGTTCTTATTTCAATTTCCAGGAGTGTATTTGAATACTCTCGTCTATACCAGTTTCTTTGGCGCTTCAGTGTATTTCTGCAAGGTATAACCAGTGACTTGTTGGGTTCATGCTACGACGAGTCGCTGCACTGCGCCGAACAAGAGGAAGTGCGGCTGCATATTATATGGTATCTAGTGTTTTTTGTCACTTCAGTGTATGTAAAGATGTTAATTAAACACGAATGTACCTTAAAATCCTCTTTTTTTACACAACTTACAGATAGTATGTAATCGCCTGCTGAATGAAGTATTTGTAGACAATAGGATCAGCGCCATTGTAATAACGAGATGTCTCCTTTGAAAGGGCACAACCGACTACCTTCTCCATACCTTCCCACTGCGAGCTTGCACTGCATCTCTGACAATATCGGCGTTAACAGGACGCAATAGCCAAATCTATTAGCTTCATAGCCTCTGGTGGATCACGCCTAGCATTCGAACAGCAGAAGCGACTCAGTACCGCCCTTGACAGTAGGCGAGGGAATGGCCAGAAGCGCTGCTTTCCTGCTGCCTTTCACATGCGTGCAGCATTCATATCCGCATCTGCATTGCGAACTCAACCATCCTTCTGCCTGTCGGTGGAAGGGAGGGCGTGGCCCACAGGGAGCGGGGAGAGGACAAAAGGAGGACCACTGCTGGGGAGCAGCAGATTAAATCTACGCAAAGGGATTCTCTCAACTGTGATATAATCTCTTCCCCGACCCCCTGCAGCTGCGTACGGTAGAAGTGATACAGCTGTGTATAGCATACGTTCGTTAGTAGGTATTTAACCAACAGTTATTCATATCCGTATTCAGTTACGTGCTCTATTCAATGACGAAGGTATTCAAATGAAACCATTAACTATGTGCCAGCCTTTTCTTCAGTAGGATGTTGATTTGTATGTTACTGTACATAGAAAGTCGAGCAGTTTCAGGTTTTCGCTGCAGTGTGTTGACAACCTTTCATCTCGTAAGGTAAAGCTTTCCTTAACCGATGGTTCGTTTAACTTCACAAAGCTCTGCTAGGCATGGAACTATTGCTAGTAGAAAATCTTCGCATTCTTCTGATCCTTTGACTTACCCACATACCTGCTGTTCACCGTGGACTCCGAACCACGATGCAATGTGGTATTTTACATATCAGCAAATTATGGCCAGAGGTGGGAGCGATAAGCAATCGAAAAAGCAAGGGCTGACTGTGGATTAAGCTCAAGACTTTTGGATTAACAAATACATGCACATTTCTTTAAGATATCTATAGTTGTGCTGTTTTTAATATTATTGAAATTGTTTATGTCACCTTCACATAAAAGCAGCTATTTTCACGGCTTTTTATACGTCTTAGATCCTTCTACAAAATAAACAAAATTTTTCGATTTCAATAATTTTGTTTAATAGAGCTCAACTACGCATGGATCAAGCCTCGAGGAGGTGACGTCGAATAGCTGACCAAACTACGGTTACTAAAGATAAAGATGCGTGTGCAGGAGGAGCGTTGTGTAACGCCCGACTACTGTTATATATTAGTAGTCTGTTTATTAAAGCGAAACCAAGACTATTCACAAAGATTTGTTGAGGGCAGGTAAACATTGATTATTTATATATTTCTTTATTGCTTCAACTTCATCAGATTAGAAAAATAACGCCTTAAGGCCTTTCCTATGTTCGATCTGGACATACCGATCTAAATGGCCGGCCGGTGTGGCCGATCGGTTGTAGGCGCTTTAGTCTGGAACGACGAGACCGCTACGGTCGCAGGTTCGAATCCTGCCTCGGCCATGCATGTGGGTGATGTCCTTTCGTTAGGTTTAAGTAGTTCTAAGTTCTAGGGGACTGATGACCTCAGATGTTAAGTCCCATAGTGCTCAGAGCCATTTGATCTAAATGACCATAAAGTATAATTTTTGCTATAGATGGAAAACGCTCAAGTGCTCAAGGGGATTGTTTGATTATAACGCGAAACTAGTTTCGAATATATTTTTAGACTCACTAGTGACCAAACGTTTAGCGAAAACACGAAAATAAGAAAAAAAGTAAAATATCGACAAACATTACTGTAAATATTTACCTACGAACTCTGTTTATTCGCTTTGTATTGGAAACGAGTACTACGTGCTGTGAAACGAAAACACAAATACAGCATGAGACCAATTTCAATTCAATTTATTGTCACGAATTTGAGACGTGTTATATGGACACTCTAAAACAGATCGTACGTATTTAATAATCATGCTGAGACGCAATGTCTTATATTATGTATGTAGTAAGAAGTTGTGTTAACAGCAACCATTGGTAATATGACTGCAGAAACAAAACAGAATATTGAAAATAAGAGTCAATTAAGAAGTAACATAAAATAAAAGGACTTATCTGAAGTTCCAAGTGAGTAACTTCCGGCTTATTTTACGAAGCATGAGACCACTCATGCCTCAGTCTTCTTTGTCCGTTCATAGGGAGCAGAGTTTAGTCTATTGGTGACGCTGACAATGTATTGCCATAAAGACGCCTTTTGACTCTGTTTTGCAGGGGAGAATACTAGGCAGCCTCGAAACAGGCCACACACAGTCCGAAGTCCAGCATCCTTGGAACTGTCATGATGTGTCAATTAGAGGCTTCGGCTACGGTTTAGAAACACAGAATATCGTCAAAATCCAGTGTGAGATTGACCAAGAATAATAATCACCCCACAGTAGCGTCGAGGTCTGTCGGTAACTGTCCGCGTATCGGAGTATGCCTGTCAGACAACTAGCTGCAGATCTTGCAGCTGCATCGGAAGTTGCTGTTTCCCGACAAATTGTGTATCGGAGGCTCAAAACAGTAGAGCTTATTGCCAGACGTCCAGCCGTGTGCATCCCGCTCATCCCAGCACAATGACGGGCCCTTGTATTACGGAGTCGGCAACATCAAAATTGGGCCTTGATTGAATGGAGGAATGCAATCCTCACGGATGAATCTTGCTTCAGTTTGCAAAATGATAATAGTCGCACAGTACTTTGGAGAGAACCTAAAAACTAAACTCCTCCCGAACATTCCATGATGGCCCAACGGTACCGACCGGCCACCGTGTCACCCTCAAAACCACAGGCGTCTCTGGGTGCGGATATGGAGGAGCATGTGGTCAGCACACCGCTCTCCTGGCCGTATGTCATTTTCCGAGACCGGAGACGCTACTTCTCAATCAAGTAGCTCCTCAGTTTGCCTCACAAGGGCTGAGTGCACCCCGCTTGCCAACAGCGCGCGGCAGATCGGATGGTCACCCATCCAAGTGCTATCCAACCCGACAGCGCTTCACTTCGGTGATCTGACGGGAACCTGTGTTACCAGCGCGGCAAGGCCGTTGGCACTTGGAGAGAACCTGGGTAGCCTGGAATCCTGAAAGGGACCGGTTTGGTGCTTCTTCGTCATGGTGTCATGAGACATCATAGTGAATTGCCGTATAGAGCCGCACATCTTCGTTGATGATCGGAGGAATACTGTAAACGGTCAGAGGTACAGAAATGAGGTAATGCTACCACTTGTTAGTCTGTTCTTCTTTTCACAGCTGCAGATGGTAGGTACTTTCTCTTTATGGAGTGTAAGGGCAGTCCGCATCTAGCTGCTCTGGTGGATAAATTTACTTGAGATCCCGTCGCGTGGATTGGCCAGGGACAACAAGATAAGCGGGAGAACTTCCACGAAGTTTGGAAGGTAGAAGATGTAATGGCGGAAGTACAGCTACGACGGATGGTCGTGAGTCTCGGCTGGATATCTCAGTCAAGAGAGCATTTGCCCGGGAAAGTCAAAAGTTTCCGGGTTCGAGAGCGTGTCCGGCACACTGTCTTAATGTGCTGGAGTTTTAAATCAGCGCACACGCCGCTGAGGAATGGAAATTTATTCTGGAAACATCAAACTGAAATATATTTCTGTGGCAAGGTGTGTACAACTATTCCAGTTACGGGCTTGATTACATAGACTTGTCTCAGACAAAGTTTTCAGACTCTGAAATGTGGAATACGGTGAAGTAATGTGTCTTAAAACTTTCTCGCAGAATCAAATCAGCGCACATCGAGTTGAATAGTGAATATTCATTCACGAAAATGATCAAAAGCATCCTGACATTTATAAGTGGGCGTTAATACCGAATGTGTTCACCCGCTGCCTTATAACATCCTGAACTATGCTGGGTGACATTTCCAATGAGATATCGAAACGTTCTATTGGCAGCCCGTTCTATTGGCAGAGAAGTTAAATAAATAACTACAAAGGTGCTAATGTTATAGTTACTTTCTACCTCCACAAAGCTACGATAAAACCCTTCACATGTTGCCCAACTACCAACACTACTGCTGCTACTGCAGAATCTGTCTTGTTTTTGATCGTTTATTAAAGTGCATTTAAACTGTAGATGGCTGTTTGCGTTTCTGGTTCCGCCGTCACCCAGATCAACAGCTATTGTCTGCTGGGTTCTTTGGGCACAGATCAGCACACCGGAAGCGTGTTCAACGGCGTTACCACTAAAAAGCGATTCCACGATTCATTGTAACGTATTAGAATCCACATTTCCGTGATGACTTGCACCAGCGTTATGTGAATTCTTGAAAAACTATTTCATTCAGTAGTTGCAGAACTCAACTGTCTTCTCTCCACATGAGCAGGTAGTCTTACCGGAACCGCAGCAGGCTAACGTGTGGTTGAACGCCTCGTGAAGTCTTCCTCGATACTGCGGCTGCAAGATGCTCCGGGTTGACTCACGAGTGATTCCTTCGGCTGAATTTTACAACCACCTTCAGAAATGCTCGACGGACCCTACCCATTAATACAAAGGGGTGGTCTCGTTTTGGTTTAGCTGGCTCTTCCTTTGCATTTCCCCTTCACTAACACATCACCAACGGTCCACTTGCGTAGCTTTACAAGGGTTGAAATGTTCCTTTTGAATTTGTTATTCGATGACATCCAATGAGTGGCACACAGTCTAAGTCGCAGAGATCTCCTGATTGACCTGTTGCGCCTCTCTACTGACAGCACAGTACTCGCCACCTCTTTTTACACTGGCGGATCCGCCTCTCGCAACATTCAGTGATCAATTCCGCCTTATGCAGCGATATCTGGGTAGTTTTGATCTGATAATACATATGAATAATCTTCGTTTTATTGATGACTTTTTTTGCCTCTAGAGCAATGAACTTCAACAAGAAATAGAAGAAAATGGAGGGACTTTCAAAGTAGGCGTGATAGTTATAATACACAATAACACTTAACATACTGCACTGCAAATGGTAGGGAATAAAAATGAATTTTTTGAAGCTTTAGATAAATTTTTGTCTTTACAGATATTGGAAATAACGATTTATTGGACAACAAAATATAAAACAGAAGAATAAAAATTACCAAGAGCTCTTATGGTAAACTAAATAGAATTTTCAAATCAAAGCTTTCGGTGTGTGTGGAACAGAAAGCTTACAATCTGTACCAATTAATAGTTTGACTTACTGGAATGAGGCGCCAACTTTTAAGGAGAAAAACCACTCAAAAACTGATCGCTACTGAAACAGTAATGGTGGGATGCGTGCTATGAAGTATTAAGTTACACAAGAAGATGTACAAATACATCAGGTAGCTGACTCGAGTGGAAAATATTATTATGACTTTAACGAAAATAAAAAAGGACGTGGCCTAGAGATTTAGCGACACAGATAGGTTCTAGGTGCCAATGTAAATCAACTTGGATGTATGTAGCTACGTTCTGTAATGCAGGATGAAACCAAAATGTTCCTCACATTCAGACTCGAGAAGTTGCTCGTGAAAACTTAATGCAGCACGTGAAAACTGGTTGCAATGGATATGAAGTTCTTTAGCAATGAACGAAACAACTACAATGTACGTAGGTACACTGTCAAAAAATACTACAACAGCCTGTGTTAAAAGACATAGTTACAAAGTTTTTTAATGTAAAAAAGATTGATGATGGAGTATTTGATATGATGATGCACGTTATTCTCTGTGGTATGGGCAAATAATGCTGATAATAATTGATTCGAATTCTGACTGCATTAGGACTGGCAATTTTTTTGTAGGAGGACGTGGACGTGTATGTGGAAGGGATGACTCCAGACACTGTAAATCGGATTTTCATTGAGTAGGATGGGTTGGATGAGGAAGAGACATGGGTAATACGTTGACTCCAGAGGTCGTTTGTTAATCGTAGCTAGTGCTTTGCCTAGCGTCACATCAACAATGTGACGACATCCTACTTGCATCACATGAATAAAGGAAATTATCTCTCTAGATATGACTGTGCAACACATGTTGTAAAGTACAGACACAATTTGCAAGCTCAAGATCAGAAACTAATTTACGTTACTCTTTACACATCATCTGAAAAGTAATTCAATCTCATCTTAATATTACTGAAAACCATGGATTTCCATCAAGCGAAAGTAGTTTCATCAGAACAACATGTCCCTTCAGTTATAGCTCCGGTACCAAATACATCTTGATACAATTAGGACTAGAACTCGAGCACGAATGCCAACAAAATGGCCGACTTCCTTTCGGACAAACAGGCACATGGCATTCTCTACTGGCAAGTCATGTGATTGGCTGAGAGCCAACGACTTACCGAAGCCAAACATTCCGATGCAGTGGTGAAGCAAAGAGTTTGGAAATTTATCATTATTGATGTATGCTGAAGTTGGCTAAGTTAATATCTTAGATATAGCTAGAAATGGATATTTACTGACCTTGAGAAGAGAAAAAAGGTGGCGAGGAATTGAAAAGGCAAACAACAGGCTGCTTTAAAATTTTAAGTTTTGAAGTTTCAGTTCGTCACTATGACTAACCGTTTGCTTGCGCACGTCATGTGGTACTGTGTTACATGTTATCTGTCCACTTCTAGACACAGTAGTAGATGCACTCGGTACCTGAATACCATCATCATCTTCTTCACAGTCACGGATATCCACTTCATCTCCGACCTGTACATCTTCCTCTCTCATATCTCCATCAGCATCACTGTCATACTCGTTTCCAAAAATTGATTCATTACCAGTATCACATATTCTGTAAATCTGTCAAAGCCTGCTCGAAACGGTAACCCCTGGCAAAACGTGTGTCACCATCCATGATGAATAAACTATAACATCACGTCCTCCCTCCATAAAACTCGATTCCAAACTGTTAATTTGTCATAAGAATGCACGTGAATGTATTTTCTATTCATTGTTTACAACAATATACAAATGAATGTCGATTTATAAGGTGCATTGTTGCCAAGATTTATTTTCTTGACAAAACTTGTGTATAACATCGAAAATCACATATAGTGTACATAGGGGAATTTTCTCACCCCAGTCCAAAAATTCCAAATTGTTGTACTACTACTGTGATATAATCATAAATATTTTACCCTGTTATAACAAAAAGTCCGTGAACAGCGTATCTGGAGGATGAGTAGTCTACACCAACATTAAAACCGTTTATTTATAGTTAAACGAGCCTTGGGGTGTAAAAAGACCCCAGACATCAGAGTGAAACGTATATTTCACCTGTATCTCAAGCATATTTCGCCCTGCAGTTTCATTTTCACATAGCCTCAATGTTTATGTGGTCGTATCTCCTGACCTGAGTGTCGAAAAATGACATAATTTTGCTGGCACATTGAGTGGCATATGTGAATGCTTTGCCGGCCGGTGTGGCCGAGCGGTTCTAGGCGCTTTAGTCTGGAGCTGCGAGGCCACTACGGTCGCAGGTTCGAATCCTGCCTCGGGCATGGATGTCTCTGATGTCCTTAGGTTAGGCTTAAATAGTTCTAAGTTCTAGGGGACTGATGACCTCAGCTGTTAAGTCCCATAGTGCTCAGAGCCATTTTAACCATTTTTTTGTGAATTCTTTCTACAAAATGTGCCGCTAATACAATAATTTTGTAATTATTTAATATGGTCAATTGTAACTATCTGGAAAAGAGAAATTAATGTGATGGAATTAATGTTTCTGGAATGATGTATAATATCAAAGAGACATTTGGCCCCTTTTTTTCTTAGTGCTGGTCGAAATGTATCGACACTCAAAGTGGAACATCTGTGATGTGTGGTACACAGTCTTTGACCGTTTTATCAATGGGCAGGTCACATAGTTACAATCTTTAGTTCCAGTCGTGTTGCAGACTGGTTAGTGAAGATTAGGGTGTATGATTAAGTTTGCTGCAACGGTACATTTCTCAACTTTGACTAAATAATCGCATTGGTGGTATACATTGTTAATTACGGTTTTTGTAAGAATATTTTAGTTTGTTTCTGTGCGATACTGAAGAGTAATACGTCGTGTGCAGTTGACGTAAAATGTTTTCATCTCAAACACTGCAATAAAGAAACATTTCAGCAGTGTGTTACAGCATATTGTGCAGTTTCAAAAATTCCTGAAATATGTTCAACATCGTCTGCATAAAACATTTTTCTGGCGTTGAAACAGTGGGCCATTCTTGCAAGGGTAAAGATAAACAACACAACAAAAGCTTTTAATACTGTACGGTGATCTGACAGAACAAAGTTTAATAAGAACAATTACCGAGTTTAGGTTCGTAGCTTACGTTACTGCGCAACGCTTACCAACAGCAGAAAACAAATTTTCAACGTAATCAACGCCATCTATATGCCGTTTCGAGAATTATATTCTCATCCGCAATGAGTCACCTCTGGGGTAAGGCTCTAATGCAGGCCGAGGCAGCAGCGATAAATGAGAATACACCAGCCTCGTAGCGCTGACACTTGCACTTGATACGGAAGCCGCTTACGGGAGGAAAGAGACGCAGCACTTGCGTTACCCGCTGACAGGACTCGTACATTACGCAGACGTCGGCAGCTGCCGCAGCAGGGGAAAGGCGAGGGGGAACCGTTCGCCGTTCAGCGCAGCAGCCGACAAATCGGCGCCCCGCAATGGTAAACATCCGAATGGGATGGCCCGCATTTTAAATAAGGCACGCATCCGGCGCCTGAGTGCCCCGGGGGACCGCCGCGGGCGGCGCTCGCGTCGCGTCCATCAGCGCCATTAGTCCATTAGCGGAGATTAATTGGCGTCCATCTGGTGGCGCTGCCGCGATACACGGAATTACTGATGGCGTGTGCTCTGGCTGGAGGCCCCGCCGACGTGATGCCATTACACGCAGCACTGTGCAGCCGTCTGCCTCTGACGACAGACGGGCCGGCAAGTAGGTAACTGTACGGAGGCCGCTGTGAAATAACTTCAGCGTTGGTTTTTCATCGCGGAAAAAGCACCAAGCCAACAAATTCACGATATAATTTTTCTGCGTCCCTTCTCGTCGCCAAAATGGTAAATGAAGCCCGCAACCACAGACCATGCGCTATCTGGATTAGGGATGGGGTAAAAACCAGTAGAGGTATTTTAATTCTGAATAACCGTAATTTTTCGATATTTGTTTCATCTCGGTTGCAGCAGGTGTTCTTTTATTTTATACTCACAACCGAGTAAAAAGCCATGATATCAATTAGCCATAGAGGCAGTGCTAAAAAATTTGTTCAAATGGCTGTGAGCACTATGCGACTTAACTTCTGAGGTCATCTGTCGCCTAGAACCTAGAACTAATTAAACCTAATTAACCTAAGGACATCACACACATCCATACCCGAGGCAGGATTCGAACCTGCGACCGTAGCGGTCCCTCGGCTCCAGACTGTAACGCTTAGAAGCGCACGGCTACTCCCACAGGCCAGTGCTAAAAGTTTTCGTTTTTAAATAAACCCTTTTTAAAACAAGGAGTGATTTTTATCCACAAAATTTGCGTTGATTTGAAATACTGTGTTAATGTAGAAAATGTGAAAAGCGATCAATGCTATCGTGATAACAAAACCGACAGAAACATATGTTACAAGAATTACTACATAATTGCTGAGACAATGATGTCTCTATTACCATGAGTCGAGCTAAAGGTACGCGTGTACTTACAGTGTACGAGACTCGCCCTCACCTAGTCTATACAGTAGTTTCACGCTGTTGTCGCCGGATATCCATTCTATTGAAGAACGGCAGCAAACCTAGTCTGGAAATACTTCTGTGAAGTGAAATAGCAATGAAATACAATGCTTCATTTGCTTTAAAAGATTGAACAATTGTCTCTTATTTCCATGAAATAAAAAATAGGAAGGAAATTATGATAACAGTAACAAATTAAAAACCAAACCACAATTCATTCGTCGTATACAATAAGAACAAAAATGTAGCTCACCTAGTACCTACGTCTGCATAATATGCTTTGATCTGCTTGTAGCCCTGGAAAACTGACAAATAAACACGAAGAACAGAGTTTTCCAGCCTCAGTTTTCATCCTTTAGCACTGACTACTCGTATTGCCCCAAAAGTGCTATGACCCCGCAGAATATAAAAAAATTACAATCAGCAGTTTTCGAAAAATTTAGTTTTCCAGAAATAATTTCATGAAGAACTGATGTCGAAATTTGCGGGAAGTGCTTACAAAGATCGCATACTGTAAACTTCAGTTTTTTTAATTTGTTTTAATTTTTGCAAACTCCTCAACTGCATGAAGCAGTTTTTCATTGACCAAACATAGAGGCCCAGTTTGTTCATCATCGTGCACTTGATCATGACTTTCATGCAAATATCAGCTCCATCGTATTACTAGTAAACAACTCACTTCATTTTCTCCGAAAATTTCGTAATTCTGTTGATGGATCTCAACTAGTTAAATGTTCTTCACATTCAGAATTACAGATCTAGTGTCGCAAGTTAGGGCTTTTCGCGAGAAATTACCTTCCGTTAATACACAACGAGCTGATTTAGTCCCTTTTACAGGCAGCTGCGTCGTTATTAGTCTATAGTTGCATATTGTAACAGAAGAAATGGTAAACAATCTTCATAAAACTATTAGTGGTTTTCTGGCCAGTTCTGTGCTACATCATTAACAAGTGAAGTAAATAATTAAGAAATAATAACTTCAGTGGAAACTTCAAAAATTTGGGTTTCAGTGTTGATGAGAACTTAAACTGGAAAGAACACACTTGTTACTTCTAAAATATCTTAGCTTAGCCACATTTGCACATCTGCACAACTCTGGGAGAGACAAATTGGTAAGTCAACGTATTTTGAGTATTTTCGTTCAGTAATAGCATATGGAATAATGTTCTTGCCTGACTCATCAGTAAGGAAGAAAGTATTCATTCCTCAAACATGTGCTGTAAACGCTGTTCAGCCAGAATCGTCTTGCAGACATCTGTTTACGGGATTAGGGTTTTTGCCTGTTGCGTCACAGAATATTTACTCACTCAAGAAGTTTGTTGTAAATAATCCAAATGCAGTTCAAAAGTAACAAAAGTACATTCATTACTCCACATCAAGGTTGTCTTTTGCACGAAATGGGTGAACAACGCTGCCATCAAAACTTTTGATCTCTAACCTATCTACATAAAATGTCTGACAGAAGACAGCGAAGTTAAATTTGAAAACAAACTGGACAAGTTTATCCTTGATAACGACTTCCATTTCGTAGAAGAATTTCTACTTTTGTAATGTGTAAAATGTTGGGAAATCAACCACTTGCAGATCGTCGGTACGTAGTCAAATTTACGTAAGAGTGTGTTATATAAATCACAAATGGCTCATTGCACATCTACGATTAATCGTACAAATGATGCACGGAACATGGGAAAAACTATTTAAGCAGGTACAGCCATGTACTGAACTACGATATTAGCACTGCCACGGAAAGAAGTACAAACATAACTTGCTTTCTCGACATATATCGTTTTTTAAAAGGGAGAGTGATTTTACGCTGAGCCCGACGAAATAGACGGCAACACCTTCTCACGTGATCTTAGCTACGTCTCTATATTTACACTACAACCTACCTTGTGGTGTGTGGTGCAGGGCAGTTCTGTTACCGTTATTATTGTCTCTCTTCCCTGTCTCATTCGCAACGGGTGCATGTGAAGAATATAGGTAGACCTCTGAATGAGTTATAATTCCTCAGATCTTTTTTTCTCGTGGTCATTTCGCGAGATATACGCTACTGGCCATTAAAATTGCTACACCACGAAGATGATGTGCTACAGACGCGAAATTCAACCGACAGGAAGAAGATGCTGTGATATTCAAATGATTAGCTTTTCACAGCATTCACACAAGGTTGGTGCCAGTGGCCACACCTACAACCTGCTGACATGAGGAAAGTTTCCAACCTATTTCTCATACACAAACAGCAGTTGACCGGTGTTGCCTGGTGAAAAGTTGTTGTGATGCCTCGTGCAAGAGGAGAAATGCTTACCATCACGTTCCCGATTTTGATAAAGGTCAGATTGTAGCCTATCGCGATTGCGGTTTATCGTATCGCGACATTGCTGCTCGCGTTAGTCGAGGTTCAATAACTGTTAGCAGAATATGGAATCAGTGGGTTCAGGAGGGTAATACGGAACGCCGTGCTGGATCCCAACGGCCTCATATCACTAGCGGTCGAGATGACAGGCATCTTATCCACATGGCTGTAATGGATAGTGCAGCCACGTCTCGATCCCTGCGTCAACAGATGGGGTAGTTTGCAAGACAACAACAATCTGCACGAACAGTTCGACGACGTTTGCAGCAGCATGGACTATCAGCTCGGAGACCATGGCTGCGGTTACCCTTGACGCTGCGTAACATACAGGAGTGCTTGCGATGGTGTAC
The DNA here is from genome assembly GCF_023897955.1 of Schistocerca gregaria. Lineage (NCBI taxonomy): Eukaryota > Metazoa > Arthropoda > Insecta > Orthoptera > Acrididae > Schistocerca > Schistocerca gregaria. Next base: position 431,305,369 of record NC_064924.1, read on the forward strand.
TCAACGACGAACCTGGGTGCATGAATAGCAAAACGTCATTTTTTCGGATGAATCCAGGTTCGGTTTACAAAAAATGGTTCAAATGGCTCTGAGCACTATGGGACTCAACTGCTGTGGTCATCAGTCCCCTAGAACTTGGAACTACTTAAACCTAACTAACCTAAGGACATCACACTCATCCATGGCCGAGGCAGGATTCGAATCTGCGACCGTAGCAGTCGCACGGTTCCGGACTGCGCGCCTAGAACCGCGACACCACCGCGGCCGGCGTTCGGTTTACAGCACTGTGATGGTCGTATCCGTGTTTGGCGACATGGCGATGAACGCACATTGGAAGCGTATACTCATCACCGCCATACTGGTGTATCACCCGGCGTGATGGTACGGGGAGCCATTGGTTACACGTCTCGGTCACCTCTTGTTCGCATTGACTGCACTTTGAACAGTGGACCTTACATTTCAGATGTGTTACGACCCGTGGCTCTACCCTTCATTCGATCCCTGCGAAACCCTACATTTCAGCAGGATAATGCACGACCACATGTTGCAGGTCCTTTACCGACCTTTTTGGATACAGAAAATGTTCGACTGCTGCCCTGGCCAGCACATTCTCCAGATCTCTCACCAACTGAAAACGTCTGGTCAATGGTCGCCGAGCAACTGGCTCGTCACAATACGCCAGTCACTACTCTTGATGAACTGTGGTATCGTGTTGAAGCTGCATGGGCAGCTGTACACGCCATCCAAGCTCTGTTTGAATCAATGCCCAGGCGTATCAAGGCCGTTATTACGGCCAGAGGTGGTTGTCCTGGGTACTGATTTCTCAGGATCTATGCTCCCAAATTGCGAAAAAACGTAATAACATGTCAGTTCTAGTATAACATATTTGTCCAGTGAATACCCGTTTATCATATGCATTTCTTCTTGGTGTAGCAGTTTTAATGGCTAGTAGTGTATGAGAGAAACGTACGCTGTCGGAATTTCAGCAGTAAACCTGTGAAGCACAACGCGTGTCTTGCACATCTGCGGCCGGACAACAAATTTTATTTCAGTCAGTACTCACAAACTTGTTTGGCTGCCTAGTCATTAATGACCCGTAACTACTGCTTCAACAAGAACCCTGGAGATCTTTTGTAGGCTAACGTCTCGAGGTTCTGCATGAGTCCGTGAGAAGACGCATTTCTCTTTGTGGAATATAGTGTATTTTCTGTATTATTCCCGTCTGTCCCAGACTAACGATTAGCTCTCCGGAATCGGTTGAACGACTGTTTTATAAGCCACTTCTTTCGTGGCTTGCGGGCTGTCGTCCTAGATGTAGATGTACAATTAAATTTCTTCAAGCTTCTTCCTATGAATCGTAGCCTAGCATTAGATTTTCATACAACCACAGAAATGGTCATTCCACTTTACACAGCTGCAGAAGGCTACTTTTACGTTGTCAGTCATTACTGTTTCCAGTGATTTATCGCTAAACGTATCAGTAACGAATCTCTCTGACAATTTATAGCATTACGCAAAATTTGTTAACACTCGGAACCAACTCTCAGACCTTGCACCACGCGTTGACTCTCTGCAGGTCTTCTTGTATTTTGTTCGAATATTCTGGCGTTGCAACAACAGAGAGACAAGACTAGACGTCTGGTGGAATATTCAAAAGTCTTTTTGTTTCCAATTTATTTTATTTGTTTTCTGGTAAGCCTATACAGCATGTTCGTTTACACATATAACCACTCTGGGTCTTTGTGTTACTACGCAGGGGTGGCGAAATGGCCATACAGCACGCCTCCGAGTCGTGCGGTGGGAGTTTGCTAAGCACTGAACTGTGTGTTGCAGATTGTAGGGTGCGTGAGGCGACTGGCTTCAGCTGCCGAGCCAAGCCCCTGTCCTGTCGGCCACAGTGGATACTTTGCATTTCGGGCTGTATTACCCGCCGGTGTTGAGTGTGCTGAGATTTGGGACATTTTGGACATGCTACGTTGATACGTGACTCACAGTTAAATGTAATTAGCATGTGCCTAGAAAGACAGAGTTTCGTTTGCTAGTTCTGCCCTCGCTCAGGCGGAACGATTGAACTGTTTTAGTTCACTTGATACGTTAGTAATGTGTATTAGATAAACTGGCCATTACTAAGCAGCTTACACGCGAATGAAGTTTTCATTGTCTCGTAATGTGTGCAACAATTCAGAATCAGTTATTGTTAACATTGGTCTGAACTGATTTTCTAATACACTATGTGATCAAAAGTATCCGGATTTCCGGCTGAAAATGACACAAGTTCGTGGCGCCCTCCATCGGTAATGCTGCCCAGTATGGTGTTGGCCCACCCGTAGCCTTGATGACAGCTCCCACTTTCCGAGGCACACGTTCAGTCAGGTGCTGGAAGCCTTCTTGGGGAATGGCAACCCACTCTTCACGGAGTGCTGCACTGAGGAGAAATAACGATGTCGGTCGGTAACACTTGGCATGATGTAGAAGTTCCAAAACATCCCCAAGGTGTTCTATAGGATTCAGGTTAGGACTCAGTGCAGGCCAGTCCATTACAGGGATATTGTTGTGTAGCCACTGTGCCACAGGCCGTGCATTATGAACAGCTGCTCGATCGTTTTGAAAGATGCAATCGCCTTCCCCGAATTGCTCTTCAACAGTGAGAAGCAAGAAGGTGTTTAAAATATCAATGTCGGCCTGTGCTGTGATAGTGCCACGCAAAACAACAAAGGGAGGAGGCCAACTCTATGAAAACACGACCACACCGTAACACCACCGCCTCCGAATTTTACTGTTGGCACTAGACAAGTTGGCAAACGACGTTCAACGGGCATTCGCCATACCCACACCCTGCCATCGGATCGCCACATTGTGTGCCGTGATTTGCCACGCCACACAACGTTTCTCCACTGCTCAATCGTCCAATGTTTACATTCCTTACATCAAGCGAGGCGTCGGTTGGGGTTAACTGGCGTGATGTGTGGCTTATCAGCAGCCGCTCCACCATGAAATCCAAGTTTTCTCACCTCCCGCCTGTCATAGTACTTGCAGTGGATCCTAAGGCAGTATGGAATCCCTGTGTGATAGTCTGGATAGATGTCTGCCTATTACACGTTACGACCCTCTTCAAATGTCGGCGGTCTCTGTCACTCAACAGACGAGATCGGCCTGTACGCTTTTGTGCTGTACGTGTACCTTCAAGTTTCCACTTCACTATCACATCAGAAACAACGGACCTAGAGTTGTTTAGGAGGTTTACGAGTATGACACAAGTGACATCCAATCCCCTGACCATATTCGAAGTCCGCGAGATCCGCAGAGAGCCCCAGGCTGCTCTCTCACGATGTCTAATGATTACTGAGGTCGCTATTGTGGATTACCGGGTGTTGTGTGATGTCATTAGGTTAGTTAGGTTTAAGTAGTTCTAAGTTCTAGGGGACTGATGACCATAGATGTTAAGTCCCATAGTGCTCAGAGCCATTTGAACCATAATGTGGATTACCTGGCAGTATGTAGCAGCACAATTCACCTAATATGAAAAGCGTATGTTGCTGGGAATGCCCGGGTATTTTTAATCACGTAGTGTGTGTTTATAGAGGCCAATGGATACTGATTTGAACTAATTACGTTCTATTATGAATTTAACAGGCTTCGGAAGCCCAGGTGCGGAAGGTACGGGATGGAAAAAAACCTTGGTTCACATGGTCCAGGGGACAGTACTTTGTGAGGGCCTCTTTCCAGGGTTACGGTGAAGTCTGGAACGGTCATCGAGGAAATGGGGGCCGTTGTGCTTCCTACATGGCTTAACGAACGGAAAAATCAACCGTGTCTGATGAGAATCTGGAGTGGAACCATTGTGATGGCAGCGCTTGTAAAGTGGGTGTTGTTGTTGTTGTGATCTTCAGTCCTGAGACTGGTTTGATGCAGCTCTCCATGCTACTCTATCCTGTGCAAGCTTCTTCATCTCACAGTACCTACTGCAGCCTACAGCCTTCTGAGTCTGCTTATTGTATTCATCTCTTGGTCTCCCTCTACGATTTTTACCCTCCACGCTGTCCTCCAATACTAAATTGGTGATCCCTCGATGTCTCAGAACATGTCTTACCAACCGATCCCTTCTTCTAGTCCAGTTGTGCCACAGGCTCCTCTTCTCCCCAATTCTATTCAATACCTCCTCATTAGTTATGTGATCTACCCATCTAATCTTCAGCATTCTTCACCACATTTCGAAAGCTTCTATTCTCTTCTTGTCCAAACTATTTATCGTCCACGTTTCACTTCCACACATGGCTACACTCCATACAAATACTTTCAGAAACGACTTCCTGACACTTAAATCTATACTAGATGTTAACAAATTTTTCTTCTTCAGAAACGCTTTCCTTACCATTGCCAGTCCACATTTTATATCCTCTCTACTTCGACCATCATCAGTTATTTTGCTCCCCAAATAGCATAATTTCTTTACTACTTTAAGTGTCTTATTTCCTAATCTAATTCCCTCAGCAACACCCGACTTAATTTGACTACATTCCATTATCCTCGTTTTTCTTTTGTTGATCCTTATCTTATATCCTCCTTTCAAGACACTGTCCATTCCGTTCAACTGCTCTTCCAAGTCCTTTACTGTCTCGGACAGAATTACAATGTCATCGGCGGACCTCAAAGTTTTTTTTCTTCTCCACATATTTTAATACCTACTCCGAACTTTTCTTTTGTTTCCTTTATTGCTTGCTCAATATACAGATTGAATAACATCGGGGATAGGCTACAACCCTGTTTCACTCGCTTCCCAATCACTGCTTCCCTTTCATGTCCCTCGACTCTTATAACTGTCATCTGGTTTCTGTACAAATTATAAATCGTCTTTCGCTCCCTGTATTTTCCCTTGCCACTTTCAGAATTTGAAAGAGTGTATTCCAATCAACATTGTCAAAAGCTTTCTCTAAGTCTACAAATGCTAGAAACGTAGGTTTGCCTTTCTGTAATCTTTCTTCTAAGATAAGTCGTAGGGTCAGTACTGACTCACGTGTTTCAACATTTCTACGGAATCCAAACTGATCTTCCCCGAGATCGGCTTCTACCAGTTTTTCCATTCGTCTGTAAAGAATTGGCGTTAGTATTTTGCAGCTGTGACTTATTAAACTGATCGTTCGGTAATTTTCACATCTGTCATCACCCGCTATCTTTGGGATTGGGATTATTAGGGGACTCTAAATTACTGTCAAGTCAAACAACGAAAAAGTACGTAGATAAAAACATCATTGACAAGGCAATGGAACAGGACGTCGCAATGGAACAAGACAAACCCCTCAGATAAAATCATGGAACACAATAAGTGGACTAGTTTTAAAGAAACAGACCATTATCAGTATCATAACAGAGGATATAAACCATTTCGAAATGTTGTATAATGATGCAGAGAAAGAAAAACGAGCAACTGCAGGGGTACACTTAACAATTGATCAGAAATGAAAGAATAAAATAAATTATTAGACAAATATTAATAAGAGTATTTTACTTTCCCCTTTTAAGATTGACAGAAGACATTTGAGTAAGATACTTGTTTATGCTTCAGAAGAGCGTAGGGATGAAGAAACAGATATCTTCTACGATTTCGTCAATCAGCACAATGAGTTAGACCATCTTTTAATCGCCGGAGACCTCAATGCTAGAGATGGCAAAATACCCGGTAAAATCCCAATCCAACAATTAGTGGGAATATACGGTGAAACATCAACAAAACTGGGCAAAAGCTTAGAGACTTCTCCACTTTTAACTCCCCCATGATAACTACTACCTTCTTTCGAAACAAAAATATTCATAAATACACATGAAAGACAAGAGGAACTACATCCCTAATTCATTATTTAATTGGTAACTGCAGGACAGCCTCACAACTGATTGACAGACGAATTTTTAGCGAATTTGATAATGACTCAGATCACTTCATGGTATGCTTAAAAATTTTAATATGGGATAGGCGGAGGAGAAACGTAGCTAGAAATACAATCAGAAAAAAATCAACTGGAATCAGGGAAATATTTCATTAACGAAATTGAAGCTGACGTTAATGGACGACAGTCAATTTCATAGAAATTAATGAGACACATGAACCAGAAAGAGAAAGATACAACCAAAATAAATGTAATAACTTTAAAACGATGCGAACAGCTTTACAAAAGTCTCTGAGTTCATGATTCAGCCGTAAAGGATACTGTGAAATTTCTATTAAATAGAAACGAAGACCTCATCGAAATAAATGAGCTAGATGAAGCAGTACGAAAACTGAAGGAGAGCAACGGAGACAGATAGAATAAATGGTGAAGTGTTTAAATGCTGAGATATGTCATTGAAGGAACGCAAGCTACCTTTCTTTAACGTATGTTGGATTCCGGTTAATGTACCTTAGGAGCGGAATAAATCCAAAATTTTCTCCATATTTAACACTGATTATTTTTTATATACAACTATCATAAGTAATAGACTGCGCCCTGTCTCTGATGCAGTTTTATTAGAAGAACAAATGAACTTTAGAAAATGATGACTTTGAATTCACAGTGTATTTAACGTAAAACAGCTTTTAGTGAAAAGGAATGTATTTAACTTGGAGACGCACATATCATTTGTGGATTATGTAAAAACTTTTGTCAAGATCAATAGATTGCTACTGTGACAGAATGTAGAAGAATTGAGTCTTCCCAACGCTTCTAATTAGCTCTTTACAAAGAGACTAAAATTGTAGTCTAAGATGAAGATAACACATCTAAACAGTTAACAGTACTGGGAGTTAGACAAGGATGTGGTCTGTCTACAAGTCTTTTCAACGTCTACACAGGTGACTAGTCAGAGCTTGAAAACGAAGTATAGTGTTACTTACGGCACGAAGACCAAGAGCGAGAAATGTTTTAATACACTGCTATACGCACATGATCACACAATAATCCAAGAAAAACTTCAAAGAGCCGCTTGCCATTTTAATTTGTTCACTTTGAAACCTTCCCATCTCCTCTATATCTCATTTGTTGCGCAATAACCGTCTCCTCTATATCTCTTTTGTTACGCAACCTTCTCTTCTACAATAACCTATGAAAACTTCCCTTAGGATTTCTATCTCTTGCATAACAAATGAAATCTTCCATTTGAAATTAATTCTCTTTCTCAGTCTTCGCATACAAATTTAAATGCTGCTTATTAAAAGTGATTTGCTGATTATTTCGAGGAAACATAGAATGTGTCGTCGTCGTGGCCCTCAGTCGTTACCTGCAATAACCCAGAACTGTTCCTTACCTTTTTTTACTGTTACTGGATGGCCATCTGACTGCGACATGAACATTCTTACTCTGTTTTACTGTATTAGCTGCTGGTGGGCTCTCATAATAAGCGGTTGTATTTAATACCAAAGGTGACGTTATTCTTTAATAGAAAAGCAGACGTTATTCATTAATTAATTTGACTGAAGTTACGTAACTCATAGTTAAACTTTTTCTTGACAACAATAAAATTTTACCAAGTTTTACGTTGATGGTTTTTGGGATGGATTATAATCAGTAATGCAATATTGCTGGGAGAAATTAATTATATTCTGAATGAAATGATTTTACAAACGTTCAAATGGGACTTACTTTTTACAATAATCTTACAATTAGCAATGCGCAAACATACCTTCAGTAGTCTTGAGTTTCTCAAAAAATTAATTCAATAATGTTATTTCCTCTTATGATAATAGTTAGCTGATGTCTCTATACATCCGTTTATAATCTCTTGTAAATCGTAGCTAGTGGCTGGCAGGCACACTGCCCCTCTCAACCTCTCGCTTTAGACCTGCTACCGACTCGCTTCACATCTCGCTTACTAATGACTTCCTACGAACGCTAAAGTGCGGTCTCTCCTGCCAACAATGCTTTGTGGTGCAGACAATCCCTGCTACCATTACAAAATGTATCAATGCGCGGTCTTTCCCTCTCTTTTCTTAAAATGTATCCACATGCTATCCCTCCCTCCCTTTTTAAAATTATATCAATGAGCGGTCTCTCTTGCCAACAATACTTTGGAGCAGACATTCCCTGCTACCACAATTATTTCCAACATGACAAATATTAATTATTTCTACTTAATCCTGTTAATAAAATATAAACATCTTTCATAAATTGTGGTTTGACAATAGACAATAGAAATATACACGTCTCACAACTTCTAAATATGGTATGAAAATCACCACTAGTGAAATAGAAGTTACAGTATTTAATTTTAAGTCATCTATTAAATCTAATTCTGAAATAAATAATGTAATACTGGAAGAGAGTACCCCTTCCACTACCTCTGCTGTGACACAGGACGAAATTTCGACAGTGAAATTGATAACAAGATCTAAAATAAAGCGCATTATTTGGCGAAAGTTACAAAAAAAAAAAAAACCAGTGAGAGTGAGAGAGAGATAGATAAAATTTTACAAAATCGTGGCAGTACGTACTATGTTCTGTGGATCTGTAATCCGGGTTGAAGTGTATGAGCAGGATGCAAGTTGCGGAAACGAGATTCCTCCATAGTGTTAAAAGGTGTACCTGAGAAGGTCACTTCAGAAATAAATACATTTGAAATGAATTACAAATTAACTCAACGTACAAGAAAATACATCTAAACATAAACAGATGGTGGAAACATGTAGACAGAATGCCTGGAAGAAGACTTCCAAAACCAGTTGTCGACTAGAAAGTAAGAGGGACAATATAGAGGGGAAGACTACGGAAAACATGGCTGAATCTTGTTGAACGAGACAGACGACATCACCTCCGTGAACGGAGAAGAAGGAGAAAGGTTTCTGAAATGTTGAAGCCGATAGCAACGCAAGAGAGTCATGTGTTAAATTGGTGTTGTTAAGATGCCGAGGATATTGTGCTTAATACTGACATGTTTCAGGTGAACCTTTGAGTAATGGTTACTTTTTATATAAACTATATGCACAGATAAAGACTTATTATTCACCCAAAATTATGACGCAACCAATCCTCATGATCTCATGTGTAACAGATTTTGACCAAGAACGTGTGGGATTCGAGACCACAACCACCGAAGCTCACCACCTAGGGGAAGCTATTCTTCAGCCATTCGAGTTCTATACGACACCAAGTATAAAATACATCGAAATAACATGGCTGTCACCAAAATCATGTGTATAATCTTAAAGAAACTATGCGTTATGTGCTCTGTTAATATGCGCTACCCACTGGTAACATTAAATTTTATTCAGAAACCTTCGTGAGCGCCTCTAAAATGATTGTGTAACAGGCTGCGACGTAACCTTTCAGCCTCAGGGGGTAATAGCAAAGGGAGCTGTTGCCTTGCAGTGTTGAAGACCCCTGGCGTCTGGGAGAAGTACTTGCTTCGTCACATAACCTTTCTTCGTTAACCTTTGCGTCAAGTTTGCTTTCTAACTGCCAGGTAAAACCAAGGAAACTTTGTTTTTCCTCCTGAATGAAGTCCTCTGTTTCACTACTGAAGTAACTTTCATTAAAAAAAATTTGAATCTTTAATGTTCTCATCTGCGTATAATATAAAAACTGATAAAAATGGGTTAGGTTGCGATACTAGCAGACGACGCCACCGGCCAAGCTAACCTCTTTCGAATTACTTGACGGTAACGTATCGTGCTCTTCCGTCTGTTGAAGTTATGCGTGAGTGCTGCCTTTTAAAATGAATGGTGGAATGTTTTGACATACCATTTCAAGACGCCCACCGAGATATCGTATTCATACGTTGGAATAAAGACTAATAGTAGGGGTGGCCAAGGTCGGCAGCCGCCATAATTACAAGCCCCGTGCTCCAGTGGCTGTTTACTGGACGCGCTGCGTGTTGCGTGCCCAAGTCTCGAACAGAGCGGAGACCGCAACAGCTGGTGTTCCCGGAATGTTCGCACGGCTGCGCACCGCTCCTTGCACGGCGCCTTCGCAAAAGTCATTGTTTCACTCTGATACGATGCTACTGTTTTGCCTATTAAGGGAGCAGGAAAAACAGCCAGTCAGTAGCAACAGAAATTCTGCCGTTTTCCACTTCGCAACTACATGTTCGGGGCTGCAACGCGATGCACCGCTGGACTCGAATCACCGACTAGGTCATTTCTGACACTTCGTCTGAAAAAAAAAAAGACCACCACTCTTTTCACTGTAAATCACTGACGTGCTAGGGATAATTTTTGTCTCCTCCGCCAATCTCTTCATTTCAGAGTTGGACATGCATCGCATGCCATTAATTATTTTTCGGCTGTGTTCCAATTTGTGCTTTCCCTTGCAGTTTTTACTCTCTAAAGCTCCCTCTACTATCATGGAAGTCACTACCTAAGATCTTAAAACAAATGCTGTTATCCTGTCCGTTCTTATTTGCAGCGTTTCCTGTATGTTCTACCTTCGTCGATTCTGCGAAGAAAGTTCTCATTCTTTATCTCGACAGTTCACCCGATTTTCAACACCCTTTTCTAACAGTACACCTGAAAAGCTTCGATTCTCTTCTTTTCCGTTTTTGTCATAGTCCTCGATTCACTACTATACAATTCTGTGCTCCAAACGTATATTCTCAGAAACTTCTTCCTCAGAATTGATAATACCAGACTTCTTTTTGCACACAATACACTCTTTACCCGCACTAGTCCTCTTTTTATGGTCTTCTTGCCTGACTTCATGTGTTATTTTGCTTCCAAGCTAGCGGAATTCCCTCACTTCGTCTATTTCGTGATCCCCAACTTTATTGTTAAGTTTATCGCTACTCTCATTTCTGCTACTCTTCTTTAATTTCGTATTTCTTCGGCTTACTCTTAGTCTATATTCAGTAGATAATTAATTTTGTTCAGCATTTCCACTGAGGATAGCAATGCCTTGAACAAATCATATCATTGATATCCTTTCAGCTTGAACTTTAATCCCAGTACAAAAGTTTTCTCTTATTGTCGTCATTACTTCTTCGATGTTTAGTTTGAACAATAGGGACGAAAGGTTACATCACTGTCTCGCATGTTTCTTAATCCGAGTTTGTTTTTGGTCTCAAATCTTATTTTACCCTCTCTGTTCTTCTACATACTTTAATTATCCGACTTTTCCTATAGCTCACTCCTATTTTTTTCTCATAATTTCGAACATTTTGCACCATTTTATGTAATCGAACTCTTTATTTCAAATCGACAGATCTTATCAGGGTCTCTCGATTTTGCCATCAGTCTTGCTTTCACTATCAGCCGCAACGTCAGAATTGCCTCTCTGGTGCCCTTACCTTTCAAAAAGCCAGTCCAGTTTTACTTGCTATCTGGGAGAATTCATCTTTTGACCACGAAACATAATGCTCCTGTTGCTTCTTCCGAGCATATTAGCCCTTCAACGTGATACACATTTCTCTGATTGCTTGTCGGAGGCACTGCTTGTAGAGTTCTGGATGTTGACTGTTCAAGAGACTTTCATAACAAACACTATCTCGCCGTCAATCTAGAAATGCCTGCCACTCTGGGTGTTGTGTCAGGCGGATACTTGGGGGTGAGGCCGGGCGCAGGGGGGGGGGGGGGGGGGGAGAATAAGAAGTAATCATATACGACTGTGTTCTGCTCTGAATGAGCTGAGTCAAACACAGCTCCTTGGAGAGTTTCCTGTAACACTTCGTCCTAGTACCGTACCGTACCATCTTCATTCTGATTTCGGTAGAACAGACTTATCACGATTTTCCCGTTGCCTCATCACAGTTGGCAACACATATCGACACCACTAACGTTAGTGACCCCTCGATGCAAATCATAACGACGTATGGAAGGTGCTTCTGAGGACCACGCCTCCCCTCACAGTACCCTGAGGTAAATATAGTATCGAGCATGCAAGCACTCTGCCCCAGTTTGAGACATCACCTACAGACGTCAGCGTCATAGTGTAGCACCAACGATTTGTTGAAGATTCAGACGAACTTGTGCTGTTGTCAAAGTCGAAAATACTACCTCAAGAGAACAGTTTGTTAATTAGCGCATCAAGTTTTTCTTTGCTAGCCAATGACAATTGTAAATTTTCCAGTACTCTTTTGGCAGAGGAGTCTGTTAAAGATAAGTGAATCCTTTATTCAGTTGTTGTTGTGGTCTTCAGTCCTGAGACTGGTTTGATGCAGCTCTCCATGCTACTCTATCCTGTGCAAGCTGCTTCATCTCCCAGTACCTACTGCAACCTACATCCTTCTGAATCTGCTTAGTGTATTCATCTCTTGGTCTCCCTTTACGATTTTTACCCTCCACGCTGCCTTCCAATGCTAAATTTGTGACCCCTTGATGCCTCAAAACATGTCCTACCAACCGCTCCCTTTTTCTACTCACGTTGTGCCACAAACTTCTCTTCTCCCCAATCCTATTCAATACCTCCTCATTAGTTACGTGATCTACCCATCTAATCTTCAGCATTCTTCTGTAGCACCACATTTCGAAAGTTTCTATTCTCTTCTTGTCCAAACTAGTTATCGTCCATGTTTCACTTCCATACATTGCTACACTCCAAACAAATACTTTCAGAAACGATTTCCTGATACGTAAAACTATATTCGATGTTAACAAATTTCTCTTCTTCAGAAACGCTTTCCTTGCCATTGCCAGTCTACATTTTATATCCTCTCTACTTTGACCATCATCAGTTATTTTACTTCCTAAATAGCAAAACTCCTTTACTACTTTAAGTGTCTCATTTCCTAATCTAATACCCTCAGTATCACCCGATTTAATTTGACTACATTCCATTATCCTCGTTTTGCTTTTGTTGATCTTTATCTTATATCCTCTTTTCAAGACACTGTCCATTCCGTTCAACTGCTCTTCCAAGTCCTTTGCCGTCCCTGACAGAATTACAATGTCATCGGCGAACCTCAAAGTTTTTACTTCTTCTCCATGAATTTTAATACTTACTCCAAATTTTTCTTTTGTTTCCTTTATTGCTTGCTCAATATACAGATTGAATAACATCGGGGAGAGGCTACAACCCTGTCTAACTCCTTTCCCATCCACTGCTTCCCTTTCATGCCCCTCAACTCTAGTAACTGCCATCTGGTTTCTGTACAAATTGTAAATAGCCTTCCGTTCCCTGTATTTTACCCCTGCCACCTTCAGAATTTGAAAGAGAGTATTCCAGTCAACATTGTCAAAAGCTTTCTCTAAGTCTACAAATGCTAGAAACGGAGGTTTGCCTTTTCTTAATCTTTCTTCTAAGATAAGTCGTAAGGTCAGTATTGCCTCACGTGTTCCAACATTTCTACGGAATCCAAACTGATCCTCCCCGAGGTCCGCATCTATCAGTTTTTCCATTCGTCTGTAAAGAATTCGCGTTAGTATTTTGCAGCTGTGACTTATTAAATTGATAATTCGGTAATTTTCACATCTGTCAGCACCTGCTTTCTTTGGCATTGGAATTATTACATTATTCTTGAAGTCTGATGGTATTTCACCTGTCTCATACATCTTGCTCACCAGCTGGTAGAGTTTAGTCATGACTGGCTCTCCCAAGGCCGTCTGTAGTTCTAATGGAATGTTGTTTACTCCGGGGGCCTTGTTTCGACTCAGGTCTTTCAGTGCTCTGTCAAACTCTTCACGCGGTATCTTCCTCCCATTTCGTCTTCATCTACATCCTCTTCCATTTTCCATAATATTGTCCTCAAGTACATCGCCCTTCTATAAACCTTCTATATACTCCTTCCACCTTTCTGCCTTCCCTTCTTTGCTTAGAACTGGGTTGCCATCTGAGCTCTTGATATTCATACACGTGGTTCTCTTCTCTCCAAAGGTCTCTTTAATTTTCCTGTAGGCAGTATCTATCTTATCCCTAGTGAGATAAGCTTCTACATCCTTACATTTGTCCTCTAGCCATCCCTGCTTAGCCATTTTGCACTTCCTGTCGATCTCATTTTTGAGACGTTTGTATTCCTCTTTGCCTGCTTCATTTACTGCATTTTTATATTTTCTCCTTTCATCAATTAAATTCAATATTTCTTCTGTTACCCAAGGATTTCTAGCAGCCCTCGTCCTTTTACCTACTTTATCCTCTGCTGCCTTCACTACTTCATCCCTCAGAGCTACCCATTCTTCTTCTACTGTGTTTCTTTCCCCCATTGCTGTCAATTGTCCCTTATGCTCTCCTTGAAACAAGGTACAACCTCTGGTTCTTTCAGCTTATCCAGATCCCATGTCCTTAAATTCCCACCTTTTTGCAGTTTCTTCAGTTTTATCCTACAGGTCATAACCAATAGATTGTGGTCAGAGTCTACATCTGCCCCTGGAAATGTCCTACAATTTAAAACCTGATTCCCAAATCTCCGTCTTACCATTATATAATCTATCTGATACCTTTTAGTATCTCCAGGATTCTTCCATGTATACAACCTTCTTTCATGATTCTTAAACCAAGTGTTAGCTATGATTAAGTTATGCTCTGTGCAAAATTTTCCAGACGGCTTCCTCTTTCATTTCTTAGGCCCAATCCATAATCACCTACTATGTTTCCTTCTCTCCCTTTTCCTACTGACGAATTTCAGTCACCCACGAGTATTAAATTTTTGTCTCCCTTCACTACCTGAATAATTTCATTTATCTCATGATACATTTCATCAATTTCTTCATCATCTGCAGAGCTAGTTGGCATATAAACTTGTACCACTGTAGTAGGCATGGGCTTTGTGTCTATATTTGCCACAATAATGCGTTCACTATGCTGTTTGTAGTAGCTTACCCGCACACCTATTTTTTTATTCATTATTAATCCTACTCCTGCGTTACCCCTCTTTGAGTTTGTATTTATAACCCTGTATTCACCTGACCAAAAGTCTTGTTCCTCCTGCCACCGAACTTCACTAATTCCCACTATATCTAACTTTAACCTATCCATTTCCCTTTTTAAATTTTCTAACCTACCTGCCCGATTAAGGGATCTGACATACCACGCTCCGATCCGTAGAACGCCAGTTTTCTTTCTGCTGATAACGACGTCCTCCTGAGTAGTCCCCGCCCGGAGATCCGAATGGGGGACTATTTTACCTCCGGAATATTTTACCCAAGAGGACGCCATCATCATTTAATCATACAGTAAAGCTGCATGTCCTCGGGAAAAATTACTGCTGTAGTTTTCCCTTGCTTTCAGCCGTCCGCAGTACCAGCACAGCAAGGCCGTTTTGGTTAATGTTGCAAGGCCATATCAGTCAATCATTCAGACTGTTGCCCCTGTAACTACTGAAAAGGCTGCTGCCCCTCTTCAGGAACCACACGTTTGTCTGGCCTCTCAACAGATACCCCTCCGTTGTGGTTGCACCTACGGTACGGCCATCTGTATCGCTGAGGCACGCAAGCCTCCCCACCAACGGCAAGGTCCATGGTTCATGGGGGGGGGGGTTATTCAGTTATGGAATAAAATTAACAAATTTTTCGTGTATTCTACTTTGATGCCCTCCTCCCTTACCAATCGAAGAACCCACAGCTATGACCAGACGAAACTAGTTTCGTCTGGCACCACGCCAAAGCATTCCCAAAACACACCCCAAATCACCTGGCCTAATGGTGGTTGGTTCTTCGACTTTTCGGTAGTGACGACTCGGCAAATTTCCACAGATTGCTTCTGTTCTTTTGTATCGCGGTCACAGTGATGCAATCAGCACTCATCCATGCTAAAGAAGCTGACGCATCCTCGACTTTTAAGCTGCTGCTTGCGTTCTGTAGGATTTTTGAATAGGTCTCCTCAATTCGTGAGGTTTATGCAGAAAATTTCATCCTTTTGTGTAATGTTTATGTTCTGCCAATCCTTAAGAATCGAAATTCTTTTATTGGTTCGAGATTGTTCTTTAGGGTCTTCCGCTCTTCAGTATCTGCGGATTTGCGAAGGACTACGATTTCATTTAACTAATTGTGAAATTACATGGAAACAGAAAGTTCTATGCATTTTTTGGGGGGGAGATCCCAACTCGATGGAGATGTCTGAAAGTGGCTTACAACAAGTAGTCACGTTGGTCCCTACTGCTTTTAGCATCTGTGCTAACAACTAGCCATTTCCAAATGCGAAGTGAGTAGATGGTCATATTTGGCAAACTCAGGCTAATTAAAAATTAACATCATAATCATAAAATCAGTAGATGATTTTTTTTTTAATTTAGGGCAACTGAAGTCAACTAATACAATCCTGGAAATGGAAAAAAGAACACATTGACACCGGTGTATCAGACCCACCATACTTGCTCCGGACACTGCGAGAGGGCTGTACAAACAATGATCACACGCACGGCACAGCGGACACACCAGGAACCGCGGTGTTGGCCGTCGAATGGCGCTAGCTGCGCAGCATTTGTGCACCGCCGCCGTCAGTGTCAGCCAGTTTGCCGTGGCATACGGAGCTCCATCGCAGTCTTTAACACTCGTAGCATGCCGCGACAGCGTGGACGTGAACCGTATGTGCAGTTGACGGACTTTGAGCGAGGGCGTATAGTGGGCATGCGGGAGGCCGGGTGGACGTACCGCCGAATTGCTCAACACGTGGGGCGTGAGGTCTCCACAGTACATCGATGTTGTCGCCAGTGGTCGGCGGAAGATGCACGTGCTCGTCGATCTGGGACCGGACCACAGCGACGCACGGATGCACGCCAAGACCGTAGGATCCTACGCAGTGCCGTAGGGGACCGCACCGCCACTTCCTAGCAAATTGGGGACACTGTTGCTCCTGGGGTATCGGCGAGGACCATTCGCAACCGTCTCCATAAAGCTGGGATACGGTCCCGCACACCGTTAGGCCGTCTTCCGCTCACGCCCCAACATCGTGCAGCCCGCCTCCAGTGGTGTCGCGACAGGCGTGAATGGAGGGACGAATGGAGACATGTCGTCTTCAGCGATGAGAGTCGCTTCTGCCTTGGTGCCTATAATGGTCGTATGCGTGTTTGGCGCCGTGCAGGTGAGCGCCACAATCAGGACTGCATACGACCGAGGCACACAGGGCAAACACCCGGCATCATGGTGTGGGGAGCGATCTCCTACACTGGCCGTATACCTCTGGTGATCGTCGAGGGGACACTGAATAGTACACTGTACATCCAAACCGTCATCGAACCCATCGTTCTACCATTGCTAGACCGGCAAGGTAACTTGCTGTTCCAACAGGACAATGCACGTCCGCATGTAATCCCGTGCCACCCAACGTGCTCTAGAAGGTGTAAGTCAACTACGCTGGTCAGCCAGATCTCCGGATCTGTCCCCCATTGAGCATGTTTGGGACTGGATGAAGCGTCGTCTCACGCGGTCTGCACGTCCAGCACGAACGCTGGTCCAACTGAGGCGCCAGGTGGAAATGGCATGGCAAGCCGTTCCACAGGACTACCCCCAGCATCTCTACGATCGTCTCCATGGGAAAATAGCAGCCTGCATTGCTGCGAAAGGTGGATATACACTGTATTAGTGCCGACATTGTGCATGCTCTGTTGCCTGTGTCTATGTGCCTGTGGTTCTGTCAGTGTGATCATGTGATGTATCTGACCCCAGGAATGTGTCAATAAAGTTTCCCCTTCCTGGGACAATGAATTCACGGTGTTCTTATTTCAATTTGCAGGAGTGTTCTTTCAGAAAAGACTTACTGACACATCTATACTCGATGTTAACAAATTTATCTTCTTCAGAAACGCTGGTGAGTTATTCTGCTTCCCAAAGAGCAAAACTCATTTACTACTTTCGGTGTCTCATCTCCTAATCTAATTCCCTCAGCAACACCTGATTTAATTCGACTACATTCCATTATCCTCGTTTTGCTTTTGTTGATGTTTATCTTATATCTCCTTTCAAGACTGTCCATTTGGTTCAACTGCTCTTCCAGGTACTTTGCTGTCTCTGACAAAATTACAATGTTGTCTTCAAATCTCAAAATTTTTATTTCTTCTCCATTATTTTAATTCCTACTCCAAATTTTTGTCTTGTTTCGTTTACTGCTTACTTCACATACAGCTTGAATAACGTCGGGGATAGGCTACAAAGCTCTCTCACACCATTCATAACCACAGCTTTCCTTTCGTGCCCCTCGACTCTTAAAACTGCCATTTGGTTTCTTTACAATTTGTAAATAGCCTTTGCTCCCTGTATTTTAGCCCTGCCACCTTCAAAAATTGAAAGAGAGTATTCTAGTCAAAATTGTCAAATGTTGTCTCTAAGTCTAGAAATGCTAGGAACATTGCTTTGCTTTTCCTTAACTAATCTTCTAAGATAAGTTGTACAGTATTGTCTCGTGTATTCCAACCATTCTACGGAATCCAAACTGATCTTCCGCGAGATCGGCTTCTACCAGTTTTTCCATTCGTCTCTAAAGAATTCTTGTTAGTATTTAGCAACCGTGACTTATTAAATCGATAGTTCGGTAATTGTCACACCTGTCAGCACCTGATTTCTTTGGGATTGGAATTATTAGATTCTTCCTGAAGTCTGAGGATGTTTCACCTCTCTCATAAATCTTGTTCACCAGATGGAAGAGTTTTGTCATGGCTGGGTCTCTCAAAGCTATCAGTAGTTTTAATGGAATGCTGTCTATTCCCGGGGCCTTGTTTTGACTTAGATCTTTCACTGCTCTGTCAAATTCTTCAGGCAGTGTCTCCCTTCTCATCTTCATCTACTTCCTCTTCCATTTCCATAATACTGCCCTGAAGTACATCGCCCTTGTGTAGTCCCTCTATACACTCCTTCCACCTTTCAGCTTTCCCTTCTTTGCGTAGGACTGGTTTTCTCTCTGAGCTGTTAATATTCATACAAGTGGTTCTCTTTTCTCGAAAGGTCTCTTTAATTTTCCTGTAGCAGTATCTATGTTACCCCTAGTGCTACATGCTTCTACATCCTTACATGTGTCCTCTAGCCATTCCTGCTTAGCCCTGTCTATCTCATTTTTGAGACTTTTGTATTCCTTTCTGCCTGCTTCATTTACTACATTTTTATATTTTTTCTTTCATTTATTAAATTCAGTATCTCTTCTGTTACCCAAGTATTTCTACTATCCCTCATCCTTTTACCTACTTGATACTCTCCTGCCTTCACTATTTCGCCTCTCAAAGCTACCCATTCTTCGTCTATTGTATCTCCCTGATGATGATGATGTTTGGTTTTGTTGGGCACTCAACAGTGTAGTCGTCAGCGCCCAAACAAAGTCTCAATTGTTCACACAGTTCAATTTCTTTACTCAGTCCAGTTAAGCTACAGTCACGAATGATGATGATGATTAAATGATAAAGACAACACAAACACCTAGTTCCTGCACAGGGAAAATCCCCAACCTGTCTGGGAATCGATCCCAGGACCCCTTGATCCAGAGGCAGCAACGCTAGCCAATAGACCACGACCTCTTTCCTCTGTTCCTTTTAATCGTTCCCTGATGCTCTCTCTGAAACTCTCGACAGTCTCTGGTTGTTTTAATTTATCCAGGTCCCATTTCCTTAAATGCATTTTTGCAGTTTATTCAGTTTTAATCTACAGGTCATAACCAATAAACGGTGGCCAGAGTCCACATCTGCTCTTTCACGTATACAATCTTCTTTCATGATTCTTAAACCAAGTGTTAGCTATGATTAAGTTATGCTCTGTGCAAAATTCTACCAGGCGGCTTCCTCTTTCATTCCTTACCCACAGTTCATATTCACTTATTACTTTTCCTTCTCTTCCTCGTCCTACCATGGAATATCCACTCCCCCATAACTATTAAATTACGTCGTAGAAAAGTTCATCCTTCATGTAAGTTTATACATTTGGTCGTTTTGTGGTATGTACTTACTGATAATATGAAGTCTCTTCAACTGTGATCTTCTTTTCAGAAATGAATTGTCCGCGTTGTGCAATTCAGTGTAGTCGGAGCGTCGTCAGCAAGTCATTGCTTTTGTGGAAGAGTCACACCTAATCTAATGAGGATGGACGTTATTATTCAATCTAATGGAACGTTAATCATTTAGTACTCGTATCACATGAACATCTCCATAAAGTTTGATAACTTTGAGACAGGTGCTACATAGCGTTAAACATTCCATTCCCAACAGTGCATATTAAACTGAAACTACAGAATCGGATCTAAAGTATCCGGATACCCATATGTGATGCGGAATTCAACACTAGGTGTCACAATAGGTGGACACGCCAGTGTAAGAGGAGGCTGGAAATATTGTGTTGTCAGTAAAGATGCAGGAACAGCAGATGGGGTATGTGAGGTGGTAACAGTTACTTCGAATGTGGACTAACCACTGGACGTCGGCTGAACAACAAATCCACTAGGAACATTTCAAACATACTGTAGGGACCCATGTAAACTGTTGGTGATGTGACTGTGAATGGAAACGTGAAGGAACAACTATAGCTAAACCAAGACGTATTGACAGACAGAGACGGTCGATCTTTGCGGAGGATGGTTGTAAGAATCAGCGGAAGGAATCACTAATGAATTCCAAAGTGTTACCAGCACTTCAGCTATCATAATGACTGTGCGACGTATTTAAAAAAAAATGAGTACAATGGTCGAGCACTTCCTAATCAGCCACACATCTATGTTGGCATTTCTAAGCAATGCTTGAAGTGGTGTAAAGACCAACGCCATGGATGACGGGAAACAAGCGATTTGAAGTGATGAATCACGATATACTTCGTAACAATGCGATGGAAAGGATAATTCCTGGAGAACTTTAGTTACCGTCATGCACAGTGCCAACAGGGAAGTGCGGAGAAGGTGGTGTTATGATGCGGAGGTGTTTTCCGTCGTTTGGGTGTGGTCCTCTATTGTGCTCTATTGTGCGGAAGGATGCGAACACATTTTACAGCATCGCGTACAGTGGGGGTATTTGGAGAGGATAATTGTTTCTATAAAGACGGCAATACACTCTGTCGTAAAGCAGCACATGTCGGGCAGTTCTTTGTGAATAATAATATTCCTGAAATGGAATGAAAATGAGTCTCGAACCCAGTGGAACCTTTGGATTGAACTAGAACGTCGACTTCGCTCTAGACACCTGAGTCAAACATCACTACATCTTCTAGTTACTGCTTTTGAGAAAGAGATTACTGTCAGTCCTCCCCAGATTTTCAGACATCTGACTGAAAGCGACCTCAGCAGAGTTCAAGCGCTCATAAAGGCAGGAGGTTGACACATTCCGTATTAATGTCGACTAATAGGTGTCTCGATACCTTTGATCAGGTAGTGTATACAGACCGCGCAAATGCTCCACCACCAGTAATGAGATGAACACTCTATGAAGACTCCCCCCCCCCCCCCCCAAAAAAAAAAGCCTAATTGGCTATCATATTGGAGTCTTCGGTGTAAAACTTGGGCTCAAGGAAGATGGAGACCCTAAGAATATTGGCCAATATGGACAGCAAACAACAACAACATAGGCTAGGTATCAGGAATGGCAGCAGACTGAGGCAGCCGGTAGGGTCGGCAGGCGGCCGGAATGGGGCGTGACCTGCGGAACGTGACGCAACGCGCTGCGGCGAGGCGAGGCGAGCCGAAGCGAGCACCTGCTTCCGTCGGAACCTCTCGTCCCGTCCCGTCTGCTCTCCCACGGTCGTGCTCTTTTTGGGCTGGCAATTTGCGACGTCCGGCCCGGCTGGCGAGCGACCCTCGGCTTCCTCTGCAGCGACAGGTGGTGCCGCGAAAATAGTACACCTCTTGCACTCTCCGACACGGTACAAGAATCCGCCGAGACCGTGCAACTTGGTTTTGTACTTCTTTCTTCTTCGTCCTTTTTTGCAGTTTTTGTTGTTCAGCTTGTCCGTCGAAGAAGCAAAGGTACTGAAAGA
Source organism: Schistocerca gregaria (assembly GCF_023897955.1). Lineage (NCBI taxonomy): Eukaryota > Metazoa > Arthropoda > Insecta > Orthoptera > Acrididae > Schistocerca > Schistocerca gregaria. The sequence continues at coordinate 431,327,129 of NC_064924.1, forward strand.
AAATTTCGGTATAAAAGTGTATGTACAAGTAAGTATATGTAGAAGTAATATTCTGGATATAAAAAAAAGATTATGGAATGGGTTTGTCGCTGAGACAGGAAGAGAAAACATCCTTTACCACTTTTTGGAATTCGACGGCGGCAGAATCGTGGCTTATCGAGACAACGGACGTCGGGATCCCATTGCTGTCATCCGAATGTACGCAGCCTGAAATATATATATAGTCGGATGTCCACGTAACTTCGTGAACGCACCCACCATCAGTGAGCATATAAAAGTTTAGCGTTGCACTTCTTTGTGAAAGTGTGAAAGGTAAGTAGGCATTATTGTTAACCGTGTGTAATGCTGTTACCAGGCCTTTTCGGTAAGCACCGTGAACTGCGTTTCCACTGTGAAGGACATGGAGATCTGGAATACTCATGTGAGACAGCATTTCATAATTTGAAAGGGACCTGTTTGTGAGCCTATGTGGCCGGCTTCCCAAATCGTACAATATCATGACTGAGTATTCGGACGTGACAGTGGTCCAAGCTGGACTGCATGGGAATTTGAGGGCAAGCGTACTCGTCGTGAAGGTCCCTGTCGATCACACTGACCACCGCCAGGGAAGATGACAGCACTGTATACCCAGCACATCGTAACCCCTTCACATCTGCGCATAGCAACTGAGGACAAGCAGTGGATTCCATACAGCATTCGTGTCATCCCACGCCATTGGTCGGGTCAACAGCTAGGAATTACCGTCCCTTGTCCGTTGCGTAGTCTCCTATTAAAAATACAAATAAATGGTTCCTTTTGGAGTGGTGCCATTGGCGGGAAGTACTGACTGCTGATAAATGGCGTCGTATTGTGTTCAGGGTTGAATTATGTTGTTGCGCAATCCCAAATGACCATTGTCAGTGAATATTATGACAACCTGCGGAGAGGTCCCATCCTTCCAGTGTTCTGAAAACCATAGCGATGTTTCCCCTCGCTTCATGGTATGGGGAGCTATCGGGTATGACTTTTGGACATGGGCGGTAGTGACTGAGGCACTCTGACGGCACAGCGGAACTTCACAGACACACTGAGTCCTCATGAGTAGCTGCCATGAGACGGTACCGTGGTGACGTTTTCCACAGAACTTGCTCGTCCATATACGGCATGTGTCTCAATGAACTGTTTAACAAGACGTTTGTTTTGATTATAGTGTCTGCATAACATTGAGGTAGACTTATGGCGAACACGATGACGATATCCAGACCTGTCCCCGACGGAATACGTGAGCGACTAGATCGAATATCAATACCATTACACTGACAGTACTGAGTTTATGAAGGACCAGTTACAAGTATGGGCAAGCTTCCCTCAAGAGAAGATACGAATTGGTGCAGGCATCCTGATAAGTGGTTGGTTGGTTGGTTGGTTGACTTGAGGAAGAGGACGAAACATCGAGGTCGGTCATCGGTCCCATCGGATAAGGGAAGAATGGGGAAGGAAATCGGCCGTGCCCTATCAAAGGATCCATTCCGGATTTGCCTGAAGCGATTTAGGGAAATCGTAGGAAACCTATATCAGCACTGGCGGACGCTGGTTTGAACCATCGTCTTTCCAAATGCGAGTCCACTGTATTACCCACGGCGCCACCTTGGGTGGTAAGTGGGCTCATACCGCAAAGATTTTTATAAATTTCACTCCATTTTGTAATCACTGCAGTAACAGCACATAGCCATGAAGATTCCTCTCGTTTCCCTCTTCCACTCTGAAAGACACTGCTCGACTAACAGCTGAGTCATAAAATGGGCTTGTTAACAATAAGGTAGGTATCCAAACGGAGTGAATCTCTGGTGCTGTGTTGCCGAGAGATTGAGACCACACGCTAGGCACTTACGCTTGTTAATCTCTGGCACAACATGGGATAAAATACCTGTATTGGTCATCTAAATTCAGGTCGACACGATGTTCAATTGGTTTTTAGCCTTTGTTGTTGCCAGAGTCGGGACATTGTGTACTGAATTTGGCACTCACAGATGCATCCGTATATTCTGCTCGTAGTTCCCACAACGTTGAAAATATGCGCAGTTTGAGTCGCAACGCGTAACCGACGCAGTAGGATTTTTCTCGTATTCACCGGACGAATGTGCAATGGCAGCTGAGACGGAAATTAAACCAACGGAGGACACGGAAGAGCTGTATTACTATGATTAAGTTGCACAGCTGTTCGAAGGCTTCCGAGAAATACGTTGACGACCTCATCGCATGACGAAGTCGCGCGCGGCGCTGTTGCACAACGGAAGCGGTAATATCGATGACATCTCCTGTGCGTGCGTGATGGACACCTGTTTGCGGCAGAGGACACTGGGAATTCCTGGAGGTGGAACACCTGCAGCAGGACAATGGCCTGTCATATGATACGGGGCGCGTGAGGACATCTGTATAACCAAAGGTGAATCAGACAACCCCTCCACTGAAATAGCCTTCATCACACGCCCCAATGGAAGTGCGCAAGCTGCAATAATTACGAGGGCTGTTCGGAAAGTAGGGTCCGATGGGGCGCGAAATGGAAACTACTCTGAAAATCGGATGAAGCTTTGCACGGATGTGTCGGGCAGTGCCTCATGTCGCTCTTATCGGTTCTGAGCGCACAGTGAGAACGTAAAGATGCATAGAACAATAGTGTCTCCCGCCAACCATGAAGGCCTCGTCAGAAATTTCGCTTAATGCTATGCAAGCCCATAACATGCATTACCTTCTTCATGACAATTCTCGGCTGCTATCTGCAGGGGCAATGAAGCCGCTCCTGCAGCGTTTGTATACCCGCAATACAATCCTTCATTGACTCCCCCCTGGGTTTCATAATCGCTCACATGAACTGCTGGCTATAAAGGCAGCATTTAGGCACAAACAACAAGCTGTAGACCAGCGCAAAGAGTTAGTGGAAAGATCAGGCGGCTGTCTTTTATAACGAGTATATTGGGAGCTTGGTACAAAGCTACGACAATTATCTAAGCCGTAGAGGTGACTATGCAGAGAAGTAGCAGGAAGATGTAGCTAACTGTTGCAAACAAAACATTTTTGATTTTCGTAATGGGTTCCATTATGATCGATCGGACCTTATTTTTCGAATAGCTCTTGTAACCGGAGAATGTTCAGGTCAGTGATCTTACAAAGAGCATTATTCGTAACAAACCAACAAGAGTGTAAGTCGGCTTTAAATCATCTAGAATCACACGTTGGTGTACCGTAGCGAGCCTTCATACGAGAGCTAACGTGCAGCTTCTACACAGTCGACACAGCAACAGACTTTGATACTGATCTAAACTTGTATGCTGACGATACCCCGTTCTGGTGTCATGCCCCCTCAAACAATCACTGGCTACAAAGACTAACCGCTATAAAGCCACCCTGAAAGAGTAGATGGAAAAATGGCACGTACACCCGAATCCAACCACATCACCGAGCGAGGTGGCGCAGTGGTTAGCACACTGGACTCTCATTCGGGAGGACGACGGTTCAATCCCGCGTCCGGCCATCCTGATTTAGGTTTTCTGTGATTTCCCTCAATCGCTCCAGGCAAATGTCGGGATGGTTCCTTTGAAAGGGCACGGCCGACTTCCTTCCCCGTCCTTCCCTAATCCGATGAGGCCGATGACCTCGCTGTTTGGTCTCTTCGCCCAAACAACCCAACCCAACCACATCATAACTAGTCGCCGTTGAGCACAGAAGCTTAGTTCAGTGCAAACAACTAGATCCAGCATTGCAACAGGAAATATGTAGGGTCACAGAATAACAGCGAATTACATGGCATAACGCTCAGGCGACTGCTGTGCTGCGGAAGGATGACACCACGCAGAAGATATCTGAAGCGATAATCATGTTAATGCACAAAAAAAAGAAGAACAACGGAGTGCATCCTGAGATATGCTCGTAAGCGTGAATAGAATACGAGACCCAGAATACGAGACCCCATGCAAGCACATATATCAGTACGTAGAATGATATTTCGTGGAATCACCAGTGTTATTTTATTTCCAAGGTAGCAGAATTCGTTCTATGGCTTAGGGTATGACATTCCGGCCTCTGAACATAATGACGTGTAGCTGGTTCGTAACTTTGAGTGTACGTGTGAAATTACAATTCTAAAGTTTATCTCCACTCGGATTTACAATTCTTTTCACCCTTGGCAATGATTTGATAATGCGATGAAAGACACAAAGTTTCAACACTGTTTGGAGTTCAAGTAAATCTGTAGGCCCCCCTATGCCTGGTTAGGGTGTACGAAAGCGTGGAACCTTCCAGCAGCACCACACATATAGTCCGTTTAAAATTACTTGATAGTTGAGGTCTGCCACTTGCCGCTATGGTGTGTCCACATCGGTCGTCGGCTACCACTCAGCTATAGTTAACACACAAACCCAGCAAATCACTTCACAAATGCTGTTAACGTGTAACGCCGAGTAATTCTGGAAGCGGAAATGCGAGGTGCTCTGTCAACAGCTGATTTTAAGTGACCAATGGCTGAACTGCGGCAAAAGATGTGTTTTGTAGCCCTGAAATTAATCTCATGTCCTAACTCAACCACAACCCCGTGATGTGTAATGTATCCGAGACGACGGTGATCAATCTGTGGCAGAACTGAAATAACGATCGCTCTATTCACGGCCATTAAAGCTAACGTCTACGAGCAAACCCAATACAGAAAAAGTTAAGTTTCAGAGCTATCATTGGTTATCTGAAGCTAAACTCTCTCTGGATACACGAGCTGCCGCCTTACCAACCGATGAGCAGTCTTCATTGGCAGCTGGTTTGCAGATTACAGACGACACAGGCAAATTCCAGACTAAACAAGAATGGTAGATGGAAAAATAAGGGCATGTAAAACGGTCAGTACGATGATAAAAATGACGTGGCAAAGAATTAGAAATAAAAAAACCATTTAAACCAATAATTGAATAAAAATGATAATAAAATTCTTTTGATTATATTTAAAAATAAAAATTCCTGTTCTTAACGAGAGTAACTAGATTCGAACCTACGATCTTCAACATTGTGTTAATTAAATATAAATGATAATCAAACTCTTTGGGTTAGATTCATAAATAAAAGCTCCAACCTCCAACAATATGGTTTAGTATGCTAACGACTGCGCTAATGTACAGAACTCAATCAGCACCTTTTGTTTTTGACTGTAATCACCCAGCCGCAATGATGAATTGTAGTCTTCAAAAATTCAGTTGCACGAAATGTCGTGCGAAGCATACCTAATGTAAGCCAAATTCTGTGGTTATGATAACCGCGTAAGTGGTGCTGAATCGCCTCTTGTGCGGAAATATTCGGTAGTGTTTAGATATTGTTGTGAATGAAATGTGTGTATTTTATTAGCATCGTTATGCATGTTTTTGTTGTTTGTGGTGTGGTTATCACGTATAATGAAATACGAAATAAAAGTGCCAGACCCGTGATTCGCAATCCAAACAACCAAGAAAGGATGCCAGACAAGGTATTGTAGCGAACTGACCAATTGTTGAGGCAATCTGGCAATGGCGAACGGTTCTCGGGTGAGGCTGAGCAGTCTGATTGGAGGAAACCATCTCCAGCACGTGAAGTGTCAACTATCAAGTAATTTTAATCGGACTATAGGAAATCACTGTGGTGTTCAAACTTAAAGGGTTTAATATAACTATGTGACTGTCTGCCACTTACTACGATAATGTGATGTACTGCCACTATGTGACTTCCTGTTTCGTATACACACCACGCTACTATCCTCATACGCTTGAACAGCTGTTATGTATGCCAGAATACTGCCTGCAGTTACTGACAATGACAATTAAACCTAATGCTACTTCTTGACTGTTTATAGCAAGCAAAACGTTTGGAAAACGATGTACCAATACTAACTACTCGTACATAAGCACAATACGATACTGCTGTTGCACACTCTGTGTCAGAAACTATACAACAAAAATGGCACACCTTTAGCTTGCTCCAGCTTCACCAAAATAATTAAATCTTAGGCTGAAACCTCTATAGGACCTGGAGGTACAGGGTACACACACACACACACACACACACACACACACACACACACACACAGAGAGAGAGAGAGAGAGAGAGAGAGAGAGAGAGAGAGAGAGAGAGAGAGAGACCCCACACCGACACTTAAAATGAAACGTACAAACATAAATTCAGAAGGGCTTATTTATACACAAATACTCGACAGATAAGCTGCACCTCCATATTCCCTGAGAAAAAAATTCGTTATGCGTGAGCTCATTAAATATGTCTTTTATGTTGTGGAGCTAAGAGTGTGTAAACAAAAGTGAACTTTTGATGTGTACTTTTTAGTCTGTACATTATTTGGTACTCTGAATGAGCTGCAGTTACTGCTGTTGGCGAAGTACTAGCATAGCAGCGTATTAACATTTGCAGCACACATGGCATAAAATTACTATTGACACGATATGTTGAAACTTACAGAATCAGTTTTGCATAAAATTTGAGCTCAAAGAGATAGTAATGTTAAAGTTCTATTCTGAAGCTACTTATATGTTAAGGTACAACATAATCTTAATTCTGTTCTTAGTGTGTTCTCATGAATCTGAAGTATTGCTAATGAACGTACTTAGAGAAAGAAACAACTCTGTAATTACCAAGTCATACAAAAACTTTAATGTGGTATTTAGCAGTTAAGCACAAATAGGTTCACCGTCTACTTAAGTAGTGTGACAACAGCCTCAAACCATCAGAAAATTTAAGGCTGATAGGAACATAAAATGTATTGAATCTTCAACGTTATTTGTGTCTTGTGCTTACATGACAGTCTGTTAAGAGATTATATTCACTGAGATGCAAAGCAACAATGGCACCAGAGGAGAATCTCTAGAATGTTTTCTTGTCTCATCAGGATACCGTCGCAATTGTTGGCAATTTCTAGTGACATTGCACTGCAGATGTTCGACTGTTTGCAGGAGTAGAACAAGCTGTATCTTCCATAAAAGAATTAATTGAAAAAAGAAATCAAATAATTCCTCTAGCTTCATGTGAGGTACGTAAAGAAATGCATACAGCCATTTTATTTTCAAACTCTGTATTGTAGATAAAAAAAAGACAATCATCGCTCATAATAAAAATGTAATTATTTTGTGCAAAAAGTTTCCTTAAAGTTAACATATGACACTTTTGCAGAAGGAAAAGAAACAAAGAAACACACTGAAGATAGCAGAAAAATGTTGAACATGTCTGGGTGAAAACTAAACAACAAAGATGTCTTGTACATCGGGAAATTTCTCTCCAATCATCCGTCGAGAATTTTATGTCTTGCATCTTCATTCTTATAATCCTGTTGTCCTCAGTTGCGTACAACATTACGGAATCTTGATAACTATTACTTTGGGACTGTAATCACAACTGACCAAAACACAGTTATTGTGTCATATGCGTTTCACCTTTGTTTTTTGCAAGGGATCTTCAGTGGGTATTGATCTACGTGCTGTGTTCTTGCCCCTTTGTTATAGCTCTTCTTCTTTTGACAATAGAATCTGAAACTTCGTTTTTTACACTTCACAGCATTAGGTATTGAAAACACATTTATTTCTTGCATTCTTTTTTCTTCCAAACTTCCCCTCTTGCGAGTCGTCTTCTTTTTTAAACTTTCGGAGTCAGGCTCCTTTTAGAAAATTTAGTGTTTTATTACAATATTGTCGACGAAATAGTTTTCCGGAAACTTTTATGTTCATCCCGTTTCCACAATCTTATACGGCCGACATCCTTCATCTCAGTACAATAACTCACTGCTCCTTTTAAAATCTTGCAACCTCCACCACTACGATAACAGCTTCTCCTTTCACGAAGGTATCATCTTTTCTACCAATGAATGATACGTCCGCGTTCATTCGTCTTTACGTTATTGAGTCCCATCATATACTAACTATAGTTTAATACTTCGTGTTGTCTTCCCCATCTTACTTCGTCCCTTCGTTTCTACAGAAGATATCTTCTCTTACAAAATACAACACAATTTTCTCCTACAACTGGATATGCTCCATTCGTCCTCCATACACTCGTAGGTGCCGACTTAAGCTGTCGATATTCATTTGTCGTTCTCTTCCCGCAAAGTTTTACGAAGATAATATTCAGACCGAAGCCTATGTAGCTTACACGTGAATTACACACATACAGACACAATAGTATTTACATGAAGTAATACAACGAATTCATTTGATAATTACATTTCATTGACATTAAAACTTCAAATAAATGAAAGGGATTAAAAGAGTATAAATAATTATAATCTTTATTTCGCATGTATCTAAATATTAGAAATGCATTATGTTGCCTTATGGTTAAAAGAGAAGTACACCCATCACAAAATCCATGTTCGGATTGAGAGCAGCTTTATTTTAAGGTAGAATGTATTACGTTGGTGATCAGTATGAAACGTAACTATCAAAACAGGAAAGCTAGGCAATCGCTGTAGATGATTCCCCACTGGCTATTACGGCAATATACTGTATATACAGGAATGCAGTACCATTTTTCGAATGACCAAGATATATCGAAATGAAGTGCTTATCATTTAAATACATACTTTCTTAAACTTGTTATCACTACTTGGTTATCACTACTTGGAACGCCAGTTGTATCATTTGTAATTGTACCTACAGAAGTCATGTTTTATAACGTAACTTATTATATTTATCATGTTGCATAACCATGATCCGATAAGTATAGAGTGGCAGTCGTATTTTTGTACCTTTCGGTCGACTTGGTAGGTGATTATCTGCTTTGCCATATGTAGATTTTATTGCAAATGACATTGAACTGTTTGACAAGTACTCAGTCTTCATGAGTGAAGTATCACTTTCAGCCACTAACAATGTGCATATAAAATTCTCATTATTATGTTACATTGATCTTAATTACCAAATCTGATGACATCAACAGCTGGAACATGACATTGAGGATTAAAAAATATCGAGCGACCTAGACTGTGTTATATGCGAAATAAGCCCACAATGTGTTAGATTTGTTTGCAAGTGCGTAATTTGGCCTCTTTATGAAGTTAACAACGTAACGGCTGGCGGACACCATTTGGATTCTACTTCCGAAGTCTTGAAAAGGACCAGGAACAGATCACAGTCCCAGCAGTTTATTTCAAATATAGCGAATAGTTTCTATTCTTAAGTACAAAAAACGAAAAGCTTCTTATCGCCCGTTTCTGGTGATACTTAACATTATGTATATGTTAAATAAAAAGTAGGAGACGGTTTCATACAGGGTGATAATTATTGAACTGTAAGGGTAAAATGAATGGTTTGCGTTAGGACGTTCAAACTGCCCGTTTGTCCGCGAGACATTGATTTGGTTTGGCGACGAGGTCCACTTTCATTTGGATGGCTTCGTCAATAAACAAAATTGGCGCATTTGGGGGACCGAGAATCCGATTTCGGGATCGAGAAGCCTCTTCACGCGCAACGGGCGCCTGTGTGGTGTGCGATGTCAAGTTAATCCGTGCAATATCCCTTGATGGTAACGGTGATTACCGAACGGTATTCTAAGGTTTTTTTAGTTGATTCCATCCCCATTATCTAATGTGACCCTGATTTCGACAAGATGTAGTTCATGCAAGACGGAACTCGACCCCATCGAAGCAGAGAGTTATTTCCAGGAGGAGCACTTTGGGGACTGCACTCTGGCCCTGGGGTACCCAGAGGCCACTGTCATGGGCCTCGGTTGGCCGCCACATTCTCCGGTTCTGAACACATGCGAATAATTTTTGTGGGCCTATATTAAAGACAAGTTGTACAGCGAAACCAAAAAACCATTGCTGATCTGAAAACAGCTATTCAGCAGGTCATCACAGCATCGATGTTTCGACACTTCAGCGAGTCATGCACAATTTCGCTATTAGTCTCCATCACATCATCTCCAATGATGACAGGCATATCGAACATGTCCCAACCTAAATCCGAATATCTTTAGCGACCTTAACATGTTGAATAAAGTGTATACACGCCGTAGTTTGTAACTCATTTACGTTTTTTTCCCATATCGTTCAATAATTGTCACCCCGTAAGTACATAACTGGTGGTTAATAAACTATGATGGGTCAGTCTGCCTGAAGTTGTTGTCAACTGCTTATATAAGCTTTTTGTGGTAATATCACCATTCGCTCTTCTGGTATTATGACGGCTTACATGTCGCTGTCAATGTTTTCTGACGTGTGTTAATCAGCACGCGAAGTTAGGTTGCGATATAACCACATTTCATTTCGGTTCACTTCTCCTGGTGTACAAATTATCTACTTAACGTACGTACGCTGTTAAGCACGCGTCAGATTGTCTGCTGTAAGCCAAGGTAACTTTATGTTATCAGTATGTACGTGTTGCCTAGAAGTACCTTTCTAAATTTTACATCTATTTCCCTTAGTTTTCATTGTACATCGCTTACGAGGTAAAAAATGTACAAAAAGATTGTTAATTCTGAACATAATTTTTCTTCTCCTTGGGGACACACTAGTTTTTTATGACGCATTCATAACCGGTTTCGGCTTTCAGTGGAAACTTTGGATGCTATGGGCGGCATTTGGAGAACAAATTCAAACGTTCATGCGTTGCCAAACTCATCAACATTTGTTCACCAAATGCCGTCAATAGTGAAGATGGCCATTATGAGCCAAAACTGGTTATGCTTGTCTCATAAAAAGTGATAGTGTAAAAATAAACGAAACTTTTTATAAAAATTTATCACAGTCTCCCTAAACTGAAAGTCGTCTCTTTATAATTCCACTCATTTTCGCGTAAGTGTTTAGGGCTCAAGTCATGGCTTTCACCTCTGCTGTAAGCATTTAAGAAAGACTTTAGTTAACATATTACCTTGTGTGACAAGTCTGACGGTTATTACTGGAATAAGTACAGAGGCTCCCAGCAGTCCCATGGGCGGTTTTATTCAGTAACATTTTACCGAATGACGTTAGACCATACTAGCTTGTGAACCATTGACACTGGTTCTGTAAATCTGGAGAATATCATGCCATTGCCACTAAAAGTAAAATCTTCCAGGTTATTAGGCCGCGTCATATCTCTTCTATACTATCGACGTTTCGAGCCAAGTGCTGCGATCTTCTTCAGGACCTTGTGGTGTCTACGTTTGACTGAATACTGTGTTCAACCTATCGTGGACACCACAATATGAGGGAAGAGATCCCAGCAGGGGGATCGAAATGTCGACTGCATAGAAGAAAAATGACAAGACCCAACAACCCATAGTCTTTTACTTTATTGACAGTGGCTTTATCAAAAGAAGACGAAGTAAATATTACAGAATTCGAATCAACAGCTGCCAACAAGTATCCTTAGAGTTGTGAAGCAACTTAAATCACTTAGTAAAAGTAAGTCTTCTGGTCCATACTGTATACCAGTTACGTTCTTTTGAGTATTGTGATGCAGTAGCTCCATACTTAACAATCAGATACAACCGTTCGCTCGATGGAAGATCTATGCCCAAAGATTGGAAAGTTGCACACGTCGCACCAATATGCAACAAAATTAGTAAGAGTAATCCACTAAATTACAGGCCCATATCGTTAATGACGATATGCAGCAGGATTGTGAAACATATATTGTATTTGAGTATTGTGATGCAGTAGCTCCATACTTAACAATCAGATACAACCGTTCGCTCGATGGAAGATCTATACCCAAAGATTGGAAAGTTGCACACGTCGCACCAATATGCAACAAAATTAGTAAGAGTAATCCACTAAATTATAGGCCCATATCATTAATGACGATATGCAGCAGGATTGTGAAACATATATTGTATTCGAACATTATATATTACCTCGAAGGAAACGGTCTATCGACATACAGTCGACATGTATTTAGAAAACATCGTTCTTGTGAAGCACAACCAGCTCTTTACTTTCACGAAGTGTTGAGCGCTATTGACAAGGGATTTCAGATTGATTCCGTATTTCTGTATTTCCGGGAGGCTTTTGACGCTACCACACAAGTGGCTTGTAGCGAAATTGCGTGCTTATGGAATATGTGACTGGATTTGTGATCTCCTGTCGTAGAGGTCACAGTTCGTAGTAATTGACGAAAAGTCATCGAGTAAAACAGAAGTGATTGCTGGCATTACGGAAAGTAGTGTTTAGACTCTTTGCTGTTCTTTATCTATATAAACGATTTGGGAGACAATCTGAGCAGCCATCTTCGGTCGTTTGCAGATGACGCTGTCGTTTATCGACTAATTAAGTCATCAGAAGATCAAACTGCAAAACGATTTAAAAAAGGTATCTGTATGGTACGAAAATTGGCAATTGACCCTAAATAACAAAAAGTGTGAGGTTATCCACATGAACGTTAAAAGGAGTCCCTTAAACTTCGGTAAAACGATAAATCAGTCAAATCCAAAAGCCATAAATCCAACTAAATACCTAGGAATTACAGTTACGAACAACTTGGAAGGAACACATAGAAAATGTTGTGGGGAAGTTGATCCAAGACTGCGTTTTGTTGGCAGGACACTTAGAAAACGTAACAGATCTACTAAGGAGACTACCTACACTAAGCTTGTCCCTTCTCTTTTAGAATACTGCTGAGTGGTGGGGGTTTCTTACCACATAGGATTGACGGAATACATCGGAAAAGTTCAAAGAAGAGCAGCACGTTTTGTATTATCGTGAAATACGGGAGAGAGTGTCACTGAAATGATACAGGATTTGGGATGGACATCATTAAAAAAAACGCGCTTTTCGTTGCGGCGGAATTTTCTCACGAAATTTCAATCATCAACTTTCTTCTTCGAATGCGTAAATATTGACACTGACACTGACATTTTTCCCTTAAATCCGAACTACCTACTTAAAAAAGAAATAGAGTCTGTGATATTTTCAGTCCTTTATTAATAATAAATTACAGTCAGATTTTTGCAAGATCAGTGTGAAACGCACTTAACAAACTGAAACACTTTCAGTGGATGACATTAGCTGATTTCTAACATGGGAAGATGCAGTAGAATCTAAACAAAACACATACAATTTTGAAGAATCCCTCTCATGCTTTACAACTTCATGTGGTTATTCCGTACCCCATATTCTCACATTATGGCGGTTCACCTTTCCATTTAAGTGGAATACAGCCTCGTCACTAAACGATAAGTATGGAAGAAAACTGTCATCCTCCAACTTGTGAAGAACGAAATAACAGGACTCACACGTTCTTGTTTGTCACCTCTAAAAAGATCTTGCAGTAGCTGAATTCGTATGATTTCATGTGTAAACGTCGACGCAATACACGCCACTCGATCATCGGAGGCTGCTGAGCTGCACGGCCAACGGATTTCTGCGAACTCCTTGTGAAACTACGGCGGATGCGTTCGACGTGGCCGCCTCTGTGGCCGAGCGGCTCTACGCGCTGCAGTTTGGAACCGCGCTGCTGCCTCGGGCATGGATGTGTGTGATGTCCTTAGGTTAGTTAGATTTAAGTATTTCTAAGTCTAGGGGCTGATGACCTCAGATGTTAAGTCTCATAGTGCTTAGAGCAATTTGAACCATTTTTTTGCGTTCGGCGTCTGTGTGAGACACTCTGGGGCGAGCCGGCGATTTGCCTTTACACAAACAATTGTTCGGCCACCGTCTAATGTTCTGCGCTGTAGGAGGATCCACGCCAAACCTAGTACGAAAGCCACGCTAAACGGTTATTACTGACTCGCACTGCACAACACGTAGAACACAAAACTGTTTCTGTTGTCCCGACACCATTCTTACCAGAAATTAAGTGGGCGCACACTGCTGCTATCTAGCGGGAACCACGTAAAACTTAAGAGTTTGTACTCTCCAACAGTACGTTGTTCACGTACATACATATCTCGAATAACGTAATAACATACTCAAATAACATAACGCAGCATATAGAAAAGTCATAACAACATTCTGTGAAATTAAAAGCAAGGGCTTTAATGAGGAATGAAATGGGAATTCCACTGTTACGTGCAGATGTAAAAGAGCGGATAGTATGAGAGACTACACTGAATGCCTCTATGAGGGGAAAAATTTGTGTGAATCGGATGATTCTTTTTGATACACCCTACACTTATTTCTCGGGCTTATATCATTAGCTGGGAACCAAGTTAGTTGTGCGTTCTCTGCTTCACCGCCAAAAAGCTTAACAAAAGACGGTCAAGCTTGACGCCATTGTAAATAGCCGGGCGCTTGGCAATCCTATTCGCTGAAGGATGCTGGAAACTATGTGGACTGAGAAGAAAGGAGGAGATTCTCCCACAATGGAAGAGGAAAGAAATGAATGGGAAAAACAGCCTAGAAGAAGGGCCAAGATGATAGATGTTTTGAGACATGAGAGAATTCCGTGAAATAGAGGGGACAAAATCTGTAGGGGAAGATTGAGGCTGGACAATAGTATATCCACGAAATATTCAGGGAAATTCAGGAATACAGAAATATAAGTCGCTGAGGACTAAAATAAATAGAAGGTGAAGGGAAACTAAGACGACATGGCTGCAGGAAAAATGTGAAGAAATCGAAAAAGAAATGGTTGTTGGAAGGACTGACACAGCATATAGGAAAGTCAAAACAACCTTCAGTGAAATTGAAAGCAAGGATGTTAACATTAGGAATGCAACTTGAATTCCACTGTTAAGTGCAGATGAGAGACCGGGTAGGTGGAAAGACTACACTGAAGGTCCCCGTGAGGAGGAAGATTTGTCTGATGAAGAAGAAACCAGAGTTGATTTAGAAGAGATAGAGGATCAAGTATTAGAACCAGAATTTAAGATCAAATAAGGCAGAAGGGATAGTGAAACGTCCCCTTACAAAAATTAAATAATTACTGTGCTGATAAACCTCTTACATTATTTGATTTTCAAACAGCTGAGCAGAACTGAACGTACTCAGACATTTCACTCTTTACCTATTCTCATCAACACTAAACTGACAGCCAATATTTTGAGCGCAACGCAGTCTGACTTTCAATAATGCTTAAAAGAGAATGGCCCTGACTAACATTAACCTATACGTTTCACAAATCACTTACCTCACAAAAATCTTCGTTACTATAACTACTGCAATCAGCGAGGGCCAAAACTGCAAGCTAAGTAAAAGATTCAAACTACTGAAGACACTAACTACTGATAGGCATAGTCAGCAAATGAAAGATTTTGATAGAGAACAAACAATGTATTTACCTTAATAGTGTTCAAAGGTCATTCATCCAGTCTTACAAATTTACTGTCTCTGATGGACACATGTCCAGATCATCCGCTCTCAAAACTCCGCCATTTCTCTTCCCACATCCACCACTGCTGGCGACTCACCTCCAACTGCGCAACGCTACGCGCTGTTAAACATCCAACTGCCCGACACAACAATAGCGAATATTACAACAATGCTAACCAGTCACAGACTGCACACAGCACAACCAGTGGTTTTCATAGAGAGCGCTACGTGGCGTTACCAATATAAAAACCTAAACAGCCTACTTATAATAGAAAAAATTCCATCGGAATTTCCAAAATCGCTGGGGGAAGTGACAACAAAACGACTATTCACGTTGGTGTGTAGAATGTATGAGTCTGGCATCACGCCATCTGACTTTCGGAAAAATATCATCCACACAATTCCGAATACTCGAAGAGCTGACAAGTGCGAGAATTATTGCACAATCAACTCAACAGCTCATGTATCCAAGTTGCTAACAAGAATGATATACAGAAGAATGAAGAGAATATTGATGCTGTGTTAGATGACGATTAGTTTGGCTTTAGGAAAGGTACAGCAACCAGAGAGGCAATTCTGACGTTGCTGTTGATAACGGAGGGAAGACTAAAGAAAAATCTGGACAAATTTATAGGATTTGTAGACGTGGAAAAAGTGTTCTACAACTAAACTGGTGCAAGAAGTTCGAAATTATGATGAAAATATGGGTAAGTATAGCAAGAGACGGGTAATACACAATACGTACAAGAGCCAAGGGTGAAAATTAGAGTGGACCACCAAGAAAGAAGGGATCGGATCAAAAACGGTGTGAGACAGAGATATAGCCTTTCGCCGCTACTGTTGTCTGTACATCGAAGAAGCAATGATGGAAATGAAACAAATGATCACGAGTGGGATTAAAATTGAAAGCGAAAGGATATCGAAGATATGGTTCGCTCATGCTGTTGCTATCCTGAACGAAAGTGAAGAAGAATTACTTGATCTGCTAAATGGAATGAATAGTCTAATGAGAACAGAATATGGACTGAGAGATAAACAAAGAAAGGCGATGGTAATGACAAGCAACAGAAATGAGGGCAGCGAGAAACTTAACATCAGGGTTGACGGTCACGAAGTACATGTAGTTAAGGAAATCTGTTACCTAGGCAGCAAAATGTCCAATGACGGATTGAGCAATGCGGACATCAAAAGCAGACTAGCACTGGCAAAAAGGGCATTCCTGGCCAAGAGAAGTCTAAAAGTCTACTACACTACTGGCCATTAAAATTGCTACAACACGAAGATGACGTGCTACAGACGCGAAATTTAACCGACAGGAAGATGATGCTGTGATACGCAAATGATTATCTTTTCAGAGCATTCGCACAAGGTTGGAGTCGGTGGTGACACCTACAACGTGCTGACATGAGGAAAGTTTCCAACCGATTTCTCATTCACAAACAGCAGTTGACCGGCGTTGCCTGGCGAAACGTTGTTGTGATCCCTCGTGTAAGGAGGAGAAATGCGTACCATCACGTTTCCGACTTTGATAAAGGACAGATTGTAGCCTATCGCGATTGCGGTTTATCGTATCGCGACATTGATGCTCGCGTTGGTCGAGTTCCAATGACTGTTAGCAGAAAATGGAATCGGTGGGATCAGGAGGGTTATACGGAACGCCGTGCTGGATCCCAACGACCTCATATCACTAGCAGTCGAGATGACAGGCATCTTATCCGCAAGGCTGTAACGGATCGTGTAGCCACGTCTAGATCCCTGAGTCAACAGATGTGGACGTTTGCAAGACAACAACCATCTGCACGAACAGTTCGTGCGACTGCTACGGTCGCAGCTTCGAATCCTGCCTCGGGCATGGATGTGTGTGATGTCCTTAGGTTAGTTAGGTTTAAGTAGTTCTAAGTTCTAGGGGACTGATGACCACAGCAGTTGAGCCCCATAGTGCTCAGAGCCATTTGAACCATTTTTTTTTCGAACATTTCGGCGACGTTTGCAGCAGCATGGACTATCAGATCGGAGACCATCGCTGCGGTTACCCTTGACGCTGCATCACAAACAGGAGTGCCTGCGATGGTGTACTCAACGACGAACCTGGATGCACGAATGCCAAAACTTCATTTTTTCGGATGACTCCAGGTTCTGTTTACAGCTTCATGATGGTCGTATCCGTGTTTGGCGACACCGCGGTGAACGCACATTGTAAGCGTGTCAGCAATTAGTGACTTCAGTAGTTAGAATCTTTTATTTAGCTGGCAGTATTCACGCTCGCTGTATTGCAGTAGTTTGAGTAACGAAGATTTTTGTGAGGTAAGTGATTCATGAAAGGCATAGGTTATTGTTAGTCAGGGCCATTCTTTTGTAGGGATTATTAAAAGTCACGTTGTGTTGCGCTAAAAATATTGTGTGTCGGTTTAGTGTTGATCAGAATCAGTAAAGAGAGTAATATCTGAGTACGTTCAGTTTTGCTCGGCTGTTTGAAAAGCAAATAATGTAAGATGTTTAGGGGACGTTTCAATTCGTCATCGTCATACTGGCGTATCACCCGGCGTGATCTTATGGGGTGCCATTGGTTACACGTCTCGGTCAGCTCTTGTTCGCATTGACGGCACTTTGAACAGTGGACGCTACATTTCAGATGTGTTACGACCCGTGGCTTTATCCTTAATTCGATCGCCGCGAAACCCTACATTTCAGCTGGATAATGCACGACCGCATGTTGCAGGTCCTGTAAGGGCCTTTCTGGATACAGAAAATGTTCGACTGCTGCCCTGGCCAGCACATGGTCCAGATCTCTCACCAACTGAAAACGTCTGGTGAATGGTGGCCGAGCAACTGACTCGTCACAGTACGCCAGTCACTACTCTTGATGAACTGTGGTATCGTGTTGAAGCCACACGCCATGCAAGCTCTGTTCGACTCAATACCCAGGCGTATCAAGGCCGTTATTACGGCCAGAAGTGGTTGTTCTGGGCACTGATTTCTCACGATCTATGCACCCAAATTGCGTGAAAATGTAATCACATGTCAGTTCTAGTATAATATATTTGTCGAATGAATACCCGTTTATCATTTGCATTTCTTCTTGGTGTAGCAATTTTAATGGCCAGTAGTGTAGATTCGAATATAGGAAGAATATCTGAGGAACAAATTTCTGAGAATGTACGTTTGGAGCACAGCATCATATGGCGGTGAAACAGAGGCTGTGAGAACAGAAGAGAATCATAGCATTTGAGATGTGGTTCTATAGATGTATCTTGAAAATCACTACGACTGATAAGGTAAGGAATGAGGAGTTTGTGTGCTGGATCTGAAAGGAAAGGAACATGCTGAAAACACTGACATGGAGAAGGGCTCAGGATTGAAGGACATCTGCTAAGAGATGAGGGAATGACTTCCACGGTACTAGAGGGACTTGTAGAGGGCAAATACTGTAGAGGAAGACAGAGTTGGAATATATCCAGCAAATAACTGAGGACGTAGGTCGCAAGTGCTACTCTGAGATAAAGAGGTTGGCGCAGGAGAGGAATTCGTGGCGGGCAGCATCAAAGCAGTCAGAAGACGACAGAAAAAATATTTTAAAAAATCCGACAAATATCGAGGAAGGTGAGATGAAGACGGTGGTGCGGGAGATGAAGTGGTGGTGGACTGCATCAAACTATCCAGTCAACTGAGGATCCGGTAAAAAAAAAAAAGACAAGTTATCTCAAAACTGCGCCAGCAGAAGCTCGCTCTTTGTCAACAGCAGGTGTTCGTGCTAGGCCCCGTCATCACGGCGCCACTGCGGGTGACTCAGGACCGGCTGCCTCAGCTGTTTACTCGTCTTGCGAGCGAGCCCAGACGGCCGCTATGCTGAGTGGAGCTCTCAGGCGCTGGCCTGGCATCTGCTGGCTCGGCGCCGCCAGCACGCAACGCTCGACGCCGGAAACGAGTGTCGCTTTGTGTGGCGCGTGGCCGACGCCGGCGTTGAGTCACGAGGCCCGTGGCGGCGTACGTTAGGGTCGCGTAGTACAGCGCTGCGCCGGTGCCGACCTCGCTCAGGTGTGACCCGGCCCCCTGATAAAGCCACGCCAAAGGAAAAAGAAAAATCGCTGCTGTTTGCACCAGGCGCGCGCTATCTGGGAGCGTCCTTTGAACACTGTAGTGACAATGCGAACAACAATGATTATTTGCGCCCACACGTAGGAGCGAGCGGCGCGTGGCCAGTGGAACGCAAGGGCATGTCAGCGGGTGATAAGCCTCCAAGGACTTGTAACTCATCATCTTTCTGTCCGAGCAAAGGCGACGCTTGTAAACAGGAAAAGGTAAGGGATAATTTGTGGCGGATACCAGTGCAGCCCTATCGCTAGTCGTAACACACGTCGTCGAGTGTGCCAAACGGAATTATAAGCAGTAACTGTGAAAAGCATTCTAATGAATAGATAAATAAGTATCGCCGAAACAAAGGCAGGTCTACGAAACGACAGTGTCTGTACATCACACAGACGTCTGCCTGCAAGTATACGACAACAAAAGCTAATTATCTCAGAACAATCAGCGTTTGTGTAAGAGATATAATCAATACCATATGAAAAATAAGTTATTGTGCTACATCTAGCGGCGTAGATCTTTCTGTACTCGCAACGAAAGTGCTTGGCTTCGGACGTTCAGAATCGCTCTTAAATATTCTTAGAATATATAGGCCGTTCATCCCAAAATCGGGGGCACAGTGATACGAGCGATTCGCACGCAAAATTGAGCTTTTTGTCACGAGAGATATTTGAATGATCACGTATTCGAGGTTATGTTGTTGTTGTGGTCTTCAGTCCAGAGCCTGGTTTCATGCGGCTCTCCATGCTACTCTATCCTGTGCAAGCTTCTTCATCTCCCAGTGCCTACTGCAACCTACATCCTTCTGAATCTGTGTGATGTATTCATCTCTTGGTCTCCCTCTACGATTTTTATCCTCCACGCTGCCTTCCAATACTAAATTGGTGATCCCTCGATGCCTCAGAATATGCCCTACCAACCGATCCCTTCTTCTAGTCAAGTTGTGCCACCAATTTCTCTTCTGTCCAGTTCTATTCAATACCTCCTCATTAGTTATGTAATCTACCCATCTAATCTTCAGCATTCTTCTGTAGCACCACATTTGGAAACCTTATTCGAGGTGAAAGAGAGGAAATTTGGTAAGGAATGAACAAGACATCGATATAATAGGACCGAAAGCACACTGAAGACAACAAAATATTGCCTTCCTCTTGATGGATACCTCTTTAGCGAGCTCATTATAACGAGTGACCTCGAACAGAATTATCCCCTCTATGCCAGCCAGCATGAATTCAGAGAACATCGACCATGTGAAACCCAACTCACACGTTTCTCACATGACATATTGAAATCTTTGGATCAAGGCTCTGTAGTAGGTGCAGTATTTCTTGATTTCCGAAAAAACATTTGACTCAGTACCACACCTATGCTTATTGTCAAAAGTGCGATCACATTGGGCATCAAGTTACATTTGTGACTGGAGCGAGGACTTCCTGTTAGGGAGGACGCAGCATCGTCAGAAGTAGCTCCGGCTGCGTAACAGGGAAGCGCCACATACTTGAATGGAACGGGAAAGAACGCTTGCTGTTCACGTTGTGTGTTAATGAACTTACATAGAATATTAATAGTAGCTTCAAACTTTTTGTAGATGATACAATTATCTCGAATGAAGTAATGTCTGAAGGAAGACAGAGCGATTCGGCGCAATAGTTTGTACACTGGACTTGCATTCGGAGGATGACGGTTCAAACCAGACCATAGTGATTCAGGTTTTCTGCGAGTTCCCTAAATCGCTTCAGGCAAATCCCGGGATGGTTCATTTAAAAGGGTACGACCGTATCCTTCCGCACCCTTCCCCAATCCGATGGGACCGACTGATTACCTCGCTGTTTCGTCCTCTGGCCCAAACCAACCAACCAGCCAGTCTGAAAAAAGCTGCATAAATATTCACTCAGATCTTGATAAGATTTCAAAGTGATGCAAAGATTGGAAACTTCCTTTAAATGTTCAGAAAAGTAAAACTATACCCTTAAGAAAACGAAACAACGTAGCAACCTATGACTGGAATATCAGTGAGTCAGTCTTGGAATATGCCAACTCATCCAAATAACTGTGCGTATCACTTTGTAGAGATCTGAAATGGAATGATCACGTAGGCTCAATCGTGGGAAATGCAGGAAGCACACTTCGGTTTACTGGTAGAATACTGGCTAAGTGCAATTAGTCCAAAAAGAGACTGCTTACAAGTCCCTCGTGCGATTCATTCTGGAATAGTGTTCACGAATATGTAAGCCTTACAAAATAGGAATAACAACGGATATTGAACGTATACGGAGGAGAGCAGCACGACCTGTCACAGGTTTGTTTGTCCCGCGGGGAGCGGCACTGGGATACTCACGGAACTGAACTGGCAGAGTCGTGAAGACGTACGCAAGCTGTCTCGAGAAAGTTTGTTAACAAAGCTTCGAGAACCAGCTCTAAACGATGAGGAATATTAGGAATATGCTGCAGCCTCCTACATATCGCTCACGCACGTATCATGTATATAAGATTAGAATAATTACTGCACGTACGTGAATTCAACGGGTAGAAACCCTAACAATTGGTACAATGGGACGTACCTTCTGCCATGCACTTCACAATGGTTTGCAGAACACAGTCGTAGATGTACTTATAAATGTAAGCTCCGCACGAGAACGAACGCTGAATTTGTAAGACTACAATGGGAAGAATCACATGTAAAGTAGCACCACCGTTACTTCAGCATCACACTTTTTTCTGTGTTATACAATTAACTTTCTGCACTTAAGTGCCAGCCTATGTTACACTACGTTTCGTAGAAGGCAGATTATGACATTGACATACCAACATCATCATTTTAAGATGTAATTAGTGTGGTTTTTGACACTGAACTGCTTGAATGTGGTAGTAAAATAGTGAAAGTTGTTCGGTGTGTTGTACCCACTTCGCTCTGGCCATTTTACTGAAACCAAACACCTGCGCTTTCGAGACTGAGTAGCTGTGCTGCGCTGTTAGTTAAACAGAAAAAAAATTGTTATTCACACAGCGAATTATAACTGAAAACGAGACAGATGGAAAAAAGTAAGTACATTCTTTACTATTTCAAAAGGAATCACCGTAACTGTTAAGACTTTAGTTCCAGTCTGAGATTAGGCTGTCATTTGCTTCATGGAAAAATCGTTTGCGGTTGCCGATGGAAACATGGTTCTACCCGCGTTCGTCCGAAGAAAATCGATGTCTTCTTCAGCGTTCCAAAAACATGGATATCGCAGGGCTTCCCCGCGCAACGTCTGCAGCCTTGTTGAAACAAGCTTGGGAAAATGTAGGCGGACATTAACCTCCAACAGAATGTTGCTGTCTGTCAACATTCCAGGGCGATTGACTTGATGAGGCGCTTCAATTTCTGCAAAGTGTGTACTTACCGCTGTGCGTTAATTGCGGTGCCGTGTTCCAGAAAGTCAACGACCAGCTGGATAGCGTAATTATCACTCGCAGTCAGATGGAAATGACGCGAATGCAATAAGTGAGTAAACAGTTTACTATTTCAAAAATTATCCAAAACAAAGAAAAACGTCATCGTGGCTTTGCCGGAGCTGGGGTGCCTGCTGTTCCCACTACACTGTAGACATTTCTCTAGGGAGCACTTACTCATTGTCAACACAGTCTCGACGTCTGCCCATGCGATTTCAATGTTTCTGAAGCTCTGAAGAATGAAGTTCTTGGCCGTCGATTTGATTCGGACGGAGAGGTGCAGGCGTGGTTACAATCGAAAGGCAGCAGCAAACATTTTTCATAAAGGCACTGACCAGCTTGTCTCACACTGGGAAATGTATTAACAGTTGCGCCGATTACTTATGACACAACAAACAGTTCACATACTTTTCTCCCATCTGCCTCGTCTTCAAATGACTGCGCCTTATAGTTTAAATAGGGGTGAGTATAGTAATAAGTACGTCATTGAAATACGTCTTTCTGGTCGTGCTACATTAACGTATCGTTTTTTTCGCGTTACCAATGTTCCCCTCTTACGCCTCGTATACGTGGTTATTAAAATATTTTTGAGTTGAGGGATTCACGTTCTAAGCACATTTCCATGCGGTTTTGAGCGCTTGAAGTCACGCTTTTACCTTGTCAGAAAGCTCCAGGAAAATGACTGTGATTCTTCTCCGATTTTGACAAAATGGTGCCGCCCTGATCGCTGTGAAGCCAACAGAAATCTTCGCCAGAAGATGACGGGAATCAAAATGTGCCTGTAAATCTACGTCGAGCGAAGGAAAAAGTTGTGAACATTGTTAAAAGTATGTTTTCATACGCAGTACATGATAGGTCTTCGTGGCTCAGGACGCTCGTTCTCTGTCCATACTCAAGTATGATTGTATCATTTAAATGGTCGTTTCATGTCTCATTGACATGAGAAATGAAACATAAATGGCATTTTATTTGTTCATTTTATGTATTTAATGATTTATTTACCCGTCTCTTACATTTAAGCAGGAGTTCTACTTATTTTACTTTACATATACACTCCTGGAAATTGAAATAAGATCACCGTGAATTCATTGTCCCAGGAAGGGGAAACCTTATTGACACATTCCTGGGGTCAGATACATAACATGATCACACTGACAGAACCACAGGCACATAGACACAGGCAACAGAGCATGCACAATGTCGGCACTAGTACAGTGTATATCCACCTTTCACAGCAATGCAGGCTGCTATTCTCCAATAGAGACGATCGTAGAGATGCTGGATGTAGTCCTGTGGAACGGCTTGCCATGCCATTTCCACCTGGCGCCTCAGTTGGACCAGCGTTCGTGCTGGACGTGCAGACCGCGTGAGAGGACGCTTCATCCAGTCCCAAACATGCTCAATGGGCGACAGATCAGGAGATCTTGCTGGCCAGGGCAGTTGACTTACACCTTCTAGAGCACGTTGGGTGGCACGGGATTACAAGCGGACGTGCATTGTCCTGTTGGAACAGCAAGTTCCCTTGCCGGTCTAGGAATGGTAGAACGATGGGTTCGATGACGGTTTGGATGTACCGTGCACTATTCAGTGTCCCCTCGACGATCACCAGAGGTATACGGCCAGTGTAGGAGATCGCTCCCCACACCATGATGAAGGGTGTTGGCCCTGTGTGCCTCGGTCGTATGCAGTCCTGATTGTGGCGCTCACCTGCACGGCGCCAAACACGCATACGACCATCATTGGCACCAAGGCAGAAGCGACTCTCATCGCTGAAGACGACACGTCTCCATTCGTCCCTCCATTCACGCCTGTCGCGACACCACTGGAGGCGGGCTGCACGATGTTGGGGCGTGAGCGGAAGACGGCCTAACGGTGTGCGGGACCGTAGCCCAGCTTCATGGAGACGGTTGCGAATGGTCCTCGCCGATACCCCAGGAGCAACAGTGTCCCTAATTTGCTGGGAAGTGGCGGTGCGGTCCCCTACGGCACTGCGTAGGATCCTACGGTCTTGGCGTGCATCCGTGCGTCGCTGCGGTCCGGTCCCAGGTCGACGGGCACGTGCACCTTCTGCCGACCACTGGCGACAACATCGATGTACTGTGGAGACCTCACGCCCCACGTGTTGAGCAATTCGACGGTACGTTCACCCGGCCTCCCGCATGCCCACTATACGCCCTCGCTCAAAGTCCGTCAACTGCACATACGGTTCACGTCCACGCTGTCGCGGCATGCTACCAGTGTTAAAGACTGCGATGGAGCTCCGTATGCCACGGCAAACTGGCTGACACTGACGGCGGCGGTGCACAAATGCTGCGCAGCTAGCGCCATTCGACGGCCAACACCGCGGTTCCTGGTGTGTCCGCTGTGCCGTGCGTGTGATCATTGCTTGTACAGCCCTCTCGCAGTGTCCGGAGCAAGTATGGTGGGTCTGACACACCGGTGTCAATGTGTTCTTTTTTCCATTTCCAGGAGTGTATTATGGTAAAGCCCATTACACTACTTTTAGAAATTACAAATTATAATAGTACAGATAAACACCCACACAGACAAAGCTGTAACCATACATCATAAGTACAACGAAAACACTTAAAAACAAATTTTAAAAATTGCCAGATATCATGGTCTCCGATTATTGTTCTATGACAAGTGAAAAAAAGTTGTTTTCTTGTTTCAATAACTGTAAAATTTTACCATGAGTGAGAAGTGTGGGCTTTGCCGCAGGTTCGTGAGTAGTGGATTGCGGTGTGAGACTTGTTCGAAGTATTTTCACTGGGGGGATTGCAGTAGGGAAGCCAGTGGGCATTCTGGTGAGATCCTCTCTTGGAACTGCAGGTTATGTAGCAAGAGTATGTTAATAGAGGAGCAGGAGCGTAAGATCTGTGCCCTTCAGGTGCAGTTGAAAAACGCACAGGAGGAGCTAGATAGGATGAGGAGGGAGAAGGAATGGGAGCTGGCTGTTGGCAGAAGGAGATTTTCAGATTGCTATTGGTGTTTGTAATAGATATGACCAACTATCCGAGTCTAGTGGAGAGGACTCTCCAGTAGCTGTAGATGTAGAAAGTATGCAGCAGACGTAAGCAGTTACGGTGGCTAGGACAGTTGCAAAGTCTAAGAGAAAGAAGAAGGTTCTGCTGTTTGGTAGTTCTCATGGTAGAGGTGTAGGCCAGCAGTTGCAGAAAGTTTTGGGAACTGAGTACCAGGTCACCAGCATTGTGAAGCCTAATGTAGGATTGGCTCAGGTGACTGTTAACATAGGGGGGTTATGTAGGGACTTTAGTAAAGAGGATCAGGTAGTGATTGTGGGTGGGGCTGGTAATAGTATTGATGGGGATGGGGAGTATGACATAGATGGTGACCTGGAAAAGATAGCCACTCAGACTGGCAACACGAATGTGCATTTCGTGGAACTGTTTCAGCGTCACGATCGGCCTTATCTTAATACAGCTGTCAGGCGTAATAACATGAGACTTGGGGGTGCGCTGATGACAGAAGGCATGAATCACATTTCAGTGGTGTCGGTGGAGTCTATCAGCAGGACGGGTTTCACTAGACATGGCCTGCACCTCAACAGGTATGGAAAGGGGAGGTTGGCAAAGCTTATAGGTGACAGCATAGGTGGGGATGATGGGATCACTCATGGGAAAATTCCGGTAGTTGTGGGTGTGAGAGCTGTACTTTTTTTAGATTGAAGTCAGCTGATAGGTATTCCTGCTTAAGGGAAGTCTCTCTAACAAAGAAACCACTTTCGACAAAGCTTAGGTATCCGATTAATGAGGGAATTAGTATATTTCATCAAAATATACAGGGTATTAGAGATAAAGTCAGTGAACTGCTTATAGATGTTGACTCTGAAATTATTTGTATATCTGAAGACTTCTTAAAAAAGGAAATAATTCAGAGGCTTCCTTTACCAGGATACAGGTTGGCTGGCAGCTTTTCTAGGAGCTCTTTGCGGTGTGGGGGAGTAGCCATGTGTGTGAAAAACGGTATCCCATTTGAGTCAGTTAATGTTTCAAAGTACTGCACTGAAAAGGTGTTTGAATGTTGTGCGGGTGCGGTTAAATTTAGTGGAGCTAAACTTCTTACTGTTGTTATTTATAGATTCCCAGACTCCGATTTCACAACTTTTTTGCTAAATCTAGAGGAGGTTCTTGGTTCACTTTATAGGAAATACAAAAAGTTAGTTATATGTGGTGACTTCAATATTAATTGTATAAGTGATTGTGCAAGGAAAATGGTGCTGGTAGACCTCCTTAATTCATATAATCTTATGCAAACCGTATTCTTTCCAACGAGAGTGCAAGGGAACAGTAGAACAACCATAGACAATAATTTTGTTCATTCCTCATTACTAGAAGGGCATTCTGTTAGCAAAAAGGTGAATGGCCTTTCAGATCATGATGCACAAATTTTAAGTCTAAAAGATTTTTGTGCTGATCCAGTTGCTGTAGAGACTTTTGTAATCCTTATCAAGGAACAAGTGTGGCAAGATGTTTATAATGCTGATACAGTAGACGATAAATATAATGCTTTCCTCAAGACTTTTCTAGTACTCTTTGAAAGTTGCTTTCCGTTAGAACGTTCAAAACAGTGTACTAGCACAAACAGGTAGCCTGGGTGGCTGACTAAAGGGTTAAGAATATCTTGTAGAACAAAGTGGCAATTATATCAAAACTTTAGAAACAGTCACAATCTATATGCAGCAGCCCATTACAAACAGTTTTGTAAGATGCTTAAAAAAGTTATTAGGAAGGCAAAAAGTATGTGGTATGCAGATAGAATAGCTAAGTCTCAGGATAAAATTAAAACCATATGCTCAGTCGTAAAGGAAGTGGCTGGTCTGCAGAGACAGGTCGAGGATATAGAATCAGTGCGTAGTGGGAATGTCGGTGTTACTGATAAGTCGCATATATGTACAGTATTTAATAATCACTTTCTGAATATAGCAGGTGAACTAAATAGAAACCTAGTTCCAACAGGGAATCATATAGCGCTCGTAGAAAAAAGTGTTCCGAGACTGTTACCTGAAATGCTCCTCCATGATACAGACAAGAGGGAGATTGAGTTAATAAATAATCACTAAAGACCAAGGACTCTCATGGATATGAGAGTATTGTTCCATGTATGTTAGCCCAGTACTTAGCCATATCTGTAACTTTTCCTTTAGGAGTGGTCGGTTTCCTGACCGATTAAAGTACTCGGCAGTGAAGCCACTTTATAAAAATGGAGACAGGGATAATGTTGACAATTATAGACCTATTTCTATGCCATCGGTGTTTGCTAAAGTTATCGAGAGGGTTGTATATACAAGGTTACTGGAGCATTTAAATTCACATAATTTGCTGTCAAATGTACAGTTCGGTTTTAGAAATGGCTTAACAACTGAAAATGCTGTAGTCTCTTTTCTCTGGGAGGTTTTGGACGGATTAAATAAAAGGTTGCGAACGTTAGGTGTTTTCTTTGATTTAACGGAGGCTTTTCACTGTGTTGACCACAAAATATTACAGCAGAAGTTGGACCATTATGGAGTAGAGGGAGTAGCTTACAATTGGTTCGCCTCTTACTTTAAGGACAGAAAGCAGAAGGTAATTCTCCGCAATATTGAGAGTGGTAGTGATGTTCAGTCCCAATGGAGCATTGTTAAATGGGGCGTTCCCCAAGGGTCGGTGCTAGGGCTGCTACTGTTTCTTATTTATATAAATGATATGCCTTCTAGCATTACAGGTGATTCAAAAATATTTCTGTTTGCTGATGACATCAGCTTGGTAGTGAAGGATCTTCTGTGTAATATTGAAACATTATCAAATAATGTAGTTCATGAAATAAGTTCGTGGCTTGTAGCAAATAATTTGATGCTAAATCACAATAAGACTCAGTTTTTACATTTTCTAACTCACAATTCAACAAGAATTGATATTTTAATCAGACAGAATGGGAATATTATAAGCTAGAAGGAACAGTTTAAGTTCCTAGGCGTTCGGATAGATAGTAAGCTGTTGTGGCAAGCCCATGTTCAGGATCTTCTTCAGAAACTAAATGCCGCTTTATTTACCATTAGAAAAGTATCTGAAATAAGTGACATTTCAACACGAAAAGTAGTCTACTTCGCATATTTTCATACGCTTATGTCATATGGTATTATTTTTTGGGGTAATTCTTCTGATTCAAAAAGGGTATTTTTGGCTCAAAAACGGGCTGTTCGAGCTATGTGTGGCGTAAGTTCGAAAACCTCTTGTCGACCCCTATTCAATAGCCTGGGAATTTTGACATTGCCCTCAAAGTATATATTTTCTTTTATGTCGTTTGTTGTTAGCAATATCAGCTTCTTCCCAAGAGTTAGCAGCTTTCACTCAGTTAATACTATAGAGATTCGAACGCGCATGGAGGCTTTCAGACAGTCGTTCTTCCCGCGAATCATACGCGACTGGAACAGAAAAGGGAGGTAATGACAGTGGCACGTAAAGTGCCCTCCGACACACACCGTTGGGTGGCTTGCGGAGTATGAATGTAGATGTAGAATGTAGATGTAGACTCACTTCCTTGACTCTTGTGCAGAAAGGAGTGCAGTATTCTGCTGCATCCATTTTCAATAAGTTAACACAAGAACTCAAAAATCTTACCAGTAGCCCAAACACTTTTAAGTCCAAACTGAAGAGTTTCCTCATGGCTCACTCCTTCTATTCTGTCGAGGAGCTTCTGGAAGAGTTAAAAAATTAAGCAAATTCCAGTGTTACATTCTTGGTTTTCTTTATTTAAACTAAGGACTTGTCGCCTGAATATGTTTCTTATATTTCATTTTATCTGTTTCTACAATCTACAACTGAATATGTTTCTTATATTTGATTTTATCTGTTTCTACAATCGTGTTATAATTTCATGTATTGACTCGTTCCATGACCATGGAGACTTCTCCTTAATGTGGTCCCACAGAACAATAAATAAATTTTTAAAAAATATGCTGATTCAGAATATGTCCCTTTGTCTCTATTATTCGCTTCGCTGTCTGTTAGATATACTCCACCAATCATTTCTCTTTCACTAACACAATTATTATTACATGGAGTATTGATGGAGATGGCATTATTTAAGAAAATAGTGAGAGTGAGTCACTTGATACATGTACTATATAATAATATCTAGTTCAAGATACAACACGCACATAAAATCCATGCACACTGAAAATACTTCCTTAGCTTAAGGTGTGTTTGGTTTGAATTTCTTGGCTGTAGAACTTGTGTTTGTGCTGAGCATTTGGCAGGTCACGCTCAAGTGTCTAGCGGTAGTTAGCCATCACTGCTGCAATCCGTCGACCGTCATACCGTCACTACATCACCAAGATGTCCTGGTGATAACGTTCACTATGTTCGTCACTGACTGAGTCTAGATTTTCGGGGAATAAATTAAGATGTAAGTCGAGGAGATGCAGTTTGAGGACACGTTGACACCCAGCTGTTTGTACGCACTAATGCACTTCTTGACAGCCTTTACAGTCAGCAGATTTATAATTTCCGAAGAAATTGGGTGCATTTGATTTGAATTACGTCTATGAATTTCTTTCAGTATCATTCACTAAGTCCTGGGAGTGGGTGTCAGCAATTACCTGCCTTATTTGCGGACCTTTCGCTCAACTCAGGAAACTTGTGCAGTTACCGAAAAGCAACTTATTCGTTGCCTAGAGCTTTCATGAAATTTCTCGTGAGCCTCTGACTGATGTGACGTGGTGGCGTGATAACTTTGTTACACACCATGAACGGCACATAAAAGACATTTTTATCTTCAGGATGCATTCTGTTTATAATTGCCAAATTTTTCTTTATGTAGTGGTGCTTTCTATCTACTGTTCCATTCGCAGATAAAACAGCAGTACTTGGTGTATCCTGCCTACATTCCCATGAAAATGGTGAAGACTTTTAAATTATCATAGACGCACCGTTTATACTCGTGATGGCGTATTTTTTCAAGAAGACATGGTTTCACATATCTCTTCCAAGTGGCTCCAATATTTCAACGTTACTGATGCATATTTGTTTCCATTGTGCAATAATACCGATTTCAGACGTGTGTTAGATGAGTCGGTGAACAAGTCGCGCTTCACTGACTTTGATCGTCAGTACAGCAGCAAACAGTGTCACTCATTGCAAAGAATTTCACAAGTTCTTTGTGTCTGTGGCGAAAATGTAAAGTTATTCTACCAGATGCAAGCAAATTAATTTCTTTAATGCCTGAACCGGGCAGTTCACACTGACCTTTTCTTTTGCCGAGTTCAGTAAGAGCTCACAAATGGCAGTATTGTTCGTAAAATGAATACCTTCTCCAGATTGGTAGTCGGGGTCTGATACGTTGCTAGAAGATAAAAGAGAACACCCTACTTGCATTTATTCAACAACTGTATATTCTGTAAGTGGTACTGATATTGGACAAACGATGAGATCACATGGAATTGCTATAGAAATTGAGAGAACACCTGGATGGTTTACAGATACACTGGTTTTGTAGAAAACAATAACGATCTGTGATATGTTTGCTTTACTCACGCCATATCATATGAACTTCGAATGCTATGTTGTTGCTGTTGTTCGCCTTACTGATCCAACCGCACAAGCTGCATGCACAGGTCAAACAGATGAACTGTAGTGCCCACAATTTACTAGTATCCACTTCCGAATCGAAGTACAGTTCACATGTTTTCGTCATAAACGTGTAAAAGCCTTCCGATGGGATTTGCCTGTTAGATAGCTGCATACATAATGAAAAACATCTGATGAATTTAAGCCATTTCTGGACGCATTAATATCTCCTTAAACTGAAAATAAAAAGAAATAAATGAAAGACTTAAAAATTTGAAAACATAGTTCTTGGAAATAACAGCGGTCTAAATTGTAATTAAATTTTTTTTATATAAGCTAATAGAAAACAGTCTAGACTGCATACAATAAGTTTCACAGATGTGAAAAAATTCGCAACACCAAAAAATAGTTGATGTAGACTAATGAAATTTCGGGAATAGATTTGCCTAGGTAGAATATTTAAGTAATTAGTACTGCAGGAGCACAGATTAATGTGAGTGCTAGATAAGCCATTGCGAATGTGTAACCGCCAGAATGTCGAATTCAAGCATGCAAACGTCCATGCACTGTGTTGTGTTGTACAGGTGCCGAATGTCCGTTTGTGGGACAGAGTTCCATACCTGTTGCTCATAGTCGGTCAATACAGGGACGGTTAATTGTGGTTTCAGATGAAGCCAGAGTTGTCGTCTGTTGACGTACCAATATGCTCGATTGGAGACAGACC
The DNA here is from genome assembly GCF_023897955.1 of Schistocerca gregaria. Classification (NCBI taxonomy): domain Eukaryota; kingdom Metazoa; phylum Arthropoda; class Insecta; order Orthoptera; family Acrididae; genus Schistocerca; species Schistocerca gregaria. The sequence goes on from NC_064924.1 coordinate 431,359,152, forward strand.
TGATGATCGAGCAGGCCAAGGCAACATGATGACAATCTGTAGAGCATGTTGTATCCTGTTGAAGAACACCACCTGGAATGCTGTTCATGAATGTCAGCACAAGAGATTGAGCCACCAGACTGTACAAATTTGTAATCAGGATGTGGGGGATAACCACGAGACTGCTCCTGCTGTCATAAGAAATCGCTTCCCCGACCATAAATCCAGGTGCACGTCCATTGTGTCTAGCACACAGTCAGGCTGGTTCAAGCACTCGACTAGCCCGCTTAAAACCAACACACGACCATCACTGACAGCGAAACGTGGCCAGTTTTTATCAGAAACCACAACAGATCTCCTACCTAGCCAATGAGCTCGGGCTTGACACAAGTGAAGTGGCAAATGGCGGTGGGTTAGTGGTCAGGGGTAAATGGGATCAGGGGTCAGCAAGCTAAGGAGTACAGGGGTTTGGCCGGAGTTATGGCTGAAGTAATCGATTTGTAACAGTTCTTTGTGCCACTGTAGCGCCAACTGCTGCTCAAATTGCAAATGCAGTACAGCCGCGCGGGATTAGCCGAGCGGTGTGAGGTGCTGCAGTCATGGACTGTGCGGCTGGTCCCAGCGGAGGTTCGAGTCCTTCCTCGGGCATGGGTGTGTGTGTTTGTCCTTAGGATAATTTAGGTTAAGTAGTGTGTAAGCTTAGGGACTGATGACCTTAGCAGTTACGTCCCATAAGATTTCACACACATTTGATCATTTTGCAAATGCAGTACGATGCGCCAGAGCCGTAGGCCGAACATGATCGTCTTCCCTCTCGATAGCGCCTCGCGGCCTTCTAGGGCCCAGTCTTCTTGCGATGCACATTCTCGTGACCAATGCTGCCGACAGTCATGTACAGTGGCTACATTCCCGCCAAGTCTTTCTGCAGTGTCGCAGAAAGAACATCCAGCTTCTCGTAGCTCTATTACGCGTACACTCAAACTCAGTTAGATGTTGGTAATAGTGGCTTTGTTTCCTTAAAGGCATTCTTGACTAACATCAACTCATCACGTTCAGTCTCAAACGGAGCTAACTCTCACGACCGTTACAGGTTGTCTTCTTTTTCCTTAGCGTTTGTCCCGCGTGCTGGCGGAGTCCGCTGTTTTGGTTCGTTGTCGCCACTTCTTGCGAGCTTGTGCCGGTTTTGGATGAAGGCCTGAGATCTTGAGGTCTTCACATAGGGTGTAAAACCATCGCCATCTCGGTCGTTCTCCTGGCCGTTTCCCATTTACATCTAGGTTGAAACCAGTCTTTTCTACTGTTGTCTCGTCTGCTCTAAGGACATGCCCATAACAACGTTGGTGGCTTGCTCTAATTTTGTCTACCATTCGTGCAATATACTGTGGTATAGGCAGCGAACTTCATTATTTGTGACGTGGTAATGCAATGTCAACCCCGATGTCCACCTAAGCATTTTCGCTTCCATTACAGCAAGTCTTTCCACTACTTCCTTCGTTGAAGGGCAGCATTCAGCCCCATACAGTGCAACTAGACGGATTATCGATCGGTACTTTTGATATGAGCCTGTTCGGAATTTCCTTATGGCATAGTACTCCAGTAACGAAACGCCATTTGAGCTAAGCGCTGCTAAGGCGGTTGGAGATTCCCACACTGAGATTTCCATCGGCAGCCATTGTCGAGTCCAGGTACTTAAAAGTCCTTGCTGTTGGGAGGTCAGCGCCATTGATTCTGATGGTTACAGTGTCATGTAAATCTGTGGAAAGGTTATACGTTTTCAACACATTGAGCCGTAGTCCTACTTCTGCAACGCAGTTATTCCAGGCTTGGACTTGATGTTGCATATCATTCTTACCTTCACTGGACAGTAGCACATCATCAGCGTACAGTAACGTCCAGAGTTAGGTTTTCTAAAGGTTTCTTGTGATGCTACACATGACAGTGATAAACAGGAGAGCTGAGAGAGCAGATCCCTGATGAACTCCCACGGAAATAGGGAAGTCGTCAGATAGTCCGGCAGCTGACTGTATAAGGCCCTTCAGGTTGTGGTAGAGCAGTCTGACCCACCTAAAAAGCCTTTCAAGCACTCCATGCTCTCGCAGGGCAAGCCAAATTGTGTGGCACTCGGTGAAAGGCCTTTTCCGGGTGAGGAAGGCCAAGTCTAGATGTTTCGACTTCTCACGGTGCTTTTCGATAAGCAGTCGTGTATTTGAAGCAAACCTGGTTTGCACCCTCATAATGACACTAGCAGAACCTCTCTTATGCCACTGGCGCGAAATTTGAATGGATACCATATTTAGATACGGAAACACGCCTACCAACTTTCGTTTATGTCACACAACTCCTCCTTGGTATTTTGCAAAAACAGACATAATGTCTTATGGGATAACAGCAATCAGTGATTTTATAATGTTACTTAAAAACCGTCTTGATTGCAAATTTTTTATTCATATGACCGGTTTCGGTTCATCCAGAACCATCTTCAGATCTGATATTTCAGTTACAGGAGTAACCCGTCCAAATCCAGCAATTTTCACATGCTACGTCACATAAAAATCAAGACGGTTTTTAAGTAACATCCTCCTTGGTGGGGCGACTTTTCTTTCTGTCGTGTATTTTAAAGAGGTGACAGGTTTGGATCAGTTTTTGAAGACATTAATACTGCTACTCTATGCTGACTGCTAAAGATGGTAGCACGGAGCATGAACTTTTCTAGGATGTCGTTGTGAGGTGGCGTTAATCACAGGAAAAGAGGAATAATCATAAGTGGGAGAAGATTGGAATAATGGCGTTATTATCTGACAGTGGGAATGTTGGCCACATACGCTACTTTTTGGTGCAAATGTTATGAGAGTGACAGAAGCGAGTGCTTCTCATGTTCTCATTAAAAGCAGCAAGGCACTGCATTGTGAGCAGAGTGCAGCTCGGTTTAGCGGTGGACAGCAGCGACAGCGAAGGAGCATGCGCTTCCCAAGGTAGTGTTATAGGCCCTTTGCTGTTCCATATCTATATAAACGACTTGGGAGACAATCTGAGCAGCCGTCTTTGGTTGTTTGCAGATGACGCTGTCGTTTATCGACTAATTAAGTCATCAGAAGATGAAAACAAACTGCAAAACGATTTAGAAAAAATATCTGAACGGTGCGAAAAGTGGCAGTTGACCCTAAAGAACGAAAAGTGTGAGGTTATCCCCATGAGTACTAAAAGGAACTCGTTCAACTTCGGTTACACGATAAATCAATCTAATCTAAATGCCGTAAATTCAACTAAATACCTAGGTATTACAATTACGAACAACTTAAATTGGAAAGAACACACAGAAAATGATGTGGGGATGGCTAACCAAAGCCTGCGTTTTATTGGCAGGAAACTAAAAAACATGTAACAGACCTACTAAGGAGACTGCCTTCACTACGCTTGTCCGTCCTCTTTTAGAATACCGCTGCGCGGTGTGGGATCCTTACCAGGTAGGACTGACGGAGTACATTGAAAAAGTTCAAAGAAAGTCAGCTCGTTTTGTATTATCGCGAAACATGGGAGAGAGTGCCATAGAAATGATACAGGATTTGGGCTGGACATCATTAAAAGAAAGGCGTTTTTCGTTGTGACGGAATCTTCTCACGAAATTTCTATCACCATCTTTCTCCACCGAATGTGAAAATATTTTGTTGACGCCGACCTACACATGGATGAACGATCATCACGACAAAATAAGGGAAAACAGAGCTCGTACGGAAAGATACAGGTGTTCATTCTTTCCGCGCGCTATACGAGATTGGAATAATAGAGAATTGTGAAGGTGGTTCGATGAACCCTCTGCCAGGCACTTAAATGTGATTTGCGGAGTATCCATGTGGATGTGGATGGATAGATGTTTTTGTTTTATGAATGAGAGTAATTAGGATATTAGAGTGGAAGTTTGTATTTCGGAGACTGCGGCATGAAACGTGTTCAGTCTCTGATCCGAGGAGCTATGGTGCTTGTACACTGACGAGCCGGTGAAGTAGACATAGCGTGTTGTAGACCAGTAACCTGCCTCGTCGCATCTACCCTGATTGGGAGTATGAAGCACTGACGTGCTCATATCGACGAATGTTGCAGAGTTAACGCATACAGACATTTATGGTTAATTCTAACCGACTTGTGTTTCCACTAATCGTGCCGTGGTTAATTGCATAACAATAGTGGATGTTTGGTAGAACGTCTGCTTGCACGAGTTTTCGTTTCACAGCGTGTGGAAATATGCTCAAAAAGTTCTTGAGGGCCTCGAGGCAAGCGGAAGTCTTCCGGAACATGGCGACAATATTCTCCGCCCGGTAAGACACTCATCCACATATTCAAGTTCTTCTATGCTTTCTTACATGGTACTGAAATACTGACAAGCAGAATAGGATGCAGGCGTTCGGAAATTCCGAGCTTATTAATTTCTCGTGAGGTGTTAAGAGACATTGGGACTTTTCAGCATTTAATTTAAGCCCCAGGTTTTTCACCCACATTACCACTGAAGGCAGACCACCATTCACTTGAACAATCGCAGTATTTATATCTTCAAGTCGCACACTTGCGTAAAACTGTCAGTAGTCGTCAGAGAAGTTATTTTTACAAAGGAAAGAACCGTCGAAATATTGACATACCAGTCCCCCAGAACGTAGAACTACTTAAATCTAACTAACCGAAGGACATCATACACATCCATGCCCGAGGCAGGATTCGAACCTGCGACCGTAGCGCCTAGAACAACTCGACCACCTCGGCCGGCGCAGTGTTAGAGCTACGGTGTTTACGAAAGGCAGACTGATATTTGTCATATAGATTGAATTCGCGCGAGTGTTCAGTTGGTGATGGAGAATATATAACAGTAGGTAATATGACAATTGATCAGAAATCACAAGTCGACTGCATGTTTTCGATCTGGAGGATAGATCGGACTATGCGTTGATATAAATAAGCAATGGACTTCCTAAAGCAAATTTACAATAATGGTATCTTTGTAGTCGAAAGCTAAGCCAAAAAAAAAATTCAATAGGATTGAAATGTAAAAATAACAAGGTACTGTTCGCCAATCACCGCATTTGAGTAATAATGCCTTCTGTACATGCTCTTAATTCTTAATAGTGCAGTATAATGTAATGCCGAGTCAAAATAGTTAAATTTTATCCCTTGTTTTGTGGATCCGTAACATAGAATAGTACCTGATAGAATTTAACTTGAATTTGTGAAGGTTAGAGTATTGTGCAACGTTGCTTAGAGTATTGCGCAACGTTGCACTTGGGATCCCCGATGTGGCATTACGACTTGGAGTTAGGCAGAACGGTCTGTGGGCGTTGGCAGCTCATACGAGGACGTGTTTCTTTGTGAATTTGCAATCAGTCTCCCTGGGGGGTCAAGCGGTAATTATCACCGCCTGCTTATTGTCTTTATCTGAGTCGGCTCTACACCAGTGACTTCCAGCGCCACTACAGGGAAAGGAGACGAGCGAAGTGTGTGGTGTGCTGTCCAGTATTGAAAGCTACTAGGAGAGTTTCTTTTCTTCTGTTTGGCAATACGAACAAATGCAAATGAAAATGAGTACTGCGTAAAGATATCGTCAGTTTTGCTAGAATGTTGAACCAAGGTTTAGATTTTTCGTCAAAGGTATTACTGACCTAACGGAGAGGTGTTTCGTCTACATTCAGTGAAATGAATTACCTCAATGAATGGAACGAGACTAGAGATAGAAATGAATACAAGCACTTTCAGTAAAAGCAGACTACTTTTCACCTGTCAAAATAACATCAAGTATATTCTGTTTGACACAGAGACAGGGCATAGACAGAAATATGGAAACAACAAAAACACAGCACATTACCGTGCCTAATACGCACAGAAAAACTGTTGGCATTAAAAATAGCTTCCAGTCACCTTAGAATAGATAAATACAGGTCGTGTATGGTTTTAAGGGAATATAGTACCATTCTTCCTGCAAAACAGAGGCAAGTTCGGTGACGATAAGAAAGTGGTTAACGATCAATCATCATTCTCTCTAAAGTAGACCACAGAGGCTGTGTAATATTAAGATGTGGTGACTGTGGTGCTCAGAGAGATGCAAAAACTTAAGCTCATGCTCATAAAACCAGCTTGCTCAATGAGAGCCCTGTGAACATGGGCCCTATCGAACTGGAACACAGCATCAACACTGGGGAACAAACATTGTACCATGAGATGGACCTGATCAGCCAAAACGGTCACATAGTACTTGGCAATAATACGACCTTGCAGAGTAAACAGGGGGCCAGTGCAATACCACGATGTGGCTGACCATATCATCTACAAATCTCCGCCATGTTTCGCTCTGGGGACCTGAACTCGGCCAGAAATTGGAAACGAGACTCTTTCGTCCATAGTCCAGGTTTTACCCCCTCAGCACTTCGTTTTGCTGTTATGGGATTTGCAACACTTCAGTGACAGCGATCGTGAGCGCGAAATTTAGTGCTTCTGTGACTTTCGTAGCTGTCGTCGTCTGTTTTTCGTCGCAATCCTCTTTAGTGACCGTCAGTCACTATCTCTCAACAAACACTTTGTCCGCTTTGTGACTTAAAGGACGATGTTTCTCCGCTTTCCCTGTATGCTGTATAAATCTTCGATACAACGCCTCTTGAATAATTTGGGTTATCTTAATTAAGGAAATCCTCACCTTACGACCACCAACAATATGCCTACCTTAGAACGCACTGAGCTCTTGCACAGTGCTCTCATACCAACACAAAACACAGTTCTGATCACGACTGACGCTTCTAATGTACTGAGGGCGTTGCTCAGGTGTCGGTCGTGGTCAAATACAACAGGAAAAACTGCAATCTTGGTTAGCATCTCGCATTTATGTTCAAGCACGTATTTCTCGCGGTGTTATCACTTACTACGTGAAGAGTGAATGTAGGATTCTCGGTATTCTACAATCACTGAACACACAGGCAGATCCAACCAGAAAATAATACGTTCCAGCTCCTCCCACATAATGAGACCTTAACGAAAACATCCTCGTGAGGAACGATAAGGAATAAAGGAAGACTCTCTCTCTCTCTCTCTATCTCTCTCTCTCTCTTTTGCTAACGCCTCTCTCAGTTATCGATTTTGCATTCTCTCCTCCTTCAGTCCTTTAATCGACGTCCACCAGATGCGCCCACCAGCGCAATCTTCCTTTCTCTTATCTTAGGGCATGGGTGTGTGGGTCGTCCTTAGAGTAAGTTAGATTAAGTAGAGTGTACGACAGACAGACAGACAGAGACGGGGGAGAGAGAAGCAAGTCTTAAATCTACTTTAAAATCAATTTACCTGGAAAACCTCTTCTATTCCACTGATAAATTTCCACTTAAAACCTGGTAGTCAGTAATGAATTATTTTATGTGGAAATTTGTCAGTGAAATGGAAGGGATTGTCTAGGAGAACTGATTTTAAATTAAGTTTAAGACTTACTTGTCTATCTGTCAGACGTTTTATGTTATGGACAAATAACCAAACAAATTTGTTGCTGCATATTGAACTTCTTTCTGGGCTGTTGATAGCTGGATAATGAAGGAGTAAAAGGAGTGGACATCATTGTTCTGCTCAAATTGTGCTGGAGTTTTGTGCGAACTATCAGTTTAATAAGTCGCAGCTGTAAAATACTAACGCGAGTTCTTTACAGACGAATGGAAAAACTGGTAGAATCCGACCTCGGGGAAGATCAGTTTGGATTCCGTAGAAATGTTGTAACACGTGAGGCAATACTGACCCTACGGATTATCTTAGAAGCTAGAATAAGAAAAGGCAAACCTACGTTTCTAGCATTTGTAGACTTAGAGAAAGCTTTTGACAATGTTGACTGGAATACACTCTTTCAAATTCTGAAGGTGGCAGGGGTACAATACAGGGAGCGAAAGGCTATTTACAATTTGTACAGAAACCAGATGGCAGTTATTAGAGTCGAGGGGCATGAAAGGAAAGCAGTGGTGGGGAAGGGAGTAAGACAGGGTTGTAGCCTATCACCGATGTTATTCAATCTGTATATTGAGCAAGCAGTAAAGGAAACAAAAGAAAAATTCGGAGTAGGTATTAAAATCCATGGAGTAGAAATAAAAACTTTGAGGTTCGCCGATGACATCGTAATTCTGTCAGAGACAGCAAAGGACTTGGAAGAGCAATTGAACGGAATGGATAGTGTCTTGAAAGGAGGATATAAGATGACCATCAACAAAAGCAAAACGAGGATAATGGAATGTAGTCGAATTAAGTCGGGTGATGCTGAGGGAATTAGATTAGGAAGTGAGACACTTAAAGTAGTAAAGGAGTTTTTCTATTTGGGGAGAAAAATAACTGATGATGGTCGAAGTAGAGAGGATATAAAATGTAGACTGACAATGGCAAGAAAAGCGTTTCTGAAGAAGAGAAGTTTGTTAACATCGAGTATAGATTTAAGTGTCAGGAAGTCATTTCTGAAAGTATTAGTATGGAGTGTAGCCATGTATGGAAGTGAATCATGGGCGATAAATAGTTTGGACAAGAAGAGAATAGAAGCTTTCGAAATGTGGTGCTACAGAAGAATGCTGAAGATTAGATGGGTAGATCACATAACTAATGAGGAAGTATTGAATCGGATTGGGGAGAAGAGAAGTTTGTGGCACAACTTGACCAGAAGAAGGGATCGGTTGGTAGGACATGTTCTGAGGCATCAAGGGATCACCAATTTAGTATTGGAGGGCAGCGTGGAGGGTAAAAATCGTAGAGGGAGACCAAGAGATGACTACACTAAGCAGATTCAGAAGGACGTAGGTTGCAGTAGGTACTGGGAGATGAAGAAGCTTGCACAGGATATAGTAGCATGGAGAGCTGCATCAAACCAGTCTCAGGACTGAAGACCACAACAACAACAAGTTTTGTGATGGCGCAAACGAAATGCGTACCTCCTTGAAGGGGTACCTGAATGACTTCTGTGGGTGAACAAACACACATATTTCTTACTTCTTGCTTCTGTGCAATCGATACTTTTTCTATAAGTGATGGGTTATTTCCTAAGCCATTGCTCAGTGGAAGTAAGTAAAATATCGCATGAGGTTGAAAGATTTGTTTCCAAAATTAATACTTATACTAAGACAGAGTGTTACTAAACTTAATTGTCTGAGAATCTCAGTAACACACTTCTTCCACTTCAAGATGCCATCAACATGTACACCCAAAAATTTGGAGCATTCTACCCTGTTTAATGATTACTCATCATGTGCTACGTCACCTGTCAGTATTACTTCATCTGTTTTACGGAACTAAATGTAGTGTTTTTTCTTTTATTTTGGGGAGTCTTTGTACAGAGAACCACTTAATGATTCATTCGAAAAGATCATTAACCAACTTTTCTGTTACTTTCTCTCTAATGGGATTTATTATAATAGAAGTATCATCCACAAAAAAAATTGCTTCTTGAATGTTAAGCGAAAGGTCATGCACATACACAAAGAATATGAGTGGACCCAAAATTGAACCCCTTGGAACTCCCTGTGTGATTTCTTCTTTTTTCGCAGCCATTAAAATTTTTTACCTTTCTGATATTGTCTGAATTATTCAGCACAACCTTTGGCACTCTGTTTGTTGCAGTAAGCGCGATTCAAACTAGGTACAGCCATCAGTTCCATAAAACTTGAATTTTCCTAAGGTAGTAAGATGAACCACACAGTCAAACGTCTAGGAAGGAACACAAAAAATACCATCTGCTGATATATTGTTATTTAATGCTTGTGCTGTTTAATGAGTGAATGTGTAAATAGCATTATCAGTTGAGCTACCCTTATGGAATCCAAACTGCGATATGCTAAGTAAATTGTTTACACTTAAGTGTGCGACTACTCTTTAGTACATTAGTTTTTCGAATATTTTGTAAATATATGTCAGTAAGGAAATTAGCCAGTAATTCTCTAAGACTGTCTTGTTATCTGCAAGAGCACGGTGCGGAGAAAGGAATTAAAAAAAACTTTCGGCTTGTAAAATTCTTGCAGTGGGCTTAATTTAATAATCACAACCAGTTAATTTTCGTATCGAGGGAGAAGTATACACCGAAACTGCAGTACAGCCTTTTGCAGCTTTAGTGGTTTGTACAGAGTCCTGCTGGAATTTTTCAAGGTGTCCTTATTGTTATATACAAATTTAGCATGTCACTTAAACACTGATTTACGTATCTTGTCACACAACTCCCCATTATTATCCAAAATCTTTTCAAATTCTTGTTGAATCAAATTCCTTAAATGCTACAGATTTAATGGTTTTGTTTTTCATTATCTCCCATACATAAAAACCACACGGTGTGGGGTCCAGTGATCTCGAAGGCCAATCGATTTTAGCTCGTCTTCGCCTCCAACCGTGAAAACTGTCATCCGAAAGTGCACAAACGTGTATTCGGTAGATCGGTGGAGCACTGTCTTGTAACCAAATGAGACTGTTCCGTACAGCTTTATGTACAGCATTATTGTCTAATTCAATAATTTCTCCTAATATTTCACGATACCTTTGAGCAGTCATGGTTCGATTGAAAAAAACAAGGGCCTATGACTCCTTTGCTGCATATAACGCCCCAAACGTTAGTTCCGGGCACATTTAACTCACCCACTATTACAAATCGCTGATTTACTAAAATTAAAACTCGTTTCATGAAATGACAGGATTGTTTTGTAAAAGTTAAGAAAGATCTCTTTCACTGCATATCACATACTACTCACTCTTCGATCAGGATCATCCTCGATTAGCGCGTATACCAGTGCAAGACACTAATGCTCCACATGTAATGCTTCCATCATTCCCCTTACACTTATGTCGAAAAAATGTATTTCCTTGGAATCTCTTCTTGTAGATTTCTTGAGTAACAGAACGAATGGCTGTGCAACGAGCTACAGATCTTCGCTAATTATTAATTGTGGGTGACCACTTAACTAAGCTAAAGAACTTGTCATATGCAACCTTCGATTTAATTTGCGGATAGTTTACCTGCATCACGGCTGTATGTGCGAGAGCTAAGGAATATCGTCTTGAGTCTCACATTTTCGATCATATTTCCACCGCAGCTGAAAAAAAAGAACAACAAGCACGAGCTATTCTGTAGATAATTTTATGTTCATCTATGTTCATAATGTGAACTTCGCCCGCTTACAGTGAATGCACAAACTACGCTATGGCTCAGATGGCTACAGACAAACCGGGTCTGACTTCAGTCTCAGATTTTAGGGTATATTTCTGAATTACTTAGCTAAAATTTAACTATGGATAGAAATGTGCAACTGTTAACTGGCGTATGCCACACCCGGTAGACGTGAGAGACACTTGGAGACAATGGAAGGATTTAGAATGATTATATAACGGTAAGCAAAAATTTTCGAAATCCGACTTTAACCTGTAAGACATTTCCAGGGACATGTGTGGACTCTGATCGTAGGTTATTGTTTATTAACTGTAGATTAAGATTGAAGAAACTGAAAAAGGAAATTAAGGTTACGGGATCTGTATACGCGTAAACTGAGGAAGTCAGAGGTTGTTGGGAGTCTCGTAGGGAGCGTTAGTCAGCGTTTGCTTAAACAGGGGAAAGGTAAACAATAGAGACTGAGTGGGTAGCTCTGAGAGACGAAAATGTGAATCCAGTACAGAACCAGATAGGTAAAAAGACAAATCTACTAGAAACCTCACAAAATACAGGAGTTATTGAAATGTAACAATGTATCCAGTGAAGCAGCCGAGAGGGAATACATACCTCTAAAAAGAAGACTGACGTAGAATGTGAAGTAACTAAACAGGAATGGCTAGAACACAGGTGGGTTGCAAAAGCACGACTAGACGAAAGACAGACAGAGCAGTTAAAAATAGAATGTGTTGTGTCAATATCAAGAGCTGAGATAACAAGACAGTGTAAAGCAAAGAAGGGAAAACCGAAAATTAGAAGGGAAATACGTAAGGGCTAAAGAAGGGCAACGAAGATCCAGACAGTATTAAAGATAAGAGTAAAAAATGATGAGATGAGCAGTATGATACTGCGAGAAGAATTAGAGAAAAAAGCCCCTGGAGTAGAGGACATTCTCTCACAATTAATGAGATCCTTCGGGGAGCCACATGTGATAAAATTATTCCTTCTGGCACACAATAAATATGAAACTGGCAGACTACCCTCATACTTCAAAAAGAATATAATAACACCAGTTCCAAAGAGTTCAGGTGACGACAGATGTGAGTATTAAAGGACCATTTGTTCAACAGTCCATGGTTGCCAAATACCCATACGAAGCATATACAACAGAATGGAAAAAAAATGTAATCTGCCACTTTTTAAGAGAGTTTATTTTACCTTTACCAATTTCAGGATTTTTTACTCAGCATTAGAAGGCGGTTACATTTGTACATTTATAAGGACATAAGTTTTGCATAAATTCTTGCATAAACGGAATGTAGTCGCATTAAATTATTCGACGCTAAGGAGACTAGATTAAGGAATGAAACAGAAAAAGTAGTAGACAGGCTTTACTATTTGATCAGCAGTATAACTGATGATGACAGCAGTACAGAGAATTTGAAATGCAGATTTTTTATAGCAAGGAAGCATATTTGGAAAAGGGATTACTTAACATCTTATATCAATTTAAGTGTTCGGAAATTTTTTCTAATGGTGTTTGTGTGCAGTCTAATCTTGTGAAGAATGAAAAATGAATGAAAAACAGTTCGAACAAGAAGAGAATAGACGGTTTCAAAATATGATGCTACAAAAGAATGCTGACGATTAGGCTGGTGGACTGACAAAAAAGGAAGATTAGAGTTCAGTATCCTGTCAAGCAATAAATTAGATGGTACTGAATCGAATTGGGGAAGAAAAAAATTTTGGCACGTCTAAAGGGATCGTTTGTGAGGATACATCCATCGACATCAAGGAATAGACAGTTTCGTAATGGATACATGTGTGAGGGATAAAAATATTAGAGGATGACCTAGGTAGCTCCAAATGGATAGAGGTAGCAGTAGTGAAGCAGAGATGAAGAGGAATGCTCATGATAGACTAGCTTGAAAAGCTGATCAAACCGGTTCTCGGAAAGAAAAGAGCAGGGCCACAAACACAACCATAAAGACAACTATTTCAAATAAATTGAACGCTAAAATTAGCGTTTGCGTTGGCAATACTTAAAAAAAGGGATAGATCAAAATAAATAAACACAGTCATAAACAAAAGCGAAGACAGATGTATGAATGTGAAACATCGTTTCAGTGTGAGCATAGTGTGGAAAATTCATAGGGCTGAAACAGAAAGCAGCCATAAAGCTAGGGTCAAAATAGATGTCTTTTGTCCAATTTACACTTAAAATAACTTATTCCTGTGTATGGAAGAAACAGAGAAGTGAGAGCTGTAACTAAATGAACAGAACGCCTCCGGTGTTCTGTCAAACGAACCCATCACTGGATATTCGAAAGAATAAAACTACAAACTAAGCATAATTTTCAGACGGATGACGGCATCTAATTTAAAAAAAAAACGAATAAATTAATGCTAGAGAATAATTAGATTCTTAAGATGACGAAATAACGTATTTAACCAATGGTAGAGAAGCAACTACTATTAGAGAAGGATGGAAGAGGTTGCCGACGGCCTTGTCGCAGTGGTAACACCGGTTCCCGTCAGATCACCGAAGTTAAGCGCTGTCGGGCTGGGCTAGCACTTGGATGGGTGACCATCCAGTCTGTCGAGTGCTGTTGGCAATCGGGGTGCACTCAGCCTTTGTGAGGCACACTGAGTAGATACTTGATCGAGCTCCGGTCTCGTAAACTGACAAACGGCCAAGCGCGCAGTGTGCTGACCACATGCCTTTCCATACCCGCATCCAGTGACACCTGTGGGCTGAGGATGGCCCGGCGGCCGGTCGGTACCGTTGGGCCTTTCGAGACTTGTTTGGACTGATTTTTTTTCTTTTTTTTCCACTTCTGTGTGTATGTGTATTTGTGTATGACTTGTAACACCGTTCGGCGGACACACGAGCGAACTACTGCAGTAGCTGGACTCGTCGCAGCATATCGCTGTGACAGGCGTGCGCCGGACTCGGCGCATCAGCGGCGATTCAGAGTTGTGTGACGTCACCCTGTGGTTCTGGCGGTATCTGCGCGCAGCTATCTGCGGATGGTACGCGGATGCACGCAGTAGGCAGCAGGTGCGCGCGCCCTGCCAGTGGCTTATCGGGACCGCGTGGTTGCGTGTCCGGCCGCGAAACTGGAAAATTTCCGCTCTGTTGCATGTGACGGCTAATTAATGCGAACGGTTCACTCGCGCGGCGTGTGAGGTAAACAAGACAGTCAGCTGTTGTAGGGGGCTGCAACTGCCACTACATCTGTTAACCTCAAGCAACCACGTGATCCGTAGCGGTGGGTGCGTCGTGTACCAGTATTATTTCTTAAAGAACAACACATTCGCCTTTGCGTGTAGAAATTATTTGCTTCGCAAGTACAGATTCGGCCTATGCGCCATTTTCAACAGGTACAGCAAAAAATTTTGCTTCAGCACAATGCAGACTTGCAAAATCCTCCGACATCCATACATTTCTAAAATGTGCCGAAGCAAAATCTTTTGCTGTACCATATGACCCAAAGGTCGAAACTGCAATTGTGAAATAAAAGATCTCTGCAGTCAACACCAATATGATGTCCTTTAAAAAATGCTGCATGACTGCGAAACCCGGCATGAGAAATTAATCAGTACCATTTTGTCCCTTCCCAATTGAACGGGTAATAGGAAGAAAGTGCTAACCCTCAATTTAGTAACAATTAATCTTGTGTGAATTATGTGTGTGAATTCCCCAGATGCTGGACACATGTATTTGCACATGTGCTGCTAATAATCGGTGTACTGCATAAACTGTTTTGTTTTACCAATATCCTTACCTTTGAACTTAATCAAAAACAAAATGTACGGATCCAGGTTACGCTTCGGCAGGGGGTCCTTTTTGTTACCATCATTACTCCACCCACCCAATCAAAGATAATTTATCTTAACACCCTCACTTCTAGCCTGTCACGGATGCAAGCGATTTCAGTAGTAATACTAAAAATATATAAAATGTGCTAACACAGTAATAATTAGTTCACATCAATGCCTTGACCATCGCTCTGGCATGGTTCCCAAAAAATTGCAGTTACAGGGAAATACATCGTTTGAAATTGGTCCGACCGAAAATTTAAGATGTATGTGTGTCATGTGCCATTCTCCACTGTAAAAAGAAGGCTATGAAGTGGCGTCTGATTGGATCACGTTTAAGAAGAGGGGGGATGGGGGACGAATGCTTCTTATACAGGGTGGCCAGAAAGAGCCTGGAGAACTTGTAAGGATGTTGTGTTGATGAATAAATGTTAAGAACAAGAAATCGACAGGTTTCACCGTTTTCGATTTAACTAAATTGACGTTAGCCGACCAGGTCGTTGCGCGGGCATATGCAATCGCATGCACGCTCTTAAATGCGATAATACACAGACACTGTGGTTCCCTCAGTGTTGTTCAAATAGCACAAACATCTGGGGTTCCTGAGATTGATTCAAATGCTGATTACCCGTTAAAGTCTACCTTTTTTTTTTAAAGACATCAAAAGCCGCGTTTGTTCGGGTTGAGGAAACCAAACTAAATACGTTGGGCGATTCTGTCTCCGGCAGACTGCTTGAATTTGCGCGCCCAGCGACCTGACTGATTAACTTCAGTACTAATTAAATCGGGAATGGTAATGCGTATCGAATTATTTCCATCATGACCTACCCTGAAACACCCTTAAAAAGTTTTCGCACTGTTTCTGTGTATATACAAATACACTTAAGCACCAAACAAACTGGTAGGGCTTGAGTATTCAGATACAGGGATACGTAAACAGGCAGAATAGGGCGCTGCGGTCGGCAACTCCTACATAAGACAAGAAGTGTCTGGCGTACTTGGTAGATCTGTTACTTCTGGTACAATGGCAAGTTATCATGATTTAAGCGAGTGTGAAAGTGGTGTTATAATTGGCGCACGAGCAATGGGACACAGCAGGTAGCAATGAAGTGGGGATTTTCCAGTACGACCTTTTCGCGAGAATACTGTGAATATCAGGAATCCGCTAAAACATCAAATCTCCAACATTCCTGAGGCCAGAAAAAGATCCTACAACAACGGGAACAACGGCGACTAAAGAGAACGTTACAGAAGATCAACCCTACCGCAAATTGCTGCATATTTCAATGCTGGGCCATCAAGAAGTGTCAGTGTGTGAGCCATTCAACGAAACATCATCGATATGGGTTTTCGGATCCGAAGGTACACTTGTGTATCCTTGATAGCTGCACAACACAAAGCTTTACGCCTCGCTTGGGCCCGTCAACACCGACATCGGTCTGTTTGTTGCTCGAAACATGTTGCCTGGTCGCACGAGTCTCGTTTCAAGTTCTATCGAGCGGATGGACGTGTACGGGCATGGAGACCACCTCATGAATCCATGGAGCCTACTTGTCAGCAGGGAACTGATCAACCTGGTGGAGGCTCTGTTATGGCGTAGGGCGTTTGCAGTTGGATTTATATGTGACCCCTCATACGTATGGATACGACTCTGAAGGACGACAGATACGTAAGAATACAGTTTGATCATCTGCATCCATTCATGTCCGTTGTGCATTCCCACGGACTTGGACAATTCCAGCAGGAACACTCTTCTGAGTTTAAACACTTATACCAGTCTCCCCGGGCATGAATATCACTGGGCATATCTAAGATGCATTGCAACGTACTGTTCAGAAGACATCTCCACCCCGTCGTACTCTTACGTGTTTGTGGACATCCCTGTAGGACTTATGGTGCCATTTACTTCCAGCACTACTTCAGACATTATTCGAGTCCATTCCATGTCGTGTTGCGGCACTTCTGCGCGCTCCCGATTGCCCTACACGCTATTAGGCAGCGGAAATTGTTTCTTTGGCTATTCAGTGTATATGCCTTCTAGTATGACAGGTGGCACTTAAATATTTCTGTTTGCTGATGATACAAGGGGCTACAAAATACAAACACGAATTATTTACAGACGAATAGAAAAACTGGTAGAAGCCCACCTCGGGGAAGATCAGTTTGGATTCCGTAGAAATGTTGGAACACGTGAGGCAATACTGATTCTTTGACTTATCTTAGAAGATAGATTAAGGAAAGGCAAGCCTACATTTCTAGCATTTGTAGACTCAGAGAAAGCTTTCGACAATGTTGACTGGAATACTCTCTTTCAAATTCTGAAGGTGGCAGGGGTAAAATACAGGGAGCGAAAGGCCATTTACAATTTGTACAGAAACCAGATGGCAGTTATAAGAGTTGAGGGGCATGAAAGGGAAGCAGTGTTTGGGAATGGACTGATACAGGGTTAAAGCCTATGCCCGATGTTATTCCACCTGTATATTGAGCAAGCAGTAAAGGAAACAAAAGAGAAATTCTCAGTGGGAATTAAAATCCATGAAGAAGAAATAAAAACTTTGATGTTCGCCTATGACATTGTAATTCTGTCAGAGACAGCAAAGGATGTCAGAGACAGCAGAGGACCTGGAGGAGCAGTTGGACGGAACGGACAGTGTCTTGAAAGGAGGATATAAGATGAACACCAACAAAAGCAAAACGAGGATAATGGAATGTAGTCGAGTTAACTCGGGTGATGCTGAGGGAATTAGATTAGGAAATGAGACACTTAAAGTAACAAATGATTTTTGCTATTTGGGGAGAAAAATAACTAATGATGGTGAAGTAAAGAGGATATAAAATGTGGACTGTAAATGGCATGGAAAGCGTTTCTAAAAAAGAGAAATTTGTTAACATCGAGTATAGAATTAAGTGTCAGGAAGTCGTTTCTGAAAGTATTTGTATGTAGTGTAGCCACATATGGTAGTGAAACATGAACGATAAATAGATTGGATAAGCTTTCAAAATGTGGTGCAACAGAAGAATGCTGAAGATTAGATGGGCAGATCACATAACTAACGAGGAGGAACTGGGGAGAAGAAAAATTTGTGGCACAACTTGTCTAGAAGAAGGGATCGGGTGGTAGGACATGTTCTGAGGTATCAAGAGATCACCAATTTAGTACTGGAGGGCAGCGTGGAAGGTAAAAATTGTAGAGGGAGAGCAAGAGATGAATTCAGTAAGCAGATTCAGAAGGATGTCGGTTGCAGCAGATACTGGAAGATGAAGAAGCTTGCAAAGGACAGAGTAGCATGGAGAGCTGTATCAAACCATTCTCTGGACTGAAGACCACAACAACAACAACAACAACGATATAAAATCGAAGTGCCTGCTCCTCATTATTAGTATTTCAGTTAGCACTACGATTGTTGGGACTGTTCTGCAGACTACGGCTATTCGAGTGCGGCAAATCCCAATTCTCTTTCCACCTATCTTACGAAATACTTAGTTTTTCAATTTGTTTAGTCTTACTCAACTACCTGTGATTTTCTGGTTTTACCTGTGGACTCATGAAACGTTTCGGGTTAGTTGTTGACAGGAGCTCTCAGCCTGTGAATTGATGCCTTTACCTGTCTCTAGTGATTCTGTGGCAGTCAGGCCAAAAAACTAGTTACGCCCAATGTGCCCACCGTCTTAAAACGTCAACATTAAAGTCACTCACATTAATGTCGGACAGTGTTTTCATTCTCGGGCAGAGAACATATTAGATGTAACTATTATATAAGAGAGAACTTTTCAGAATGAGTAAAATTTCTGATTGTTAAATATACAGCTGACCTCTGGATGATCTGAATTTGACCGAAATCGACAGCCGAAAAAAAATTACCGACACAGCTGTCTATTGTGTAACACAGTTCCCAATATTTCTAAAAGCTGTTCAAAACAGTCTACATTAAGTATTTGTGGCTTGGTTTGTCTTCTTGAATCATCTTCTGTCACGTGAGAGGGAAGGACTTTTGGCTAACAAACTTTCCTTTCTTTTTTCATCGGTGTGTAATCATCACTTCGGCCGAACCAAACTAGTGGCCAAATTCCCATTCGTCAAGACGGAAAAAATCGAAACGTAGGATAGAGAAGTATACATTCAGTCTGAAAGTTGGTGGTACTTTCACCTTCTTTTCTGATTCCGTTTCCTTAATTCGAAATAAATCGAACTGCGAAGTTGATGAGATACAGCCTGTTCAACGTAAGCTCGACATAGATTTAAACATGACACAAGGTACTTTCACTTTACGTGTTACGAGACGGAAGCCAATTTTTCGCCTACCTCTAAGGTTTAAACAACCAGGCCTCATCGTGTACAGTGACGAGCGATTATAATAACAACACCTAAAACAAAATTTCCTTCCAATTCGTTCCAAAAATGTGAATGACATGCATGAAATGATTCTGTGGAGGTCCGCTCTGTCATTTGTAAAACGGAATTAATAAACGTGAAATTTGTCAATATGTGATCAGTCGAAAGAAAACATATTCGAACTGAGAAAACCTGTCACAAACACAGTATACTCCACATGCGTGAGCAATATGTGCCGGACTAAGTGTATCAATGATAACCCAATACAGACCCAAGTAATATGCTCAATAAGGACAATACTAACCACATATCGTCCAGTAATATCCTAACCTTTCCGTATCTCAATCCGAGAGAATTTTGTGCATTAGCTTTGGTAGGTCCGGTGTCCCATCGTACCGCTCTAATCACAACAACGTGGTTCGCAACATTGTTTTTTTGTTGTTTTTTTGTTATGCCATCGTAACTTATAATGAAATGTTTTGAATACACGAAAGTACGTCTTGTCTTCTATCTGTTTGAGTCTTGATTAATCAATATCCTCATTCACTCGTAAAGAACAATATATGTTTTTTTTATATATCTTCATAATATCGAAACCACCAGGCAGTTACAGAGAAGCATTTTCATTTCTACGCCCACAGCGTGGCCACCGATGTGTGTAAGATACGGAAGGTAGATAAACTGGCGACTATAGTGCGTCTGCGCCTCGCAACTGTATACCCACATTTGTAGGACATTGTGGTTACACAGCAGTAAATGCTTCGACAATTTTCACCAGTAGGCAGTTTTTCTATGCTCCGTTGATTATCAGTATTTTCGCTATTACTACTACTAACCGCATTTATTTGCAGCTAAGTTAAGTCTTCCGCAATTAGTAACTGCTTCACTGGCAAGACGCCTTAGCCTTTTACGACGGTACTAGCTGGAGATGTAAACCTCCCGTCCGCAAGAAGATCATTTGAGACGGAGCGTTAGCACCTATTAGCAACAATCTGTCCGTTTAACAGTGTCTTCCTGAAAAAGCAAACGAAACCTGAGACAGTGACCTCTGAAATTGAATAAGCAGACGTAATGGAAGAAGCGGCGTACAAGCAGACACAACACAGACTATTCCAGCGTTACTAGACATGTTGTTGTTGTTGTGGTCTTCAGTCCTGAGACTGGTTTGATGCAGCTCTCCGTGCTACTCTATCCTGTGCAAGTTTCTTCATCTCCCAGTAAATACTGCAACCTCCATCCTTCTGAATCTGCTTATTGTATTCACCTCTTGGTCTCCCTCTACGATTTTTACTCTCTACGCTGCCCTCCAATACTAAATTGGTGATCCCTTGATGCCTCAGAACATGTCCTACCAACCTATCCCTTCTTCTGGTCAAGTTGTGCCACAAACTTCTCTTCTCCCCAATCCTATTCAATAGTTCCTCATTAGTTATGTGATCTACCCATCTAATCTTCAGCATTCTTCTGTAGCACCACATTTCGAAAGCTTCTATTCTCTTCTTGTCCAAACTATTTATCGTCCATGTTTCACTTCCATACATGGCTACACTCCATACAAATACTTTCAGAAATGACTTCCTAACACTTAAATCTATAATTGATGTTAACAAATTTCCCTTCTTCAGAAACGCTTTCCTTGCCATTGCCAGTCTACATTTTATATACTCTATACATCGACCATCATCAGTTCTTTTGCACCCCAGATAGCAAAACTCCTTTACTACTTTAAGTGTCTCATTTCCTAATCTAATTCCCTCAGCATCACCCGACTGATTTCGACTACATTCCATTATCCTCGTTTTGTTTTTGTTGATGTTCATCTTATATCCTTTCAAGACGCTATCCATTCCATTCAACTGCTCTTCCAAGTCCTTTGCTGTCTCTGACAGAATTACAATGTCATCAGCGAACCTCAAAGTTTTTATTTCTTTTCCATGGATTTTAATACCTACTCCGAATTTTTCTTTTGTTTCCTTTACTGCTTGCTCAATATACAGATTGAATAACATCGAGGACAGGCTACAACCCTGTCTCACTGCCTTCCCAACCGTTGCTTCCCTTTCATATCCCTCGACTCTTATAACTGCCATCTGGTTTCTGTACAAATTGTAAATAGCCTTCCGCTCCCTGTATTTTACCCCTGCCACCTTTAAAATTTGAAAGATAGTATTCCAGTGAACATTGTCAAAAGCTTTTTTTAAGTCTACAAATGCTAGAAACGTAGGTTTACCTTTCCTTAATCTATTTTCTAAGATACGTCGTAAGGTCAGTATTGCCTCTGGTGTTCCAGTATTTCTACGGAATCCGAACTGATCTTCCCCGAGGTCGGCTTCTACCAGTTTTTCCATTCGTCTGTAAAGGATTCGTGTTAGTATTTTGCAGCTGTGACTTACTAAACTGATAGTTTGGTAGTTTTCACACCTGTTAACATCTGTTTTCTTTGGGATTGGAATTATTATATTCTTCTTGAAGTTTGAGGGTATTTCGCCTGTCTCGTACATCTTGCTCACCAGAGGGTAGAATTTTGTCAGGACTGGCTCTCCCAAGGCTATCAGTAGTTCTAATGGAATGTTGTCTACTCCCAGGGCCTTGTTTCGACTCAGGTCTTTCAGTGCTCTGTCAAACTCTTCACGCAGTATCGTATCTCCCATTTCATCTTCACCTGCATCCTCTTCCATTTCCATAATGTTGTCCTCAAGTACATCGTCCTTGTATAGACCCTCTATATACTCCTACCACCTTTCTGCTTTCCCTTCTTTGCTTAGAACTTTGTTTCCATCTGAGCTCTTGATATTCATATAAGTGGCTGTCTTTTCTCCAAAGGTCTCTTTAATTTTCCTGTAGCCTGTATCTATCTTGCCCCTAGTGAGGTAAGCCTCTACAACCATACATTGGTCCTCTAGCCATGCCTGCTTAGCCCTTTTGCACTTCCTGTCGATCTCATTTTTGAGACGTTTGTATTCCTTTTTGCCTGCTTCATTTTTATATTTTCTCCTTTCATCAATTAAATTCAAAATTTCTTCTGTTACCCAAGGATTTCTACTAGCCCTCGTATTTTTACCTACTTGATCCTCTGCTGCCTTCACTACTTCATCCCTCAAAGCTACCCATACGTCTTCTACTGTATTTCTTTCCACCATTCCTGTCAATTGTTCCCTTATGCTCTCTTCATTGTGGAAACCCTCCTGCCATTGTTCCCATCTACTAGTACCTGCAGTCATCCTAGCTACTTTCATATCCGTAACCTCAACCTTGTTGATAAGGTAACCTGAAACCACCCACCTTTCGCTCCCATACAACAAAGTTGGTCGAAAGATTGACCGGTGCACAGATGACTTAGTCTTGGTACTGACTTCCTTCTTGCAGAACAGAGTAGATCGTAGCTGAGCGCTCACTGCATTGGCTTTGCTACACCTTGCTTCCAGTTCTTTCACTATGTTGCCATCCTGTGAGAATATACATCCTAAATACTTGAAACCGTCCACCTGTTCTAACTTTGTTCCTCCTATTTGGGACTCAATCCGTTTATATTTCTTTTCCACCGACAATAGTTTCGTTTTGGATATGCTAATCTCCATACCATAGTCCTTAAATTTCTGATCTAACTCTGAAATATTACTTTGCAAACTTTCAATCGAATCTGCCATCACAACTGAGTCATCCGCATATGCAAGACTGCTTATTTTGTATTCACATACCTTAATCTCACCCAGCCAGTCTATTGTTTTCAACATATGATCCATAAATAATATGAACAATAGTGGAGACAGTTTGCAGCCTTGTCTTACCCCTGAAACTACTCTGAACCTTGAACTCAATTTACTGTCAACTCTAACTGCTGCCTGACTATCCATGTAAAGACCTTTAATTGCTTGCAAAAGTTTGCCTCCTATTCCATAATCTCGTAGAACAGACAATAACTTCCTCCTAGGAACCCGGTCATATGCCTTTTCTAGATCTATAAAGCATAGATACATTTCCCTGTTCCACTCATAACACTTCTCCATTATTTGCCGTAAGCTAAAGATCTGGTCCTGACAACCTCTAAGAGGCCTAAACCCACAGTGATTTTCATCCAATTGGTCCTCAACTAATACTCGCACTTTCCTTTCAACAATACCCGAGAAGATTTTACCCACCACGCTGATTAAAGAGATACCTCTGTAGTTGTTACAATCTTTTCTGTTTCCATGTTTAAAGATTGGTGTGATTACTGCTTTTGTCCAGTCTGATGGAACCTGTCCCGACTCCCAGGCCATTTCAATTATCCTGTGTAGCCATTTAAGACCTGGCATTCAACTGTATTTGATGAGTTCTGACTTAATTTCATCCACTCCAGTTGCTTTATTACACTGCAATCTATTGACCATTTTCTCCACTTCCTCAAATGTGATCCTATTTCCATCATCATTCCTATCCCATTCTACCTCGAAATCTGAAACATTACTGATCGTATTTTCACCTACATTGAGCAACTCTTCAAAATATTCCCTCCATCTGCCCAAGGCATCCACAGGATTAACCAGCAGTTTTCCTGAGCTGTCCAAAATACTTGTCATTTCCTTCTTAACTCCCTTTCGAAGACTGCTAATTACACTCCAGAATGGTTTTCCAGCAGCTTGACCCATAGTCTCCAACCTGTTTCCAAAGTCTTCCCAAGATTTCTTCTTGGCTGCTGCAATTATCTGTTTGGCTTTGTTTCTTTCTTCAACATAACTTTTTCTGTCTACCTGAGCTCTAGTATGTAGCCATTTTTGATACGTCTTCTTTTTCCTTTTACAGGCTTCCTTGACTGTGTCATTCCACCAAGCTGCTTGCTTCATCCTACTTTTACACACTGCTGTTCCAAGACAATCTTTAGCCACTTCTCGTACTGTGTCCCTGTACGTTGTTCATTCTTTTTCCAATGACTGTAATTGCCTACATTCGACTAACTGGTACCTTTCTGAGATCGTTGTCACGTACTTGTGCCTAATTTCCTTATCCTGAAGTTTCTCCAGTCTTATCCTCCTACATATGGACCTGACCTCCTGCACTTTCGGTCTCACAATCCCAATTTCACTGCAGATTAAATAATGATCAGTGTCATCAAAGAATCCCCTCAATACACGTGTGTCCCTCACAGCCTTCCTGAATTCCTGATCTGTTATTATATAGTCAATGACAGATCTGGTTCCCCTGCCTTCCCAAGTATACCGATGAATGTTCTTATGTTTAAAAAAGGAGTTTGTAATTACTAAGTCCATACTGGCACAGAAATCCAGGAGTTGTTTCCCGTTCATGTTGCCCTCCATATCCTCTCCAAATTTACCCATAACCTTTTCATACCCTTCTGTTCGATTTCCAATCCTGGCATTAAAATCCCCCATGAGCAGAACACTATCGTTGTCCTTTACTCTAACAACTACATCACTGAGTGCCTCATAAAAACTATCCATCTTATCTTGATCTGTCCCTTCACAATGCGAATATACGGACACAATCCTAATTTTCTTGCTAGACACTGTCAAATCTATCCACATCAGTCAATTTCTTTTATTTGATCATAAATTTCAACAATTTCTTCGTCATCTGCAGAGCTAGTTGGCATATAAACTTGTACTACTGTATTAGGTGTGGGCTTCGTACCTATCTTGGCCACAATAATGCATTCGCTATGCTGTTTGTAGTAGCTTACCCGCATTCCTATTTTCCTATTCATTATTAAACCTACTCCTGCATTACCCCTCTTTGATCTTGTGTTTATAACCCTGTAGTCACCTGACCAGAAGTCTTGTTCCTCCTGCTACCGAACTTCAATAATTCCCACTATATCTAACTTTAACCTATCCATTTCTCTTTTTAAATTTTCTAACCTACCTGCCCGATTAAGGGATCTGACATTCCACGCTCCGATCCGTAGAACGCCAGTTTTCTTTCTCCTGATAACGACATCCTCTTGAGCAGTCCCCGCCCGGAGATCCGAATAGAGGACTATTTTACCTCCGGAATATTTTACCCAAGAGGACGCCATCATCATTTAATCATACAGTAAAGCTGCATGCCCTCGGGAAAAATTACGTCTGTAGTTTCCCCTTGCTTTCAGCCGTTCGCAGTTCCAGCACAGAAAGGCCGTTTTGGTTATTGTTACAAGGCCAGGTCAGTCAATCATCCAGACTGTTGCCCCTGCAACTACTGAAAAGGCTTCTGCCCCTCTTCAGGAACCACACGTTTGTCTGGCCTCCCAACAGATACCCCTTCGTTGTGGTTGCAACTACGGTACGGCTATCTGTATCGCTGAGGCACGCAAGCCTCCCCACCAACGGCAAGGTCCATAGTTCATGGGGGAAGTTACTAGACATACGCCAACATAATGACACAGCAGAAATATCACTGCGTACTAAACAAATATGATTTTCTCTTGTCGTAATTGCCTGATACGGGGTACTCCAAATTGAAACATGACATATTAACGGACATCTGGACAAGATAGCATACAATCTGTGACCGACAACGGTTACAGTAAACTTATTTATTACTTTTAAGAAACTGTCATCGTGGAGACATGAGTAATAGAATCGTTTTTTGAGGGCCCTCAGCTGACAGGGAAGTATTTTCAGAGTACATAAGCCTGTTACAAGAATTACGTCTGGCGTTAATTGTAAAACATCCTGCAGATATCTCTCCAAAAAAACTTAGTCTTTAATCCACTATTTCGCTGCACGTGTATTCATTGATTTCCTTCGTCATTGCCAATGTTTCTCTTTTCTCAGAAAATAGTTACAGAAAACAACTTTCACAAAGACTGCAGAGGGTTAAAATTATTACAAAGAGAAGTTAGATTATTGAATAGACATATGCAAATCCGCCATTGGATATCAAATGTCGGATACGTAATGTGATGAGGTGTAAGAATAAATTGAAGAACTTTCTGCTGAGCAACTGCTTCTACTCCACGCAACTACGTAGACTTCTGCGACGTGTTTCAAGATCATTAAAATCTTTCTTGGTGCTGTTCTGCGTCTTTGTTTAAAATACTTTAATCATAAACTTTAAAACTGATATTTTGTCCGTTTTAAACGAACGGTCGAAACATTTGTTTGATATTTTATAATTCAGTATTTTATACAATAGCGCGAGACAACAACTAGAAGAATTCTTATCATCTTTCTCCATTATTAAAGACTGTCTTCAAAGAATAGCACTGGGTGGAGTATCTTGACGTATTGTCTACGTTTCTTCTAAGTATCACTTCTATTTCTTATAATTAAAGCTAACAAAGTACGTTGAAAAATACTAAAACTGCACCACCAGAATTACCTTCTTATTTCACACATTATGGGTTATCCCTGGCACGTGTTTCGTCTTCTCAGAGCATATCGCGATTTCTGTTTGATCGTTTTATTTCTCTGCTTCCACTTGCATTAAAATGTAGAACCAGTTTCAGAAACCTTGTAGTGTCCATCATACGTATCAGTATGTATTGTTCTACTTTTACTTGCTTCCACTATCATTTCCTGACGATCAGTTCAGTTTTTTAAATGATCTGTTCTGGATCAGTCCCTTACTCTTCACAACAGTATCATTTTTCCCTCTGTATTCTACTCAATGCACGTTTTTTTGCGGGACCAGATCTTACCATCACACAGGGGTACTGGGAGGGATGTAAAACTATTATTCTTGTGTCTTGTCTGATCTAGTTCCTTACGTTGCTGTGTATACCAGGTTGTTTCCGAATTTTGGTACTTTCCTGTCAATATCTTAACCTTTATAATGCCTGTCCTGACATTCGAGCTGGTTCAAGAATGACACCTGTTACAGTGTTGTGTTATCTGTGACGAATACAGATTTAAGAGGTACGTAGTTTAAGTAGCAACCAGCCAGTAGCATGGTTCTGATTTTTACAAACACATCCTCAGATGGCTTCCTACAGCATTTCTTTCTTTTCTGCTGGGGTCTCCTTATGTGTTCGTAATCAGTGTGGTGCACCAAGACAAAATAAAAGACCTTTCGTTCACAATACAATAAAGTTACGAGAGATTTTTGTTCAGTCTGACCTACTAGGTGCATTCGTAAAATGATACTAAAGTTAATGACACAAGAAATGGGGCAGAGAAGTGTGTGGTGTTACGGTATACTGACAATTTTTACTTATGCACCGTCGCGGTGCGTGTTCCTGTGTGACGAATATGTCCTATGTTTGTGTTTTTTATTATTATAATGTTAACACATACTCGCACATGCGGTGTGCAAGGGCTGTTTAATTTCCTTTAAACTGAATTAAGATAAACTCTTTCATGTTTTATGGCGGGACCCACGTTGAACGCTCGAGAACGTGGCGGACCTCCACATTAGTAACTAAAGTAGTTGTTTAAAAAATCTTAATGCAGTAAAGATGTTAAGTTATAGATGGTGGATCGGCACAGAAAAATATCTTTGGTTGAGGGATGAAATTAGTTTAAAATCGAACAGAGACGTAAAATTCTGTATACTAAATTCTAATATGGCAGTCTGCTGATTTTCTTAGGCTGCACAAGTAAATATTATATATAAATAATGAAAGATTTATAAGTGTGAACTATCTAAACACATTTAATGTGAGTTACAGTGTGAACATAACATCATAAGTCATTATTTCTTCTGTTGTTTGTACATGGGAAGACAAATGAAAACGAGACAGAAGGAGAAAAGTAAGTAAACTGTTTATTATTTGATAAGTAATCGCCCTAAGTGTTACGTTAACTGATGTAACGATGAAATGAAGACTAAACTTTTATGGACACATATATCAAATGGGCTGTAACAGACTGATCAAGCAGATTTTCACCTTACTAAACAGCTGAAATCCATGCCCACATGGTTCGCCGAAATTGACGAAGATTTGAAAAACACTAGAATTAGAATGGACATAATAGAGAATAATTTTTAGAGAAGCAAAACATCTACATCTACATCTACATGACTACTCTGCAATTCACATTTAAGTGCTTGGCAGAGGGTTCATCGAACCACAATCATACTATCTTTCTACTATTCCACTCCCGAACAGCGAGCGGGAAAAACGAACACCTAAACCTTTCTGTTCGAGCTCTGATTTCTCTTATTTTATTTTGATGATCATTCCTACCTATGTAGGTTGGGCTCAACAAAATATTTTCGCATTCGGAAGAGAAAGTTGGTGACTGAAATTTCGTAAAAAGGTCTCGCCGTGACGAAAAACGTCTATGCTGTAATGACAAAAGCAGGAATTAAGGAACGAAGAGGCATGTAAAAAGAAGAAAGTGGACCGAGGAAGAAAAAGAATGACACTCTCGAAGAATGAAGGAAGTCTGTGAGCAAATCCATAGAAGCGAAACCAAAGTTGATTTATCGTTCCCTCCAAAATGATTGTTCCGATAAATAGTAGTAAAGTAGTAATAATATCAAACATTAGGACAACATTAATGTTAATCAGTTTAACATTTTCGAAACTGTGTTTTAAACAAGGGGTAGTCAAATGAAAACGAGACAGATGGAAAAATAAGAAAGTGAACTCGTTCTTACTTCAAAAGTAATCATCATAATTGTTAATACATCTACCCCATTCTGAAACAAGACTGTCAATTTTTTAAGGGAAAATTGGTTACAGTCACCTGCAGCACAATGAGAGCAACCAAGCGTGCATCTCTTCGTCTAAAACAAATTGACGTCAATTAATGTCTTTCTTCAGAGCAACAAAACTATGGAAATACCATCGGGAGAGATGGAGACCGTGTGGAGGATGTATAAGCGCTTTGCAGTGAAACAAGCTTTGAAATATGGAGCCTGACCAACTACAGGTTGCTAAGGTTGTCTCGACTATGCCGCAGAAGTATCGCTGGGAAACCCTTACACATCCTCCTCACAGTTCCTATCCCTCTCATGTTATTTCCAACTTTTTGGTGCCCTCAGGAACGACATTCGTGGCCATTGATTTGCTTCATACAAAGAACTGCATGTCTGCGTACAAAGACGATTTTGTAGAGCATTGCAAACACTTCTTCATAAAGGCATTGACGATAATGTCTCAGAGTGGGAAAAACCTATTAACAGTAATGGTGATTGGAGTAATAAAGATTTCTCTTACTTTTTCTCTATCTGTCTTGTTTTCATTTGATGGCCACTTATATAAAACATGGTCTCAAAATTTTTAAACTATTTAATATTACTGTTATTCATAACATTTGGTATTATTATTATTATTATTATTATTATTATCATTTACTCGGCTACCCCTATTGGAGGGTACGATGGATAAATTATGGCTTTGCTTCTTTGTGCTTAATTTTTGTTGTTTTCAGCTTCCTTCATGCTTCAAGAGGGTCATTCATTTTCTTGTTGGATCCCCTACCTTTCGCAAATCCGTTTCTTTCCTGAAAGTCTGCCTTTTGTGTGACATTTATAAAAAGTATTCTGTTATCTATTGTGTCCATTTTAATTCCAGGGTTTCTTTGTCAATTTCTGTGAACCATGTGTGTTTGGATTTGTACCAGTTAGTATATGGGTCCATAAAATGTTACTGTTGTTTTCCTCGTTACATCAGTTAGCTTTCCCATTTTCAAATACAATTCTCTACTTGATCTGAATTAGTATTCAGCATTACAATCACTTCTGAATCACAGTGGTTTCTTTAGAATTCTTCATTCCACATTGTTGGGTTGCTCCAGATCCCTAAATGTTATTAGTTTATTTGTTTCCACTGCCTACACTGCTTAAAGCCTTACCATTGAGAAAGTTTTTGTGTTATACATGATTTTGTGTTATACATGATTTAGGAACCAGGTTTTAAATTGTAGGACATTTCCAGGGGGAGATGTGGACTCTGACCACAATCTACTGGTTATGAACTGTAGGTTAAAACTGAAGAAATTGCAAAAAGGTGGGAATTTAAGGAGATGAGACCTGGATAAACTGACTAAACCAGAGGTTGTACAGAGTTTCAGCGACAGCAATAAGGAACAATTGACAGGATTGGGGGAACGAAATACAGTAGAAAACGAATGGGTAGCTCTGAGGGATGAAGTAGTGAAGGCAGCAGAGGATCAAGTGGGTAAAAAGACGAGGGCTAGTAGAAATCCTTGGGTAACAGAAGAAATTTTGAATTTAATTGATGAAAGGAGAAAATATAAAATGCAGTAAATGAAGCAGACAAAAAGGAATACAAACGTCTCAAAAATGAGATCGGCAGGAAGTGCAAAATGGCTAAGCAGGCATGGCTAGAGGACAAATGTAAGGATGTCGAGGCTTATCTCACTAGGGGTAAGAAAGATACAGCCTACAGGAAAATTAAAGAGACCTTTGGAGAAAGGAGAGCCACTTGTATGATTATCAGGAGCTCAGATGCAAACTCAGTTCTAAGCAAAGAGGGGAAAGCAGAAAGGTGGTAGGAGTATATAGAGGGTCTATACAAGGGCGATATACTTAAGGACAATATTATGGGAATGTAAGAGGATGTAGATGAAGATGAAATGAGAGAGACGATACTGCGTGAAGAGTTTGACAGAGCAATGAAAGACCTGAGTCGAAACAAGGCCCTGGGAGTAGACAACATTCCATTAGAACTACTGACGCCCTTGGGAGAGCCAGTCCTGACAAAATTCTACCGTCTGGTGAGCAAGATGTACGAGACAGGCGAAATACCCTCAAACTTCAAGAAGAATATAATAATTCCAATCCCAAAGAAAGCAGATGTTAACAGATGTGAAAACTACCAAACTATCAGTTTAGTAAGTCACAGCTGTAAAATACTAACGCGAATTCTTTACAGACGAATGGAAAAACTGGTAGAAGCCGACCTCAGGGAAGATCAGTTTGGATTCCGTAGAAATATCGGAACACGTGAGGCAATACTGACCCAACGACATATCTTAGAAGCTAAATTAAGGTAAGGCAAACCTACGTTTCTAGCATTTGTAGACTTAGAGAAAGCTTTTGACAATATTGACTGGAATATTCTCTTTCAAATTCTGAAGGTGGCAGAGGTAAAATACAGGGAGCGAAAGGCTATTTACAATTTGTACAGAAACCAGATGGCAGTTATAAGAGTTGAGGGGCACGAAAGGGAAGCAGTGGTTGGGAAGGGAATGAGACAGGGTTGTTGCCTCTCCCCAAAGTTATTCAATCTGTATATTGAGCAAGCAGAGAAGGAAACAAAAGAAAAATTCGGAGTAGGTATTAAAATCCATGGAGAAGAAATAAAAACTTTGAGGTTCGCCGATGTCATTGTAATTCGGTCTGAGACAGCAAATGACTTGGAAGAGAAGTTGAACGGAATGGACAGCGTCTTGAAAGGAGGATATAAGATGATCATCAACGAAAGCAAAACGAGGATAATGGAATGTAGTCGAATTAAGTCGGTGATGCTGAGGGAATTAGATTATGAAATGAGACACTTAAAGTAGTAAAGGAGTTTTGCTATTTGGGGAGCAAAATAACTGATGATGGTCGACGTAGAGAGGACATAAAATGTAGACTTGCAATGGCAAGGAAAGCGTTTCTGAAGAAGAGAAATTTGTTAACATCGAGTATAGATTTAAGTGTCAGGAAGTCGTTTCTGAAAGTATTTGTATGGAGTGTAGCCATGTATGGAAGTGAAACATGGACAATAAATAGTTTGGACAAGAAGAGAATAGAAGCTTTCGAAATATGGTGCTACAGAAGAATGTTGAAGATTAGGTGGGTAGATCACAGAACTAATGAGGAAGTGTTGAATAGCATCGGGGAGAAGAGAAGTTTGTGGTACAACTTGACTAGAAGAAGGGATCGGTTGGTAGGACATGTTCTGAGGCATCAAGGGATCACAAATTTAGCATTGGAGGGCAGCGTGGAGGGTAAAAATCGTAGAGGGAGACTAAGAGATGAATACACTAGGCAGATTCAGAAGGATGTAGGTTGCTGTAAGTACTGGGAGATGATGGAGGTTGCACAGGATGGATTAGCATGGAGAGCTGCATCAAACCAGTCTCAAGACTGAAGACCACAACAACAACATGTTCCTAGACATTTATAACGTGCTTCCAATTTTATGTACTCTATTTTCTATACCTATATTTTTTCCTGTTGCTTTTATCCATTCTCTTAGGTATTTCAAACAATTTGTTTTACAGTAAATTTTAATGTTTAGAGGGGCATAAGAGGTGTTTGTTCTGTAGTGCTTTTTCTCAAATGATGCTTTTAGTTCTATTTTGTGTTCTTGTCTCTGCAGTTCTATGATTTTTCCTTTGTCACTCTCCAGTTAGTCAATAATGAATGCCATGTCATCTGCAAAAGCTACAAAATCTATTGGTGATTATATTTATCTTTTTCCCAAATTAAAAATTTTAGTATTTATGGATTTTCTCTATTCTCTCACTATCTTCTCTAATGCATAGTTCAAAAGTGGGGTTCCTAAAACTTCTATGTTCTATTCTTGATTTTATTTCAAACGGTTTTGGCAGTTACCTCAAAAATTTTACTTTTAATATGTTTGTTGAAGTTCCTTTAATTAGTTCCACTGTTTCATTGTCAAGACTCAATTCACTTATAAAGATGATCAGTTTATTTCTATCAATTAAGTCATATACCTTACTCAAATCAATAAAACTTATAACATATTTCAAGTTTTTATTTTCCTCATTTCTCATTCATTCTTTAGGTTAAACATTCGCCCTGCTTAAAATCTTCACTTCCTATATCTCACTCAATAACCTCCTAGCTGTAGATTGAGTTTTCCTTCAGCTCTCTTTGAAAGTGCAATGAACAAGAAATGTTATGTCAATGACAAGAGGGAGATCCCTCTAGAGTTCTTAGGATCAATTTTCTTTCCTTTATATATAGTGAATGTTTTAATTCCAATCTCCATTCTGATAGTAAGCTGTTTGTAGTCCAAACTTCATTACTGATTTCTCTTCAACATAGAATAATGTGGTCACTAGAGCATCTCTACCATTCAGCAACTATATTAACTTCTACTGATGCTTTGTTATTTTCAAGTTGTTTTAAGAATTTTCTGATTTCGTCTGTTGTTGGTGGCTTTGAGTCTGGTTGCATCTGGATTGCATTATCAAAAGTTCTTCTTTTGGTGGCTAGCAGTTGTGTAATTCTGGGAAATCCACATATATTCTGAGTCTGTGTTATTATATGCATCTTCTGTGTTTTTGGATCATAAACTGTAAACTTCATAGTGTTCACCCCTTTAAATTATATGCAAATGTTTTATAAAAGTTTCTAGAATGTTTCTGCTTAAATGTTCGTCAGTTGAGGATATTTGAGTCTTATATGTCGCACTCTAATGTTTTTGAGATCTTTCGATGCTATTTTCTTGTTTCTACAAAAATTTTCTTGTTCTTTTCAGTTTTATTTGTTTTTCCATATGGTCAAAGCTCATTGTCTCTCTACTGTTAATCCATTACAATCATTATTCCACCAACCATGCTTCCATTTGTTTGTAAGAGAAATAATTTGTTCTGTGGTTTGAATAACATCTTTTTGAAGCTGTTGCCAATATTTATATTCTTTCTTCCAAATGCATTTTGTGAAGATATGTATGTCAAACTTTATGGCAATGTATTGATTTTTCTTCTAGATGTTGGTCTAGCCTTGAATATAATGATAGGTGGATACTGGTATGAATCTAAATCACCGCTTTTGGCAACTTTTACATTGAGTAGGTCCACTACAAAGTGTCTAGTTATAGTAATGTGATTGAGTTGTTTTTCACCACAAATTGTACTTAATGATACCAATGTAATTTGTTTTCTATGAAGCTTTTTGAAAAATGTTGATACTGACTGCACTAGTTAAAAGTCTTTCTCCATTTACAGTTGGCTCTTTTATGTGCTGGGAATTTTGCTTCAACTGATTTGTATATTTAAGGCTCCAAATAGTAATGCTTTATTTCTTTGATGGAATGTGATCGAGTTATTCACACATTTTACCAAAAAAATTCTGTTTGCTTTTTCTTTGCTATGTTTTCTCATTTGTTGCGCATATTAATTTAAAATAGTATGAACTTCCTGTGACTATTTAAATGTTACTGTGGAAAGTCTTTCATGGCTTGATTTCATTTCAATGATTGAATTTATTAAGTTTTTGTTTAGAGTGAAATATGTCCTAAATTGGAGTTCATTATTCATAACCTGTTTTCCTAAGCATCCTCAATCCTTCTGAATCGAAAAGACGTTCATCAGTAAATCTCGTTATTTCCAGAGCTGTTACTATACTTTTTCTTCAGAAAGTTTATTAAAGTTTTAAGATTTCATGTTTTTGAGAATGAATTTGCATTAAAAGTGGCTAGGTAATTCGAGTTTCTACATTTGCCTTCATGAGGTTGTTCTTTAAGGCAGGTTTCAGAATCCTCCAGTTCTTTCTTTTTACAATGCTGTAGGCCTCCAAAATCTGAATATCTGCTTTTCATTTTATTAGGAATGGGAAACTGGGTGCGTCCTGGGGTAAAACCTCTAACAAAGTACATCTGCATTGTTGACTACTTGTTTTGTTATTATTATTATTATTATTTGTTATTATTCTTTGTTATGTAATTATCATTTTCCTTACAATGGCATCACAGTTCAGTATAACTATAGGCCATAATTAGCGTAGAAGTTGTGACAGTACATAACAAATATTCTGCTGAGTAGATGCTCTCTATTTAGTATACAAGCAAACCAACTGTGACTTTACTTGATGTTGCTTTCTGCCTTGCAGCTGTGATCTTACAGTCAAATATTCAATGGCTGGAACTGAAAATTAATAAAATAAACAGACATCCTAAAAAAAAAGATCAATGAATAATCAATAAAGAGAGTTCTATTCTAACATCTGTAATTTATAAAGACATCAAAGAATTATGTTGAGTAATGTTCATTCAAGAAAGTAGAACTTAAATAAATAGAAAGTGGTTCTTTGATATTTAAATATAACAAAGACAGCAATAATCTTATTAAATATACTTAAGTTGCTTTGAAAGCGATAGTAGTAGAAAATCCCCCAGATAAATAGTCATGAAGGACTATTGAAAACTATGTCCATTTCGTGATCACAATGATGAAATATTCACTGGCTCACGTAATCCACGATTTACAAAACACGTGAAACGCTAAGAGTAATAACTTATACTCTGTTCTCTGTTCTGTTTAGCAAGTGGATCAAGTTAGAGTTTCACACTGGATAATATTCAGACCCCTTCCGAAGTTAAAGTATGGTAGTGGCCATTCATTACCCAGAATCAGTTATCCACGTAGTCACATGCTCCACGTTATCACAGGCATTGCCTTCTGCAAGCAAATACCATTAAGCTGTGTCTGCATGTCAAGTTACTCCCTTGAGTGCACCACCCAAAAAGTGTCTCCACTTGACTCCAGTAGTGCTCCACCACTGTCTGCTCCTCCATTGGCTGACGACCATCACTAGCAAAAACACACCATTCTTATGTTCTACAGTTGTGATTTTGACTCCGCTTGACCACTTTCTGCACTAAACTTTTCCATTATAATATTTAAATCAAGAAATGTTATAAGCGTTTCGTCATACTTAGATGATTTACATTAAATGCAAGTACTAACTTGTTCATACGTAAAGAAACTAGTATTCTTTGCACCAGTGCACTCATGTTAAACGATAACAAGCTGTGGGTTAACATTGTTTAAACAACTGTTTATGTCTGCTTGATAGAAGTGTCTTTTGGTTCTGTTTTCAAGCTAAGTCAAGCAATTGACTACTTTTAAATTATCTGTGAGGTATTCATGCTGCATTCAGCTGCCGCATTACTGTGGAGAATATGATGTTCTGGCAGACGCTTGCGTAACGATTAAGATCCCAATATGTAAGAAATCCAGAAGTAAATTAAATACACAGGAATACCTTTCTGGGATGATTGCTACAGAGCAATGTTATAACCCGAGGTACAGTTTGTTGAAATCACATGAAGGATGAAAAAGTAGTTAATTCCAAGGTTCATGGTGAAAATGTTAAGTCACCATAAACTATAAACTTCTGTAATCTTAAGATATCGAAAATACTATTGTTTCGTTGGATGAACCACATTTTTCTGATCACAGGTGCATTCAAATTTGCTCCATTACTTAACTGTAATTATTATAGAATTTCTATGAGCTGCAAATAGCCATAGACTGCCTTCAATTCCCCCGTTTGCAGTGAATCTTATGCACGCTGGCTAAGCAGGCCACCGCTGTCCACATGTTTTGTGGTTTACCCATTTCAGATTAAGGAGTCTTCGCCTTTATACTTTCTCGGGCGTGCAAGCAATAGTCTTTGTGTCTGGGCCAGCCACTGCACTTTGACAGAACTAGCCATGCCGTACCCTGGCCCGTGAAACCACTAGCATTCAGCTGCACAAGCAAACTCATCTCCTACCAATTTTAGGTGACTGAATAGCTAGCGTACATACGCTTAACGTTACATAGTTTTGCATTATGTTTAGTACATACAGTTCTGGATCCAATGTAAGAGTTCTTCGAAATCTGTTCATTGATGTAAC
Source organism: Schistocerca gregaria (assembly GCF_023897955.1). NCBI lineage: Eukaryota > Metazoa > Arthropoda > Insecta > Orthoptera > Acrididae > Schistocerca > Schistocerca gregaria. The sequence continues at coordinate 431,395,866 of NC_064924.1, forward strand.
AATGTAAACAGTATGTATGAGCCACATCATTATGTCAGTAAAATTCGCAGATTCGACATTGTAGCTATGACATGGACGTTCTCACACTATAGCTGAAACCCTGATGATGAAGCAGTCACTTGGCAATATACATCAGGAAAAACAAGAATCGCTGCCGCTGTTGAGACGACATTAGAAAAATTTTGTCATTAATTTTTCCGTCTATGTACTTACTTAAAAATCGATAAGTCAAACAAATGGCACTCTGTCTTTAGCCTCGTGAATCAGCTTCCTCCACCTATTCTTCGCCAGCTTGTCCCATAGTACTCACGTCCTCTGTGATACCATCAATCCATCTCAGACGCTGTCTTGCCCTCGGTTACCTCTTATACCTTCATCCACCACTTGCCTGTTGATACTCTCGATGCATTATGTGCCCATTACACTTTAGTCTCCTCTTTTTAATCTCTGCCACAGTGCCCAGCGATTTGTACAACTACTGCAGTTCGCAGCCTATTTTTTAATTTTCTTCAATCTTCTCCATCCTCCGTTTGTCGAAAAACCTGTCTTGGAACTGCTTTCTCAAATTTCTGGAGTTTTTTGTCTTTTGGATCTGCATCTGCTTCTTTACTCTCTATAGCGTTACCGATTGTATTATAGATCTGAAGGTCTTCGTTAGTCTCGATCGAAGCTAAGAATTGAGCAGCTTTCTGAGTGCAAATTTTGACCTGTTTCCTGTCTGAATTCTAGAAATTGTTTCCTGCTCCCATTCCTTTCATTGAATACTGCCCCAATCTATCTAAATTTTACCGTTTCAAAAATTTTACCATCCACATCTAAACATCTGTCATCCTCCTGAATGCTCACTGCGAGGTGTTTGGTGTGATCCATATTCATGGCTGCTATCATTGGCTTTTCTATTAACACTCTTTCTATCTGAACCAAAGCTTTCTCATTCTGTGCTATTAATATATCTTCCTCATAGGCCAGCTGAATTCCTCTCTCTAGCCTTGTAACTTTTGTCAGTGCTCCACTCAGAGTTGGAGGTTGGGAGAGTCGGGGGATGGGCGGGGGGGGGGGGGGGGGGGAGATACTATCTTCATAGCGCATTCCAGTGCTCACCTCAGACTCTCCATTTTTCCATTCACGGTCAATGTGGATATTTCCTCTTATATTTATTCTTATGTTAGTTTTTTTTGTCTTCTGATATCTTGTGCCCTTTACACTTCCTGCGATATTGCTTGCTTGTTCACATTGTCATAAACTTTTTGGAAGAATTATATGCTTTATTTGAAAGTGTTCAAAAAAAGACAATGAGCATCTCTGAGAAATTCCCTGTTTAATACTAACACAATAGGCAGAAGAATCAGTGTTGTAAATATCGTCTGCGACGATATACTGACAGGGACGCACAGTGATGCTACGTGTGCTTTACAGATGCAAGTCTAGTGCGTCCACCCCCTATTTCCCACAGCTGAACAGTAGCCAACTTGCTCACCTTGCGTATAATAGATGTTCCACTGACTGGTTTCTTCGCCGTCGGTCGCGAGCTCTAACGCTTGTGGGAACAAATAGTGCATAATAATGTGACATGTATGTTGGTCGAAATACTGAGCATAATAATAATTCTAAAAAGTTAGGATACCAACTACTTGTGTTTTATTTCATTGATCGCAAAATTAGTAAACCGATTTCTAGAACCAGTCTATCGTTAATATTCATAACAGTTCCCAGGCACCGAGGAAGTCACATAAACACTTTGCACGATCATAGACTCAGTATGAGACCGCAGAGTTATGTTTTCCGAGGCAACTGTAGCACTTCATTCAGTCTTTACGTGGAGCAGCACTTCACACACTGGTTCCCATGGTGCCACCTTGAAGACCAGTCGCAGACTGCCTTAGATTATCACATCACACAAGTACGCCATCCGAGCCAATTTTTCAAATTGTTCCGTCTTTACATGAGATCGGATTTTATAAATGTATTCATGTATTACCTCCTCGGAAGTCGATCGTAGACTAGTTATGAGCTATCTTAGCAGTTTAGCTCCTGCTCTCATGTTGCACTTATGACTGGTCCATCATTTCCATCAATAAGCACTGACAGATTCCAAAATTTGTAATTAGCATTTTCTGGGGAGTAGAGTTCTACTGAAATTATTATTAACAGGTTCTCAGTTAAGTAACTTCTTTAATATTTAAACAGTGAATGTAAATAGTAGAAGATTTGCTTATTCGTGCCAAGCGTTGTAGGTGGATATCCATTGCCTCTCTCTCTGAATTCGCGTATAAAATCGGCTCTTGCTCGCCCGGCCGTTATCACGCAATGCAAAAGTCTGGCGCGTCATTCGATGAGTCTGCCTTTTGATCTGTCTACCAGCTAGTCTTCGTAGCATAATCTTTCTATACCGTGCATTAATAGACAGTAACAAAGAATGTAATAAAAGTGGGCAGAGATGCGGCATAAACGCCACACCAGCTCTTTGGTAACACTTGCCCTTTAACATGCAGCTGTCTAAGCCTGATCTCCAGTTTCCGAACCCTGCTTGCTGGTACCCAAGTATCTTAACGACTGAAGGGTTAGCCGCGTCAACAGCAGCTTGTTCATAAACTTATCAGCTGCACACATAAAGGCAATTCTCTGTAAACAATTCACAAATAACGCTGAGGAAACCTATGAGATAAGAACGGTAAGTAAGAAACAATCGACACAACATGCATATACAGCCGGAGGAAACGTGATGGCGACTGCCCACTTCGAAGTACCCCATCCTCCCAGCAGCTGGGCACACTTGGGACCACCCAGATCGTCTCTGGTTAGGCGAGCCTACCCCGATGGCGGCCGCATCTACCTGTTTACCCGCTAACCTGCCGCCAAAGGCCAGACCCTGCCAGTTCCCAACGCCCGCACAGCCGCATAAGACTTTAAGTAGTAGTCCCCAGCAGCTGATCGTTCGCGCTTGGTCGACATGCGATCCCTCCAAAGGAAATCCGACTGTAGTTCTGCCAGCTGCCCAAATCGGTGCATTCATTCGAAGCAACGTACTGGAACTGGAAGGTAGTAAGATTGGCGCATTTAAGACACGGTCTGAAATCCGCTTTTAGTCCTGAGCAGATGGTAGCTTTCAACTATACCTGGGCCTGTTCGCAACTCGCACCCAATTCAGAAATCAACGTCCCCACCTACTTGAGTCTACTGTCAGCGAATAAACTTTTCCTCTACACGTTTCCTGCACACGGATGTTCTTTCTCCTCTTTTCATTACGTCGTCGTCTCATTCTCTTACTCTCTTGAAACAAAGATAAGGTCTTCCTCGTTTCCTCGTGTCGTTTAATATCGGCCCGGCTTGCTACACATTCCCTCCACCTCATTCCATTACATTTATAGTTGCGTCCCGCGTTGCACTCTGTTCCGCGATCCATGCAAGGCTTGCTTATCTCTTGTTAACGTAATGGATAGAGGAGGCCTTTATCTAGCAGCGGATGTCAGAGGACTGAGGATAACGAATGTCTCATGTTGAAGGTATGGCGTTGTTGTTGCCTCGGTAGGAAAGAAGAGAAGCCGGGGTGTGGTGTGATGTCCTTAGGTTAGTTAGGTTTAAGTAGTTCTAAGTTCTAGGGGACTGATGACCATAGATGTTAAGCCCCATAGTGCTCAGAGCCATTTGAACCATTTTTTTTTTTTTTTTTTTTTTTGAAGAGAAGCCGTGATCCTTATGAAGAACTATCTGGGCATTCGCATACAATTAACTGAGCAAACCTCCGATTTCTTTTACTGCTTCGTCTCGCTGCTGTGTCGTACCAAGTGGCGGAGTGTAAACATCTTGACAGCGGTCAGTCTCTCAGTTCGGTGGAGCGTTCTGCTGATTAAGAGGCCCAATACGTGGAATGGCTGAGTTTCACTTAATCACCAGCACTACATCCATGTCATTTGTTACAGTATATGATGCGCGTACTAGTCACAAGGTTCTACTCTATTCCGTTATACTCTCTGAAACAACATTTTCTAAGATTGTCGTTCAGTCTTAGAAAAAAGACACTCGGCCCGTATCCCATAGAATCATCCAGCGAAATGCAAGGTCTTCAGTAATCTCACAGCTGGAGATAATATAAATACTAATCTTCCTTAACGCCCTAGTATTTTAGCTGTGGCCTTATTTTAAGATAGTTCCTTAATACTTTCGTGCCTTTTCTACCTAACTGGCCCTGGAGCAATAATTCTCTCCATTTTGGTGCCGTATCGTCACTTCGTCAACGTCATCACCAACATTTGCATCATCAGTTGATTTATATTGCTCGATAAATAGCTCCTCTAGATCATTATGTGCAGTCATCTGCTACAGGCCTACATATCCACACTCCTCCATGTCACTCGTACCAGGTGTCTTTCGTTTGAAACACATCTACTGAAGACTAGCAGAACACAATTCTACATATCTGATCTTCTGGAGAGCTGATGGAAACTGTAGACACGTGCTTCCAATTAGCCATAACCGATATTACCCTTACACTCCAAATGAAGGCCCCGGCACATCCTTTCCCTCCCTGGTAACAATTACACTTGCCCCTTGACTACTACACTCGTTCAATTAGTTCTTTCCCATTTATTCATCTCAAATATTTTCTGTAGTATCTGACCAACTATTAAAAAGAGCTTCAATCTTCATCATCTCCATAGAACCGAAAGAACTGACGTCACAGTTGTTATGTTACGAGTACCTCGCTGTTTCATTCCATTAAAGTTTATGCTTACATTCACTCTGATAAAGCAAACTCTGACGAGTGTAAGCTTGGCTGCTGCCAGGCTGCCCCCTACTGATGGTATGGTAACGATGAAATGGAAGATAAAAGCATTTTTAACTCTTGGAAATAATAAGTAAAGCGGAGGGTGTGGGGCGATATTGGGAGGTACGTTGCTGCATTTTTTGCAGTCTGCAAGAAATGCTATATACATTTCGATGTACACTCTTTCTACGGTCGAATAGATTCATTGCAACCACCATCGGTGACGAAAAGAGCACGAGCAACAATAAACTAATTTTTTCATCAGTCACTTCCCAAGTACAGTAGAGCAGTGTCTGTACTTTACAATGTCTGTAGCACCCTACTGTATTTCATGCCAAAGCATGGCAGTCTGACGAACAAAACAATCTCTCTCTCTCTCTCTCTCTATGCAGGAATCATACCATTTGTATGCGAGTACTATGGAACGTAGACACTAGGAGCATAGAGGTTCGGCTCACTCCTGGAGGCGGGTAGGGTGGTCACTCACGTGAAGCGGGAAATCCGGGTTTGAGTCCCGCTCTGGCACAAATTTCATGCGTTGCTAGTAAATGGTAAAGCCGTTTTACACTCGTATTCTTCATTTTACGAAAGCATTTCATAGCTTCCCAAGTACTTAAGAAACGTTTAATTTGTGACACTCTAGTCTCAACAAGCTACTCACAAAATGTTTTTATCATTGGATTAAAACAGAAAACAGAGCTGTGTGCAACTGCAGAACAGCAACAGTCCACAAAAACAGCTTAGATTTTAAAAAAAGTTCCGTTCATGTGTTTACTCGTTGTAGACATCTCTAACGCTTGTAACTGTTGTACTATACACTCAAGCATAATATTTTCTGATTCCGCTACACTCTCAAGACAGCGAAACTGAATTTTTCAGTTTAATTTGATGTTGGCTATACTCATGCCTTTACCTTTCAAACTAGGACAGATCCTAAAACGTACGCCGAAATAATTCTAACATGCGCACCGAATATAAGCTAAGTTATCCCTGATCGTTATCACTACTACTGAAAATTGTTAAAACTCAAGCACGCAGCTATTTTCTGCGTATATAAATTTCTGTTTTCTGGAAAGAAGTCGTTTGCAAGTACAAGTACATATTCTCATGCTTAAAGCTAGAGACGGATAACAAATCTCTGTAATATAGTCCCCGGAAGTGCTGTTGGAGCCGGAAAATAAACCGAAAAGTGGCGGAGGGAGCGGCCCTTCGTAGGTCGGGAGAAGCTGCTGCATTCTCGCTTGGACGTGGGTTGTTTACGTGCTGGCCATTCGGAAAGTTCGTCGATCCGTTAATGAAACATCTCTGTTTGCAATAGTCCTTCATTCGTTTTGGTGTAATGATGAGATTGCAGCAGCCACTGGGTTATTGCCTCTCTATGACGTAGGTGGCTACAGTCGCGACGGGCGATGAGGACTGCACTGCACAGCATAGCATGTTTTAGCAGCCACGGGCGTTGGCATCAGCGTCAGCAAAGCTGCCGCTGAAGTGTGTCTGGCGCAGCTCCTGGCTGACTAGCTCGTGGTTACCGCGTACCACATCTGGAACGACGGTGTTTAACGTCCGGTATGGCAGAAGTCGAAGGGCTGCACTGGGTGATGATGAACGACAAAGGAAGCTTTCAAGAACCTGTGTACAACAACGAGAGACAAGGCTCGAACATGTGTCCTACTTTGGAGGTAATCGGCAGTAGAAGATAGTAAACGAGCAGGTAAACCAGCAGTGTTAAGGAGCCAAGTCATTTGCACACGATCCATAGCTCAGATGGCTATCTGCTGCTACTGGAGACCAAGTCTTTGAAAGGTGACTGCTTGCTGCAGCTGGAAATGCAGTGGTCCTCACCTTGAAGTTAACAGCTGACGAAGATACTGGTGTAGAGAACCACCTACAGGCTCAGATAAAGTTGTGTATACAGAACGTCGGTGAGCATTTGAAACCATCTGAGAATGAGGGTTATGATTTGAGGGAGGGGTGAGGGGGTGTTTATGATAGGCTGCTGGCCAGATCTTCCAGTAACACGAACAGCATCGGGTGGAATAAACAAGAGATAACGTTAAGATAAAGTTCCATACAAATGGATTTTTATCTGAACTATCTTAGCCCGAAGATCTGCCTGCGGTCGGGCTAATTGTGGTGTAAAATACAAGAAACGTCGCGGAACATGGTGACTAGGAACAAAGAACTGAAACAGAGCTTACATAGATGAAAAGATATGGGTAGAGAAGGGGCGGCCACCACAAGCGAGAGCAGGGCACGAAGAGGAGCACGCCAAGAAGGGAAACAAATACACACACACACCATACTTGCTCCGGACACTGCGAAAGGGCTGTACAAGCAATGATCACACGCACGGCACAGCGGACACACCAGGAACCGCGGTGTTGGCCGTCGAGTGGCGCTAGCTGCGCAGCATTTGTGCAACGCCACCGTCAGTGTCAGCCAGTTTGCCGTGGCATACGGAGCTCCATCGCAGTCTTTAACACTGGTAGCATGCCGCGACATTGTGGACGTGAACCGTATGTGCAGTTGACGGACTTTGAGCGAGGGCGTATAGTGGGCATGCGGGAGGCCGGGTGGACGTACCGCCGAATTGCTCAACACGTGAGGCGTGAGGTCTCCACAGTACATCGATGTTGTCGCCAGTGGTCGGCGGAAGGTGCACGTGCCCGTCGACCTGGGACCGGGCCGCAGCGACGCATGGATGCACGCCAAGACCGTAGGATCCTACGCAGTGCCGTAGGGGACCGCACCGCCACTTCCCAGCAAATTAGGGACACTGTTGCTCCTGGGGTATCAGCGAGGACCATTCGCAACCATCTCCATAAAGCTGGGCTACGGTCCCGCACACCGTTACGCCGTCTTCTGCTCAAGCCCCAACATCGTGCAGCCCGCCTCCAGTGGTGTCGCGACAGGCGTGAATGGAGGGACGAATGGAGACGTGTCGTCTTCAGCGATGAGAGTCGCTTCTGCCTTGGTGCCAATGATGGTCGTATGCGAGTTTGGTGCCGTGCAGGTGAGCGCCACAATCAGGACTGCATACGACCGAGGCACACAGGGCATACACCCGGCATCATGGTGTGGGGAGCGATCTCCTACACTGGCTGTACACCTCTGGTGATCGTCGAGGGGACACTGAATAGTGCACGGTACATCCAAACCGTCATCGAACCCATCGTTCTACCATTCCTAGACCGGCAAGGGAACTTGCTGTTCCAACAGGACAATGCACGTCCGCATGTACCCCGTGCCACCCAACGTGCTCTAGAAGGTGTAAATCAACTACCCTGGCCAGCACGTTCTCCGGATCTGTCCCCATTGAGCATGTTTGGTACTGGATGAAGCGTCATCTCACGCGGTCTGCACGTCCAGCACGAACGCTGGTCCAACTGAGGCGCCAGGTGGAAATGGCATGGCAAGCCGTTCCACAGGACTACATCCAGCATCTCTACGATCGTCTCCATGGGAGAATAGCAGCCTGCATTGCTGCGAAAGGTGGATAGACACTGTACTAGTGCCGACATTGTGCATGCTCTGTTGCCTGTGTCTATGTGCCTGTGGTTCTGTCAGTGTGATCGTGTGATGTATCTGACCCCAGGAATGTGTCAATAAAGTTTCCTCTTCCTGGGACAATGAATTCATGGTGTTCTTATTTCAATTTCCAGGAGTGTAGTTAAGCTGCTAAACCGGTGGAGCGATGCTATAGCCATCTACTAGGAAGACTAGAAAGTATCGCGAAAGCGACTAGCCCCACCTGTCACATTAAGCTGATGGTCTTAAATGCAAGTTGAGATAGTATATCACGAAATGATCTAAATGACGCTGAAGGCGCATTAAACGCAAATATGTGTGATAAGAGAAACATCAAATTGACTATTTCAAAAAGCGACTAACTTGGCTATTCACACGAAGCTGACAGTTTTAAACACAAGCTGAGAAAGTTTACTATGAAATGATATAACATACGCCGAAGGCACGTCAAATGTAAAAAGGTATGGTATAATAAACGTCAAATTGACCATTTAAAAAATGTAAAGCTGGAAAAGTATACTATGAAGAAATTCGAATGACGTCGAAGGCGCATAAAACGTAGAAGGTTTAATAAAACAGACTAATGGATTAGATGAAACACATTACAATAAGGAAAATCAATTTTTAACGTCCATTAATAAAACCAATGAGCAACCCTAAAAGCCTTCCTGAGCACTAAGAACTATCATTTAACGAACAAATATTTAGCTGAGATGTAGTAAGAGTGCAATCAGACTTTAAAAAGTAATTATCTGAAGCCAGAAGGAGAAGGGGTGAAGCTGGACGCTGTTTCGAAAAAGAAAATTATTCAGTAGTGTCATGTGCTTACGCGAGATTTGTTCATTCGAAGTATGCGCCGGCCTGTGTTGTATATTTATTTATTTAACTTGGTCAGATTAGGGCCATCAGGCCCTCTCTTACATCGGACCAGTGTTCCACACATGCAGCGTTTCACATATCAGAGTTACATCGTGACCATAGTTCAAATGAGAAAATTAGATTACTCTAGTGACAATATGAATAAAGAGTAATGACTAAGACCTAATGAAGTAAATGCTGGCAGTATTTTTACGACAGGCGCTATACATACAAATTTAGATTACTCTAGTGACAATATGAATAAAGAGCAATGACTAATACCTAATAAAGTAAATGCGGGCAGTATTTTTACAACAGGTGCTATATATACAAATTATGATAAAAGCAATAGTAATAACAGTAAAAAAATCAAATAATAATGATAAACATGAGAAAAATTGGCAATAGTAATGAAGATTTGTGCAGATGTACATTAATATCTTGGTGTGTAAAGTAGATGTTTACTAATATAGCGAGTTCTGGGGAAGGGAGATTTAAGGAGGAGGAAAGAGGGAAGTAACGAGGTGAAATGCATTCATGTACAGAGGGAGGTATTACTGGTGCTTATTGAGGTGAAGTGCATTCATGTACAGAGGGAGGCATTACTGTTGCTTAAGTAGATACGTCGTTATCTGTTTTTTGAAGACGGACACGTTTTTAAGTTAACGTAACGAGGGAGGTTATTCCAGAGTCGGGTTCCCGCTACTGTATAGGAAAAGGTGACTGAGTGATGCAGTGGAACAGAGAGGGTTTTATTATGATAGGAACGTGTGTATCTGTCATGTTGTTCCGACATAAGCGTTAAGGACGAGGAGAGATATGACGGACAGTGTACATTTATAAGGCAGTATATATCACAGAGTGTATGGAAATCTCTACGTTTGTCTGCACGCAGCCAGGACAATTTTGCTTATGCTGGTGAAATGTGATCAAAAAGTCGAACGTCACAGATATGTCGGACGCAGGCATTCATAACCAGTTCCAGACGACGCGAATTTTCCTGAGAGAGGCCTTGTAGGATAATATCGCTGTAGTCAATGATTGGGAGTATAAGCGTTTGTACTAATCTCTTTTTCAGATCGAAAGGGAAGAGTTTTTTATATTTTTGTGGGACATGGAGGGTTGCTGATGCTTTTTCGCACACTGCAGTTACGTGCTCTGTCAAATTTAGATTTTCATCTATTATTACTCCCAAACTATTTGCTGAGGGAGAGAAGTTAATATTTGTCCCATTTAGGATAAGAGGTGGTACGGATTCCCGATGTTTTGGGCTAATGAGCTTAGAGTGACCAACAAGTACCGCTTGGGTTTTAGATGGGTTTAGTTTTAGTCCTATGTCCTGTGCCCATTTTGATAGAGGTCACTAACGAAATTTTCAATAGCTTTCTTAAGATTGCTTGGTTTCGCATTTAGATAAAACTGAAGGTCATCACCATACATATGATACTTGCAATAGGTCAGAACTGATGACACATCATTGACATACAGAGAGAAGTGTATAGGCCTAATACTGATCCTTGGGGAACACCTGACACGACCTGCCGCCATTGTGATTTTATATTCCCGGACAGGACGAGTTGCTGACGAGACGTCATGTATGAGCGAAACCATTGCACTGCACTTGGTGAGAAATTTAGAGCGCTATGTTTGGCTAGTAACATGTCGAAGTCGACCGTATCAAATGCTTCGCTGAAATATAAGAAGCAAATGATAGTCGCTTCTTGTCTGTCCATGGCAAGTTTCAGGTCATCTGTCACCTTTATCAGTTCGGATGTTGTGCTTCGATGTTTACGGAAATCTGATTGGTATTCGTCTTGTAGGTTGTTACTAGTTAGGTAGTTGATGAGCTGGTCATGGACTACATATTCTAAAGCCTTTGATAGTGCAGCAAGAAGGCAGATGGGGCGGTAATCAGAGGGTGCTGTGGCGATGTTCTTTTTAGGCAGTTGCTTAATTTGTCCAGTTTCTAGGCCTCAGGGAAAACACTTGTGATTAATGAGTCGTTGAAAATGTCTGTTATAGAGGGCAGTAGGTGATCGATAATAAGTTTTACCATCTGAACTCTGATGCCATCATGTCCAGTAGATATTGATCTAATCCGCATTATGGCTTTCTTGACAGTATTGCAAGTGACTTGCTGTAGATAGAGTTTTTATTTACTACAGTCGTTTATGCCCATGAAGTAATCAATGATTCTCTATTTTCTTTTTTGCGGTTCTATTGTGGTTGTAGGTAATGTGAAGCATCGGTTTAGTTCTTCAGCTGGGACCATAGGATTTTCTGCAATTTTTATTTTGCCTAAACCGAGACTACGTAGAGTTTTCCACAGGATAGCTGGTCTACATCTATTGTCAGCTAATGTACGGGCATGCCTGAGCTTAGCGTTTCTCACCGCTTGACTGACTATGTTTCGTTTCTGCTTATATAGGGTATGATTTTCAGGTGTAGGGTGTATCTTGTATGCTTGAGGTGGAGCGTCTCTGAGATTCATGAGCTGTTTTAGTTCATCAGTCCATCAGTTAGCCAAGGTGCAGGTTTCCTTTTTACTTTTCTGGTCTTTATTGGACCATATTTGTCATATAGTTGAGTAATTTTGTTAGTGAAATCCTGGAGTTTATCGTTTATGTTTATGAGGGTAGTAGAGGTCATCCCCCAAACTATTTCTTGTGCCTCAGTTTCGAGTTTAGGCAAATTTATGCGTATACTACGAAGTATTTCTATTTCTTTGATAATAAACCTTTAGGTTAGAGGGGTAGCATGCTGCAATCCATATTTGTCTGAAACGGAATGGCCACTATTTTAGGTGATAGATAAAAGCTGATTTTGAGTTTCTACGTTCTTGATGCTCTCTAAAACTACCAGCACGAGCTTAATACAGTTAGATTTATCGGAAGTCTAATGGTTATCAACCAAATGTTATTGATTCACTAACCCAAAAATGCAGTTGAATATCTCACGTAACCGTATTACTTTATCACTCCTTAACGCAGACAACATCGTAAAAATTCATTGCAGGATCCCGTATATTATATCTGATAGGATCGATAAATGGCTTAGGAAAGCAGGGATTACACCCGCTTTCTGTGTCCAGTAAAGAGGACTCCAAATGAAACACCACGAAACAAGAGAATGTAGTCAATATGGCCCATCAGGTATCTATCATATTCATTGTAGAGATTGCCAGTCTATCTAAACAGAGCAAACCGGTCGTTCCTTCGACGTACGTTTCAGAGAGCATCTAGACCTTAGCAACTCAAAATCAGTTTCGACAAGTCATCTAAAAATAACGGCCACTGTGCTTCAGTCAAACTTGGACTGCGGCATCCTACTCCTCCAAACTAAAGGCGTTGTCCTAAATATTATCGAGGAAACCGAAATAGTGTGTAGACTCAAACAAGACCCGGTGCATACATTGAATAATAAACCTCGCTTAAACTAATGACCCTACTCAATAACTTTTCTTTTCTGAAACACCGTTCAGATTCACCACTGCTCCTTTCTGGGTTCGGGTAGTTACACTCCTGGAAATGGAAAAAAGAACACATTGACACCGGTGTGTCAGACCCACCATACTTGCTCCGGACACTGCGAGAGGGCTGTACAAGCAATGATCACACACACGGCACAGCGGACACACCAGGAACCGCGGTGTTGGCCGTCGAATGGCGCTAGCTGCGCAGCATTTGTGCACCGCCGCCGTCAGTGTCAGTCAGTTTGCCGTGGGATACGGAGCTCCATCGCAATCTTTAACACTTGTAGCATGCCGCGACAGCGTGGACGTGAACCGTATGTGCAGTTGACTGAGCGAGGGCGTATAGCGGGCATGCGGGAGGCCGGGTGGACGTACCGCCGAATTGCTCAACACGTGGGGCGTGAGGTCTCCACAGTACATCGATGTTGTCGCCAGTGGTCGGCGGAAGGTGCACGTGCCCGTCGACCTGGGACCGGGCCGCAGCGACGCACGGATGCACGCCAAGACCGTAGGATCCTACGCAGTGCCGTAGGGGACCGCACCGCCACTTCCCAGCAAATTAGGGACACTGTTGCTCCTGGGGTATCGGCGAGGACCATTCGCAACCGTCTCCATAAAGCTGGGCTACGGTCCCGCACACCGTTAGGCCGTCTTCCGCTCACGCCCCAACATCGTGCAGCCCGCCTCTAGTGGTGTCGCGACAGGCTTGAATGGAGGGACGAATGGAGACGTGTCGTCTTCAGCGATGAGAGTCGCTTCTGCCTTGGTGCCAATGATGGTCGTATGCGAGTTTGGCGCCGTGCAGGTGAGCGCCACAATCAGGACTGCATACGACCGAGGCACACAGGGCCAACACCCGGCATCATGGTGTGGGGAGCGATCTCCTACACTGGCCGTACACCTCTGGTGATCATCAAGGGGACACTGAATAGTGCACGGTACATCCAAACCGTCATCGAACCCATCGTTCTACCATTCCTAGACCATCAAGGGAACTTGCTGTTCCAACAGGACAATGCACGTCCGCAAGTATCCCGTGCCACCCAACGTGCTCTAGAAGGTGTAAGTCAACTACCCTGGCCAGCAAGATCTCCGGATCTGTCCCCCATTGAGCATGTTTGGGACTGGATGAAGCGTCGTCTCACGCGGTCTGCACGTCCAGCACGAACGCTGATCCAACAGAGGCGCCAGGTGGAAATGGCATGGCGAGTCGTTCCACAGGACTATATCCAGCATCTCTACGATCGTCTCCATGGGAGAATAGCAGCCTGCATTGCTGCGAAAGGTGGATATACACTGTACTAGTGCCGACATTGTGGATGCTCTGTTGCCTGTGTCTATGTGCCTGTGGTTCTGTCAGTGTGATCATGTGATGTATCTGACCCCAGGAATGTGTCAATAAAGTTTCCCCTTCCTGGGACAATGAATTCACGGTGTTCTTATTTCAATTTCCAGGAGTGTATTTTATTATGTTTGGTTGCAGTCTTACTGCGTCTCGGCTTAATGATTGCTCGCTAATCAAAAATTCTTAGTACTTAGGTAAGTTTTTAGGGTGGTTCATTGTGCTTTTATTTACGGGCGTTAAAAAGTTATTTTTATTATTATAGGTATCTTATCTAATCCATTAGTCTATTTTATTGTATCTTCTACATTTTCTGCGCCTTCGCCGTCATTCACGTTCCTTTACAGTATACTTTTTCAGCATTAAATTTTTTAAATGGTAATTTTCATGTTTGTTTTAAAATAACGTTTTACATTTTATGTGCCTTTGGTGTCAGCCATACTGAGTCATTTCATAGTAAACTTTCTCAGTTTGTATTTAAAACTGCCAGTTTCATGTGAATGGCAGGGCTAATAGCTTTCGCGATATTTCCTAGTCTTCCTAATAGATTGTGTAGCATCGCCCCATCGGTTTGGTAGCTTACCTATTTAACTTCACTTCAACGTATGCGCCACTTCGTGCAATGCTCTTGCTTGTGCTGGCCGCCTTTGCTCCACCCAGTCGCGCTGCACTAGGGGTCGCAAAACATGACGTAACTTTCAACCTGTCATTCTGTAGTACAGTATACATTTCCATCTACGTAGGATCTGTTTCCGTTCACGGTTTTCCAATCGTCACTGTTTTGCGACATTTCTTACATTTTTTACCAGAGGTAGCCCGCCGGAGGTAAAGTTTTAGCTAAGACAGTTCTTATTAGTACACATTGCCTTATGCTTACAAGCATTTGTGTAAAACTTTTCCTTAGCGTTATCTCCTGCTCGTTTCCAGTTATGCTACACCTGTTGATGGGAATCTGTTAACCCAAAACTGGTCGTGATATTGGAGAAATAAAAACCGTTCGCAACTGAAGCGATTTACCTCCATATGTGATACGATGCTCCGTTGCTACAGT
The DNA here is from genome assembly GCF_023897955.1 of Schistocerca gregaria. Lineage (NCBI taxonomy): Eukaryota > Metazoa > Arthropoda > Insecta > Orthoptera > Acrididae > Schistocerca > Schistocerca gregaria. Next base: position 431,410,882 of record NC_064924.1, read on the forward strand.
ATTACTTAGTCTGAGTTTCTTGTTTAGTCAACTAGTACTTCATCCTAACAGGAGTGTAATATTGGCCACCTTCACCGTTAAGAGGCACTGAGTGTCTTCTTCTCCTTCATCAGCTCCCTGAATGACTAGTCTTTCGTTGTCAACATGTCTTCTAGTGAAACGGTGTCTGGACTTGAGGCTGTTGCCCTCTGTATGACGTGTTGCTGAGTATCGCTGTTCTCCGCACCCGAAGCACTGTTTGCGAAGTAAGGTATTTACGTAGGAAGTGTGCTAAACAATGAAATACGACAAAATGGATTATTTCAATGGCAGAGGAGTAGGACGAGAATTTTATTGAATAAAAGTGTTTGCGGATTAGAATTTCCACAATTAATGTATCGCCTTTTCCTTGTGTGTAACAAATTTTGGATGGGACCGTTGATAAGCCTGCATCGGTTCTAGGTCGAAGCAGTGTTTACAATATCACACTATCATCTTAGTTGTCTTACAGGTATGTAAATATGTCGTTTGGCGACTTCTCCCGCACGTTAAGGGAAACGATACACTTAAACTATTGTGAACGAAAACGAAGATTTCTTTTCGCAGTACATAAAAATAAAATGTTTTCGGCGTGACTGGCTAAACGAAAATGTCATTAAGGTAAGACGAGTGTGAGTAAGTGCGTAGAAGGGTATCAGTCCACAATATTTAAGCGTTCGCAGTCCAATCATCAGTTATTGCTGGGACATCTTCCTGTCACTTGCCGTTTCTTTCACCTCTGGTAATGATTTGTAAATATAACAGATATCGGGTGCGCCGTAATACGGAGCCCATGTTAAACTGACTATCCACTGTCATCGGCAGGGTAAGCTAGGAAGAAGGTTAGATCATATCACGTCGGACATACAGCAAAACAATGCTGCTCCTAACCAAAGTTCGGGTTGAGGACAGTTTTTTCTTCGACCTACACAAAGAGAACTTCGAGATCGAAGACGCGTTTCGGAACACAGTCGGATAAAGATTGTCATCTATGTAACCTTTGGTGCTCTCAAAGATCGTAATAAATGAGTAAAAGTTTGAACAGCATTATTTAGAAAGCGTCCACAAATGTTCCGTTTGTGTCGAAATACTGCACTTAGTACAGAGAAAACAGATACTTTCGTGGATTCAACTTTGAAATATTAGAAATCACGAACTCAAATATTGTAAAAATAACTGGATCAACCCTGAATCTTATTTTTGTAGTTAATATTACCCTATTACCAATGTGCTTATTGAGTACTCCAGTATTTAGATTGGAATTTATTTTACACTTCATCAGCATTGATCATGCCATGGAGCACGTATGCAGCACTTCAACTTCATCGTAACTGTTATTCGACTTTTATGGACTCACATTTTCTATGCAATTGAAGATGAGACTCAGTTTCAAAAACTGGGTTGTCCTATCGTTCTAGGAAATAAACAAATTTGCAACTGTAAAGGATTTTATCATTGATGATGACCGATATAGTGAGAAACATGTCCGCTATTAGATATTGCACCATCAAGGTCTCATATCATCATTTAATTTCTGTATTGTGTATTGTAATATTGTGATGAGTTACAAATTAGAACTAATATTCCTGCGGTTGGTTTATTTAATAGAACACCAGAAGATGTTAATAACGTTTATGAAACAGCAACACTAGAGAATGGGTTTGTAATGCGAAACATAGGTTACGAAAAATACAAGGTTGTGAAAGAAGGGCAAAGCGTCTGTTTTCTCGTGTGATAAACCAGTAGTAATTAGAATCTCTAAAATGATTTAAATATGTTTCCTGACCTCACAGAACAGTTAAAAATTCTCAGAACGTCTCCGCCCCTTTGTCAGCAGACTGCTGCAGATAACCCTGAAGCTGTAATCGAGACAGTTTTAAAAGGAGCAGTCTATTTTACGGCACCAATGACTTAAAAAAATTTAGTTTAAAAAAAAGTGTAAATAAACGGTTTCGTGGAAAGCTATTCATCGTCGTATTTACAGCCTGATACATCCGAATTTTCAACAGCGCTATTTAAGTAATAATAACACCTGATGAATAGCGAAGCCTTCAGGCTTTCTCGTTATTTCAATGATTCTAGAAACGATCGAGGTTCGGCGAAAAAAAAGAAAAGTTTCGGGAAAATTACAACGCGGCGCGGCTCCGACAAAAAGGTGTCGGCTAATTATGGGTACGCGGTCTGCGAGTCGGCGGCCTGTCACAGCGCCACCGCACGCGCCCAGCTTTCGCGGAACGCCCGGCGTCGATACACGGTACAGAAAGGTGACGGCCACTGAGCGCTCCTGCACCGGGCTCAAACCGTTTTTCCCATTCTCAGAAATAAGGCGCCACGATCAGTGCTCTTTAGGGAGAAATCGAGGGACGTATCTTATATTTAACCAGGCATTTTACACTGCCTCACAAAAAATTCGTGAACCCCTCGAGAAGACATGGTCGCATGTCAAAGCAAAGTCGTACACTTAAACGCCGTTATGGCTATATAAAAGCTTAGAGTTGCAATTCTCTACGACAGGTACAATTAGCACCAGAGTAAATTAGTGTTATTCGTGTTTAGTGTTGTTACCAGGTGTGGTAGGGTATACAAGGACCGTGGACAGCTTCAGATGTTGAATGATCACCGTGAAGGGGACGGAGGTATGGCACACCCGTGTAACACAGCGTTATCAGCAGCTGACAGAAGATGGTCTCGCTGTATGTCTCCATTTGGTCGGCTGGTCGAATCGTGTAGTATTCAGATAAGTGGATCATTCGGATTTGATAGTGGCTCGGTGTTGAACTGTTTGAGAATGTCACGTCATATCGTGCAGCAAGCACATCCAACGTTTTCACAACTGCGCCTGCCATCCGAGGACAGCTAACGGGCTCCCTGCTACATTCTGTGTTTTTCCAGTAGAGTAAAATTGAATCGCAAATTGTTGAAACCAAATACGTTAAAATTTTCAATTGAGAGTGTAGACTATCGCTTGGTGTTGAAGTGAAACACGTCATGCTCTTACAAAAGGAAGAAAAGGTGGTGCACTTCACGCTGTTTATTGTTGAAACCAAATAAGTCGCTGACTTATTTCTTTTAAACAGATACTGCTCGTTCCCGCGCAGAATCTCTTTCCCTCCAGTACTATATACTGTTGATGAAGTTATCCACTTCCTTTGTTGTGCCACTAACAGAGACTGTTATTTTTCATTGACCGGCAGTTGGTTGTATCACCATGGCTCCAAAACGGAAGAATAGTAGTGCAGATTATGAAAGAAATAAGGTAAAGACAGCTCGTACCAAAGGACAGCCTTATCAAAATTACAGAGGAGATTATGTTTGAGGGAAAGCAGTTAGAGAACCTTCCAGGTACATATCAGTCTTTCGTGGAACAACCGTAGGAAACTGTATAGATGTAAATAATATCAGTGTTAGCATCAATACCAATCTTATGTTATTAATTTCCTTTCATTAGCAGAACGAAAGGTTATGACTCCATTAGTGTAATCCAACGTAATAGTATTTTGGCAAGACTTCTTGAGCTTCCTACCAAAGATGCCCAGGACTTACGTCTGAATCAAAGGAAGTAAAGCAGAGGCGTCCTCGGAAATCTGGTCCAGAATGTTGTGAAAATTGTTGGGATGCCACGTTTCTTAACCATATAATGCTTGGAAGTGAAAGGAAACTGGTTTGCAAGAAAGCTGTTCTGAATATACAAGTATTGACGAACTTGCGCCTATTTCGAATCTGTATACAGATGAATTAGTAAGGCATACTTTTTACTTAAGTAGAAGATATGAGCCCATCATTCCAGGATTACCAAGTACCTATTTCCAGAATGGAGATGGAATATGTGAAGAAAATCATTGAATATGTGCCTGCTGCAAAGAGATCATTCGATGAAGAAGTGCTTTCTTGGCGAGTGAATGACTAAAATTATAGTTAATGCACAGTTAATCAGTATTGCTGTTAAAATAATTCAGTTTGTTCTACACTCCTGGAAATGGAAAAAAGAACAAATTGACACCGGTGTGTCAGACCCACCATACTTGCTCCGGACACTGCGAGAGGGCTGTACAAGCAATGATCACACGCACGGCACAGCGGACACACCAGGAACCGCGGTGTTGGCCGTCGGATGGCGCTAGTTGCACAGCATTTGTGCACCGCCGCCGTCAGTCTCAGCCAGTTTGCCGTGGCATACGGAGCTCCATCGCAGTCTTTAACACTGGTAGCATGCCGCGACAGCGTGGACGTGAACCGTATGTGCAGTTGACGGACTTTGAGCGAGGGCGTATAGCGGGCATGCGGGAGGCCGGGTGGACGTACCGCCGAATTGCTCAACACGTGGGGCGTGAGGTCTCCACAGTACATCGATGTTGTCGCCAGTGGTCGGCGGTAGGTGCACGGCCCGTCGACCTGGGACCTGACCACAGCGACGCACGGATGCACGCCAAGACCGTAGGATCCTACGCAGTGCTGTAGGGGACCGAACCGCCACTTCCCAGCAAATTAGGGACACTGTTGCTCCTGGGGTATCGGCGAGGACCATTCGCAACCGTCTCCATGAAGCTGGGCTACGGTCCCGCACACCGTTAAGCCGTCTTCTGCTCACGCCCCAACATCGTGCAGCCCGCCTCCAGTGGTGTCGCGACAGGCGTGAATGGAGGGACGAATGGAGACGTGTCGTCTTCAGCGATGAGAGTCGCTTCTGCCTTGGTGCCAATGATGGTCGTACGCGAGTTTGGCGCCGTGCAGGTGAGCGCCACAATCAGGACTGCATACGACCGAGGCACACAGGGCCAACACCCGGCATCATGGTGTGGGGAGCGATCTCCTACACTGGCTGTACACCTCTGGTGATCGTCGAGGGGACACTGAATAGTGCAGGGTACATTCAAACCGTCATCGAACCCATCGTTCTTCCATTCCTAGACCGGCAAGGGAACTTGCTGTTCCAACAGGACAATGCACGTCCGCATGTATCCCGTGCCACCCAACGTGCTCAAGAAGGTGTAAGTCAACTACCCTGGCCAGCAAGATCTCCGGATCTGTCCCCCATTGAGCATGTTTGGGACTGAATGAAGCGTCGTCTCACGCGGTCTGCACGTCCAGCACGAACGCTGGTCCAACTGAGGCGCCAGGTGGAAATGGCATGGCAAGCCGTTCCACAGGACTACATCCAGCATCTCTACGATCGTCTCCATGGGAGAATAGCAGCCTGCATTGCTGCGAAAGGTGGATATACACTGTACTAGTGCCGACATTGTGCATGCACTGTTGCCTGTGTCTATGTGCCTGTGGTTCTGTCAGTGTGATCATGTGATGTATCTGACCCCAGGTATGTGTCAATAAAGTTTCCCCTTCCTGGGACAATGAATTCATGGTGTTCTTATTTCAATTTCCAGGAGTGTATTTTGTCAGACCATGCTAATGTATTATGAAGTGTTCATACAATTAAATCCTAAAAAATATGTTTTTAAACTGTTGTAACCAAATTAGTAAAAACAGCTTTGAAATCATAAAATATCGAAATGATGTAGTCTAAGTTAGTTATTTCTCTCTCAATAAAATCAGAATGAAGGCGCTTTCAGTTGTGAAAAATTCCAGTAATGTAGCTGTAATAAATATGGCAGTATTCAGTATTTTGTTTCTCCTGAAAAGTGTAAAAAATAACTAATTTGGTTTCAACAACCGACGATTCAATTATTGAACTGTGTGAGAAAACGTAAATTAGTTACAAATTACGGCGTGCACGTACTTTATTCAACAAGTAAACGTCACTACAGACAATCGGATTTAGGTTATGACATGTTCGATTTGACTGCCATCATTGGTGAACTTCTGCATGACCCGCCGAAGTGTCGGATCACCGATGCTGGCGTTAACTTCATGAATGTTTTATTTCAGCTCAGCATCGGCTTTGGAGTTATTGCTGTACACCTTGCCTTTAATATAGCCCCACAAAAAGGAGTCGCATGCGTTCAGATCGGGAGAATACGGGGGCCATTCGAGCCCCATGCCAATGGCCTCTGGGCACCCCAAGGCCAGAAGGCGGTCCCCGGAACGCTCCTTCAGGACAATTTACACTGTCCTGCTTCGATGCACATTGCATACCACGCAGTCACCCGTTGAAGGTGGAGAAATTTCTCGATCGCGAAATCCGGATTCTCAATCCTCCAAGCGCTCCACTTTTGGTTATTCGCGAACCCATCCAAATGAAAGTAGGCTTCGTCGCTAAACCAAACTATACAATTCCATATAAGTATGTTTTAGGATAGGGTCCGTCTTTAGCAAAACACAATTTTGTTATTTACCGAAACATGTTTCACTGCAATTGCAGCATCTTCAGTGGGCTTTTATTTTTCATCTATTAAAGATAAAGAATGTTCTTTACTCTACGTATACGTGTAACTGTTTTTAAATCGTAATTACAGATATCTGTCGGTGAACTCAGTTACCTTAGCACTAAGACACGGAATGCTACATGCTAGTCAGAGGCCAACGGCTACTGAACTCTAACAGAAAGCTACGCACACTACGAACTGATGTCGGAAATGGGCTTTGGCCTGCTCCAGAATACGTCGCAGGTAGCGGCGGACAGGCTGGTGTACCCTACTTCTGGAACACCCTGTCCACTACCTGGAGTCTCCGTGACTGCACGCAGATGTCAACACATTTCATCTCATTACCAGTGTCACTCAGTGGAAGTGTCAGAAACGCCCTTTATGGAGCCACAACCAGCTTGCACAGGTTGAGTCCATGGCTTTGTGGGGTCTTATCAAGGGCCATGGTTTTCCAATCGCAGATCCAAGCGATTTGGAATCGAGGGCAGGAGAGACACTGCAGGCGATGGCGTCGGTCGTCTGCTGCCATAGGCCATTAACGCTAAAGGTCGTCGCAATATCCTAATGGATACGTTCGTCGTACGTCCCACATTGCTTTCAGTGCTTCTGTCACGCAGGAGTGCTTGTCTGTTAGCACTGACAGCTCTACACAAACGCCGCTTCTCTCGGTCGATAAGTGAAGGTCATCGGCGACTGTGTACTCCGTGGCGAGGGGTAATGCCTGAAACATGGCACTCTTGGCACGCTCTTGAGAATGTGGATCGCGCAATACTGAATTCCCTGACGAGTTCCGAAACTCAATTGCCCATGCCTCTAGCTCCAACTATCATTCCGCTTTCAGAATTTTACTTCACACCCTGAGGCCAAAATCATATTTTAAACCTTTTCACATGAATCACCTGAGTACAAATGACATCTCCACCAATGTACTGACCTTTTATACTTTGTGTACGTGATATTAGCGCCATCTCATCTGTATATGTGCATATCACCATTCGATGACTTTATCACCTCAGTGTATTTAATCAATTGTGTTATTCATCAGACAGTACTTTTTCAAGATATGGTGTGGTGCAAAATATGTGCTCTTTAGCAACACAGTCCAGATCTCACGTAATCCTATATTTGGCTTTAAAGAGGCGTTATGTTCGCTGAAGCAGTACCATTCACAGCACTCCTCCCTTCGGCAGTTTTAATACGGTCTTCAATATAACATCCTGTATGGTCAACATAAAATTCACCATTACACAGTGTGGAATAGACATGTTCATTCTTACCGTCATTACACAATTTCAAATATTTGTGTTCGTGTTGTAGGCTAACATTTGACATAGGCTTTTCCTTCCTTTTTGCTAAACGATGGGACAAGAAACGAACAGAGATGAAACTATTGAAATCTTATAAAAGAGTTACTTTACACACGAAAAGAACATAAGCACGTAGGTCCTGTTGTGTTGCAAAATGACTGAGTGAAAAATAGTACAAAAATGGTTCAAATGGCTCTGAGCACTATGCGACTTGACTTCTGAGGTCATCAGTCGCCTAGAACTAATTAAACCTAACTAACCTTAGGACATCACACACATCCATGCCCGAGGCAGGATTCGAACCTGCGACCGTAGCGGTCGCTTGGCTCCAGACTGTAGCGCCTAGAACCGCACGGTCACAACGGCCGGCTGAAAAGTAGTGGGGAAATCTGTAGTCGCACCTCTTTCTCATCAGCACTTGAGCGAAGGTCGGGTGAGAGAGGTAGGGCCACAAGGGAATGTTTTAAAACGGGATGTCCGAACATGTAGGCGGAATATTAAAAATAAATTATAAGACTCCGGATATTTTTGAAACTACGGACAGTGCTAAAAAACAGAGTGAGTGCTGGTTAATCCCGGATGTATGCCAAGCTAAAAAAACAAAGTGTGTCTGGCTAATCCCGGATGTATACCAAGACTGTTTACGAAAGGAACTTTTAGAGAATGAAGTCAGTAAATCTGACAGTGAGAAATGTGAGAGTGAGTCATGTTCTGGTACTGTTACAGATCGTTCCGAGCTAGCAATGGAATAGCAGGAAAGAAGTTGCTTTCGTTGCTGTTGACTGGTGCGAATGGGAAGACTGGGGCCCATAGGGCAGGCAGTTAAATAGGGTCGGCCGCGCGTGGAGTGTTTACCAAGGCCACGCACGGCCTGGCCCTGGCCTGCTGTTGTTGCAGGTGGCGTCCAGAGGGAGAGCCGAGGCCCCGACTACCTGCTGGCACACACAGCCAGCCCAGCCTCCCCTGGGGCTTGGGTGGCGACCCCACCCCCACAGGAATGCCGAAGCCAGCTGCTCGCCTCTCGACACGGCCCCAGAGATCTCTGAAGGCTGCGTCATTCTTGGGATGGTTGGTCACTTTATCCAGATATTTACTATTCTTCAGAGCAGTAATGTAACAAAATTGATAGTTATCTATAGCGTGATGATAACGAACATTAGGTTGTACGATAGAGCACCACCGGTTTCTGCAAAAACAGTTACTATTGGTGCCCTGTGTAGCTATAGTACTCAACCAGTCGCTTTTTGATTTTGATACGACTTTGTTCTCGAGCCACTGCGGACTCTTCACAAGAAGCAGGTGTTACAAGAAAATTAGTTTCTGGATATGAGCAGCAAGCCGCTGGGATGGTAGTCATCGTTGCCAGATCCAAAAACATAAAATCCGGACTCGGCGTTATACACTTACAGACCAAAATAGCAGCACCAAGAAGGAGTTGTGCGAGATGAACGATAGGTGGTAGGCGTGTTCCTAAACCTGAAAGACGACGTCTGTTCAAATATCGCGTAGCGCTAATAGGGCCACTATGAGGATGCAAATCAAGTTTGTCTTAATTACATGCTGTAACGATAGTGAGCGTTAGATATATTTGAAACTGGACAAGGTGAGTTAATGTCAGGCATTAGCGCCCTGAAGGCGACAAAGAGTTATTATCGACATCTCACTGGATTTGAACGAGGTCATGTAATAGGGCTACGAGGGTGTGTATGTTCCATCTGCGATACTCCAGGGTGACTTGGCGGGAATGTAACCTCTGTACATGATTCCTGACAGCGGTGGTCACGGGAATGTACTGTCGCAGGAAGCCCGGGCTCCCGACGACCACGTGACACTGCCGAGAGGCGAGGGACGTATGGCTCTGGCGCATTGTACTGCTTCTGCAGGAGCAGTTGGCACCACAGTCACGCAAGTGACTGTTACATATGGGTTACTTCAAGGACAGCTGCGAGCCAACTGTTACATATCGGTTATTTCAAGGACAACTGCGACCGAACAACCGCCACTTGTGACTTCCGTGGTGTTAAGGAAGAGCTCATTGGAGGAGAGGTCTGTGTTCTGATGAAAGCTAGTTCTTTTAGATAAAATCACGAACTTTCTAAAGGCAAATACCATGCACACACTTTCTGTATGAATGATATAAGAGCACCTAACAGTGCTTCTCACAAGTCACGGCGTTAGACATTGCTCTACAAGAAATCTTTCATGTTCACTTTCAGAATTTTGTATTAAGCAAAAATGTCAGAAACCTCCCAATAAGCCAAAACCTCATGATAACTTGTGGAGAGGATTTTTAATACAAGAACAAACTTAGCATTTAAAAGTTACAACATTCAATGACTTCTCAGTGAATTTGTATTGAATAGAAATTATTTTTACTAAATTCGCCGCAGAGAACTTTCGACGTGTATTCTTACTTTAGCCAAAAGTATTTGAAATATTTGATAATTAGGAAGTTTGTGTCATTTTCGCACAACAGAAAATCAATAAATATGAACTAAATTGCTGCTGCAACTGAAATATTCGGCAAGACTCCAAAATTGTAATTTTTTTTATTTAAATTATTTTTTCAGTTCCGTGACACATCATACCAAAGAAATAATGTTTACAAGTAACACAAGAAATTAATTATATCCCAGAGAGTTGATGGTCATCCACCAACATCTGCAAGTATATGAGGATTCTTAACTGAATAAAAACTCTGTATTACTGATTACAGGCCGTTGGGCCGAGGAGGGAGGGAGGGGTGTGGGGGAGAGCCAGCGTTGCAAGTTCCCCCTCTTTTGCCCACGCCCTCCCTTGCAGATGCCTATGACTGGAAGCCAAATCCCCCCCTCCAGCTCTTCTGTACTGTTTTCTGTGGTTTCTCAGAATCGCTTTGGCTGAATAACAAGTTGATCCCTTCGAAAATGCTACTGTCGACTTCCCCTCTCATTCGTGTCCAGTTCGAAACGTATGCGGTTTCTGACGAAACGTCGAGAGGACATTAAGCCACAATTTTCCTGCCTTTTGTTCACTTTTTTACTTCTGGCTAGGCTGATAGTCTTGAACGTTTATGTGGTGTATTATATTCTTTTCTATACAATTGTTCAGAACTGGGTCATGACAAGGTACTTGAGTAGTTGCAACACCCAATCAACAACACTGTATAGCATCATCGTCTGCACTCCTGTAGGCGGACGGTTATCTTAGAATATGTGAGCACCAGAAACATCGCTATAAAGTAAGACAACACTGACAAATCAAGTGAGTCTTTAGGTTTCCTACTTTTATATCTAAAGGAACCAGTACGTTACTGTGTTACTGTGTGTTGGAACGTACACTCCATAAGTAACTTTACGCGGTTTGCTGAAGGTAGTTCATTGTAAATGGGTGGGTTCATCAAAAAGTTCACTGTAGCGTGTTCAAAATATCGCGTGATACAATCTAAATCTTATGTAGGCAAAGCTTTTTTCAGCACATTTTAGGTTTTAATAGCAATCGTCTTTGATTTTCGTATATTATAAACTGGGCTCAAGAGAACAAGCAGATTACATCTTGAAATGAATTTCTAGGGAGAGCTAACTACCATCTCTGTTTGCTTGAATAATAAACATTTTCCAAAGATCCAGCTTAGAGAAGAACACAATGTTCCGTTTTTTTCTGTTTACCCGAACATTTTGTTGGTGTTATTATAACTGGGACTGTCTTCATTTTACGGTAAAACATAAGTAACGTTAGAAAAACTAAATGATTCTTAAAACTGTTATTAAAGGTATTTAAAACTCATCTACATCTACATCTACATGACTACTCTGCAATTCACATTGAAGTGCTTGGCAGAGGGTTCATCGAACCACAATCATACTATCTCTCTACTATTCCACTCCCGAACAGCGAGCGGGAAAAACGAACACCTAAACCCTTCCGTTCGAGCTCTTATTTCTCTTATTTTATTTTGATGATCATTCCTATCTATGTAGGTTGGGCTCAACAAAATATTTTCGCATTCGGAAGAGGAAGTTGGTGACTGAAATTTCGTAAAAAGGTCTCGCCGCGACGAAAAACGTCTATGCTGTAATGACTTCCATCCCAACTCGTGTATCATATCTGCCACACTCTCTCCCCTATAACGTGATAATACAAAACGAGCTCCCCTTTTTTGCACCCTTTCGATGTCCTCCGTCAATCCCACCTGGTAAGGATCCCACACCGCGCAGCAATATTCTAACAGAGGACGAACGAGTGTAGTGTAAGCTGTCTCTTTAGTGGACTTGTTGCATCTTCTAAGTGTCCTGCCAATGAAACGCAACCTTTGGCTCGCCTTCCCGACAATATTATCTATGTGGTCCTTCCAACTGAAGTTGCTCGTAATCATCCTTTTGCAATTAATAAGTAATGCATGTTAATTTACCGTGCGAGTTTCCGTTCCTGTGAGTTAGTATGGGGAGAGGTCATTCTTGGCAACCGGAATAAAATAACAGTTGGATCCTCTAACCGACCTCCCAACTCAGATGATACGATTCCTGAAAGCTTCAAAGAAAACTTGAGTTTAATTTCAAACATATACCTGACTCATACAATTAGAGGAGGTGGTGACTTTAATGAACCCTCGATACGTTGGCGAAAATACATGTTTAAATCCGGAGGTACGTATAAAACATCATCCGAAATTGTGCTACACGCATTCTCTCAAAATTATTTCGAGCAGTTAGTTCATGAACTCGCGCGAATAGTGTGCGCTTATGAAGACACACTTGACCTCTTAGCAACAAACAGTTGTGAACTAATAACGAGCATCAAAACGGATACAGGGATCAGTGAACACAGTGTTGTCGTAGCGAGACTGATCACTTGACTCCTTCCTGAGAAACAATCTTTATTTGTTCTGAATTAACAATATAAGTGTAAACCAGATGTGGATTGAATTCAGAGAAATAGTCATATGATCAACATTAGAACCCCGAAAAGTGGACTCTCGTTAACTCGACACTAGGGAAACTCGACAAGCCTGACACATTTTCTGGCTTTGAAAAAAGAAACAAAACAAACACGTACAGTATTTTCGTAAAAAACTAAATTAATTTACAGTAATAATCATGCTTGTAGACTATTACAAAGTAGTGAATATGTAGCTCTGAAAAGACTGAAGTTATATTTAAACAAATCCTGAATTATCATTAAAAGATTAAAACATAAAATATTGGTGTCGCACAGTAATAGTACTTTGATTAATAAGTGAAATAGCTAACTTAAGGTTACTTTGAATAAGGCTCAGGGTTCATTAAATGAAAACAATATCTCAAAGTTAATGCTTTATTCAGTTAATACAGTATGCCTAATAGTTCCAGTCAAAAAGTATGTAAATAGCGGGTTTTAATGGGTCTTACACCCTAAAAATATTAAATATTTGGGTAGGAATCTTTTGAAAATAAGTAATACAGTACTTTAGTAATATAGTAATACAGTACTAAACCAGAACTAATATTTGGAAACTGAAAATTTAAATTTAAGTATGTATTTAATTCTCCATTTTATAAAGATTTTTAATATTGCTCTAAATGCCATTATTAGGGACTGAGTGTCTTTAGAAAGGTGCAGATATCGACCGCCTGACTCGATTACTGAATATGGAGTCGTTGATGACTGGTCGATTATCCAATTAATCCAAAACATCTCAGTGGGCATGAAGAAAAGCCAAGTTGTTCAATCGCTTCTGTCTCATTGTTGATCAAAGATATGACTTCAGATGTCTAAGGGCGCTAAATGATCGTTCTGCTGTTGCCGTCGTTATTGGAACTACTTGGAGAAGCTTAATGCACTTCACTACTTCACATAACATTTCTCCAACTGTAGGTTCTTGTGTAATGTACTTTCTTACATCACGCATGTTTTTTTAAGACTAGTTGTTTTTTATTAGCGATGTCGGCTAACATATTCAAGTGTAAGTGCAGTGTCTCAATGTCTAGGTTACTTTTGAAAAACTCAGTTGATTTTCCCAAATTTGTTTCACCTCTGTTTAATAAAAGCAAGCACTCTTATTCAACTGCAATGACCTGTGTGAGTCCAGTTGACTTTAACCGCTCAGTAATGCAAGATTGCACCATTTCATAAACTTCAATGTAAATAGCTTCGTAGTATTCCTCTGGGGTTTTGAAAGTGTGCGGTGAGCTGCCTTCGTTGTTTTCATACTTCTTTGGTATTCTTCGATTCCGAGGAAGCGGAGGGTCCTCAACTTGTGAAGGTTTTTCTTTTAAACACAGTTCCCAAAAGTGTTCAAAACTATCACGCCTCCCTTTCAGTATACAAATCAAGCTCTCATATATTGTTTTCCAGATGAGCAGCACTTAGATGAGGGCATTGAATTTTTTTCATTGATATCCTCTACTGGGTTCATTGCATGGCAATAAATCTTGAATTGTAACATTGACTCAAGGTAGCCTGCACATGTGTAACCTGCCTCTGTTTTGTCCTCTGCAGAAAATGTTTCAAAAATTTCTAGAAGTTCTTTGAAGTTTTTCAGTATTCTCAAGATACTAGAAGCTCACATAGTCCATCGAGTCGGGCAAAGGTGTCGTAGACCAGCTTGGTCATTGGCGCTCTCACAGCGTATGCTTCTGAAAAGTCCCATCGTTTTGTTGGATTCCTTTGTGGTGTTTATTAAGTCCTTGGCTAAAGCCATAATATCCCTCATAGTCGTAAGACAACTGCCAAGTCTAAACTGTGACCAGTGCAGTGCACATAGCGTGGTTTTGGTTGTATATCAGACCTTTTTAGTCCTTTGAACTTACCTTCCATGTTCGAGGCATCATCATAGCAGTGTCCTCTGAAGTTATCCATTGACGAGCAAAAATGTCTTTTAAAATACTAAACAGAATTCTCGTATATGCCAATAAAGTCTTCATTGATGATTAAGGAATCATCGACAGTTCGAATACAAAATGACACTTGTTTGGGTGGGACATCCAAATATACCCCGAATGCTCTAACCAATCCTTAAACTCAGGTATGTCATTCTTTCAGAGTTCCAACAATTAAAAGAAATTTCAATTTACATCTTCGTGCCCTCTAATTGCTTGTCCTTGTCGGCATAGAAATTGCACGGTAGTAAAAATTGTCTCAAGAGCTAAACGGCCTTTCTTCATATCACTAACTGTTCATTCAATTGGGAGGCCACACGTCAGTTAGTGATAGAATTTAGTTTCAGAACACCTTCTTTATGCGTAAACGTATTTTCATGAAGATGGAATTTTTCCGAATCCTTTTTCTAGTTACAAAACCCTACAGATGTAAACGCATCTTTTTTTTTTTCGAAGAAAATTGTAATAGACTTTTGGCATCTGCCTCTTTGCAAGTTTTGGAAAAAACTTTTTGGTAGATGCTTCATATTCTAGCCACTTATATTGATCAACCAAGACTTCTGAAATGGTCTTCCCTCACGGGATTGTCCAGGTTTTGGTTGTAAATGGTTCTCAACTGAAGGCGACAAAGCAACTGACCACACAATAATTGTTGGAGGTTGACTTGTAGTATCATCAACACCCAAGCCCACCTTTTTTATAACAAATTTATCCATTGCAAACTTAATTCACAATACACTAAGAGACTGAAGAAAACGAATAAAATATAGTCATTTATACTAAAGCCAGAATACTAAACACGCCTCTGCAGCATGCACTGAACGAAACTATCCACACCGAACGACTGCGACAACAGGGTAGGCTTTATATAGCCGCAGTGTCGTAATGTCTCGAAGCGACAAAGCGACGCATGGCGGAGGGTTCGAGGCGGTTCTGTTCCAGTCCTTTTGATGTCGCCGCGGTCGCAGCACTGGCCCGCCGGCTCCAGACTTAACCCGCACACTGGGACAAACTCTAAGTGTACCCGCAACACCATTACACTATCATGATTCACACCACTAGTTTTCAGTTAACCTGCTTACTACCATAATAATTATTTGTTTTAACTCATTACTGAGTGTATTTTAAAATCCCTCCCCCCCCCCCCCCCCCCGCAAGGGGGGGACTCAAGGCTCCTCAGGCCCCATGGAGTCGGCGCCTGTCGTAGGATTTTGTAACATATATTGTGTTCGAACATTATCAGTTACCTCGAAGCGAACTGTCTATTGCAAACAGTCAACACGGATTTACAAAGCATCGTTCTTGTGAAACGCAACTAACTCTTTACACACACGAGGTGTTGGGTGTTATTGACGAGGGATTTGAGATTGATTCCGTCTTTCTAGATTTTCAAAAGGCCGTGTGTACACGGCTTGTAATGAATTGCGGGCATATGGAACATCGTCTCAGTTATGTGACTGGATTCGTGATTTCCTGTCAGAGAGGTCACAGTTCGTAATAACTGATGGGGAGTCGTCGAGCAAAACGGAACTAATTTCTAGCGTTCCCCAAGGAAGTGTTATAGGCCCTCTGGTGTTCCATATCTACATAAACGATTTAGGAGACAATCTGAACAGCCGTCTTAGGTTGTTTACAGATGATGGCTTTGAATTATCGTCTAGTAAAATTACAAAAACCACTTAGAAAAGATATCTGATTGGTGCAATGATTGGCAACTGATCCTAAATTACGAAAAGTGTAAGGTCATCCATGCGAGTGCTAAATGTAATCCGTTAAACTTTGGTTACACGATAAATCAGTGTAACATAAAGGCCGTAAATTCGACTAAATTCTTATGAATTACAATTCTGAACCATTTAAACTGGAAAGAACGCATAGAAAATTTTGTGGGAAACGCAAACCAAATATTACATTTTCTTGGCAGAACACTTAGAAAATATAAAAGATTACTGGGGAGACTACCTACACTACGCTTGTCGTCCTCTTTTGGAGTCTCCGGTGCGGTCTGGGATCCTTACCAGATAGGATAGGGTTAACGGAGTACATAGAGAAAGTTCAAAGTAGAGCAGCATGTTTTGTATTATCGCAAAATAGGGGAGAGAGTGTCACGGACATAATACAGGATATTTGATGGACACCATTTAAACAAAGGCGTTTTTCGTTGCGGTGGAATCTTCTCACGAAATTTCAATAACCTACTTTCTCCTCCGAATATGAAAATATTTTGTTGACGCCGACTTACATAGGGAGAAACTGTCACCATAATAAAATCAGAGCTCGCACGGAAGGACATAAGTGTTCGTTTTTTCAGCGAGCTGTTAGAGAGTGCAACAACAGAGATTTATTGTGAAGGTGGTTAAGCATGATTTGCGGAGTATCCATGTAGATATAAATGTAGATTTACTGATCTAAAACATCGTCAGTGACGGTCATTTTTGCCACATACCGCTTACATCTGGAAATGCCGTATGCTTACATGTTCTCCAGGTATTCACAGGTTTGTCACTGTCGTTTTTAGTTTGCAGCACTACACATACCTTGACTTGCAACAGGACATCACTAATAGCAATACATTTTGCCAGAATAGGACACCATTCGTGATCTGACATTTTGGCGTATGGTATTTCGTTTTTTATTAGTTGCAAACACAGATTTAAAATACGTTTAATAATTGTAAAACAATTATGGACACGCGAATGAAGATTTTTAAAACTTTTTTTAGAAAAATATGTGTCGTAGTTGTACATTTAAACGTGTTGCCAATCTTTTAAACAACAAGTGTACGATTACAGCGCATCATTTCTCCTCCAAACAATATGTTTCGAACCTATTCCTCTTCCTCACAAGACTTTTAGCGTCGTCATCCACGAACACTGAAAGGCTGCTGAGGGTCATCCCGTTAGATGGATCGAGGTCAAGATTGGAAAAAAATAACGCCGCCTAAAAACCCTAATGATTTTATCTTTAGCGACAACAGCCTCTAAAGACTGTAGATTTGTATGAGGACTGGTGTGTATTACGCTAGGCCATCTGGTTGGTTACAAACTGTATTAACTATGTGTTTTCGCTTAACAGGAAAAGGTGGAATTTCATTTGTTGGAACAGACCGTTTGCCCGTCGTGGGTGGTCGACCAGCTGGAGACCACGTTTCGGTGGTCCCAAAAGGTACTGTCCATTAGTCCCGGTGTGTGGGACTGGCCTGTCGCAATCCTGGTTCCGCTCCAGGTTACGGCAACTTAAGTGGTAGTAAAAACGTGGAAGCAGAGAAAGCAGCCGTGAGCTTCGCTCCTACCGTCTGGTCTGAAGTTTTATCTCGCCACATTAAAGGGTAGCACGTAGTTGCCTCGAGTATCCTTCTTCATGCGCGACATTCTTGGGAAATATGACCTGGTTGAATGTAAGAACACTTCCGAAATGACTTCGGATGGATTAAAGGAAGTCAAAGCGTTGTCCTGACCAAAGGATATTGAGAAGTAATTTCTAAGTGAAATGGTCATCTGTTTTCAAGTAGGGTGTTTTCGCGCGAAAATTTGGGTCGATTAATTCTGTTGGAAGTGTTGCGTGAAGACCGCAGATTTATATGTATAATGTATGGACTGGGTTGAGCTGTGAATGATCTTTGTCCCTTACTAAGTTACTTTTATTTTTCTCAACCAAACTTCAAACATTTATTTACCCATACATGCAATAATTCCAAGACAGTTGCACTTGCCAAGAAGTGAACTAGTTCGCCACCTTATAACAAGCAAACTCTGCAGCAGATTAATAGAACAAACTACCAAAACAACCAGATACCGGAGAAATAGTTTAAAACCTTGACAACAGACGATAGATTAAGTACCAATGTTGCTTCGCCATTAACAAGAACCTAAATTAAATCCACGGTAAACAATTACTAAGGATTTCATTTCAAGCTTGACAAAATCATTTCTGAAAGACAATACAAGAGCCGAAATTCAATCAGTTTGCATAAGGAGTTTACAAAAGGGTCCCAACGCAATAGTAAAAGGTTGTCGCAAACATGTAATTGTTAAATATTCCGTAATAACTTGCTCACAAATGTGTCATTAATTTTAATCAGACACGACAACAACAGATCAAGAAGCAACTTCCACTTAGAATTTTAAAATGAAGAACAAATAAACCTAAAAGGAAATGTAAAATAATCTAGATAAACAACGACTGCCCACGCAGGAACACATGGAATGGAATCTCGGGAGAAACGTGCATGCGGTCAAAACGTATATTAATACAGCCGTTGAGCTAGAAAAACTTCCACAAAATTCAGGTGAAGCCTGGCAGTTAATTAAAGAGCGGGTTGGTTACAGAAAACATTACTATAGTGAAAACTCAAATGACATTAAACTGAAAAGGGGCCAAACGAACCGGCAGCTGACAAACTTGGATATTACAGCTGGACAGATCAGACACGAGACAAACAAATCAAACAGCGATTGCAGATAATATAGCATTTGCTGCTCGGACTTAATTACACTCTGAACATACGGAAGTTGATAACTGTCTTATTACAACATCGATATTTCAGTGCCTGTGTTACTCGGAAGTACGATGCAATTTTCGCACGCATGTCCGAAGAAACAGGCGGTGACTAAGGCACTGCCGTGACTACAGCTGTTATGAAATACATGAAATGTAATATGGACAACCATCAGCTGTGTGATGGAATGATGACAATGATCGATGTTCGTCTCAAGGCCAGACTGAAACTTCCATATGCCGTCAACCATGTGTCTACAACCTACACTTATACATCCATTGTGTATATTCACGTAAAGGGGAGACAGTTTAATTGAAAGTCGCTTGCGCGGTGTCTTTTTAAATACTTCAAATGGCTCTGAGCGCTGTCGGACTTAACATCTGCGGTCATCAGTCCCCTAGAACTTACAACTACTTAAACCTAATTAACCTAAGGACATCACACTCATCCATCCCCGAGGCAGGATTCGAACCTGCGACCGTAGCGGTCACGCGGTTCCAGATTGAAGCGCCTAGAACCGCACGGCCAGACAGGCCGGAATTGTGCGGTGTCGGTGGATAAGTATGATATTGCAGTGATTCTGCTGTTTAGAAGCAGGATGTAATGTTCCTCGGGACATGCATGGAAACAGACATATGGAAATTTGAGACTGACCCTGAAGCGTACACGAATAGCCCAATAGTAAGGTGAACACTCGTGATGTGCGGAACATATAGGTTCGAATTCCGGTCCGGCACAAATTCCCTTATACAGCTGGTGGTTGTCCATATTCGCAACTGTAAATACAATATCAGTAGAAACCAACCAAAAGAGAAGAGTCATGTATCCAGGATGAGATTTTCACTCTGCAGCGGGGTGTGCGCTGATATGAAACTTCCTGGCAGATTAAAACTGTGTGCCGGACCGAGACTCGAACTAGTACGCCTTTGCCTTTCGCGGGCAAGTGCTCTACCAACTCAGCCACCCAAGCACGACTCACGCCCCGTCCTCACAGCTTTACTTCTGCCAGTACCTCGTCTCCTAACTTCCAAACAGTACAGAAGCTCTCCTGCGAACCTTGCAGATCTAGCACTCCTGAAAAAAAGGATATTGCGGAGACATGGCTTAGCCACAGCCTGGAGGATGTTTCCAGAATGAGATTTTCACTCTGCAGCGGAGTGTGCGCTGATATGAAACTTCCTGGCAGATTAAAACTGCGTGCCCGACCGAGACTCGAACTCGGAACCTTTGCATTTCGCGGGCAAGTGCTCTACCAGTTTTAGTCTCGGTCCGGCACACAGCTTTAATCTGCCAGGAAGTTTCAAGAGTCACGTTCTACAACACACCGAGCGAGGTGGAGCAGTGGTTAGCACACTGGACTCGCATTGGGGAGGACGGCGGTTGAATCACGCATCCGGCCATCCTGATTTAGGTTTTCCGTGATTTCCCTAAATCCCTCAAGGCAAATGCCGGGATGGTTCCTTTGACAGGACACGGCCGACTTTCTTCCCCGTCCTTCCCTACTCCGATGAGGCCGATGACCTCGCTGTTTGGTCTCTTCCCCCAAACAACCCAACCCTTAAAAAACACGCAGACAGGCAAATTAGTTGTCTCCGCGTTCAGTCTGCGGAAAAGGCCAGCCAACCAGCCGTGAGCCAAACTGCCCAGCCTGATCGTGTATTAGGCCAACTCTCTCCTCCCTGTTGCAGCTGACCACTTCGGCAGCCGTGGCGTGCAGTCAAATCCATCGGTCCGGTTCCGCTGTTGGTGCCTCCTTGGCCCGCCCGCTCTTCAACGCCATACTTGCGTTCTGCTTCCCCTACTGTCCACCTGTCTTCACGGTGGCGCGTACGTCGCGTCTCCTGTGTCGCAGCACCACCAAGGAGTTCTTCAGCCATCACTAAAACTGCATTGACGTCTTACGACGGCACATAATTGTCGTTGTTGCTGCTGCTGCATCTGGAGGGCGCTCAACATCGCGTTCATCAGCGCCCGTACGCTGACTGTGTGGGGCTACAACACACAAAATGAGGATAGCCTAAAATACAACATAAGACAACGTGTTCTCCATTGTACTCTTTTTTTTACATGAACAAACATGACTCCTCTGAATGGTACTATGCAGCATGCGAGTCAAGGCCGACCTTTACGAACAGTGATATCTGATCTGAACAGCCGCTATCGTAAGAGGCAAGTCCAGAAAGGAAGATTGGCGAATCATAAAAATAGTAACTGGATGAACCAGTCGTTTTCTAACATACTAAAAGCGTCGACCTAAGAGGTTAGGTAGAAGTGAAGACAAAACACAAAATCGTAGAAGACGTGCCACATTCAGCTCATTATCTCCTAGAACTGACGGCAGTTCTGTCGGTAAACTAACTTGACCTCTCTCGTCATTATATCAAATGCTGTAGGTTAAAATGTGGCGATCGGTAATCAGAATACAACTTACATCGCAAACAGGCGGTTCTTCACGTCTGAGAAGGAAGTAGTGAGTCAGCTGGATGTGTCCTGTTCAAAGTCGCGTTGAACAGACTTCATCAGTCCTGCCTGACTGGCTAACAGGGGGCGCGCCAGGCCTCACAGTCTCTCTTATTTATCGCAACTTTTTTCAGTCACGCCCAGCCACTCTTTCTACAAAAGACGCATAACAATCCTTCGCAGTAATGACAGAGGGATGGAGCAGTCAGTTACGTTGGGAGGGGTACTTTCCTCCTTGGCCTTGGTATCGGCAAAGTCATTCCCACGTGTCCTGGTACCCAGTAGAAGGTTCAAATGGTTCAAATGGCTCTGAGCACTATGGGACTGAACATCGATGGTCATCAGTCCCCTAGAACTTAGAACTACTTAAACCTAACTAACCTAAGGACATCACACAACACCCAGCCATCACGAGGCAGAGAAAATCCCTGACCCCGACGGGAATCGTACCCGGGAACCCGGGCGTGCGAAGCGAGAACGCTACCGCACGACCACGAGATGCGGGCAGGAGAAGGATACCTCCTTTCTTTGCCTGTGCGAGTGCAGGGTGACGTGGTGAATGTTCTGGACAGTTCTATGCGCTGGGCACATAGACTGGAGTGTCTGCAGCTCACTAAGCGAGTCAGAGTATATGAGGAATTTGGATCCACGTTCACGTTTCATCTGGTCCACAGCCTTAAAAGTCGTATAAAGTTCGACGTGAAAGATATTAAACGCACAAGGCAGACGGAACCTAAAGACAGAGGCAGGAAAAATGACAGAAGAGCCGACAGCATCCCCCTCTTTGGACCCATCTGGGTATACCATGTTAGAGTCCTGGTACTCATGTAAAATTACAATAAATTAATTTTTAAAAATGTAGTCTGGAGTGAACAACTGAACAATTTGTCGCACTCCCTCAAACATAAAATTATTCTAGGTTTCAATAATAACCAGGGCGGAGCTATGCATCCACCCTCCCTCTGTATGTTTGGTGGATACTCTCCCAGGCCCAATAAAAGCTTCTTGGCCCGTATACCGAATAGTTTCGCAACTCATGGATGCGTTGCTCTAAGGATTCGTAAATATTAATTGCTGCAGGGAAAGCTAGCGAAATCGGAAACGACCAGAGCTTGAGCGCCTCTATAGCCACAACGATTCGCCGCCGAGCAGCCAGTGGCGGCTCCCCTGCCTCTGTACATACGGCTCGTCCCGCCGGCTTCTGTGGCCAATCTAACGCCGTTGTGGTGTACGGAGACCAGCATCTTCAAATATGTTGGTCACGTTGAGCCATTGACCGTGCAACCATAAGTCTTGATAGCACGAAACCCTTCTAGAACTGCAGCAAGCAGGATTTATCTGCGCCCCTGTTCTTCCCATTCAAACACGTCACGATAACCAGCACCTTAAGGACTCGTGTTTTGAGCTCCTTGAGATGTGGCAGCCAAGTAAGTTTGCTATCGAATAAAACAGTTCCGGAGGTGTCAAAAAGAGAACGATCACTATTAAAAACAATACATGCTGTTTCGTTTGGTGAGAAATTAAAACCTCTCCGAGCAGACCATCCTTCCAGTCCCATAAGTAACAAACCATAACTGACTAAAAGTGGAACAGAAAGTAGAAAAATCATCCACAAACAATAAGCACTGCACACGACTCCTTTCTGCAGGCGATATGGCGTTGATCGCAACTGCAAATAACGTCAAGCTTAAAACGCTGTCCTGTCGGATACAATGAACTTGAGGAAATCAATCGTAAGAGTGTTTCTGGCTCCGTACCGAAAATAACGTTCAGTAAGAAAGCACCGCGGGAAAATGGGGAGGCGGCCACGAAAGTCCCATTAATGTAGCTGACAGTGTATGTTGTGTCTCCACGTAGTGTTTCATATGCCTTTTCATTGTCAAAGAAGATGGATATTAAATGCTGTTCCGTAGGAATGCCTCCTGCATAGCCGCCTCCAGTAGGATGAGGTTATCAAGAACGGTGAGCACACAGTGCTGTGAGTGAAATTCATTCCAGTGGTTCCTAGTGCTGGTCCTACGATATGCTCACCATTCACACGTAGAAATCTCGAATGCACTGGCCAACACGTTTCTGTGTCAGGTGGCCCTCCCTGTGGGATCCACCTTCGTTCCCGGACTCCAAGACCCAAGCTCAAATTGGCTTCTCTCCTCCAAGGCACAACACCAAATCGACTTCTCTGCACCACGGCTCCCGGCCAAATTCTTCCTCACCTAAATATTGAGTCCACCCTTACTCATACATCATGCAAGTTCTGAAATACTCGGCGTGTATTATGTGCCAGAAACCTAAAAACCACCAATCGAAGTTGGAAGTGCTGTCCTGCTCTGATTGCATATCACCCAGTGCACCATACAGCCTCCCTCCAAAATATGGGAAAATATTGTTCCTTCTGTCCTGACATATCTTGAGGGGAAGCCCGGTCCATCGCAACTCGGCGAAAGCAGCTATAAAAAGATCTCTTTCTGGCCATTGGGGCAATACACTGTGGCCTGTTCTAGGCTCTCTGATTCATGTAGACAGTGGACCTTCTGTGGCTTCAGTTGTGACTATGCATCAGCTTCTGCTGTGAAAAAGTTCTGTTCAACTTTTACCTTCACCCTGTAAATACCTGCTCTCATGACCCGTAGTGATTTCTGAAATGGCACAAATAAGCTTACCATGCCAAGCCGTGACTGCCTGACAAAAAAAGGGATCAGCTTCCCCACCTCTAATAACTTCATGCACCTACCTACCATTGAAAACAAACACTGACAAACCCCTGTAATAGTCTCATTGGCCATAGACCCTTCCTAACCCAATACAAGTACCGTAACTATCTGTTTCTGATTGACAATACTAGAGGAGAAAAGGCGGATCAAAAAAAAAATGCTATCTTTCACAATAAATGCAATGAAGATGTTCAGCATGACCAGACAAAACAAAGTTCTGCTGTAGAAAAAATGTTTCGTTATCAAATGACTGATTATATTTTTTCTGAATATTCCGTCAGTACTTGGAGGAACATAGACACGTTACGAACTTACATACCCAGCGTTGTTGTTCCACAATAATATTTATTTAAGAGTTTGTCGTAAGCTAGCTTTCAGCTTCTAGCCCATCCATAGATAACTTAGTAATGAACATACCACACAACATTAACGAGATTTTTGAGTGGTTCTTTTAAAATATAGGATCAAAATAGGAGTATGGATTCACGTCGCAGCTGACAGAAGACACAACACAAGTATGTTAGAATTCGGGAACATATTAGTTGATTACACTAATCTAGAGAGGAATTACAGCATGTGTGTTGACTTGACACATTTGCAAGCATTTACTGTTGGTTAAGGTGGAAGTGTGGATCATCCTTTCGCAGACGTTCAGTGTGCTTCGAATTGCTGTTGGAAGGAATCTACCAGACATACGCAAAACAACTCGGAATATGGTTAGTTTCCTAAACCGAAAACCCACGAATCCTCTGCCTGCAATGCTACGTACTGTGCGAGACATATAGTGTTATCTTAATATGTATACACATCTGTGAGTTAGAAGTTTCTTCTCTGTGTCGAACACTCTTCCCACAAAAACGTCACAACCTTTGCGACCTGATGATTTTTTTTTTCATGGTCGTAATTGCAGTAATGGACTATGCCTGTCAGTATAGATCGACTTTTTAATTTCCAGAACAAATACTTCAGTATGTGTGTAATCGCCGATCACTTCTAAGCACATAATTTTTGTTTTGGTTTGAGCCACAGTCATAGTAAATTTTTTGAATGATGCTGCCACCATTTGGCTGTAATAATTTTTGTTTTATTGTTATACAGTCCACATTTCGGCCTTAGTCCATTTTCAAATACGAAAAGGCTGAAACCTGGCAACAGCATAATTAGAGAAACTTCTAAGCATATTTTATAAGGTTGTGCTGTTGTAGTCTTCAATACGAAGACTGATTTGACGCAGGGCTCCAAGGCAGTATATTCTGCGCAAGCATGTCCATCTGTGCATAGCTACTGCTACTTCTACCTCTTCCCCTCCCCTCCTCCTCTCTCCGTCCGACTACCCACCCTTTTTCCATTAGGAAACTGACGATTCTTGATGCCTTTGAATGTGTCCTAAATCTTCTTTTTTCCCCAATTCGATTCAGTTCCTTCTCATTAGCTATTCGATCCATCCATTTCATTTTCAACATCTCTCTGAAGCAAAACATTTCGAAAACTTCTATTCCGTTCGTGTGTGAAGTGCTTATCGTCGACTTTTCACCTCTACACTACGTTACACTCCATGCAAATAACTTTAGAAAAGACTTCCTAACACTTGAAACATTAGATGGTTAAGAAATTCCTCTTTCTCAGACAATAGTTTTTGTGCTATTTTAGTCCTGGCCAATTCGGCTATCATCATTTTTGGCTATATACACTGCTTTAGTGTCTCATTTTCTGATTTAATTTCTTCAACACTGTCTCATTTAATTCCACTACATTCCATTACCTTTGTTTTACTTCGTTGATTTTCATTTTGTTGCCTATCTCTTCCATTCAACTTCCAACTCCTTTGTTTCCTCTCACTGAATTACATCGGTGATCTTTACAAAATTTATTTATTCCCCCTCAAATTCAATTTTCTTTCTAAATTTCTCCTTGGCTTCCTTCATTGCTTTCTGAGTGTACAGATAGAGTAACATCAGGGAGGGGCTACTCCCCTCTGAACTGTGCCTCCCTTTCTCGCCCTTAGCTTTCATAACTGGTTTCTGTACAAACTGAAGATAACTTTTCGCTCCATGTAAATTAGCACGCTGTACTAGCTTCCACAAATCCTCTGTAAATAATACTTCCTCATGGGAATTTTACCAGTTAACAACGGAAGCTTTCAGTTCCTAATCATTTTAAAAAGGTAATTTACCAAGACTTTTTCCAAGAGCAAGAAGTTATTATGCTGGATGAAAAGTCTGGTCTGTAGTGAGGATGGGCGAAAAGTTCCCAACGGAAAAACTAAATCTTATGCTTCGGGTTTATCATTTTTGGCCCCCACCTCGCACACTATTTGCGATATCCGAATTTTTCCGTTACGGTAATATGAATAGTGGTGAGACCAATGTAGGAAAATTTATCAGGAAGAGCAGCAATCGGCAATCGCCTATCGTCTCCTTTCGGGGCCTGGCACTCAGTTCTCCATCATGCACATTTGTCCCGTGTCCACTGCGTTTGTACAACTTTGTTCTGAGGTGTCAAGATTTAAATATAAGCAAAAGGTCCTTCCTTTTCGAATAAGTCTCGTATCATTTTCGTTCGTCGGATGCGTCGGCTATAAAATATGGCTGGGGCAAGTTCCTCACGACGCTCCATCACCAACTGTGGAGGCTCATCACATTCGCATACAAACTGTGTGATGCTACTTTCTCCAGGACCATTTCTAGGCATTAACTGATTCCCTGCCACTGCTTTTAGGCTTCACGATGACACTGAATTTTTAGGCACCGCGTGCAACTCTCAAATCCTAATTGTTTTTGTTCAATTGTCCAAATGTGAGTGAAATCTTATGGGACTTAACTGCTAAGGTCATCAGTCCCTAAGCTTACTCACTACCTAATCTAAATTAGCCCAAGGACAAACACACACACCAATTCCCGAGGGAGGATTCGAACCTCCGCCGGGACCAGCCGCACACTCCAAGACTGCAGCGCCTTTAGATTTCTCGGCTAATCCCGCGCAGCAATTGTTTTTGCATTGCAAGTAATCTGCATTGTAAAGTTGATATAACTAACAAGTGTCCTCCTTGACGCTGTAAATTTCACGAACATCAGAGTACATTTGGGAAGATTTGGTTGTTGGTAAATAAGGCTGCTTGAAATGGTTTCGATAAACGGTGGAAAAGCCATAAAATTCCATGGAACTAGAATATGTTATCATTGGCACCACCGGCTCCCGTGTAAGGTAGACCACAGCTGAGACATCTATTTACAGCTGTACTCTGTGAATCAGTATGAAGTGTATGGCAGAGTTGCCTATTACTGTGCAGTACATGTCTCAGTGAACTCAAGGATAATGGTCTAAAAAAGGTTGGGAACCACTCTGCTGAACTATGGTATAGAAACGTCTTTTGATATTTGGTAACGTAGAGACGTAACAGAAGGACCGAATAGAACTACCGTGTTTGGACGTCCGTAAAGACTGAAATGTGCAGTTCATAGGATCGTTACTGTGTGCTAGTGTTGTATTACGGCTCGTCAGTGGAAATTGCTATCTACCTGCCACACCTAGGTACTCATCATACAAAGCATATGCAAACTGGTGTAAGCCTTATATTGTCTTAACCCATCAATTTGCTAAATACAAAAATTGAAAGTGCCGTATGATTGCAAAACTGATTGCAAAATCAATCGTTTGTCATACAAATCAATCAAATTTCCTACCACAATTATATTCTTCTGTATAGAGCCACCTGCTTTACTACGTAAAGATGTCACAGTAAGAGCACATTTCAGTTATGTGGAATAAATCGGCCATATTTCTTTATTGAAGGTCGTCTGTGCTAACATATTGTAGGACTACGGAAGGGGAGGAAAAGAAATCAGTTCTTTTAAATACTAGATTATTTTATTTAAACTGGTTCACAAGTATGGTGAATAATTTCTCAAAAATGAATCTATGAACAGTTCATTAATCATTGCTGAGAGAAAAAACAAATTGTCTCGCCAAAAATCTAAAAGAAATCAGTTTCCACAATGGAATGATCGGTTATGTGCCCAAAATTACAATAAATGATCTTTTGAGCGTAGCTCACTTGGGGCAGACTGTTCCGCTAACAAGTAGAGGATACCTATAATTGAACAGAAAACTTCTGTGGAACTGCTTTTGGCTTTCCAAGCTCTGTGCAGTTCGCAACCGCAACTTAAAACCGGTTCCAGTATCCAAAGATGTAAAGACACCGAAAAAGCAACAGAAGTTGCGGAATTTACCTCGCAAATTGTGAGATGCTCACAGAAAATGCCGCCCTAGCGCTAAAAAGGCGGTACATCCTCGAACGATTCTGCGTAACCCGCCAGGTTGCGAGCAGGCGTCTCCCACTCCCTACGTAACCTCTCGCCCACGCATCCTCGCACCAACTCCAGGATTGACTAACTTCCCTCTTCGCTCCCAGAGGGGTTGATTTACAACTTTTACCACAATTGACGACCAATAATTCGTTTCAACACGCTGAAACGTTAGGGAATCCTGCAGAAACTTCTCCACTATCGCTTACAGTATGCCCTTCCCCGGTCAGATGTTGGTACATTGTAATACTGTGTCGGTTCCGACTTTTACGCTACATGATCTATGCAAATGAACCCGAAGTGCTGACATCATCCGGATAGTAAGAAAGTAAAATTTTCTCTCACTGAACGCGGCAAATATCGGTGTCTCATATTTGAAACCGCCGACAGGAAATGCAGATTCGTCAGAGCGGAAATACTAAGGGGAGCTGCAGTCGCTGAGCCACTTTCAACGACCGTGTCGCCTCGCGGACACCGGAAGTGCCCGACCGCACTGAGACGCCACGGCAGGTTTGCTGGCTGCTCTACTGCCAGTGTTCATGTCTGGCAGCACGAGACGCCAGCAGAGACGCCAGAGGAATGCCTTCAGTCTCCGTTCGGTTAAGGTGCTAGTAGCTTGTGTGCAAGTTCGAACTAAAAAAGGCATGCAGAAAAAGAACTTCTCAGTACATCCCTTGATTTCTGATCGTGATGAAAACGGTTTATTTCGCACGCTGTATAACGATAAGAAATTACAGCGCTACATTTTCCAGTTTCATGAGAATGATAGTACGTTCAGTTGGCACGTTGGTGGGGATCTTTGGAGATTAACTGACGGAAAAGGACGCTGTTTTAAACCAAGTACTCTCACGAAAGGAAAGCATTTTTGAGACCTGTGTAATCGGGAGCTAGTTATGTTTTTGTTTGCAGTTAATCTTTTAGTGGTAGCTGTAAATTATACATAGAAATAATTTTTCAGTTTTTATTCGAAAATTCTCAATGTTTTTAAACAAGAAGTAGGAAACCTTCATCGAGTATTGATTTAAGTGTCGGGAAGTCGTTACTGAAAGTATTTGTATGGAGTGTAACCATGTATGGAAGTGAAACGTGGACGATAAATAGCTTAGACAAGAAGAGAATAGAAGTTTTCGAAATGTGGTCCTACGGAAGAATGCTGAAGATTAGATGGGTTGATCACATAACTAATGAGGAGGTATTGAATAGAATTGGGGAGAAGAGGAGCTTGTGGCACAACTGGACTATAAGAAGGGATCGGTTGGTAGGACATGTTCTGAGACATCGAGGGATCACCAATTTAGTACTGGAGGGCAGCGTGGAGAGTAAAAATCGTAGAAGGAGACCAAGAGATGAATACACTAAACAGATTCCGAAGGATGTAGGTTGCAGCAGGTACTGGAAGATGAAGAAGCTTGCACAGGATAGAGTAGCATGGAGAGCTGCATCAAACCAGTCTCAGGACTGAAGACCACAACAACAACAACAACAATCTTTAGAATGAATATCATGTATTGGGCCATTAGCATCCTTTGTAGCTGTGCTATTTTCTTTTTACGAGGACTTCCATATCCCGGACGGTAAAATGTCTGTCTGTGGTGTAAAATTGTGGTGATTGGAGTGGGGCGTCAGGAACAGGCTATGAGAAAATTGAGAATTGATAATTTTCACGACCTCCAGGCGGCCAGAGCCCAAAATTTGCTTTATTACACTGAAGAGCCTAAGAGACTGGCACACTTGCCTGATATCTTGTAGGGCCCCCGCGAGCATGCACAAGTGCCGCAACACGACGCGGTATGGACTTGAGTAATGTCTGAAGTAGTGTTGGAAGGAACTGACACCATGAATACTGTAGACTGCCCGTAAATCCGTAAGAGTACGAAAGGGGTGGAGATCTTTTCTGAACAGTGCACTGCAAGGTATCCTAGACACGCTCAATAATGTTCTTGTCTGGGGAGGCTGGTGGCCAGAGAAAGTGTTTAAACTCAGAAGAGTGCTCTTGCAGCCACTGTGTAGCAATTCTGTACTTGCGCGGCATCACATTGTCCTGCTGGAATTGCCAAGTCCGTCGGAGTGAACATTGGACGTGAATGGATGCAAGTGATCAGACAGGATGCTTACGTACGTCTCACCTACCAGACATATCAGGGATGCCATATCACTCCAACTGCACACGCCCCACACCAATATAGAGCCTCTACCAGCTTGAAGAGTCCCATGCCGACAAGCAGAGTCCATGGATTCATGAGGTTGTCTCCATACCTATACATGTCCATTAATTCGAGGTATTTTAAAACGAGACTCGTGCGACCAGGCAACATGTTTCCAGTCGTCAACAGCCCAGGCGAAGTTTAAAGCTTTCTGTCGTGCAGTCATCAAGGGTACACGAGGGAGCCTTCCGCTCCGAAATCACAAATCGATGACGCTCCGTTGTGTGGTTCGCACGCTGAAACTGTTTATGGCTCAGCACTGAAATCTGCAGCAATTTGTGCAAGGGTTGCACTTCAGTCACGATGAACGATTCTCTTCAGTCGTCTTTGGTCTCCTTGCAGGATCATTTTCCAGCCGCAGCGATGTCAGAGATTCGATGTTTTACTGGATCCCTGATATTCACGGTACACTCGTGAAACGGTCATACTGGAAAACCTCCACTTCATTGCCACCTCAGCGCCGGCTATAACACCACGTTTAGACTCGCTTAAATCTGGATAACCTGCGTAGTAGCAGCAGCAGCCGACCTAACAACTTCGCCAGACAATCGTTGTCTTATATAGGCGTTGCCGACCGCAGAGCCTTATTCTGCCTATTTACATATCTCTGTATTTGAATACGCACGCCTATAATCGTTTCTTTGATGCTTCAGTGTATAAGAATTTTAAAAACGATTGTAACGTGAAGGGTAGTATTCATCGAATTGGATTGCACTTATGACGCTTATAATTCCCAATACATATATTTTCCAGTTCGCGTTTTGAGTAGTGTTGACCCAAGTGTGTAGTGGAGAGTGTAGTGTGAACCGACGATTTTTCCTCTTTTTAAAAGTTAACAAGGGGTCGCTCAGTGAAGTGCTTAACCCAAAGTGTGCGGAGGATGTAGTGGTTCTTTGATGTTTCTTGGTGCTTTTCTTACCATAACTTGGGGCCACTCATTTAGGTCAGTGTAAACTATCAACCACTTCAGCATTATAGGTAACCATCTTTGCGCTTTCCTCTATATTACACACCCTCATTACGACTGCGCTATCTTACCGTCTTCCAAAGCGTAAACAGCAATCTTCACTGTTTTGCCGAACAATCAGAAAGTTCGACAGGACCGATGAATCATTCGAGCTTATTTGAAATTAATTGTAAAGCAGTCTAGATCGCAAGGCACGTATTTTAAAAGGTGATCGGTGTCGATCATCACACGGACAATGGTGTGCCTGGAGCAGGAACCGCTAAACTACTGAAAGCTGTTGTCTATTGACTTTCGGCAGTTGCTGCTCCATACACAGCCACCCTCCATCAATATGGCTGACGTTGTGAAGATGACCATGTGATTGCCGAAACCGGTCACCATTTAATATACGACCTACATTGTTTTATGAGTAATTTCACGTATTACATTACAGTATGATCACTGACTTTCGCTAACAATGGTTTTAAAAATAATTCATTCGATCTTAACTCCACAGAAAATTCTGTGACTGGATAAGCAGGAGGAATGTTGCAATCAACACCCCCACAATTTGGAGTTAACTTAAGGGAACTTATCTGCATTAGTGGTTT
The DNA here is from genome assembly GCF_023897955.1 of Schistocerca gregaria. Classification (NCBI taxonomy): domain Eukaryota; kingdom Metazoa; phylum Arthropoda; class Insecta; order Orthoptera; family Acrididae; genus Schistocerca; species Schistocerca gregaria. Next base: position 431,443,097 of record NC_064924.1, read on the forward strand.
CATACGAATGTGGTACAACTGAAAAAAACTTACTGGTCTCCTTCCTATGTTATCTGAGGCTATTAACAAAGCAAAAAGCGATGCTACATTGCCGTGGTGGCTCCTGCTCCTGGTTAACTTTTTGTCCACTGGTCTTATTTTCTTTACAAAGCTACGTTTTTGCGGCACTGAATCAATAAATCCTCAAGGTAGTTTATTGTATTAACCGTAATAAGGATACCATGTTCGAAGAAAGCCAATCGTGTTTCAAGTGAGCGATGTTTTTGAAGCCTTTGTGATGTCTATGAAGAGGGTTGTATTGTTCTACGAAGATCATAATCATAAAGAAAAGAAATTGGCGTTGCGTTGCATTACTTACTGAACGCTCCGCGTAAAAATTTTATAAGTGTGTCAGATGGAATATGAATTAAATTATGATCACTTCCACTCACCAAACTTTTGGCGTTACAGTTCTTTTCCGATATCTCCAGCCCGCTTCACCGGTAGTTACTACAAAATACAGCATGCAAGAGCCCTCTTCTCCTCTACCTCCCGGAGTGTTAGTGGACCTTCCCTCGACTGTATCTGGATGCAGATTTCACTGGGTGCAAATTTCATTGGGCGCAGTTTACAGGACACCGAAATAGGCTGTAGTAATATGAAACAAACTATTCTGCTATCTGCCTTAAGCGATTTGAGGAAATCACCGAAAATCTACATTTGCATGGTCGAACGGAGATCTGAGGCGACAACCTCCGAACGCGATCCGTTGTTCTTACTGCAGCGCCACATCGGTAAAACATACCAAGACCTTTTTGTATGTGTGTGTGTGGGGAGGGGGCGGGGGAGGGGGGAGGGGCGGTTGGCGCTGTTTTCTGGGCTAGAATCGGACAGCATATTGTATCGGACAAGAGCTGTTTGTAAACTCTACTGCTAATGATAGAACTTAACGCTCCACTGCACCACAAACTGTGGATGACCAAATCCGTTCATGCTGTTTTGAATATTAAAAACCTGTGTTTCGATGTGGCAACAACTTATTTGTTCCTGCTGAATTTGTCGATACATAAACACAACTTTGAGTGCTGCGATTTGTTTGCAAGTAACCAATATTCCATTTTTATTTAACTACCAGACACAGAAAAGACATAACCAACAAAAGTGGAAATGTTCTCTAGACACAAAATACTCATAGGTAGTTTGAAGCACAAAGATTGTATACAAAATTTTTCTACAATTTTGCATTCATGTTTTGTTGCAATATTAAAAGGAAAATTACTTCTGCGTATCAAGCAATTTTTGTGAGTTATATGTATCACACACACGCCTTTTTTGCGAAGTATGACTTTATCGTAGTAATTTTAAAAATTGAAGTAAAAAATAAATTGCCAGAAAAAGATCTTTTGTAATTATGTCACATGACAGAAATTAGGAAACGACCAAAACCTAATAAAGATTTTTAGAAAACACAACTGAACAGAGTAATTACGGGCTGCTATTCTCCTCATTCATTTTCCTCTTCTTCTGTTCATGTTGTGGGCCACTCGAAAAGTGCCTTATAAAAATTCGTGTGTCCTACCGGAATATGTTGTGCAAGCTTTTGCATATCCTTCACTTTTTTATCATTACTGGAACACTGTCAGTGGTGTTCGCTTTCTCAAAAGACAGTCTCGGAGAGATATTGTACCCTTTACGAGAAAACGTAAAGTTTTGAATATTGAATAATATGCAACAACTTAGACCACTGAAAAGTATTTTTATTTTCCTTGGGATTACCTCTGCTGTTTCATTTGATGTTATTGTTGTGGTCTTCAGTCCAGAGACTGGTTGGATGCAGCTCTCCATGATACGCTATTCTGTGAAAGCTTCTTCTTCTCCGAGTAACTATTGTAGCCTACATCCTCCTGAATCTGCTTTCATTTGACAGAAACACCTTTTTATAGTGCCTTGGCCATCATTTCTTGAAAGGTAGAACATCATCTAACTTCAGCACGTTGGTGAGGAAATATCCAGAGACACTTCTCTTTTTCATAAGCTCACAGCATTCACGCCTAACACATCAAAACAGTCCATGCTTTGCAGAAAGGGAACAGCTGTGCTAGATAAATTATGTCTATTGTGCATATTTGGAGTCAGGCAACTCGTGCACCAGTGGGTATACGCGTGATCCAAAAAAGAAAAAAAGAAAATAGCACCGAAACCGGCTTTGAGGCTTGAGACGGCTGTTCACAATAAGATACACATCTGTTGAGTCAACGTAAGTTTTTGGGTCTTTATTTCCCCTTGTGTTGAAAGATTTTTGGGATGGTGAGGCCCTACGGTAAGAAACCATGTCAGGAACGACCTATCTAACGCAACTATTCTTCATAATGATCAAACGCAATTTTAAGAAATATTTCGATCGTTGTGAAACATAGGAACGTTAAATATTTCTCACATTGAGTTTTTCCGTAGAATCTTTCACTACAAGGGGGAGCAAAGGGCCCAAAACTATCGTAAACTTCAATAGATGCGCATTTTGATGTGAAGGGCTGTCTGAAGATGGACTTCTCGGTTCGAAACCGGTACGGCGTTATTTACGTAAACAGCATCCTCAGCAGTTGCTGGTTTCCGTCTTCTTCATTGAAAGAACTGAACCTATAGTTCAGTTCTGTCAAGTAACGTATCATAGTGCTGTTAATGTGAAGAATGACGCAATATAACCTTTAGAAAATACTACAATTTCGAACAAGCTTGAATACTGGATACCACCTGACTGTTCCCTATGCTCTGCCTCGCTACACGGTGCCATTAGAGTGGTCTGAAGAAGAGGAAGCACCTCGTAATTTGCTCGCTGAACCGCGTCACTTGTCCAAAGTCGAAGCAGACGATTGCGACGTAAGCGCCCGAAGCTCGTTAGAACGGAAAGCGACACAGGTGTCGGGGAGCCGGTGCGAAACAAACGCGCGGTGCTCATTAAGGCGGCCCTGAATCATCGCCGCCTTCCCGCCGTGTCCTGCGCTGTTTTGTCGCCGCCTCCCTCTGCCCACGTCGTGTGGGGGTCGGCGTTGTAAACAGGCCGGGGGTGCGCGGCTTCCGGTCCCGTTACACCGCGGCCGAGCGACCACCTGTCTGCCTTCCGGCCATCCTGCGGGCCCGCCTGGCTCAATCACGGCAACCCTTGTGGCAGAGCTTTCTCCCCGATAGCCACCTGCGCTCCGTAATTATAGAATTAGGGACGCCGTCACAGCCCTCGGCATAGGGGTGGTTTCCACCGACAAAAAATTAGTGTAGGGCTCTCCACTCAGCGATGATAGCTGCACTGTCTGGCCTTAGCTTAGGGTGGCTCGAAGCAATCACCGACAGCGCTGATCCAGTGGTATAGTTCCCGAGTTTAATTTGTAAGTTTACTGTTGTAGTGACTCATTCATTTATCGATTTATGTGTACTAGCCTCTTAATGTACCTATATTCTCAAAGTGGCTTCTGGATTGGAATACCGACCTGTGTAAGACAGTTGCCCGAGGAACGTCTAAATATAAACCATACCCACTTCGAAACTGTAGAAGCAAAGCTGTCAGAGGCAGTATTTGAACTAACCGACTGCCACAGAAAAAACCAACTGAAGCCTAACCAATCAAAAACGCAGGTATGTGCATTCCATCTAAGAAACAAGCAGGTTCCAAGGAAATTTCAAATAAGCTACGAGATCTTTCAGCTAGACTCACAGAGCAAACCATTTGAAGTGTAACCAATGTAAAGTGCACGCATGTGGACTCCATCTAAAGAACAAGTAGGCTCCAACAAAATTGCAAGTAAGCTAGGAGGTCGTTCAGCTAGACCACTGCCCAATACCTAAGTACCGGGTGATCAAAAAGTCAGTATAAATATGAAACCTTAATAAACCACGAAATAATGTAGATAGAGAGGTAAAAATTGACGCACATACTTGGAATGACATGGGATTTTATTAGAACAAAAAAAAACCATATTGGTAGACGCATGAAAGATCTCTTGCGCGCGTCGTTTGGTGATGATCGTGTGCTCAGCCGCCACTTTCGTCATGCTTGGCCTCCCAGGTACCCAGACCTCAGTCCGTGCGATTATTGGCTTTGGGGTTACCTGAAGTCGCAAGTGTATCGTGATCAACCGACATCTCTAGGGATGCTGAAAGACAACATCCGACGCCAATGCCTCACCATAGCTCCGGACATGCTTTACAGTGCTGTTTACAACATTATTCCTCGACAACAGCTATTGTTGAGGAATGATGGTGGACATATTGATAATTTCCTGTAAAGAACATCATCTTTGCTTTGTCTTACTTTGTTACGCTAATTTTTGATATTCTGATCAGATGAAGCGCCATCAGTCGGACATTTTTTCAACGTTTGCATTTTTTTGGTTCTAATAAAACCCCATGTCATTCCAAGCAAGTGTATCAATATGTACCTCTCTATCTACATTATTCCGTGATTTATTCAGTTTTCAAATTTACACCGAGTTTTTGATCACCCGGTATTTAGGAGTAACAGTGCTACAGATCCAGTCAAACAAGTCGCCACTTCTCTGAATTAATAAAGTCGACTCAACGCTTGTTGTCTGATGCCAGTACCACGTAATAAAGCTTACTGTTTGGCAGGAATACCTCCGCCAGATATTAGAAGTGTAGCTGCGTCCATGAATGACCGATCCTAGGTACACGCCTCACATGCACATCAACCTCCCCACTAAAGACTTGAGGTATAGCAGGAGTTTCCTTCATACAACAAATAGTCGTTGTCGGTACACCAGGTTACGCTATGCGCATCGGGTATGAAGAGGTTGTAAAAATCGTTATGTTTCATAGACGGTTCAAGCTACCTAAACAAGGTTTTCTGGAAACGACAGCACGCAAGGAGGGGCATGTGATTAACACTCAAAATGTTTTCGCCTGATGACGGAATTGAGCGCGAACAGCACTCCATATAAATTACATAACGGGTTAATGCCAGAATTTTCACATCAAATTGACCAGCACCAGAAGATGTTTACTTCTGAAAAAAATTACTTGAAAGTAATGCGGTTAGTTACGAAAAATTTAGTGAGGTGAGGGAAAATGGAAACTTTTCATCAACAACTGAAGTGTCAAGTTTATCTCTTTTTTAAACATAAAAAGATGTATTAGTGTAATATTTAAGTTCAGGTTTGGAACATTTCAAGAACAGAAGACGTTAGGAAGGCAAATGTGTCAAAAAGATGCTGATTTCTGGGTAAAACTTGAAAATAAAAAAATTAAATCTTTCAAAGATTTTGTGAAATAATTTGTCTAAAAGTAAAAAATAAAACCACTTAGAGAAGCATTGTATGTGGCCCCGAATCTTGTTCAGAATCATGTAGAGAAAACGAAATAAATTAAAAATCACAAATCAGATAAATATGATTGTTCATCACAGCCAAGATAGAAAATTGTATTAATTTAGCTGTGATCGTGGACTGATATAATCATTTTATGTCATTTATTAACCAAATTTGAACGACTGGAAATAAATATTAGCAAATATACAACCGTCCTGCTGTTTCTCGAGACTGAACTTGCTTTTACTTTTAATAATTGGGAGGTAATGAGTACTGAAAACTCGTTACAGTTCCTTTAGGTTTTATCCACCATTTGTGCTTTGTAAGTGGTACCTCGTCCTTCGACTAAATCTATGAGGTTGGTAATAATTTTAGTGAATACCTCATACATTATGGAGAGGGCGCTGACACGGCTGTAAAGTTTTATGTCTGGTCTCCTATGCATGTGAAGTGGTATTCGTACAATAACAACATAGTTTAAATTTTGAGGTATTGTCGTCCTGTGATGTAGACTTTCTGTGAAAAATTTTGAGTTAGTTTTGTATTTCTTTAGCTCTGGCTTTAAGAATTTCTATCGAAACTTCATCTCCTGGTGTCTTTCCTTTCCTCGGCCATCTGACTTTACTTTCGAATCTCATTACTTCCATTACCATGTGTGTTCTGATTACATTGTGCAGTTTGATGATGACAAATATCTGAAACTGATCTAGAGTACAAAAAACAGTAAGAGAACAGTCAAAGGGCGAAACTTTTATCCTTTGAATAAAATTCCATAGCTTTCAAATATGGTATGAATAAATAAGAAAATTTAACTTTCGATAGCTCTCTAAGGATCTATAGAAACTTAAATTATCTAATATATTTATTCATACAATAGTTGAAAGCTCACTAATGAGCTATAGAAAGTTAAATTATCTAACTTATTTATTCATTCCATAGTTAAAAGCTATGAAATTTTGTTCAAATTCGCCATTTGACTGTTCTTTTAGTTTCTTTTGTACTCCATTGCAGTTTCCGCTCAGTGGTCAATTTCATTCACTTCATTACTGTTGTCTTTGTGGTCTTCAGTTCAGAGACTCGTTTGATGCAGTTCTCTAGGCCAATCTGTCTGTGCGAACCTTTTCGTCTCTGAATAACCACTGGATCTTTCATCCATTTGTATCTTTTCGCTGAACTCATGCTTCTCATCTCTTACAATCAATTCACTATTATCTCACAGAAATTAGTCACACTTATGAAGTACCACATGTCAAGAACATCAAATATAGTTAATTTTTATGTCTTTATTGCAGTTATTAACCACTGTATCATATGAGAGGAAGTTAATTTCGGTCAGTGATGACTATCTTCAAGAGCTAAGTACAAACGCTGGTTCTGCAACACATTTCGTATTCAGGTTTTGAAGATGGTCCCTATAGACCAAAATTAAGTACCTTTTGTATAATATTCTGTTTCGTAACTGGAATAAAGACACTTTCCGGGTTCACTGTGATTTTTCTGCGACTACGTCGCAACTCGCGGATGTTTCCATTTATTGAAGTGGAACTGAAAATATTTCCTTATGTTTTTAGTTGTTAGTCAACAGTTGTGTAAGTTTGGGATATATAATTAAGGTCTAGGTGAAGAGTCCCGCAGTTTTTTTCCTCTGCATAGTTACCCACATGACACACAGTGGATCTGTGTTGGTTTTCGCTCTGATCTTGTGTATAAAATATATTGCAACCAAGTGCTAGAAATAGCAGTTGGTTTTCCATTAACCGAACTGCACTGACGCAGGTACTCTGTGAGGCAGCGGTAAGTCCACCAGCAGCAGGCAGGGCAGATTTATGGCCTGCGTCGCCTGGACAGCTGCGCTGTTATCTGGCCTGTCGCACGACATGAGTGCGTGTCTGCGTTATGTCCAGGAGGTGCCGGCAGCCCATGCTAGCTCTCTGCAGTCAACGCCATGCCCCCAGTAGGAGACACTGTAAAAGCACGTCTTTCATTCCCTATATTTCAGATTCAATTCGATTCAGACCTTCTTGTTGGAGATCTATTTCAGAACTTTGAACACTGTAGCTGATACTGTAACTGTTCCTCGCGATATATTGTGTGTTAGGGGTGTAAGTGCAACTGTTGTTATCATCGGTACCTTAATATGAACCTACTTCCGTGTGTTAGTTGTTTTTCCTCTGTCTCTAACAGCCTTACTGCAAACACGAGATACTGTTTACACCTGATGTTATCTGCACTTTTATAACTGCACCACTAAGTGAATTACGCCTGTCATTAAAGACTAAACCTTTTGTGTCTACACGTCATCTGTCGTGCTGTCCACAGGAAAATAAGTAGCTTTTTCTTGCTCAGCCGGACGTTGTGACCGAGCGGTTCTAGGCGCTTCAGTCCGGAGCCGTGCAAAGCCACTACGCCACCTGCCTAGTAAGCAGACTGTGAGCAGGCTGTTTAAGTTATTTTATTGGTAACGCCAATTCTATTGCAACGTTGCAAAATTAATTTCTTTTTCTTTAAAAAGAAATTGGCGTTACCAATAAGAAAACTTAAACAGCCTACTTACATAGTTGCAATAGAACTGGCGTTACCAATAAGAAAACTTTAACAGCCTACTTACAAGACTTGGTACAAATTTTCATGCGTCGCTTCAGACTGCATGTATACATCATCGACGGTACATTTCGCAGTGTAGCTGATATTCTGTTCCAGTACGGCATTTTTTTAATTTATCTTTTTTTAGCTGAAGAATATGTAAACTGTGCTGACAAAAAACACTGGCACTATTTATCAGGTCTCTAGAGGCATGAAAAAGAGGAATCGACAAAAAATGACGTGTACTGGGAGCACTAATTAAAAAAAGCCTTCATTCTCGAATTTTCGTGTTTACTGAATACAAGGTTTATTTCGGATCCTGTGGGCCCATCAGCAGGTGAAAATCGTCTTAACAAATGATTTATTTTTTCTCTTAAATTAGGTGAAATGCGTGTTCCTGTCATGAAAAAGTTGGATGTTAGGTTATGAATTTCGTAAGACAAATGTGTGAAACACGGAAAATAAAAAGAAGTGTGAACTTACCACAGGATTTAAAAATAGCGTTTTTAACTTTTTAATACCATCATATATTGGTTTCTCCATGCTGTTCGTGCATATCACTTCACTCAAGAGACACATTTGTAGACATTTTTGTAAACACTTTACAGGTGTTGTTTAGCACAGTGTGATCAAATACCAATTTATTCGTAGTGCCAGAGATCTAATTATTAAACAATCAACAAGAGTAAAGATAAATCATGCATTAAGACGATTTACACCTGATGATGGACCCACAGGGTCCGAAATGCATCGTGTATTCAACAACGAAAATTTGTGGCTGAAGGTGTTTTTAGGTTTATACTTCCAGCATTTTCTATACAGCCACGTTAGCAGCTGAAAAATATGGATAAAATGAAAATACTGGAATAAAGTATCAGCTGTACAGCGAATATCAGATAGCCACACAAACTTCAGTATATGATGCAAAGAAAATAAATGAAACTAATGACGATAATGAAACTTACCGAAACATGTTTAAATGTTAAACAAAAAAGATTTTGTAGTCGCTCAAGGCAGAACCGTATTTCCATGATTACTTATTAAGAAACGAACACTGACGGAATTAAACAGGTGTAAAATCGGATTTAATAAATAATAAAGTTGTTTAATTCAACAGCTGAAGTTGTCAGTCACATTTTCATTCCTGAAAACTATGAAGGATGTTCTGCGTATGTTGAGATGGGAATAACAGACTGAGATATGGAATTCCATGAGTCCAGTCGAAATTCTGCTGACGGAGAAGAAAAAAAAAGAAAAAAAAGGATGGGTATTATTTGTCACACACTATAGCTATGTACATTTGCACAACTGTTGAAGGCGTAGACAACTCGAAAGGAGGGAGCTTGTTGTTTTTCGCTGTAAAACGTCTTACTTGAGCAAGACACGTTTCGCTTCATTGGGAGCACGTTCAGTTATCATTATAACAATTATAGCTTTGATTATATAGTGTTTAATGAGACCATCAACAGTTCTAACTTTTTTTTTTTTTTTTTTTGCTTCTACATTATTTGCAAGTGTCGTTCTACGTGATGTCCCCGGGGGAAATGGCCGGTATTCACGGGAATAAGCGGCAAGATCATTAGAAGCCAAAATATCTAGTAAACATGGGCTCTAAAAAGCGTAGTATATTAATAACTATGAGCTCACCCCAATAGAAGGCTGGTCCTTCTTACCCGTAAAGTATGTCTTTCCACATTGTAGCTTACATGTGCACCAAATGATTTGATCTTCATCTTCGATACTGTAAAACAAATTTATTCTACTGCAACCTCTTTGCTTACCATATTTTGAGAGGCGGCAGTATGGACCAAAACAGGGAAAAATGTCCAGCAAACATGAAATGTAAAGTGCATACTTTAACAGCTATGAGCACTTGTTCATCTTCACTACTGTGAAACACATCCCTTCTACTTAACAAGTGCTTATAGATCTTAAGGTATGCATTTTACAGCACATGTTTCCTGGGCAATTTTTTTTTGTTTTGTTCCATACTAACTCCTCCCACAATTTGGAATGTAAAAAGCTTGCTCTAGAAGATTTCTGTTTCACATTATCGAGGAGGAAGTGCTCACAACTCTTTAAGGCACACATTTTAGAACTCATGTTTAATGGATGTTTTTTGCTTCGAGCGACCTTTCCTTGTCGTATCATTAAATATTGACTGTTGCTTCCTGGACATTGTATATATACATACTGCAGTTTATTGTCACACAGTATTTTCCCGTTTGCATGTTTTTTACATAGCCACATTCATCTAAGTACTTTGCGTCAATTTTTGTTAATGCTTGTAGTAACTATTTCAATTAATAACTTGTGCGTTACGGGGGTGAAGTAGAGAGACCTGTTATTTTCGTGTCTTGTCAGCTATTATTACTGATATTTCTCGAAAACTTGATAGATTTTGAGTATATTGCCTCCAGCTCTGACCTTGGATCGTATTATCCCGCGAACCATACGAAACAGGAAAGAGAGGTAATGACAGTGGCACGTAAAGTGCCCTCCGCCACACACCGTTGGGTGGCTTGCGGAGTATAAATGTAGATGTAGATTATACCGGTTAATTTACGTAAACTTACCTGAAGTGACAGAGTTTTTACAAAGGTCAGGATCTCCTAACATCTACGTGCAATGTGTCGCGAAAAGTTCCGATGGAAGATTTTGAAGAAGGTAGAGACGAACAAAGATTAACGGAAATTGTTTTGCAAAAAGAAAGTGTATGATGTGTCATAGTGCTTTCATAATCCCATCAGTGGATCTAAATACTACAAATCGAGGGTAAGGAAGTTTCTAAAACTTGCCGATATTTCAGAGGGTCACCGTTTGCAACGGGTATCCTCCTGCGCCTTGTCTTCGGAAAGTCACTGGCCTTGAACCTCTGCGCCCGTCTTGTCTCTTCTGCGCCTACCGCAGTCTTCCCGTCTTCCGGCGGTAATTGAAGAAGGCTTGCGGCCAGCTGGCAGACTGCGCTGCTGCCACCTGCCGGTGCAAATAGGTACCTGTCTCCGCCCGCAGCAGTAGAAGCGGCACGGCACCTGCAACAGAAGCCACGATATTTATTATGGCAATCTTACCACTAATGTCACCAAATAATTCAGTAGTAAAGTTCACACACTGCGGATCTTGTCTTACTGCTTCGTCTGCTGCCCTGTTGAAATCTGTTTTAATGCTGTGTCCTGTTTCAGAAGAGGATTTATATCGTTATTCTCACGTCCCTACCCCCTGTCATTCGGTGCAGTAGTCGAAAGAGGTCACCGCTTCACGTGGTCCTTTTTTGCTCTTCGTATCAGCGCGCTGACAGACAGTAGCCATGAAAGCTCTCTGTGGGGCTCGTTTTTCTTGTTTGTCAGCTGAAAACGAGCTCAGTAGGAGAGCTATACCATGTTTGCTCATCAGCACCGGGCTCTGCCTTGGCGCTTACTTATCTTTCAAACGTGCGTGGGTTTGTGTGTATGTGCGTGCATGTCTCTCTCTCTCTCTGTCTGTCTCTTTCTCTCTCTCTCTCTCTCTCTCTCTCTCTCTCTCTGTGTGTGTGTGTGTGTGTGTGTGTGTGTGTGTGTGTGTATATATAAGACCAGCCATACTTCTTTATATTTGTGTTCTCCTTTATAATGCGAGAACTGTTTTTCGAGACAGTGTTGGCTGCGAATCGGATTTACATGGCAAGCAGATGTATCCGTTTCCCTTCGTTTTAAAAGGTGATTTTTATAGAACAGTAGCTGAGAAACCCGATGTTGTCCATGTTCTCCTTCTTCCTATCTGTGTCCATCTCCTTTCCAGACCTGCGTCCGTCCATCCTGATTTAGGTTTGTCTTGATTGCCCTAAATCATTTCAGGAAAATGCGGTTTGGTTCCTTTGAAAGGACACAGCCACTATCCTTTTCCATGCTTCCTTAACCCGAGCTTGTACTCCCTCTCTAATGATCTAGTTGTCGACGGGATGTTAAGCACTAATCTTGCGTCTCTGTTCCCCTGTCTCTGCCCATCTCCTCTGGCTCTGTCTCTCTGTCCATATCCTTCTTCATCCTCTCTTTATCCATTTCATCATGCCCCCACCTCTCCCTGCCCATCCCCTTTATCCATCTGTCTTCCCTCCTCTCTCTGCTCATCCCACTGTTCTGTCCATCACCTCAACCCTTCTCTCAGTCCACATCCCCCCACCCCCTCCCCTGTCCACCTCGTCCATTCCCACTGTCTGTCCATCTTCTCCTGCTCCCCTCTCTATCCATTTCCTGTTCTCCTATTCACCTCACTTTTCCCATCTCTTGCTCCTCCTCCCCCCCCCCCTTCTTCTCAACCCCTTTCCTTTCCACATCTACCTCCCCCTTTCCCATCTCTCTGTCCATCTCCTTCTCTTCCTTTTCTTTGACTTTTTCCTCTTCCCCTTCTCTGTTCCTCTCCTCCTCCTAAATATCTGTGCCTATTTGTTCCTCTCCCTGTTTCTGTCCATCTCCTCCCCTGTCTCTGTACATCTCTTACGCACTCCTCTCTCTATCCATTTCCCCCTCCCCTACCTTCGGCCATTTCCTCCTCCTCCTGCTGCGCCTATATACTCCTTTCCCCTCGCTTTCTGTCCATCTCATCATACTGTTCTCTCTCCACGTTATCACATTCCCACAAATAGGAGGCTGGTCGTTCTTCCCCCGACTGTAACTATAACGTGCACAAAATTTGATTGAAATTGTCTCAGAGGTTTAGGTTTACTCTTTACCCATGGCTTCGTTCACATTCGCACAATTCAAATATATTTCATATATATTTAATATATTTCACGCATATTTGTACACATATTTCACCTGTCTGTCTAGCGAATTTCGCCCTAAAGCTTCATTTTTACGCATCTTAATGTTTATGAGGCCATATCTCCTGAACTATGCGCTGTACGTTGATATAATTTTGCAGTTACTTGCAGTGGTTTATTTGCCTACTGTCTGCTAAATGTGTTGTGAATAGAATTATTACTGAAAAAGTAATAAATTAGAAAGTCATGCATGATATGGCAGTTTCTCACGCATCCCATGTATGACGTCATATCTCCTTAACTCTGTGTCGTACCTTGATATTTTTTCTAGGTACTCTTAGCAACAAATGTGGATGGTGTCCGCCAAATGTGTTGCGAATGGAGTTAGTAGGAAAGACGTAATAAATTAAAACGTCTTGCATGACGTGGTAGTTTTTCAGTAGTTCAGTGTTTATGACGTATCTTCTGAACTAAGTGTCGTACAAAGACGTAATTGTTCTGGTACAGTCAGTGGTATATCTGCAAAACGTGTCACGAATACTGTTATTAGGAAAGTGGAATAAGTTAAACCGTCATCTTCAGGTGGCAATTTTAGCGCATGAACGGCGAAAATACAGCAAGCGACAAACTTTTTTCCTTCCATAATTTTGTGGTGGTCATAAAAGAGAAGAAGTTTCGTAAGGGCTCGAAACTACGTGTAAAGTTTGTTGCAAATTTCCAAATGCTCTCATTCTCAAATACTGAATAACCTAAGTATGGGTATACTCGCGTCGCGAGCCACACAGCGTTTTCACCCCCACCTCCACCCTCTTGATAGGTGGTTCGTTCTTACCCTCACAGTGATTCTTTCCAATCAGATAGTGATATATGTGCCAAGTTTGGTTGAAATCGGTCCATTGGTTTAGGAAGTGATGTGAAATGTACATACATACATACACACAAGTCATATGTACATCCACTTTTATAATTGGTGTAAATTCCAGCAGCTGTAAAAGTAATATTTGTGCTTCGGTGTAAACAATTCATTTTTCCAGCCATTAGGATCAACGGTTAACGTTCTGCAGTTGTCTTTCTTTGTAATTGAAGATCGTTTGGTCGTCTTCCAGAGTTTCACATAACGGTCCTGTGTCCATAATGACTTTCTAAAACGCGTACGAGCGACTGTGATGTCGTTATTTGCAGCGTCTGTAAGCATTTATTTAACTAATGTGACGTATCACAAGGACACGAAGTCACACAGGAGCGCTCAAGCCATGATGTAAATACGAGGAGATTTACGCCACTGCTGAATAGGTTGCTCGATTAAATTGTCTATTGTGTTTCAAAAATATTTATTGACGCGTTTCGGGTCCACCTGAATATTGTTAACTACAGCAGAGTACTGATGAGACGGATGACACATGTGACTTTATAATTCGTATGAAAATTTTTCTTTTTGATTTTCTGGTGGTGCGGTGTGTCCGAAACGCGTTAGTAAACAAGCATTTTTGAACCGAAAGAGACCAGTTATTCTAGTGACATGTTAAGAGGTGGCGTAAGTTTGAAACTTCCTGGTAGATTAAAACTGTGTGCCGGACGGAGACTCGAACTGGCAGAAATAAAGCTGTGAGGACGAGGCAAAGGCAAAGGTCCGCGAAAGGCAAAGGTCCCGAGTTCGAGTCTCGGTCAGGCACACAGTTTTAATCTGCCAGGAAGTTTCATATCAGCGCACACTCCGCTGCAGAGTGAAAATCTCATTATGGCGTAAGTTTGATATAATTTCACAAGGAAGCGTTTAGCTGTTGTTTTAAATTTATTTGTTTACTTTTCGTGCTAATTCACATAAATGATGGAGATTTAAACCACCCAAACGTGTACTGAAAGTCTGTTTACGACATTGTCATGTTGTGTGTGAGATAACACGACAAAAGATAAAGGAGCCAGTGACCACTGTGGACGGAGCAACATGTTACACCTACGAAAAACACGTAAAAATTCTGAAATCCGTATGTAGTATACATATATCTATAATGTCTCTAAGAAAATACCGGGCGTCCCAGGAGATATGGTTAATATTCAGGCATGTGACAGGAACGATCATTCGAAGCAAAAAAGTCAAGTAGGAAGTAGATAGTTCAAAGCTATTTTCTATCGCTGTGGCAAGCAGAGTGCTGTGGTGTCTGGCAGCTTGTCCAAAAACTTCGTAACTTGGAAGCTTAAATGTCAGACACCAACTAATTTAAATCTGACTAAAGCTGTCTCTAAACGAGAAAATTTTCGTTAGCCTTTAACGTGACTGTTACTGATACCGAGTGAAACAACAAGTTTACCCTTACTTCACAAGTTAACTTTAGCTTGTATTAAAAATCCGATTTGTTACTGCCAGACGTTTTATGTAATTGAGTTCACAAATCAAACATTATGTAATTGCTTATTGATCTAACGTGAAACAACGTCTTTCCGTCTAAAGTTATACCATGGGTTGCTTATGACGAATTAGAAAAGCAGATACTTATCTTATAGGTAACAGAAACCATTTAAATAGATCAAACAGAGAGGTACAGCCTGTTACGTCCCTGTTCAGTCTATAGAAGATGTACAGCAAGGTTTATTCTGTGGGTAGCACAATTGCTGATTCATAAGATGTCATTTGTAGCACCCCTACTGTTCGAGATGGTCTTCTGTCGTTGACTCACTTGTGCCTCACTACGTTCAATACCACTTTATTTTTCTGATGAGGTTGAAGTCGTTCATGTTTCTGTTTGGGTTTACCAAAAGATGGAGGCTGTTAGTGCCATTAAGACCATCATGAAAGTAAAGATCTTAGGTTCTGCATCATCTTGTTATTCTTCGCTGTTTTTAGGATTCAGACACACAGAGGAATTACCGTATGTGCACCCTGTGTAGGGCAGGAAATGTTCTCACAGTCCTAACTACGAATCTCTGTCCCTCATATTAACAGAATCTTCCGTCGGTTCTTGGTAGAACAACATTATGATAACTGAAAATCTCTTTTTAAGCAAAAGCCTACTGGTGCTTTTCATTTATTAATCTCTGTTCCTTTTCTCCAGCGCACTGGGACGATAAGAAGAATCTTCTAAAACGGCTCACCGAGCACTCATAAGTAGGGAATGAAGTGTAAAAAGAAAAACATCTGAATTCTGACAAGATGCGACCCTTCGCTAATTATCTACTGCATATTTTATGGTCGTGATCTTCCATTGGCTCTTTCTTGTTATCTATTTCACTAGTACAGTTTTATGGTAAGTTTCGTAATCGGGATGCGCCTGATCTCTATGATCGTTCTATCTTAAGTTTGCTGATTCTCAGAGACGATGATATGGCGGCAGGGATGCTGCACTATGACTGTCCTTTCTTTAACGTCTACTTTCGACAGCGTTATTGTCATCTGCTCTACTTGCCTGTGTCCTACATGCTGAATATGGCTTCATTTGTCATCGAGCAGTGTAAAGAATACTGTTTAATATTACGTCGCACGTAATAAAAAATAAAAAAGGTTAACCTCCCCCCCCCCCCCCCGAATAGGCCACGAAGGCCCAACGAAACCGACCGGCCGCCGTGTCACCCTCAGCCAATAGGCTTCTCGATCAAGTAGCTCCTCAGTTTTTTAACGAGAAAAAAATAAAAGAAATATTTTTATTATGTAAAAAATGAAAATGGATGAAAATGAAAAAGGGGGAGAAATGACTTTAAATATTTATGTTATTTTGTCTTTCAGTACGAACTTTGTTGTAGAACCACTTATTTACGTGTGGTAATAAAAATTCATTTAGACAGAATTTAAAATTACGTGAACCTTAGCAACCCTCTCATGCTGATAAATTCAAACTAACTGATTAATAACATTTATGACTTTAAAAATTATTTAAATTAAATTTTTTTACATATTTCGGCCTTCGCACACATTTTCTAGATGCAGTGGGTTTTTAAACATTTACTGAATTCTTTAGCTTTAGCTATAGAACACAAGACTGTCTCTGTAAGCATAAAATGGTTAAATATTGCCACGCTGACATGAACGTTTAATTATCATTGACAAAACACACTTCACTATACGTTTAAGATATTTGCTTTTAGAAATGGAAGGGACCAACAGATTAACAACTTCAACGTTAATTATCCGCCCATGAGTGCACAAATGTAAAACCGGTAATAAATTCAGTCAGCCTCAGGATCTCTGTAAAAGAAAAATATTTCGTAATTCACTGCTAATTTTACCTGCTCCCGATTTACGGGTTTGGTTAATTTTACAGCGGAACAATTTTTTAAATGTGCCGCCGCTGCAAATCGTTCTGTCGCGGCACAGCCCAGCAACACCTACGATAATCGCTAAAAGTGCTGGAAATTCTTTAAAGAAATATTATAGATGACATGGGCAAGCTAATTTACATTAGTAATACACAATTTTGATAAATTATAATGTATTTAGACCATAACAATACTCAAAATTACACATCTTGATTATTTCTCCTCTAATGGCGGCTAAAGATAGATACAGACAAACGAAGTCTACTCATTCATATAATGCTATGTCACAGGTTGCTCCCTCTCTCAGCTCAAGAGGAAGACGATCAGGAATACATATTATGTAGCGCTTTTTATACTACTGCTGATTTTGAATATCTCTTTGTAATCTTACAACATTATTTTCGTCTGTGGCTATATTTTACATTTTTTCATCGCAGATATTGACATATTTCGTAATTACATTATGAGTATAGAAATATTACAATCCTAAATACATCGAGAATATTATTACAGAAAATATTACAATAATAACCAACGTCCTTTACACAAAATTAAATAACATTTTTTGTTAAACTATTACAGTACATTCGAATTTCTTCATGGCGTCGTACATAGTACAATTAAATGTCATTTCGTTTTATAAATAGTGTGTGTGCTGCCAGGAAACGTTACAGTTTCTCACACAAGGGCTGAGTGCGCCCCGCTTGCCAACAGCGGTCGGCATAACTGATGGTCACCCATCCAAGTGCTAGCCCAGCCCGTCGGCGCTTAACTTCGGTGATCGGAGTGGAACCGGTGATACCACTGCGACAAGGCCGCTGGCGTAATAACAAATGGCATGCCCTATGTAACCAGTGTGATTTAATTACGCTGACCATATGAGGATACTACCTGACAGTTTGTCGTAAATGAAGTTAGGCCGTACAATAGTCTCTTTTTTCGCTTCCAAACTCGTTTGTGCCTTGGACGAGAATTCACGGTTTTCTTGTGTTTTGAACAGCTGTGTGCTCGGTTTCGGAACTTCCCTAACTTACATGTATGGACACTTTAATTTGGATTTATGTTAGTTGTCATCTGACAGCGAGCGGGCTGGACTCATCCCGCCGCCAGTATATCAATGTGAGATGTCTGTTCTGGCACTGTCAGCTGCCACTCTGTTGCCACTGCCGCTGGGCACAGCATTGTGCCTACCGGTAATTAAGTGCGAAACGATTGTTCAAGCCAAACTGTCGCCCATTTCAAGAAAAAGAACGTAGCTCTGACGGTAAATAAAACCAGTTACAGGTTCTTGATGTTTCAAAGGTCTAAATCGTAAGTGAATTTTTCATTTTTTTCCCTTTCTTTGTGGAAGGTAAGGACGTTAAACTTCATACTTGTTAACAATTAGTCATTAACAAAACTGGAAATAAAAACGGATTTCGAAAGCTTGTACATAGGAAACGCAACGCGATGGAAAACTCTGGAAAGGTGACAGCAGAGCGAAGTATTTTAGAAAACAACGATAAAGAAACGTATTTAAGTGAGTTCACTAGTTGATGACACGTGAGGTCATTAGTTTGAAGCTGGACAGTATAAGTATATTTGTTTCAAAATAACTGAATCATTTCCGGTCCCAGCTGAATATGCTCATAGCTCCTAAGGTATGCATGGCGGACTTTTTTTGCATATATATATATTAAATTTGACTATAGCTGTCTCTAAACGCGAAAATTTTCTGTAGCCTTTAACGTGACTGTTACTGCTATCGAGCGAAACAACAGGTTTACTCTTACCTCACTAGTTAACTTTCAATACACGTTTAAGAGGTTTAAATCTTGTATTGTGTGTGATATAACACGACAATAGAGAAAGGAGCCAGTCACCACTGGGGATGGAGTGATATGTTACTCGAAAGTCGTAAACAGAACACATAAATGTCGTATTAACTCACATAAATCCACCTGATACTGGAGGTTTAAACCTCTGAAACACTTAGCAGAAATAACAGCGACCGGCAACATTAAACTTGTTGTTTCAATCGCCTTCCAGTAAACCTTCCGTCCCTGATTCCTTAAAGAATCTAACATCCACGTATGAAACAGTTTCGAACGCCTGATTACTTTACAGAAGAGATATTGTGTTAAATATTAAACGTTAAACATATAAGAGAGAGCATGTTTAGAAAACAGTTTGCGCTCCATCTTAATTTTGCACACCTCTCAATATTTACGACGTCATACCTCGCGAGCTATGCGCCGCACGACGGCAATTTTGCATGTTCATTCAGTGGCATACAATGAGGTGACAAAAATTATGGGATACCTCCTAATATCGTGTCCGACCTCATTTTATCCAGTGTAGTGCAGCAACTCGATGCGAAAAAGACTCAGCAAGTCGTTTGATGTCCCCTGCAGAAATATTGATGGTTCAAAAAGTCTCTATGCACTATGGGACTTAACTTCTGAGGTCATCAGTCCCCTAGAACTTAGAACTACTTAAACCTAACCAACCTAAGGACATCACACACATCCATGCCCGAGGCAGGATTCAAACCTGCGACCGTAGCGGTCACGCGGTTCCGGACTGATGCGCCTAAAACCGCTCGACCACAGTGGTCGGCGAGAATATTGAGCCAAGTTGTCTCTACAGCAGTCCGTAATTGCGAAAGGATTGCCGATGCAGGATTTTGTGCACGAGCTGATCTCTTGTTTATATTCTATAAATGAACAATGGATATCATGTCAGGAGATCTAGTTGACCAAGTAATTTGCTCAAATTGTCCAGAAAGTTATACGAACATACCGCTAACAATTGCAGCCCGGTGACATGGCGCATTGTCAACCGTTGTTTGGGAACATGAAGTACATGAATGGCTGCATATGGTCTCCAAGCATTACATAACCATTTGTAGTCAATGATCAGTTTGGTCCATTCCATATAAACACTGCCCACACAATTAAGGCGCCACCACAGTTTGCACAGTGCCTTGTGACAACTTGGGTCCGTGGCCTCGAGGGGTCTGCACCACACTTGAACACTGCCATCAGCTCTTTTCAAGCGAAATCGGGACTCATCTGCCCTGGCCTCCGTTTTCCAGGTGTTTATGGTCCAAACCTATATAATGTGTCAATTAATATGTGTGAAATCTTATGGGACTTAACTGCTAAGGTCATCGGTCCCTAAGCTTTTTTGGTCATCAGTCTGACTGGTTTGATGCGGCCCGCCACGAATTCCTTTCCTGTGGTAACCTCTTCATCTCAGAGTAGCATTTGCAACCTACGTCCTCAATTATTTGCTTGAGGTATTCCAATCTCTGTTTTCCTCTACAGTTTTTGCCCTCTACAGTTCCCTCTAGTACCATGGAAGTCATTCCCTCATGTCTTAGCAGATGTCCTATCATCCTGTCCCTTCTCCTTATCAGTGTTTTCCACATATTCCTTTCCTCTCCGATTCTGCGTAGAACCTCCTCATTCCTTACCTTATCAGTCCACCTAATTTTCAACATTCGTCTATAGCACCATATCTCAAATGCTTCGATTCTCTTCTCTTCCGGATTTCCCACAGTCCATGTTTCACTACCATACAATGCTGTACTCCAGACGTACATCCTCAGAAATTTCTTCCTCAAATTAAGGCCGGTATTTGATATTAGTAGACTTCTCTTGGCCAGAAATGCCTTTTTTGCCATAGCGAGTCTGCTTTTGATATCATCCTTGCTCCGTCCGTCATTGGTTATTTTACTGCCTAGGTAGCAGAATTCCTTAGCTTCATTGACTTCGTGACCATCAATCCTGATGTTAAGTTTCTCGCTGTTCTTATTTCTACTACTTCTCATTATCTTCGTCTTTCTCCGATTTACTCTCAAACCATACCGTGTACTCATTAGACTGTTCATTTCGTTCAGCAGATCATTTAATTCTTCTTCACTATCACTCAGGATAGCAATCTCATCAGCGAATCGTATCATTGATATCTTTTCACCTTGTATTTTAATTCCACTCCTGAACCTTTCTTTTATTTCCATCATTGCTTCCTCGATGTACAGATTGAAGAGTAGGGGCGAAAGGCTATAGACTTGTCTTACACCCATCTTAATACCAGCACTTCGTTCTTGATCGTCCACTCTTATTATTCCCTCTTGGTTGTTGTACATACTGTATATGACCCGTCTCTCCCTATAGCTTACCCCTACTTTTTTCAGTATCTCGAACAGCTTGCACCATTTTACATCGTCGAACGCTTTTTCCAGGTCGACAAACCCTATGAACGTGTCTTGATTTTTCTTTAGCCTTGCTTCCATTATTAGCCGTAACGTCAGAATTGCCTCTCTCGTGCCTTCACTTTTCCTAAAGCCAAACTGATCGTCGCCCAGCGCATTCCCAATTTTCTTTTCCATTCTTCTGTATATTATTCTTGTAAGCAGCTTCGATGCATGACCTGTTAAGCTGCTCGCACTTGTCAGCTCTTGCCGTCTTCGGAGTTGTGTGGATGATGCTTTTCCGAAAGTCAGATGGTATGTGGCCAGACTCATACATTCTACACACCAACGTGAATAGTCGTTTTGTTGCCACTTCCCCTAATGATTTTAGAAATTCTGATGGAATGTTATCTATCCCTTCTCCCTTATTTGACCGTAAGTCCTCCAAAGCTCTTTTAAATTCCAATACTGGATCCCCTATCTCTTCTAAATCGACTCCTGTTTCTTCTTCTATCACATCAGACAAATCTTCACCCTCATAGAGGCTTTCAATGTATTCTTTCTACCTATCTGCATTTAACAATGGAATTCCCGTTGCACTCTTAATGTTACCATCGTTGCTTTTAATGTCACCAAAGGTTGTTTTGACTTTCCTGTATGCTGAGTCTGTCCTTCCGACAATAATATCTTTTTCGATGTCTTCACATTTTTCCTGCAGCCATTTCGTCTTAGCTTCCCTGCACTTCCTATTTATTTCATTCCTCAGCGACTAGTATTTCTGTATTCCAGATTTTCCCGGAACATGTTTGTGCTTCCTCCTTTCATCAATCAACCGAAGTATTTCTTCTGCTACCCATGGTTTCTTCGCAGCTACCTTCTTTGTACCTATATTTTCCTTCCCAACTTCTGTGATGGCCGTTTTTAGAGATGTCCATTCCTCTTCAACTGTGTTGCCTACTGCGCTATTCCTTATTGCTGTATCTATAGAGTTAGAGAACTTCAAACGTATCTCGTCATTCCTTAGAACTTTCGTATCCCACTTCTTTGTGTATTGATTCTTCCTGACTTATGTCTTGAACTTCAGCCTACTCTTCATCACTACTATATTGTGATCTGAGTCTATATCTGCTCCTGGGTACGCCTTACAATCCAGTATCTGATTTCGGAATCTCTATCTGACCATGATGTAATGTAATTGAAATCTTCCCGTATCTTCCGGCCTTTTCCACCTCCTCCTCTTGTGATTCTTGAACAGGGTATTCCCTATTAGTAGCTGAAACTTGTTACAGAACTCAATTAGTCTTTCTCCTCTTTCATTCCTTGTCCCAAGCCCATATTCTCCTAGAACCTTTTCTTCTACTCCTTCCCCTACAACTGCATTCCAGTCGTCCATGACTATTAGATTTTCTTCGCCCTTTACATACTGCATTACTCTTTCAATATCCTCATACACTTTCTCTATCTGTTCATCTTCAGCTTGCGACGTCGGCATGTATACCTGAACTATCGTTGTCGGTGTTGGTCTGCTGTCGATTCTGATTAGAACAACCCGGTCACTGAACTGTTCACAGTAACACACCCTCTGCCCTACCTTCCTATTCATAACGAATCGTACACCTATTAAACCATTTTCTGCTGCTGTTGATATTACCCGATACTCATCTGACCAGAAATCCTTGTCTTCCTTCCGCTTCACTTCACTGACCCCTACTATGTCTAGATGGAGCCTTTGCATTTCCCTTTTCAGATTTTCTAGTTTCC
Source organism: Schistocerca gregaria (assembly GCF_023897955.1). NCBI lineage: Eukaryota > Metazoa > Arthropoda > Insecta > Orthoptera > Acrididae > Schistocerca > Schistocerca gregaria. The sequence goes on from NC_064924.1 coordinate 431,465,898, forward strand.
CTACCACTTTCAATCTTCTTACATTCCACGCCCCGACTCGTAGAACATTATCCTTTCGTTGATTATTCAATCTTTTTCTCATGGTAACCTCGCCCTTGGCAGTCTTCTCTCGGAGATCCGAATGGGGGACTATTGCGGAATCTTTTGCCAATGGAGAAATCATCATGACACTTCTTCAACTAGCGGCCACATGTCCTGTGGATACACGTTACGTGTCTTTTATGCAGTGGTTTCCATTGCCTTCTGCATCCTCATGTCGTTGATCATAGCTGATTCTTCCGCCTTTAGGGGCAATTTCCCACCCCTAGGACAAGAGAGTGCCCTGAACCTCTATCCGCTCCTCCGCCCTCTTTGACAAGGCCGTTGGTAGAATGAGGCTGACTTGTTATGCCGGAAGTCTTTGGCCGCCAATGCTGATTATTTATCAAAATTTAGGCAGTGGCGGGGATCGAACCCGGGACCGAAGACATTTTGATCACGAATCAAAGACGCAAGGCCTTTTTTTTTTAAATCTCATTTTGATCGTTTTTGTTTGTTGTATTTGCTCGGTGCGGACGTCGCGAGACATCCGTTTATGTTCTTTGTTGCTCGATTAGCTCAGTTTTTTATTACAGAGGGCAGCTAACCCTCTGACCGAACTTCCCTGGACACACTACTTAACCTAAATTATCCTAAGGACAAACACACACACACCAATGCCCGAGAGAGGAGTCGAACCTCCGCACAGTCCAAACGTACTTGATGACAAGCCCAGAAGAGGCGCTGCAGGGGATGTCGTGCTGTTAGATTAGGCAATGTCGTCGGTTGTCTGCTGCTCTAGCCCATTAATGCCAGATTTAGCCGCTCTGTCGTAACATATAAGTTCGTCATACGTCCCACACTGATATGTGCGGTTATTTCACCCAGTGTGCTTTTCTGTTAGCACTGATAACTCTCCGCAAACGCCTGCTCTGGGTCGCCATCTGAAGACCTTCGGTAGTGAGGGGTAATGCCTGAAGTTTGGTATTCTCTGCACATTCTTGTCTTTCTCGATCTCGGAATATTGAACCTCCTAACTACTGGCGAAATGTAATGTTCCATGCGTCTAGTCCAACTATCATTTCGCTTTCAACGTCTGTTAATTTGCGGCGTGCGTTCATAGTAACTCTAGTAACCTTTTCACATCTACATCTACATCCATACTCCGCAAGCCACCTGACGGTTTGTGGCGGAGGGTACCCTGAGTAAACTCTATCGGTTCTCCCTTCTATTCCAGTCTCGTATTGTACGTGGAAAGAAGGATTGTCGGTATGCTTCTGATTTTATCCTCATGGCCTCTTCGCGAGATATACGTAGGATGGAGCAATATACTGCTTGACTCTTCGGTGAAGGTAAGTTCTCGAAACTTTAACAAAAGCCCGTAATCACCTGTGCAAAAATGACTGCTCCGCCAACGAAGATGGTTCTGAGCACTATGCGACTTAACTTCTGAGGTCATCAGTCGCCTAGAACTTAGAACTAATTAAACCTAACTAACCTAAGGACATGACACGCACCCATGCCCGAGGCGGGATTCGAACCTGCGGCCGTAGCGGTCGCTGGGCTCCAGACTGTAGCGCCTAGAACTGCACGGCCATTCCGGCCGACGGCTCCGCTAACGCACTGCCCTTTTGTATCTTGCGTACGCGATACTACTGCCACCTGTGTATGTGCACATTGCTGTCCCATAACTTGCATCACCTCAGCGTGTGAGGTGATGACTACCGGCCGCATCCGGGAGAATGATTGGTGAGGCAGCGGGTCTCTGGAGCCCAGTAAATACACTGATGACTGAGAAGCAAAATTACCCTTGGTTCAGATACACACTCCGTCGTTAGCAAGCGCGAGGAAGACTAGCCCCACTAGGAAATGACACTTCAGTAGGTACTGTGAGCAAAATGCGTTTTTCTTTCATTACTTTATGGGCGTTGTCAGCAAGAAAAAAGTTTCGTAATGGTTGGGAATTGTGGTAAAGTTCGCTGGAAGTCGCTAAGTGCTCTCATTTTCAAGCACCGGACGAATAAACACTCCTGGAAATGGAAAAAAGAACACATTGACACCGGTGTGTCAGACCCACCATACTTGCTCCGGACACTGCGAGAGGGCTGTACAAGCAATGATCACACGCACGGCACAGCGGACACACCAGGAACCGCGGGGTTGGCCGTCGAATGGCGCTAGCTGCGCAGCATTTGTGCACCGCCGCCGTCAGTGTCAGCCAGTTTGCCGTGGCATACGGAGCTCCATCGCAGTCTTTAACACTGGTAGCATGCCGCGACAGCATGGACGTGAACCGTATGTGCAGTTGACGGACTTTGAGCGAGGGCGTATAGTCGGCATGCGGGAGGCCGGGTGGACGTACCGCCGAATTGCTCAACACGTGGGGCGTGAGGTCTCCACAGTACATCGATGTTGTCGCCAGTGGTCGGCGGAAGGTGCACGTGCCCGTCGACCTGGGATCGGACCGCAGCGACGCACGGATGCACGCCAAGACCGTAGGATCCTACGCAGTGCCGTAGGGGACCGCACCGCAACTTCCCAGCAAATTAGGGACACTGTTGCTCCTGGGGTATCGGCGAGGACCATTCGCAACCGTCTCCATGAAGCTGGGCTACGGTCCCGCACATCGTTAGGCCGTCTCCCGCTCACGCCCCAACATCGTGCAGCCCGCCTCCAGTGGTGTCGCGACAGGCGTGAATGGAGGGACGAATGGAGAAGTGTCGTCTTCAGCGATGAGAGTCGCTTCTGCCTTGGTGCCAATGATGGTCGTATGCGTGTTTGGCGCCGTGCAGATGAGTGCCACAATCAGGACTGCATACGACCGAGGCACACCGGGCCAACACCCGGCATCATGGTGTGGGGAGCGATCTCCTACACTGGCCGTACACCTCTGGTGATCGTCGAGGGGACACTGAATAGTGCACGGTACATCCAAACCGTCATCGAACCCATCGTTCTACCATTCCTAGACGGGCAAGGGAACTTGCTGTTCCAACAGGACAATGCACGTCCGCATGTATCCCGTGCCACCCAACGTGCTCTAGAAGGTATAAGTCAACTACCCTGGCCAGCAAGATCTCCGGATCTGTCCCTCATTGAGCATGTTTGGTAATGGATGAAGCGTCGTCTCACGCGGTCTGCACGTCCAGTACGAACGCTGGTCCAACTGAGGCGCCAGGTGGAAATGGCATGGCAAGCCGTTCCACAGGACTACATCCAGCATCTCTACGATCCTCTCCATGGGAGAATAGCAGCCTATATTGCTGCGAAAGGTGGATATACACTGTACTAGTGCCGACATTGTGCATGCTCTGTTGCCTGTGTCTATGTGCCTGTGGTTCTGTCAGTGTGATCATGTGATGTATCTGACCCCAGGAATGTGTCAATAAGGTTTCCCCTTCCTGGGACAATGAATTCACGGTGTTCTTATTTCAATTTCCAGTAGTGTAGTTTAAGTAATCCGCGCCCTGTGATTTAGGGCGCCTCAAGAAAAAGAAAAAATGTGTGTGAAATCTTATGGAACTTAACTACTAAGGTCATCAGTCCCTAAGCTTACACACTACTTAACCTAAATTATCCCAAAGACAAACACAAGCACCCATGCCCGAGGGAGGACTCGAGCCTACTCCTCAAGACGGATGTTCGGTTTCTAATATTAATACTTGTCTTACTGGGATAAACCTTTAATATAAGATCCCATCATTTAACGAGCAATGGCAGCATTTTAAACGTTCAAATTTAGTCAATAGTTAAATGAAATACTGAAAATCAATATACTGTGTGATTCAGGTGGGCCTACCTATGGGTTTCATGCAACCCACAATGCCTTCCAGAGCCTCGCACGAGATTTTCATATTTTCTCACTCGGCATGCACAAACTATCAGTCCTACAGAAAAAAATTTGTGGGACATTTTGTTAAGAAGTTTACTGTAGTAAAGTTTTGTAATGGGATACTTCTTCTATGGAGGCCACAGTTTTCGAGTTATTCGGGAAAAATGCATTTGAAATTCGCTTTTGTGTGTTTGAATAATTCGAGAACTACGACATCTAGCAACAACAAAATTGAGTACAAACTTTAACTACATTAAATTTTCTACAAAAAGCTCATCTTCATTTTTTTCCGCAGGATAGTAGTTTTCACGTAGCAAGCGAGAGGATACGGAAAATCTCGCAAGAGGTTTTTCAGGATTTACAGGTTGCATAAAACCCATTTTAGGCGCAGCTGAATTACCCTGTATGTGACTCCAAGATTGATTCCAAGATTTCTCGGAGTATTCAAACGATGAAATCTAGACCTGAAGATAACGGTTATGAATGTCATTGAAACGTTGCGATTAGACGACGCCACCTCTCGGCTCATCACCCATGAAGATTTTATCTTTTCATATCAGGTTTTTGTTGTCCCAGGAAGTTGTAATGGTTCTTTATTTAAGTGACCAATAAGGCACTCCAACCCCAATTCTCGATACCAGTAATCTCGTACTACTTTTCTGCGAAGTGACAGACATACTTTTGTGACAATATCCACATTTGGTTTTATTAATGTATAGGTACTCCAATGTATCGATATATTACAGTGATATGGTTCTTGTGTGTATTCATTTCTGTGAGACTGTCATAATCTTTGACTTACTTGTAACAGAGCAGTCTTTTTTTCACTTTGCAGAAGTTAAATTGTTATTTCGCTTTGTAAAAGAACAGTCAAGTCTTGTGTTTGGTTAAAGTGGAAATTAAATATATGAAGATTGATGCAAAACTGTTTTCTTGATGATGTGACAATTAAGAAGAAGTATACTTGAATTTACAAAAAGTTTACTGAAAATGTGGATCGTGCACACCAACTCAAAAATTATTTCTACTTGTTCTGATTTGGGATTGTTTGATGATTAAGAATTTCCTGAAAAACACATTTGTTTGGTCTTCAAATATTGCTAAAATATAGCTCTGGACCTTCTAGCAGTCAAAGTGGAATCACCCTAAAATCAACACGATGAGCCACAACAACTTCGACGAAATCTACGTGGGAACCCATTCAAGATAAGTGCCAAAATTAATGACTTTTTTACAATGACTTCATTATTTCCATCCAATAACTTTGTTGTTGCCCGATAAAGCAAACATATGCTGCGTGAGCAACATTATTAATCTGATTTGTAATCTATTTTGCAAGTGGTGGTATTGTTAGAAAGTCTAACGGTAGACAACCTGCTATCGTGTTAGTCCACCATGAACTGGGTTCGTGGTTTGGTTATATGATAATTGTGCCAAATGTCTTGAGGTATGGCATTAGCCTGTGCAGACTTTCCGTTCAGGAGTGAAGGCTTTAATTTCATGTTAGTTTTCCGGCTCGGGTGTGGACGGTCGGTGAAGCACCGACACGGACCCTGGTTTGCTTTCGCGCACTGCGGCCGCCGCTCAGCGCACCTGTTCCCCGTTCCCGCCCATATCGCCCCGGCCGGCCGCGACAGCACGCCCTGTTCTCTCTTCCCTCCGCTGCTGCTCACCCGGCGTGGGTAGCGCGCCGTGCCAGAGCCTCTTTGTGCTGCCCGGGTGTCGTATTTCGGGCCTGTTTTCCATTCTGTCGCTCCCCTGTCCGCCTCAGCAAGCAATGCCCTCACGCTTAAATGCCGGCCGTCACAGGTCCATTCCCCGACCGCAGAATGTGCCGATTCTCACGCACATGCGGTCCCGCGCGCATTCCCACGAGATCTTCGCGAATCGCTTCCGGCTTGCAGAAGCACCCGCAGTGATCTCTCAGGAATGAAAATGGGTCTCCGGGCGTACGAACATTCAACGGACAAAAAAATTCATATTACTAGTTACCCTCACACAGTATTTAAACTGTAACCACAAGCATTTTTCCTTTTCATTATTTGGCGTTTATCACCAATTTTACCATAGAGTCATTCTTGTGCAACATCCACGATATATATATTTTTTTATTACGAGTGGAATATGAACGTGTGGATAATATTCATTCAATTATGTAATTATTTCTTAATAACATGATTAATTATGTAAAACAGAGACAATATTTGTCTCACATTCTTTGTTAATCTATGTAATTCTATTTTTTTGTTTTGTCCTCTTCTGTCGTCTTCTTCTGAGGTACATCGCCGACGCAAGACGAGAACCGATTTGAGGTCTGTTAAATGAAAAACATTTAAGGTAAAATTATTGTACTTTTATGTTCATTTCCTGGTAAAAACAAATAGAGCCAAATGCGTTAAAACTAATTATGATTAATTATTGAAAATTCACTTCCTCCTTTAATTACAATTTTGTATTAACTGTTTAATCATAGCTGCAAGAAGCGCAGCCATTGATAGTTGCGATTATATAGCAACTTCGTCTGTACTTCTAGTTGAAAATAGAATGGGTTCGTGTTAAATTAATTTTCAAAACAATTTAATAATTTTTTTAATTGGTGGCATCAATTTAAATGATTTAAATGATTTATTGGGAAAAGGAAAATCTTAATTAAAAAAGAAATCCTCTATCTTTTGTTGGCCGCCATCTTAACTTTCATCACAGCAGCAAATTTAAATTACTTGAAACTGCAAACTTTCAATATTCCGATGTGTAAGAAATAAATGTGCACCGGTGGTACTGAACTCAATTTATAAAAGAAAAAAATAATCGAATCAGACTGCATTTTTCTAAGAACGGTGCTAATGGTATTTATTGTTGAACAAGATTTCATTGCTAATGTATGTGGCCAAAATTAAACTACACACGATTCACGGAGAAAAATATTTCTGGTAGCATACGTGAGCGTTGTGTGCGGGTGGTATTCTGTGGTTCCTTTTCATGATCAATTTGTTAAGAATAATTAAATCCATCGAAGAAAAAAAAACTATAAAAGCTCTGATGTACGATCTCTAATTTTAGTGATATGAACACAGCTTACTATCAACATTATTACACTACATCAGGTTGAATTCTTGTGCAATTTGAACAAAATAATTATCCGGGAGAAGTTGTAGTTTAAATAATGCGTTATATATGGGTATAATATTGTCAGTGTCATTTACAAAATCAAGTCAATGCAACTGCTAAAAAAAACCGCAGAATACCATAGAGTATAGTATCATCCATATTCATTGCACTTGTCGATGTTGTTGATACACAAAAACCGCCACACTTGCTACCCATTATTCTCCGTAGACGTGGCCGCTAGCGCGGTGGACGCGGGAGGTAAGCTGATTGGAATAATGGTGGATGACATGTTCACTGCCAGCGGCGGCGGAGAAGCGGTAGTGACATGTTGTTGTTGTTGTTGTTGTCTTCAGTCCTGGGACTGGTTTGATGCAGCTCTCCATGCTACTCTATCCTGTGCAAGCTGCTTCATCTCCCAGTACCTACTGCAACCTACATCCTTTTGAATCTGCTTAGTGTACTCATCTCTCGGTCTCCCTCTACGATTTTTACCCTCCACGCTGCCCTCCAACGCTAAATTTGTGATCCCTTGATGCCTCAAAACATGTCCTACCAACCGATCCCTTCTTCTAGTCAAGTTGTGCCACAAACTTCTCCCCAATCCTATTCAATACCTCCTCATTAGTTACGTGATCTATCCATCTTATCTTCAGTATTCTTCTGTAGCACCACATTTCGAAAGCTTCTATTCTCTTCTTGTCCAAACTAGTAATCGTCCATGTTTCACTTCCATACATGGCTACACTCCAAACAAATACTTTCAGAAACGACTTCCTGATACATAAATCTATATTCGATGTTAACAAATTTCTCTTCTTCAGAAACGCTTTCCTTGCCATTGCCAGTCTACATTTTATATCCTCTCTACTTCGACTGTCATCAGTTATTTACTTCCTAAATAGCAAAACTCCTTTACTACTTTAAGTGTCTCATTTCCTAATCTAATTCCCTCAGCATCACCCGATTTAATTTGACTACATTCCATTATCCTCGTTTTGCTTTTGTTGATGTTCATCTTATATCCTCCTTTCAAGACACTGTCCATTCCGTTCAACTGCTCTTCCAAGTCCTTTGCCGTCTCTGACAGAATTACAATGTCATCGGCGAACCTCAAAGTTTTTACTTCGTCTCCATGAATTTTAATACCTACTCCAAATTTTTCTTTTGTTTCCTTTACTGCTTGCTCAATATACAGATTGAATAACATCGGGGAGAGGCTACAACCCTGTCTCACTCCTTTCCCAACCACTGCTTCCCTTTCATGCCCCTCGACTTTTATGACTGCCATCTGGTTTCTGTACAAATTGTAAATAGCCTTTCGCTCCCTGTATTTTACCCCTGCCACCTTTAGAATTTGAAAAAGAGTATTCCAGTCAACTTTGTCAAAAGCTTTCTCTAAGTCTACAAATGCTAGAAACGTAGGTTTGCCTTTTCTTAATCTTTCTTCTAAGATAAGTCGTAAGGTCAGTATTGCCTCACGTGTTCCAACATTTCGACGGAATCCAAACTGATCCTCACCGAGGTCGGCTTCTACCAGTTTTTCCATTCGTCTGTAAAGAAAAAGCGTTAGTATTTTGCAGCTGTGACTTATTAAACTGATAGTTCGGTAATTTTCACATCTGTCAGCACCTGCTTTCTTTGGGTTTGGAATTATTATATTCTTCTTGAAGTCTGAGGGTATTTCGCCTGTCTCATACATCTTGCTCACCAGCTGGAAGAGTTTTGTCATGACTGGCTCTCCCAAGGCCGTCAGTAGTTCTAATGGAATGTTGTCTACTCCGGGGGCCTTGTTTCGACTCAGGTCTTTCAGTGCTCTGTCAAACTCTTCACGCAGTATCGTATCTCCCATTTCGTCTTCATCTACATCCTCTTCCATTTCCATAATGTTGTCCTCAAGTACATCACCCTTGTATAAACCTTCTATATACTCCTTCCACCTTTCTGCCTTCCCTTCTTTGCTTAGAACTGGGCTGCCATCTGAGCTCTTGATATTCATACACGTGGTTCTCTTCTCTCCAAAGGTCTCTTTAATTTTCCTGTAGGCAGTATCTATCTTACCCCTAGTGAGATAAGCTTCTACATCCTTACATTTGTCCTCTAGCCATCCCTGTTTAGCCATTTTGCACTTCCTGTCGATCTCATTTTTGAGACGTCTGTATTCCTTTTTGCCTGCTTCATTTACTGCATTTTTATATTTCGGTAGTGACATAGAGTTACTAATCATCAACCCTTGTGCCAATGCTCCGAATTAAATTTCAAATCTCTCCATAGCGTCTCCTGAAGTGAGTGCATGTGACACTGTTTATTGTGGTCCGTCGGTCGAATGGGGCATTTAGGCTCGGTGGCCCGCATGATGGTATTCGAAAGGAGTAGGCTATGTACCAGCACCATTTTTCACACTCTCCCTTCTCTGGTCATCATCAAATCAAACGTAACACTACACTTCACACGCATCCACTCCACCTACTTACTCACCACAAGTACACGTATGACACAACTCACACATCCGCATGGAAATGGCCCAGTGTGCGCAAAGGAAGAGCGCTCTTTTCCTTCGGCGGCTGAATCCACCCCGTGGGTTTGCAGAGCTAACAATGCCACAAGACATTATGCAAATCACTATACATGATCAACATATTTGGTCAAAATCTTTTCGGGTATTAGGACACCTTAGTATGAAACACAAACAGTTATATAGCAGACGTTTCGCCTGTCTTTGCAGTGACTCCCACCAGGGCCACCCTGAAGAAGATCGCTGCAAAAACTTCGGAACGTTGGTTGTACAGCCGTTTTAGTGTGCCATAATGACGTTTCCTTACATCCAAAATGTTTTTATTCTGATTTACATACGCTGAGGAAGCCTTGAACTTATAATCTAAATACAGCTCGGTGTCCCAATTGTAAAAGTGCCTGAGTACAGACCCCGACGTCTCTGGTTCGATCCACTTCTAGTCCTAGTTCATTTGTCACTTGTCGCATCTTTCACTTCTGTCAGTCTTTACTAATGTGAAACATAACGAGCTGCAATGGGTTTCGGAGTTTACAACTGTAGGTCCCTCTGTTACTGGCTTGATAAGATAGTTAAGAGTTTCGAGGAAGAAAATGTACTGCCTCGAATAGGCTCATGCCTACTAAAGCACTCTGACGTTCAAACCAACCTTCGGGTTGATGACAGCTTTTCAAATCACTTCATGGGATGTGCTGTAGTAAGTTATTTATGAAGTTCAGTCAATCATCAGTTGTTTTAAGGATACTTCACAATATTACTATTTTCAACACAGGGGATAGTTGTTACAGGAAAAATTAAGGCACTGTGGCGTCCTTTTATGGTGTGTAATTGAGTGACATTAAAGTTCATATTTATAAGAAGGAATGTCTAATCAGTTTATAAGAAGGAATGTCTAATCAGTTTAAACTGATAGTATGAATGATTTATCTTAGAGTTAGAAATCGCAACATCAAGTGTGCGGCAGTTCCTTGCTCCCTTGATGGAAATATATGGCTGTGATGGTGAAAGGTAGGACTGAAATGATGTAACATCCCGTTGGTTCTGTTTGAGTGTGATTTGATTCTCACCAGTTCCACGGCGAGAGTTTGTATGAAGGCTTACCGCTACAGCGAGATGAGATTTTCCTGGAGACTTTCCGTCAGCTGGTCGTCGACAGACAGCTTGGATTAGCTTGACACACCTCAAACTATTAAGCTGCTGGCTGTGCACTTGCACTCGTAAACGCACGTCGCTGGAGAATGACAGTTCTAGTCTCAATGCGGTGCAGCTCATAAAGGGCACGAGCCGATAAGAAACTGGCGATCATAGGCTTCTGTGAACAGAAGCACGTCATTTGATGGATGCATAAAGTGAAACCAAGAAGAATCAAGCTGGCTCTAGAAGGTCGATATCTGGATTCTTGTTCATTTTTGTTATTTGGGCATTAGGTCATGGTCTAAGGCATGTTTCTGTGACTAAAATTTCGTATTCTACTGCTGGAGACACCATAAGAGAGGACATCATCATGATATATGAAGACTCAATAGTTTCAAATGAAACGAAGTTACTATCTGAATCTTTGTAGATTCTGAAAAGGTCTTTAATGTTAGGAGACGAAATATCACCCACAGAAGCAAGCCTGAAAATAAGAATAATTTTCGGGAAGGAAATTACACGAATGATAGTCCCAAACTACAGCGCTCACTTTGTGGAGTAGCATCTGTCTTTAGTCTGTTCCGTCTTTTGTTCGTAGCTACAACCATTCCAATGCAATGATGTCTCAAATGTATTATCAACGCGTAAGAAGTTCTAATAATGATTCACCTCGTTCGACATCAGTACTTTCTACGAGTGATAGCGACACTGAGTATACCAATTTTTGAGCCACCTTCTTGTTTTCCTCCTGCTTGCGACAAAAAGAGTAATCACCAAAGCAGTAGAGTCATACTCGTTCACCACTTCGAATCACACTAAATATTGTACGATGTTATTGCACAATTTTAGTAGGCACTTTAGTGAGAATTCCAATAACATCGAACAATATTACTGTACAGCAACATTAACCGTTTAGGGGGCCGTTTTAGTGCGAGCCACAAGTCACTTATCGCTGTTTCGGTTAGAGAACATAAAAAGGGCAATGAAATGGCAGTAAGGGTTCATCAAACGTTCGATAATTTTGTCAAATCATCATATATAGGCTGTCAATAATTCTGTGCAATATGTAGTGTTGGGCAACATATTTGGCCGTCTGTGGTGAGAACTGAGGGCTGTTCGACTTTCTGTTGAGTGTACGATATACGGACGGGTCTACTAAAATGGGATGTTTATTGTGCAAATTGGTTGTTGTGTTTTGCAAACTGATTTGTGAAAACAACTTCTAAACCAGCACAACGCACGTTCATTTTAGAATTATGGAGTTTTTAGCAGTTTAGGACGCTTTCGCAAATAACCGAAAATACGAAAGAGACCAAGTCGCAAACAGTTCTCGAAATGTGCCATATCTGTTCATAGGGGACGACGCTTTCGCTTTAAGGACTGATATTCTAAAATCATTTCTTTTTCTTTTCTCCATGTTCATTTGATCCCGGTGAATTTATCTTTCTATTACTAGATGTTTCCTTGCTGCAGGTTGGACTGTATTATATTTAACAAGAAAGAGATAATACAGAACGCCTCTTTTTGCTTCATAGCGATATATCTTTAATTTGACATTCCGTGGGAAAGACTGTCTTTCATAAGCGGGGAGAAAATCTGCTGTTTCGTGATGTAGTGTTGCCAATGCTTTCACAGCCGCTGCTGCTGCAGATCTTTCCATCTCACAATGAGACCTCGCAGCAACAGATTTTTTTAATTTTTTAATACTTATGAAACATGAAATACCAGTCCACGAGGCAGTTCAATGCATCTCTCAAAAATTCTCAAAGAAATCCTCTTTTAAATTTTCCAACGAACTTTAATAAGCTAAATTAAGTTCGATTTTTCTCCATAGAGAGCGTTGTTCCTAGGTTACTGAGATTCGATTCCTGGCCGATGAAAATTTTTAAACAGTTGCATGACCTTCTAGTATTTCCATGAATCATAAAAAACGTAAAGATAGGGAATCAGTAGCTCTCGAGTTTGGTAATCACCCTCGATAAAGTCTCCTCTCTGTGACGATATTTTTTCCTTTCAGTGCGAATACCTACGTCATTTACATATAAAATTCATCCAACACTTGCTATTTAACAGACATCTATTTGTTATTTTTATGAAAAATGCAAGTTGTTTTATTTCTAATCACACATCCCGCACAAAAATCCAGTTGTCACTGCAAATATAAATTTTTAATTACCGACCTCTTATAACAGATCGTTTAAATTAAAAGCCATTACAAATAAAAATTAAACAGTAAAAATTAATATTTTTCTTCCTTATGTATTTTACGATCCACGGAAATGTTCAAAGAGCATACACCTTTGTTTTATTCTGACATAGATGTAAATCAGACCGAGGTTATTCACGTGGTATATTTGCTTTCTAGCACAGAGCCGCGCCGCCCTTCAGAAAAAGACATCTTTGTTACAGGATATTAGGGAAGCTCGTAAAACTTCTAAGACGACTTTCCGGGGAATCTTTTAGATTTTCATCAAACTACTTTGTATGCACCGCTGCTCAGCTGGCCGCACCATACCTCAGTTCGCCACTACCTGCAAGAGTATTTGCTACTAGCAGTCTTCGTCCTGCCTTAGACCAGAGGCTGTAATTCACGTAATATACGTCTCTAGTTCAGTTTGGATTCCGTAGAAATACTGGAACACATGAGGAAATACTGACCTTACGACTTATCTTAGAAGAAAGATTAAGCAAAGGCAAACCGACGTTTCTAGCATTTGTAGACTTGGAGAAAGCTTTTGACAATGTTGACTGGAATACTCTCTTTCAAATGCTAAAGGTGGCAGGGGTAAAATACAGGGAGCGAAAGGCTATTTACAATTTGTACAGAAACCAGATGGCAGTTATAAGAGTCGAGGGACATAAAAGGGAAGCAGCGGTTGGGAAGGGAGTGAGACAGGGTTGTAGCCTCTCCCCGATGTTGTTCAATCTGTATATTGAGCAAGCAGTAAAGGAAACAAAAGAAAAATTCGGAGTAGGTATTAAAATCCATGGAGAAGAAATAAAAACTTTGAGGTTCGCCGATGACATTGTAATTCTGTCAGAGACAGCAAAGGACTAGGAAGAGCAGTTGAATGGAATGGACAGTGTCTTGAAAGGAGGGTGTTAGATGAACATCAACAAAAGCAAAACGAGGATAATGGAATGTAGTCAAATTAAATCGTGTGATGCTGAGGGAATTAGATTAGGAAATGAGACACTTAAAGTAGTAAAGGAGTTTTGCTATTTGGGGAGCAAAATAACTGATGATGGTCGAAGTAGAGAGGATATAAAATGTAGACTGGCAATGGCAAGGAAAGCGTTTCTGAAGAAGAGAAATTTCTTAACATCGAGTATAGATTTAAGTGTCAGGAAGTCATTTCTGAAAGTATTTGTATGGAGTGTAGCCATGTATGGAAGTGAATCATGGACGATAAATACTTTGGACAAGAAGAGAATAGAAGCTTTCGAAATGTGGCGCTACAGAAGAATGCTGAAGATTAGATGGGTAGATCACATAACTAATGAGGAAGTATTGAATAGGATTGGGGAGAAGTTTGTGGCACAACTTGACAAGAAGAAGGGATCGGTTGGTAGGACATGTTCTGCGGCATCAAGGGATCACTAATTTAGTATTGGAGGGCAGCGTGGAGGGTAAAAATCGTAGAGGGAGACCAAGAGATGAATACACTAAGCAGATTCAGAAGGATGTAGGTTGCAGTAGGTACTGGGAGATGAAGAAGCTTGCACAGGATAGAGTAGCACGGAGAGCTGCATCAAACCAGTCTCAGGACTGAAGACAACAACAACAACAACGTCTCTAGTAGCCTAAGTAAAGCGTCCAGAGATTCTCTTGCTCAGAGAGCAGCCAATCTATCTGTATCATCTCTCTTTGATGATTATAAGCACATTTCTTCTTCTTTTCTCCTAACCGTAAAGTTGGTGGGCTCACTCATAGGTAGGCTTCTTCCGTTTTTGGTGCTATTCCCTTGATCTCTCGTATCTTCCGCAAGCAGTAATTTTATTCATGAACTATTTCGGTAGCAAAGCGATGTTTTTCCTACTAGAGTCGACTGTTTTGAGTAGTCTCCACGTCTCTCCTGCTCTTGTCGCCATTTCATCGTTACTATCAAACCACGGTATTATCAACACTCTCTTCGAAAACCAGATCATGACCTTTCTCAGCGTCCAAATTCCTGTCCCTTACGACCATCTATTTTCCATTTCTTGAGCAGTCCATAATTTTTGTTTTGCTTCTGTTGATCTTCATCTCACACTTCTCCATCAAGATTTGGTTCATCTGGTGAAAAGCCGTCTATAGCCTGTAATATGGCTTGCCAGGCACTATTGTAAAATTACGACCACTACGAGAGTTTCGTTAATGGTTCTTTGTTTCAGAATGCCAGTATTCAGAACAAAAATAGCACCTGTCTCATCTGGCGGCATTTGGCGTTGGATAAACTTTATAATTATTGTTGGCTTTAATCTGAATATCCTGAATCTTTAAATCTGAAGTTCATCAATCAGCAAAATAAAGTCTAGTCTGATTGGAAGCTCTGAAATTCTAGCCTTCCAGATAAGATCAGGAAACTTGCATTTACATTTCGTAAGAATCACAGTTGGATTACTGTAAGTATTTCCTAGATTCTTCAGTGATTAATATCTGTAAATAATACACAGTTTTAAATAAGTTCACACTATCGTTTCTTTTATTCACTTCATAGTTACATTACTTTAGAATACATTCCATATAAATTATTAGTATATGGTTGCAGATGACAAACTGTAAATGAAATCAGTCACTGCAAAAACACAACACATCAGGAAAACCACACTATGTGGTAAAAAGTTAGGAATTCATAATTTTACGTGTTTCTTCGAAAATCTGTAATTAAGATTTTAAAAACAAATATTTATATGTATACAAACAGTAAAGAACTTTCTTTATGTTTAACAGCCACGTAATAAAAGCACCATGATGATGCTGCAACTGCAGTGAAACATGTTTGAGATAAATTGTGTTTTGCTAAAGACGGACCGCATTCAAAAAGATATTTATTGTTAAAGAAAACACCGAAAAAAGAACTTTAACCCCAAAATAATTGTAACAGTATATTCTTTTTGTGCCACATTCACACAGAAGCAAGATGTATTCCATCCACACGAACCAGTTATAAATTATGTTGTAAAATGAAGCAGTAAGTTTAAGATACATGCTTGAAATCGACCAAAGGCTGAAACTGGCCAATCGCACAGATAATTAAAAAAAAGCCTACCTGATTCAAGTTTTCATTCTGAAAGAAATAACTTTGGACTACAGTCGCGCCTTTCATCCTTCCCTACTACTGCCTACCTTTCACGTCCTTCATCTCTCATAACTGCAGTCTGGATGGGTACGTTGCGGTGGCAATATGGGAACACGGCGAGGAGAGGCTGCTGTCCACGTGCCGCGGTCACGTGGAGGCAGCCTGCAGCCTGGCCGCTCGAGGCAATAAATTTCGCATTAGCGTCTCCCGGCGTGCCGTGCCTGGAGCACGGAGCGGCGTGCTCCAGGCCCCAGGCGAACCCAGCCGCTATTATCCACGCCAGGAGACAGCCCGACTGTGACACCACCTTTTCTTGCTGTCCTGCCCGGGGATCCCTTCTCTCCTGCGACTCTCACAAAAATTCCACCTGTCTTGAGGCCCTGCGCTTGCGACTTACTAGAGAGTGCAACGCACTGACGCTTCGGGCGATTTGGATTATTAACAACAGCACAAACAATTAAAAAAGCACCAGCAAAATGGTTCAAATGGCTCTGAGCACTATAGGGCTTAACAGCTATGGTCATATGTCCCCTAGAACTTAGAACTACTTAAACCTAAGTAACCTAAGGACATCACACAACACCCAGTTATCACGAGGCAGAGAAAATCCCTGACCCCGCCGGGAATCGAACCCGGGAACCCGGGCGCGGGAAGCGAGAACGCTACCGCACGACCACGAGCTGCAAAAGCACCAGTACTCAAATTAACCCCCTCTCGCTTTTGTATCTGCTTGAGTAACTTATTTGCATGTTCCACAATGACTTCAAAATCAGTTCTCAAGTTGCCTAAAACTCAAGAAATCAACTCACATACCAACAATTTGTATCCCTTGCCACAGAATATGCTTAACTAACGGCTAATATAATTTGTATATATAATCTACTTGTTAACCTGGCCTTTTCTCAAAGTAATATGTAACACATGTATCCCACCATAGTACAGCACCTTGACACGGCATGTACTCAACAACTCGTTGTAAGTCCCTTGCAGAAATACTGAGCCATGCTGCCTCTATAGCTGTCCATAATTGTGGAAGTGTTGCCAGTGTAGGATTTTGTGCAAGAACTGACCTCTCGATTGTGACCCATAAATATTCGATGGGATTCATGAGGGTGATCTGAGTGGCCAAATCATTCTCTCGCATTACCCAGAATGTTCTTCACACTAATTGCGAACAACTGGGGCCTGATGACATATGTAAATATTCTGTTGAAGTTTGGGAACTGGAAGTTCATGAACGGCTACAAATGGTCTCCAAGTGGCTGAACATAATCAAAATATCCACGGGTGTACTGCTGGTCTACAGTGTCCAATGGGCACAAAATTTCGGCGATCAAACATGTCGCCATCATCAGGTGAACTGACGGACTGAGCTCCTGTGAACGTGCCGGCACTGAGATCCGTACGCTATGGCTGCTCAAAGGGAACTGGGTTCGGTCGCGGCGGCGGCCGATTTAAATACCCTCCGCCCGTGGCGCGCTCCCTCCGTTGTCCGCGCCCCGCGCCACGGTCGCGCGGTGGAGCAGATTGCGAAGGCATCTGAGATGAATTCGGAGTGATGGCTCTGTCCGCCGTGTTGGACACTGTAGACCGGCAGTACACCCGTGGATATTTTGATTATCAATTACGCCGGGAGAAACTCAAGAATCACATAACCATTTCAAGTCAAAGATCGAGTCATTTGAACCAGAGGAACCAGACCATTCCAAATGTTCATATGTGTGTGAAATCGTATGGGACTTAATTGCTAAGGTCATCAGTCCTTAAGCTTACACGCTACTTAACCTAAATTATCCTTAGGACAAACACACACATGCATGCCCGAGAGAGGACTCGAACCTCTGCCGGGACCAGCCGCACAGTCTATGACTGCAGTGCCTTACACCGTTTGGCTAATCCTGTGCTGCAGTCCATTCCATGTAGACACAGTGCACACCACTATGGAGGCACCACCAGCTTGCGCCGTGTGTTGTTGGCAGCTCAGGTAACTGGCTTCATGATAAATGCGCAAGAGTCAAACTCTACCGTCAGCTTTTACCAACTGAAAACAGGTATCATCTGAACGGGCCATGGTTTTCCAGTCATCTAAAGTCCAACTGATATGGTCACGAACCCAGAAAAGGCACCGCCAGCGATGTCATGCTGTTAGCAAATGTACTCGTACCGGTCATCTTCTGCCATAGCACATTAACGTCAAATTCCGTCTCACGGCCCTAAAGGTCATGTTCGTCGTACGTCCCACATTGATTTCTGCTGTTATTTCACGCAGTGTTGCTTGTCTAGCACTGACAACTTGACGCGAACGGCGCTGCTCTCGGTCATCAAGTGAAAGGTGTCTGCCACAGCGTTGTTCGTGGTGAGAGGTAATGCCTGAAATTTGGTATTCCTGGCACACTCTTGACACTGTGAATTGCGGAATAACAAATTGACTGTCCCATTCTTCTAGCTCCAAAGACCATTCCGCCTTGAAAGTCTCTTACTTCCCGTCGTGCGGCCATATTTATGTAGGAATCTTTTTCACATGAATCACCTTAGTAGAAATGACAACTCCGCCTTTTATAGCCTGTATGCGCGGTACTACCGTCACCTATATATTTGGATATCACCGTACTAATAAATAAGTCACCTCAGTGTAAATTACCACAGTCGCACCCCACGGCCAGGATCGACTCGTCATTATTTAGATATACCAGATGTGGATATAAATACTTTTAACACTGTGCCATTAACCCAGTTGGAATAAAAATACAAAATACCATTTGCAACCTGCAGCTATGTTATGATCAGACTATCTAGTTTTCTATTGCAGGTAAATGTATTTTAAACACATTTACATCAAAGTCATTACATTTACATTCGTGGAAGTAATATAATATGTTTTATTTTGTAGAAGACCACAAAATCAATTGAGAATGGCCTAGTAGGTTCTAACGAGGTTTTTTAAAAAACAAAATAAATACAGCAAAAGCGGAAAATGCTACCTTCTTTTAATAAATTCATTGGGATGTTACCCACCATGAAGAAAATATATTATAACCATATATGTTTTGTTTGTTGAAGCATGATGTATTTATGAGGAGGAGACTGAATCGATTAGGTTGCATGTCACCTGCCTACCCTCCACTGCGATGATTCTACATGCAATGTCCACCCGTAACTATTTTGATTGTAAGAATCTCTCAAGTGGAGTGTCGCGACGATTCCCTGGAAAAGGCATGGTCCTTGAGAAAGTCTTGTCAGTCTTCATTAGTGGATATTCTACTGATTGCAAGGCACATGGCACATTCTGCCGATTTTATGTTGTTTCCGGGGAATGCCATGAAGATGTAGTCTCGTTTCGTCTCCCATTAAACTCATTTACAATATTTATAGGATTGCCAATGAGTATGGCGTGCATTAAACTTCTTACCATTATCCTGTATTTTTCAGTTGTGCGAAGTTTTCTTCTTAACCGTAATTCCTGTGCGCAGGCCACAAAGCTGGAAATGATTTTAAGTTAGCATCAATTTGGAATTACATCTTCTCAATAGTCTGCTTTTCTTTTCTTGTCGAATTAATTGGTCAGACTGGTGGCCTTTCTCTTTTAAAAAATAATGAATAAATATTAGCATGTACTTTTGATATTAACGTATTTGTTCTTGAGTTGTATTGTTCAGAGAAGTCTTCAGTGTGATGACACGTTCCACTGTAATTCCTCATAACTCTTGGCATACGCTCTATTGATCCTCAAAATAATCGTAGCAGTCCTGAAGCATTTGGTTTCCAGGCTCATTCTCCTGATACACACAGTCCTGTCACTTTAATGCGCCCACCTTCTGTGTTCGTCGTCAGCTTGAAATCCACTCGCAGATGGCAGGTATCGGTGCTAGCAGTGGTGGGGACACGGAATAAAGTGAGTTGTTGCCGTAATGCAGAAACTTGGCTGTTTATCTGACGACCAAAAGGTTAAGATCATTGGCTTTCGAGGCAAGGGTGGAAGCATTTCCGAAAAGGCTAAATTTGTAAGCTGGTCGCATGCCGCCTTGCTTCAAGAACACCGCGCATGGGAAAATGACGCTATCCAAATCAGGCGCCGAGGAAACTTTGGTGCACCACAGGCCAGAGATGACAGGTGAACGACAGGTGCGGAGAAATGTACAGGGTAATAGACGTGCGGCAGTTAACTAACTGACCGCCCAGTTGACCAGTGGGCTAGCAACGGTGTCTCTTCAACGACCGTTCAGCGAACGTCGCTGTGCGTGGGCCATCGTAGCAGCCTCTTGGTTCAGACATCCACCATCGGCGACGAAGGCTGGAAGTTAAACGCCAGTACCACAACTGGACGTCCTCTGATGTGGCGACAGGTGGCCTTCTTGAGGAATTACTTTTACACACCATCGGACACATGGCCATTGGCTTCTACGGCATGAAACGTCCACAGGCAAAGGCTACACCCTGGAAGAAGGAGCTTTATGGTCTGTGGAATATTTTCGTAATACTGCCTTGTCTTTCAGTAACGGACTTTGGGACTTAATGCCTGAGGTCATCAGTGCCCTAGACTTAGAACTACTTAAACCTAACTAACCTGAGGACATCACACATAGCCATGCCCGAGACATGATACGAAACTGTGACCGTAGCAGCAGCGTTGATCCGGGCTGAAACGCCTAGAACCGCTTGGCCACAGCGGGCCGGCGACTTTTAAACTGTAAGGATGATTTGGAATCTGTTGTATCACCGACCTCGGTATTCGCGAGTGGAAATAGTTTCCTACAATTTTTCCGAGTTTTCAAGTAAAGGGCTTCACAGATGGGATAAGTTTCTAGATACTCAATGGTTTAAAGCACGCTCCACCTCGCTAAAGTTACGGGTTTGTAGAGAAATAATTTCCAGTCTGTATCTTCGGAATTATGTTGCGCTAGCGATAGGTAGGATACTGCTATGTGCTTGATATCGAGAAGTATCGCGTAAATGCTACAATATTTTGGCAAACCATGTGAAAATACATGTGTTCTTGTAATCCCAGAATCTGGAGATGTCTGTAGAAAGCAACAACGCAACAAAATAGGTTGGGGTCAGAAGCAGTAACGCCTTTGTGCCTAGGGGAACCGACCCAGCCTTTGTACAACAGTCTTCGCTGTATATGTAGGAGTGTCTGGTGGTCGCTACTGCGTGTCCTATCGTGAGGGATTCAGCATATCAATAGCCGTAAGAGGAATGAGTGATTTTTTTTCATGGAAAACTATGTGCGCTATAGATAATGAGATTCGTTCCAGAACCACGGTCGTAAAGAGGAGACAGATCCAGTACATTGCTCGGTGTCAGATTACGGCAACAATCCTAAAACTTAATTGTTGTTACACTGATAGATATGTGTCTGGTTCCCAATATTCTTGTGAGTCTGGAGATGGTCGTAGAAAGCATAGCAGCAAGCATGGGCAGCTAATGAATGCCTTCGCATTGTGTTCAGCGTTGAATATGGCGAGTATGGTGAGCATGGCACCGATCTGGAAAGCGGTTCCATTCTTCTAAGGTTTCGGAGAGGGGACCCTTCTGGTATAAACTCAGGCCATGCCTGGTGGTTTTTTGTTTTTTTTTTTTTGTTTTTTTATGGTTTTAGGGCGTAAAACTGCTATGGTCATTAGCGCCCGAATGGCTGGTGGTGACTGAGGGATCTTTGACGGCACAAGGATTCATCACGGACATCCTCTGTCCTCAGGTGTTAACTTTCATACGACAGTATCGCGGTACCCGTTTTCAACAAGACAATGCTCCTCCACACATGCACGTGTCTCTGTGAACTGTCTGCAATAACACTGAGGTATCCAAGTGGCCAGCGAGATCCCCAGGTGTTTCCCCGACACAACAAATGTGGGACAACTCGAATGTAGACTTTGTCCCAGTAACAGAACCCAATCATGTACTTTTGCAAACTATATATTTTTTTCGTATGCTATTAATCAAACCACGCGGTGCACATTGAAAGTCTGTTTTGTGATCCAACGAAACTGATTTACTACGCAGTGCAACGTTTGTGACTGTGAGAGTACAAGCATCCTTGAGAATGTATTTCATTGCAATTAAACTGCTAAAGCAAATGTACCAGATGGACATTTTACGTAAGCTGCATTCCAATGCAAATATTCAGAGCAAGCATTTTGGTTACAATTCAAATGGTTCAAATGGCTCTGAGCACTATGGGACTTAACATCTATGGTCATCAGTCCCCTAGAACTTAGAACTACTTAAACCTAACTAACCTAAGGACATCACACACATCCATGCCCGAGGCAGGATTCGAACCTGCGACCGTAGCAGTCGCGCGGTTCCGGACTGAGCGCCTTAACCGCGAGACCACCGCGGCCGGCAGGTTACAATTCTGTAATTTGTAAATTATTGTTTATCCTATGGCAAATCATGGGAAACCAGTGTATAATCAGTATTGATGAGGGCATGAAAAAATCGTCTGATGATGAATTGCAAAAAATTCGGAACAGTTAACAGTACTTTTTGAATAAAGTAACCTGAAACTAATTGGTGACAGTGTTCTGTACACCATCAATAATTATTTTATGTAACAGCGACGGTCTCCGACCAAGTCTATATAGGACAAAACTGCATTAAGTGTATTTTGTTTCGATTTAGATGTGTTTCATAGCAGCACTTTTAGTTTCTCTTAATATTCTCATTATTCATAAGTAAGGGATTAAGATCGTTCATATGCATGTCTGTTGGCTCTTCTGTAAGCCAAACTCAAACTTATTTATACAAAAATTGTCAGATTACAGCATTTCTCAACACTGCTTGGTACTACTGCTGCCCTAGCTGAGGGTTCATAAATAGTTGTGATATGCAGGGAGTGACTGTAGAAAGCAGAAGTCGTGGCAAACTGAAATAGGCTCAAGACTGGAACGCGGATCGTTGTCTTGTATGGTTCTTATGTCACCATTCTGCATTCATGCCTCACAGGCCTACCCAGAGTTTTCACTTATCACCTGTTTTCATCCGGGTTCGACCCCTGGTCTGGCACTTAATTTTAGCCTGTTATAAATGACACAGCAGCTTAGAACAAATGTCTCAAAGTTATTGCAGTCTTCGCATTTCCGCTGCGAATGATGACCTCAAGTGCTCTACAAGAAAACGTTTATATGAATCAGTGGCCGCCTATGAACCTGGCGAATAATAATTCCCCGAACAATGTCAAATAGTTGTAGCCATAATTCTAGAACGATCTCATACACCACGGAAGACTTTAAGAGTCTCGCTCTGTTTTTGTAGGAAATGCGCAGTTCGACGCCTTCTGCGCAGCCACCAGAAACAGACGTTGTGATGTGGTGAAAGTCTACGGCCAATTTTTTTCGAAGAGGAGTAAGTAAGCAGGATGGCAGGAGAAATTTTCTCGTTCAAGTTGAGTTTCGGTGTTCTTAGAACTCCTGCCGGCGCGCAAAACAGTTCTGGAGCCAGACTTCTTGTGACAGCATAGCCGTCGTTATCTGCCTCAGCGATCCAACTAAAGTCAGACGAAAGAAGAGCTACTTTTGTTTTCAGTCCCGGTGAATTCAGTGGAAAGCACTGTAACACAATGCGTGCTCAGTAAAAGAGGAAAAATTCTGAAAAGAAAAGGACGATACGTAGTTGTGGAGAAAGGGTACTCTGAGAGTCGGTGTGTAAAATGTGTTGTGACCATGCGAAACTACAATCGTCCAGCCGTAATTATGGGTTCTTTGATTGTTCTGGGAGAGGGCTCATCGAAACTACAACAAATATTAGTTCACACTACTACATAAATGATAAAAAAAAAATTTTAACTTGTTTGTCCATTTCCAGAGGAGTGCTTGATAGTTAACAGCTGTCATTGACTATTAAAGCATCATATGATACACTAATTAAAAATTGTTCTCTCGAATTATTTAAAAACAGTTTTAAGTTGCAGAATGTTCTTTATTAACTTAGGAACGACGAGTTTGGTCCGAACAGGGCGTCATCAAGTTGTGTTAAAAAATCAGAAATGTTCTGCCAAAAAACATCCGTCAATAAGGCATAATACAACACGAAACTTACTAAAAGGCAACTTCATGGAAGCGGCGACGGGCACAGCAGCGCAGAATAGGACCTCGCGCTAACTGTAAACACATCAGTATACTACAACGGCCCCACAGGCCCGAGAAAACAAAGTGAGAAATAAAAAATCTCTTCACTCGCTGAACGTTTTAGGGGTAGAGGCCATTGTGAATCGACGCTCTGTTTGTTCCAGATCTTATATGTACAATACGAGATATGCAAGTTTCCCAAACGGACGGAAAACTGAAGTTTCAATGATCAGTTGGTCACTAATAACCAAATTTTCTATGATACTGTAATGTCAGCTTCGTAAACATGTAGGCATTTCTCTCTCTTCTTTTTCGTGACTGTTGAGTCTGCTCCTCAAATTTTGCTGTCTTTGTCTCCTCCTACCGTGGTTCGTCTTCGGTTTTAGCATTACTTCAATATTTTTTAAGGCTTTGTGTTATTTTTACTTCCCCCCCCCCCCCCCCCAACCTTCCTTCATATTTTCACCATCTCCCATCCTTTACCCTCTCCGCCACCACTTCTCTCGTCCTTCTCCCAATTCATTCAAATTGACATTTCAGTCCCTCTCAATAATTGGCAGTTTATTGAAATACTAATCTTTTTAGTCACTAGTAGTTCGATTATTTTTTAATTTTTAAAGTTATTTTAATCTACTTCATTATTTTAAGTGGCTCTCTTCAGTATTTACTTTATTTCAGTTACTCTTTAGTATCAGCGCCGCCACTCGGCGCTTCCATTTACTTTCGTTCTCACACCAATGTACTGCGCCGTCGACTCGCTTCAACATACACCTTGTCTAAAGCATAATTTGTTTAGCAATGTGATTCATGACAGTGATGGCTAACCTACTTTCGCACCGCATATTGCCATGATATGATTGGTTCCTTTTGGTTCCTAAATCTGCTCTCACGCAGATTTAATTTCTTATTAACATTGTAAAGTTACACTTTTAAATAAGAGGTTTACACTCGCTGTTTCAGGCTTTTCCTATGTCCATATTAAACGTCTGCGGTCTTCCCTTTATCGCCATCCTATCAGTCTATTTACACGTGACTAATGCAGTTACCTTTAGCTTGTCTGTCCTATTAATTGGTGCTAGACAGGTTCGCGGATAAACTGTTATGTAGCAACCTGAAGATGCACTAACCACGTTAAAAGCGTCATCATTAATAAAACACTTGCAACAGAGACTGTTTTCCGTTTTTAAAACTGCAAGCTCAGTTATTGCATAAAGCCAAAATGGAGTGGAGTATTATGTTAGTGTAAAGAACTCGATGGAACGAAAAATATTTTTGTTTTAACGATTGTCATCCCAATTCACGTGTCATATCCGTGATACCCTCTCTTCTAATTCGCGATAATAGAAAACGAGCTGCCCTTCTTCAAACTTTTTCGATGTCCTCCGTTAATCCTACCTGATAAGAATGACTGTGCTGGCTAACCTACTGCGCAGCGTTATTTCAGAAGAGGACGAACAAGAGTAACGTAGGCAGTCTCTTTAGAGTCCTTTTGCATCTTTCAAGTGTCCTGCCCATAAAACGCAGTCTTTGGTTCGCCAACCCCATAACGTTATTTGCGTGATCGGTACAATTTAAGTTTTTCATAATTTTAATCCCTAGGTATTTAGCTTTAAGTTACTGCTATTTATCGTGTAATCGAAAAATAACGGATTCGTTTTAGTAGTCATGGGTATGATCTCACACTTTTCATTATTTAGCGTTAAATGCTACTTTTCGAGCCATACAGTCGTCTTACATAAATCATATCGCAATTGGTTTTGATTTCTGATGACTTTACTAGACAGTAAATGACAGTGCCAGCTGCAAACTGTCTAAGATGGTTGCTCAGATTGTTTCCTAAATCATTCAAGTAGAGTATGAACAGCAGAGAGCGTACGATACTTCCTTGGGAACGCCAGATACGATTTTTATCTTGCTCAACAAATTTCCGTGAATTACTACGAATTGCGGCTTTTCTGAAAGGAAATCACGAATCCAGTCACACCACTGAGACTATATTCCATAGGCACGAAATTTGGTTACAAACTTCTGGTGTCAAAAGTATTCTGGAAATTTTGGAATACAAAATCGGATTACCAAAACTCGTCGTGCATGCATGAAAACAAACTGGTGCGCTGTTTTACTATTTAAATCAAAATGTTCGGTTGTAGACTACAAAAAGAAAACAATGCCCAGTACTGCGACTCCTGATTCCTGTCTGGAAATGAAGTGAAGCGCCTCGTAGGTCAAGGTGGTGTTACGCATACTGTATTTTTACTCACAGTTCTGCGAAGTGAAACGCACTTGTGCAGAATACACTTCGCATCAGTTTGCGTTTTCATGGAACAACTAGTGCTCGTATAAATCTGGCGGTCGTTTTTCTGAGCATCTGTACGGTGCGCAGCTGCAGAGCAGACGTTTGTAAGGATGGCACGAGAGAGGATGGACGAAATTAACCCTCACACACGCATGTGTTCTGAATCTAATGACAGGCGTCAGTAAATCACACCACCTATTAGTGTCACCCGTCAGCAAACAAGAATTACGTGTAACTGCAGTACTCAGTGGTGGGAGGACATACGCTTCCTTCGTGCTCTGCTGAAGAAGTTTTATGATATCTAGTGGCAAACCTGTTTCGTCTGCTTTGTAGCTGGTCAAGCATACAAAGCGCGTTGTTTTCTAGGAACTCTGTAGCGGGCTTGACTTAGTGGCAAATGGAGAAACAGGTGACAGGTGAAGTCTGTTGGCTCGTTGCAGTTTAATAGTGTAATTGCGATTTTTTATGTCCGTTAACCAAATTATCATTGTTTCTGTAAACAAATATCCGAAATCAGATACTGGATTGTAAAGCGTACCCAGGAGCAGATATAGGCTCAGATCACAAAATAGTAGTTATGAAGAGTAGTCTGAAGTTCAAGACATTAGTCAGGAAGAATCAATACACAAAGAAGTGGGATACGGAAGTTCTAAGGAATGACGAGATACGTTTGAAGTTCTCTAACGCTATAGATACAGCAATAAGGAATAGCCCAGTAGGCAGCACAGTTGAAGAGGAATGGGCATCTCTAAAAAGGGCCATCACAGAAGTTGGGAAGGAAAACATAGGTACAAAGAAGGTAGCTGCAAAGAAACCATGGGTAACAGAAGAAATACTTCAGTTGATTGATGAAAGAAGGAAGTACAAAAATGTTCCGGGAAAATCTGGAATACAGAAATACAAGTCGCTGAGGAATGAAATAAATAGGAAGTGCAGGGAAGCTAAGACGAAATGACTGCAGGAAAAATGTGAAGACATCGAAAAAGATATGATTGTCAGAAGGACAGACTCAGCATACAGGAAAGTCAAAACAACCTTTGGTGGCATTAAAAGCAACGGTGGTAACATTAAGAGTGCAACAGGAATTCCACTGTTAAAAGCAGAGGAGATAGCAGATAGGTGGAAAGAATACAATGAAAGCCTCTATGAGGGTGAAGATTTCTCTGATGTGATAGAAGAAGAAACAGGAGTCGATTTAGAAGAGATAGGGGATCCAGTATTAGAATCGGAATTTAAAAGAGCTTTGGAGGACTTACGGTCAAATAAGGCAAAAGAGATAGGTAACATTCCATCAGAATTTCTAAAATCATTAGGGGAAGTGGCAACAAAACGACTATTCTCATTGGTGTGTAGAATATATGAGTCTGGCGACATACCATCTGACTTTCGGAAAAGCATCATCCACACAATTCCGAAGACGGCAAGAGCTGACAAGTGCGAGAATTATCGCACAATCAGCTTAACAGCTCATGCATCGAAGCTGCTTACAAGAATAATATACAGAAGAATGGAAAAGAAAATTGAGAATGCGCTAGGTGACGATCAGTTTGGCTTTAGGAAAAGTAAAGGCACGAGAGAGGCAATTCTGACGTTACGGATAATAATGGAAGAAAGGCTAAAGAAAAATCAAGACACGTTCATAGGATTTGTCGACCTGGAAAAAGCGTTCGACAATATAAAATGGTAGAAGCTGTTCAAGATTCTGAAAAAAGTAGGGGTAAGCTATAGGGAGAGACAGGTCATAAACAATATGTACAACAGCCAAGAGGGAATAATAAGAGTGGACGATCAAGAACGAAGTGCTCGTATTAAGAAGGGTGTAAGACAAGGCTGTAGCCTTTCGCCCCTACTCTTCAATCTGTACATCGAGGAAGCAATGATGGAAATAAAAGAAAGGTGCAGGAGTGGAATTAAAATACAAGGTGAAAGGATATCAATGATACGATTTGCTGATGAGATTGCTATCCTGAGTGAAAATGAAGAAGAATTAAATGATCTGCTGAACGGAATGAACAGTCTAATGAGTACACAGTATGGTTTGAGAGTAAATCGGAGAAAGACGAAGGTAATGAGAAGTAGTAGAAATGAGAACAGCGAGAAACTTAACATAGGATTGATGGTCACGAAGTCAATGAAGTTAAGAAATTCTGCTACCTAAGCAGTAAAATAACCAATGACGGACGGAGCAAGGAAGACATCAAAAGCAGACTCGCTATGGCAAAAAAGGCATTTCTGGCCAAGAGAAGTCTACTAATATCAAATACCGGCCTTAATTTGAGGAAGAAATTTCTGACGATGTACATCTGGAGTACAGCATTGTATGGTAGTGAAACATGGACTGTGGGGAAACCGGAAGAGAAGAGAATCGAAGCATTTGAGATGTGGTGCTATAGACGAATGTTGAAAATTAGGTGGACTGATAAGGTAAAGAATGAGGAGATTCTACGCAGAATCGGAGAGGAAAGGAGTATGTGGAAAACACTGATAAGGAGAAGGGACAGGATGATAGGACATCAGCTAAGACATGAGGGAGCTGTAGAGGGCAAAAACTGTAGAGGAAAACAGAGATTGGAATACGACAAGCAAATAATTGAGGACGTAGGTTGCAAGTGCTACTCTGAGATGAAGAGGTTAGCACAAGAAAGGAATTCGTGGTTGGCCGCATCAAACCAGTCAGTAGACTAATAAAATTAAAAAAAAACATTGAAACATTGAAAAAGCTTGTAATATGCCATCACAAAAAAAACAGTGTAACGCTGCAACTCCCAGGCGAAACGCGGAATATTTCATGACAGTGCTTTCTTTTTGTTCTGTCCGTTTATAGTACATAAAATCGGGGTAAGAAATCAACCGATACGCAATTACTCTGTAATGAGCCACTGATGACCACGGGTCCCATATACCAAAATAAAAAATGCCTCTGAACAACCTCTGAAATGTTATTGCAAAATAGCCATTTGCAGATTGTCAACAAAAATATCGAAAGCGCCTCTGCTTGTCATGAAACATACTATAATGCAAATGAGTCTGTTTGAATCGGTCTGTTCATACAATTGCCTGGATGTAACACTTTGTAGGGGTATGAAACGGAATGATTACATGGCCTGTGTTGCAGTTTGCAGACTTTCGTCTATTGGTAGAATGCTAGGGAAATGCAATCAGTCTATAAAGAAGATTTCTCACAAATCACTTATGCGATAAATCCTGGAATGCTGCTCAAGTGTGGGGGACGCATACCAAATGGCACTAACATGGGATATTGAACATATACCGAGATGGTCAGTACGAGTTCTCACTTTTGCCACGTGGGAGAGTATTATCGAGATACTGATGAAACGGAACAGACAGACTTTTCAATGTCAACTATCCACAAAAGCCTGGTTACAAAGTTTCAAGCGCCTTCAAACGATGACTCTATGTATGTCCTACAATCCTCTGCGTACCGCTCAGGTAGCGATCGTGAGGACAAGGTTACATTAATTACGGGACACACGGAGGAATATGAGCAAACATTCTTCCCGCTGCCCATACGTGAGTGGAACGGGGGAAAACGTGCTACAATGACACGTACCCTCTGGCATACACTTCGAAATGGTTTGTATAGTATAGATGTACATGTGGTAAATGTTCTAGGAGATGGTAGTATAGAATAACTCGAATAAAACATTCTCTGTATCATCTGCCCAACTTTTACTGCTTACAGAAATAGATACGGTTAAGTTTACATTTCACTTGTTCGCACTACAGTTGATAGATTATTGATCGAGTGTCATTTTTGTTTAGAGGTTCAAATTGTGAAGTTGTGTTTGTGTTTATGCAACTGATTTAGTCTGCTGTGACTGTGACTTAGTGGCCTGTTTTACTGTAGAGTTAAAACATGCCACACGTATTTGCAAATGCTGAGTATGTCTGTAAGATACTAGCGAACGGGTTTTATAATGGAATGGCTGCTGCTGCAGTATACCATTTCCTAACTGGAGAGATTCAACATATGTGTTTTGACTAAACTGCCTGCAATGCCCAGTAGTCTTGTCTCGTCTGAACTTACAGAGTGTGAAAGAAGAAGATAATATCATTCAGTTCTAAAAATATACGTCGTCAAAAAGCACGCCCACAATTTCTGCACATCAGTGTTCTACATACAAGAATACTGTGCACATTCCACATTCGCACCCTGTATCGATATCTTTTACACAGGATTCGAGAAGGATATAAGGATAGGATTGCAGTCAGTGTTAAAATGCCACCTATTTACAGTGTAAGAACACTAGAATTTGCACGTCTCCAAGGTCAAGTCTTCATCGTTAGTATTGGTGTACAGGAAACATCTAAACACGAGGAATACAAATTTTGCATAGTGTGTTACCACCAAATAAGATAGCCTGATGAAACTTAGACCATAGATAGAAAGAACTGCCACAGTACAGTACAGAAGATAGATGAAAGAAATATGCATAGAGCCGAACAGAAAGACAGTTTTATCCAAAGGCAACAATTACACTGAAGTCACCCCTATTTGTGATAGTCCCATGGATATTAGAAAATACGGGACATGGTTCTCAATAGGGTGTGTGATCAGCGCGGACAACAGTGCATGTTTTGCAGCGTATTCCAACGTTCGCCACAAGGCGGGTAAGTTGCTCTTATATTCCTCCACCTGCGCGGCTGACATGTTTTATTACACTACTGGCCATTGAAATTGCTACACCAAGAAGATGACGTGCTACAGACACGAAATGTAACTGACAGGTAGAAGATGCTGTGATATGCAAATGACTAGCTTCTCAGAGCATTCACACAAGGCTGGCGCCGGTGGCTGATATGAGGAAAGTTTCCAACCGATTTCACATACACAAACAGCAGTTGACCGGCGTTGCCTAGTAAAACGTTGTTGCGATACCTCGTGTAAGGAGGAGAAATGCGTACCAACACGTTAGCGGTTTATCGTATCGCGACATTGCTGCTCGCGTTGGTCGAGATCCTACGACTGTTGGCAGAATATGGAATCGGTGGGTTCAGGAGGGTAATACGGATCGCCGTACGGGATCCCAACGGCCTCGTATCACTAGCAGTCGAGATGACAGGCATCTTATCCCCATGGCTGTAACGGATCGTGCAGCCACATCTCGATCCCTGAGTGAACAGCTGGGGACGTTTGTAAGACAACAACCATCTGCACCAAAAATTCGACGACGTTTGCAGCAGCATGGACTATCAGCTCAGCGACCATGGCTGAGGTTACCCTTGACGCTGTATCACAGATAGGAGCGCCTGCGATGGTGTACTCAACGACAAACCTGGGTACACGAATGGTAAAATGTCAGTTTTTCGGATGAATCCAGGTTCTGTTTACAACATCATGATGGTCGCATCCGTGTTTGGCGAAATCGTGGTGAACGCATATTGGAAGCGTGTATTCGTCATCACCGTATTGGCTTGTCACCCGGTGTGACGGTATGGGGTGCCATTGGTTACACGTCTCGGTCACCTCTTGTTCGCATTGACGGCACTTTGAACAGTGGACGTTACATTTCAGATGTGTTACGACCCGTGGCTCTACCCTATATTCGATCCCTGCGAAACCCTACATTTCAGCAGGATAACGCACAACCGCATGTTGCAGGTCCTGTACGGCCCTTTCTGGATACAGAAAATGTTCGACTGCTGCCCTGGCCAGCACATTCTTCAGATCTCTCACAAATTGAAAATGTCTGGTCAATGGCGACCGAGCAAATGGCTCGTCACAATACGCCAGTCACTACTCTTGATGAACTCTGGTACCGTGTTGAGGCTTCATGGCCATCCAAGCTCTGTTTGACACAATGCCCAGACCTATCAAAGCCGTTATTACGGCCAGTGGTGGTTGCTCTGGGTACCGATTTCTCAGGATCTGTGCACTCCAATTGCGTGAAAATGTAATCACATGTCAGTTCAAGTATAATATATTTGTCCAACGAATACCCATTTATCATCTGCGTTTGTTCTTGGTGTAGCAATTTTAATGGTCAGTGTTGTAGTTGGTGCAAGTGGATGTGCTGCGTTACGTCTCCTCAACGCATCACAAGCGTAGTCGATGGGATATAAACCGGGGGAAAGGCGGGCCAGGTAATTCAGTGAGTATCCCCTCATTCCAAGAACTCTCAGTTATCCGACTGTGCTCTCGTTCCGAGAGCTCCTCCACCTGCACTGTTCGATGTAATCGCGCATTGCCATTCATAAAAATGAAGCCATTGCCGGATGCACCCATGAAAGTCGCTCATGAGGAAAAAGTACTGTATCACAATAACAGTGATCAGTAAGGGTACCGTTCAAAGGATCTGACGGTCAGTTTGCTGAAGCAACATTATATCAGCTCACACCTTAACAACTGGATTATCGACGCGATCATTTCTGACAATTTTCCCGGGTGCAATACATTTTCATATATCTCGCCATATGAGGGTACGAGCAGAATCACTACAGTCTGAATCCGCTCTCATCTGAGGAGAGCACGACACCCTGTCCTTGTTGGCCCAGTCCCTATGCTCTTGACACTATCGCAAACGGTGACCCCGATGTGCGGCTATCAACGGAATCCAACCTACTAGTCGTCGGGCAAAGAGGCCGCCCCATATACTCGCCCTGCCACTGTACAACGTAAGATTGCTTGTCTTTCAGGCCATTTAAATGTAGTTGCAATTGCACCCACTCTGTGGCGTGTGTCCCTTTTTGCGTGATCTACAATGTGGCGGTCATCTGTTGCTGTTGCTGCCCTTGGTCGAACACCTCCCTATTTCGTGCAGGAGTGTCTGTGTTTCGGTACGCTCAGTCTGCACAGGATACAGTGCTGTGAGCAACACTAAATTCCTTGGTAACACTCGTCACGTTTCATCCTTCTTCCAGTTCCCCATGATTCTTCCCCGCGTAAAGCCATCCGAGTGCTGCCTCCAGACCATGTTGTAACGAAGAACACCTCTGTAGTAGTTTTGGGGTTAGGCTGGTTCTACCCCAAAGTACCGTTATCCATGATGGCGGTGATGACGTCATCCAAGATGGCGGCGATGACGTCATCCAAGATGGCGGATTTTAACTGGAAGTTTGAATTTTGGCAGGAAAGTGCCACGGCCCCCTCCCCCAGAAAAATGGCGGGAAGTTCAAAT
The DNA here is from genome assembly GCF_023897955.1 of Schistocerca gregaria. Lineage (NCBI taxonomy): Eukaryota > Metazoa > Arthropoda > Insecta > Orthoptera > Acrididae > Schistocerca > Schistocerca gregaria. The sequence goes on from NC_064924.1 coordinate 431,499,285, forward strand.
TCCAACATGATATGCGCCACACCTAGGAAAATGGTGGGAAAAAGGGACATGTCGTTATTACTCAACCAGTTTCAACCATGTGTGTTCGCCACGAGCTCTAGAGCCCAACTGGCTTATGACACACATTGTCTGTCCTGTCCTTTGAACTACCATTTGTTGCAAGGTCAGCCCAGTTTGACGCTGTAATCACGCTGACATGACGTCACGTGTCGTTCTTTTCCCGTGCACGACCGGGAGATCTCTGTCAACTTGCTCCAGCACTTTCATTCATATCCACTGAGTAGTTCTACATCTACATCTACAGCCATACTCCGCAAGCCACCTGTCGGTGTGTGGCGGAGGGTACCCTGAGTACCTCTATCGGTTCTCCCTTCTATTCCAGTCTCGTATTGTACGTGGAAAGGAGGATTGTCGGTATGCTTCTGTGTGGGTTCTAATCTCTCTGATTTTATCCTCATGGTCTCTTCGCGAGATATACGTAGGAGGGAGCAATATACTGCTTGACTCTTTGGTGAAGGTATGTTCTCGAAACTTTAACAAAAGCCCGTACCGAGCTACTGAGCGTCTCTCCTGCAGAGTCTTCCACTGGAGTTTATCTATCATCTCCGCAACGCTTTCGCGATTACTAAATGATCCTGTAACGAAACGCGCTGCTCTCCGTTGGATCTTCTCTATCTCTTCTATCAACCCTATCTGGTGCGGATCCCACACTGCTGAGCAGTATTCAAGCAGTGGGCGAACAAGCGTATTGTAACCTACTTCCTTTGTTGTCGGATTGCATTTCCTTAAGATTCTTCCAATGAATCTCAGTCTGGTATCTGCTTTACCGACGATCAACTTTATGTGATCATTCCATTTTAAATCACTCATAATGCGTACTCCCAGATAATTTATGGAATTAACTGCTTCCAGTTGCTGACCTGCTATGTTGTATTCGCATTACATTACACTTGTCTACATTGAGTTAATACAAGGTGACAGTTATTGAACAATATGAAGAAAAAAACGTAAATTAGTTACAAACTACGCTTTGCACGCACTTTGTTCAACATGTAAAGCTCACTACAGACTCGAATCTAGGTTATGATTTGTTCGATTGCGGAGACGAATAGCGAAATTCTGCATGACCCGCTGAAGTGTCAGAGCATCGATAAACTCAATGACCTCCTGAATGGCTGTTTTCAGTTAAGCAATGGTTTTCATGTTATTGCTGTACACTTCGTCTTTCATATAAGCTCACAAAAAGGAGTAACATATGTTGATGGCGGACAATCGAGGTCCATGTGAGTGCCTCTGGGTGCCCCAGAGCCAGAATGCGGTCCCCAAAGTGCTTCTCCAGGACATCAAACACTCTCCTGCTACGATGTGGTAGAGCTCCGTCTTGCATGAACCACATATTGTCGGGATCAGGGTCACTTTAGATAATGGAAATGAAATCATCGTGCCATCGAGGAATTTCGCACCGATTATTTCGTAACTGGACACTGTACATCACACACTCGCCCTTTGAGTGCTAATAGACTTCTCGACAGCGAAATGCGGATTCTCAGTCCTCCAAATGCGACAATTTTGCTTATTGACGAACCCATCCAAATGAACGTGGGCTTCGTCGCTAAACTAAACCATACACACCATAACTCCCATCATGCCCCGTGGTCAACCGTTTAGACGTTATTACGATTTTATTTCATATAGTTCAATAATTGTCACCTTGTATGTTCTGTTACTTTATCTAGTTCGTCGTCAGCTTTGTAGTGCAGTGTATATACTGTTTCTACTCACACAGTAAAGAGTTACCGACAGAAGCTGAGCAAACTCGAGATAAAAAATTCTATTATCTGGAATACGACACGAAACTGCACGGGGAGCACTCAACTACTGCTAACAGTTCTTTCCGAGAGAGCGGTAGGTAGCATCAACAGGCCCGCTACGTGTCGTTGGCCTGACAACCTCTGGGAAACGCTCAGATAGTCGTGCATTAGAACGCGTGTCACATCGCTGGTGAAGACGGCTTCCTTCACGCAGACGTCCAGAGGCGGTGGCAGAAGGCTCGGCGCGGCGCTGCGGTATATTTTAACGCGCCCTATGCTTCCTAACCGTGTTTACTCTGCGCGCTCCGGTTTGTTTGGAGTAGGTGGAAGGGACGCGGAGATAAGATAAATATATCTGGACCTAAGACGCGGGGGCTTATGAAAAACACCGGGCTTGATATAAAGCACAAGCAGGTTATAACGAGAGCACGTTTACGCAACTCGAGTTACGAATAACTGCTTAAATAGTGGAGAGTTCTGTGCTGACACTGGAGACACGTTCCAGACCATCTATACTTCTTCACTACCTTGTGATTGAAAATCCTGGAACTGCTACTCTCCACGACTGAGCAGTAACCTTTCGTCAGCTTATAGGAAGTCTGCTGCACACAAATACGTACTTTTGTTGTTACTGTGAGCGCCAGAAAACACAGCCCTCAACAAAAAAATGGCACTCCATGACACACCACAACCAAATCACACACATAATTGGTAACATCTTCAAATAAACAAAAAATTAATATATCTATTAAGATAAATGATGCAATACAAAAGTAACTAAAAATGTGGTAGAAGAGGAAGATAAATAAAACAGTTCAGTTACATATGAATTAACATGCAATAGCTACAACTCGATAAGTATGTTCGGATGAGTACAAGGAATTTTAACAGCAGGTACAAAGAACATAAAAGTGCACCGAAAAGTGAATAAACCCAGTTCACTTATGCTGAAAGTCTAATAAAAGAAAAATCACCATCGAACCGGGATAAACCAAGACATGGCATTCTTATGCCACAACAACAAAATAAGGGGAGTGTTCTCTCTACAGGAAGAATAATTCGTACATAGGGTCATAAATAAAAACGAAAATATTATCACTGACCAAAAGAGAAACAACGGAAGACCAGTACTCAAACTAATTCGTATTCTACCACAAAAATATATTTTAAAACTTTCAAAAAATAAAATAAAAAAATAAAAAAAATAAATGAAATTTACACACGCTGTAACTTAACTTCTCACACATGAGTACGAACCGTACTAATTCCTCACTAAAATTAGTGTTCTGTGCAAAATTCCGACTCTGCTGAATTATACAAAGAATTAACATGATTTGTCCAACACTGTCTACAAACTGAAGCTATCATGAATAAAAAGTGACTTCTGAAATAAATGCACAACTGAACTTACAAAGAAATTCCTGGCCTTAAACTGCATTTTCACTTACCTCCTGTCCTGACAAATATTGCTTCAGACTTCGCGAAAGCGGCATGGGGCAGCAAATCAACATAAAAAAAAGACTACGACTGCAAATTCCGCATCACAATGTGAAATATGCGTACGTATGTAATAAAATGAATGAAGGGTAGGAATTTTAGCTGGTGAGAAATGACTTCTGTCAAAATTCAAATGAAAGTCTAGATTCAAAAGTAATGGGTTAAAAATCGAATGAATGTTCACAACAGTATTTTTATAATACTACTTTATGGAATAACTTTAAGCAAGGGGAATCTCATCTTCCTGTCACAGCAGTCCATGTAATAATCCTAGTATCTAGGCTTGAGTGTTAACCTCAGTGTCTCGACGTTCCAGAAACACTCACAAATAATCTCCGTAGCTTTGCGCTCCGTGATCGCAACAAATATATTCATACTCCTATTCCATCAATCTCATATCACACTTAGAAAGAAAATTTTCTGCCTATTCTTCATAATACATCTCCTACTCAACACTGCTCAATTTAGAATGTTTTTAACTTTCTATCACTCCTAGGTAGAGACGGGGTAACAACAAAATGATGCTGTAGCAATAGTCAAAGATTACTGAGCTACATGGTTTTGCTCTATATGAGTTATGCATATCGATATTTAAGTAAGAAAGAGAATTTATAGATGGCATAAATAATACGCATACCTCACAACGCACACAAACACACATACACACACACACACACACACACACACATACACACACAACCTGTGCCTCACCACCCACACTCCCTCCAGCCCTACACCAACACCCCACTCTACTCTCCCTGAATCCCTCACGCAGTTCCCATTACCCCTCAGTCAGATCTATAGCGCAGTTTTCTACAGTATAGATTATTTGCAAAACAATATTTACTGGAGAAACCTATACCATGTGGATTTACTGCATATAGAGCCAAAGATATACCTGCAAATAGAAACTTCTAGATCTGAACAAACTGTCAAGGAATCACTATAAATCTTACGCCAAATTAAATAATTTCATATGTACTGTAGACCACTGAAGATGCCTACCGTGAATGGGCGAAACATGCCTGATACTCAAGAATAAATTTCATTTGCAAGAGACGGAAGTTTTCGTATCTTTATGATAAACATAACTGACGTTATTATTAGCAACTGAGGAAAATGGCTGCAGATATTAAAAATATTAATGCTATCTGTTCCGCAAGGTTATATAGAAATACCTCAATAACAATGCAAACTAATCCTAATTTGTCACTAGATTGCAGGAGTATTGTTGAAACCCAACTCAAACATCTCTCTGGTGCACGTCTTCTGTCACAGCATTCTAAGGCCATATAATTTTTCTACAATCGCTGTGCAATATCTCTGCTCACCCTGACCTCTCGACAACAATGTGATATATCTGGGACCACGAGGTTGCAGTGGAGACTGGTAGTATCAAGCGTCCCCAAGTCTTGGTACTAGCTCTAATTTGCCACTATACTTCAGTCACCAGTGACCAGTTCTGTTCTGCTGAAAATACAATGTGAATGTTGATTATCATTTCATGCCTGCTGACTGCTTGTGCCAGCTCACGAATCTCTTAACATCCATACGCATGGAGCTACAATCTGACTGCAAATGTCGTCCTCCTCAGCTCCCCGGAAATGGGATTTTAACAAACGATTTCCTTAGAACACCGATTTCAGTATCCTCGACGAGGAGGGGCGGGAAACAGCTTCAACTGGTTCTAGAAAACTGAGATTTTTTTATATTGACTGTGACTCACTAGGGGTTTCTAGGAAGCCAAACAAATTAAAAAAGGTAACACTTTTTGTAGGCTGCATTGGATCCCAAACTTCAAACCTGCACAAAAAAATGAAAGACACACTACGCGATCAAAAGTAGACGGACACCTGGCTGAAAGTTCGTGGCGCCCTCCATCGGTAATGCTGGAATTCAGTGTGATGTTGGCCCACACTTAGGCTTGATGACAGCTTACACTTTCGCAGGCGTCCGCTCAATCAGGTGCAATTCTTGGAGAATGGCAGCCCATTCTTTACGGAATGCTGCACTGAGGGGAGGTATTGATGTCAGTCGTTGAGGACTGGTAAGAAGTCAGCGTTCCAAAACATCCCAAAAGTGTTCTGTAGGATTCAGGTCAGGATTCTGTGCAGGACAGTCCATTTCAAGGATACTAATGTCGTCCAACCACTCCGCCACAGACCGTGCATTATGAACAGCTGCTCTATCATGTTTCAAGATGCAGTTGCCGTCCCCGAATTGGTCTTCAACAGTGGGAAGCAAGAAGGTGCTTAAAACATCATTCTAAGCCTGTGCTGTGATAGTGCCACGCAAAACAACAAGGGGTGCAAACCACCTCCATGAAAACAAGACCACACCATAATACCACCGCCTCCGAATTTTACTGTTGGCTCTACACACGCTGGCAGATGACGTTCACCGAGCATTCGCCATACCCACACCTTGCCATCAGATCGCCACATTGTGAACCGTGATTCGTCACTCCACACAACGTTCTCCATTGATCCGTCGCCCAGTGTTTACGCTCCTTACACCAAGCGAGGTGTCGTTTGGCATTTACCGGCTTGACGTGTGGATTATGAGCAGTCACTCGAAGATGAAGTTTCCTCAGCTCCCGCCCAACTGTCATAGTACTTGCAGTGGGTTCTAATGCAGTCTGGAATTCCTGTGTGATGGTCCGGATAGATGTCTGCCTATTACACATTACAACCCTCTTCAACTGTCTGTGCACTCTGTCGGTCAACAGACGAGGTCGGCCTGTACGCTTGTGTTTCCACTTCACTATGACATCGGAAACAGTCGACCTAGGGATGTTTAGGAGTGTGGAAATCTCACGTGCAGGCGTATGTCACCAGTGGCACCCAATAACCTGACCACTTTCTAAGTCTGTGAGTTCCGCGAAGCGTCCCTTCTGCTCTCTGACGATGTCTAATGACTACTGATGTCGCTAATAGGAAGTACCTGGAAATAAGTGGCAGCACAATGCAGCTAATATGAAAAACAAATATGTTTTTGGGCGTGTCAGGATACTTTTGATCACATGGTGTATCTGCTTGCTGAGTCTAAGTACTTAAAGGAAACTATAAGTCCAAGATAATTCAATTATTTAATATTTCTCATAAGCATTACATTAGCAGCAAAGACTATTCAAGTAGTTTTTGTCTCAAAGTCACACCTGACATTAATTAACTTCTTCAAAGAAGATAAGACGGGGGCGTGGTACTTTAGTCACTGGGTAGCAAGGAAAACAAGACGGAAGGAAAGATGTCATTTGGAAGGAGTCGGGCCAAAAACTAAGCTACCTGATCGGAGAAAAGCAATTTCTTTGATCATACTGCGCCCGCCAGCGACGAATCACCGCACAGCCGGTGCGTATGGAGGCGTGGATGTAGTTTACTTAACATTCTGAGGAATTGTTCAGGAAGAATCGTTTCGGCTGGAGGACAAGAGAGTCTCGTTTCCTACTCTCCCGATTAGTGCCTGACTGGGCAAGGACGTTCGCCGGCTGTAATACGAAAACGGTTCCTAGATCTGCAACTGGCTTCTTCCCGGGCAGACTCGTCGTAGCGTTTCGACTCGACACATACGCCGCGAAAGTTGCTGCATTTCCAAGGGGTCAGACCCTTCGGCCTTGCAGGCGTAACCAGCCTTTTGTGAACAGGTTACAAAAGGAGCCTCCGACTGTTTTCGGCTGGGCTCAAAAGGAAGAAAGCGGCTCCCCACAGTCTAAACCCACCCATACGAAAACCTAACAGGAGTGCGAGAAGCTACGGTGGACTCTCGAGCATCCTGCCAAATTTGGCGAATGGTGAAGCCGGACAACAAAAATACCTGATAGGCTGGGTTCCATACATTTTCTCTTCCGGCATTAGCCGTATCATTCAACCCCCTTTTTGTACCAAATCTTTTTACCTTTCCTGTCTTCTTACCTAATACATAGCAACCGACCAACCAAACAACCAGCCATCTATCACGGGCGGTAAGCTCTGAGTGTTCTCCTTCTCTTTACCGCTGAAAAAGCGATGTTTTTTCTTCAACATCGGTCCAGTAACGAACAAACGTCATCCTCTTAAATGTTCATTCCACAAAAATAAATTTTTCTCAACTTCTTTATGCTGTCTTGCAATCACCGTTTTCATTATTTTTATTCCACTTCAGCTAGGTTGGGAAGTACACCACTCTTCAGTTCCTACTGGATTTTTCATCCAGTCTCCAGCAAGAGTTCTTCCTACCCCACAACTCGAAACAATAGTTCTGGATGCTGCCCAGAATCTAGTCCCATTACAGCACCTGACTTTCGATAAATCACTTTTTTGTTCATCACCCATTTCGAACTTTTTAATTAAAACACAAAGGACCTCAAAAACAACAATTTAGCAACGCATGCTCCTTGGACGTCTGACGTGCAACTGAAGAAACACAGGGTTGCCAACAGAGTTCCTTTTACGTGTGCTGTTCTTTGTGAGCCCTGGAAGAGGACTTCTAAGTATCATTTGTTGAAGAGTGGTTCCAGTAATTTATTCTGTATTAACAACACCGTATGTATCCAAAACATTTTTAAAGGACACAGAGCAGTGTATCTGGTGCCCGCTTGTTTAAGCTTTAGATAAGTACAGTTAGCACAATAAATTAATCCTCATTTTATCTCTGAGAAGTATCATTATGCTATTGATTAAGGAAGGGATTAAGCAGTGTGGGTATTATGGACGCGGGCCGGATAGTCTAGAGTCTACTGTATTTAGCTGCTCAGCTATTACTTTACAGAGACGTATCTGAGCTACACAGAAAATGGGATGCTGTAAGGCGTTATTCATCGAGCTCGTGCGATTGTTTGTCATTTCTGATGACTATTGTCATACATACTCTAGCAGGCTAACATAGCAAGTATCAGAAACCAGTCGGTCAGATAACAGAGACTTGTTTCAAATTTTCTAACTGTAATCTGGTCAACAAGGCAACCATTTTCTACGTTACTGCGGTGCAAGATACTCAGATTTATTTCACAGTTTGAAGTTTCTTTTAGCAACACAGTGACTATCTATCTGAGAAATTCGTACTCCAGTGTGAGAAGTAGTGCTTATAATTATTTTTATTCTCACTGTTACTGGCTGGTTCAAATGGCTCTGAGCACTATGGGACTTAACTGCTGAGGTCATCAGTCACCTAGAACTTAGAACTACTTAAACCTAACTAACCTAAGGACATCACATACGTCCATGCCCGAGGCAGGATTCGAACCTGCGACCGTAGTGGTCGCGCAGTTCCAGACTGTAGCTCCTAGAACCGCTCGGCCATTCTGGGATGAAATACCAGTTGCTTGCAAAATAAAATAATTCTATGTTGCCAATACCCTGATCATTTTGTGTGGATTCACGTTGGTCTTCCAGGAACTTTCAGAGAATCAAAGTCTACAGGTTTCCAAGCCTTTGTCAGTGATAGCCAAACTTCGGTGTTTTAGATCGCGTCAACCTTCTTCACTAGTAGACGTTTCAACCTCTCCGCCGGAGTCTTCTTCGGACTCCTGATATCTTCAGCTGGCTATACATGGTCGAAACCGAATGTAGCGTTCTCTTATCAAAGGACGTTTTCCCCTGTTTATTTCGAAGGAATGGAATTCCAGGGAAAAAATTTTCATTGTGAATTTGGTGGACCATTGTTATTCGATATTGATAACAAGTACTGGAAGATAGACGAACGTTTACTAAAGTATTATTATCGTCCCGCTGACGTTTCTTGCTGTTAGTTTTTCGTATTCCTCGCGCATATTTACTTCCTTGATGGCGGCAAGTCACAATGCTGGAAGCCTATAGCCGTCGAAATTTCTTTAATTCCTACAGATCTCCAACGCCTTCTCATACTCTCCCTTTGTAAAAGCAGATGACAATCAAAGGAGTCCTGCTTCGATTCTTTGAAAAGAAATGGCACCGCAAATGATAACTGCTGGTTGATGGGACTATGGTGAGCGACAGTCGGGTTGGTATTCCTCGCTTTCTGGGGCACCTGCAGACACGTCTTCGCCGGTAATCGGGCCTCAGTTACAAGCAGGCCTCTTCGCTGAAGACAATTCTACTCCACTTAATGAGAATCCGGCAGGATCTCTCTTCAGCTGGAAACTTTCAAGCATTATCGACAGGGTCCTCCAACCAATTCGGTATTTTGACAATCCAGCGTGTTAATTGAACAGAATTTCGTACGATATCCCTCAGGACCAGAGGTGGACCTATTTACTCTGTTGCTTAATTTGTGAAGCTTTTTCTCTTGAATAAATCACCCAATTTTTCTGAAACTGTGGTTATTTGCTTGTGTGTATATGTACATTACATCTTCCGATTTCCGTCCCATTTGGGTACTATCTTCGTACTGCGCCGTGGTTGTGCTAAAGCACAGTTATTTCCATTTCATAATGGCCTCATGGCCGAAATAGCAACAGTGGGTTGTACACATAATTTTACAATCAAAAGGCGGCCAAAATATCATTTAGAAAATTTTACGTGACTGTGTATCCCAGCTGCGAGAACTTAATAAGGACCAAAATCTCGAATGCATAACGTAACGCCTTTTCCCATTAACCTCCACACCATGTTTACTTTCCGATTGCCAAATAAGGCAAAAAACTGTATTTTTCTTCCACGATGTGTTTACCTGTTTCGTACTTGAAGACATTTTTATTTGGCTTCTTTTTATCTTTCATGTCGTTATTTATTCTCAGATTCGTAAAACCAAAGTAATTTTTCATTTACGATTTTAAGACCTAAATAATTTTTCATTTCCAGATATTGGATCTTTCTTGGTGGGAGAATATTCGAAAGATATGTATCAAATCTTCGGGCAGCCTTCACAATACGTCACGAAAACAATGAACTCAAGAAAATAATGCTTAAGAAAACCAGAAAGCACAAACTCCACTACCACAAAGAGAATGAGGGAATATTCTGGACTATTATAACTTAGTGGAATGAATTTCTTGGAAGAACCCAACATTTCGTTCTATTTGCGCAGGACATCTCAAAGATTGGTCGTAGCTGCTATTAATGTCATGCTCGCTATTGTCGGTGATGTACGTTAATGTGGATGCTAATTGTAAAATTTAATCTTTCATGGTTGCTTCTGATGTAACGCTTCCTTGTATAATCTCAAAACGCGTGAAATTATCCGTCCTTTTCGTATCAACCTTTTTACATTTAACAAATTCGATTGAGCGAGGAGATCTTTGAGATTAGCTGGCAGCCTCTGCTTCTTGGCTTCAGATATCTGCCTTGGAGCGACTTTTCCTGAGCACCACACAGAGGACACTTGCGATTTGTGGAATGTCACGGACGCGAACAGTCCCTGTCTCCCCCTGGAAACGCTGCTGACAACAAAACTGTCGTTCACAATGCGTGGACCTGGCCTGTATCCACAAGAAAGGCCTGGATTTGACCAGCCTCGGGCAATTTGACTGGACTTAACCACATCGGAACGAGCCATGAAGAATGTGCAGCCACTCTACGTAACAGGAGCAAACGTTCATCGCATCGTGTGACTGTGGTGCAGAACAGTAGACAGTTGTTCCTGTTGTATCAACACGTCCCACACGTGCCTACTACGGTCCTTTCGAAGATTTCCTTACAGCGTCGAGTGGTGTGATACGATACATAAAAGACCTTTATATCCGTTTGATGTCAGTTGTTTTATGTTATGCTGGAGAGCTGTGTTTAAATGTTGACACGTCGAAGTTTTGTATTCTTTGTATATGTATTGTCATACGATAAATAAATAAATAAACTTTTACGTGTACCTATTTCATCTGTTTCCATCGTGTAATTCACACTTTCGGACTTTTTTTTCCTGTCTCCTGTCTACTGTAATAGTAACATTTATTGCAACTCAGAGCCCCTTATTCGCAGTGAAGTATTGGGGTTTGCGGGTGTTACCTTTCATGAATCAATATGACAAAGCCTTAATAGAGAACACTGCACATTTACCTTCTCAAAAGTTTCTTAAGCAATACAGGTATCACAGTAAATGTACAAGGTCGAAATTCCTCTATATACGTAATTTGCCTCATAAAAATACGATGTTTTATTCAATGTTGATTAATTAAAACATCGATAATTTACAAACACTTTGCCTTGGTCCAGGTTAGTAATCTATGAATCAAATGCAATCTTTTTTACACAAAATGCTTCAAAGTCTTTCCATCAAACGTCTAGACATGATCGGGAACGTTAGCGGTAACCACTTTTGTTGTAGGCAAAATATTCACTTACGCTTACCGGCGAGGCTAGAGGTCCTTTTGTGTACGTTATCCCCATGAGAGGTGGCAGGCCCTAGGCACTCTTGCAGCATCCGTATGCCTTGTGTATTGCATGTAATCCAGTCAGCCGTTCCTATGGAAGGGGTTAGGCCCAGCAAAATTAACATTTGTGGTTCGCTTTTAAAATAGCTTTCTCCGCTTAGACAAACACACTCTTAACATTTCCTCGTTGAAAATCACTGGGGGCAGGTAGTAAGCAGCACGACTGGTTTGTACACCCTGCTAGTTCTGTGAAATCTCATTTTCCCAGGGCCGGCGTATACTGAAGGACGCGTAGCATTAACGGAAACTGTCAGCAGGCCTTCTGTCTCCAAAAAATGTTGTTCCCAATGACATGCTCTAACACTCCTGGGCGTTAGATAATAACACTTATAAACATTCTGGGTACAGCGCATTGTGTTTAATTTTTATGTTGACCGTGTATAGTTATTTTCGTTTATACATGTTTTGAGCCTTCATAGCCACATACTATTCCAATGAATATGTCATAAACATGATTCGCATGCCAAGAGAATGGGCTCTATGAGTGGTTCCCGGAATTATAATTTGACCCACACAGAGAGAAATGGCATTCAGGTCATTTGAAACTGTACAAGCGAAACATAGATTCATGGGGCAATTTGGGATTCTGTCGTGCGTCGTGGGTGATGCCAAGATGTCACAAGCCTTAGCTAAAACTGGAAATTTCTCGAGAGATTTTCATTGGGTTAGAAGTTACTAGCAGAGTGACGACAGCAACAAATAGTGGGTTTGTTTGACAGCTTCAGGTAACACCCCCCGCCTTCGAGTCTGATTTGTAGTATGGGGCCAACACAACGACGGCTATCCTGAATTTGAGTAATATATTGTGTTTGGTGCTGAATAATAATAATAAACAAAACATTACGCTACGTTTCAGTTTGCCACTGAAACAATTCACCTCATTTGAAGCTGTGTGCCTGCAATTCTTGACAAAGGATTAGAAAAATTTTATGTGTACGGTTCAGGGTCAAAGTGAGCCATCTCCAATCCTAGCTGTTTCTGAATATAAACTACCAGTGCATCGTAAAAAATGTTACTTTACATTGTACAGTTGAAACAGGTCCAGAATTAAATTTTCATCCAGAAAATGGCATTATACTTCTTTCTCTCTGCAGTATATATTTAATTACTTTTAATGCTATGGTGAGTTAAAGCTGTAACACTCTTGTTTTATAACACAACTTCACGGTATATCTTTTCGGTTTAACTGTTTTTTCAAGTAATTTTTACGGAATTCAAACTGATCCTCCCCGAGGTCGGCCTCTACCAGTTTTTCCAGACGAATGGAAAAACTGGTAGAAGCCGGCCCCCGGGGGCACTAGTTGGGATTCCATAGAAATGTTAGAACACGGGAGGCAATACTGCCCCTACGGCTTATCTTAGAAGACAGGCTAAGGAAAGACAAACCTACGGTTCTAGCATTTGTAAACTTAGAGAAAGCTTTTGACAATGTTGATTGGAACACTCTCTTTCAAATTCTGAAGGTGGCAGCGGTAACACACAGGGAGCGAAAGGCTATTTACAATTTCTACAGAAACTAGATGGCAGTCATAAGGGTCGAGGGGCATCAAAGGGAAGCAGTGGTTGAGAAGAGAGTGTTGTTGTTGTTCTCCTCAGTCCTGAGACTGGTTTGATGCAGCTCTCCATGCTACTCTATCCTGTGCAAGCTTCTTCATCTCCCAGTACCTACTGCAACCTACATCCTTCTGAATCTGCTTAGTGTACTCATCTCTCGGCCTCCCTCTACGATTTTTACCTTCCACACTGCCCTCGAATGCTAAATTTGTGATCCCTTGATGCCTCAAAACATGTCCTACCAACCGATCCCTTCTTCTAGTCAAGTTGTGCCACAAACTTCTCTTCTCCTCAATCCTATTCAATACCTCCTCATTAGTTACGTGATCTATCCACCTTATCTTCAGTATTCTTCTGTAGCACCACATTTCGAAAGCTTCTATTCTCTTCTTGTCCAAACTAGTTATCGTCCATGTTTCACTTCCATACAAACAAATACTTTCAGAAACGACTTCCTGATACATAAATCTATATTCGATGTTAACAAATTTCTCTTCTTCAGAAACGCTTTCCTTGCCATTGCCAGTCTACATTTTATATCCTCTCTACTTCGACCATCATTCAGTTATTTTACTTCCTAAATAGCAAAATTCCTTTACTACTTTAAGTGTCTCATTTCCTAATCTAATTCCCTCAGTATCACCCGATTTAATTTGACTACATTCCATTATCCTCGTTTTGCTTTTGTTGATGTTCATCTTATATTCTCCTTTCAAGACACTGCCCGTTCCGTTCAACTGCTCTTCCAAGTCCTTTGCCATCTCTGACAGAATTACAATGTCATCGGCGAACCTCAAAGTTTTTACTTCTTCTCCATGAATTTTAATACGTGATGTTATTCAATCTATGTATGGAGCAAACAGTAAAGAAAACAAAAGAAAAATTCGGAGTAGGTATTAAAATCCATGGAGAAGAAATAAAAACATTGAGGTTCGCCGATGACATTGTAATTCTATCAGAGACAGCAAAGGACTTGGAAGAGCAGCTGAACGGAATGGACAATGTCTTGAAAGGAGGGTATAAGATGAACATCAACAAAAGCCAAACGGGGATAATGGAATGTAGTCGAATTAAATCAGGCGATGCTGAGGTTATTAGATTAGATAGACGGTTAAAGTAGTAAATGAGTTTTACTACTTGGGGAGCAAAAGAACTAATGATAAAATGTAGACTGGCTATGACAAGGAAAGAGTTTCTGAAGAAGAGAAATTTGTTAACATCGAGTATAGATTTAAGTGTGAGGCAGTTTTTTCTGAAACTATATGGAGTGTAGCCAAATGTGGAAGTAAAACATGGACGATAAACAGCTCAGACAAGAAGAGACTAGAAGCTTACGAAATGTGGTGCTACAGAAGAATGCTAAAGATTAGATGAATAGATCACGTAACTAATGATGAGGTACTGAATAGAATTGAGAGACGAGGAATTTCTTGCACAACTTGAGTGGAACATAGGATCGGTTGGTAGGACACTTTCTGAGGCTCCAAGGGATCACCAATTTAGTACTGGAGGGCAGCGTGGAGGGAAAAAATCGAAGAGGAAGACCAAGAGATGAATACAATAAGCAGATTTAGAAGGATATTGGTTGCAGTATTCATTCGGAGATGAAGAGGGTTGCGTAGAATGGAGTAGCATGGAGAGCTGCATCAAACCAGTCTCTGGACTGAAGATCATAACAACAGCAAGTAATCGATGAAACCCCTATTTTAGTTGCAATAGTGTGATGAAATGAGAGGTGACAAAAAAGTCAACAGCACCTAAAACTGCGGGTGTGTTGGACTATTGTGTGAGAAGAAACAGTGCGTATTTCACAAGTGGGTCGCAACAGAACAGGTCCCGCAAGTTACGAGGAAGATCTTCTGTGAACAAATGTGGCGCAAAAATAATGCTGTTATTTTTGTGGTGGTTCAGGAGAAAAATCACATTCTCTGTCCTGGTACACCGATACTTTTATCATGCGGTTGTATAAGTTTAGTATTAAGGTTTAGTTTGCACAATATCGATCTAGTTTTTTTTTTTCTGTGAGCGTGACAAATGTTTAGGCATGAGATTTACCTAAAAGGACCACTTACAGGTAAAAGTCAGGGTGCTCAATCTCTATCAGACATTTGATAGGGATGGACCATTGTTGTTTGGGAAGGATGGACCATATGTTTTAATGTGGGAAAATGGAGTGAAATTAAATTTAGCTTCAAGGCAAGAGCAATAATTCCACTGAAAATGGTCTCAGTCCCAGGCTATGCTTTTTTGTCGGAAGATACATCTGTCCCATAAATGGAAGAGCAGAATCTCATACACATTCCAACCTACTACTTCAATTTCATCCCAAGCATATCAAAACAGCAATGTTACCTGAGCAAGTCAGATTCCTTCACAGACACAACTTCGGACTCTGGTCCTGCTAAACATAAAGCTTCCAAGATTACCACCGTGTAAGCGACTACTGCTAAGCTGATATGGACAACATTTTTGGAAGAAATATGAGCTGTTCACTCCATTGGAATCACCGTGAATTTTAACAGGAAAGAAACAATTGTATCCAAAGAAGTAGACTCGGCTGAAAATATTGAAATTGTAAATAAAAAGAGAGATAAGAAAAGAAAGTAAATAGACAAAAGCACTGAAAGATCACCAAAGGGAAATACAAGTGCAGAGAAAAAGAACACTGCAGTTGCTAGAAAAGAAAAATATGAAAGTAATTCATCTGTTCATCAGATGCAGACGCTTTAGAAGTTTGTGAAAATAACTTTGATGAATGGGATGAAGATGAATGTGTTGGGCGCGGTTAAATCTCTTACGAAACTAATGAAAATGACGATTGGAGTCAGTGTGTTTCCTGTTCACAATGGTCTCGTGGTTGTTGTTCAGCATTTGGTCTTCTTAATTCGTGTCATTAGTACACTAAAACGAACACACGTACAATACATACAAGAAAAGTACACAGTATTCACGCAGAATTGGGCAACTTTCTTAGCACAGGGTGCTGCAGATGTTAAGTCCTTCATGCTACAGCTGGTTGGTCATGAGCTACATTTGAAGAGGTCCCGGGTTGTCTGCAATTCACCGCATTTGCACAGTGTCGTGTTGTCAGTTGGAAGTTCCATTTAAAGAGATTGCCCTCGATCTTGCGACTTCGGTCCGTAGCCTGTTGTCTTCCAAATGACCCACTTCTCCATGTGTCCAAGCGGCAGGGATTCTTGTGGTGTCATCCAGTTTGACAGGTGTTGGCATCTTTCTTTCCACTTTGTGAGTCGGGTAGCCGCAGCTGATCCTTGTAAGAGCTGTGAGGTTGTTAGGAAATTCTTCCTGGACTTCAGTCTTGGCTTGGCGGATTGATGTCCAAAGAGTGGATGTGAGACATTGAACTTTATCCATGGGGGCTGGTCTTAGGCAGCCTGTAATAGTCCTACAGCTGCCATTTAAGGCTACACCAACCTGCTTTGCATGTACTGAATTGTATCAAACTGGGCTAGCATACTTTCCTGCAGAATAGCATAGGGCAAGAGCTGTTGTTCATAATATTTGTGAATATGTACCACAGTTCGAACCCACCAGTTTCTGAAGAAGGCAGTTTCTGGAGGATACTTTCTGCTTCAGCTTCAGACGATGTTCCTTGTAGGTCACTGTCCGGTCGAGAGTGACACGCAAATACGCAGGATGGGAACAGTATTCTAGTGCAACTCCACTCCACAATATTTCCAGTTTCCTGTCAGCTTGTTTATGTTTCAGATGGAATGAACATACTTGCGTTTTCTTAGGATTAGGTGCGAGTTGATTCTTTTCGTAGGCAGTATCAAGCTGTTGTAGAACGTGTGGAAGCATTTTCTCTTCATCTTCAAACCGATTGCCCTGGGCAGCAAGGGCAAGGTCATCAGCATGTGTGAAGCTTTTCGTCGTTAGTGAACACATTAAATAAAATGGGTGACAGTACACTTCCTTGACGGAGACCGTTCTTTTGAGTTCTCCATCAGCTGTGTTGTCCTTGAAAGTCCACGAAAATAAGTCGATTCTGTACGAGTGTTGCAATTATCCTCGTCAGCGCGTAGTCGTTGGTCAGGTTGCAGGCTTTGTGCAGTGACAGTCTGTGGTTTGCGGTGTCAAAGGCCACCGAAAGGTCAACAAAAGCTACACCTGTTATCTTTCTCTACTCAAAGCCATCTTCTATGAACTGAGAAAGATAAAGGATTTGTGAGGTGCAATTAAAATGGAAGAGGATGTAGATGAAGACGAAATGGGAGATACGATACTGCGTGAAGAGTTTGACAGAGCACTTAAAGACCTGAGTGGAAACAAGGCCCCCGGAGTAGACAATATTCCATTAGAACTACTGACGGCCTTGGGAGAGCCAGTCATGACAAAACTCTACCAGCTGGTGAGCAAGATGTATGAGACAGGCGAAATACCCTGAGACTTCAAGAAGAATATAATAATTCCAATGCCAAAGAAAGCAGGTGCTGACAGATGAGAAAATTACCGAATTATCAGTTTAATAAGTCACAGCTGCAAAATACTAACGCGAATTCTTTACAGACGAATGGAAAAACTGGTAGATGCTGACCTCGGGGAGTATCAGTTTGGATTCCGTAGAAATGCTGGAACACGTGAGGCAATACTGACCTTACGATTTATCTTAGAAGAAAGATTAAGAAAAGGCAAACCTACTTTTCTAGCATTTGAAGACTTAGAGAAAGCTTTTGACAATGTTGACTGGAACACTCTCTTTCAAATTCTGAAGGTGGCAGGGGTAAAATACAGGGAGCGAAAGGATATTTACAATTTGTACAGAAACCAGATGGCAGTTATAACAGTAGAGGGACATGAAAGGGAAGCAGTGGTTGGGAAGGGAGTGAGACAGGGCTGTAATCTATCCCCGATGTTATTCAATCTGTATATTGAGCAAGCAGTAAAGGAAACAAAAGAAAAATTCGGAGTAGGTATTAAAGTCCATGGAGAAGAAATAAAAAGTTTGAGGCTCGCAGATGACATCGTAATTCTGTCAGAGACAGCAAAGGACTTGGAAGAGCAGTTGAATGGAATGGACAGTGTCTTGAAAGGAGGGTATAAGATGAACATCAACAAAAGCAAAACGAGGATAATGGAATGTAGTCGAATTAAGTCGGGTGATGCTGAGGAAATTAGATTAAGAAATGAGACACTTAAAGTAGTAAAGGAGTTTTGCTATTTGGGGAGCAAAATAACTGATGATGGTCGAAGTAGAGAGGATATAAAATGTAGACTGGCAATGGCAAGGAAAGCGTTTCTGAAGAAGAGAAGTATGTTAACATCAAGTATAGATTTAAGTGTCAGGAAGTCATTTCTGAAAGTATTTGTATGGAGTGTAGCCATGTATGGAAGTGAATCATGTACGATAAATAGTTTGGACAAGAAGAGAATAGAAGCTTTCGAAATGTGGTGCTACAGAAGAATGCTGAAGATTAGATGGGTAGATCACATAACTAATGAGGAAGTATTGAATCGGGTTGGGGAGAAGAGAAGTTTGTGGCACAACTTGACCAGAAGAAGGGATCGGTTGGTAGGACATGTTCTGAGGCATCAAGAGATCACCAATTTAGTATTGGAGGGCAGTATGGAGTGTAAAAATCGTAGAGGGAGACCAAGAGGTGACTACACTAAGCAGATTCAGAAGAATGTAGGTTGCAGTAGGTACTGGGAGATGAAGAAGCTTGCACAGGATAGAGTAGCATGGAGAGCTGCATCAAACCAGTTTCAGGACTGAAGACCACAACAACAACATAGTGATGATGAAATTTTTCATTCTACTATTCCGTTGCTATGCCGTTGGTACGTCCAGTTATTAACAACGGTCAAACGTAACTCCAGAGATACTTTTGTTGCAGTAATTTTTTTTAAGACGTAACACTGGTTTAAACTAATCACTCTTCACTACCATTATTCACGTATTCGCTTAGTCACTTAAAATGTTTAAAGAGTTAGGCGACACGTAAGATTTAGCGTTTGACTCAGATTTTATTGTTCTTTCTGTAATTAATTGTTTGTCCTACAACAAACTCACAGCGATATGTCATTCAGGATTAACTCCTCTTCAGTACAGTAACCGTGACGCTGACGACAACTTCTGAATAATCGGCTTACTTGTCTTTCTTCGTGTCTTCGTTTTATTGTCTTCTACTCAAGACTACGAAGTGCTTATATGTCGTTGATCCGTTGCTCTCAAGGTTTGTAACTGTTCATCAGTACGAAGGCTAAGTCCGTTAAATCAATATCACTCAATTGAAGTCAAACACTCGTCTTACTATACCGTCGCGTTGAGAACGGTAAAGATTAACTTTCATCAGTCGAATGACTGAGGAAGACTTCAGTCTCTACCTCATGAATTATCAAACTTCCAAAACTGATACAATCTAATAGCGTCTGCGTCCAGACAACTATCGCAAAAGTACTCTAGAGCGACTCAAGAGCAACTAACTAACTGAACATTTCCATATCCGAGTTGCATTGTAGTCGCATTGAATATCCTTTTCGGTGCGGCCACAACTCTCCTCAGTGGTAAATTATATCTTTGGCTGAATTACTTTCTTGGATTTAACCTTTGTTCATATGATTTTGAATTTATTCTATAGATGTTTGATAAAGAATCAATGATAATCATTTCCTTTTATGCCCCCTTTTTGTATGGTATTCTGAGTATTTGAATAATATAGGTGTTAATCAAGATATTACCATTGTAGATTTTATCGTCAATAGTTGCCGTCACTGTCAAGATGACTCACTTCCCTACTTCAAGTTTCCACAAAGTGTTAATTGGGGTTTTCTGTCCTCGGGGCGTTACAAATACAAACAGTAAGTTTTATGTCAGATACTTTCCTACGTGTTTCAGAGGAATAGTGAACCAACTCCAGTATAACGTCAAATTCTGTCCTTTAAAGACGTAATTGGAGCGAGTGAATGGATACAGTTTAGCATCATAGTCTATTTAAATATCCGTGCTGAGACTGACGCTCACTCCCACGTGCGTGTTTGACTCCAATAAAATTTGTTTTTCGATGGATTCCACCCTCGAGTTTTCTTCTTTTTACCCTGATAGGTTTAGCTCAAGTTACAGAATTTAAACTTCAGTTTTTAAGAAAATTATTCACTAAGTTGACAACAGGCTAAAACAATGTGTACATAACAATGTTATCGAATCTGTGAATATCTTTCTTAAAAACAAATTTCTATATCTACGGATAGTGAAGAGTAATTTTTTTTGTTGTTTAACAGAAAGAAAAGGCAAAACCGACTGATGATGCTGTGACTTCAGCGGAACATGTCTGCGTAAAAAGAATTTTTAAAAAATGGTGTTTGTTCAACACGAAGCCCATCTAAAGACAAAAAATCTACTTATTCACTTACTAAGCTTCCCTAAACATCTAAAACAATTTAAATCGCATACTTAATTAATGCAAGCGGTGCACCTTTTCAGTCTTTACTCTTAAAACTGTATTTAATGCACATGGTCTACTTCAATCCTGAACCCTCTGAGCATATCCACGGTAACTGAGGATCTGAATAGGAGCCCGACTTAATGTCAAGAATTTAACACAGGTCCATCTTAACGTTCGGCACAATCAGTGTTGAATAGAATGTTACGTCAGGTGATGTGTACCTGCAATGAGAGGGAAATGCGTTGCATTCGGCGGCCTGCGTTGGCTTCCAGAGTGCCGCCGACTCCACCACCGTCTCGCCGCCTCTCTCAATAATCCCCCGCGTAGTGAATTAATCTTCATTTCATTTGGCGCTCCCCAGATAGCGCCACTGCACCACTCAAGGCGCCGGTGCGGGCCGAATTTATGGGCTGCGAATTTGCAATAAAAAAAAAAGAGAAAACATGGGAAGGCAGAGAACGGGCCGGCACGAGGCGGAACTGGCCCCAGAGGCGTCTTCACGGCACAGCCTCGCAACCCCCCCCCCCCCTTTCCGCCACCACTTCCTCTTTTTTTATTTTTTTTTTTACCATGTAAACACGGTTCAGCTGAGCTACGGTACACGCGTCCGCCCCACCCCTCGGTCTACCCAGTGTACAAGCGGACGAGCACGTGAGAGTCTGCTTGAGGGGACTGTTTTTAATTCAAAATATTACAGCCGCAGTGTGGGCGAAATATGATTTATTCATGGCTGCCTGAAGTGGTGCATTACTCCGGCAGTTGCTGCAGGACTAAGTCAACTTCTTTTCGAGGTGGAGTCTTTGCACGGTGAACTTGCCCCAGCAACAGTGGCGACAAAGGAACGTTTCCGCTTGGTGCAATGACTCCTACTTCATCTAACATAGAGTAAAGCACAAAAGTTAAATATTATTGCAACAGTGACAAATTACTCGATTAAAAGTGTCCAGACACCCCCTACGTATCGTGGAGCTAACCACTAGAAGTCACGAGAGGCAGGCCTGCCAATAGAAAAGGAGGCTTCCAGTACAGAAGCAGTAGTAGCAGACTGAGTAGGTAAGAAGAGCTCAGTGACTTCGAATGTGGGCTAGTCCTTGAACGTCTCCTGAAAATAGGTTCGTTAGGAACATTTAAACCCTTCTGTAGCTTCCCGAATCGACTGTTGTGATTGTGAGGGGGAATTGCGAAGAAAACTGTAGCTACAGCAAGACCAAGCGCACCTTATGTACTGACGGGCAGTGTGAAGGCTGGTCATAAAATATCTACATCTACATCCATACTCCGCAAACCACCTGACGGCGTGTGGAGGAGGGCACTTTGAGTGCCTCTATCGGTTCTCCCTTCTATTCCAGTCTCGTATTGTTCGTGGAAGAAAAGATTGTCGGTATGCCTCTGTGTGGGCTCTAATCTCTCTGATTTTAGCCTCATGGTCTCTTCGCGAGATATTCGTAAGAGGCAGCAACATACTGCTTGACTCCTCGGTGAAGGTATGTTCTAAAAACTTCAACAAACGCCCGTACCGAGCTACTGAGCGTCTCTCCTGCAGAGTCTTCCACTGGAGTTTATCTATCATCTCCGTAACGCTTTCGCGATTACTAAATTATCCTGTAACGAAGCGCGCTGCTCTCCGTTGGATCTTCTCTATCTCTTCTATCAACCCTATCTGGTACGGATCCCACACTGGTGAGCAATACTCAAGCAGTGGGTGAACAAATGTATTGTAACCTGCTTCCTTTGTTTTTGTATTGCATTTCGTTATGATTCTTCCAATGAATCTCAGTCTGGCATCCGCTTTACCGACGATCAACTTAATATGATTATTTCGTTTAAATCACTCCTAATGCCTACTCCCATATAATTTATGGAATTAACTGCTTCCAGTTGCTGACCTGCTATATTACAGCTAAATGATAAAGGATCTTTCTTTCTGTGTATTCGCAGCACATTACACTTGTCTACATTGAGATTCAATTGCCATTCCCTGCACCATGCGTCAATTTGTTGCAGATCCTCGTGCATTTCAGTGCAATTTTCCATTGTTACAACCTCTCGATATACCACAGCATCATCCGCAAAAAGCCTCAGTGAACTTCCGATGTCAGCCACAAGGTCATTTATGTATATTGTGAATAGCAACGGTGCTACGACACTCCCCTGCGGCACACCTGAAATCACTTTTACTTCGGAAGACTTCTCTCCATTGACAATGACATGCTGCGTTCTGTTATCTAGGAACTCTTCAATCCAATCACACAATTGGTCTGATAGTCCATTTGCTCTTACTTTGCTCATTAAACGTCTGTGGGGAACTGTATCGAACGCCTTGCGGAAGTCAAGAAACACGGCATCTACCTGGGGACCCGTGTCTATGGCCCTCTGAGTCTCGTGGATGAATAGCGCGACCTGAGTTTCACACGATCGTCTGATTCCTACAGAGTAAATTTCTAGTCTCCAGAAAAGTCATTATACTCGAACATAATACGTGTTCCAAAATTCTACAATCAGCGGAAGGTTGCTCGTGAGTTGCGAAATGCTATAGAAAGCCAGCTAACATAGTGATCGTCATACCCAGCGACAATCCGACGGTTGCGTTTGAATCTGGCGAATGCCTAGAGAACATTATCTGCCGTCATGTTTAGTGCCAACACTGGAGAAGGTGGCGTTAGTGTGTGGGTGTGACTTTCGTGGAAGGTCATGGACAGAATTTGCAATATTGTGTACTGCATACTGCAGGGGAAAAATTTTGGAGACGTTCATTGTATGTATCAGTAGGAAAACACACCCTGCCATAAAACAGCATCTGTTAGGCTATGGTTAATGGTCAATAATATTCCTGCCCTCAACAACAAACTACTTGTGCCTGAAATGAACTGGCTTCCCAGAGTCCCGACTTGCACCCAATCCAAAACTTTTGGAACGAGTTAGGAGTTGACTTTGCTACACAACACGGCGTTCAAGAAGATTATTCTCTCTGGTTTCGGCTCATGAGAAAGAACAGGCTGCCGTTTCTCCGCAGACACTCAGACACCACACTGAAAGTGTCTCCATTAGAGCTGAATTTGTCACGAAGGCGAAGCGTGAGTGCATGCCTTATTAACGCCCACTAATAGGTGTCTGTTTCGACAGTAAGCTGGTCGCGGACTCGTCCTGCAGCCCGCACAACACCAAACGCTTCGAACGCCAAGGATATGAAATTTCAAACAATGATGATCTCTGTATCACATAACGTTGCTTTTCGCAGCGTCATTCTTGGATAAATGCTCCACGGGTTTCTTTCCGCGTCAGATTTACATGTTAATCCAAGCGTTTGACGACTTATCCTGCCGTCATCGTCGAGTGTTATCTATAGGACGAGTGATACTTTATTTGGTTGGCGGAATTGTTCCATGGGAATGTCACGAAGTCATGAAATTTGCATGTGTTACCAAAGATCATAGCTACGTCGACGATGCAGGAAAGATGGTGGCCATATTTATTTCGTAAGATGGCGGATAAATTAGCTTATTTCTCCATATCTTTCAGGCATGGATCTCCCGTTACCATGCACCATTAACTTTCTAGCCGTAGTCCCGGTCAAAGTTGTTGTACATTCTGATGTCAATGGCGTCTTTGATGACAGAGTCCCAGAAAACGCACGGAACAACGTACCGGTTTGATCAAACATACGTTTGTACATGGGGTTGTGTTCGGGAACAGCAGGTCCGTCAAAATCGCGATAGCGCCGAAGCTCTGTGCAGAGGTCTGAAATCGTTCGTATTTAATGACCATTGTAACTGCAGACATATTCACAAGCAGTTTCAAAAATTCCACGAATTCTGAAGCCAACACTATTATTTATTGGATCCGGCATCTCTTCAGTTTTCCTGACTAGTCTGAAAACGAATTAAATACTGTTTGAGCCAAGAACTCGGCCTACTTTATTTGTTGTGACTCCGGAGAAATTAAGAAGTTTCAAAGACTGATCATATTGTGATGATTGTCTCGGGGTTTTCCTTTCATAGAGATAACTAACATCTCGTGCAGTATTGCTCCCCCTCGGGAACACATTTTTCCGATGACTGATCCCAGATTCGAGGTGGTCCTTGTCAAAAACATTTTCAGCATCAGGTATCAGCGTTTTTAAAACACCCTCTTTTGGACTGAATGATGAAAATCTCAACATAGTCTCTGTCAGCATATGGAAGTTCCGCAACTTGGTGACTCCTCGATGACAGAATCCAGTCAACTAAATAAAGCACCACGCGACCTGTACTTAACACCTGACAACAATGGCAGAGAAAGACGTCGAAAGCTTGAGTTTGCATTCAGACCACTCGCAAATTCTATCACAAGTAATGTATTTTACTTAAAAAGAGAGTATTTTATGTTCATATTTTAATTTTTTAGTCACTCCCAGAATTTCTCTAAAGTTTCATATATTAAATACTGCGTTGAAGAGGCAACTGACAGATTTTTGCCAGAGATCAAACAATGATCACCTGCGCAGAGAACGTATCCGTTTCAGACTGCAAGAAAACTGGAAAATATTTACGTTTAATGCCTCAGCACGACATATTCTTTACTCGTTAAGGGACAGGTAAGGTGTTTCTTTCGTCTGATGCTCGCAACATTCACGGTTGCTGTCGCCTCAAATAACTTCACTCGATGCCCTTGTTTTTTCTATTAACACTCCTGTTCTGAACGCTTCGAAATTTTCTACGTACGTTGCTGCAGCTGCTGTCTGTAGCCGCAGTGTCGTCTTTTCGTTGCTGACTGTTCACTCCGTCCTCGGAGCATCACAGTTCGGCGTAAGACGCTCTTCCTAGTCTTCGGGTAGTGACTAACCTTAACGTAATCGTAATGTTTGGCAACAGTAACAAACAATTAAGCACCGCTTTCCGAGGTAACAGGTTGTCATCTGTGTGAGTTTCAGCCTCTACCTAGCGCCCGTTATGTGGAACATTTTAGATACGAACTTTGAGTGTGATGGATTACCTGGTGGACAATTACACACATCCTAAAAGCCCAGTTGAGCACGAAATTGCGTTTATCGGTTAATACTACTTTTACCAACTGTTCATACCCACGGAACCATGGATTTTGTTCTGTTATTTATTTATGCATTTATTTTACCTGGCAAGATCAGGGCCTTCAGGTCCTCTCTTACACCTAACCAGGCGTACTCAGATTCATCAAATTTCAGTTTCTACAGAACATTAAGGACATATAACATGTTATACAGTATTAATGTTAACGAAAAAATAGAGATTATAAAAGTAGTACAATGATAATTATAACAATCAAAAAATAATAATTATAACAATAAAGAATAATAATAATAGAAATGACTATGTATATGAAAGTAAACATATTTTTCTTTTATGAATGTCAGTCCTTTTGCTAGTTGGGAATGGTATCCTTATATTCTTGCAGCTTGTGAGTTATTCTCATCAAGCAAAGACATAAGACGATAGAATGGGGTGAAAGAGATATAGAAGAGGTAGATAGGTTAGAGGAAGAGAAATAGAATGATAAAATTCGAAGCTATGATGGAGAGGAGAAAGAAAGAGATGAGAGGGGCACAACATTGGTGGCTATACCGTCCCTAATATGTACGTCTTGAGTTCCCTCTTGAATGTTGAGTGGTTCTAGATAAGACACAGATCACAGGGGAGCGCGTTCCATAGTCGTATGGCTGAGATGGGGAATGACACGGAGAAATATTTTGTGTTATGTAAAGGTACAGCCAAGATGCTAGACGTATTCGATCTAGTATTGCGGTTGTGGAATGATGATAGGTGTTTAATGTGAGAAGATAAGTATTGGGGACACCAGTGGCTAAGAAATCGATGAAGTAAGCACATCGTGTGGAGATCGCGTGCCTTATGTGGGCGTATCCAACCTAGCTGGGAGTATGAAGGACTGATATGATCATACAGCCCTATATTGCATACGTATCTAACGCAAGCACTCATCACTAGCTCGAGGCATCTCGAATTTTCACTATTTGTGCCGTGTTGAACTACATCTCAGGAATAAATAACTCTGGAGTTATCAGGAATAAATTACAGGGGGCGAATGTTCTCCATAATTTTCACACAGGCTGCGGTAATAGGAGCCGAAGGACGTGAAAGGCGGCGCACTAGTCATGCAGGGAATGAAACATGCTTGAAGCCTATCGCCTGTGTTACGCAGACTGTACACTGAATAATCATTATAGGAAACCAAGGAGAAATTTGGAAAGAAAATTAAAGTTCTGAGAGAAGAAAGTAGAACTTCGAGTTCTGCCAATTGTACTAAAATTCTGTCAGAGACGGCTGAAAGTTGGAAGATAAACTGAATTGAATGGACAGTGTCTTGAAAAGAAGTTATGAGATAAATATCAACAAAAGAAAAATATGAGTAACTGAATGTAATAGATTTATATCGGTTGATACTGAGGGAATCAGACCAGAAAATGAGTGCCTGAACGTAGTAGACGATTTTTAGTCACTGTGTAGCAAAGTACATGACGCTGGCAGAAATAAAGAGGATATGAAATGCAGACTGGCAACAACAAGAAATCAGAAATATTTTACGATGTCTAATTCAAGGGGAAGTAAAAATCTGCTGACGGCATTTGGAGTATGGCCTCATCCGGACGAGAAACGTATAAGATAAATGGCACACAAAACAAGAGAACAGATGGTACTGAAATGTGATGCTACAGAAGAATACTGAAATTAGATCGGTAGATCAGATAAATAATGAGGAGGTACTTGATTAAAATCGTTAGAAAATAATTCTATGGCATAGTTTGACTAAAGGAAGGTATAAGTTGACAGGACTCAACTTGAAACGTCAAGGAATAGTTAATCTGGCTTCGAAAGAAAGCATGGGAGTTAAGTTTGTAGAACGTAAGCAAGACTTCACCACTTTTAAGTATATCTAGGTTGCAATAATTGTTTAGAAAATGAAGAGACTTAATGGGACAGACTAGCATGAAGAAGTCCATCAAACCAGTCTTCAGACTGTAGACAGCAAGGACAACGGCAACGGAAGGTCTGGATAACAGTAAAAATTTGCAAAATAATGGTCGAATGTACCGCACTTTACTAACGGGGGATGGACCACTAGCATCACTAATGTCACCTGCAATATCTTCTTTAACTTCGGAAGATACCGGATAATCAGTTCTGTCCAACGAATAGAACACTACTAATAAAAATGTACGACCAGAACAGAAATTTGCGGACACTGCTATAAAGTTAACTGAAATAAACTTGTTAATGAGATACTCAAACACCTCCATTTATCTATATTATCCACAACTTTCAGTGTTGGAAGATAACAAATGAATATCTTAACATATTTTACATATTTTCATTCATTAATGTAGTATAACATTTTTCACGGCAAGCTCGTCGTGCATTATACAAAAGCGAGCAATGTGAATAATACGCCGTGATCATCCAGTAGAAGCCTTTTCAAGGAGTGAGGCTTTCTGACTTCGGCCTCTCGATACATATATTTTCGCTAGTGGAATTCGTCATAAGCAACCCATGGTATAACTTTAGACGGAAAAGCGTTGTTTCACGTTAGATTAATAAGCAATTACATAATGTCTGGTTTGTGAACTCAATTACATAAAACGTCTGGCAGTAACAAATCGGATTTTTGATACAAGCTGATATCATTTCTTCAGGACAACTTGTATCCATAAACAAACGCTTAATTAAAACCTCGGTGCATGTGACGTATAGCAGACAAATATGTTACTTCACTCTTTAATTTGTGTTTTACATGTAGAATGAATAATGCAAAGACTAAAATTTTTATTGTTGGTAAATTGTTAACCACTGTGCTATTTATTATATGTAAATACCAACATGTACCCATACATACGAACAAGTCATATAACATAGTCCTAAACAGCCTTATTTCACATTATTTGGATAGTAATTGCGGATGTGATCTACACGGAACATACAGTTATGTAACTAGCTATCAAAATGACACGTCCAATAGAAACTACTTTTTAATACCTTCTGGGAATGACAGTGATCAATATGTTACAAATATTTACTATTAAAAACAGTCTTGATCACAATTTATTTAGCACGGTGACCGGTTTCGACCACTACTGTGGTCATCTCCAGACCAATGAATAAGAACCTCCTTCTGCTGTTTTTAATAGTAAATATTTCCAATAGAAATAAACTCAATTAAATGACTTGAAAAGTATTTATTTATTTCTTGATTGAAAACATCGTTAATTTTCAGTCGTTTATCCTCCGTATTTGCTCAGCAGTCCGTAGGTCAGACACTCGTTGATTCTGGGCATAAATTTCTCCGTGGAATCATTTAACTAGAGTTCTGCGAGTTCTATAACTGAACACTGAGGGGACTACTTGCTCTCTGCGCAGCCTTGGAACTCACTCGTCCTCGCCCGTGATAAATTGTAATGGAGACGCAAGCCGAGCGAAAGGAACTGCCGCGGCAGATGAAGTTGTCCTTTTGCGCGACTAGCAATTTAATTGTGTGTAGGCAGCGTTCACATTGCGACGATCGCCGCCTCTTAATTAAGTCGGTAATTTATATGTTTGCCACGTGGACCCCTGAGGCAGCACAAAGAAGCGTTGTCCTGCGTTGAATACGGGCGATTACTCACCTGAGTTATTAATATTTCACTCATGTCAGCAAGTTGTTTCGGTAACACAATCACGATTTTTCACTGTCCGACTCCCCCTGTAATTGCCGAAACCCAGTACTTGGCGCTTAAGGGGCCATCGATCTGGAACGCGCGCCCGAACATTAAATCCGTCATGTTCATCTGTAACCGGCAGAATTAATCACCTGTACGCGAAAGAAGCGTCTCCGTACTCTGAACAATGTGTGGTGACTGGATCTCAGAGACGTTGTCATTTGTGACTGAAAAATTCCAAAGCTACCTCTGTTATTTGCTTGATTGAATCTTCAGGATCTCTACAGAGCAGATATACAGGGGAACGAACATTCATATTTCTGCCCTAAAGGACAGTAGCAGGGCACTAAGTAGGTTGTCCAAGATATACGGCGTCTTTCGTCAGTATAATATGACTCTTGAAAAGCAAAAACACAGGAGACTAACGTGAAACATTGAAGCTAATAATGAGGGACTTCAATTGGCATCGTTAGAAATACAGAAATAAGAAGTTCCTCATCTGCACAACTCACCTTTTCAAAGTAATAAGAGCAATAACCCAATGAACTCCACATCCAAGAAGCACAAACAACCAGATTAACGCGATGTACACTGAAGAGCCAAAGAAACCTTCCTAATATCGTGTAGGGCCCCGCGAGCACGCAGAAGTGTCGCAACACGACGTGGCATGGACTCGACTAACGTCTGAACTGGTGCTGGAGGATACTGACATCATGAATACTGCAGGGTTGTTCATCAATCCATAAGAATACGAGGGGGTGAAGATCTCTTCTGAACAGCAAGTTGCAATGTATCCCATATATGCTCGATAATGTTCATGTCTGGGGAGACTGGTGGCCAGCGGAAGTGTTTAAACTCAGGAGAATGGTTCTGGAGCCGCTCTGTCCCAATTGTGGAACGTGTGGGGTGCCGCATTGTCTTGCTGGAATTGCCCAAGTCCGTCGGCACGCACAATGGACATGAATGGATGCAGGTGATCAGACAGAATGCTTACGTTCGTGTCACCTGTCAGAGTCGTATCTAGACCTACCAGGGTCCCATATCACTCCAACTGCACACGCCCCACTCCACTGAGCCGTGCGTGGCTCGTGTTCATTCCGTTTATAGTTTTTCATCTTCTCTGACCGTACTGCCGCCTCGTTTTCTTATTCCATTTACTGGCGTCACTAACTTCCTGCCTTGCCTGCCCGTGAGTGTCAGCAGTAGCGCTTATCGATAAGTGTTCCGTCTTACTATCTTTGGAGCGACCGATAGTATTGCCGTGTCGTAGTGTGTCAGGAGTTCAGTTGGAAGCTCAGTCCGGACGCAGCATCAGTGATGTCGGGGACAGACCAGCAGTGGAGTCGGGGAAGGAGCGCCAGTGAGGAGTGGACAGCCAGTGCTCGCCGACGTCTGGCGACACACATGAACTGCCTGACGGAAGGCGATTGGAGCGGGACGACCGTTGGTTTGTCGCTCGTTAGGTCGTCTCATCGGGTGACGTATATTTGGTCTTTCGACCGTTTCTGAGCCTCATCAGTTCGTCATCTTGCCGGACGTGGGTCGGTTCCTTCCTTGTGCAGACATGTCGTGGCTAATGGACAAGAGTTACCTCTGCGTGGATGGGTCCGGGCCAGGGTGCTCGGATCGCCGTGTCTCCGAATTCCGAACGAAATCGAGTTGAGTCGGGTTTCAGCTGCAGTCAGCTTCGAAATTCCAATGACTCGTCCAAACGTTGCTGACGCACAAAACGCGAGTGGGAACGACATGGGTTGGTCTTTCGGTTGCTCGTCTCATCGGATGACGTGTATTTGCTCGCCGACCGCTTGCGGAAACTCTCTGTGGGTCGAATTTATTCGTCCCTGTTGTTCCACAGTGATTCCTCTTACTATTGTTCTAGTTCTTGTGCAAGTGTGTTTACGTGGAACTGTGTGTAGCGTCTGTGATTTCCATTGAGCAGATAAATGCTGTCTGCGTACTGGAGTAGGCAGTAGGTCGGTTGCGACAGAAGGAATTGATTAGGTTGCTCGTTGGTTCTTCAGACGTCCCTAGGTCGTGTTGCCACCCGATTATTTAGTGTTACGCTTGGCTGCCTGTCTCACCTAAACTGTTAGAGTTTCCTCCCAGACTGTTTCTTAGGGCACTTCTGAGCACCACTGTTCGTTGTTTGTCATTTTCTTTGGTTGCAGGTACTGTGCCAGGCCTTAAGCCGTGTATTAGTATTCTCTGTTTTATGTTTAGTATATGCCCTTCAGCCGATTTCATGACAACCATTTTAAGATCAGGGCTTCAGCCGTGTTTGTTTCAGAATCTGTGGCTGTAACATGAATATGCAATGTGTAATATCTGTCCTACACAGATGTAATGTGTAGTATGTTGTTGGGCAAATGACTTGATCTCCAAAACCAATACGAAATTTTCATAATGAAATGAATGCCTCTGAAATTTACCCAGTCTCGAGTACCGAGTTCTATGGTCCTGTACAATAAACTGACAAAATTTCCGATGCAAATAAACAATCAAATAAATTTTCCTTAGCTCTAGAGTCGCATCGCAAGCAATCTTGGTATTCTGTTCTCTCCACAACAGGCACAGAAAATATTCAGTATTGGCACGGCGAAGTGCAATGCCGACGGTAAAATAATTTCATACAAATAATATCAGTAGATTACCTGATAAACGAATAACCTTGCAAATATTCAGTGGAAGTACTGTATATTGGCTCAGCGGTGTGCAATGCTTTCCGCATTTGAGCTGTTACAAACATTAATACTTTTCTGATTGTAGCACATTAACATTTTTCTGACTCTGCTTTAAAGATGATTTCTTTTAATAAATATTCATTGGATTTAAAAGAACACGACATGGAAGAGGATGAGGAACTGATAAGCGGATAGGCTAAGACCGAATGCTTCAGTTTAAAAATTGTATTCAAAATAAAGTTTCTCCTTCACAAAACCTGACATGAAACATTTTACATTAAATTCAAAATCAGTGAACTTCTCAACTGTTCTACAATTCCCGCTTACTGTCGTAATTAAAAACACTTGGGTTCTTATATGACAAAAAGTCTGACATCGTTTGACAAAACAGATTCCAAAATTTAACTTCTCTCTATCAGGATTACAAAACACACAAAATATTACAAATCTGGCATACCTTATCAACCTATACATTAAATCTGATGGAAAAGTACTTGATTCCTACATTCAAGGATCAGAACTTTAAAATTAAGTGAAATCCACTAATTGCGTTGCTTCATACTGAAAAATAAATATGCAAAATTTCATTACCTTACAAATTTGTTCCAGTATCATTCATACGTCATTTTATAAAAAAAAACCGTCTTATGCTGCGTCCATAGACCAACAACTAAATTCTCATTGCTAGCCACTAGCTTTAAGCGTTACATCCTACCTATAACAGAGTGCAACGGAAACTATTAGGTCTACATCTTTGCTTCCACCGTTTTCCACCAGACGGCAGTAGCGGCAAGTAAGGTTCGGGTGGTTGGTCATAGGTGTAATACAATAAGCTTAGGCATCTGTAAACATAATGCCATAAAAATATTAGTCGATTTGCGATTGCATCCTAAGGTTATTCTCGATTAAGTACGTCAACTTACGTACCCATTTCTCACCATTTGCGGGAATTTTTAATTTTATGCTTTTACATGAAGAAATCTGCGGCTGTGGTTCTTAAAATGCTGGGTAAGACCAATGGCGAGGTAACTGTTAGTGGTAGAACGTGCAGAGAATGTTTTCAACGCCTTAATAACTTTGATTTTGATGTCGAAGACCGGCACGGCGGTGGAAGACAGAACGTTGTCGTAGCTACTGAAACATACGGCGACAGTATCAGGACATCATTATCGAAATCAGTTGATGCGTTCGAGCCCAGTAATGAAACACAAACGACCACAATACAGCGACAGACACGTAAAGGTAATTTTGCGGCAGGTCAGTGCTCGGCCCCACGTCGCAAAACCCGTCAAAAGATAAATGGAAACATTGAAAAGAGAAGTCCTATCCCTTCCGCCGTATTCTCCATTCGTTGCTCTCAATGCCTACCACCTATTTCGATCAGTGGCATACAGTCTGGCTGACCAGGACTTCCGATCATATGAACAAGTACAAAATTGAATCGATTCATGGATCCCAACTAAAGACGCCCCGTTCTACCGCCACGGGATTCGTATGCTATCCTCAAGATGGGAGAATGTAGTGGCCAGCGATGGCCAATATTATAAATCATAATTTTTTGTAAGTTTTTCGCAATAAAGCCCCGAACTTCGAGAAAAAACGTTTGAAGCAAAGTTGTATACCTACACTACTGGCCATTAAAGTTGCCACACCAAGACAAATATATTATACTAGAACTGACATGTGATTACATTTTCACGCAATTTGGGTGCATAGTTCCTGAGAAATGAGTACCCACAACAACCACCTCTGGCCGTAATAACGGCATTGATACTCATGGGCATTGAGTCAAACAGAGCTTGGATGGCGTGTACAGGTACAGCTGCCCATGCAGCTTCAACACGATACCACAGTTCATCAAGAGTAGTGACTGGCGTATTGTGACGAGCCTGTTGAGCGGCCACCATTGACCAGACGTTTTCAATCGGTGAGAGACCTGGAGAATGTGCTGGCCAGAGCAGCAGTCGAACTTTTTCCGTATCCAGAAAGGCCCGTACGGGATCTTCAACATGCGGTCGTGCATTATCCAGCTGGCATGTAGGGTTTCGCAGGGATCGAATGAAGGGTAGAGCCACGGATCGTAACACATCTGAAATGTAACGTCCACTGTTCAAAGTGTCGTCAATGCGAACAAGAGGTGACCGAGACGTCTGCCCAATGACACAACTTATCATCACACCGGGTGATACGTCAGTATGGCGATGACGAATACACGCTTCCAATGTGCGGTCACCGCGATGTCGCCAAACACGGATGCGAGCATCATAACGCTGTAAACAGAACCTGGATTCATTCGAAAAAATGACGTTTTGCCATTCGTCCACCCAGGTTCGTCGTCGAGTACACCATCGCAGGCGCTCCTGTCTGTGATGCAGCGTCAAGGGTAGCGGTTACCCTTGACGCTGCATCACAGACAGGAGCGCCTGCGATGGTCTCCGAGGTGATAGTCCATGCTGCTGCAAACGTCGTCGAACTGTTCGTGCAGATGGTTGTTGTCTTGCAAACGTCCTCGTCTGTTTACTCAGGGATCGAGACGTGGCTGCACGATCCGTGACAGCCATGCGGATAAGATGCCTGTCATCTCGACTGCTAGTGATACGAGGCCGTTGGGAACCAGCAAGGCGTTTCATATTACGCTCCTGAACCCACCGATTCCATATTCTGCCAACAGTCATAGGACCTCGACCAACGCGAGCAGCAATGTCGCGATACGATAAACCGCAATCGCATCAAACTCGGAAACATGATGGTATGCATTTCTTCTCCATACACGAGGCATCACAAGAACGTTTCACCAGGCAAAGCCGGTAAACTGCTGTTTGTGTATGAGAAATCGGTTGGAAGCTTTCCTCATGTCAGCACGTTGTAGGTGTCGCCACCGGCTCCAACCTCGTGTGAATGCTACGAAAAACTAATCATCTGCATATCACAGCATCTTCTTCCTGATGGTTAAATTTCGCGTCTGTAGCACGTCATCTTGGTGGTGTAGAAATATTAATGTCCAGTAGTGTAGTACTACTGCGCTCCGCTCGCCCCTACTAACAATCGTTTCTGCCAGTCAGGCAATATCTTTCTCTTCAGCATATGACAATCGTTTCAGGTCATTTTTCATGAATTATATTAAAAATGTCGGGCTCTACGTATAAGTGGATCCCTCACTAGAAGTGTTTTGTCCCAAATGCTGATGACGACGACACCCAGATATTTGCTGTTTGTTGAGGCTTCACATAAGAGCTGTCACTTGCACGGCACAGTGATAGTACCAAAAAAGACTTTTAAATTTAGTTGAGGTGAAACGGTGCGTCACTCAATATTTAAGTTGTGTGTCAGCCGGGACGGCGGCCTGGCCTAACGCAGGGAGACGCGCCCTCCGGCTAGGCGCGCTCCGGAGGCGGCTGCGGCCTGCAATATGCACGGCAATCTCTTGGAAGCGGTTAGGCGGCGCCTCCCGCGCCGCTGTTGCAGTATGCATGCGCCACGCGCGGCTAAGGAGGGGCCCGGGAGCGCCGCGAAATCTGGAGGCCCGGTCCCCACACGGCTCTCCGCTGCAGCCACGGCCGGGGCACTAGCGCTAGGAGCAGCCGCTCTCGTATACTGCTCCCTGCCGCCACATATGATATGAACGCAACACTACACATGAGAAAGGGATGGGTTTCACTGACGCCGCGAGGGAGTAGCCTGTAAGACTTCACGATCTCCTGACCTTCACTGCTTACATGTTCCGCCCTCACAATCATATTCCACACATTCAAACCCAAACTCGATGAGATAAAGTCAATGTTGTATGAATTCATGTGAACGATATGCAATTGACAAGTGAGCGCACCATGATTGAAATACTCGAGGCTGGCGTGCACACATTCATTCCAGACACGACGGACACAAAAGCTATTAGTGCAGGAGAGAGGCTACACAACGGGACGCCAGGCCCTTCAGAGGACGACCCAGCCCAAGGTGGGCCCGAGTGGAAAGAGAGAACGACTCCCTGTTCTACTTACAAGCGAATTCCACTACATTGCGTGGGAGCGGCCAGCCCATGCATTCTTTACACGTAGCACGCAGTTCCAGAGATTTTCACAGGGAGACAGCAAACGCCAAACGCCAATGTTACAAGTTTCCGGATTGGTCGCCTTAAACGAAACGTCAATCTCCCGTTTTAGAGGATCAATGCTGATTGGCAGACGACATTTCTGACGCCTTGAGCTGAAGGAATAATGAAAGAAACCGAAACATATACCCCTTCACGTCTGGCGTGGAGAGGCGTCGTTCCGTTGTCGCTCTTGGAGCGAGAACACGTAACGAGAGCGTGCGCGCTCATACGTGTACTCGAAGGAGCGAGGAACAAGTCTCTTCTCAGTACTTCACTGGGAGAGCATCTCTGTGAATTGAAGTGCTACTCTATATTGAGTCCTTGCGATTAAGCGTTGTTCACTGTGTTGGCCGACACACTTATTGTGCAGTGTGAACGGACAGAGTTATAGTTAAATGCCTGCGGGTGAATTTTGAGTGGCATCGCGGTGGACTGGTTATCATGCCAATAGTTAGACTAGGGGTGAATGGGAATCCTTGACTTCATCAAGACATAGGAAGAGTTTGATTGGTGAAGGTCAATCCAGATAGAACGAGAGTCATCTTATTTGTCAGCAGCAAGCGGCGCAGACAGCAGTCATCGCAGCTTACGATATTGTGCGCTACAGCTATTGCGAGCCCCATACTTCCTCCACAACTGTACACTTCACTGCATTTCACATGCAACAGCCTCGGCTGTACGTAGCAACATTATAAAGGATAATTATTCAAGTTAAGAAGGCGTGCCTCTCAGCCATTCTGCCAAGGCAACAAGCATCTTAAACCTTGTATAGAAATTTCATTAGCGAGTCCTATCCTTGAGAGGTAACTTCACATTCCGAAAAGAACCAGGATATAACTTGTTGAATTCATAACTAAAAGTGCCATTGGGATTTCTTAGAATTTTGCAAAATAAATAATAACTATCATTTGTTTCATGTATCTCTTACGCTAACTAGCACTACTCCAGTACCCAAGCATCTCACTAGTTACGTAAGAAATTTTGTCAATTTTTGTGTCATTTCCTTACAGCGGACGAATCCAGAAGATATGTATTGCTGAAAGTTTTTCAGGCATTTCTCTTTAGAACGTCAGGAGCATCTGTCTAACTTCTTTAGTAGTGTGGGGGTGGAAATTGCGTCTTGCAGGAGCCACAAGTTAAAGGGCACATCTCAGATTAATCCATTGCGCAGAATAACAGATCAACCCCACACCTCAGAAGCCGAGCAGTCTAAGGCGCTGCGGTCATGGACTATGCGGCTGGTCCCTGCGGAGGTTCGAGTCCTCCCTCAGCAATGGGTGTGTGTGTGTTTGTCCTTAGGATAATTTAGTTTACGTAGTGTGTAAGCTTAGGGACTGATGACCTTAGCAGTTAAGTCCCATATGATCTCACACACATTTGAACACTTGAACATAGTGCATCAGGTCGTTAATAAATGTCTCAAATGTGAACTATGAACAAATGATGTATAATATTTTACAACAATTATTCATTCACAACTATAAATATCAACTTCCAAAAGTTTTGTGAAATGTTAATATGTAACAACAATCTTACAGTTAGTAAAAGAACATGACCCACTGAAGATAGCAGAAAATGTGCTCAAACATGTCTGGGTGAAGCAAAACTGGGAAAAGATGTCTTGCATAAGGTGGAATTTCTCTTCCCATTTCATAGCAAGCACGGATATAACAAGAAGAACTGCAACACAACAACATGATTATCATTTTGACAGTTTATAATTAGTGAGCACATCCGCACATCAGTGTACTGCATGATTTTGATGATTTACAAGTAGTTTGGAGTCTGTAAACTGGGTATTGTTACCCCAAGCACGTTAGAGTGAGTGTTTTGTATCAGTGTAATAATTGAACTATGCGAAATCCATCCCTAAATAAATTGCTCCAAAATAAATAAAGTACATCCCCTCCTCTCTCCAGCAGACCGGTGCTGACTG
Source organism: Schistocerca gregaria (assembly GCF_023897955.1). Lineage (NCBI taxonomy): Eukaryota > Metazoa > Arthropoda > Insecta > Orthoptera > Acrididae > Schistocerca > Schistocerca gregaria. Next base: position 431,537,239 of record NC_064924.1, read on the forward strand.
AATCCTTTTCCCACCATTACATCATGGGAGGGACGAAGGCCTCCTCTGGTGGCAGTGCTGTGTACTAGGTCAGTTGGACTTCAGGCCTGATGGTGAACACACTGGATGGTGGTACTGCCTCATATTGTTTAAATAAAGACTGCCTGCAAAATAAAGACTCATGTCCATCCTAATCTGCACAGGCTAAATTCTTTTCCCGCCAGTTCTTAGGAAGAGGTGGCACTTGGATGACTTAGGTTAGTCGAGGCAACCCAAGTGACATATTTTCCCCCCATTTTTTAACTTCCCACCATAACATCATTGTGATGTTGCCATTTCTTCCTCTGCCATCTTGGATCGGCCATTTGAATAAAAGTGGCAACAATGGAGATTGGAGCAGAACATATTTTGTCCATCTACTGGTCTTCAGATAAACATGTCTCTTACTGTTGATACTATCGTCGACTTGTTTTTAAATTTGTAAAACAAGGAATCAGTAGCTGTTAGGAAGCATTCCTTAACAACTGGGTCATTGTCAAATGCTTTTTAGATGTTTTATCATTACTTCTGATACACAAAATGATGCTGTGTTTTTAATGGCAGACTTTTTGATACAGACTCTGAAAAAACGACTGCTGCGATTGCAATTTACTTTTAAGATCAATAAGTTTCTTCTTTGTTAACTACCAATAGTCTTTGCAAACTGTTCTAAAATGGCGTTCAGTATTTCCCTTATTAGGTATGGTTAAAGTAGGGTTACATATCAAATATACACAACCATCTTTTTGGCACTATATATATATATATATATATATATATATATATATATATATATATATATATATATCCACTCACCATAAAAGTGCTATTTTCTCTTGCGTATGTCCTTCTGTGTATATGTGCGCTCATTTTTCACAAACTCATTGCTAGTTGAGAACTAAAGCTTGGTGCGTGGACTTCCTAGGTCTGACTGGTAGCAATTGCCAGCGGTCGGGAGACACCGCGCCTTTCTCGTTAGATATGTTCGTAGCGAACTGTAATGCATACTACTCTCCGGTGTAGACTGCATTGTCGCTGAGCTGTGCTGTGATATTTGTGTGTATTTTTGCACTATTTTGGCCGTCGTTGTTTCCAAAATGAGTGATGAGTCGTTTATTTGACATTGCTGTTGGTAACAAATGGTTCAAATGGCTCTAAGCACTATGGGACTTAACATCTGAGGTCATCAGTCCCCTAGAACTTAGAATTACTTAAACCTAACTAACATAAGGACACACACACATATCCATACCCGAAGCAGGATTCGAACCTGCGACCGTAGCGGTCGCGCGGTTCTAGACTGAAGCGCCTAGAACCGCTCAGTCATGAATGTCGACCTGTTTGTAACAGCAATCTCACTTTCGATAATACAAAGTGTTTAATTGATCATTACCTCTGTTGTGAAAATCGCTGCTCGTAACCTCGAAAACAGAGGGTTTTGTTGCTTACTGAAGGCGGAACTTGTTTCCCCCGCAACGCCTACCGCTCCTCATCCTGCAGCAAACCCTCAGTGCTCTCCCCAGCCACCGCAACAACCGCTCACAGTGCGGCCAAGTTACAGTTCGGGAGTAGCAACTTCACAATGCAGGAGGAAAGACTGTTGATTGACGCGAGCGTTAATGGCGGAGAAATGCAAATGGAGACGGTGACAGCGTCATATTTACCAGCTATAAATACCGTGTGAAACAATCATCATTAACAAAGCGGTATTTTACAAAAACTGCTCATTTAAACAGACTTCCGACAAAGGTTTATAAAGCCTTGATCGATGGCGATCGACTTGTTGAGCACCTCTGCTCCAGAGGATAGGAAAAAGAACGAGTGGAATGCACTTTTTCCTACCTAATTGTTTTGCTGCCTGTACTCGATATTCTTTACATTGATCTGAAACGATGCTCGAATTATTTCTAATTATCTGCCGAAATACCGTGGGGAAGCAAGGCAATTTCGCTACATATGAACAGTTACGAAATAGAGAGAGAGGATAAATTTAGTTCGGGTGTTTCGGACATTCTGTCCATCGCACGTACTACATTCATCTAGAGTGTAAAACAGATCCAACGTGACATGGAAACAGTAAGAAGATAAGAGAAAAGAACTAAACTAACACGCTTGAATTCCGCAGCACTCGTCCGCCACATCGCCAGAAGCTGTTTCACGACACATTGCCATCAGTCACCTGATAATGTGAGTCGTTAATACTTAATCCACATATCAGAGCGTAATTAGCTAAGAATAGCTGACATTACTGCCAACAGTGTCTGGCAGTTTCCGGAAAACAACGTTTGTTTGTGCGGCTGATGAAGTGCCGACAAGAATCCAAGGAGGATTTCGTGGGAGCAAAGGTCGTGAATGCGCTTTGGCAACCTAAACAACAAATAAACATAGATGTCGGGTTAGTAGCGAAATAAAAGAAAAACCATGTGTGAATGTATAGCAACTGGGACTCTTAGCCACGAAACATTGCTTTCCCAGTGCCTTGAGGCGGAATTATGTGTCGTGACGAATGAGTGATGCTACATTACGAGGTTGACAATTAAAATACAACGATAAAAATTTTAGCACTGTTGGTAAGGATGCCGTACATCCGTGTTTCCTCTGCGGACAGTTCAAGAAATCTACAAATTTTTCTCTTCGAACCACTTACTATAGGCCGAAGTGAGAAATTCTCTATTGTTGTGCGACATCCGTGTGGCTTTGTTAATTATGCTTTGGAGGGAGAGAGACACAAAGAGAGAGACAGAGAGAGAGAAAACTAAGTCTCTAAGCGTTTTGTTTGTACTGAACACAGACGAAATTTATTTTTGTTGGGAAATTGCTTCTCGTGCTTTACATCTGCATAAATATACAATGAAGCTCCAGAACTGATGCAGTTCGTTTTAATAGCCCGTCAGACGTCACAGCGCTAAGTAAATATACTTCGCCAGGACCGTAAACTCCTGTGTGTTTCCCATCCGCCGCCGCTAGGAGCCAGCGAAATTATCTTGGATGCGGAATCTCGTAAGATGTTTCAAGACAGCGGAGGAGGAAATACAAGTTGGGAAGAAAGATTAGACTTAATGTCCCTTCGACACTACTTTAAGCCACATCCAGCTGAACCTGCTTAGTGTATGCAAACCTCGATCTCCCTCTTCAATTTTTATCCCGCACTCTTCCCCCTGTTACCCTACGCATTTTCCCCTGTCAACAGATCCCTTCTTCTAGTCAATTTGTGTCATAGATTTGTGTTCTTCGCAGTTCGTTTCAGTAACTCCCCATCAGCTAATGATAGTTTCTTGTCATACTTAAACTCGTGTCTGTAAGTGTCTGGTTGGTTCTTTAGAAATGTATAATACTTACTTTGATATCGAATTATGTAGTTCTCAGTGCAGGCCAACAGAACTGTGTTTAACTTAATAATTTTGAATGAAAATGTGTGGAGCTCATGCTACACGATGTGAAATCCAGACTATCCAGTACATCAAATACTTCACCTGCAAGAGAGCAATCCGTTTTCAGTTAGATTTACGTATGCCATCTAATAGCGAAACAAAATGACTCAGATTAAATGTTGGATGGTTGTGAATATTGTCAATCCTTATTTTTAGTCCCGCAGACAACCACTGAAAGAGAACTGTTCTTGTAATTACACAGCAAATGAACGTAAAAAATAAGACGTACCTTTAAATGCGAACATTTTTAGGTTAGGCTTTACCGTGACTGTTACTGACATTAAATGAAACAAGTCCACTGTTACCAGTCACCGTTTTATATTTGACACCTCAAAATAAACACCGCCAAATGCTTAAAGCAATTATTCTGTAATAATGTTGTTACGATGTATACTCTTTGCACTTTGCGATTATGTCTTCTCTTCTGCTATACGATCCTTACACCCAGCTGATTTGACGCCATATTTGTTTACAAATGTGGCAGTATACAGGTGATGTGTTACGACAGCAAAAGGAACCTGTGACCACTGAAGGTACTGTAGTTTACTTATTTAATGTTTACCATTAGATATCAGTTTAATTTTTTTGTCAAAAGTAATCCTAAACCATATTCTGAAATAGTGTCTTGTTTTCTCCACTAGGCAGTGTCACAAGTTCCTCCAAAAATCGTGACACAACACACACACAAATGTAATACTTACTAATGTAAATCCACCCGATGATGGAGGTTTAAACCTTCGAAACGCGTCGTGGAAATAAATAAAACGGTGACTGGTAACAGTGAACTTGTTGTTTCATTTAATAACTGATTGAAAATTCACACGCTACCCATTTACTGGAAGTTTTAACCGGTGTTAAGTCTCTGAACTTGTGAGGTGACAGGCTTTGTGGGGTGAATGTGAAGACCGCAGTTTGTGTATTAAGAATCGTGGCAAAGTGGCAGTCGAAAATCTGGCGTGTTTACGTCAAAGATGGGTGTGTGTCAGCCGTCTTGACGGCATCAGAATCGTCCTTGTTTCGGCACTGACCGGCATACGGTCAGTTTGGCGTCCAGCCACGTGACGGGGAAAGTCAAGGGCCGGCACGCTGGCTCAGCATGGGCTTTCTATGGGCCGTCTTTAACATAGAGCTAAAGTGAATGTATGATGTAGAAATAAATAAAAACTGATCACAATGTGGCACAAAGAGCTTCTAGACTCATTTTAAATCAGAAAGTTAGCCGGATCGGCTCTCTTAGTTTTTGAATTACAATAAATTGAATATTTTAATAACTAAGTAGGATTGTAAATTGGACATCTTGGACACACTTTGACAAAATTTTACGAACGAGGTGTCAAATGAAAGGTCTCAATGAGTAGTATTAACTATGTAACTTCTTTTACATGTTTTAAAAATTCAAATGAGGAGCCAGAATACTGTTTTCGTGATTAAAATGCAGAATTTTGATAAATAAAAAATAGGAACTACAAAGATAGCGGTAGTACGGAAAAGTAGACGTAGTAAATAGGTAATACAACAATATCAGTTACTTGTGCATTGAAAGTATTTTAAATAATGAAAAGTTCTACGTGAAGAACAGATAAATTTTAATAATATGAGAATGAGATCCTGTACAGAACTTCTGATGATGAATCTGAATTCAGCTGTAAATTTCCGTCTGAATAGAAGTGTTACATGCATTTTATTCTATAAATATTAAATGCAAATATTACGTGCAAACAAACTTGATTTGACTTCAGAGTGTTCAAACCGAGGGCCATTTTCTGTGGTAGGAGGCAGTCATTCAGTTGAGTTGAAAGGAGTAGCACTTGTGACTGGGAAAAGTCCGTGCAGGAATTGGACGCGAATTCTCGTGGAACTTGTGACTTTCAGCAGCTGATTTCCGCTGGACTTTGAAGTATTCTCGGTGGTGCGTTTGTGACACTTGTGAAAATTTCGCGCACGAGTTGAACTTTGAATACTTTCGTGCCGCGAAGTAGTGTCGAATTTTAACTCCGAACAACCGCTGTGGGACATAGTGATTTCAGCTTGCGGTTAGACTTCGGATTGTGTTTGTTTTATTATTATTTTTTGAGAAGTATTCTCCACTCAGAACGTTGTTCATCTTGGGGTTTCAGCTATTTTAAAAGAAACATTATGTGAATGATTGCTGAATGATTGTGATTAATATTTGAGTGGCGCTGTTGAACTAACTCAGTAAATACATGAGGTCAAATCAAGAACACTTAACAGTATATCAGTAAAATCTGTCCTGAACTTGTTATAATAAAACTCCAGTTAGTTAAAACTTTGTTGTGTTCACTAAAAATTACTCCTGCCTGCTAACATTTGTTTTATAAACTTGACATTAATTTAAAATTACTGGGGATAGTGCGGCGGATGTGGTTGGCACCAATCAGACCAAACATAGCCAATTTAGTTAATAATACCAACCACAGTTTACAGTACCCCACGGGGATGCACGCTACACGCTATGTAGGTGCTCGGGCAATATATATATATATATATATATATATATATATATATATATATATATATATATATATATATTTTTGCAGGTTCACGTGGGGGCTTGAGCCATCTAATTTTACTAGATTACTGACTTTGCTGACAATGAACTAAAATTATTGTGATCAACCAGTGCAACCAGTGTGTTTCTCCCGATCTCGTGCATAGAGAGAAACGGCAACACGTCGCAAATAGTTTTCTCGATCCAGCGATGCTGGAGGCGTGCAATAAATACAGCAAAGCAAAGTTTTATTCACAGTTCAAATACACCATATTATTCCCTACTGTTTGGATACAAAACCCTGTTTTTTAACATAATTTCAGTTCAATGCGACGGCCTTCGCCACCTTTATGGGAGGGCCTGTATGCCCACATGGTACCACTTTACTGGTCGACGCCGGAGCCAACGTCGCGCTGCAACCATAACCTCACCGTCAAGCAGGTACTGTTCCCCGCGGCGTGCATTTTTCATTGGGGCACACAGGTGGAAGGTGCGAGATCTGTGCCGTAAGGTGGATGAGAAAGAACAGTCCAATGAAGTTTACTGAGCTTGCTGGCCTTGCGTTGACATGGAGAAGGAGAAGATTGTTTTGATTTTTGTGACGACGAACACGATGAACTAGTTTCTTCAATTTCCTGAGACAGGGAGGGAGGAGGTTAGCAAACAGAATAATCTCGCCAGTCGTAGAGGACCGTCACCATGACTTTACCGTCTGAGGGTGTGGCTTTGAAATTTTTCTTCGGAGGAGAGCTGGTGTGGTGCCACTCCATGGTGAAATTCCTGGGCTAGCAGGACAGAGCGGACCAGGTTGTGGAAAGGGGCCAAAATAAGTTGCTGCCAGTTGCACTCAACAAACAAACCTTATTTATCAGAACACAGTATTACAACGAGGATAACCACACGGCATCAGCCGAGCGGTCTGAGGGGCTGCAGTCATGGACTGTGCGGCTGGCCCCGGCGGAGGTTCGAGTCCTCCCTCGGGCATGGGTTTTGTGTGTTTGTCCTTAGGATAATTTAGGTTAAGTAGTGTGTAAGCTTAGGGACTGATGACCATAGCAGTCAAGTCCCGTAAGATTTCACACACATTTGAACATTTTTTTGAACAACGAGGATGCAAAACACTCAAAAAACTTTAATCGACCTCCTTTGATTAACGTTAGATCGGATGGAAGCCACACTCAAAATCCAATTCACAAGGCCTAAGCAAGAAATTGAAATACAAGGTTCTTCTGGAGGTTTCACCCAAAAATATTTTCTGAATCTTCAATCTAAACAGGATGAAAGCCTTAGCAATTTAATTTTTATGGAACTTGGCTGGAGGCCGCATATTAATCAATAAGAAGAGATTCATTCGAAGGACAGAAAGCCTTATCTTAAAACATTTCATGCCAAATTAGGCTGAAGGCCCCATACAAAAGCATAACAATCTTATGCCTTAAGGGCGAGACAAGAACATTAATTTAAGAGCTATTGATACTCGGCTGAAGGCCACACATCAACCAAATAATCAAAACCCAAACAGGGAGATTACTATAAAAAAAACCACAAGAAACGGCGATCAGAAGTTTCCAAGGCTCGGCCTGAGATTGTAACAGTAACGAACGTTTAGGTGAGACAGTCAGCCTGTCCAACGACTACTAAAGATGAAGGCAACCCAACCGACAGACAGCCGACCGACCAATCAACAAAATCAGTTCCGCTCCACGTCACCAGTAAAACGACCACAAGATTTCAGTACAATGACACACAGAATATTGGCGCTCACAACGACCAAGAGCACCTCAGCTGTCGAACTACGCACTGGACAGATACAACACGATGAGGAAAATACAGTGCCGAAAATTACGTCAACGACCAGGGCAGGTAACCGGAACGTCAACGGCCACAAGGCAGAAAATACCGCTGGTCAACTTCAATAACAGGAAACAAATTAAGTTAAACTCCACAGCAAGACAACTGGAATCTTAGCTGACTTGAATACACATACGTTGTTGCTCGCGAGAATGTCCAAAAAGCGACAAGCAGGATCAAACGAAGAATCGTAAGCAGTTGAGGCTCGATAGTAGGTTAAGTGAGGACTCAACTTTCTTGCCCAAGATCGGTGGGCGACGAACTTCGTAGCACCCGCAAGTGGCACCCCACACTCCAAATGCGCCTGCACACTGCCAGCGGCCCCAGCCAGAGGACGCGCGACGGAAACTTCCTTGCCGCTCCATGCCAACCGATCTACTGGTCACACACCGCTCAGCTGGAAACTATATCCACCACATCAAAGATAGTAAAGTAGTACTAGTATCGATACACGCAGCTGCTGCCTCTCACGGAGAAGACAGCAACATTATCGCGATAACCGCAGGAGAAATATAACCACAGGACTGCAACCAAGGTTTAATCCAAGACGAGCATGACTCGAGCCAGCCACGGCTCACATGGATTCCTGGTTTGCTTCCAGTTCGAAGTGATGGACCCATGATTCGTGCCTGTGACGACGATCGACAAAAAAATTGTTACTATCAGCCTCCTAAAGCTTAAGCAACTCCGCACAGATGGTCTTTCGTTGCTGTTTTTGGTCTTGATAGAACGCAGCGGACACACACCTTTGATTAACCCGTCTGGTGGACGAGTGTATCAGGACTACCAACAGAGACGTCTAGTTGAACAGTGAGGTGTTCGATTGTGATCTGTCGACCACCTCGAATGAGAGTGTTATCACGTTCCGACACCGCACAAGACACAACTGTATGCAACAGGCCGCGTTTGAACAACATTGTTGCGATGTTCACAGAAACCTCGCCCAACGACTCACCATGCTTTTGTTCACTACTAGTTCCCAATAGACATTCTATAACCGTCTATGAGTATCTACTGTGCATTGGTTTTCCTCCAAAATAAATTCAGTGACAGCTGTCTGCTTGCAACACACCACGGTTACAGACTCCACGACACACGTATTCATGAAAATAAGGCACTGGGGCTAGAATTTTCTTCAATGTCCGACAACAAATTCCGCATCTCTTAATCGAAATTGGCCGAGGAAGGATGTGTTTCATTACTTACCGAACGTCTCTCGTATTATAGCAGTGAAACAGCCAAGCAGCAATCGATGGTCGAACGTCCGACCTTATGACTCGACTCTGAATGTCACATACTTTGTCATAAACTTTCAGGGTCTAAGTGATACAGATGGCTGTGAATTATATACGGATGTAGGTGAGAAGTTCCACAATACCTTGCGGTTTCACACGGTTCCTCTTCTGCCAGTGTTAGGTGGCAGGTCTTACGAATTATTAATCGCTCTGGAATAAATAGAACGCTACTTCCTCTATACGAGATCAACCCGTATTCCGAAACAGGGCTCGTTACTGGGTCGACCGCCGGAGGGTCGCAGGAATCCATCGGTCTTGGCAGATCCTAACTGTCGCTGGCCGACTTATCTGAGTGTGAGGGCAGGAGGTTGGCGGGAGGGGGGGGGGAGGGGGGGTATCGGCCATAGATCGAGATGTCAGCGTGCTTTTGCCCCGCCGGGAAACCAGATGGAACGAATGAAAGGACTCGAAGGCACGATTTATTTTTTGAGCCCGCGGCCGGCTGCAGCGTGTCGCTGGAGGAGAAAGCCGACTGGCGGGCCTGACAAATGGCGCGGCCACATGACTTCGGCACAGCTGATCCCGTCCGGGGGGCTGCTGCCCCGCGTCTCCTCATAAAAAGCGATCGTAGGGTGGGGGGGCCAAGGTGCGGACTGCTCCACACTGCAGTCGCAGGAGCGCCTTCACGAAACTAGAGGAATACAGTAGTTGTTCATCCCGCACAGAACTGTACTGAGGAGGAAATAAAGGACAACAAGTATCAGTGTCAACAGAGAACATTTATGCTACTGCCTGTTTGATATGTCTTTGGCAGCGGTTATTAAACATCTCTGTCTTGGTACTACTTGTGTGCCTGACCGGGACTCGAACTCGGAACCCGTCTTTGGCAGGTAATGCTCTTGGATACAGCTGTCCATTGACAGGCGCAGATCTAGTATTCGGTTCTGCCAGAGGCCACTGTTCGTTACTATCCCCCCGTCCTCCCGTCTCCTAGCCAAATATTACGTGTCACAGATGTCAACGATTTCAGTAACTCCTAACTGGTCAAATGTTTGAGCGGAGCGGAAACGAGACTCCCTAGAAATTACACAATGGAATTTTGTCCGAGGTTCTGTAGCCAAACGAAGAATGAGAAATGGTCAAACGAGAAATCAAACTGACCAGCGTGAGGTCTAATTTTGTAAATAAAAAAATTAAATAGAGACATTTAGGAAAAACATCAAGTGTTTTACGACATCTTTTCTCTGAAAGTAAGAAGTAAGACAGATGAGAGAACACTTGACGTGCCTTTGAACGATGCTCGAAATCATGCACAGCAAATGACGTGCCAACTAAGAACTTAATGTTCAATTTAGAATCCAACAATTTCAAAGAGTAGGCGAGAGTGTTGTACCTTGGTACACTTCCCATTTTCAAGCGATGCCATTCTTCTTCAGATTTAAAAAGACCACTGCGAAAAATTAAAGTTTTTCCAAATGTGAATACAGTTTTGAAGGTTCAGCATGGTTATGTACCCACCCAGGAACAGACATTCGATTGAAATTTAGAAGCTTCGCAATCGAGAAAATATTGTCAGTAATGTATTTAATCGTATCTGTTACATTATTACTCTACTGCACAGTAATAATTAGTAAATGGAACCGAATTAAGCAGAAGTATTATCAAAAGCGAGTTACAAGTTAAATACGTTTTGAAATAAAGGCTACAGAAAATTAACTCGTGTTTCCAAGACATGTAAAATTGTTAAGACAGTAAAGGAATTCACTTTATTTGCGTAGTGTCACATGCTCAATGGTCAAAGACCTTCTTATGTTTCGAGGTACAAAATGGTGCATGATCGACGAAGAATGGCTTAATGTCCACTTGTTGGAAAGTATAAATGATTTTAGAAATATATAGCATTTTACTCACCACAAAATTCTCTACCTGAATAATTAATCGAATCCTCCAAGCGGCTTCAGTGTATTATACAGCACTTACACTGGTGGAACGCGAAGTATTTACAAATGCTGGGCAAAACAAAATCTCGTGTCTAACATCAACAAAAACTGAAGAAAGTGGTGGAAGGTGTTAACGGTGATCTCCGGTGCGCATTCCTTCATGTGGTTCGGTTCTCTAGGCGTCCACCTGAAGCCACCCATGCTTGCGCTTTGCTGTATCACGTAAATTCGAAAAGTTTTGTACAGAAAGGTAATACAATTCTACATGGTTCATGTAGGCTGTACTCTATTTATTATCCGTGCAATTGGCCAATTGAACCCGTGGGTCACTTTCAAGCCATACATGTGCTTGAAAATGACCCACGGTGGAAATTGACGAACTGCACGGACAATGAAAAGCGTACAGCCTACTTGGACCATGTTTTCGTTCTCAAAATATGGTGAGGCCGTGGGCGCCCACAAAAATAAAATTTTAAAAAGTTTTGCATGATGTCCTTTCCTAACCCGTCAAACGTCTAGACGATACCCTATCTCAGCCCATGTGCGCACTATCATGTCTGATGAGGTAATGGAGGTTATTGTACCCAACAGTTCTTCTGAGGAGATTCCGAGGTCTCGAACATGCGAGGCATACAGAATTTCTTTCAGATAACCCTACAGGTAGAAATCCAGAGATGTTACATCCGGTTGTTTGGTTCACTTGTCCTACCCACTGCTGCGGAAATACAGTTGGATAATCATATTCGGCGGAAACGGGAGAAGATAAGTGGCAGCAAGTTACTCAAGCATGTCCAGATATACTGTTGTTGTTACTGTCTGCTCGATGAAGAAAGTAAGCTGAAACTACGCTGCCTTTCATCACTGCGCATCATGCATGCGCCTTTTCTTGGTGTCTGACATTTTCCCTCGGTCCAGCATCTCAACAGCAAATGTGTGGTGAAGCTGCTAATGGTTTCGCTTGAATGCTTTCACAACCCGAGGTTTGTAAGCTTGCAGGCGAAGTCGTTTATGCAGAAAATTGTGAACTGCTGTGCGAGGAAGAAGGTCTCGTAATTTTTGGTGAACCGTCTTCGATAGGCTTCTTTAGGAAGGTCTCTCTTATCTCCCCTACCATTTCATCAGATGTGCTTTTTCCGCCTCAACCTGACTGTTTATACTCCCTGGGACTATAAATTTGTCATACCTAGCTTTAATCGTCTTGACGCCTCGTAGCTCCCCCTGAAATCCAGTTCGGAAATTTCTTTGGACAGCAATGAGTGATTTAGTTTCTACATTCTACAACACAATCTCGTTGCTCTCTTGAGGTGTACTTATTTCTGATACTTGTTTAGTACCTGAAAACAAACCAAAAGCCATCACTTCGAAAAACATGTACACCAAACTTATTAACTTGCTTTACAAGATGTCGCAAACTGCAAATATCTATGCCTTATAGTATTTTTAATAATATTTTCGAAATCAGGGAGGTATTTTTGTGGACACCCTGTATATCACTTCAAAGCACACGTTCCAGAATGTGAGAAGTACAATCACGAATTAATGTAAGATCTACCACACTAGTCAAACATCACGATTCTGTCATAGTCATCATTTACGCAAAATAAAATCAGAGAAGACATTTATCATCATCAGTTTTTCACTAAGCAGTAGGATTACGAACACAGTCTGCCGACTGCGGCTTTGCAAGCGTGTTTAACAAGAGGAACGTCGTTGCTTTCATCCGTTTCCGCTTCAGGAAGGCAGTCTTCTTCACGTTTTTAGCCACTTGTGTTAAATGGAGTTTGTAGTTTTTAGAATTCCTTGTCACTTATGATATTCTTAGTTTTCGTACTGCAGTAGTTTCGTGATCAGTAATTGCTTGGCTCGTGGCAGTCTTGCACCCGAAATCTTGGCTTTCTGGTTTCGGATCTCCTTCTGTCACACAGTTTTAATCTGCTGGAAAGTTTTGTAACAGCACACACTCCACTCTAGAATAAAAGATTATTCTGGAAGCAATCTCCTAGGCAATGACTAAGCCGTTTTCCCGAAATATCCTTTTTTGTGAGAGTGCCTTTACCACAAGATCAACAGGATAACAAGTTCGGAAAGTGGATCAGCTGTGAATTCCTCCCTGGTTAACTCAGTCGTTAAAAGCGTTATCCGCGAGATATAGGGTTCTGCGTTCAAGTCCCAGACCGGCACATAGTTTCAGTCTGCCAAGAAGTTTCGTGACGGTGCACACTCCACTACAGAGTGAAATATCCTTTCTGAAAACAACATTTTCAGCGTACATATTCGTCTATGGTTGCAACCAGTAATATAATACTATTAATTCGTTGCTTTTGTTGGTATAACTACGTTTAGGACTTAGGACCATCGTCTGGTATCTAATTCCACTTAAATCTAACATTCTACGCTGCATAAAACATGTTGTTGTTGTTGTTGTCTTCAGTCCTGAGACTGGTTTGATGCCGCTCTCCATGCTACTCTATCCTGTGCAAGCTGCTTCATCTCCCAGTACCTACTGCAATCTACATCCTTCTGAATCTGCTTAGTGTACTCATCTCTCGGTCTCCCTCTACGATTTTTACCCTCCACGCTGCCCTCCAATGCTAAATTTGTGATCCCTTGATGCCTCAAAACATGTCCTACCAACCGATCCCTTCTTCTAGTCAAGTTGTGCCACAAACTTCTCTTCTCCCCAATCCTATTCAATACCTCCTCATTAGTTACGTGATCTATCCACCTTATCTTCAGTATTCTTCTGTAGCACCACATTTCGAAAGCTTCTATTCTCTTCTTGTTCAAACTAGTTATCGTCCATGTTTCACTTCCATACATGGCTACACTCCAAACAAATACTTTCAGAAACGACTTCCTGATACATAAATCTATATTCGATGTTAACAAATTTCTCTTCTTCCTTGCCATTGCCAGTCTACATTTTATATCCTCTCTACTTCGACCATCATCAGTTATTTTACTTCCTAAATAGCAAAACTCCTTTACTACTTTAAGTGTCTCATTTCCTAATCTAATTCCCTCAGCATCACCCGACTTAATTTGACTACATTCCATTATCCTCGTTTTGCTTTTGTTGATGTTCATCTTATATCCTCCTTTCAAGACACTGTCCATTCCGTTCAACTGCTCTTCCAAGTCCTTTGCCGTCTCTGACAGAATTACAATGTCATCGGCGAACCTCAAAGTTTTTACTTCGTCTCCATGAATTTTAATACCTACTCCTAATTTTTCTTTTGTTTCCTTTACTGCTTGCTCAATATACAGATTGAATAACATCGGGGAGAGGCTACAACCCTGTCTCACTCTTTCCCAACCACTGCTTCCCTTTCATGCCCCTCGACTCTTATTACTGCCATCTGGTTTCTGTACAAATTATAAATAGCCTTTCGCTCCCTGTATTTTACCCCTGCCACCTTTAGAATTTGAAAAAGAGTATTCCAGTCAACATTGTCAAAAGCTTTCTCTAAGTGTACAAATGCTAGAAACGTAGGTTTGCCTTTTCTTAATCTTTCTTCTGAGATAAGTCGTAAGGTCAGTATTGCCTCACGTGTTCCAACATTTCGACGGAATCCAAACTGATCTTCCCCGAGGTCTGCATCTACCAGTTTTTCCATTCGTCTGTAAAGAATTCGCGTTAGTATTTTGCACCGCACCTGAGGTAACAAACACATCTCGAGCCCCATTGTGCACTCCATTATTCATGCCAACTCAGTGCCTCGCTCTTTACTACTGTGTACCAATCTTGTCGTCCAACTGCAAAACACTGGGCCACAACAAGTTTCCGCGTCTCCATTGCAATGCACATACTACGAAACGCTCCCCAAACTTGGCACTCACCCACGCAGCCGACTTTTCCGACTCCGTGGCTTATTAAACTGATAGTTCGGTAATTTTCACATCTGTCAGCACCTGCTTTCTTTGGGATTGGAATTATTATATTCTTCTTGAAGTCTGAGGGTATTTCGCCTGTCTCATACATCTTGCTCACCAGCTGGTAGAGTTTTGTCATGACTGGCTCTCCCAAGGCCGTCAGTAGTTCTAATGGAATGTTGTCTACTCCGGGAGCCTTGTTTCGACCCAGGTCTTTCAGTGCTCTGTCAAACTCTTCACGCAGTATCGTATCTCCCATTTCGTCTTCATCTACATCCTCTTCTATTTCCATAATATTGTCCTCAAGTACATCGCCCTTGTATAAACCTTCTATATACTCATGCCACCTTTCTGCCTTCCCTTCTTTGCTTAGAACTGGGTTGCCATCTGAGCTCTTGATATTCATACACGTGGTTCTCTTATCTCCAAAGGTCTCTTTAATTTTCCTGTAGGCAGTATCTATCTTACCCCTAGTGAGATAAGCTTCTACATCCTTACATTTGTCCTCTAGCCATCCCTGTTTAGCCATTTTGCACTTCCTGTCGATCTCATTTTTGAGACGTTTGTATTCCTTTTTGCCTGCTTCATTTACTGCATTTTTATATTTTCTCCTTTCATCAATGAAATTCAATATTTCTTCTGTTACCCAAGGATTTCTAGCAGCCCTCGTCTTTGTACCTACTTTATCCTCTGCTGCCTTCTCTACTACATCCCTCAGAGCTACCCATTCTTCTTCTACTGTATTTCTTTCCCCTATTCCTGTCAATTGTTCCCTTATGCTCTCTCTGAAACTCTGTACAACCTCTGGTTCTTTCACTTTATCCAGGTCCCATCTCCTTAATTTCCCACATTTTTGCAGTTTCTTCAGTTTTAATCTACAGGTCATAACCAACAGATTGTGGTCAGAGTCCACATCTGCCCCAGGAAATGTCTTACAACTTAAAACCTGGTTCCTAAATCTCTGTCTTACCATTATATAATCTATCTGATACCTTTTAGTATCTCCAGGGTTCTTCCACGTATACAACCTTCTTTCGTGATTCTTAAACCAAGTGTTAGCTATGATTAAGTTGTGCTCTGTGCAAAATTCTACTAGGCGGCTTCCTCTTTCATTTCTTAGCCCTAATCCATATTCACCTACTATGTTTCCTTCTCTCCCTTTTCCTACACTCGAATTCCAGTCACCCATTACTATTAAATTTTCGTCTCCCTTCACTATCTGAATAATTTCTTTTATTTCATCGTACATTTCTTCAATTTCTTCATCATCTGCAGAGCTAGTTGGCATATAAACTTGTACTACTGTAGTAGGTGTGGGCTTCGTATCTATCTTGGCCACAATAATGCGTTCACTATGCTGTTTGTAGTAGCTTACCCGCATTCCTATTTTCCTATTCATTATTAAACCTACTCCTACATTACCCCTATTTGATTTTGTGTTTATAACCCTGTAGTCACCTGACCAGAAGTCTTGTTCCTCCTGCCACCGAACATCACTAATTCCCACTATATCTAACTTTAACCTATCCATTTCCCTTTTTAAATTTTCTAACCTACCTGCCCGATTAAGGGATCTGACATTCCACGCTCCGATCCGTAGAACGCCAGTTTTCTTTCTCCTGATAACGACATCCTCCTGAGTAGTCCCCGCCCGGAGATCCGAATGGGGGACTATTTTACCTCCGGTATATTTTACCCAAGAGGATGCCATCATCATTTAATCATACAGTAAAGCTGCATGTCCTCGGGAAAAATTACGGCTGTAGTTTCCCCTTGCTTTCAGCCGTTCGCAGTACCAGCACAGCAAGGCCGTTTTGGTTAATGTTGCAAGGCCAGATCAGTCAATCATCCAGACTGTTGCCCCTGCAACTACTGAAAAGGCTGCTGCCCCTCTTCAGGAACCACACGTTTGTCTGGCCTCTCGACAGATACCCCTCCGTTGTGGTTGCACCTACGGTACGGCCATCTGAATCGCTGAGGCACGCAAGCCTCCCCACCAACGGCAAGGTCCATGGTTCATGGGGGGAGGTTTCTGGTGCCTGTTTGTTGTTGCCGATGTATGTCCTTCGTCAGCAACACTGTAGGTACAGATAAAGCTATATGACAACATTTTTGTCAGCGAGTTGCACTTCGCTTACAGTCAGTACTGTAAAATATAATTACAGTAATACTGTACCGAGTTTTCAGCACGAGTTGCTGAAAAACAGAGTACAGTAGACAGCTACGACGTGTTAAATTATGTTTTATGGCGTGTAGATGTGTTTTGTGTTATACTTTACCATAATAAGGCGTCAGATGACGTACGACAATCCGAAAACCTTAGTGCTATGGCCATGTAAACAGTAAAACATATGAATTAATACTGTTATGTGATTGGTTGCGGCAACAGACATACAGCAACATTTTTGTCACAGTCACGGACAAATACGCATCAGCATGGCACATAGTCTTTCTTTTTCCATAAGACCATTTCCAAGGTCTTTTTAAATGTCCAAGCAACTTTTTCACTGTAGGTATCAGAAGACATGGAGATGAACATTTCGAAAACTTTCTTTATCTTTTCTGTTTTCACTTACTAATGTCCCATGGCATAATATTCTCTTCAGTGGGAATGAAGTACCACTGAAGGACAGTACAAGTTGTCTTCTCAAGAACCTCTAGTAGACAGCTATTTAAATTTCTGGGTATCTTAACAAAAACCTTGTAGTGCATTTACTGCCTTTGAAGTCTGCTACTAACAGTTAGTAACAGGTTATAAACGAGAGTAACATTCATGAACAGAACAATTACTAGAAGGGGAAATTACTTACACTGTCACTCAGCCTGTGTCTGTGTTTGTGTGTTTGTGTGTTTGTGTGTGTGTGTGTGTGTATGTGTGTGTGTGTGTGTGTGTGTAAGTAAGAAGTTCATGATTGCACTAAGCATAAATCATCACAGACAAAAGAAAAAAGGACTCTAAAGGTAGGTAGAGTTATGTAAAAGATATGTAAATGGTCAGTATTTTGACATACTTTCCACCCAGAATGAGGAACACATCAGTTAACTTACTGAAGCGTCTCACTTCATTATCTGCGACACGAATCGAGATCCTTGGAACATGCAAATAACTAACTGTGCTTGGGGATGTTTTCTTTGGGATGACGCTTATTGTCGAAACTCATCAAAAAAAGTAGGTAATCCAGAAAATCAGCTGCAGTTGTTGTACATTTGATTTTTGTTAAAAATTTCGCTGTTGAAAGGAGCTGCTTATCGAAAATAATGTAAGTTGGTAGCTAAGTTGTGTGCAGGCGGTTTCCAAGTAGCTAAAAAATGTCATATTTCAAAAATGCCAAATGCTGGTCATAGAGTAACTCTTTGAGAACGTAGTTTCTTGCGACGGAATTCTTAGAAGAACACACATCAAAGTTTCGCATCACCACGGTTCCCAGAACTGCTGAAGAGAGACATTGACTGTGGATATTGTATCACAGACACAGTCTCATTGACTGTTCAGAGATGTCACTAAACCCGTCCAAATATGTAAACAACCATGCATGATCAGCACCTAATAGGCGGAGGGGATCTGACAGCCGTTAAGTTACAGTCATTCCGCCAGGAAGGATGTGCACGGCTCGTGTTGTCTGTAATTCAACATGCCTAGACGGTCAATACCGCGGTTCGATCGTGTCCGCATTGTTACTCTGTGCCAGGAAGGGCTTTCAACAAGGGGAGTGTTCAGGCGTCTCTGACCGAAACAAAGCGATAAATAAAATGTCGTGCGACTACGGCCTCCGTCGGGTAGATCGTTTGCACGGTGCATGTCTTTCGATTTGACGCCAATTCGGCGACTTGCGCGTCGATGGGGATGAAATGGTGATGATTAGGACAACACAACACCCAGTCCATGTGAGGAGAAAATCTCCGACCCAGCCGGGAATCGAACCAGGGCTCTTAGGATTGACAATCTGTCGCGCTGACCACTATTTTTTCTTTGCATTTGTTCAGGGCGGACGTCCCAAGACATCCGTTCAAGTTCGTCGTTGATGCATTCACTCAGTTTCTTTATTACAGAGGGCAGCTAACCCTCTGACCGAACACGCTGCGCCACCGTGCCGGCTACCCACTCAGCTACCGGGGGCGGACAGCAAAGCGATATTGTTCCGACATTGGGAAGATACAAAGCGACAGGAACAGTCGATGACATGCCTCGCTCAGGCCACCCAAGGTCTACCTTGCATTGGATGACGGGTAACTACGGATTATGGCTCGGAGGAGACCTGAACGTACATTGTCCAGCGAGTGCAACAAGGAAGGTCTCTGTACTCTGTGGAGAAAAGATTTTCATATTGTGCTTCCCGCGGCCAAGGGGAATGCCACGGTCGTCCCTTATGCCACGAAGTATCACAATCAAGTGTACTGGGCGCAAAACTGTGAAGCACAGTTCCTATTTTATCACTTAACAGGAAAACGGCGACACTACCGAGGAATCGTAGCCTATCAGATAGTATGATAAAATATTTTCTAACGAAATCCCCTATAGCCGCCCATTCTTCTCTCAATTTCTTAAATCCACAAAGAAGGCATTACCAATAGTTAGTCGCTGGGGTCATCATTTTAAAAACACTGATGAGTTATAAACATAATTAAACAAATCAGAATCAATCCAGGCGACATTGTGGTGAGTTTGGATGCGATCTCACTAGTCACAGAAGTCCCTTCCGAGGATGCATCAGTGGTATTAGTCGAATACTTCCCTACTGAGACCATAAAACTGTTTCTCGGTACTTTGACGATCAGCTATTTTGTGTATAGTGATAAATTTCATGAAACGATTGACATAATGTTCATGGGTTCTCCGTTGTCTACACAGTAGCTACACTCCTGGAAATTGAAATAAGAACACCGTGAATTCATTGTCCCAGGAAGGGGAAACTTTATTGACACTCCTGGGGTCAGATACATCACATGATCACACTGACAGAACCACAGGCACATAGACACAGGCAACAGAGCATGCACAATGTCGGCACTAGTACAGTGTATATCCACCTTTCGCAGCAATGCAGGCTGCTATTCTCCCATGGAGACGATCGTAGAGAAGCTGGATGTAGTCCTGTGGAACGGTTTGCCATGCCATTTCCACCTGGCGCCTCAGTTGGACCAGCGTTCGTGCTGGACGTGCAGAACGCGTGAGACGATGCTTCATCCAGTCCCAAACATGCTCAATGGGGGACAGATCCGGAGATCTTGCTGGCCAGGGTAGTTGACTTACAACTTCTAGAGCACGTTGGGTGGCACGGGATACATGCAGACGTGCATTGCCCTGTTGGAACAGCAAGTTCCCTTGCCGGTCTAGGAATGGTAGAACGATGGGTTCGATGACGGTTTGGATGTACCGTGCACTATTCAGTGTCCCCTCGACGATCACCAGAGGTGTACGGCCAGTGTAGGAGATCGCACCCCACACCATGATGCCGGGTGTTTGCCCTGTGTGACTCGGTCGTATGCAGTCCTGATTGTGGCGCTCACCTGCACGGCGCCAAACACGCATACGACCATCATTGGCACCAAGGCAGAAGCGACTCTCATCGCTGAAGACGACACGTCTCCATTCGTCCCTCCATTCACGCCTGTCGCGACACCACTGGAGGCGGGCTGCACGATGTTGGGGCGTGAGCGGAAGACGGCCTAACGGTGTGTGGGACCGTAGCCCAGCTTCATGGAGACGGTTGCGAATGGTCCTCGCCGACACCCCAGGAGCAACAGTGTCCCTAATTTGCTGGGAAGTGGCGGTGTGGTCCCCTACGGCACTGCGTAGGATCCTACGGTCTTGGCGTGCATCCGTGCGTCGCTGCGGTCCGGTCCCAGGTCGTCGGGCACGTGCACCTTCCGCCGACTGCTGGCGACAACATCGATGTACTGTGGAGACCTCACGCCCCACGTGTTGAGCAATTCGGCGGTACGTCCACCCGGCCTCCCGCATGCCCACTATACGCCCTCGCTCAAAGTCCGTCAACTGCACATACGGTTCACGTCCACGCTGTCGCGGCATGCTACCAGTGTTAAAGACTGCGATGGAGCTCCGTATGCCACGGCAAACTGGCTGACACTGACGGCGTCGGTGCACAAATGCTGCGCAGCTAGCGCCATTCGACGGCCAACACCGCGGTTCCTGGTGTGTCCGCTGTGCCGTGCGTGTGATCATTGCTTGTACAGCCCTCTCGCAGTGTCCGGAGCAAGTATGGTGGGTCTGACACACCGATGTCAATGTGTTCTTTTTTCCATTTCCAGGAGTGTAATTTTTTAATGAAGCATTTCTAGCAGCACGCTGTAAATTCACCTCCTGTTCACCCACCTTGCTGACGACACATTTATGATCCGACTGTATGAGACAGAAATTGTTCACTGTTCGTTGATCGTGAAAGTACTATGCATCGAGAACTAGTATCATTAGCACGGCTAGGCCAGACTGTAACTCACGAGAAAGCGGTTTCTACAACGTTCATACATAGAATTGAAACTGTATATAGAGTTGAAACTGTTCCAAATGATCTCAGAGATCAGGTAACTAACAAACGAGTTCCGGAAGAGCAGCCATAGTGAATGAAACATTAGATTTGCCACCTTTAAGAAACAAAAATACAGAAATACTCAAGCGTAGATTCAGAAGGATGTAGGTTGCAGTAGGCACTGGGAGATGAAGAAGCTTGCACAGGACAGAGTAGCATGGAGAGCTGCATCAAACCAGTCTCAGGGCTGAAGACCACAACAACAACTCAAGCGTGTGAAATTGGTCAGCAGTCCTTCTTCTCTTTGGAAACAGGCAGAGTACTGGGCAGAAAATTATTGAGACACTGCGGCTATTGTCTTTGGAATCTGTGAAGTTCATTGTGAATTAGGTAGCGGTTACATAGATCAGTCAAGACGAACGATTTCAGAAAGCTGCAGAGAACACAGACGTCATATTAAATATCGCGATTTCGACAATTCAGCTTTTGGTGAACATAGCCTCGCGGGAACACACGATTAGGTTTGATGAAACGGAAATCTTATCCCATGGTTTCACCAACTGGCGTTCTGCCATCAAAGAAGAGACGAGAATGTGCAACAACATCTTCAATGAGGACAGCGGTTAGGGGCGCGTGGAAACGTATGCTTCATGCTGAAATGGATCCACCATCTAACGAGATCAGCTTGGTTAACGATTTTCACCCATTATAGCAATCGATGTAATCTCTGGTAGCGTAATCAAGACACTTGACCTCGTGGCGTCTCTATAACATAACTGGGCCAGCAAAGTTGTTCCCGAATAGGATCTGCCTGGAGCAAACACATAATTTTTCTTTTTCCCCAGAAGTGTGTGATTGAAGTTACAGTATCGCCAGTGTACTTGTTATTTCCATTAAATTACAGGAAAACTGTTCTTTATATCTCTACATGTAGAAATTTTCAATTTGTAAGAAAGGTGTTTACAACTTTTAAAACAGCCGAAATGAGTTTATATATACCTTGGTAGCAGATGCTGTGGTTTTGGTCGATTCCTGTACTTCGCGTTATAACATTGTTTGCTTCACAGTTTTGTGTCTGTTACAATGGAGCTTAATGCAGAAATTTTTTTGTGTGTTGCGTGTGTGTGTCTATCTCTGAGTGTGCAGTATGTTTCCAGTTAAATACATAGACACTGACATTTCTTAATATATTTTTTTTTTTAAATTTGAGAGTGTCTGTGTGTACAGACAGCCAACGGCCTTGCCGCAGTGGATACACCGGTTCCCGTCAGATCACCGAAGTTAAGCGCTGTCGGACGTGGCCAGCACTTGGATAGTGACCATCCGGGCCGCCATGCGCTGTTGTCATTTTTCGGGGTGGACTCAGCCTGGTGAGGCCAATTGAGGAGCTACTCGACCGAATAGTAGCGTCTCTGATGAAAGGAAAGCATCGTAACCACCAGGAGAGTGGTGTGCTGACCACACGCCCCTCCTATCCGCATCCTTAGATGAGGATGACACGGCGGTCGGATGGTAACGATGGGTCACTTGTGGCCTGAAGACGGAGTGCTACATGTACAAACAGTAAAGAGCAGTTTCGGCGCAGTTTAATAGAAATAAAGTAAGTGAGACACTCTTGGTGCTACACGTTCAGCGAAACATGTCTGGGTGAAAGGAGAAAAAACTATATGCTCAAGGCGGGTCCTATACAAAAACAAATTTATTTGTAGGCAAATACGGGTAACTAAGTAAATGCCAAGATAAGGTAGTACTATATGGCCTACAGGTAACACTTGACGATAATAATTAAGGTTTAAATGGTACAAATGGCTCTGAGCACTATGGGACTTAACACCTGAGGTCATCAGTCTCCTAGAACTTAGAACTACTTAATCCTAACGAACCTGAGGACATCACACACATCCAAGCCCGAGGCAGGATTCGAACCTGCGACCGTAACGGTCTCGCGATTCCAGACTGTAGCGCCTAGAACCGCTCGGCCACTCTGGCCGGCTCCTGAAAAATGATCAGTGGATCGAAACGTAGTGTATAACGTGTCATGAGCAGCTCTTGACGGTATTGCTTTGTGACTTTTCTCGTTTATAGGTAGAGCTTTGACGCCATGGTTGTCGGTGACAAAGTGAGCAGTTCTCCGCACACACTGACGCACGGCACACACACAGGGAGAAAGACTGCCCACTGCAGGCGGCGGCTGGACTCAGCCGGCAGGCAGCCCACCCGCTGTACGGCGAGGAGAAAAAGGCGGGCACAATGGGAGCAGGGCAGAGCGCGGGGCCCCATGCAGACCGTGACGGCGCGGGTATTCACTTAAGTTTTACGGCCGGCGGCGAGCGGCCGCACTCGGAGTGTGTTCCCCTGTACGGCCATTACACACTTACTTAGCACTCGCGGCACTTGTGAGACCTGTCCTTGGTTCGAGATCGGGGCCGGCTTCCCACGCGCCGCCGGAAGGGATGTGGGGCGCCTCCTGTGGTATTGTCGCCGCCACTGAAGGCGTTCTCTTGTTGCCGGGAAATAAGCTCAGGGGGCAGCACACTGCCGCGGGCGGTCTGGCGCCGGCGCGACAAAGGGCGACTGCTGCCTGACCTTGACAGCACCGTCCGAGTGCCGTAACCGTAGCTGCAGCAGGGCCTCCTGTCGGCGAGCCAAGATCTACGCGGGTCCACCAGTTGGATCCCTGCTGTATCTCCGCAGAAACGCATCAGGCTCGAAAGGTCTGCTCATTGTGGATGAATTTGTTACTGGCTTAAGCTTCTTTTCACCAACCACTTTTATTGAAAAGCATGCGCCGTGATCATTTAGGATACATGGTTCCGTATACGTAATATACCTCTTCATTTTGATTTTCCAGTTCACCTCACATTTCTAAACTTCACAAGAAAAACAGTACTGTAGTTTTCACAGGTTCCGCACTCAGCACAGTGTTTGTGCACGTTCATTTGTTTTCTCTGTAGGTTGCGCATATTGCCAAAACTGTTATGGCTATTCGTATTCAAATACAGAGATATGTAAACAGGCAGCATACAGCGCTGCGTTCGGCAACGCCTATGTAAGACAACAAGTGTCTGGCGCAGTTGTTAGATCGGTTACTGCTGCTACAATCGCAGGTTATCAAAATTTAAAAAATGGTTCAAATGGCTCTCAGCACTATGGGACTTAACATCCGTGGTCATCAGTGCCCTAGAACTTAGAACTACTTAAACCTAACTAACCTAAGGACATCACACACATCCATGCCCGAGGCAGGATTCGAACATGAGACCGTAGCACTCACGCGGGTCCGGACTGAGCGACTAGAACCGCGAGACCATCGCGGCCGGCTCAAAATTAGAGTGAGTTTGAACGTAGTGATGTAGTCGGCGCACGAGCGATGGTACACAGCATCTCCGAGGTAGCGATGAAGTAGGAAAAGATACTGCAAGAACGAGACCAACGAAGACTGAAGGGAATCGTTCAACGTGACAGATATGCAACCCTTCCGCAAATTGCTGCAGATTTCACTCTTGAGCCATCGGCAAGCGTCGGCGTGCAAACCATTCATCGAAACAACATCGATGTGGGATTTTGAAGTCAAAGGCCCACTCATGTGCCTTTGTTGACTGCGCAACATAAAGCTTTACATCTCCCTTGGGGCCGGCTGGAGTGGCCGTGCGGTTCTAGGCACTACAGTCTGGAACCGAGCGACTGCTACGGTCGCAGGTTCGAACCCTGCCTCGGTCATGGATGTCTGTGATATCCTTAGGTTAGTTAGGTTTAATTAGTTCTACGTTCTAGGCGACTGATGACCTCAGAAGTTAAGTCGCACATTGCTCAGAGCCATTTGAACAATTTGAACATCGCCTGGGTCCGTCAACACCGACATTGGGCTGTTGATGACTAGAAACATGTTACCTAGTCGGACGGTTCTTATTTCAGATTGTATCGACATGTACGGGTGTGGAGACACCCTCATGAAGCCACGGGTCTTGCATGTCAGCAGGGAACTGTTCAAGCTGGTGGAGCCATTGTAATGCTGTGGGGCGTGAGCAGTGGGAGAGATATGGGACCTCCGATACGTCTAGATACGTCTCTGACAGGTGACACGTACGTAAGCATTCTGTCTGATCACTTGCATCCATCCATGTCCATTGTGCATTCCGACGGACTTGGGCAATACCATTAGGACAATACGACACCCCACATGTCCAGAATTGCTAGAGAGTGGCTCCAGGAACGTTCTTCTGAGTTTAAGCACTTCCGCTGGGCACGAAACTCCCCAGACATGGACGTTATTGAGCGTATCTGGGATGCCTTGCAATGTACTGTTCAGAAGATATCTCCATCCCCTCGTACTCTTACTCCCTGCAGGATTCATGGTGTCAGTTCCCTCGAGCACTACTTCAGACATTAGTCGAGTCCGTGCCACCCATGTTGCGGCACTTCAGCATGCTTACGGGGGCGCTACACGATATTACGCAGGTTCAAAATGGTTCAAATGTCTCTGAGCACTATTGGACTTAACATCTATGGTCATCAGTCCCCTAGAACTTAGAACTACTTAAACCTAGCTAACCTAAGGGCATCACACAACACCCAGCCATCACGAGGCATAGAAAATCCCTGACCCCGGCGGGAATCGAACCCTCGAACCCCGGCGTAGGAAACGAGAACGCTACCGCACGACCACGAGATGCGGGGAATATTATGCAGGTGTACCAGTTTCTTTGCCTCTTCAGTGTGTAAGAGGTCCATGACTAAGGAATTAACTGCTAGCGGCCTCGAAATGATATAATTTCGATGGATTGCTCACGCGCTGCCTGCAATATGTAAGCTTTAATAGAATCGTTGGCGTTATAGTCCAAGCGACGCAAATGGAGATGCTCTGTTGTGATGGACTGAAACGCAAAATCTTTTGCTGATTTACAGCAGCAAGATTCCCACTTTGTTTAACAGTGCACGGTGGCAGGGAAGTTACATCCTGCACTTACTTTATGCAAGATGAAGCATCTTCTAAACCTCGTGTTCGCATCCACATCAAACACCCAACGTAGACCGATTATTTGCTCTATGAAAAGAGTGTTAAAAATGGATCTTAGCATTATGGGGCTTAACATCTGAGGTCATCAGTCCTCTAGAACTTAGAACTACTTAAACGTAACTAACCTAAGGATATCACACACATCCATGCCCGAGGCAGGATTCGAACCTGCGACCGTAGCGGTCGCGCGGTTCCAGGCTGTAGCGCCTAGAACCGCTCGGCCACCTCGGCCAGCTGAAAAGATTGTCTTCGGCCTGGAATCTCACTGACTAGAACAGTCTTCAGTGATAAGTCATTCTTCGAACTGAGCCCCAATGACCAGCAAAGACATTTCTGGAGACGGTCAGACGTTGGTGGGACACCAACCTGATTGTCGCCCGCCCTACGGCCCAACAATCACTAGTGCTGGTCTGGTCTGGTCGTATCACGACACCTTCGGTTGTCATCCGCGGCAAGCCATCCTGGGTTTACATTTCAAAAGCTAATACCCGCCCGTACACGATGAGAGTTTCTACATCTTGTCTTGGTGGTTGCCAAACCCCGTCTTGGTTGGTAAGGTCGCCGGATCTCTGCAGTATTGAGAACCGTTGAAGCACTATGGGCATAATCTTCCATCCATGGTTTTGGCGATTTGACGCGCCCATTGAAGAGAATTTGGCACCATTGAACAGAATCTGGCACGATGTCCTTCCGGAGGACACCCAACAATTCTGTCAATCGATGCCAAGCCGAATAACTGCTTGCAAAGGGACAGGAGTGGACCAACACTTTGATGACTTCCTCATGTGTGAAACTCTTCATCTTGTATAAATCATCCAATTTTTCTGAAATTGTTGATGGCTTAAGAGATCATAAATAAATAATACTCACGAATAATGCAGGACGGAACTTCGTGAATATTGGTAGGAAGTTCCCTCCTCCAAGTGTCACGTAGTGTCTTATACAGTTCCATGCGGCTTTTCAAAGATGATGCTGTAGTATACAGAAAAGTTGCAGCATTAGAAAATTGCAGCGAAATGCAGGAAGATCTGCAGCGGATAGGCACTTGGTGCAGGAAGTGGCAACTTAGCATTAACATAGGCAAATGTAATGTATTGCGAATACATAGAAAGAAGGATCCTTTATTGTATGCTTATACGATAGCGGAACAAACACTGGTAGCAGTTACTTCTGTAAAATATCTGGGAGTATGCGTGCGGAACGATTTGAAGTAGAATGATCATATGAAACTAATTGTTGGTAAGGCGGGTGCCAGGTTGAGATTCATTAGGAGAGTCCTTAGAAAACGTAGTCCATCAACAAAGGAGGTGGCTTACAAAATACTCGTTCAACCTATACTTGAGTATTGTTCATCAGTGTGGGATCCGTATCAGGTCGGGTTGACAGAGGAGATAGAGAAGATCCAAAGAAGAGCGGCGCGTTTCGTCACAGGGTTATTTGGCAAGCGTGATAGCGTTACGGAGATGTTTAGCTAACTCAAGTGGCAGACTCTGCAAGAGAGGCGATCTGCATCGCGGTGTAGCTAGCTGTCCAGGCTTCGAGAGGATGCGTTTCTGGATGAGGTATCGAATATATTGCTTCCCTCTACTTATACCTCCCGTGTAGATCACGAATGTAAAATTAGTGAGATTCTATCGCGCACGGAGGCTTTCCGGCAGTCGTTCTTCCCGCGAACCATACGCGACTGGAACAGGAAAGGGAGGCAATGACAGTGGCACGTTAAGTGCCCTCCGCCACACACCTTTGGGTGGCTTGCTTAGTATAAATGTAGATGTAGATGTAGATGAACTATGGAGACGAACATGCTGAACTGTGAGGATTCCTCGCTCATGGTCTGTCAGCGCAGAGCAGTACTGTGCAGGCTGTTCGGTGCGTCCGCCACCCGCATCAGGTCACGTGACGTGACGTGGCGTCGCGACGCCGTCCGCCGGAGCTGTGGGCGACGTCAGCTGCAGCTGCGTAAGCAGCCCACTGCAGCTGCCCGGAAGCGGACACTCCGCGTCTTCCCCCACCCGCCTCTATCTCGTCAGCTGCCCGCAATTACGGTGCGTGCCAACTCGCCACCTCTCCCCACTCGTTGTCACCCTTCTTACCCGCCATGATCACGCGTCACACGTGTCGCCACCCCTACCGCTCCCGCACGCGTTCGTGACATTATAGGGCCTGTTCGTGAGCCTTCAACAACCTACACTTTCTGCATCGCTATAAATTCCATGGAGACCGCAGTTGGAGGTATGGCTACTCAATTGTGGGTATTCGTTAACTTAGAACATGCTGCGCCGAAGACACTGTGCTATTAAATCCCGCGTTTATAGTGTGTTTTATAGATCTCTTTACCGGCTTCTAGAGATTACAAACGAGCCTGCAATTGGGAATAAAGACTCTCTGAGATCACTAGAATACAGACTGCTTTGTCTACTTATCATTGTGAGAACTATATTCAATGAAATATAATTTATCATTAATCCGAATCTCTGGTACGCCCTGATCACTTTTGTACTGCACAGTATTTGATGCTCTGGAAATAATAGCTGCAACAATCGATGGCGATAATCATTAAATTTAAATTCAGCCCACCGTCATACAAGGTCCTGGGATTTTGCCGTCCAACAAGTTAACACTGAGCTCTACCTACAACGCCACATTGCCCTGTTTGTTGCAAATGTAAAATTACATCAGCGAGAAAGAAGGTGGTGTCTTCGTTGGCAAAAACGATACATTCATTGCGTGATATGGATAAGGGAAAAATTGAAGGAAGAAAATAAAAACTGTTGTTGAATTTGGTATTGGAAATTCACTGCTGTCAGATTGTAAAGTAATAGAGGACTTTTATTTCAAAGTGATGATTTTTGATCGCCGTTTTTTCATCTGTACACAATGACGATAGAGGTGTAGCTGGTGCTCGTTATGAAGACATAATATGACACACACTTAGGCAACAGCTCATCTGGAACGCCAGACGGAAACAACTTCGGCCGAACTGACTCCTGCGTGAACCTGTTACAGATGCATGATATGCGAATCTGTCTCGATAGAAACCTCCAGAATATATTAGCGTACAAACTCCGTATATTGATTTTCCGATATCTCATCAAACATTGTCGCAATGTACACTCCTGGAAATGGAAAAAAGAACACATTAACACCGGTGTGTCAGACCCACCATAATTGCTCCGGACACTGCGAGAGGGTTGTACAAGCAATGATCACACGCACGGCACAGCGGACACACCAGGAACCGCGGTGTTGGCCGTCGAATGGCGCTAGCTGCGCAGCGTTTGTGCACCGCCGCCGTCAGTGTCAGCCAGTTTGCCGTGGCATACGGAGCTCCATCGCAGTCTTTAACACTGGTAGCATGCCGCGACAGCGTGGACGTGAACCGTATGTGCAGTTGACGGACTTTGAGCGAGGGCGTATAGTGGGCATGCGGGAGGCCGGGTGGACGTACCGCCGAATTGCTCAAGACGTGGGGCGTGAGGTCTCCACAGTACATCGATGTTGTCGCCAGTGGTCGGCGGAAGGTGCACGTGCCCGTCGATCTGGGACCGGACCGCAGCGACGCACGGATGCACGCCAAGACCGTAGGATCTTACGCAGTGCCGTAGGGGACCGCACCGCCACTTCCCAGCAAATTAGGGACACTGTTGCTCCTGGGGTATCGGCGAGGACCATTCACAACCGTCTCCATGAAGCTGGGCTACGGTCCCGCACACCGTTAGGCCGTCTTCCGCTCACGCCCCAACATCGTGCAGCCCGCCTCCAGTGGTGTCGCGACAGGCGTGAATGGAGGGACGAATGGAGACGTGTCGACTTCAGCGATGAGAGTCGCTTCTGCCTTAGTGCCAATGATGGTCGTATGCGTGTTTGGCGCCGTGCAGGTGAGCGCCACAATCAGGACTGCGTACGACCGAGGCACACAGGGCCAACACCCGGCATCATGGTGTGGGGAGCGATCTCCTACACTGGCCGTACACCTCTGGTGATCGTCGAGGGGACACTGAATAGTGCACGGTACATCCAAACCGTCATCGAACCCATCGTTCTACCATTCCTAGACCGGCAAGGGAACTTGCTGTTCCAACAGGACAATGCACGTCCGCATGTATCCCGTGCCACCCAACGTGCTCTGGAAGGTGTAAGACAACTACCCTGGCCAGCAAGATCTCCGGATCTGTCCCCCATTGAGCATGTTTGGGACTGGATGAAGCATCGTCTCACGCGGTCTGCACGTCCAGCACGAACGCTGGTCCAACTGAGGCGCCAGGTGGAAATGGCATGGCAAGCCGTTCCACGGGACTACATCCAGCATCTCTACGATCGTCTCCATGGGAGAATAGCAGCCTGCATTGCTGCGAAAGGTGGATATACATTGTACTAGTGCCGACATTGTGCATGCTCTGTTGCTGTGTCTATGTGCCTGTGGTTCTGTCAGTGTGATCATGTGATGTATCTGACCACAGGAATGTGTCAATAAAGTTTCCCCTTCCTGGGACAATGAATTCACGGTGTTCTTATTTCAATTTCCAGGAGTGTATATTATGTGGCCGGCCGGAGTGGCGGAGCAGTTCTAGGCGCTACAAAAATATGTGTGTGAAATCTTATGGGACTTAACTGCTCTAGGGACCGCGCGACCGCTACGGTCGCAGGTTCGAATCATGCCTCGGGCATGGATTTGTGTGATGTCCTTAGGTTAGTTGCGTTTAAGTAGTTGTACCCTAGGCGACTGGGAAACGTAGGCCTGGTCAGATGAGACCTGATTTCAGTTGGTA
Organism: Schistocerca gregaria; assembly: GCF_023897955.1. NCBI lineage: Eukaryota > Metazoa > Arthropoda > Insecta > Orthoptera > Acrididae > Schistocerca > Schistocerca gregaria. The sequence continues at coordinate 431,568,370 of NC_064924.1, forward strand.
AGAGCTAATGGTAGGTTGTCAACAAGGCATTGTGCAGGTGGTATACCTGCAGCGCTTCTCTTGGGCTCGTGACCATATCGGTTGTACCCTAGACGACTGAGAAACCTTGGCCTGGTCAGATGAGACCTGATTTCAGTTGGTAAGAGCTAATGGTAGGTTGTCAACAAGGCATTGTGCAGGTGGTATACCTGCAGCGCTTCTCTTGGGCCTGTGACCATATCGGTTGTACCCTAGACGACTGGGAAACCTTGGCCTGGTCAGATGAGACCTGATTTCAGTTGGTAAGAGCTAATGGTAGGTTGTCAACAAGGCATTGTGCAGGTGGTATACCTGCAGCGCTTCTCTTGGGCTCGTGACCATATCGGTTGTACCCTAGACGCCTGGGAAACCTTGGCCTGGTCAGATGAGACCTGATTTCAGTTGGTAAGAGCTAATGGTAGGTTGTCAACAAGGCATTGTGCAAGTGGTATACCTGCAGCGCTTCTCTTGGGCTCGTGACCATATCGGTTGTACCCTAGACGACTGGGAAACCTTGGCCTGGTCAGATGAGACCTGATTTCAGTTGGTAAGAGCTAATGGTAGGTTGTCAACAAGGCATTGTGCAGGTGGTATACCTGCAGCGCTTCTCTTGGGCTCGTGACCATATCGGTTGTACCCTAGACGCCTGGGAAACCTTGGCCTGGTCAGATGAGACCTGATTTCAGTTGGTAAGAGCTAATGGTAGGTTGTCAACAACGCATTGCGCAGGTGGTGGCTCCATAATGGTGTGGGCTGTGTTAACATGACATGACATGACATGACATGATCTGAAACGATCATTGGGTGCAAATGGTTATTTGCAGTATTCATGGACTTCATGTTTTTATGGATGACAATGTGTCACGTCACTGGACCGTAACTGTTCGTGATTGGTTTGAAGAACAGTCTGGGGAAATCTAGTGAGTTTTCTGGCCACCCAGATGGACCAACATGAATCCCATCTAACATTTGTGGGACATAATAGATGGGTCAGTTCCTGCATAAAACAGTGCAACGGCAACACTTTCGCAGGTACGGACGGCTACAGAGGCAGCATGGCTCAATATTTCGTCATGCTGCGCAATATTTTTTGCATGCTGCTCAGTATTTCTGCAGGGGACTTCCAACGACTTGGAGCCTCGATGTTGTATTAGGTGATACCCCATAACTTTCTTCACCTTCATGTATTTACCGTACCAGCAATGTAGGAACGATCTTCAGACTGCGCCACGAATTGTTGAAAAAGTTACCGTTGCCATGGCTGAGAATGCTGGACGCTGTGTGCTATCTTCAAGTAGTGCACGAACTGTGTCACGACAGCTGAGCATTCCACGGTCCACAGCCCGAATAGTGCTGCGAACATTCTCTAGTGCGTTCGTAGCTGCGTCATTATGGATGTGGAAGCTACAGAAGCATTATGGAACTTGAAGATGGCGGTCATAATTCGCTACTTGAGGAGGGCCTCATGAAAAAAGAGTGATCGTAGGATAACGAGTTTTTCTGGAAACATTTCTAAGGATATATCCTCCAGATGAACTGTCTGCAGCTTATGCCATCTACGTACTCTTGGCCTTGAATTAGTATCTATATTTTACATGGTCATATTTTAACTTTGATTTATTTTAAATTATGCTTTGTCAAGTAGAAGAGACAAGGTAATTAAATTCCGTATTTTTATTTTGGATTTTATATTTTGTGATTAAAAATTGTGAAACTTCCTGGCAGATTAAAACTGTGTGCCCGACCGAGACTCGAACTGGGGACCTTTGCCTTTCGCGGGCAAGTGCTCTACCATCTGAGTTACCCAAGCACGACTCACACCTCGTCCTCACAGCTTTACTTCTGCCAGTACCTCGTCTCCTACCTTCCAAACTTTACAGAGTCCCATAGTGCTCAGAGCCATTTGAACATTTTTAGCTCAGTTGGCAGATCGTTCGCTTAGCGCCGGCACGGTAGCTCAGCGTGTTCGGTCAGAGGGTTAGCTGCTCTTTGTAATAAAAAATCTGAGTCAACGACAGGACACTGAATTTGAACGGGTGTCATGGGACAACCGCACCGACCAAATAAATCGAACCAAATTAGAACAATAGAATTTAAGGCCGCGCTTCTTTAGCTCAGTGGTAGAGCACTGGTCTAATAAACCAGGGGTCGTAAGTTCCATCCTCATCAGTCCGGCTTTCGCCGCCGTGCAGTGCGGACGTGTTGTTGTTTCCGCCTGCGGAGCGCGCGCACTCGCTGTTGTTTACATTTCAGCGGCCGTCACTTACGTGTCGCTTACGTGCACTAGAGCCATGGCCAATCGTTTTCGAAAATCAACTTTACGATTCAACTTCTGCAACGATTACGCACGACCAAAGGCCTTGGAAGTGGAACGCTTCCTACGCGACGTTGCTAAGATCCCAGCTTCCGACATCTTGGGCATCCATTTGTCCATATTAAGCAGTACTGTGTACGTGAAAGTTGTCAACGACGCGGTGTGTGAAAGAATACTTCGTGACACCAACCATGGATTACGCTTTTGCCACGCCGACGGCAATGTCGGAGCGGTCACTGTCGACCATGCCGGCTTAGGAATGCGCACCATACGAGTTTTCGAACTCCCGTTCGAGCTACCGGCGGAAGACGTTATCGCGGCTTTCCGCCCCTATGGTACTGTACATGGCCACACTGCCGAACGCTGGGCGCAATTCCAAACGTACCCCGTTCTTAACGGTGTACGGCAGATCACCATCGACCTCCATCGCCACGTGCCATCTTACCTGCAAATTAGCGGGTGCCGAGCGGTTGTCATATACGACGGCCAACCCAAGACCTGTTCCGGGTGCGGAAAAGAAGGCCACCTCAGATCTGAGTGTCTTCAGCGACGGATCACCCAATTGCCAGGCGCTACCGTGGCACCTACGGCTCCGACGACGATTTTACCGATCACCTACGCATCGGCACTTTCTTCTCCTCCCACCGGCCGCCGCTCATCGGACCATGTACCGGTGACCCTTCCAGCTGCTATGGATACCGCCGAGGCCGACACGTCGCGCTCAAAGCCAGACGCTACTACGGCGCCACTACCAACAGCGACGACTTCCGACACCCACCAGCCTGAACATATGGACACCCCTTCATTTGACGTTCCCGCGACGGCCTTCCTCTCAGAGCGACGCGACTCCCTTCCGTCTTCCGACACAGAGGGACGAACCCGCAAACAACGTTCACCTAAGAGGCGCAAGAGGAGACGTCGTACGGTCTCGGAACGAGACGGATCACCTCCCCCTGATGCTCCAGAGGCCGTCCGACACGACGAGGCCTCAGAGAACCTACACGACGATACGAATGATGACAACATGACGCCGACTGTGGATGTTTCGATGCCAACTCTACTGGCTCGCTCAGGTGCTCCTGAACCAATGGACTCCACCGATGCTACTGCCGCCGAGACGTCCTCCGCCTCTACGACCGAAGTGGAACGTACGACCATCACAACGACAGCGCCCTCAATGGTGTGGAGTGAAGACGTCGATGAGGACCCGGACCACACGCTGGGGACAGAGTTACCCCAGACGGAAGCATCGTTACGCCGCTGATAACGCCGTCAGGTGGCGCACGGCACGACTCGCCGTTGCCTCGCCCCTCTTCATCCTCCGCCGGTGGAGTTCCCCTTCACGGCGGGGGACGGCTCCAAACCTACCGAATAGCGACGATCAACACTAACACCATCAGCTCACCCGTGAAACTTCAACTGCTGCGAGAGATGATATGGGCGTCAGACGTCGATATAGCACTACTACAGGAAGTACACTTGGCCACACTTCCAGACGTCGCGGGATATAACACTTATCCTTCTCCTGGTGACCACCTGGGACGCGGCGTAGCCATCTACGCCAGAGAAGGCATTCCAGTGGCCGATATCACATACCTTCCATCTGCCAGAGGCATGGCCGTCACCGTCATGGGGACGCGTATCGTCAACATTTACGCTCCGTCGGGCTCCACCCGCAGACGCGACAGGGCACTCTTCTATTCAGAAGAAATCGCTCCTCTGTTTCTTGGACGCTGCGACCATTACTTGTTTGGGGGTGATTTTAATTGTGTCTTGCACCCTAAAGATCAAGTGCCCCACTACAACACCTGTCAAGAACTGCGTCTTGTCGTCCGAGATCTGTTGCTCCGCGACACTTGGGAAGTTCAGCACGGCGACGCCCCTGGACATACTTACCAAACGAGTCACTCCGCGAGCCGCTTGGACAGAATTTACGTCTCTCGGGAACTCACACCTGCAGTCCAAGGTGCAGAACTTTGGCCCCTGGCCTTTTCGGACCACTGATCCTACATCTGCAACATTCTCTTCCCCAAGCAAGTGGTCTGGCGTAGTCGTGCACCGTGGAAGCTAAACACCTCCCATCTTCATGATCCCGAATGTCTTCAACGTGTCACCGAGACATGGGCCACCTGTAAACGTCGCTTACCCAAATACTGCACGACCTTGACCTGGTGGCTGGAATATGCCAAACCTGCCATTCGACGTACTTTGATTCAGTATGGAAAGGAAGTTGCTATGTGGCGCCGGCACACTACCGACTATTTCTACGCCGTTCTCCGCGACCTGGACGCCCAACCGCCCACACCCGACACCCAGAGGGAACGCAGCAGGATTAAGGCCCAAATTGTAACTTTGACACGCCGTCGGCTGCAGGGGGCTATGGTGCGAACCCGATATCAAGATTCAGCGGAACAGGAACATCCGACCATGCATCATATCGCCTCCGATAGGAAACATCGGCGACAACAACTCATCACCGAGATCACAACCTGTCGCGGCCAGCACGTCACTTGCCAGGCCGAAATCGTCAGTGCCTTTGTCGACCACTACCGCACAATGTACCAGGAGGAGACTACCAACAACCACGCTGAGGAGTCTGTGTTACCACACGTAACTTGCACCCTCACCAGCGACGAAGCGTATGAGCTGATGGAGCCCATTACGCGTGACGAAATCCACGATGCAATCAAAAAAGGTGCTCTGAATAAGTCACCTGGCGTCGACGGATTGCCGATAGAATTTTATCGCGCTTTCTTCACACTAATGGCGTCACGGTGGACAACGATGTTTCATGAACTGCTGACGATGGGGAACGGCGTACCGCCGTCCTTCGTCACGGGAATTATTATACCCATCCACAAACCGACACCAGGTGTGACGACAGCACATTACCGTCCCCTGACTCTGCTTAACGCAGACTGTAAAATTTTTACACGCCTCCTGGCAACGCGATGCCGCAAGGTCCTGCCTAGCATTCTATCCCCGGAACAGACAACTCCGGGCGGCTCAGTTAATATACAAACGGCCACAGGAGAATGTCGCGATTTAATTGCACTGGCAGCGGCGTGCAGACTCCGCGCCGCAGTGGTTGCCATTGATTTTGACAGCGCATTCGACAAAGTGCGGCATCCTTTTCTGTTCTCCGTGATGAACCGCATGGGTTTTCCACCAGCCCTTATCGACGTAATCCGGCGCCTGTACGGCACCGCCGAATCGCTGATTCAAGTTAATGGCCGTGTGGCGGGACCAGTGGCGATCCGACGTTCCGTACGGCAAGGCTGCCCACTTTCGACCCTACTCTATGCCATCAGCCTGGAGCCACTCATCGGGAGTCTGACGAGCCACCTTTCTGGTCTCACATTGCGACAGCACAGTTTTCGATGTCGTGCGTATGCGGACGACCTCCTCCTCTTGATCCGCTCACGGAGTGAAACACACACGGTACTTGATTTGATATCAACGTACGGCACTGCAGCGGGCAGTAACATGAATGTGGCTAAATCCGCGGCAATGCCCATTGGACGCGGCCTCTCACACGACGACTTAGCACCTCTCCCGTGTGTACAGAAACTACGATACCTTGGTATCATTTTCACCTCCACCGTGCGCCGCTCCGCTGCCATCAATTTTCGGCGTGCTCTCCAAACCATCCGCACGACGGTGCGACAAAATCTTCTCCGACGACTCGATTCTTTACAACGTGTCCAATACCTCAATCAACATGTGGCATCCCGAATGGTCCACATTGCACAGGTCCTCCCGCTGCCATCAACTATTGGACGCAGCCTCCAGGCTGCCTTCGGATACTTCCTTACGGCTGGTACGCTCTTTAAGGTCCGCTACGACACGCTCACCCTTCCCCCGCGAGCGGGTGGCCTCGGTCTTGTCAATGTGCGACTCCGCGCGGCGTCCTTGTACATGTCCACCATGCACAAGCAGTGGCACGGGGGCACCTCCCTTACGCGCAGCTTGCTGGAAATTCTTGTGCCCGCGACCATAACACCACCAGTACCAGTCGGACACATCAAGCACCATCTGACGCACATTTCTGATTTCATCGTCGACTTCAGTTATGCTCACACACACTTACCGACCACGCGTTCTCCTCGACCTAAAGATTTTTACACCCCACTCCTTCGTTCCATATCCAGCAACAATATCGAACTGCGACATCCGTCCACGCGGTGGCCCACGGTTTGGCATCACATCCACCAGCCTTTTCTTCCCTCCAAAGTCCGGACAACATGGTACCAGGTCGCAAATGAAAAATTCGCCACAAATCATCGTCTTCACGCCATAGGACTAAAGGACTCTCCACTCTGCTCCATGTGCCACCTCATGGATGACGATGTCCATCAACTGACTTGTGCTGCCACCAGTGACGTCTGGAAACTTGCCCGACAGTTCGTTGCCTGTTACCTCCGTGTTCCACCGGACTCGATTGATCCATGGACTTTTATCCATTCTGAGAATACTTATTTCCCCGCCACCAAAAATCATGCGATTGTATGGGTCAAGGGATGGACCATCACCTACATGTATAATGATGGCGACAAATCACGCCTTGATTTCTGGCAGTACTTACAAACCGCCCACAGCGAAGTCGAACAGCGACCGCGCTACCGCGCCTTCTTCGCTAATTACCTACACGCGATCTTTACGTCACCCCCGCTCAGTTGGATGGTACCACACGCCGACAGCACTCCCGCCCCCCCTGCTGACATCTGAGACCCCTCGCGCTGCTTTCTACATTGTAACCCATAGTGGAGTAGGCGCATGGACACACGCCTCCTTTCTTCTATGCACCACACCAGATAAACACTGGTTTTTCCCTCACTCCACTGTAAATTGCTTTACACCTCTTAGCTTCCATCAGTATTATTAGTTTTTTTTTCCCTACACCTTGTTCATACTAAAAAAACTTGCTCACCTTATACGAGTATCATGTCTTGTGTTATTTTCGCCGGAAGGATGGCATTTTTCTTGTATTTAAGTTTGTACCAATAAAGATCTTTTGTTCATTTACCCTGTTCCTGGTGAAGGAAAAAAAAAAACATAATAAAAATAATAAAATAAAACAACCATAAATAACAAAGCTTGTTTGAGCGAGTGATTCAGGGACGGGACGGGGGAGGCATTGCGGCCAGGCCTCGGGTTCCGACCCCTTCCCGCCTTGTCTCCACCTACTCATAACTGAACACTCTTTAATTTAAAAAAAAAAATAAAAATAAAAATAAAAATAAAGTTGGTTGTTGTTGTTGTGGTCTTCAGTCCTGAGACTGGTTTGATGCAGCTCTCCATGCTACTCTATCCTGTGCAAGCTTCTTCATCTCCCAGTACCTACTGCAACCTACATCCTTCTGAATCTGCTTAGTGTACTCATCTCTCGGTCTCCCTCTACGATTTTTACCCTCCACACTGCCCTCCAATGCTAAATTTGTGATCCCTTGATGCCTCAAAACATGTCCTACCAACCGATCCCTTCTTCTAGTCAAGTTGTGCCATAAACTTCTCTTCTCCCCAATCCTATTCAATACCTCCTCATTAGTTACGTGATCTATCCACCTTATCTTCAGTATTCTTCTGTAGCACCACATTTCGAAAGCTTCTATTCTCTTCTTGTCCAAACTAGTTATCGTCCATGTTTCACTTCCATACATGGCTACACTCCAAACAAATATTTTCAGAAATGACTTCCTGACACTTAAATCTATATTCGATGTTAACAAATTTCTCTTCTTCAGAAACGCTTTCCTTGCCATTGCCAGTCTACATTTTATATCCTCTCTACTTCGACCATCATCAGTTATTTTACTTCCTAAATAGCAAAACTCCTTTACTACTTTAAGTGTCTCATTTCCTAATCTAATTCCCTCAGCATCACCCGATTTAATTGGACTACATTCCATTATCCTCGTTTTGCTTTTGTTGATGTTCATCTTATATCCTCCTTTCAAGACACTGTCCATTCCGTTCAACTGCTCTTCCAAGTCCTTTGCCGTCTCTGACAGAATTACAATGTCATCGGCGAACCTCAAAGTTTTTGCTTCGTCTCCATGAATTTTAATACCTACTCCAAATTTTTCTTTTGTTTCCTTTACTGCTTGCTCAATATACAGATTGAATAACATCGGGGAGAGGCTACAACCCTGTCTCACTCCTTTCCCAACCACTGCTTCCCTTTCATGCCCCTCGACTCTTATGACTGCCATCTGGTTTCTGTACAAATTGTAAATAGCCTTTCGCTCCCTGTATTTTACCCCTGCCACCTTTAGAATTTGAAAAAGAGTATTCCAGTCAACATTGTCAAAAGCTTTCTCTAAGTCTACAATTGCTAGAAACGTAGGTTTGCCTTTTCTTAATCTTTCTTCTAAGATAAGTCGTAAGGTCAGTATTGCCTCACGTGTTCCAACATTTCTACGGAATCCAAACTGATCCTCCCCGAGGTCCACATCTATCAGTTTTTCCATTCGTCTGTAAAGAATTCGCGTTAGTATTTTGCAGCTGTGACTTATTAAACTGATAGTTCGGTAATTTTCACATCTGTCAGCACCTGCTTTCTTTAGGATTGGAATTATTATATTCTTCTTGAAGTCTGAGGGTATTTGGCCTGTCTCATACATCTTGCTCACCAGCTGGTAGAGTTTCGTCATGACTGGCTCTCCCAAGGCCGTATAAAGTTGGTAGGAAAAAAAAAAAGATTGTAGAGCACGTGCCCGCGAAAGGCAAAGGCCCGAGTTCGAGTCTCGGTCGGGCACACATTTTTAATCTGCCAAGAAGTTTCACAATTTTTAATCACAAAATATAAAATCCAAAATAAAAATACGGAATTTAATTATCTTGTCTCTTCTACTTGACAAAGCATAATTTCTTTCAGGAGTGCTAGTTCTGTAAGGTTCGCAGGAGAGCTTCTGTAAAGTTTGGAATGTAGGAGACGAGGTACTCACAGAAGTAAAGCTGTGAGTACCGATGGTGAGTGGTGCTTCGGTAGCTCAGATGGTAGAGCACTTGCCCGCGGAAAGCAAAGGTTCCAAGTTCGTGCCTCGGTCGGGCACACAGTTTTAATCTGCCAGGAAGTTTCATATTAGCGCACACTCCGCTGCAGAGTGAAAATCTCATTTCATTAAAAATTGTGTTTGTGCCAGACACAAAAAATAAATTATAATCACTGCCGATAGGAGAAATATCAGCGTTACGGCTCTTGTTCGAGCTCCTCCAGTCCGCTTCCTTAGTGATTGTTATATTGCTGACGGACAAGTTGCGGGGTTTCGCTCCGGGATCAGATGGCGCAAATTTCACTGAGAGCAGTTTGCAGAACACCCCGTTGCAGTGTCTTCTGCGAGTCTTGCAGCATGAGGCAACACTAGGGGCCGCACACAGTACTAGAAAGGCACAGTCGGCCCAAATGACGTTTCTAAAGGGACAACGTGGAACATCGGCTGCAGAGACAAACACCTTTGAGAAAGGGAGGAAGTATGGGAGAGAGCTGTCCGAAGCGTACAGCAACAATAGAACAATTGTGAGACTGTCACCAAGAACTGTAGAGACAGACAGTTTGAAACATAAGAAAATAAATTTTCTGGCTGATTAAAATGTATGCCGTACGGGAAAGTGAACCCAGAGCTTTGATTTTCTCTACGTAACTTAGGAATAGATTGAACATGATACGGCCGTTGCCGACCTATCGATTGTCAACGCCGGTGAGAGTCTAACTGATGTCGGAGGGCACGCCCACGGTATGAAAAGGGCTTCTTAAGCCGCGTGCAAGTGCGGAGCCGGCCTCTGGTTTATAGCAGAAGCCTGCAGGGAGAAAGGGCGGGACACATGTGTGCCGTCCGGCTTGTATGCCGGGCATGTGAGCTTCCTGGGGGAACTGCACCGTAATACACAGCAACCGACGTCCGAACTAATGAAGGCGAGGTCCTCGGCGTGGTGACCGCTTCAACCTGAGCGCCGTGAACTTAACGGCTTTCTGCTGATCCACGATTGAACATCAGCTAGGTTTTTTGGTACCTACGAGGATAGGGCTGTTACGATTATTTAGTGGCACTGCCACGGTAGACTAACTCAAGGGCCGTCTTGAGGACTGTGTTTGGAAAATTTTGAGCAAAAGCCGCACGGTCGACCTTACTGTTATTGAAGTTTAAATCTGCCTCAGCAAAGTACGAATCAAGCTCGCATTTAAAGTGAAGCTACTTAGTGGCTGATTTTCCAGTTATGATTATGCAGCCAGTCATTGAGGCCGCCAGTTGTCTCGGTATTAAATTGTGCATTACTGTTATCCAAATGTATACCACTGAATTAATTTACTGTTCATGCGCCTGTCAATGTGAGCCACGTTAAAAAAAAAAGTGATGTGTGTTCTACGATTGCCTTACCAGTGCTGTGCAATTTATGTGAAAATCTCATTCTGGAAACATCGCCTAGGCTGTGGCTAAGCCATGTCTCCGCAATATCCTTTCTTTCAGGAGTGCTAGTTCCGCTAGGTTTGCAGAAGAGCTTCTGTAAAGTTTGGAAGGTAGGAGACGAGGTACTGGCAGAATTGAAGCTGTGAGGACGGGTCGTTGAGTCGTGCTTGGGTAGCTCAGTTGTTAGGGCACTTGCCCGCGAAATGCGAAGTTCCCGAGTTCGCGTCTCGGCCCGGCACATAGTTTTAATCTGTCAGGAAGTTTAATCTGTGTGTGTCTGTATTGTAAGGGCGTGGCTCACAGGCGTATTTTACTGTGTATGTGACTCCAGTCTCGTACGCCGTCGCCACTAACAAGAGCCCTCCCTCCATTTTCATTAGTGGTTGCTAAAGTGACGTGGTAATTGCAAATCATGTACTTGAGTGAAGGTTTTGAAGTCTGGGCCAGATCATAAAGCTTACGACGCTGCATTTTGGGTAGTGACCTGGGGAAACTGTTAGTTGTCTTTGAACTGAGTCTGTTTGTCAGTTAGCGAAATTAAAGATTTGTGAAACAGTTCCAACCAGGTCAACTGTTGCTCAAAATTTTTTGTGTTATTGTCTGTGGTGTGATCAACGTTTAAATAATTCATTCGGAAGTCTACAATGATTAGTTTTAAGTATTTTTAATTCATTTATTCTTTGATCTTAAAAAATTGTTGCTGATAAAGGTTCACAAGGCCATTTGTTCTATCTAAACTTAAAAATTTTACTGGCATCAGCTCTTCAAAGCTTTCTGAAGAATTCTACTAGTTTATTTAATAAAGATTTATAACTGCTAATTGTTAAAATTCATGATAAAACCTTCAGTTGTCATTTATTTTGCACAATTCTCTACTAGTTGCGGTCAGTGGCTATTACCAAGCTTTGCTGGCGTAAACGGCAGGAAAGTTAAACTATAATTTCAGCAAAAATAGTTATGGTTTAACTTTACTGCCGTTTATGTCAGCTAAACTTGGTAATGGTCATTGACCGAAACTAGTAGCGAATTATGCAAAATAAATGACAACTGAAGATACCACCATGAATTTAACAATTATTTGGCGGCCGAATAACCCCTCTTGCAAACATGCAAACAAACATAAATATGTTTATGATTGCAGTTCTTGCATTTGTTTTAAAGATTTGGTCAAATTAGCTCTTGGTTTGTATTGTACACGTACCAATGTACGCAGGTATTTCTTATGATATCCGAAAAATGCTTATAAATGAAAATCTTAAGAAAAAGCCCAGTGGTTTGTCGCCAGAGGCTCCCTGTATCCAAGCCCACTGCTCAACCGCACTTAGCGCATTGCAGTACGTGCCCTGAACGCTTCTTAGTGGCTACTTGTCATGTACTACTGGATCGCCGAAATAATCAGTAGTTCTTTGTGAAGACTAGAAAGCAGTGAAGATGTTCCATAAAAGCAGTGAAATTTAAAGAAGTTTACCAACAGTTCACCGCATAAAATACAATGAATCTGAACGGGTAGTGCCGTGGCAAAGCAAGAGGCCGCGGGAGGGTCGACGAATGTTCATTTTATTTCTTTACATTTTTTGTTGTTGTGATCTTCAATTCCAAGAGTGATTTGATAGAGCTTTAGATGATAACTTGTCCTCGTTACTGCATAACTACAGCTACTTACATTCCTCTGAACCTGCTTACAGTATACATGCCTAGGTCTGTCTATACAGTTTTTACACACGCTTCCTTCCATTACCAAACTGAAGAATCCTTTATGTCTCAGGGTGTTTCCTGTCAATATATCAGTTGCGATACAAATTTCTTTTTGCCCCCAAATCAAGTCAACGCCACCTCATCAGTCACTTGATGCACCCGTCTCTGACACCACGTTTCAGAAATTTCTGTTCCCTTTCCGTACAAAGTCACTTTATACACGAACACCTTCAGCAAAAATTCCTAATACTAAAGTTTGCTTTTATTTTTAACAGAAGTCTCGTTTTCAGACATCCATCATGCTTCAGACAATTCGCGTTTTATTTCCTCTCTACTTCGGCCATCATAGTTAAACTGACGATTTTTGTAAGTACACCCAGTACCTAACTATACCTACACAGGCAGAATTCGTTATGTTCAATGGATATAGCATCATCAGTTACTTTGTTACCGAAACAGAAAAGGTCAACTACTGCTTTTAGTGTTTCATTTTCTAGTCCATTTCTGCACATACGTTTGTCTACATCTGTACTCTGCAAATCACTGTGAAGAGGGTACTTCTGAGTGTACCAGTTATTTGTGTTTCACATCCATTCACAAACGGACAGCGGAAAGAATTATTGTTTAAAGGCCGCTTTGCTTGCTGCAATTAATCTATTCTTGTCCTTACGATCCCTATGTGAATGATACGTAGGAGGGTGTAGTGTATTCCTAAAGTCACAACTGAAAGCCGTTTCTTGATGTTTCTAAGTAGGCTTCCTCAGGATGGTTTATGTCTATCTTCAAGAGTCTGTCACTTCAGTTTCATCAACATCTCTGCCACACTTCCTCACGGTTCAAAAAAACCTGTGCTGCCCTTCTCTGTACACGTTTTATACCGGTCCCCTGTTGGTCCAATTTGGTACGGGTCCCACACACTTGAACAGTATTTTAGAACGGGTCGCAGGAGTGATTTGTAAGCAATCACCTTTGTAGACTGATTGCATTTCCACATTATTCTACCAATAAAACGAAGTTTACCAATTGAACTACTCACTAGAGAGTCTATATGATCATCCCATTTCATATTTCTACAAAGCGTTGCACCAAGATATTTGTATGAGTTAGCCAATTCCATCTGTGCCTCATTGATGTTATGATCAAGAGATATTACGTTTTATCGTTTTGCGAAATGCACAATTTTACATTTCTGAACATTTAAAGCAAGTTTCCAATCTTTCCACCACTCATTGATGTTATGATAAAGAGATATTACGTTTTATCGTTTTGCGAAATGCACAATTTTACATTCTGAACTTTACAGCAAGCTGCCAATCTTTCCACCACTTCGAAATATTCTCAAGAGCTGACAGATTACGTATTTATGCAGCGTCTTTCAGACAGTAGTTTATTACAGATAACTGCATCATCCGCAACCATTCTGACGTTAATATCAATATTACCTGCAAGGTCTTTAATATACAATATGTACATCAAGGGTCTCAACAGACTTCCGTGGGACACAGCCGCAGTTACTTCTACGTCTGACGATGACTCCAAAAAGCCCTCGCCCCAGTCACAAATTTCGCTCGATGCATCATATTTTTCTCAGTAAGCGTAGATTAATGAGTCAAATTTCAGAAACCAATAAATAACGTACCTACCTGCCGACCTTGACCCAAACTTTCAATATGTCACTCAAGAAAAGTGTGAGTTGGATTTTGCATGGTCAACGTTTCCGGAATCGATGTTCGTTGGCATACAGGAGGTCATTCTATTCAAGATACCCCATTGTGTTTGAGATCAGAATATATTCTAAGACTCTACAACTGCATAGCTCCATTTAATTCGAGTACATTCCATTACCCAAGTGTTACTTTTAGTTGTATTCGACCCATAAACGCTGGCCGGAGTGGCCGAGCTGATCTAGGCGCTACAGTCTGGAACCGCGCGACCGCTACGGTTGCAGGTTCGAATCCTGCCTCGGGCATGGGTGTGTGTGATGTCCTCAGATTAGTTAGGTTTAAGTAGTTCTAACTTCTAGAGGACTCATGCCCTCAGCAGTTACGTCCCATAGTGCTCAGAGCCATTTGGACCAAACCATAAACTCTTTTCAGGACAGTGTATATTCCAGGAAACATATCCGTATTTCCAAATATGAACCACCATCGGCTGTGTGTTGATATGGTGACAATGAACATTTGTACAGTTCTAGAATTCAAACCTGGATTTCCTGCTTTAAGCAAGCGGTCAGCTTAACCGCTTCAGTTATCGCGGCCAGAGTCATATGTCTTCGTCCATGTCACAAGCTGCACTTGTATGTTACGTATATTTCTGTCCAGGAAGGACATATTTATTGACATTTCTTGGATTGTGCTGTAAGTTCACACTGTTAATCTTTTCTGTTGTGGTTGTCAGGAGAGCCAACACCGTGTTACTAGAGGAGGCCGAAAGGCACGCGATTTAGCTCACGCAGGATGGCATGAGGTCTAGAACAGGACACGGAAATTATAATTTAGAAACAACGGACGTAGCTGGTGGAATACTTAACTTTAATCCATTAATGATGAACGTCGCTCTTGACGGTACATGATTCTCAATATCAATAGTAACTGAATATGGCGCCTTGCTAGGTCGTAGCAAAATGACGTTGCTGAAGGCTATGCTAACTATCGTCTCGGCAAACGAGAGCGAATTTAGTCAGTGAACCATCGCTAGCAAAGTCGGCTGTACAACTGGGGCGAGTGCTAGGAAGTCTCTCTAGACCCGCCGTGTGGCGGCGCTCGGTCTGCAATCATTGATAGTGGCGACACGCGGGTCCGACGTATACTACCGAACCGCATCCGATTTAAAGGCGACCACCTAGCAAGTGTGGTGTCTGGTGGTGACACCACATTTTCCACTATATCGCACGTATTTTCCGCGTTTGACTTACAACATTCATAACCTAACATTAAACCTTTCCGTGACAGGATTCACCACATTCAAGAGACGAAATAAAGCATATACACTCCTGGAAATGGAAAAAAGAACACATTGACATCGGTATGTCAGACCCACCATACTTGCTCCGGACACTGCGAGAGGGCTGTACAAGCAATGATCACACGCACGGCACAGCGGACACACCAGGAACCGCGGTGTTGGCCGTCGAATGGCGCTAGCTGCGCAGCGTTTGTGCTCCGCCGCCGTCAGTGTCAGCCAGTTTGCCGTGGCATACGGAGCTCCATCGCAGTCTTTAACACTGGTAGCATGCCGCGACAGCGTGGACGTGAACCGTACGTACAGTTGACGGACTTTGAGCGAGGGCGTATAGTGGGCATGCGGGAGGCCGGGTGGACGTACCGCCGAATTGCTCAAGACGTGGGGCGTGAGGTCTCCACAGTACATCTATGTTGTCGCCAGTGGTCGGCGGAAGGTGCACGTGCCCGTCGACCTGGGACCGGACCGCAGCGACGCACGGATGCACGCCAAGACCGTAGGATCCTACGCAGTGCCCTAGGGGACCGCACCGCCACTTCCCAGCAAATTAGGGACACTGTTGCTCCTGGGGTATCGGCGAGGACCATTCGCAACCGTCTCCATGAAGCTGGGCTACGGTCCCGCACACCGTTAGGCTGTCTTCCGCTGACGCCCCAACATCGTGCAGCCCGCCTCCAGTGCTGTCGCGACAGGCGTGAATGGAGGGACGAATGGAGACGTGTCGTCTTCAGCGATGAGAGTCGCTTCTGCCTTGGTGCCAATGATGGTCGTATGCGTGTTTGGCGCCGTGCAGGTGAGCGCCACAATCAGGACTGCATACGACCAAGGCACACAGGGCCAACACCCGGCATCATGGTGTGGGGAGCGATCTCCTACACTGGCTGTACTCCTCTGGTGATCGTCGAGGGTACACTGAATAGTGCACGGTACATCCAAACCGTCATCGAACCCATCGTTCTACCATTCCTACACCGGTAAGGGAACTTGCTGTTCCAACAGGACAATGCACGTCCGCATGTATCCCGTGCCACCCAACGTGCTCTAGAAGGTGTAAGTCAACTACCCTGGCCAGCAAGATCTCCGGATCTGTCCCCCATTGAGCATGTTTGGGACTGGATGAAGCATCGTCTTACGCGGTCTGCACGTCCAGCACGAACGCTGGTCCAACTGAGGCGCCAGGTGGAAATTGCATGGAAAGCCGTTCCACAGGACTACATCCAGCATCTCTACGATCGTCTCCATGGGAGAATAGCAGCCTGCATTGCTGCGAAAGGTGGATATACACTGTACTAGTGCCGACATTGTGCATGCTCTGTTGCCTGTGTCTATGTGCCTGTGGTTCTGTCAGTGTGATCATGTGATGTATCTGACCCCAGGAATGTGTCAATAAAGTTTCCCCTTCCTGGGACAATGAATTCACGGTGTTCTTATTTCAATTTCCAGGAGTGTATTAAGAAAGATTTCACCTGATGATGGACCCACAGGGTCCGAAATGCATTGTGTAATTAATAAAGCACGAAAAGTTGTGGCTGAAGACGTTTTTTACTTCACACCTCCAGAGTAAAATTCTTTCACAGCTTCAAGAGTCTCTTGTCCAAATAAAATATTTCTGCGCCAGCGTTCCCATCAGGTGCATACATCACTGCTTTTTTATGTGAATGTTATAGCCGCAAGTTAACAAACGTTCCAAGATGGCAAGGAGGAAACATTCGCTTTCCAATAACTCGGTAATAAAATCTCAGAGAAACTGGGCTTTGGTTATATTTCAAGCGGTGCCTGCAGTTCGACATTCTCGCTGTTCTGTGCCGTGTCCCTACGTAGGTATAGGTAGGAAACGTTTCCTTCCTCCCAACTAAGGAGTTTTTCTTCTCTTTTAGTGTGTGTGCTGCCTTTGACCTGGGGGCTGTGAGAGTTGGGTGCTAGAGCCGCGCCGCCCCCCGGCCACCTCTGCGGGGTGCCTGGGCTGCCCCTCCCTGTCCCCAGGCGGGTCCGCCCTACTGAGACAAATGACGAGCGCAGGAGGCCCCCACTCAGCGATTCGTCACAGGCCCGGAGCGGACAAAACCGACGCCAGCCTACTTGCGGGATCGTAAAAAGCCAGCCCGGGACACTGACCTCCCCAGTTCTGGGGCGGACTCCTGCGCTTGGGGAAGACTTCGCGCCGAACTGAAACCGCGGTGTACCTCTGGGACGGATCCCGATTTCCTATATCACTGATCGCCTATAAAAAAAGTTACACCTTGGAAGCAACAGTCACTCGTATTTCTTTCCACCGTAACCTATCTCTTGAAAATATGATCATCAGCTATACTCAAACGAGGGTAATGGAGTGCAGTCGGATAAAGTCACCTGATGATGAGGGAATTAGGAAATCAGATGCTGAAAGTAGTAGATGGGTTTTCTTATTGGACTGCAAAATAAATGACAACGGCCAAAATGGGGAGAGAATAAAATGCATTCTGGCAAGAGAAGTAAATTTATTTTTGGGTACATCACATCTCGAGCAAACACAACACTTTGACGTTAGTTCGAAGCAAAAAAGTCTAGTAAACATGGGCTGTAAAATCCACGAACTCAGAACTTCTGTGACACATGTCTGTTCTGCTGAACAAAAACTCATTATTCTTGAGGTACGCATTTTCAAGGCCATGTTTGCCTGGCAATTTTTTCTTGTTTTGTTTCCTATCACATCTTCGAATGCCGACTACTCCTCCCGGGACACCCTGTATGCTGTGGTTTTTGTGGCTTCCTGTATTTTGCATTATACCTCCTTTTCTTTCCTAGTCTATCTGCAACCATGTAATAAGTGAAAAATTGACAACTGGAAATGTAAGATCTGTTTTATGTGAAAATCAGTTTCCTTTGTGTGTGTGTGTGTGTGTGTGTGTGTGTGTGTGTGCGCGCACATGCATGCAATATATCTCCACTTATTTTTTCAAGTTTCTCCATGACCTTCACTGTGAAGCTGCACTTTTAAGTTTGTTCTATGGCCCTATTTACAACTTAGGAAAACAAAATGGCGAAAAGTTGAATGTGTTCTAAGTGAGACTTTTGAATCTCTGTGTGTGTGTATGTCTGTTGAAAGAATGAGAGAAAAGGTGAGTAAATGAATAAGAGTGTGTGAGGGTGGGTGTGTATGGTGAGGTCTTTTTGGTGTGTATACCTTAGGTGAGTTCCGTTGCAGAGAAATGGCTGTTCATTTATTATTTCCTTTTCCTCAGTTATTGCTGTACCTGGTAGTAACAAGGAGAGAGTTTTGAAAAAGGGACTTTTGCTAACGTTGCATACACGTTTAAATGTTAGGAAGTCGTTTCTGAAGGAATTTTCGGTGCAGCATTCTACAATGAAGAGTTCAGACAAGAAGGCAGTAGAATGCTGAAAACGACGAGGGTAAATTGGATGATTAATGAAGAAAAAATGAATTTTTTGGGGGGGTTCATCAGTCTACTGACTAGTTTGATGCGGCCCGCCACGAATTCCTTTCTTGTGCTAACCTTTTCATCTCAGAGTAGCACTTGCAACCTAAGTCCTCAATTATTTGCTTTACATATTCCAATCTCAATTTTCCTCTACATTTTTTGCCCTTTACAGTTCCCTCTAGTACCATGGAAGTCATTCCCTCATGTCTTAGCAGATGTCTTAGCAGATGTCCTATCATCCTGTCCCTTCTCCTTATCAGTGTTTTCCACATATTCCTTTCCTCTCCGATTCTGCGTAGAACCTCCTCATTCCTTACCTTATCAGTCCACCTAATTTTCAATATTCGTCCATAGCACCACATCTCAAATGCTTCGATTCTCTTCTGTTCCGGTTTTCCCACAGTCCATGTTTCACTACCATACAATGCTGTACTCCAGACGTACATACTCAGAAATTTCTTCCTCAGATTAAGGCCGGTATTTGATATTAGTAGACTTCTCTTGGCCAGAAATGCCTTTTTTGCCACAGCGAGTCTGCTTTTGATGTCCTCCTTGCTCCGTCCGTCATTGGTTATTTTACTGCCTAGGTAGCAGAATTCCTTAACTTCATTGACTTCGTGACCATCAATCCTGATGTTAAGTTTCTCGCTGTTCTCATTTCTACTGCTTCTCATTATCTTCGTCTTTCTCCGATTTACTCTCAAACCATACTGTGTACTCATTAGACTGTTCATTCCGTTCAGCAGATCATTTAATTCTTCTTCACTTTTACTCAGGATAGCAGTCATCAGCGAATCGTATCATTGATATCCTTTCACCTTGTATTTTAATTCCACTCCTGAACCTTTCTTTTATTTCCATCATTGCTTCCTCGATGTACAGATTGAAGAGTAGGGGCGAAAGGCTACAGCCTTGTCTAACACCCTTCTTAATACGAGCAATTCGTTCTTGATCGTCCACTCTTATTATTCCCTCTTGGTTGTTGTACATACTGTATATGACCCGTCTCTCCCTATAGCTTACCCCTACTTTTTTTAGAATCTCGAACAGCTTGCACCATTTTATACTGTCGAACGCTTTTTCCAGGTCGACAAATCCTATAATGAATAGAACTGGAAAAAGATGAAATTTATCGCACCGCTTGACTAACAGTATGGTTCAGTTGATAGGATATATCCCGTGGCACATAGCAATCATCGATTTGATAATCGACTTAATTGGAGGCTAGTGGAGTGAGGGGGAAGTATTTGAAATAGTAGAGACAGAACCAAAGTTCGAGCACAACAAGCATGTCCAAATGGATGTGGATTGTGTTGTGCAAGAAAGAACAGGCTTACATAAGGTCAGACTTGCGTGCAGAATTGCAACAGACTAGCCTTAAGACTGTACATCAGAACAACAACAATCTGTTTGCAGCATTCATTGCTCTTCTATTGATCTTGTATTCTTCTGAATGAATGACGTAAGGAAGATTATGGTTTTGGCCTCCCGTCTATAACTAGGTCGTTAATAGTTAGACCAGATGTCGCAATTTTCGCAGAATGTCTTTAGTTCTAGGGGTATGGAGTACGAAGGTTAATATTTAGTAGCACTGATCGTCAGTGTTTTATCAAATGCATATTACTATCAAGTGGTTAGTGTTTTATCATGTGCCTAAAAGTATTAAGCGGTTAGTGTTTTATTATGTGCCTAGTAGCAATGAAAGAAAGTTTTATAGATGGTAGAACCCTGGAGATACTAAAAGGTATCAGATAGATTATATAATGGTAACACAGAGATTTAGGAACCAGGTTTTAAACTGTAAGACATTTCCAGGGGCAGATGTGGGCTCTGACCACAATCTATTGGTTATGACCTGTAGATTAAAACTGAAGAAACTGCAAAAAGGTGGGAATTTAAGGAGATGGGACCTGGAAAAACTGACTAAACCAGAGGTTGTACAGAGTTTCAGGGAGAGCATAAGGGAACAATTGACAGGAATAGGGGAAAGAAATACAGTAGAAGAAATATAGGTAGCTTTGAGGGATGAAGTAGCGAAGGCAGCAGAGGATTAAGTAGGTAAAAAGACGAGGGTTAGTAGAAATCCTTGGGTAACAGAACAAATATTGAATTTAATTGATGAAAGAAGAAAATATAAAAATGCAGTAAATGAAGCAGGCAAAAAGGAATACAAACGTCTCAAAACTGAGATCGACAGGAAGTGCAAAATGGCTAAGCAGGGATGGCTAGGGGACAAATATAAGGATGTAGAGGCTTATCTCACTAGGGCTAAGATAGAGACTGCCTACAGGAAAATTAAAGAGACCTTTGGAGAAACGAGAACCACTTGTATGAACATCAAGAGCTCAGATGGAAACCCAGTTCTAAGCAAAGAAAGGAAAGCAGAAAGGTGGAAGGAGTATATAGAGGGTCTACACAAGGGCGATATAATTGAGGACAATATTATGGAAATAGAAGAGGATGTAGATGAAGATGAAATGGGAGATACGATACTGCGTGAAGAGTTTGACAGGGAAGTGAAAGACCTGAGTCGAAACAAGGCCCCCGGAGTAGACAACATTCCATTGGAACTAATGACAGCCTTGGGAGAGCCAGCCCTGACAAAACTCTAGCATCTGGTGACCAAGATGCATGAGACAGGTGAAATACCCGCAGACTTCAAGAAGAATATAATAATTCCAATCCCAAAGAAAGCAGGTGTTGACAGATGTGAAAATTACCGAACAATCAATTTAACAAGCCACAGCTGCAAAATACTAACACAAATTCTTTGCAGACGAATGGAAAAACTAGTAGAAGCCGACCTCGGGGAAGATCAGTTTGGATTCCGTAGAAATACTGGAACACGTGAGGCAATACTGGCCATACGACGTATCTTACAAGAAAGATTAAGGAAAGGCAAACCTACGTTTCTAGCATTTGTAGACTTAGAGAAAGCTTTTGACAATGTTGACTGGAATACTCTCTTTCAAATTCTGAAGGTGGCAGGGCTAAAATATAGGGAGCGAAAGGCTATTTACAATTTGTACTGTAACCAGATGGCAGTTATAAGAGTCGAGGGACATGAAAGGGAAGCAGCGGTTGGGAAGGGCGTAAGACAGGGTTGTAGCCTCTACCCGATGTTATTGAATCTGTATATTAACCGAGCAGTAAAGGAAACAAAAGAAAAATTCGGAGTAGGTATTAAAATCCATGGAGAAGAAATAAAAACTTTGAGGTTCACCGATGACATTGTAATTCTGTCAGAGACAGCAAAGGACATGGAAGAGCATTTGAATGGAATGGGACAGTGTCTTGAAAGGAGGATATATGATGAACATCAACAAAAGCTATACGAGGATAATGGAATGTAGTCGAATTAAGTCTCGTGATGCTGAGGGAATTAGATTAGGAAATGAGACACTTAACGTAGTAAAGTAGTTTTGCTATTTGGGGAGCAAAATAACTGATGATGGTCGAAGTAGAGAGGATATAAAATGTAGACTGGCAATGACAAGGAAAGCGTTTCTGAAGAAGAGAAATTTGTTAACATCGAGTATAGATTTAAGTGTCAGGAAGTCATTTCTGAAAGTATTTGTATGGAGTGTAGCCATGTATTGAAGTGAAACATGGACGATAAATAGCTTGGACAAGAAGAGAATAGAAGCTTTCGAAATGTGGTGCTGCAGAAGAATGGTGAAGATTAGATGGGTAGATCACGTAACTAATGAGGAAGTATTGAATAGGATTGGGGAGAAGAGAAGTTTGTGGCACAACGTGACTAGAAGAAGGGATCGGTTGGTAGGACATGTTCTGATGCATCAAGGGACCACCCATTTACTATTAGAGGGCAGCGTGGAGGGTAAAAATCGTAGAGGGAGACCAAGAGATGAATACGCTAAGCAGATTCAGAAGGATGTAGGCTGCACTAGGTAGTGGGAGATGAAGAAGCTTGCACAGGGTAGAGTAGCTTGGAGAGCTGCATCAAACCAGTATCAGGACTGAAGACCACAACAACAACAACAACTGTAGCAATAAGTGATTGCTCCCAGGTTTCGAATGATCAAACTGATTCATGTTTCGTGGGATGAAATCTGTTTAAAACAAACGTCAATCCGAGTGTCTACTTGTGAAGTTTATTAATTCTTCAGACATTTACAGCCTGTTTTACGAAAAGATTACGTCGGCGGTGGGCGAGTGCCCCTGGACGACGCAGAAGAATTTATTCGCGCACTCATCTGTTCCGCCGGGCTGCGATATAGAGTTGATGTAGGGAACAGTAGCCATTCTGTACCTACGACTGTAGTCGCTTTCCGTCTAGTTTTATATGTTGCACTGAATCTCCCCTGCTGATCGGTCGGTATCTCCATGTTTTCAAAGCGGGCCCTGTAACATTATCACCAGAATTTCCTCTATCTCGAACTAAAAAAACAAACAAATAAAAACAGTCTCGATCGCGTTCTCAGATTTTTATTCGTTATCAATTGGTTTTGGTCTTTTTCTCAGACGTTATTCAGGCTTTTCCCCGCCAGTGACATCCTTATTTCCACGGATCTAGCTCCGCCTGCTGCCACCAGCAGTCATAACGGCGGGGAAAAGCCTGAACATTCGCTGAGGAAAGGGCCGAAACTGGTTACTAACGCATAAAAATCTGAAAATGCGATCGAGACTGTTTTTATTTATTTTTTAGCATTTTATACCGATCTAAAATTTATAATTCTCTTTTTCTTACTTTATTGAGCAATCTGTATACTTTTAATACATTGTGTAAGTGATTTCACTGTTTCTTAATTTGCACTGCAAACTGTAAGCCATTAATACCTTGTATAAGTGATTTCCGTCCATGATTTCGCTAAAGCAGTAGACATAGAAGTAAGCTCATTTCAGAGAACTTCACTAGCGACATATTCCTTTTTTTAAAGTGTTGACGTTTGGTTTCCTCCTGACAGAGTGAGTTGTTTCGCTGAGTATCATCCTAGTTTTCTTTCTTGTTCTATTCTTCAGGAATGATTATATTTGATGCTATCTAGTGGACTTCATTGCGGCGTTGATATCACTATGAACAGTTAAAATATACCCTAGACATCTGACGTCGGTCTTTTTTTTTAACATATGGTCTTCTGGCACTATTTTCTATCGTACATGCCTTTAACCAGAAACCCCATAACTTTTGTTTTAAGTATAGTTTCTTTTATAAAGTGCATCATATGCTACTACGTCAGAGAGCATTAGTTTTATATTTGAAATTATGTTTTACATGAACAATTTTTTGTCATTTCTGTTTTCACAGGGATGCTACGAGCAAATGATCAGTGTCTGATATCTACTCAGATTATCACTGTGCAGAGCGCTGCCAAGAAAACTGAAGGCCCAGATCTGAGGTGCAGTACGATATTACGATACCATGGTTTTAATCTATATCGGAAACCAGCGAACATTCTATAAAAGAAATCAACTACACCTACTTTTTTAGAGGTTTTCTACAGTCAGTTTAACGTCTGAGCCAGTTTCTTCGTGTTGAACCCTAGAGGAATTAACTAGACAATAGTATGTTTTCAATTTACCAAAAGGGTACAGCTAAGACGTTGTAAGGGGAAGTCGATGTGAATGAAGAAAGCAAATAAAAGAGAAACAATACGAGATCAGCTTTTCTCAACCACTTTTTTATCTTTGTGGCATACCAAAGTGCAATACAAACTTTCGAAACACCAATAAATGTGTTTTTTTCCTAGATGCAAAAAAGCGACTACATGTGGTACACACAATGTATTTTTTGTCATGGAATGACAAAGAAATAAAAAATATACAAATTTATTTTTTAAGACTCTTGAATAGCAACATACGAGGAGTGTATGAAAAGTAATAAAACGGACAACACAGTGAGCGATCTGCCAACGCTGTGTTGTTCCACTTACTCGTATGTAGAGCAGAGTGTTTATCCTATCCAGATGCTCAGTCCGAGTTTTAACTTCGTACAGCGATTACGTGAGTTTTGAGAGATGAAGTTGTGTTTTTGTTGTGTGTTACGAAACTAGAACAGCTGAACTTAGGGCAATGTTATGCCACCATGTTTTGTTTTAACCTTGAGGCACCAGCAAGTGTGACCTTTGAAAAGTTGAAACAGGCCAGCAGGCCTATGAGAGCATTTCTTATCAAGAGCACATTTCTTGCTGGCACAAATCGTTTTTGGAAGGCCGAGAGCACGTTGAAGACGAATCCTCTCAGGCAGACTTTCCACTTCAAAAACAGACGAAAACATCGAAAGTGCGCGTGTTCGTCTGAGGTCAGACAGACGTTTAACCACTAGGATTGCGGTTGACCTGTTAAACACTTACATCGCATATCAAATTTTGACAGAAGTTTTGTACATGGTGTCGAAAACTGAGCAGAAGGACAATCGAAGAAACGTGTGCGTTGATCTTTAAAGGATTGCCAATGATACGATTGCAGAGTCTTGTGATCGCAGGCGATGAATCGTGGATTTTCTAACAAGATCCTGATACAAAACGATAAAGTGAGGATTGGCACACTGAGACATCTCCTCGACCAAAAGAAGCTCGCATGAGAAAATGATTGACGCTGATATAGTGTTCTGACAGCAGGAGTACCGCGTATAAAGAATTTGTTCCTCCATGACAAAATGTGAACGAAGTGTTTTACAAAGATGTCCTTGAAAGGCTGAAGTAAAGGATGAACAGAGCAAGACCGGACATTGTAGACAACTGGGTGCTGCATCGTGAAAACACCTCATATCACATGGCCACTTTCATTGCGGAATTTTCGACCTCAGAAGGCATTCCTGTTGTTCCAACGCCCCTTTGTTCACCTAATGTGAGTCCTTGTTACTATTTTCGTTTCCTGAAACTAAAAAGTGTCTTTAAAGGACGTTATTTTGGGATTCTGTAGTACATTCAAAAGAATATGACCGAATGTTGAAGGACCTACCAGTTGAAGCCTTTCAGCTCTTCTACCAAGATTGGGAACAGCGACCCTGCTGGTCTACAGCTGTACAGTTGGTTATTTCATTCCATCGCCATGATATGTGTGGATGAGCTGACAGCAGGACTTTCCCGTATTCAGCCGAGAATATTTATAAAATATACAAGGCTTCATTGAAAACACTGAAGTGATAAAATAAATACAAGTTTTTCTTTAAATTT
Organism: Schistocerca gregaria; assembly: GCF_023897955.1. Classification (NCBI taxonomy): domain Eukaryota; kingdom Metazoa; phylum Arthropoda; class Insecta; order Orthoptera; family Acrididae; genus Schistocerca; species Schistocerca gregaria. Next base: position 431,594,324 of record NC_064924.1, read on the forward strand.
TATAAGGACAGTTGCACATCGATGATGTTAGAAACTGGTTATTGTCTTTTAGAAATGGATGTACTGAAGGTTGTTTTACTAACAAGAACGAACCGTTTCACTGCACTGTTCTAAGTGAGAAAGCACAAGATATGAAAAGGAAAATCAAGAGTTGCGGGGAAGAGTGGGTTGGTAATGTAGTGGGTGAGTTAGTAAGTGGGATTTTATAGTGTTGGGGAGTCAATACGAGGAGACAAAAGACTGCAGGTGGAGGTCACTCCTTATTTATGGAGTGGATAGTAAAGGATAGGATGAAAAAAGTAATTAGTGACAAACATTAAGAAGATTGTGGATCATGTAGTAAACACAGTGAATGAATTCAGCTAGCTTATAAGCAAAGTAATGCAAAGTGTACGAAATAAAATGGATACCAGAAGAACGCAAGCGGAGTGAAAAAAAGAGTATTCCTCCCTAACACAAGACCTCTACAGTCACACACGGACTTCACTGTGACTTTCTGAGAATACAAGTTTAGAGAGTAGTATTGTGTGAAGGCGAATCATGGGCTGTGGAGAAACAAGGAAAGAAGGATATCGAAGGGTTTGAGATGCAGTGTTACAGAAAGTAATGATAAGATGAGAAATGCACCACAAGTTCTCTGCAGAACTGGCGGGGAAAGGAGTATGTGTAAAACATCGACTAGAAAGAAGGGCAGGCTAATAGGAGATATGATACCGAATCAGAGAATAATTTTCAGAGAACTAGAGGAAGAAGTCAGTGTTTTCCACATATTCCTTTCCTCTCCGAATCTGCGCAGAACCTCCTCATTCCTTACCTTATCAGTCTACCTAATTTTCAATATTCATCTGTAGCACAACAACTCAAACACTCGTTCTTCGATTCTCTTCTGTTCCGTTTTTCCCACAGTTCATGCTTCACTACCATACAATTCTGTGCTCCAAACGTACATTCTCAGAAATTTCTTTCTCAAATTAAGGCCTATATTTGATACTAATAGACTTCCGTTGGCAAGGAATGCTCTTTTCGCCAGTGCCAGTCTGCTTTTGATATACTCCATGCTCAATCCGTCATGGGTTATTTTGCTCCCTAGGCACCTGAATTCCTTAATTTCATCTATTACTTGACCATCAGTCCTAATGTTAAGTTTCTCGCTGTTATCATTTCTTCTACTTCTCATTACTTTCGTCTTTCTTCGATTTACCTCCCCATCGTCCACATACTGTCTCCTGCAGAGTGCATCCTTCACTGAGTGAAACAGTGTGGAAGTCGGAAACTGCGGGATTCGGGCTGGTAGATGAAAGTGTCAGCACTGCCAAAGGGGATGCCCAGCTGTGCAGAAAGGTGTTTCACTATGATCTGTCGATAACCGTGAATGAAACTCTCCACATTTCCCAACACTGCAGGAGAGACAGCTGTATGCGGCCGGCCGGAAGGCTTGTTATCGGACTGGGTAGTGCTACCTTGTTGCGATTGTAATAGACGCCTCGTCCAACGATTCACCGTGCTTTTGTTCACTGCTGATACTCCGTAGACACCATGCAATCGTCTATGAATATCCGCAGTGTTCTGGTTTTCCACCTAAAGAAAGTCGTCGATAACTCTGTTAAGAGCGCACCTCCGTTACTGACACCATTTTGAAGGCTACGTACAGGTTGGTAGGAAATTCCCGTTACAAATTTCAAGGACTTGTGGAGGGGACTGAGTATGTAATATTTTGAATAACAACCCATGTCCGGAAACGTACCTTTACCGTTATAAAAAGCTTCCAGATCAGATGTGCAGCTCATCCACTTCTGCATGAGGAATTGAATTACGCGTGACGGAGTGCAATTATTAGGCAACAGCTCGAAAGGAAACATATCGAAACACGCAAAATTGTTCGAGTACTCGTTGACGGGTTCGTTTCAACGCGATGCAATATATCTTCTTTAAATTCGGGTGTGAGGTGTTGCCTTGAAGCACCGCAGTCCTGTTCTCACGGTGTAGATACCTGTTTCTCGGATTCACGAAGTAACTTGGGCAAGAAGTTTGTGCGATGGCTTGCTACGCTCCGGGGGATGTTCGTGATACAGCCAAGTAACTGATATAACCGACTAGCTGCTCTTGCGTTACCTCGAAACAATTGTTTCCGGACATGTGTTCCATTTCGAAATATTATATACTCACTCCCCTTTATTAGTTCTAGAAGTCTGGACGGGAATTTCCGAACATCCTGTGTAGCAGAGCCACCTAACGGAAGTTCGTGAAGCTATTGGGGGCTGAAGCGTGAATATTCCACGATGTATCATAACAAACTCCGCATTTTTCAACCAATATTGGCTGAGGAAAAAAAGTGCTGCGTTACTTATTGAACGCCCCTAGTACAAGTAGATTTAAACATCTTTTCACTCGATGACAAGATCGATCAGAATGAAGTGGAAGGATCTGAGAATAGAATGATAGAAAATAGAATGACTAAACAAATAACGAGTTTTCGGTCGTCCGGAAAGAGAGTATTAGGTATACCTCGTGAGCTGTGCATGTATTATAGTGTCCGGAACAGGTGTCTATAGCACCTAATAATGATGGTGTAATAAAATTAGTAAATATCCTCGGAGTAGTGAAGCCACTTAAATCGCTTAATAAATGGTAAGTCTTCTGGTTCAGACTGTATCCGGTTAAGTTCCTTTCAGAGTATGCTGATGCAAGAGCTCCACACTTAATGCTGATATACAACCGTTCGCTCGACAAAAGATCCGTACCTAAAGATTTGGGGTGGACATGATTAAAACTGAAACGTCCCCTTAGAAAAATTAATGAATTAGTGTGCTGATAAACCTCTTACGTTATTTGATTTTCAAACAGCAGAGTAGAACTGAACGTACTCAGACATTTCTCTCTTTACTTATTCTGATCAACACTAAACTGACACAATATTTTGAGCGCAACGCAATCTGACTTTCAATAATCCCTATAAAAGAATGGCCCTGACTGACAGCAACCTATGACTTTCATGAATCACTTACCTCACAAAAATCTTCGTTTCTCGAATTACTGCAATCAGCGAGCGCCAATACTGCCAGCTAAATAAAAGATTGTAACTACTGAAGGCACTAACTACTGATAGGCATAGTTAGCAAATAAAAGATTTTGATAGAGAACAAACAATGTATTTACCTTAATAATGTTCAAAAGTTATATATATATATCGGTTCATGATATCCAGTATTAGAAATTTACTCTTTCTGATGGACACATGTCCAGATCGTCCGCTCTGAAAACTCTACCATCTCTCTACCCACATCCACCACTGCTGGCGGCTCACCTCCAAGTGCACAACGCTACGCGCTCTTCACATCCAACTGCCCAACACTACAATAGCGAATATTCCAACAATGCAAACCAGCCACAGAATTCACACAGCACAGTCAGTGATTTTCATATAGAGCGCTACGTGGCGTTACCAACATAAAAACCTAAACAGCCTACTTACAAAACAAAGGCGTTTTTCGTTGCCGCGGAATCTTCTCACGAAATTCCAATCACCAACTTTTTCCTCCAAATGTGAAAATATTTTTTTTGACACCGACCTACATACTGAGAAACGAGCACCATGATAAAATAAGGGAAATCAGAGCTCGTACTGAAAGATATGGGTGTTCGTTCTTTCCTCGCGCTATACAACATTATAGTAATAGGTAATTGTGAAGGTGGTTCGATGAACCCTCTACCAGGCACTTAATTGATTTGCAGGGTATCCTTGTAGATGTAGGTATAGAAGGTACGCAAACATTTTTGCCCCGAAACCGTGCAATGACAATGTGAACACCTCAGCATTGCACTGACCTTCCCCTGGGTTTTCTCGAACTCAGAGGTCGCCACCACCAGAAGTCGAGCAAGGAAGGTAGGGAGGCTGCGAGGCGGAGATCAGCTGGCACATGTGGGCGGCGGGGGCGCAAAGTGGCGGCCGGATGCGCGCTGGCGCCAGCACACGTGTGCGTTTTACGAGTGCGCCGGCCGCCATGTGCTGCCACCCCCGCCCCCGCCCACGCCTCTTCCCCTTACCGCCAGCCGTTTACCAAACACGCGCTGGCCTGCCAGCCCGGCGGGATGCTCTGCCCCGCTTGTTTACGCTGCCCACGGCCGTTTATAAGTCTCCAGTTTTTGCCCCTGCCGCTTTTCGGCCTCCTCTGCCCAGAGAAGAAAAAGAAAAAAAAAAAAAAAGGAAAAAGAGCGGCTCCGGCAGGCGGAGGACAGCGCGCTGTTGGTTGATTTTTGGCAGGCCTACCATTGCCGATCTCCGAATCACTGTTCTGTTTTTATTCGCAGACCTTGTGGCGTTTGGCATTAACATATGTTTTTGGTGCATCTGGCATGGCCCGACGCCAGCGAAATCTCCGCTGAGGTCGTCGACAAATTATCAGCTGAGTTTTGGACAGGGATCACAGCTGTTGTACCTACAGGGCGCGTCGCGTAGGTTCGGAGGATGTAACTTTGTTACTGAGGGCGCACAACTCTGCACGTAATGAACTATTTACACCGTTCATGGGAGTATATGCTTTGTGCAAAGTGCACTTCATGTTGTGTCTGAAGTCCCTCTGTAGGCCCATAAGATGGCCTCGATATACTACTTTACGACTGGTAAGTGTCGAAGCTATGTGATATATGATGAATTTGTCTGGAATGTAACAATGACTTTGTGGCATTGCCCACAGGTGAATTGTATTAGTTCTTCCATTGCCCGTATGACTTTGAACGGGTGTGAGCTTTACAGTCTACCAGGGATGGGATGTAACTCTACAAAGGTTGCGCTGAGTCGAAAGAGGTGAGATGGTTCCACTTGGTATAATCTCACTTCTTAACGTTAATTTTTTTCCTAATCTATACACAGGACGGTTCTGTGACGATATCACAAACTTTCAGGTTTGATGGAGAAGGTAAAATCCTCTGTACGCTAATGTAGTGGTCTCAATACGCTAATTTTCTGCTCTGCTTGTCCAGACTATGCGATATATCAAGAATTCGTCTGGAATGCAACACTGAATTTGTGACACTGCCCACAAGTTAACTGCATTAATTCGTGTGTTGCCCATGTAACGAAGAACGAGCACAGTTCTTTACAGCGTATTGGGCGCGGGATGCGCAGACACTGAAACACACCTAGGTGGGACAATTCCTTTTCCAACAATCCCACTCCTCAAAAATGGTTCAAATGGCTCTGAGCACTGTGGTACTTAACTTCTGAGGTCATCGGTCCCCTAGAACGTAGAACTACCTAAACCTAACTTACCTAAGGTCATCACACACATCCATACCCGAGGCAGGACTCGAACCTGCGAACGTTGCGGTCGCGCGGTTCCAGGCTGTAGCGCCTAGAACCGCTCGGCCACCCCGGCCGGCTCCCACTCCTCAAGCGTTTTCCTTTTTTTTCCCCTCTGTTCTCTATTCTGTATGCAAGCCGATTCCGCGATGACGTCACGAATTTTCAGGGATGATGGGGAAGGATGATGACGATGATGATGATGATGTCCCATACTTCGAGGAGCATAGGGGACGAGGCGGGAGACCTGCACCCCTGTACTAGGTAAGGTCCTAGTGGAGTTGGTTTGCCATTGCCTTCCTCCGAGCGTAATGGGGATGAATGATGATGAAGACTACACAACATCCAACCATCTCGATGCAGGAAAAATCCCTGACCCCGCCGGAAACGAACCCGGGAGCCTATGCACGGTAAACGAGAACGCTACCGCAAGACCACGAGCTGCGGAGAAGGATAAAGGTATCCATTTGTGGTAGGAGATTCTGGCTCGGAAACGACCAAGTCAAAAGTTATAAGTGAGGAGCGTTCTGATATCACTAACAGTGAACTTCTTCTGCTGCAAATTCTTTTCTTTCTGTATTTTGGGAGGAAGTCCTATAAACTAAAACAAAAGAAAAGAATCTAGTAAAAATGGGCTCTAAAATGTAAATCTTGAGAGCTGTGAGCACATGTTCAGTAGAAGAGACGTGTCACGTTTAAAAAAGTAAAAAAGCGCTTACAGTTCTTCTGGTGTGCACTTTATTGCCTATGTTTAAGAGACATTTCTTCCTTGCTTTAGTCCACACTACATTCTCTCAAAATATGGAGAGCAAAGAGCCCGCAGTAGAGGAGGTCCACTGTTTCAGATCGGTCGTTTCAGTGCCAGGGGTCTCTCACCTCAAATTGATCCACTTACCCTGTTCCATCATCCCAGATTGTTTGTAACGTTATCACAGAATCACTCTGTATCAAACTTTTAGTATAAATATATGACATCTACATATTCTTAGATAAACTGTAGTTTTCAAAACTTTAATTTGCAGTTCGTAATTTACTGGCTGCTCACAACAATAGAGTAAACAGTTCAAATAGAAACATTTAACTAAGAAATATTATTAAGGCAGTATTCTTTAAAATCATGTGTACTTCAAAATTCGACCCTGCTAATAATTATTTGTTTTTGATTTGGTGGACCGCATCTGACAGCACTCATTCTTCTTCTTCAGGCAAACGTTTTACTTTTGCCGAAGACTTAGTATTTCAAAAGCTATTCCTCTCCCAATTAACGGCATTCTAGAACGAATCTAAAACTGTAGTTCTTCAAAAATTCGGTGGTATTGTCTTGTAGCCGTAAATTTTTTAATTCGTGTACTTTTACTACTGTAGACCAACATATTAGTTAGTAAAATATACAGATTAGAAAAATAGCTTTCCAGAAAGTTGTTGGCGTGGTTAAATGCTAAAAGAGCACGTTCTAAATTCTCATGGCATCATTTGGAAGCGGTATAGAGCGGCATGGAGTCAACGTACCATTCACCCAGCCGTTTTCCAGTGGTTAAAGCCGCTTCTTCTGATCCTAGTAACTGCTCAGTTGGCCTCTCTTGAGGCTATGTGCAACGCGTTCCAGTAGTCCCACCAAGGAAAAGTCCTTGGCACTGCTGGAAAATGATCCTGGTTCCTCCACATGACAGCCAGACGCACTGACCATCTAACTATGGTGACAGTTCAGTGTGTAAACAGTCAACTGCCCCTTAAGTAAGGAGAACAATGTATCTTTGCCTCATGCAGGTTGCACTAGGTACTATCGATAGTCGAGCGTCCGGGGCGCCAGAGTAGTCAATGTTGAGACTCCGAACAAGTAAGCCGTTTACTACTAAACGAGCAGGTGCGGATTTCGGCAGGACGGCCAACCGCATTTACCAGTGTTTAACGGCTGTGTGCGTCACCCAACGGTGTGGGCCTGACCTCCAGCAAATACGGAAATGGCATAATTGAGTGATTAGTTGATGTGTTGAAGTGTTCATTTGTGAACCGTGATTACGCGACACCTACGATTTGGATTGCAGTGAGGACTGTGCTTTTAGTGTTACATGAAGAACAGTGGCGTGTGACGGTATCAATAAGCGACCTGTGATGAGTTAACCGTTGTTATTTTGTCAGACTGACTCATTCGTGCTATTTAAACAATAGATATACACCATAACAACAAGGAATGTACAAATTATTGATACCCGACATCTTAATTGGCTTTGTAGGATTTTATACGAAACAAATCTCCTGCAAACATTAACCGATCAGCCTTTATCAGTCGCACACCGTCAAACTATTCAAAACTGTTAGTCAATAAAGGTGGGTCCAATTAGGGAGTGTTTCAAGTGGTGTAATGGAACATAGTAAAGTATGGTGACTAAATTCTGTTGGAAATATCAAATTTTGGAACCAAAGTAACGGATTGGAATGAAGGTCAGACAGCATCTTGGTATATCATTCTTTGATGTCCGAACAGAACAGGCAAAAATGTCGTGCTCAATTATTCTCTTCGGACGGCAGAGTTGGCACCATCCACTATGCACTAGGAGACAGAAGCATAAAGCAGACTGCAGCCATTGCTTCTGCAAAAAGTCCCCAGCTAACAGTGAAACTTTTCCCTTCCTAATAAGAGTCACTGATTGCCTTTCGCCAGTAAAGAGGACACAGAGAACACACTGGGTGAACACGTTCCCAATGAGAAAAAGGCAAAGCATTCCTCCTAGAAAACGTGCTGTAGCGTCGAGACGTCGGCAGTTTAGCTGTTTTAGTAGTTACGATGACGTGGCCCAATAGCTTAAAATTATGCTGTCCAAAAAATGCCCAGTCGACTTGAAATAAAATTATCCACAAAGTGGTGACAAAAAAAGAATCATATTGCATAGCGATTGGTGACAGTAACTTTACAAAACCACTTTATTCCTGAAACTTCATGGCAGATTAAAACTGTGTGCCGGACCAAGACTCGAACTCAGGACCTTTGCCTTTAGCGGGCAAGTGCTCTACCAACTGAGCTACCCAAGCACGACTCACGCCCCGTCCTCACAGCTTTACTTCAGCCAGTACCTCGTCTCCTACCTTCCAAACTTTACAGAAGCTTTCCTGCGAACCTTGCAGAATTAGCACTCCTGAAAAAAGGATATTGCGGAGACATGGCTTAGCCACAGCCTGGGGCACTTTATTCCTCTTTATAAAAGAATAAAACTCCCAAGATAGTAATCCTTATTTATCACTTCGTTAAAGCATCCCAGAAATTAGTAAACTTAATCACTGCAATCAGAAAACCAACCGTAAAAGTCCTCCATTAGAATTACTGAACAAGCAAGACATGCTATTGCTTGTCTGACTCGTAACAGCATTATCATCTGTAAATATGGTTCCCCAAGTTTTTACATAAATACAATTGTTTTGCAGAATGAAAGTATAATATCAGCATAAATCTAATATTCATAAATATATCCTTTCGCCGGGTTTCTCATTGCAGACATGAATCTTTTGCGAGGTGCTTCCAATTCCAACGCCTACATCAGTTTGTATTTGATTTCCCCCCAAAAGTTATAAACACTAACGGTATCGACCACAAGCGTAATATAAGAATTACATAAAAGCTTGCTGCGAGACGCAAATAAGAATTTATGAATAGGGAGCACATGACTGAATGAATCAAACTACATATAGCTAAAACAATGTATGGATGCATTCAGATTTGAGAAGTGATGTGTTCCAGTTACCTTCTTCATTCGCAATATCTCTAGGAGTGCTTCGCAACATTTCTAGAACTGCCACATTTACAGGCGTTTTATTCGGAATGGTCTAATGTAAAGGGAGAATAATATCTGAAATGTATTCATCGCCTTACTGTGCTCTACGTTAAACTCTGGGCTACAAGTTGACACATTAGTTAATGTTAACACTGACATTCAGGATTCTCTGAAGCGGGGACGTCCCTAAACTCAGCACTCACGAAACTGATACGCGTAGGGAAACACTAACAAGTCGGTAATATGGAAGTCATTATATCATTAGTAGCGACCACATCAACTAAGTTGGGGTGGACAGTAATGTACCTACAATAGTAGAAATGATCTCAGAAATATTAAATAAAAAGTCGTGACACAAAAAAATATTTATTTAAAAAAAGATACCATAATAGTGTCGCCACAAGTGTTATGTATGCTTGAAAGAAAACCTTTCTTGAACATCCTAGTATAAGAAATGCTATTACTTTAATAATCAAAGGAAAGAATTATAAGATGACATTCATTCATAATTTAGTGGAGTTAACACTGAGGTTGAATTAAGGAAGTAAAACACTGCAATTGCTTGTCTTCCAAAACCATGGGACATATTCTTGCAATTGTCGTGATTAAATGAGTGACCACTTGGCTCTAACAGAAAAAGGAAGGAAAGATGAAAGATTAGCACTATTTGCTTAAGTCCTGTTCCCCATTCTGCACATATCATTGTTATTTATCTCCAAGTTATCTACTTGGTTACCCATCTCTCTTCCTTCCGATGTGAATTCAATGCTTCGCATTGCACAGTATTTTTAGAGTGGCTGATTCGTTGGTTATGGCAGCAGACAGCTCCATGCATATACATCTACATACATACTCCGCAATCCAAAATACGGTGTGTGGTGGAGAATACCTCGTACCACAACTAGCATCTTCTCTCCCTGTTCCACTCCCAAACAGAACGATGGAAAAATGACTGCCTATATGCCTCTGTACGAGCCCTAATCTCTCTTATCTTATCTTTGTAGTCTTCCCGCGAAATGTAAGTTGGCGGCAGTAAAATTGTACTGCGGTCAGCCTCAAATGCTGGTTCTCTAAATTTCCTCTGCAGCGATTCACGAAAAGAACGCCTCCTTTCCTCTAGAGACTCCCACCCGAGTCCCTGAAGCATTTCCGTAACACTCGCGGGATGATCAAAACTACCAGTAACAAATCTAGCAGCCCGCCTCTGAATTGCTTCTATGTCCTCCCTCAATCCGACCTGATAGGGATCCCAAACGCTAAAGTAGTACTCAAGAGTAGGTCGTATTAGTGTTTTATAAGCGGTCTTCCTAAAATTCTACCAATGAACCGAAGACGACTATCCGCCTTCCCCACAACTGCCAGTACATACTTGTCCCACTTCATATCGCCCTGCAGTGTTATGCCGAAATATTTAATCGACATGACTGTGTCAAGCGCTACACTACTAATAGAGTATTCAAACATTACAGTATTCTTTTTCCTATTCATTTCCATTAATTTACATTTATCTGTATTCAGAGTTAGCTGCCATTCTTTACACTAATCACAAATCCTGTCCAAGTCATCTTGTATCCTCGCGTCTTGCTCTCACAGCATGTGACAGTAAATTTAGTGCTATCATAGGCTGCCTCTGCAGTCCATAGATGATGCTCGATCACGTCTGCAGCATCACTCGGTGCAAAACGGCAAACGTCTGACTTTAACTGAGGTAAGCTACAGCTTACCGGAAACTTTCTAAGTTCAACAAAACGAGCGTTGCTCTTTCGAAGTCAGTTCTAACACAAAGTCTTTCTCTCCAAAGTCCAAAAACAGAGAGACACTGCGACTGTCCATCCAACCTCCGTGTAGTGGGTCTATGACTCTCCCATGACCAATTGCTAGGCAGGAGTGAAATGCAGCTCCCAATCAAAATAATTTACAATAATGCATAAGGCCTTCCAGTGTGTCCAGCATAGAGAAGCCAAACAGACTCATCCCCACCAAAGAAAAAATGCTCTGAGCACTATGGGACTTAACTACTGAGGTCATCAGTCCCCTAGAACTTAGAGCTACTTAGACCTAACTAACCTAAGGACATCACACACATCCATGCCCGAGGCAGGATTCAAACCTGCGACCGTAGCGTCGCCGGTTCGAGACTGCAGCGCCTAGAACCGCTCGGCCACTCCGGCAGGCCCACCAAAGGCAGAACGTGTGCTCACAAAGCCACTAATCCATCTCCACACGTCAGGGCCGGACATCCTCTCCACAAGAATTCAGGAAAATACGAAGCAGGTAGCTGTGAGTGCTTGTCTGATACCATGAGCCCGATAAGATGCTATCGGCTCTGAAACCCATGCCATCCGCAATCTTCAGTCCCGAGCCTTACACGCACACAGTGTTATCTGATGTCCACCTGTCTGACCACTGCAACTGAAAGCTCAAGTTTGTCGAATGGCGCTATCTCTCTGCATTGTCCATTCTTGCTTCGAAAGTAAAAGTAGCTCAGCCGGCCCATCTGGACACAGCCTAGATTGCGACCCCCGTAGTACGCAGGTCCAGTCGGCTGTGCAAGGTTTTCTGAAACTGCCTTTTCATCACCTACCTGCATTGCTGTCCGACGTTGCCCGTCATTGAGGAACTTAATTATAAATTCGTCTTACACAACACTAGCATGTGAACCAAATCTTTACCAAAGGCCTACTACCCAGAATGTTACATGCTCTGCTATAATTCTAACTGCAGGAGAAGCTGTGAAATGACATTAACTGAAGAAAGAATTACTTCTGAAAGCAAACTCGAAATTACTATACAGAAATCTGGAATTGAAGTGGAAGTAGGAGGCCCAAACCAGGCCGACGACTCACAGCTTCCACAATCAGGTTGCTGCACGTGGCCAGCTGTTGTGGCAGAAACGAAACCACTTCTCAGGTTCTGTCCTCTGGTTCCTGATTCATCACAGCTGTGGTCAGTGGCATGTTGGCTGAGTTCAGAGGGAGGTAATTCATCACTAACTCGAAACCCTTGACGTAACCATCCCAAGTGCATACCGATAGTTGCAGTGAATCTGGCAAAGCTTTCTTAACTTCCTCATGATCAACTTTGTTGGGTTTACCTGTGGGCGGTTCGCGACACTGTAAATTCCCTTTATCCTACTTTTCCGTAGAAGCCGGCCGGAGTGGCCGAGCGGTTCTAGGCGCTACAGTCTGGAACCGAGCGACCGCTACGGTCGCAGGTTTGAATCCTGTCTCGGACCATAATGTGTGTGATGTCCTTAGGTTAGTTAGGTTTAATTAGTTCTAAGTTCGAGGCGACTGATGACCTCAGAAGTTAAGTCGCGTAGTGCCCAGAGTCAATTGAACCATTTTAATCTCTGTAGAATTTCCTTCCACACGAACTAATTCTCATTGTCTAAAACTACGCTTTTCACATTCCCAACCACATCCAGGAAGCCTCTGATTAACCGTTTTCAGTGGTATCAGTGTGATGTATTTTGTCAGTAACTAGTTGGCTGTGAGGATATAGCAGTAACCCCTTTGTCACACAGGTCGACGTCCACACAGTTACGTAATTTCCTAGGGACAATAGCGGAAAACTGAAAGGCTTGGTTTGTGAAAGAAGAGTCTGCCTTCTGGCATTTCATTTTGGAGAGCATCACCAATTACGATCGGGTACAGCACAAGTTTCAAGAGTAGAATGTCGAACCTCACTGATTTCATCTTCCATGCCACGAAGTAACTCAGCTGGTGACTGATAGCCCATCGGCAATAATGTTGTATTTGCGAGGAATGTGCTTAATTTTAAAGGAGGAGTCCTTTAAGTAAAGTACCTAACAATATAGTCACCCGTACGTGATTTTTTTAGATATCAGAAATTCCAGGGACTTTTGAAAAACGTATTAGGCTCCTTTAACCTAAATTTATATAAAAAATTCTTGAAATTACCAGCCTTAACACTAAAAACTTCCGTAGGTTGTGTCAGTATGTTGTTACTACGTCTCGGCTCTCATGCAGGATATCTCGTATCAGAAACCTCGTGCTCAATTATGCACATAATTTCTTCAAACTCCACACATCTATCGTGCGTTATTTAATGCTTTCCAAAGGGGAAATTTCTGCAGCAGTAGTAGCCATCCTGCTCGGTTCGATCCTGTTGATTTTAATTTTCGCTCTTCTATGGCTAGGGAAATTTCTCGCCACCTACATCAATAACTGCGGCACGTCACATTAAGCCTTCCCCAGTATGACTTCAGTCATCAATTGCGTGATTATGAGGGCTTTTGTGATGAACGTCATACCCACATGAACGAAAACATCACTTGCATTTTCACTTCAACAGCCTTGCTCTCAAACGCTACCCCCACCAGCGTTCACTGCAGCGGAAAATCTGCCTGCTCATGTGGTTTCTGAAATCTCATTTGCGAAAACATCCATCTCTATGTAGTGGAAAGTTCTTGTGTGCTAATTTTAATAGATATGATGGGCCACGCTGCTACTTCCTCATTGTCTGGCTCCGTCAAAAGTTTTTCTCTGACGTCGTCATATTTTACCATGCTCAGAGTGTACAATTGGTCCCTATCTACTCTCAATTTCAGCATAATGCCGAATCACGCTTGTTGTTTCCAATTCGGAGATGAATTCCGAATTTCTGCTGTTTTTCTGCTCTATTTTGCCGCCCCTTCGGTTGACCATACCATTTCTTGGACAGGGTCTCTCTAGTAGTGTCTGGTCTCTGATTTCGCCAACTAGGCCTCTGAATTTGAGGACGGCTGCTGTTGCTGCTTTTCACTATTTTAATTGTACGTGCATTCAATCCTCCATGAGATTCCACACTGGTACCTTTCCGTTACAACACCCTCTTATCTTCTGCAGGTACTTATCGAGATCTGTTACTGTTGACCTGAATGCCTATGTACGAGTCTTTATGTCTTATATTTTGTTGCTGTACTGTTAACGAATAACTCAGTCAGCTCACCAGTACTGTTTAGGAGGTCTAGATGCTGATTCGATTTTATAATCTCGTCGAAGTACACCGAATAGATTTGAAAACGAGTCGCTGTCAGCGGCGGAGGTTTCATGACGCTGTGCATTGTTCAGCAGTAGGCCCGATGATTTCTGGTTCAACTTCCGTGAAGGTTGGACAGTGCCTTATGACTAGTAATACTGTCGCAATTTAATACTGTTGCAATTATGTCTACATCTGTGAAGTCCAGCTTCCTCTGAATTGGCCCGTAGTTTTTCATGATGTCTTTAGACCGCTCAATCCACGTTTTGATATGCACATCTCCGACTGCGCTGCAAGCAATTACCTCAGTGAGTATAAATGCTTGTAATCAAAGGTTCATTAACAAACTCAGATTCTGATGCAGAACACAAGGCTCTCACACTGGCCCTGCCTTGCAAAGATGCATGCATACTATTAGACGGCAAATTTTCACAACTGTCTTACACTTTATTGACCCTCGCCAATTCTCTGCTAGGGGCATTAATTGCACCATGATTCAAGGTCTCTCAGTCCCCCACCTTAAAAGCCTTAACATCTCGTTAGAGTGACGTAAGATCCTAATACTGTAGCCATAAATTCAGGTTGCTCCTCTAAAGTGGTCGCTGTTTGAGGTGCAGACAAGTTATTTTACTCAAGAGCCTGTATACTCCGAGAAAGTGAAATTTTTTTCCTTAACTTTCTCCACAGTTGGCACAGCTTGGAACAGCCAGGTCACAACACTTTAAACTGTTTCATTGCTCTACTGTTCTTCCACTGATTTCATTCTGAATCGAGAATTCTGTCTGGGATTGTCATCCTTTCCCAAATTTGCTCCTATTTATTTTTTATTTGCTGTTTTCTGTCTGCCTCGGCTCTCCCATTCCACTTTACTATTTGATTCGGCTTTCCTATCTCTCTCTTCTGCTTTCCTGTCTCTCCCTGGCATTTCTTCCCAGTCTGATTCACCTTTTCCTGTAATACATTTAAATCAGAAAGGAATATCTACCATGTTTCTGAGATTCGAGCTGTTTTGTGCAACGGATGACTCTGTTTCGCTAGATCTGCTGGTTTCACACTGCATGACGTCGATGTTGTTTCCTGGGATTCAGGCAACGAAACTCACCCACAGAACGTTCTGATGCGAGTTCCTCCAATTCCACTGAATCCTCGTGGCTAAGAATTCGTTTTGCTTCTCTAGGTTGTGCTCATCTAGTCCTGCCAATGTACAAAAGAACTTAAATCAGAATCTGTTACACAACGAAGCACCATTATCACAAATTTGACGTCAGAGAATGATCCTGAGCACAAAATAGCATCTTCACGCAATAGAAAACAAGTTTTCACAAGCAATATAAATTATTTCAACAAAATCGTCCTAAATGCAGGTAGATATACATAAAAAGGAAATTATAAATAACAAATGGTTCGCAAGCGACATTCTGGAATCCACAATCTGAGACAAAAATTGTTGCTACAACTGTTTGCACTCACAAGATAGATTTTTCTTCTTTTTCCTTTTTTAGGGCGCAAAAACAATTGAGATCATAAGCGCCCATGTCATAACCCCTGTCCCCTATTCCTCAAGATGTATGTCACTGTCCCGTCATAAGTGCAGAATGTCAAAGGAAACCAAAAGTACGATCCTGGATAAATGTCAACAAGAAATCTGGATTACGCTTCTGGATCATAGTCAAAGAGTGTAAGTGTAATGCTTGTTATAAAACAAACCTTTGATCATACAAGACAAACGGATGCAATGCTCGTTTTTTCTCTGAATTCTTAATGTAACTGATTGTCGAGCTTGGCCACTCTTCACAACGATAAAGCTATCACACTGAGAGCAACAAACTTAGGTGTGCACCAGGTTACATTTATTATTAATTTATTTGCTCTAATGGCTGACTGGCACATAACAAAGTTCTATAAACTCAAGCCAAATTACAAAATTACACTAACACTGTAGGGATTACCAAAAAAGAGTGGAAGACTGTAGGGACAAACCACAACGTCTGCACAGCTGGGCAATACGCGGAATCAAAGTTAGCGATACTACCTACAAACTAGAACCGAAAGTAAATATTACTATGACTGAAGATTTAAAATAAAAAGTTTACATTTAAACGAGTACTCGCAGTAACTAGGGTTATATTTCATGATGACGTCAGTGGATGGTCGTAGTCACATATTCGGAGTTGTCTCGGTAACGATTCGTTTTAGGACTACTTCTTGGTAGAGTGTTTTTGCTTCTACTGTCGTATACTTTTGGTCATTCTGACTTGACTTTTGTGATGAATCCTATATATACAACCCACTTCGAATGATGAAACGGGAAACCACTGCCGACAGTATGACAAATGAGAAGAAGAACTATATTTCGCTTAATGTAGGATCCTCAAAAAGTATACAGGATGAATCACGTAAAACGTGCACCTCAAATATTGCGAAAATGGAAAATGCTATTGATTTGCATTTGAAAGGCGCTGTCTGCAAGGACATACCAACTACAGCAGATAATGGGTAACAATGTATTACTGCAGGCTGCTCGGGTGCCGGCCGTTGTGGCCGAGCGGCTCTAGGCGCTTTAGTCCGGAACCACGCTGCTGCTACGGTCGCAGGTTCGAATCCTGCCTCGAACATGGATGTGTGTGATGTCCTTAGGTTACTTAGGTTTAAGTAGTTCTAAGTTCTAAGGAACTAATGACCTCAGATGTTAAGTTCCATAGTGCTCAGAGCCATTTTGAGCTGCTTGGACATCTCCGGCGAAATGCTGACCAGAGAGCAGCAGTTGTTCCATACTATACTGGAAGCGTGTATTTCCACTGCCGGTGGTCATTTTGAACACAACCTGTGGGGGGTCAATTGCCTCCTTTCTGGTCAGAATGCACATGACTAGATACGCATCCAGCTGCCGCTGCCCAACACTACAGTGGCAGACAACAATGCAAACCAGCCACAGACTGCACACGACACAGCCAGTGATTTTCAGAGCGCTACGTGACGTCACCATTAAAAAAAACCTAAACAGCCTACTTACACAGCACTGGCAGTCTAGTTTACCCTCCTTTTAGTCCGTCAATGTTAAAAGGCATTGTTCCATTTAAAAATGTATGTTTGTACAAAACAATACGATGTCTAAATATTATTACAAGCTGGTGACTGGTTAAAAATACCAGGCTCTGAGTACCAATTCAGTCTGCGTAAACCGTACATCAGCAGAACTTCCCGTTTCCGCTATATTTTCGCTGCTTTTTCAAGCGAAGTAAGGTACAAATACTGCACTCTCCTAAAGAAAAGCAGCTCAAGATAAAAATACTGCGGTAAAGCTGCCACTCACGTATTTGTGAGCACAGAACACGTTAGAGGACAGGGGTCTTCACAATAGATACAGTCCTTCTTGCTACATGTGGTTTTTCAGAAGGGCAGTCGTTGACCCCCGTTTGCGGTAAGTGCTCGTTTTCTAATATATAGCGGCAGAAACGACTTGGCCCGGACATGAGTCAACCCTGGCAATGCAAAGAAACCCGTCCCGGCGGTCGTAAGAGTCGGCCAGCGACGGAGATAGGCCGTTTCTAGCACACGCGGGCCGCGTCCCCTCTCTTTGAAGGCGCGGTGAATGCGCGGCCCAGACGCTAGAGAAGCCCGGCTTGCACTAAAGTCCCTCTGGCCGAATAACTGCCCGCGCGACCGTAAATCTGCTGGCCCGTCCGTGGTCGGCCGAATGCCTGACCGGGCCGGGGCCACAGAGGCGCTTCGCTTTTTAAAATAACACCGCGGCCCGCAGAGCGGCTGCACGCACGCCTGCAGCGTCCGGCCAATTAACGCGAGCCGCGACACGACAATTCTTCCCCGGCGCCCAATGCGTCTCCGGCACGTTCCACTCGGCCCTCGCGGCTCTCCTCCGCTCCTGCGGAAATGTAAAATTTTGCCAATTTTATTTTTAAAACACGATTCTGTGGGGGGGTGTATTTACGGAGCGCGACCACTCGCGGCTGAATTGCCAAGAAGTTATCCGTCTCTGAATGAGGAGAATTTCTGAATTCAGTAAATGTCGACACAGTAAAACTCCACTGAGGTGACAAACGTGATGGAATGCCGCCTAATATTATGCCGGATCTCTGTTTGTCCGGCGTAGTGCAGCTGCTCGAGGTGGCATGGACTCACAAGTTGTAGCAACTTCCCTGAATGAAGTATTGTGCCTTGCTGCCTCTACAGGCGACCATAAATGTGAAATTCTTGATGCAATAATTTTCCCAACAGCCGTATGTATTGTAGAAATTTATTTTATTTTACGAACTTCTATGTGCTAGCAGTTTCGGCATTATATTGATGCCATCTTTAGGCCCCACTCATCACATCTGTGTCGCTTGGCCACCAAGAGCTGTTGCAGGACGATTTGATTCACGGATCCAGTTATATGGCTCCTTCCGTGTATACCGATTTTACGACTATGACGAGTGGGGCCTGAAGATGGCATCAATATAATGCCGAAACTGCTAGCACATAGAAGTTCATAAAATAAAATAAAATTCTGCAATACATACGGCTGCTGGGAAAATTATTGCATCAAGTAGTTCATGCCAGCCGTCGTTTCACGATCCATAATGGATCAACGAAGATAATTGTGAAAGTATTGCCGGTGCTGCATTTCGTGCACAAACTGACCTCATGTTCGATGAAATTCATGACGTGCGATCTGGGTGGCCCAATTATTCGCTCGAATATCCCATAATGTTCTACAGAAAAGTCGCGAACGACTGTAGCCCAGTGATATGGTACAATGTTATCTATAAACATTCCACTGTTGTTTCAGAACATGACGTCAATGAGTGGCTGCAAATTTCTCCCAAGCAGCCTAACATCTAGAGGATCCAATCCATTCCATGTAAACCATTATGGAGCCACCACCAGGATGCACAAAGTGCTGTTGACAACTTGGGTCCACGGCCTCGTAGACTCTGCGCCACATACGAACTATACAATCTGCTTTTGTCAACTGAAATGGGGGCTCATTTTATCAGGCCATGGTTTCCCAGTCGTCTAGGGTACAACGGATATGGTCACCAGCACAGGAGATATGCTGTAGACGATACCGTGTTGTCAGCAGAGGCAGTCATGCCGGTCTTCTGCTCCCATAGCCCATTAACGCCAAATTTCGCCACACTTTCCTAACTTATACGTTCGTCGTACATCCCACATTGACTACTGCGGTTATTCCACGAGCTGTTGATTGAATGATGTCATGTCAAATCTACGAAAACGTCCCTGCTCTCGTGTCCTCGGAATCTTTCGCAACGGCAGACATGAATTAAACGTTTTCGGTTTTCAAGCCGCGTCAGTTCGAATAAAATCCTCGAACTCTCGATGACCATCTCCGCCATCGTCGTCAGGAGTTCACTGATTGCCGGGGCTGCTACGGTTTCTCGCGTATACAGCCATGATGACATCATCAGCAGCCAATCAGATAGACCCAATGTGGCGCGCGCCCTTAAATCGACTCGAGCAGCTAGCGGATCAATTGCCTGTGGCAGCACCGGTAACGTCAGGTGGCGCCAGGGACAACGAAAGAAAGCAAAGACAGATGCGCGACGTGGGAGCGGCAGTTTCAAATGTGGCTCCTGCCCCTGGCGCCACCTGACGTCACAGGTGCTGCCACGGGCAATGGCTCCGCTAGCTGCCCGGGACGACTCACCCGCGCACCACATTGGGTCTATCTGATTGGCTGCTGCTGATGTCATAATGCCTATATAAGCGAGAAACCGTAGTCACTGACTCCTGACGACGATGGCGGAGATAGTCATCGAAAGTTCGAGGATTTTATTAGAACTGACGTGGCTTGAAAACCGAGAACGTCCCTGCTCCCGATCGTTAAGAGAAGACCGTCGGCCTCTGCTTTATCGTGGTGAGAGGTAATGCCCGAACTTCGAACTTTCGTATTTCGGCACGCTCTTGACACTGCGGATTTCGGTATATTGAATCACCTAACGATTTCCGAAATGGAATGTACCATTCTTCTTGCTCCAACTACTTTTCTGCTTTAAGAGTCTGTTGATTCCCGTCCTGCGGCCAAAATGACGTCGCAAAATTTTCACATGAATCACCTGAGTTCAAATGACAGCTGCTATAATTTTCTGCCATTTTATACCTAGTGTAGGCGATGCTACCTCCAGCTGTATATGTGCTTATCATTACCCCATGACTTTTGTCACGTCAAGGTATACGCCAGGGGATTGGGAAATACCTACAATATTTCTTAAAGACATTACTACGAGATCTCACTAAGATGTAGAATCTCAGAACCTCAACAACCGTGTGTACACTTACATTATGATCGTTGGTTGTCGAGAGCTGCTTGTTCACAGGTCCATTTTATCAGCGACATGGTCTTGGACTTATCACAGGTAGTGTCGTTCTACACGCAGGAAACAAGAGCAAGAGAACAGATGTTGTAATCCTGCGTCGTAGCTCTTGCCAGGGTCCTAATGGAGGTGGTTTTCAAGTGCATTGATCAATCTTCTTTTCAAGTGCAAGTGTGTATCTGTATTGCTTGGATGACTGTCATTTGTGTTGCCGTTAGCGCTTCTTTATTATATTGGTGGGGTTTTGTTGTTACAGTTGAAAGAAAGGGAAACTTTATGCCAGCGCATAACCTACTCCTCTCGAATAGTACGAAGGGCTTAGCGTCGCCATCCAACAGACGGGTCACTATCAACAGTGTCAAATGCTTTCACATGACAGGCCACAGAGTTGGTAGAATTTAATACAGGACACTGGTGCAAAGCCTGTTGATCAGGAACGTTACACCATCACCTATCCTCCGCATGCCGTCTAAATACTAAGCAGTTACAATTTTCCACCACCAGGATTCTAACTAGCTTACATCTAAGTCGAGTGCCACCGCACGGACGTGCATTCACGTACTCGATTAAGGAGGCGGGTTCTTGGCTTTATTAAGAGAAAATGAAAATTTCTAGTTTTGTTTGTTTTATTGTTGTTCAGTACAGAAACAATAACTCAAGTGGAGTACACATCGTACTGAAATATCTCTCTGCATCTGTAAGTAGGCTGTTTAGGTTTTCTTATTGGTAACGCCACGTAGCGCTCTGTATGAAAATCGCTGGCTGTGCTGTGTGCAGTCTGTGGCTGGTTTGCATTGTTGTCTGCCATTGTAGTGTTGGGCAGCGGCAGCTGGATTTGAACAGCGCGTAGCGTTGCGCAGTTGGAGGTTAGGAGCCAGCAGTGGTGGATGTGGGGAGAGAGATGGCGGAGTTTTGAAATTTGTAAGACTGGATGTCATGAACTGCTGTATATATTATCACTTTTGAACACTATTGAGGTAAATACATTGTTTGATCTCTATTAAAATCTTTCATTTGCTAACTATGCCTATCAGTAGTTAGTGCCTTCCGTAGTTTGAATGTTTTATTTAGCTGGCAGTAGTGGTGCTCGCTGTATTGCAGTAGTTCGAGTAACCAAGATTTTTGTGAGGTAAGTTATTTGTGAAAGGTATAGGTTAATGTTAGTCAGGGCCATTCTTTTGTAGGGATTTTTGAAAGTCAGATTGATTTGCGCTAAAAATATTGTGTGTCAGTTTAAGCACAGTTTTGTATTATTGTTCTAAGAGGACGTTTCATGTGTCGACCCTTAGCCGAGGATACCTCACTGGAATCTTCTGATTTTTTTCTTGTAGTTTGTGTAATTAGTGTAGATTTTGTTTATTGCTAGCCCGTAATTGTAGAGAGAATCTCCTTTGTTGTTGTAGTCTTTCATTGTTGTACTGTAAAACAGTTGTGGCATGCGTGTAGATTCGCACGAAGTATTTCGCAGCTGTGCTTGCAATTAACTAGATATTATTTGCTATGACAATGTGTTCTCTTATTTTTGCTCTTCAAATTGTGTTTTTCTGTGTTGTCGTGTGAAATATTGTGACAATAATGGCGTGTGAAAAGCGTAGTACTAGGCTATAAAGTAAACTGAGAAATGACAGTGAAGACGAAAGCAGTGTGTTAGCGCCACCGTGTAATGAATTAACTAATGTTCAAAGTAGTAATTTGGTAACTGTGCATAGGGAAATGGAACGGGCTGCAAATAATGGTGTAGGCAGTGAAACAATTAGTGAACAGGGAAGCATTATCGATCGATCTGTCGGCAACAGCTCGCATCAGGAATCGGAAATGACAGGACACAATCTAGGAAATACTGTACATTCAGGTTTTGCGTCCTCACCGTTTTCTCAAATAAGTCAAGACACATTTTTTGCTTGTCAAAATGTGAATGTTGCCCGTGCAAATGCACTGCCGAAAAGCATAGAGAAACCGATTCCAGACACTAATACATTATTATTGCAATTAATGCAACAAATGAAACAAAATCAGAGACAAAGACAGCAACAGTTACACACAATGGAACAAAATCAGAGACAAACACAACAAAATCTTCAAAAGTTAGGCACAATGGAACAAAATCTTCGGAAATTAGACACCAAGCTTGAACAAACACGTGAAGATTTAACTAATGAGATACATAACATTGAATCGAAATGTCAAAAAGTCTGTAACGACGTAAAAACACAAATTTGTGAGCATTTTCAACATATTTTTCCGCGGTACACTGAATTTTGAGATGGAACCGCCAAAACGATGTAACAATGACCGACATGCGACTCGCCGACATGATGATTTTGACTATAAGCTGTTCATTACTACACGTAAATTCAAAACATTTAAGAATTCTGGAAACGACATTCATCCACAAGCGTGGCTCCATCAGTTCTCTCATTGTTTTCCTCCTAACTGGTCATTGGAGCACAGATTAGAATTTATGTGCGGCTACTTAGAGAATGAACCAGCTGTAAGAATGCGATCGGTCATTCACGATTGTCACACTGAAGGAGAATTTTATCATGCCTTCCTCTCAGCGTATTGGTCTCAAGTTACACAAGACCGAGTAAAACATAGCATCATTATGATGAAACATTTCGAACAATCTTAATTTTCCAGTCTTGTGAAATACTTTGAAGACTTGTTACATAAGAATCAGTACCTTTCAAACCCATACAGCCCCTCAGAACTCATCCGCATTTGCTTAATCAAATTACCTGAACATTTACGACAGATTATTTTAGCAGGACGATGAAAAGACAACATTGAAGCTTTTCAGGGATTGTTACAAGAACTGGAAATTGACACTGACAATCGCGAAACGCGAAAACAGAAGCACAACAGTTACAGGTCATATCCGTCGCAATTCCGCGATGAAAGAAATAATAACTGGACGCGACAAGGCTATTCTCACAACAAAAATCGTGACCAAAACAGACACCACCCGTATGACAACCGTTGGCAGAGTAGTAATAACTACAGGGAAAGATCACCTCTCCGCGGTAATGACTATTACACAGATAATCATAGAAACAGACAATATGGGAACCAGAACTATTATTATCATGGGAGACAGAACAATTTCAGACGCAAGGGTCCACCGCGCAGTGATAATTCAGGGGGAAATTCCCCACCACTTAACCGACAAGAAAGAAACTACAGAAACTACCGACATGACGACAGACGATATAATCATAACGACAGACCGGAATTTCATTAGAACTGGCGGGATTCAAACAGGGCTGGGCCCTCTCGGCAAGGTGAAATTGTAGATGTTAGATCTCCTAATCCCAATAACGACGCGCGCCAACAAAGAGACAGACAATGACTCGCTCCGCAGGCAGCCGCGTGCGCCGGCTGTCTCAGAGAAAAATAACATAGACGCTAACTTTGAGAAAAATTCCCGTATTCTTTACCGACGTATACCGCATGATAATTGCGTTCAAGTTAACTCTGAACACTAGGAAGAGTAAAGGATTGTACTACATTTCACATGTAAAACCGTTTATTGAAATATAATCTGCTTTTTAACTTTGTCTTTGCCATAAAACATTTCACTTCACATTTCTAGTATGCTTTGTCAGACTGAGAAACTGTTAACATGCAACAATGTTTCGAACTTAACTATCCAGTCTAGAACCTAGGGAACATTTCTAAACAGAAATTACGAATGTATTGTTATAGTGAACAGACGACACAGTGTTGTAATTTGTACATTCTTGCTTGTTAGTTGCACGATTACGTAACGACTATAAGGCTTACATACTTAGAACATATACTGTTAATAAGATTTTAATGCAACATTTTGGTTTAGTTGAAAAGACATTCTTTACTTGAAGTACTTTCTGTGAGATTAAAGATGACTTAGCATTTGGTTTCTTTGATAGCTACACGATTATATCACGACGCTACTAATGTGTGACACAATTTACATTGTGCTTTTGCGGTGTATCTGTTCTATATCTGCACAGTTTTTCTGTATTATTCTGGAAAGTAAAACAGGTTTTAGTAGTAACTTTGTGGTATAGCTACAATGAGACAGCCTTTTCTGTAGCACAACAATACGTTACAGTACAGTACTTACTTCATCACGGCAATAAGCGTAGTAACTACGATATCTATACGCAAAGCATTTAACTTTTGTTTATCATGAGGTAAGTACATTGACTTTTGCAGAACTTAGCTTTCGGAGGACAATAACTACAACACTTCCACAGAGATTGTCTTACAGCAAGACGCACATTTAGCGTTACATGACACGCATTTGAGTGATTAAGTTTGTACTTAAACCATTTATTTTTCAACATATTTGAATTACAAAGAAAGTTTTCCGTGATACATTTCATTCCATTGCTGTAATCTGTAACACCTGAGGATATAATTACATTAATCCTCAGTGGGGTACACGCTTACTTTGTGTATCATGTGTTTGGCAAGCACAAGGAGCCTTAGCTAATATGGTATTTGCTTATACAATTTCACACATCGGTACCATATTTCTCTAATACAGAATTACACAGCTATCTGATTATTTGACAGAGAAACAAACATCGTTTTACTACGTCAGTGACACATGTTTACGCAATAACTCAGGTGGATAACTTCACACTTATGAAATTGTATTTTTTCTATACTTTGTGAACTGTTCATATTTTTTCGGAACAATTGTGATACTATGTGAGCTTTGAATGATGTACTTGGTATGGGATCATGATTTTTAAATTACGTTTGAGGTAGACACCTTGGCATGAGCAAAGAATTTTTTTTAGATTTTGAAATTATTGGAGGAAGCTACGACGATTTTGAGAATTTGACTGAGGTGTTATGATGTTATTGTTACGATGACTGTGTATTTTGCTGTTGCGGTATGTTTATGATGAATAACCTGTTGCTATATGAGTTATTTGATTATGCTACATATCTGTTATGATGAAATATTGAAGAAGTGTCGACGAATAAGATAAGGAATAATGAGTAGTGGTTAGGGACTCTGATTTATGAAAAGGATGTTGGAAACCAAGAATCGTACTTTAAGAGTTATGAAATGTATGTAAATGCGTGAATGTATTAATGTCGACGAAAATTTTTTCAACACTATTATATTTAAAGGATATTGTTTCTACAGATTTGTAACGCAAATTCTTGACCTGTGAAATATTTTTATATGAGACTGTCACTGTAGCGGAAACTGCTGTCGTAAATATTTCGGTAAGAAAGGTAAGTGACCGTGACGTAATGCGTTGTGAGTGGCCAGGTGTACCAGCCGCCTTGAGAAAAAGTCATTAATGTGTGCCTTTCAGAGGCACAGGTGGAGAAAAAAGGAGGCCATTAACCTCGCTATTGACATTCCTTTGTAGAAAGCATCGCAAATACGACACGCCCATACTTGAACACATATGATTGCACTGTGAAGCTCTTAATCTATGATATTTACTGAAATGAAATGATGAGAAACATTTTATATCTATTGTCTTTCTAGCTGAGAGATTGCTCATTTTGTTTAATATCCAGTTTCTATCTGCACTGCAGCATTGGTTAAAATAAAATTTAATAGATGTACTAATATCACTATTTTCTGTCTACAGACCCAGTAAAGAATCATTTTATGATGTACTTTCTTAGAAAAGAGAACGCAAATAGACATTTCCCTTCACAGGAATTGCAAAAATAATTTTTATACGATTTGGTAACTTATCTGCTGGCGTATGTTCTAGTGATGCATTGGCTCAATTTAGTTGTAATGTAGCATTGCTTGGTAATTTAGATTTACTGTAGCTTGCTTTGCCAATTTCCATTTTTTTGTCATTGGTGTTTGTGTTAATTGTTTTGTGCCTAGACTATATAAGAAACTAACTATGAATTGGAAGAAAAGCATTCAGAAGCTATAAGAAAATGGTTTGGCCAAAAAAGTAGAGTACAGTGGAGAAAAACTATTTTTGAAAGAGGATGAGAACAGAATATGGAAAGCATGCTTGGATAGGCTTTTTTTTTTTTTTTTTGGCTGGAGAAAATGTTGAATTAAGAGGAACCATCTATGGAATGAAGTTTTGGGTTGAACTGAGGGTTGAACTGCAGTACCAAATGTTACACTGAAAACAAACACTGTCCTTTCCTTTTGTGTTATCCCACTATGTGTTTGTGTACCCTTGTGTATTTGTTTTCTTCCTGTCTCTGTGTACTGTTTCATAGAATTTTTTCTCTTCAAATACTAAGCTACATTCATTGTGATGAGGAATACTGTTATCCCCAAATATAATTTGCATTAACAACATGTTATTTACTTTGTAAAGATGTTTACACATTATTTATTCTGTTTTGTTTTAATGCTCATGTGTGAAGTTGATGTTTCAATAATTATTCTGATCTTTTATGTATTTACTTATGTCATAATTTCTTTAACACTAATGTATATGTTTATTTCTATTCTTTTGTAAAGCCCGTTTTACTACAAATGTTATCTGTATTGTTACATTATTTAATGATGTATTTTGTGCCTTTGTAATTGTATTTTTATGTTTTAAATTTATAATTGTATAGACACCAGTTCTTCAAATTAAGTGTCATTTCACTGCACACGTTTCTGTTGGTCATAGTATATGGATAATATGTAAGAAGTAGGGACTGTTAATGTTTGCACATGTGTTGATAATTCAGCAAGAGACTGGTTAACAGCATTGATGGTTCTAAGGACTATTCCAAAAACTTTGTGCGTGCACAAGTGGTGGTTGATGGACTTGCTATATTCTCCGCATGACTCTTTGATGGTGATTGTGCACCTGCACAGTCGCAACAGATAGCTGCTGGCTATCTCTACAAGGACTGAAGTGGGTCTACACCTGTGATGACTCACCAATACCATTATTTCTACAAGGAATGCAGTGGTTCTGCATCTCTGGTGGCCCACCAATACCATAATCTCTAACAGGACTACAGTGGGTCTGCTCTGTGATGACCTACCTACCAATAGTCTTCAACTTCGACTGACTCTGCTGTGGGTTTGCTCTGTTGTGTCCATTACCTGTCTGCATGTCAGGAGTCAGCACTGTCTTTCTGTTGGAAGGACAACACTACTTCTTCAAGACTGCATGGAAATCCACTACTTCCGTGTGCATTTTCTTTTACTACTCAGACTCTGAGAAAAACACTGCAATTTTACTTTGATGAATGATCAGGACTGTCTTTATGTACTGTGAGAAAATTTTTGCTTTTAACCAACATTGTATCGATAAGTGTGTGCATTTCATTTCTTTGTTATTGTAATTATGAAAAAATTTTTCAAATCTGTCTTGGCCACAGCCCAAAACAATTTGTAAATTTTTTTGTGGGGAGCATGGGGACTATGTAAGTAGGCTGTTTAGGTTTTCTTATTGGTAACGCCACGTAGCGCTCTGTATGAAAATCGCTGGCTGTGCTGTGTGCAGTCTGTGGCTGGTTTGCATTGTTGTCTGCCATTGTAGTGTTGGGCAGCGGCAGCTGGATTTGAACAGCGCGTAGTGTTGCGCAGTTGGAGGTTAGGAGACAGCAGTGGTGGATGTGGGGAAAGAGATGGCGGAGTTTTGAAATTTGTAAGACTGGATGTCATGAACTGCTGTATATATTATCACTTTTGAACACTATTGAGGTAAATACATTGTTTGTTCTCTATTAAAATCTTTCATTTGCTAACTATACATATCAATAGTTAGTGCCTTCCGTAGTTTGAATCCTTTATTTAGCTGGCAGTAGTGGTGCTCGCTGTATTGCAGTAGTTCGAGTAACCAAGATTTTTGTGGGGTAAGAGATATGTGAAACGTATAGGTTAATGTTAGTCAGAGCCATTCTTTTGGAGGGATTTTTGAAAGTCAGGTTGAGTTGCGCTAAAAATATTGTGTGTCAGTTTAAGCACAGTTTTGTATAACTGTTCCAAGGGGCTGTATCACATCTATGTCGTCACTTTCTCACTAGGCAAAAACAATACAGTATCAACTTGAAAAATACGCGCATCGGCAGCTAATAAAGTGTCAACTTGTTGCACTCTTTGATAGTGAGTGAACACTGTCAACACGACAAGACCCAACTGAGTCTGTTTCTTTTATTCTGGTGGCTTGCCACGTCATTCCGACTGGAGCTAAGGAACCTCAGAATTAAATGTCTTATGATTCAAATTAAAATTTATTTAGTTTTCATCTGTGTTCATGGCATGTGCATCGAAATGATGCTGGCAGTCTCTCACAAACTGCCAGTTCTAATCGCATGAAAATCGTCCTATATTTATTTATATAGGCCCCCAATGAACCATGGGCCTTGCCTTTGGTGGGGAGGCTTGTGTGCCTCAGCGATACAGATGGCCGTACCGTAGGTGCAATCACAACAGAGGGGTATCTGTTGAGAGGCCAGACATACATGTTTTTCCTGAAGAGGGGCACCAGCCTTTTCAGTAGTTGCAGGGGCAACAGTCTGGATGATTGACTGATCTGGCCTTGCTATATTAACCAAAACGGCCTTGCTGTGCCGGTACTGTGAACGGATGAAAGCAAGTGGAAACTACAGCCGTAATTTATCCCGAGGGCATGCAGCTTTACTGTATGAATAAATGATTATGGCGTCCTCTTGGGTAAAATATTCCGGAGGTAAAATAGGAGGGCGTTGTTATCTGGAGAAAGAAAACTGGCGTTTTACGGATCGGAGAGTGGAATGTCAGATCCCTTAATCGGGCAGGTTAGAAAATTTAAAAAGGGAAATGGGTAGGTTTAAATTAGATATAATAGGAATTAGTGAAGTTCGGTGGCAGGAGGAACAAGACTTTTGGTCAGGTGAATACAGGGTTATAAATACAAAATCAAATAGGGGTAATGCAGGAGTAGGTTTAATAATGAATTAAAAAAATAGGAGTGCGGGTAAGCTACTACAACCAGCATAGTGAACGCATTATTGTGGCCAAGATAGACACAAAGCCCATGCCTACTACAGTAGTACAAGTGTATATGCCAACTAGCTCTGCAGATGATGAAGAAATTGATGAAATGTATGATGAGAAAAAGAAATTATTCAGGTAGTGAAGGGAGACGAAAATTTAATAGTCATGGGTGGCTGGAATTTGTCAGTAGGAAAAGGGAGAGAAGGAAACATAGTGGGTGAATATGGATTGGGGCTAAGAAATGAAAGAGGAAGCCGTCTGGTATAATTTTCCACAGAGCATAACTTAATCACAGCTAACACTTGGATCAAGAATCATGAAAGAAGGTTGTATACATGGAAGAATCCTGGAGATACTAAAATGTATCAGATAGAGTATTTAATGGTAAGACAGAGATTTAGGAATCAGGTTTTAAATTGTAGGACATTTCCAGGGGCAGATGTGGACTCAGACCACAATCTATTGGTTATGACCTGTAGATTAAAACTGAAGAAACTGCAAAAAGGTGGGAATTTAAGGACATGGGACCTGGATAAGCTGAAAGAACCAGAGGTTATACAGAGTTTCAAGGAGAGCATAAGGGAACAATTGAATGGAATGGGGGAAAGAAATACAGTAGAAGAAGAATGGATAGCTCTGAGGGATGATGTAGTGAAGGCAGCAGAGGATAAAGTGGGTAAATTGACGAGGGCTTCTAGAAATCCTTGGGTAACAGAAGAAATATAGAATTTATTTGATGAAAGGCGACACTATAAAAATGCAGTAAATGAAGCAGGCATAAAGGAATACAAACGTCTCAAAAATGAGATCGACAGGAAGTGCAAAATGGCTAAGCAGGGATGGCTAGGGGACAAATATAAGGATGTAGAGGCTTATCTCACTATGAGTAAGATAGATACTGCCTACAGGAAAATTAAAGAGACCTTTGGAGATACGAGAACCACTTGTATGAACATCAAGAGCTCAGACGGCAACCCAGTTCTAAGCAAAGAAGGGAAGGCAGAAAGGTGGAAGGAGTATATAGAGGGTCTATACAAGGATGATGTACTTGAGGACAATATTATGGAAATGGAAGAGAATGTAGATGAAGATGAAATGGGAGATACGATACTGCGTGAAGAGTTTGACAGAGCACTGAAAGACCTGAGTCGAAACAAGCCCCGGGAGTAGACAACATTCCATTAGAACTACTGACTGCCTTGGGAGAGCCAGTCATGACAAAACTCTACCTGCTGGTGAGCAAGACGTATGAGACAGGCGAAATACCATCAGACTTCAAGAAGAATATAATAATTCCAATCCCAAAGAAAGCAGGTGTTGACAGATGTGAAAATTACAAAACAATCAATTTAATAAGCCACAGCTGCAAAATACTAACACAAATTCTTTGCAGACGAATGGAAAAACTAGTGAGGCAATACTGACCTTACGACTTATCTTAGAAGAAAGATTAAGAAAAGGCAAACCTACGTTTCTAGCATTTGTAGACTTGGAGAAAGCTTTTGACAATGTTAACTGGAATACTCTCTTTCAAATTCTGAAGGTGGCAGGGGTAAAATACAGGGAGCGAGAGGCTATTTACAATTTGTACAGAAGCCAGATGGCAGTCATAAAAGTCGAGGGGCATGAAAGGGAAACGGTGGTTGGGAAAGGAGTGAGACAGGGTTGTAGCCTCTCCCCGGTGTTATTTAATCTGTATATTGAGCAAACAGTAAAGGAAACTAAAGAAAAATTGGGAGTAGGTATTCATGGAGAAGAAGTAAAAACTTTGAGGTTCGTCGATATCATTGTAATTCTGTCAGGGACAGCAAAGGACCTGGAAGAGCAGTTGAACGGAATGGACAGTGTCTTGAAAGGAGGATATAAGATGAACATCAACAAAAGCAATACGAGGATAATGGAATGTAGTCAAATTAAATCGGGTGATGCTGAGGGAATTAGACTAGGAAATGAGACACTTAAAGTAGTAAAGGAGTTTTGCTATTTGGGGAGCAAAATTACTGATGATGGTCGAAGTAGAGAGGATATAAAATGTAGACTGGCAATGGCAAGGAAAGCGTTTCTGAAGAAGAGAAATTTGTTAACATCGAGTATAGATTTAAGCGTCAGGAAGTCGTTTGTGAAAGTATTTGTATGGAGTGTAGCCATGTATGGAAGTGAAACATGGATGATAAATAGTTTGGACAAGAATAGAATAGAAGCTTTCGAAATGTGGTGCTACAGAAGCATCCTGAAGATAAGTTGGATAGATCACGTAACTAATGAGGAGGTATTGAATAGGATTGGGAGAAGAA
Source organism: Schistocerca gregaria (assembly GCF_023897955.1). Lineage (NCBI taxonomy): Eukaryota > Metazoa > Arthropoda > Insecta > Orthoptera > Acrididae > Schistocerca > Schistocerca gregaria. The sequence continues at coordinate 431,625,919 of NC_064924.1, forward strand.
AAATTTGTGGCGCAACTTGACTAGAAGAAGGGAACGGTTGGTAGGACATGTTTCGAGGCATCAAGGGATCACAAATTTAGCATTGGAGGGCAGCGTGGAGGGTAAAAATCGTAGAGGGAGATCAAGAGATGAATACACTAAGCAGATTCAGAAGGATGTGGGTTGCAGTAGGTACTGGGAGATGGATAAGCTTGCAGAGGACAGAGTAGCATGGAGAGCTGCATCAAACCAGTCTCAGGACTGAAGACCACAACAACAACAACATCATATAGTAACAACAGCAAATATTGAGAAATACATACATTACACAATTATACATTTAATGATTTAGGCACAAAGGTAATATGTCCATATTCTTAAAGTTAATAGTTCAATAATTCTAATAAGAGTACATTTAAACTATAAAAATGAGGACTGTTAGTTAAAACATATACAAGTAGTCACAGTTCAACATCTGATGAATGAACCCAGTTCACAGCTGCGTGAGCAGCATTAATAAAATCACTGAATGGTCCGGGTAACTTTCTCAGAGGGCAGTCCCTCGAAATATGCGGAGAGGTTTGTTCTTGGACTCCACAGACACAGGCTGGAGAGTGCCGGAGTACCCATTTGTGCATCAGAGCATTGCACCTGGCGTGACCCGTTCTTGTCGTATTCAAAAGTATCCACTTTCGCTTCAGATCAAATCGTGGTAGACTGGCAAACGGATCTTGAGACCTTGGTGTTTTATTGTTGTGACATTCCATCTCATGCACCACTGATCTTTAAGGCCAAACTTCTTGTTATTTTTTCCATAATGTTACAGTGGAGTGCGTGACATCAAACGGTCTGGAGGACAGTCATTTGAGACTGTATGATTTGGGAGGTCTTCAGGATAGTGAGGGTGATGCAACTACCTCCATTCTCGATCGGCTGCTTCTTGGCGTCTTAATTCAGGTGGTGGAATGTTACTGATGGTGTTCAGTCAATGGATCTGTGTGGATTTTATTGTATACGTAATAATTCTCACTGAATCATTGAGATGGGTGTCTAGTTTCCTTGTATGAGCACTAGGTTGCCATACTGGGGCACAGTGTTCAGCTACTGCGACAGAGCTGCAGTTCATAGGGTGGAAGGTTCAGCACCCCAGGTTGTGCCAGTCACTTTCTTTTTGATATTATTTCGAGTCTTTAGATTTTCGCTAGTGTTTTCCAGACGTTTTTTATATGTTAAAAACCGATTGACTGTTAGGCCAAGGTATTTAGGCTGGAAATTGTGTCTAATCCTCTGTTGACACAAATTCACATTGAGTTATTTGTTTGCGGTTTTGTTGTTTAAGTGGAATGTGCAGACTCCTATCATGGCTGCATTTGACTGGAGTCTCCACGCTTTGTTATACGTGTTGCGATTTTCTAAGTCTGTAGACAATATATTTTCACCGTCCTGGAGTGTGCTGGGTTGCATGGCAATGTCAAGGTCATCGGCGTAGCAGACTTTTTTGCTGATAGTGTTTGAATGACGTACATGTTGAAGAGCAAGGGTACTAGGACGGATCCTTGGTGAAGCCCACTTTTTATGGTAAATGACTTATTCTGTTTTTGTCCAACGCTAACTTTCAATAACGGTGTAATCACTTTCTTACTAGGGACATCCTTTTTTACCTTCAGCAGTAGTCCACCTAGCCACACAGCATCATATGCTGCTAACAGATCAACAAAGGTCACCGATGTCCTTAGTTTCTTCTGGAGTCCAGCCTCAATGTAGAATGTCAAGAATAGGATCCTTACACAGCGGCTGCACTGTCTTCTGAACCCGGCCTAATATGTTGGAATTGCATCATGTATCATTCCTTGACTTCTGTTAAGGATAAAGACGGTCCTGTAGTTCGAAACACACGCTGAGCAGTGTAGTTGGCTGTAAGTTAAGGGGTCATCAACTGGCTTTACGGACTTGAGGACTGCTAGTGGATGTGCATTCTTCAACTGCTATGGTATTTTTCCACTTACAAGTGTACCGTTATTCAGCCAAGTTCTTCCATGTTTCCTAATAAGTTTTATGAATTCAGTGAATGTACCGTCCACTGCTGCTGTTTAACACATTTTCAGATTTTTTTATAGCCTCATTCATATCTTTCATTAAAGGGGTCTGATAAGTCGCGGCATTTAGACAACCTCTATGGTGGTGTACACTGGGCAACCGACTGCTAAGGCTGGATGGCGAAGTTGTCTGCACTATCGGCAGCCATTCTAGATCAAAGATTCCTCACGGCTATTCAAGATAACAGCACAGGAAATCGTGCTTATAATACCTTGATTGAAGTGGTTTGAAAAGTTGTGGAGGTTCTGAAAATATACAACACCAAAAATTTCCTAGAAAAATGACAAAAACGAAATTTAACAGAATGTTATTATGATGTGTTTAAGGATTCCATTTGGTTAGAGGATTACAAAAGTTGTAACTTTAATGCCACATACTGCTACGCGATATTGATTCATTTTTGACACCACTTCGTGCATAATTTTATTTAGAGTGTACTGGACACATTTGCTGAGAAGGTATTCGCCATGTCCTTGTCGGCAGTAGGTAATCAGTTAGTCTCACCAGGAACGGTGAAAATCACCTGGGAGTTGGGCAGTTTTCGCAGAAGTGTGGCTGTGACCCACTTCTTGATCTGTTAGTAGATCGAGTACCTCTCATAGCGCCTTGCCTTGCCGCATCTACTATCCCCAAAGAATAACTGACCACCACATTTTTGCCTATTCTTTTCGTACATCAAAGGGGGCAACACCGAGATACCACCCGATTAACCTGAGAACGTCAATTACTTTTGCTCAAAATTAGGTTCACGCCATTGAATTGAGCTCCTCCGCCACCATGATTCTCAAAAGAAGCCGATCAATCGATGGGAAACTGTTCTGTTCCGGTATTAATCTTTTATTTGTACAGGTCTTTTGGGGAGGTTTGCCCCACAACCTGTAAATATTTGAAAATCTCATGATGACAGCCTGGAGATACAGATAAAGCTCTTTGTTTAACAACCTGTTTCTGTCGACAGACCATCATCACGGTCTTAAAAGCATTTACAGCATCATATTAGATGAACATAAAATCATGGGCATTATTTAATAAAACTATGAATTTGTCACTGATGTCACGTCATAATATAATAGACTGATGATGTACTTATTATTATGATGTGACAAATGCATTAAATTCTTGATTTTATGATCAAGTAAAGTGTGCTGTAAATGTATTTAAGAACCTGACGAGGGTCTGTCGATCGAAAATGGTCGTCAAATAAAGAATTTTACCAACAACTTAAGGCGACATCCATGACATGTTTCATATTGTTAACGTGCTTTTTTTATGCCAAGAATAGGAAGTTTCTGGAGATTTCCCCGTTTTTTCTCATGAAATAAGTGATATCCTCATGTGTCACATTAGCAACAACACTGAGTCGTTCCTTCATTGAAATTAGAGAGTTGTAGAGGCAGATCTATTTTTCGAGATCATTCGATGGCCGGCAGGCAGCCAGGTTCAAATGACTGTGAGGGTAACTCATTTCCAGGTGGCTGTTTGATGGCTGACTGGTACACATTTTGCCGATGTTACTGGAATATAAGTGTCAGAGTTATGGCGGTGATTCATATTCTGAGCAACTCGTTACTTTCACACAGAACTGGATGCAACGTTGTTTAAGAGTGAATAGGAAAGAACCTGTGGACTTGTGGACTATGCTACCAATTGTAATTCGTGACAGAAATTTTCAAATTATGTAATCATCTCAGCTGTGACAGTGATTACACTGAACTTGATTACCGTGGCTGCTACAGAGTTAAACAGTACGAGCAGTGTTAGCGGTGATTCAATGCTATAGACATTCGAAGAAATTATAGACTATCGCAAGAATCAATCGTCAAGAAATTAAAAACCCTGGTAAGGAAACTGAAAACTCTATTCAAGAAATTAAACGGGAAATGAAAAGCAGTTCTTATAAATTATGGGATGCAATTGGTAGCCTGCAAAAGAAGTTTACTAATACGTTTAATTAAAACCATGTTAAAATCTGAAATGAATTTCATATCAAACATAATGAACTTAAAACTGAAATTCAAGATTCTCGGCTCTAAGATAGTGAAATCACGAACGCAAAGAGTGTTTACCACACCAACAAAGAGACGGTTGATAAATTAACTGGTGGTGTTCTGACCTAGTCCAATGAGTTGGGCACAAAAGAAGAAGAAATTTTATGGAGAGATTCAGAATGCGAAAAGCTACTCTGCAAAGTACATTAAAGGTTTGAAGAGGAAGAGATTGACGAAGCGTTACGTGAAACAAATCTTCACATTGTTAATGTGCCTCAAGTCACTGCGGAAGACAGGTTGAGAGCGCGAAATTTCAAAATTCTTAAGATAAACAAGGTATGCTTGCCGTTCCTTTTATTAAACAGTTCATACATTTATTTCAGAGAGAGTGAATGAAACAGGCTAAAAAAAACACACATATCAGCCATATAGAGGCGAAGCACATATCTGGGGTATTAGTACATCCCAAAATTACATTACATACTACGAGTCTGAAACAGAATTCATAAATAAATTTTGGTTTTGAGAGACATATTGGGACACAAAATCAAAAATTCATCCACCATCTAGCTACACAAGATATCGTGGTACCGTACGAGAATATATGAAGAAGTATTGGAATGACAATGCCCACCTTGACGATATGGATAGAGGACTAGCTGATGCTAATCCTGTGTCAAAATTTACCACCCACATTTGATTGTGGAGCAGTTGTGTTTAATGAATGAAGTGAAGTCGTCATAGAACGAGAATAGCGAGGAAAAAGTAACGGCGATCATCAAAATCGTAATACTGGCACATTGTGACGATAATTTCAGAATTACTGACGACCAAGCAGATTCTATAGTCATGGCTACAGCATGTAAAGCAGGGATTAATATAGACTAAAAAACGGATTTAATGCAAATTATAAACCAGATCGCGCACACTGTGCAGGAGACAGAGAACAAAGTCGATCGCCGGAACATGCTAAGAGCCACATTTGTAATCCATGAGACCATGTACCATTAAAATAAGCAAAGTTGTGGAAACGGCCCACTGCGAAACTGTTGTTGAGGGTGAAGCAGATCTACAGAGGTAGGAAAAAGAGAATGATATAGAAATTTTAATGCCTTCCGTAGGAGACACACAGGAGAAGTATGACGCCTTAGTGCAATCAGTGAGTGCTGTCTTGGAATATTCATTTTCTTAAGTGGATGATCTGCTTGCACTCCCAACATTTCCTGCTCATGGCGTACATCCTGTCAGTACTGTAGATAATCGAAGCAAAGTTATCAAAGGTCAGGCACAATTCAAGTTTGGAATTCAGTGTCATGGGTGTGTTAACTGTTGGCCTCATAATGTCGGTGTAGTATTCTGTATTGATTGATTGACAGAAATGAAATGTAAGAGATTTTGAATAAAATTGTCTGCTTATGTAGTCATGTACTGGAGAGAAGAGAGTTAGATTCAAAGGAGTAGTTAGTGAAGAGATCAGAGGTACTGCATGCATCAGTTTGATAACCATGCATCTTCAGCAAGAAGAGGAAACTGAAGTTTTAAATAATTAAGAGGAAGATACTGAACTGTTAGAGAATAATAATGATGAGGATGTTTGACTGGTATTCGAAACAATTTTTATATGTTAAGCTAAACAGGAAGAACTGATAGAAGTATAGATCCGTGCCATAACCAGGAATGATGGCACATTGTGTGGAGTTATCGACCCTTATGAAGTTATGAGCTTGATCAAGCTGAAAATTTGCACGTATCTTTCACAAAAGTTTAGGGGAGTAAAGTAACTGAGCAGCCTTGACCTAATTGGTAGTTACTGCCAACTATTATTAGATGAAGACAGCAGAAAGTACACAGCCTTTTTTCATAATGGAAGTTGCTTCAATTTTAAGAGAATGGCTTTCAGTCTTTCACTCCCATCAGTAGCCCTTATGAGAGTATGAGGTGATGTTCTGGAGAAGAACTACTGAAGCTTGTAGCACTCTTTTTAACGATATCCTAATTTTGCATCATTTTATGGAAAGAACACTCAGAAATTCTATTCTGAGTACTAGGAACCATTAGAGTGACTGAAATAATGATCAACTTGGTCAAATCTGTATTCACCAAACCAGAGATTAAATTCCTTTGACTTGTAATTTCTCTGTATGGAACTGAAACTGATACAATGAAAATGGAAGCAATATAAAATTTTCTAACTCAGAGGCCCACAAACAACTCAGATCTTATTTTGGATTTTGCAGTTTCTATCGTCATTTTATTCCAAAATACTGTTTATCCTTGCCCACAGTCATGAAACTTTTCAAGGATGATACTGTATGGATATAGGATAAGGAACATCAAAAAGCATTTGAATTAATCAAGAAACAACTGTGTGAGGCACCGACACCTCAGCGTCCTAATTTAAGAAAATATTTCTTTGTTGGTAATGGCTGCCACGATTGTACTCTAGGTTCAGTAGTGTTCAACTGACTCAAAGTAAGAGAGTCACTGAACAACACTCTATTGCTTTTGCAAGGTGTATAATCAATAACTATGAAATAAAATACTGTCATGGAAAGAGAAGCACTTGCCACTGTACAGAGCTATGGAAAGTTTCGTTCCTACTTGTTAGGAAGACATTAAATCATTGTTACAAATCATGAGGCACTATCGTTCTTGCTAAGCTGCAAATTTATGCAAAATAGGCTAACCCAATGGGCTTTAGCACTTTAAGAATATGATTTTCATATTCAGTACATAACAGGATGGTAAAATATTGTACTGGACGCTCTTTCAACACTATCGAAGGAAAATGAGTCTATAAACTAAGTCAAGACCAGGAGGTGGTTGCAATTTTTCAAATGGTCAAAGAAAAATATGAAGATCCCAATGAAGACAAGCTACATCTACATTTTCTGGGGTATGACGATGTGTTATACAAAAGAAATAACGTTAATTCAGATAATTGAAAGTTTTATGTATGACCCACAGTGCACAGATTTATAAGATATGTGCACATAAGCTATGCTGACTTTGGAACATGAAAAGGCATGCTGAATTTGGAACAAAACGTCATTCTCGACAACAAGGACCTGAAACTCAGAACACTGAAATCTTGTGACACCTGTCAAAATACTGAATCTTCAGCATAAAGGTTTCATCAAAGTATTTTATCAAAGTATCATACCACAGAAGCATAGAGAAGCTACAGAATGGCCTATTCTATGTCTGAGGGTTTCTTCACTCAAATTTGGGCATTTTGGACATATTTTCGAAAACTGAACAGCTCTATCCACTAAGGAAAGCTATTTGCAAAATTATGATTACAATATTGAAAGATGAATACTTTGTGAAGTATAACCTACAGCTTGGTGTTCATCACTGTGTCACCAGACAGCCAGCGTTCTTTAGTTTCTCACGCCAGGTGATTTTCCGCGCATGCAAAAAATAAGTGCTGTGATTGGAAATCAGGGCGTGATATCAAAAGATGTACTGGGGCGTCTGAAATCTTTTGCAGCAAGGCACTCTATTGATGAGTGTGGTTTTGCCCATCTCATGTTCAAGTGTTCAAATGTGTGTGAAATCTTATGGGACTTAACTACCAAGATATCAATCCCTAAGCTTACACACTACTTAACCTAAATTATCCTAAGGACAAAGACACACACCCATGCCCGAGGGAGGACTCGAACCTCCGCCGGGACCAGCCGCAAAGTCCATGACTGCAGCGCCTCAGACCGCTCGGCTAATCCCGCGGCGCCCATCTCATGGAGGGAGGCTGTGGATCAGAATATGTTTATGCAATTGATGTGGAGAGAGTGCGCCATGTGACAACCGGTAGTGTGCATTTTTGTTGGTGCTCCACGTGAAGTGTATTTTGTGGAGAATTGGTTTCTTCGAGAGAATTTTTGTGAGAATTTGTTCAGAGATGCTGACCAGGAGAGTTAGTCCAAGAGAACACGGAGAGAAAACAGCAGTGGTCAACTGGGGTGAAGTAATCATAGTGGAGTCCATTGTTCAAGTCTATCCAGGGATGCACTAGTTGTGTACAGTGAGCATAGTTGCAGCTAGCACGTTAGGAATTTTCCAGGTGTTCGACCACTTTCTACATAGTATTCTTTCGGCCTTGTAGCAGCGGCTGTTAATGCATGTTCCACACTCTTACAGTTTATTGGTTTGCACTCACTGTCACTCAGTTTAGAAACAATCAAATAGCATTAATGTTGATGCTCATGAACGGGAAAGTCTCATGCAAAGAGTTCCACCCCACCATGCCAACTTGGTAAACCTATTAGTACTTATATGGTTTTGATATATATTCATATACGATGAATTGCCTTTCGTTTCAAGTAAATTAGTTTAACTCGATCACTCGTTTTCTGGGGGAATATTAGATGTTATTTATTGTTTGATCACAAGTTTGCCAATTTACGATTCAGTACTAGGGCCACACACTTTATTAACATATGTTTATATAGCTTGTTGTGCATAGATTAGAGCAGTGTTTCTTACTGGTGGTTCTGTGTTGAGGCCTATTTCAGGCCAGAAATTAACCATAGATAATTCCTAAATTACCATACCACTGAGCATCTTGTAACCTGTTTGTGAATGTACCAATTCAAAGTATGTTCAGAAATGTAAATACTAACTGCTAAGATCATCAGTCCCTGAGTTTACACACTACTTAATCTAAATTATCCTAAGAACAAACACAAACAAATAATGATTTTCATACAGTCATTTAACTATACAAGATACTAATACTTGCTTTGGGGATAATGTTGTATATATTTCTATGAATATATTTACCAGTGCCATTTTTTATTTGTATTCACCAGTTGCCAAAGTTATACATGATTCTTGGTAGGCCTACTTATTATTATTTTACACAATTGCATTTATTATGACTACAGTGTATCTACTACTTTTACTTATGTAATTGGAAAACACTTCGTCTTTTGTCTACTTGCTATGCAATCTGAGGTATTCAATATTTTATGCTGAGAGCACTTGTTCAGTAGATACAGGTCAGTTTTACTGTGTTGTCATTACACTACTTTCAGTCATCTGTTTATCTGTAGGCATGAATATACCTGAGTTGGTTTATAAGTACCTAGTCTAATTTGTGTAAATATTCGTATTTTTATTTCATATTTGTAATTATGATTAAACATTTTGTTAACTTAGCATTTTTAGGGAATTGGTACAACACAGAGGCAATAATTCACTATTTACACAACAACAGGTAGACAGTGTAAGTTGCCTCCCTTGTAATACATAGGTTCTGTTCACATCCTTATTATTTTCTACAACTTGTCTCACTTTACAGACTTACTTGTGTAATTTCTTACACTCATAGTTAAGCTATGCTAGAACGTGTATGGTAATTACCTCCCATGAATTTAATTATATATGAATACAAAGTGATAGTCATGCCAATGCAATTTATACAATAATTAACTATGTCATTGCTAGATGAAGTAGTATTCAGCCTCAATGTGGTAACATATCATTGTTGTCCATGTTACAGTGGTATCTGTGCCAGTAGTTAGCGTCTTTAAAACGAAACTGTTTTCTGCAGTTAGTGTATAATTACTGAGTCACTCACGGTTTTGATGGTGGATATATGAATAGATACTAGTTAGTCACTTACACATAGCTATTAATTGTTGATTATTTGTATAATTAACAATTAACTGAATGTAATTAATTAAGATTCATTCACTAATTTACATAATTTATAATTTCATTTTCCTACTGTTACATTTTCACTATCTTTTAACCCAAATTTCATCTCATTATATTTTGCGAACGTTTTTATTTGGGCCAGAAGTCAAAGGATACAGAATGTAATATTATTGCTGACACTACCAATGCTATACATTAAGTTTAGCAAGATAACGGCCACTACACCAAAATCTTTCAGTGAGCTATGTGTGATAAGGCTGCCAGACTGTTTCACTGTTTTACATAGGTAATTTGGCACACAAACATATGTTTCTTTTTATATGTGTGTGAATAAATAATGTTTGAGTAGCAACAAATTAACTTTGTAATTTAATAGTGGAAGGCAACGCATTCGCAGTAATGGGAAGAAAATGTTTAGGAAGCAACATAGTTCATCATAAAGGAAAAGTATAATCGCTATAGTCAGCAAGGTAGGAAACTGTTACATAGTGACTGCATAACAAATTGCTTCACTGACTGGATCATGGGGCATATTTGCATCCTTTGTTACACAGCATAGCTGACTGCAAAAAGGTTGTCTGCTGCCACTGTATATGGTGGTGATGACTACAGTGGAACAAATTTTGTGATGTTTTGTATTTCAGCTGTTATAGGAGTGCTTATAAGAATGTTTTACGCCCCCCTAATGAGTTCCATGTTTGTATATTGTTAGTAGGAATCTTTATCTCAGTGCCCTATTGACCACAGGAAATTGCTATATAAAGCAACCTGTATAGTGAAAAAAACAGTAATCGTGCATTTACTCTGCAGTTCACTCGAGTGTTCTGTGTCTCCCATCAAGAAGAGGATAACAAAACCTCTGTACGCCGTTCAGGCAGTCAACATGCCAAAAAGGATCATACCATTCTTGGACTGTGACTACATTGTCACTTTATACGAGGAAATTTTGTCAGCATGGGATGTTCCTCTCTGATAAGGTGGATACCAAAGCAATGTCATTCGAACATTCAGCCACTGTTATCACCAACATGACTGCCTACAAAGTAGGTACCCAGAGATACTCTGATGTGAATGAATCAGATCTCTTGCTGCCTTTTTACAGACATCTGCATTAGTAGGTTCGATGCAGACAGTATGCAACCATCTCCGTGTGATCAAACTGGCAATTAGTACGAACATTAGGACAAACGCATGAGCACTATGATGCACTGTGATGATGAGCAAGGAAGTACCTGAAAGTGAACCTGGATTAGTGGCATCAGGCTGTTTTCATCGACGTCTGTAGCTTTCACATTACTGATGATCATCGTAGAACAGTGTGGAGGCAGCCAGGTAAGAATGTACATCTCAGGCGTACAGGGCAGTGGTTCAGTCACGTTTTGGGCTGGTATGGTGTACGGATACCTTAAATCTGTACAGTACCAGGAAAGTACTCTTCTGTCTATTGTCGAGTCTTACATTCCACATTCCGACTATCAGCACGTCCTCCAAGGCAGTTATGCATGAGCACATTTCGACGACTACCTACATCTTCCTCCTTGAGGTGGTAATCAGTATAACGTAATTTCCTTCGATATCTTCTGGGATCAACTCATCAACCCAACTGAGCACGACTGGTTCAATGAGACTTACCTCCCTTACGCATTAGGTGACATCAGGAGGCGGTAGTCGAAAAGAGGTTCGAGCGTGAGAAGCAGCGTGTCAACCTCCTTGTGGGAGCATGCTAAGGAGGATTCAAGCATATTACAATATACAGGATGATACTGCATGGTCCTGAATGTTACCCACTAACAAAATTTTGTTGCACAGATGGGCAAAGCTGTGACTCTACATCTACATCTACATCTACATCCATACTCCGCAAGCCACCTGACGGTGTGTGGCGGAGGGTACCCTGAGTACCTCTATCGGTTCTCCCTTCTATTCCAGTCTCGTATTGTTCGTGGAAAGAAGGATTGTCGGTATGCTTCTGTGTGGGCTCTAATCTCTCTGATTTTATCCTCATGGTCTCTTCGCGAGATATGCGTAGGAGGGAGCAATATACTGCTTGACTCTTCAGTGAAGGTATGCTCTCGAAACTTTAACAAAAGCCCGTACCGAGCTACTGAGCGTCTCTCCTGCAGAGTCTTCCACTGCAGTTTATCTATCATCTCCGTAACGCTTTCGCGATTTCTAAATGATCCTGTAACGAAGCGCGCTGCTCTCCGTTGGATCTTCTCTATCTCTTCTATCAACCCTATCTGGTCCGGATCCCACACTGCTGAGCAGTTTTCAAGCAGTGGGCGAACAAGCGTACTGTAACCTACTTCCTTTGTTTTCGGATTGCATTTCCTTAGGATTCTTCCAATAAATATCAGTCTGGCATCTGCTTTACCGACGATCAACTTTATATGATCATTCCATTTTAAATCACTCCTAATGCGTACTCCCAGATAATTTATGGAATTAACTGCTTCCAGTTGTTGACCTGCTATTTTGTAGCTAAATGATAAGGCATCTATCTTTCTATGTATTCGCAGCACATTACACTTGTCTACATTGAGGTTCAATTGCCATTCCCTACACCATGCGTCAATTCGCTGCAGATCCCCCTCATTTCAGTACAATTTTCCATTGTTACAACCTCTCGATACACCACAGCATTATCTGCAAAAAGCCTCAGTGAACTTCCGATGTCATCCACAAGGTCATTTATGTATATTGTGAATAGCAACGGTCCTATGACACTCCCCTGCGGCACACCTGAAATCACTCTTACTTCGGAAGGTTTCTTTGCATTGAGAATGACATGCTGCGTTCTGTTATCTAGGAACTCTTCAATCCAATCACACAATTGGTCTGATAGTCCATGTGCTCTTACTTTGTTCATTGAACGACTGTGGGGAACTGTATCGATCGCCTTGCGGAAGTCAAGAAACACGGCATCTGCCTGTGAACCCGTGTCTATGCCCTCTGAGTCTCGTGGACGAATAGCGCGAACTGGGTTTCACACGACCGTCTTTTTCGAAAACCATGCTGATTCCTATAGAGTAGATCTCCGTGTTATCAAGCTGGCATTTAATACGAACATTAGGACAAAGGCATGAACACTATGATGCACTGTGATGATGAGCAAAGAAGTACCTTAAAGTGAACCTGGGTTAGTGGCATCAGGCTGTTTTCATCGACGACTGTAGCTTTCACCGGACCACTGATGATCATCGTAGAACACAGTCTAGGCAGCCAGGTAACAATTTACAGGCTTGCAGGGAAGTGGTTCAGTCACGTTTTGGGCTGGTATGGTGTACGGATATCTTAAATCTGTACAGTACCAGGAAAGCACTCTTCAGTCTATTGTCGAGTCTTACATTCCACATTCCGACTATGAGCTCGTTTGTAACACCCCACCCGTCACTTATCTGTTTTTGGCGTGTGTTCACCCCAGCTAATTGACTAACAAATCAACAGAGAGTGCAAAACCGCTGCAATATAGGATGACACAAAGACAGTAATAAGGCCCTGTGACTCCTGATTGAACTGCGGTGACAGTGTTGACATTAATTGATTCAGAATTGATCCCTTTTAATTAAATAGGGGTGCACATTGATGTTATATTCAGATATTGAACACAGATGCAAAGCCTGAACATAAAATTAATTAAGAAAGTAACTTGGGACTTCAACTACTTGATTGAAAACAGATGCAGTCGATTAGCTCAAATTTATTTTAACTCACGATCTTCAGTCATCACATAACATGACTCTCCTAACAGGCAGTGGGAGTAGATTGCGTTTACGTGGAGTAAAGCGCGATAAATCATAATTAATTCCTATCAACTGACCCAGGCGTAATGCGAAGTGCCAGAAGAATTCTGCAATACACGATCCATTAAACCCTTATGGAAAATTTGCCAGCGTGATTCAACAAATTAATCAGTGGCCTAACTCAAGCAGGAGCAGGCGAAATATCACCAAATTGAGCATGGTGGGGCGGCGTTATTGTACGGACGTCGGCCGGCCTCTTGGTGCTGTAAGGCTGAGCTCGTCTATTCACTCCTAGCTTTCTTGCTCAGTACATAGCTGAACGAAAACTCCAAGCTCAATCGTTAGGTTTGCTAAGTCCTAAACTGCAGCGATGCTCACTCTCTCTTAGACAAGCTGAGTAAAGAACGCCACATCCACACTCTAGGCAAGCTGGGAACATGCGACTTCCTCGCATGTTTCACTGAAAACGGGATGACGGACATTTATCAACAGGCATACAAGTTCTCCGTGTGCTTCCCGGTACACCAGCATGGGGTCAACCACCCACTCACTGTCACTCATCTTAAGGCAGCTGGAGGCCGTGCCGCATTACCACTTTCTCAAAGTTTGGGCCGCCCTAAGCTGCCTATTGTAGCTTCCCTTCACCGCTCCCCAGCCGTGCGCAACCACCTGGGCGCGGTCAACTCTGAATACTTCGCTGGGATTAACTAGCATCCAGTAAATCAACGCGTTTCCACTAAGTTTTCATGTCGCGTGAATTACTTTAAAACCATCACCCAACATTAATTATTCCAATACGTCCATTCTATACCCTCTACAAGATGCATTGCGTCTTGTCAGTCATTTTTGTTCAGCCCTACTGTTCGCTCAACGTGAGTTAGGCGATCTTTAATGACTTCATGTAAGGGGCATAGTTCTTGCCATCTTACACGTTCTTCAAGGCAATTATGCATGAGCACATTTCAATGACTACTTATATCATCCTCCTAGAGGCAGCAATCAATATGACGTAATTTCCTCCTATATCTTCTGGAATCAACCCAACTCAGCATGACTGGTTCAATGAGACTTACCTCCATTACACTTCAGGTGACATCAGGGGATGGTAGTCAAAAAGAGGCTCGAGCTTGAGAAGCAATATCTCAACCTCCTTGTGGGAGGATTCAAGCATATTACAATATACAGGATGAAACTGTAGGGTGTTGTATGATACCCACTAGCAGAATTTTATTGCACAGATGGGCAAAGCTGTGAATTTCACAAGTACTGCATTTATTTTATTTTTATTCAAAAGCAAAATAGCTTTTAGTTTCACTATGTTCATTCTTTAATAACCAGCTCTCCTTGAATCTAATTCCACGCATGTTCGCAGACGTGAGGTGGCACAAACTTTCTTCAAGCAGAATTCTACAACCATCATGTTGTGCAGCAGCTGTTCTATAAACAGTGCTTTGTTTTCTGTCGCATGCGTAATGCAGTTTGAGAATCTGTTACACCAGATACGTTTCATTCCTTCAATATGGATATGAGAACGATCACTGTTACTTCATGAATACTGACCAAGCAGTTTTATCATTCCAGAATGAGATTTTCACTCTGCAGCGGAGTGTGCGCTGATATCATTTCCTTTTATCCAATTAGTGGGGCTCTATCAAATTATAAATAGGAATTCTGTGTGTTCAAGTTCCGAAGCCAAGATCACTGTCGTTTTTTTAGAATATTTCTCATGGAGAACATCACAAACCCCATAAAATATTTTAATACTGAATTAAAGCATTGCAATAAAATACCCATGATACCAAATGTACTTACATAGCGTCTTGCTATCATGAGCTTTCCTTGTTCACAGCAGCTTGCCATCCTCACAGAGTATGATCAGTGTAGACCCACTCGCTGGAAGTAGGCTTTGGTTTCATCACCTCCTTTCAGCATTGACGACCCCTTTTCCTGCCCCCGAACAACTGCGTGGTCCATGTGCTTCCTCCCATCTGGATCTAGCGAGTAAGATGTATCGTGACAACATCACTTTGTCATTGCTATGGTTCACTCTCTGTCATTAACACGTGTTAATTCCCCTCTTCTGTCAACATTAACACAACATACTTTTTTTTTAATTGCACAAACTTACCCAATGTTTGTAGCCTTATTGGTAGAGGTCTGCGCGGATGCGGATATCCGCGGATACCCGGGGCATTTGTTACTTGGCGGATAAAATCGCGACCGGCGCGGATATCCGCGGGTCATCTGCGGATAATGAGCAAGGTATCTGCCCAGTACCTATGTTGCAATGTTAGTTCAGAACTTCAAGTCTGTTGACATTCTTGGAATCTTGCAGGGCCCGGGTAGAGCGGATATCTGTTGTCCTCAGCCCCTGGCTGCGACCGATGTTGCTGTACCCAAGAGACCTGCGCCGAATCCGTTTCCACGACCGTGTCTTATGTGTGGCCTGTGAGGTGCTCTCTGGGTGGCAAACCTGCCCACTGTCTACCAGACAGGTGCCCGTTGCAATTTTCCGCCACTTCAGTTAGTGTTTTTTAGTGACCGAGTGACAACGTGCATCGTAGCAAATATCAGTGAGATTTCTTTCTTCAAATGAACACCATATCGATGGATACAATTTCGTGTAAGGTGAAAAAAGGTGATTTTACATTAGTGAAGGAAAACAAATTGAAATCGCCAATTTGGAAAAAATTCGCACACTCATTTGATGGCAACGAAAAGATAAAAGTTATAGTGGCTTGTTTTGCATGTAAAAATAGTTTATTCCTACACTGGACACAAAAGTGGAACTTCAAATTTGCTAAAACATTCGTGTGAGGCTCGACAGAGTAGCATAATTACTTATTTAAATACCAAGAGAGACATGAAAGTTCCTGAAGTTCCACCAAATTTAAAGACAGCCGCGACAGAAAAACTTATCAATCTTGTCAGCAAAGACAATTTACCATTCGAATTTGCGTGTGGATCTGGGTTTCTCGAGACGGCACAGTTTCTCATTGATGTGGGGGCCAAGTACGGTGCAGTGAGTGCTAAGGAACTGCTACCTCATCCAACGACTCCTAATTTCTATAACCACTGATTTTCTTGTCACTCTTCGGAAGACGAATTATTTCTTGCAGACAACGTCAATTATTGCTGGCAGTTTAACTTTCTCGCAGGCGCGCCAGAGTTTTGCAGTGAAGGCCTAATACTGTAAATATTTTCACCTGGAAATGACGAGGACTGAACGCGTAAGCTATAATATAATCATCAGCTGACATGAATGGCTTCAAAATTTGACACATCCAAGAAGTGAGTACAAAAAAACTGTCGGTAAATGATGCAATGTGCTAGTAACAGTTTAAAACCATCGTTATTTTCAGCTGCCTTGGCACAAGAGCAGCGAAATATAATTGTTTCTATACACGTGCTTTCATCATTTAATACTATTACATTGAATTTAATTTTTTTAAATAGCGTTTCCAATCTCACGACATCCGAGCTGCTGCTGTGTGTGCTCCGGAGCGCCAATGCTTTCCTGTTTGGCATGACCTGCCTTAGAGTAGGTATAGAGCATTTCCTGTGATTTAAGAAGTCAAAAGTAGTTAAGTTGTCGCAGAAATGGCACCCTAACAATAACTATGTCATCACATACCATAATTCTAAGTACTGCTGTCTATTACTATGCATTACTCATTCAAAACTTAAATATATGCGGATGTGGATAAGGAACTTGTGGATGCGGTGCGGATGCGGGTTGCACATTTCTTATCCTCGCAGACCTCTACTTACTGGATACGTGTGAATCATGCAACACTTAAACGACACGTGCTTGTCCGCCACAAGTACTGCCACCGACAGGTACAGGCGGGCATTATCTCTTTTCACTTGCACAACTGCCACATCATAGTAGAAAGGCAGGTTTTGGCTGGTGGGCTGTGCTGTCTAGTGTACTTTCTCATCCCCTTCAGTTGTTGCTCGGATGGCAACAACAGTGAACTCAGTTATCAATGTAGTGCCTTGCTTACTGCAAGCTCATAATCTGCACTCTTGCGTCCCAGATAGCATTTCCTACTGACTGCAACGATCTCATTGGCGTTACTCTGGCGTCTAATACTTGCACGCATGCTTAAACAACCTCTAAATTCAAGAGCAGAGTGCTAGCAGATGCTCTGGCATAATCCATTACTTCTCTAGTTAGCGTCGAAGTGCCAGCCTGCCACTCTCCAAATTCGCAATCAGCATGGAATGCTACTTTACAGTCGCATCATCCCTTCTGCCAGTTCTCTTCCGGCTTCGGCCATCAATTCAGTTGCATCCGCTGTCCCGAATATTGTCTTTAGCATCCTACCTCCAGCATCTATCCATCCCCTTCCGCCCTTCGTGACCAGTGCTACACTACTTTTACCGCGCCATGCGTTTTCTCCTTCAATCGTACATACGCCTCTAACAGTTTCTTGTGTTCTTCCGACACCTCCCTGAGTATTCCGTTATTACTTTCTAATTTTTGCAAACTTGGAAATATCGATAATAATCTCCTTATCTCGTTCTGCAGTTCCCATACACTGAATGACAAACTTAACGACCATTTGTGACTACATAATACCATTTCCTGCTGCCTAGAAAACAAAATTCCTCCCTCCAGGTGATGATCTCGCACAGTCCCAGTCCGTTCCAGGCAATTGCGCACAGCACCGCCAAAGCTATCATTATTCTTCCCTCTCCCTCTCCTAACGGCAGCTTAAGGACAGGGGCCATTACCATCTACTCTCACCCCCAGAAGCATGCTGTCTCTGAACAGCACGTCTCAGCAGAAAATTAAAGATACTCCTTACCCTAACATAACACACGATCCTACCCGAAATTTCTTTAATAATCTACGCAACCCAGAAAAAATTAACCAGAATCACAAGACTCATAACAAAACACAAAACGTATTGTAGTGAATCCTTCAAAGCGTTGTGATGTAGTGATGTAGCTTAGTATGCAATTACTAACGAGATCGCCCTAAGCTGGGCGCCAAAAATGCTGTGAATTTGAAATTCTTTGATCTCTTGCATAAACTGGTATGTTGTTGTTGTTGTTGTCTTCAGTCCTGAGACTGGTTTGATGCAGCTCTCCATGCTACTCTATCCTGTGCAAGCTTCTTCATCTCCCAGTACTTACTGCAACCTACATCCTTCTTGGTGTATTCATCTCTTGGTCTCCCTCTACGATTTTTACCCTCCACGCTGCCCTCCAATACTAAATGTGTCATCCCTTGATGCCTCAGAACATGTCCTACCAACCGGTCCCTTCTTCTTGTCAAGTTGTGCCACAAACTCCTCTTCACCCGAATTCTATTCAAAACTTCCTCATTAGTTATGTGGTCTACCCATCTAATCTTCAGCATTGTTCTGTAGCACCACATTTCGAAAGCTTCTATTCTCTTCTTGTCCAAACTATTTATCATCCATGTTTCACTTCCATACATGGCTACACTCCATACAAATACTTTCACAAACGACTTCCTGACACTTAAATTTATACTCGATGTTAACAAATTTCTCTTCATCAGAAACGCTTTCTTTGCCATTGCCAGTCTACATTTTATATCCTCTCTACTTCGACCATCATCAGTTATTTTGCTCCCCAAATAGCAAAACTCCTTTACTACCTTAAGTGTCTAATTTCCTAATCTAATTCCCTCAGCATCACTCGACTTAATTCGACCACATTCCATTGTCCATGTTTTGCTTTTGTTGATGTTCATCTTATATCCTCCTTTCAAGACACTGTCCATTCCGATCGACTGCTCTTCCAAGTTCTTTGCTGTCTCTGACAGTATTACAATGTCATCGGCGAACCTCAACATTTTTATTTCTTCTCCATGGACTTTAATACCTAATCCGAATGTTCTTTTGTTTCCTTTACTGTTTGCTCAATATACAGATTGAGTAACATCGGGGACAGGCTACAACGTTGTCTCACTCTCTTCCCAAATACTGCTTCCCTTTCATGCCCCTCGACTCTTATAACTGCCATCTGGTTTCTGTATAAATTGTAAATAACGTTTCGCTCACTGTATTTTACCCCAGCCAACTTCAGAATTTGAAAGAGAGTATTCCAGTCAACATTGTCAAAAGCTTTCTCTAAGTCTACAAATGCTAGAAACGTAGGTTTGCCTTTCCTTAATCTTTCTTCTAAGATAAGTTGTAGGGGCAGTATTGCCTCACGTGTTCCAACATTTCTGCGGAATCCAAATTGATCTTCCCCGAGATCGGCTTCTATCAGTTTTTCCATTCGTCTGTAAAGAATTCGTGTTAGTATTTTGCAGCTGTGACATATTAAGCTGATAGTTCTGTAATTTTCACATCTGTCAACACCTGCTTTCTTAGGGGAGTGGAATTATTATATTCTTCTTGAAGTCTGACGGTATTTCGCCTATCTCATACATCTTGCTCACCAGATGGTAGAGTTTTGTCAAGACTGGCTCTCCCAAGGCCGTCAGTAGTTCTAATGGAATGTTGTCTACTCCCGGGGCCTTGTTTCGACTCAGGGCTTTCAGTGCTCTGTCAAACTCTTCACGCAGTATCATATCTCACATTTCGTCTTCATCTACATCCTCTTCCATTTCCATAATATTGTCCTTAAGTATATCCACCTTGTATAGACCCTCTGTATACTCCTTCCACCTTTCTGCTTTCCCTTCTTTGCTTAGAACTGGGTTTGCATCTGAGCTCTTCATATTCATCCAAGTGGTTCTATTTTCTCCAAAGATCTCTTTAATTTTCCTGTAGGCAGTATCTATCTTACCCCTAGTGAGATAAGCCTCTACATTCTTACATTTGTCCTCTAGCCAGCCCTGCTTAGCCATTTTGCAGTTCCTGTCGATCTCATTTTTGAGTCGTTTGTATTCCTTTTCGCCTGCTTCATTTAGTGAATTTTTATATTTTCTCCTTTCGTCAATTAAATTCAATATTTCTTCTGTCACCCAAGGATTTCTACTAGTCCTTGTCTTTTTACCTACTTGATATTCTGCTGCCTTCACTACTTCATGCCTCAGAGCTACCCATTCTTCTTCTACTGTATTTCTTTCCCCCATTCCTGTCAATTGTTCCCTTATGCTTTCCCTGAAACTCTGTACAACCTCTGGTTCTTTCAGTTTATCCAGGTCCCATCTCCTTAAATTCCCAGCTTTTTGCAGTTTCTTCAGTTTTAATCTACAGGTCATAGCCAATAGATTGTGGTCAGAGTCCACATCTCCCCCTGGAAATGTCTTATAATTTAAAACCTGGTTCCTAAATCTCTTTCTTACCATTATATAATCTATCTGATACCTTCTAGTATCTCCAGGATTCTTCCATGTATACAACCTCCTTTTATGATTCTTGAACCAAGTGTTAGCTATGATTAAGTTATGCTCTGTGCAAAATTCTACCACACGGTTTCCTCTTTCATTTCTCTCCCCCAATCCATATTCACCCACTATGTTTCCTTCTCTCCCTTTTCATACAGATTACTAATTATATTGCCCTCCTTGAGAGCTAATAATCAAGTGACGTCAATAATTAAGTGAAATCAAACAGAAAAAGATTGTAAGGTTACGGGATTGACAAGCAAATGGAAAAATCGCTCTTGTAAATTGAAAATGGAGAGGAGAGAGCACAGGAAAGGGAAAAGTCTGTTTGACGCCAGCTGCATCGGGACCTTATGTGGAATCAACGGGGACGGGTCAAAATGTGCGACTGGCTGGGATTCGACCACGGTATCATCTGTATATTAGGCAGTTCCGTTAATCATTGCACCACCAACATATAGTGTTTTCATATGTGCGCTAAATGTCTCGATAAGCCTCTCGCCTGCCTTTGGCTACCTATCCGCAGCCCCCAGCCATGTCGTCCATGCTCGCTATTTTGAGATTTCTGCAGGAGGTCGGACGTAATTTTTCATCTTCAATGAAGGTGGTGGATTCATTGGCCATCTAGGCGAATCAGTTATATGAATGCACGGTGTCCATTCTTTCGGACATGTCCGAAAGACGAGACACCACGCGGAATCTGCAGCTGTGATACATACGAGGGTTGGAAGTTTAACAGTGGCAACTATTAATTTACAGCTCGTACGAAATAGATACGTGTTTCAAAGTTTTACTGACCTTCAAAGTAGTCACCGGCATCGTGTATAACCCGCTGCCAGCGATGTGGAAGTCGTAGGAAACTCTTATCAGTGCCAATTGTGTTGACAGTTCGATCGGCGCGGTCTATTGACCGACGAATTTGCAGCATTTCTGAAGCGAATGCCGTGAAGTGTTTCCTTCAGTTTAGAAATCGAGTTGAGCTTACGAGGGCGTAAGTCAGGGGAGTGCAGTAGTTGGTATAGCATTTAGCAGCCCCATCAGTCAAACAAATCAGTACTGCTTAAATTCCTTCTCAGCACTCTGTGCCGGTCGCCACTGATCAGGGTCTTGAGCTAGTGCTTGTATCACCGCTACATTTCTGCTTAGTGTGTTTACATTTCTGTGTTTCTTCCCTGATTTTTGGAATATGTCACACTGAAATTGACTGGGATTCAATGCCCATCTCTTTAGTCAACTGCATGGGTCCTTCAAAACTAGAAACCACAGCAAATCAGACTGATCAGTCGCTATTTTAAATCTGCTCCCATACAGGTACCACTGGCGGTATGTAATACCATAAACCATGCCAAGCATCCTCTCTCCTTGGTGGAATAGTTCCTCTCAACTCCATTTAATTATTTCGACGCAAAAGCACCATGACATTCTCCTCCACTAACCTACTGGGTCAAAATGCACCCGAGAGCATGTTTCAACGCATCTCATGATAATATAAATTTCTTCCAAAAATTTGGAAACTTCTTTTAACTCAAATGTATTCTGACACTCCTCAGACCACACAAATTTGATACCTTTCCTTAGTAACTGTGTCGGTGGTCGTGCCCTAAATGGGGGTTCCTATTTCCAGAAACGCAGTTGATATCCGTTTGACCTATGGCAGCGCCATCTAGCGGGCCAACTATTCCGCCATCTGGTTTCCCCCCTTGAAGCTAGACGAGTTTCGTTCTTTGTAGTTTTTTCGTTTGATGCTTATTTCGTGAGATATTTGGCCCGGTCACACTGTATAAATGATAATCCACCCTCATATGATTTACTGGGAATGGGAGAAACAAGGTCCACCATAGGATCTACCCCCAGACTCTGTGATTTCAACAACCCCAACTTCTGATCCTTCTCTGCCAATTTATTATTCACATATATATTCTCTGTCCTTGAGAGTGCTACCAGCCCATAAAGAATGTACAGCTTCTACATCTACATCCATACTCCGCAAGCCACTTGACGGTGTGTGGCGGACGGTACCTTGAGTACCTCTATCGGTTTTCCCTTCTATTCCAGTCTCGTCTTTTTTATGGAAAGAAAGATTGTCGGTATGGCTCTGTATGGACTCCAATCTCTCTGATTTTGTCCTCATGGTCTCTTCGCGAGATATACATAGGAGGGATCAATATACTGCTTGACTCCTCGGTGAAGATATGTTCTAGAAACTCCTCGGTGAAGATATGTTCAACAAAAGCTCGTATCGAGCTACTGAGCGTCTCTCTTACAGAGTCTTCCACTGGAGTTTATCTATCATCTCCGTAACGCTTTCGCGATTACTAAATGATTCTGTAACGAAGCGTGCTGCTCTCCGTTGGATCTTCTCCATAAATTATGTGGTACGGATCCCACACCGGTGAGCAGTATTCAAGTAGTGGGCGAACAATTGTACTTGTACTGTAACCTACTTCCTTTGTTTTCGGGTTGCATTTTCTTAGAATTCTTCCAATGAATCTCAGTCTGGCATCTGCTTTGCCGACGATTAATTTTATATGATCATTCCATTTTAAATCACTCCTAATGCCTACTCTCAGATAATTTATGGAATTAACTGCTTCCAGTTGCTGACCTGCTATATTGTAGCTAAATGGTAAAAGATCTTTCTCTCTATGTATTCGCAGCACATGACACTTGTCTACATTAAGATTCAATTGCCATTCCCTGCATCATGCGTCATGCTGATGACAATGTGTATCTGCGATTTTGCCATCCCTTCACTCTAACTCATATTTCAGGAATTCAGCAGTAACGACTGAAGAATAAGAAGGACAGAAAGCTCCTTAGTTTTAATTTTACCTCATTTATTTCTTCTGTCTAATTGTAAGCCACCTGAACCCCAAACGCTGTCTTACCACAGGGCCTAAACGATGACATAAAAAACAACTGCCACAGATTTGGCACAAGGAGCAGAGTGCGCAGTTAAATAACATTATGCCCATGACACAGGCTCTAGTCATTCATCCCTAGAATGTCCGCCACCGTACCTGAGTGAACAGGTCGCCATCTTGTCTTGGCGGGGGGGGGACCCGGGTTCGATTCCCGACTGGGATGGAAATTTTTCTCCGCTCAGGGACCAGGTGTTTGTGTCGTTTACATCATCATTTCGTCGTCATCGACACGCAAGTTGCCGAAGTGGCGTCACTTCAAAAGACTTGCACCAGGCGGTCAGGTTTATCCAGCGGGAGGACCTCACCACACGACATTTCATGTATCACTAGAATTACACTTAAACTGGAGGAACCAGCCTCTGCAGTCATGATGCCTCCTAACTCTCGACCCCATTATTGTCATCGAAACTCAAATAAAAGTCTCACTCACAACACAGCAAGATATTGTAGGCTGCGGTTTGGACGTCATGATGCGGGTTGTTGTACACCCTGCGCTGTCCACTGGTGGCAACACCAGCTCGCCTGACACCACCCTGCCGAGTGCAGTTGGCACTTGGTAGGGTGAGTGGTGGAGTGGTGTACCAGCGATGCCAGTGACACACTAGTGGTTGAGAGGAACGTATCATGTCTTCAAATATAGACCATTTCTTTAGCAATGTGAGACAGAAACGCGCCACTCTGGTGATCCTAGCTTCTATTAGCTCGCAGGCAGCTGCTTCAACCCTGGTGAGTACAAGCACGCGCAGGCGCCCTGCGATGTTATGTCAGGGCGAACAATGGCTGGTGGCCTTGACGATTCTCGCGGGACGCGTGCATGGGGTAAGTCCCTGCAGTCGCGCTATTCCTCTGTGTCTTCGGTGGCTCAGATGGATAGAGCGTCTGCCATGTAAGCAGGAGATCCCGGGTCCGGGTCGGGCCTCACATTTTCAGCTGTGCCCAACGCGGTATGTCAACAACACCTGTTGACAGCTGAGGTGTTCAATTACTCATTATTTATTTCTGTACTGGTTTGAATTTCAATGTGCGTTAACAATCCTCAATGTGCATTTGCTTGTCCTTCAAAGGGATATTATTTCGAACACAGCAGGTTTCTAACATGTCTTGTATCCACATAACTGTTTTTTCGAAACTTTATTTTTCTCCCATCATGTGTTTGAGTAAAGTTACGCCTCTCAGCAGGCGATTCCATGTTCCCTGTTCTGTGTATCGGTGTCAGTCTCCACAAATATTTTGCCCATTCAGAAATACAGCAGGTATCGTCTTTATATTGTATTATTTTCAACAGTTGCAAGTAAATCAGTGAACTGGAAACAGGTAGTAGCCGCAGTAGCACACTCTCGGCATATCTTCTGTTAACAAATGTGTAATTAAAAGTCTCTGTTTGGACTCTGGGAGGCTGTCATATGTGTACTAATACCCAGACGATTCCTATGACTCCATCGGTAAACGTGCGATAGCATGCACTACCAAACATGTTCCAAAACGCCGTTCATAATCACGGAATTCTTCCAGGGCTCACACCTTTGGTTCTGTTGGTGACAGAAAGATAGGGCTAAATTTTATGCATAGCTCTTTCAGGAGGGACCATTTGTATACCCAACAGAAGAATCGCCTTAGTGTCCGTATCATACAGTGCAGGGTCAAAGTATGAGTATTACACACTTTTTCTCCTAATCAGAGGAATGGAGCAGATCGTTTAGTTCTTTTCGTGTTTGAAGTAGGCCTTAAGTAGCTTACAGAGACACAATTAGTTCATGGATCGATCCTTGCTGTTGTTGTTGTGATCTTCAGTCCAGAGACTAGTCTGATGCAGCCCTCCATGCTACTCTATTCTGTGCAAGCTTCTTCATCTCCAGATAACTACTGCACCCTACATCCTTCTGAATTTCCTCATCTCTTGGTCTCCCTCTACGATTTTTCCCTCCACACTTTCCTCCAATACTAAATTGGTCATCCTTTCATCCCTTGATGCCTCAGAACGTGTCCTACCAACCGATCCCTTCTTCTAGTCAAGTTGACCACCAATAAATCTTCTCCCCAATTCCTTTCAATACCTCCTCATTAGTTACATGATCTACCCATCTAATCTTCAGCATTCTTCTGTAGCACCACATTTCGAAAGCTTCTGTTCTCTTCTTGTCCAAACTATTTATCATCCACGTTTCATTTCCATACACGGCTACACTCCATACAAATACTATCGGAAAAGACTTCCCGACACTTAAATCTGTACTCGATGTTAACAAATTTCTCTTCTTCAGAAACGCTTTTCTTACCATTGCCAGTCTACATTTTTTATCCTCTCTACTTCGACCATTCAAAGTTATTTTGCTGCCCAAATAGCAAAACTCATTCACTACCTTATGTGTCTCAGTTCCTAATCTAATTCCCTCAGTGTCACCTGATTTAATTCGACTATATTCCATTATTCTCGTTTTGGTTTTGATGATGTTCATCTTACGTCCTCATTTCAAGACACTGTCCATTTCGTTCAACTGCTCTTCCAGGTGCTTTGCTGTGACAGAATTACAATGTCATCGGCAAACTTCAAAGTTTTTATTTCTTCTTCATGCATTTTAATTCCTACACTAAATTTTTCTTTTGTTTCATTTGCTTGCTCAGTATATAAAGTGAATAACATCGGGAATAGGCTACAACCCTGTCTCACACCCTCCCCAATCACTGCTTCCCTTTCATGCCCCTCGACTCTTTATAACTGGCATCTGGTTTCCGTACAAATTGTAAATAGCGTTTCGCTCTCTGTATTTTTCCCCTGCCACGTTCAGAATTTGAGAGTATTACAATCAACATTGTCAAACGCTTTCTCTAAGTCTACAAATGCTAGAAACGTATTTGTCTTCCCTTAATCTATCTTCTAAGATACGTCGTAAGGTTAGTATTGCCCCTCGTGTTCCAACATTGCTACGGAATCGAAATTGCTCTTTCCCGAGGTCAGCTCCTACCTGTTTTTCCATTCGTCTGTAAAGAATTCGTGTTAGTATTTTGCAGCCGTGACTTGTTAAAAATAGGTTTTTGACATTTTTTATTCCAAAACAGACCTGTGGATTCCAAGATAGCTATCCACAGCAAATAGCTAAAACTTTACGGAATGAGATTTTCACTCTGCAGCGGAGTATGTACTGATATGAAACTTCCTGGCAGATTAAAACTGTGTGCGGACCGAGACTCGAACTCGGGACCTTTGCCGTTCTCGGGCAAATGCTCTACCATCTGAGGTACCCAAGCAGCCAGCGCGGTAGCTCTGCGTATTCGGTCAGAGGGTTAGGTACCCTCTGTAATAAAAAAAAAAAAAAACTGAGTAAATGGACCAACTAAGAACGTAAACGGGTGCCTTCTTGATATCTTTTTCCGCTTCCGAGATACAGAGTTCCAAAGTTAATGTACTCGTACAAGTAAAATACACAAAGAAAATCCTGGAAGCTGAAACGTGGTCCACAAAGTTATGCTATACCAAGACATGAGCTGTAAAGTGTCCCCGTTATTGTGAGAAGGGTTCAGGGAACCCGTTGTTGAAGTAACGAAGCACATGCATATTTTTTGTGCACGTAAAATCCTGTCTGAGAAGTAAATTTAGTCAAGTGTTATTTCAGTTTCACAGCAGTAAACTACCAAAATTTTTGTGACCCATAAAGTTCTTTCCATACGACTGACATGCCCTGCTGTGGCAAGGAAAGAGAGGAACCGGCGGAAACAGCACAGGTGAGTATCCTCCCGTTTAAAATTTTTTCAAAAATTTTGGTGTGCGAACGTATTCGCGTTTTTTGTGCTGAGAGAGAAGACAGTGAAAGTGAGAAACAGACAGAAAAATAATAAATACTGGAAGATAGTAGACAGCGGTTGTGGTACTGGTGTAGAAAGAGCAAAAAAGACGCAAGTAGTATGAGAAAAAGAGAGGAACACAGTGGCTGTGTAACATAATTGACAGTGACAGAACAGTACTACGAAAAGAATGAGGGAGACAGTGCTAGATGGAGAGGAATAATGAGAAGGAGGAAATGGAAGTGGGTGAGATCCACTGATAATGAGAGACACAGTCTATGACAATGACAACGAGGAAGAGAGCGACAGTGAGAAGAGGCAGCAGTAGTGAGAAGGAGAGAATGAGATAGTAGCAGTAAGAAAGAGCAAGAGAGAGACTGTGGCTGTGAGGCAGAACGCAATGACAGGGAGACACAAAGAGAAAATGACAATGAGTGAGAACGGGAAAGTGGGAACGAGTTATAGGGATAGACCAATGGGTGCGAGCGAGTTAAGGCAGCTTGTGGAAGTAAGAGGTGCATGGCATGTTAAAAAGATCTAGAATATGTTCCTCCCCCAAATTTTTGTAAAATTTTAAAGATGATGACGAAGGTAGAATGAGGCAACTGTTACCCTCTTTTCAGTCAGAGTCTTTTTTTGTGTTTTGATAGAAGTGTTTTTCGATGGTATACACAAAGAACTCTTAACGGTACATCCTGTAACTCATTTTCTGAGCCACATAATCATTCTTACAAGTGATCGCTTACGTTAATGCTTGATAAACTGTAGTCAGCTGTGCTTACATTGCGAAGGTTTACTACTTTCATCACATTGTATAGTCAGATGCAGTAGACCTACGGAGAAAATGGCTTCAAACATATAACGAATATTGATACTCTAGGTGTAGCGACACCAGTTGGGTTTTAAGGTGCTTTCTTTAAATACTCTTATTTACTAATCTTATTTTAAAACGATATGTTTTTATTTAAATACTTGTTTCTTCTCCAACCCAGATTCTCTAACGCGTAAGTGTGTGCCGTCGAATGTGTTGCACTGTTTATCGCAGACAAACTTATATAAATTGTGTACACATTGCTGTGCATTTCTAAATAGCACCTACGGTCATAAACTTAATCTTGTATAATATTCTATGTGCGCTGGATGATATTGTATTGATCCCCTGATAATTCTTCTTTTGCTTGAAGCGATACTAGAATCTCCAGTAGCGACTCCGAACATCCCAGCCCTCTGATTTTATCAGTGAACTGCAGCTACACCTCGTCATTATTATTCTGATCGAAACAGTTTTCCTTCTGACATTTGCTAAGGCTTAAAACTGACACCTACATATTGAAAGACGTACAAATATTGTGTACAAAATTTGCTGTAGTGCGTGAAAACATGTTAGTCGATCGTTTCAGGGGGCCAGAAATGACTAACGAGGAGGACTTGACGTCTACACTTCCTCAGTTCACTTTACTCTGGAATAGAAATTTGGTATTTCACACTGCAAAAGATTTTAACTGAAAAATAAAATGTCTTTAATGAGCATATGGACGCATTTTCCTGTTACTGCCTTGGAAAGCAGATTGCTGATTTCGTAAAGCCATGCCGACACCGCAGCTTCCATAACGGCCTTCCATTCCGGCGTTCTCTGTTTCTTGCTCCTGTCCCCTATGATTTCAGAGCCATCATATACTTTTGTTAGGCCATTTCTGCTGCTTCGGGAGTTCGTAAAGTTGGTCGTCCACAAGAAAGCTGTGATAGGCTGTGCGACTCTGAAGCCTCTCGAATAGCAGGGGCGTGTAGTAATTAGCGAAAGGCTAATTACAGGAACTCTGCCAAGTTTAACAACCATATTTAAAGCCAAGCGTACGAAGAAGAGAATTCTGGCACTACTGCCGGGCACATTTGATTAACAGAGGTCGGCTCTTTCGTCGACTGCGTCAGTATCTCATCCGGTTCATGTGGCGCTTTAAAAATTATTTGAAAGTACGTTAGATTTTATGAGTCTCGAACATGTCGCAGACTAAGATAAGAGTAAAATTTTAAGTGCATCTTTGAGCACCAATGAAACTACAACGAATACTATATTATCTTTAAATTAAGACCTTGAAGAATGCTAAAGTAATATCACTGTGCAATAAATGCGAGAAAAAAGTTTCCAGTAACCAGAAAAATAAATCTGCCGGACACATCTTGCAACGTGCAACCTGTACCCCAGGATTACAAATAACAAACTGAATAAAAGCTTCGTTGTGTTTTCCGCATGGACATCTTTCTCGAACCGAAAACCATTCTCCTGTCCGTGTAGCTTGATGCCACCTTTAGATAATTAAACCAAAGTTTCCTCAACGAGTGTACTGTGGTAAGTCCCTCCAGACATCCAGCTGAAAAATGAAGTAACAAAATTTTAAATTAACGTAACTAATACCGTTGACCGGGGTTACTTTGGGCCAGTTTTTCATGTTTTCACTTGCATATTAATTAATAAAAAATATAATAAATAGATTTTCAAAATTGAGTTTTAACCAAGTAACAAAGTATAAAGAAGTAAACTATATCAACTTTTTTAAAAGAAACTATCTTTTTTTAATTTTTTCACTAGTTTTTAAATGTTGGAAGAAAGTAACCCCTGCTCGGGGCTACTCTGGACCAATCACTTGTTTTAATACAAACTGAAAAGAAATCACATATGAGACTGTTGTATCCCCTTACGTAACGATCAGGTAATAAAATGACAACACAAAGTAGCAACAAAAAAAAGTTTATTTATTTAAATACCTACAAAGAAAATATATTTAGATTTGATAACATGAAATACCTTTATTTTTGTTCTAGTGACTCTTTTAATGGTAATTTCTTATACCCACTCAAAATCGGCCATCTCAGGAATATTAAAGTGTCCTCGTTTCATGAGCTTGGGAGGGTTGATTTTTTTCTTCATGTCAGTCCACTCATAAACGACAATATCCTTTTTGTCCAGCCACCTCCAGGACTTTTTGGTCTTGTTTGTACAGTCTACTGTAGGACCTAACTCTCCCCCATTTGGCAGTTTTGTTATCAAACCTGGATAGTGCTTCCCCTTCATACATGACAATAACAAAGTCGCCTTCTTTGAAGTTACGTTTTAATGTTTCTAATCCGTCCGGTGCGGGTGGTGTTACTTTCATAGGCTCGATGGTACCAACTTCTTCAACGAAATCTTCAGATTCACTTTCATTTAAAGAAAGATGTGAACCATCATTAGAAGGACTGTCATCTTGAAAACTGTAAGAACTAGAGTTACCTGATTTCCTTGCTGGTTCTTGCTTTCTACGCCTGGTCCCTTTTTTCGGCTGAGATGTAGAAGTTGATGCTCCCTCAAAGTCCGTTTCATGTTCTCTCAACTCATCAATAATCAAACAACTTTGAACAAAAACTTTTTTCTGGAGGTTGTTGCGTGAAACTTTCTCCAATTAGACTTTTCATACGGATGTTGAGTGAACCGCTGCAGTACTTTGGTTCTGTCAAAAGATATGATATATGTTTTTTTTTTTTTAATCCAGATATGTTTTACTTCTTCTCTACATACAAGCAGTTTAGGAAACTGATCCTTGGACAAGCCTATCATTGTCTTGTTTCTTTCCTTCCACGAAGTCAATATCTTACGCCGCTCCTTTCTCATAGGGCCATAGTAGGTGACGTCTAATTGCTGGGTGATATGTGTCGAGTTCGGTGGTAGGAACACAAACTTTACATCGTTATCCTCACAAACTTTTACAATTTCTGAGTTGGTATGGGAACTTAAGTCGTCCCCATTCACAACCTTGACACCAGGCAGGTTTTCCAAGCCAGGAAGTACGGTGGTCATAAACCAATCTCCGAATGTCCTCGAGACAACCCAACCATTTTGTGTTCTATTGTACCTGCATCCCGCAGAATCACCTTCGGTCCATGTAGGCCATAAATGCTCAGACTTATACACCGCGTAGGGTGGTAACATCTCTCCACAGCCATTTCCAGAAAATATTAAAGAAATACGAGATTTTGTTGACTGCATTATGCGTTAAATGTACTTCTGGCCCCTTTTACATATGATCTTGCTTGCTCCAGTGTCATCTCGCAGGTTCGTCTCGTCATAATTCCATATGTTCTCATATGGAAAGTTACAGAGAACAGTCAGCATGTTGTCAAAATGATCATTGACTACCGTTTCATCAATAGCAGCTCTTACTTGTTTAATTGCTTGCTGTACGTACAGTTAACTTAGGGCGACGTTTTTTAAACGACGCTGCCCAATCGATACCTGGAAAGTGGTTTTTAAAACTCTTTACTGTACGCCCCTATTTGTCAAAATAGTATTTTATGGAGTATCTTAAATCAGTTCAGTCAAGCCTACCGGTACTGGTAACCCATAGGTTTTAAGCGTATTTATTATTGTGGTTCTAGGTACACTTCAATAGTGACTTGCACTTCGTTGTATTCTTACTCCACTTCGTATGTCCTTCAAACAAGCTTCCAAGGTCTCAGCATTACAATCAGTGTACATTCTTGAACCTGGCTTTCTCTTGTAGGTTCTCGTCATTCTGCGGTCAGTAGCTGGAACAAAAACAATCAAAATAGTATTGCACACTAGTAACGTACACAACAATGTTAGTAAAAATATTTTTGTTTTAATTTGGAAGTAAAAAGCGTATTTGTAAATTGATAGGATACTTTAATACAAATTAGGCCTGGTACGAAGTAGCCCCGAAATCTAGTTTTTAGTCGAAGTTTGCAAAAAGTTAAATATATACTGTATAAAAAAAGACTAAGGAAAAACAATTTTCACACATTGGCAACAGATTACGAAAGAATATATTTTGACACCTTATTTTATCTTGTTACAAAATTCGTCTACAATGAAAATTTTGGAGGTAAACAAATCACACGCCAAAACAAAAGTTTACAAAAATCCCTATATATGTTGTTTTGTTTGTTTAGCACAAAAATTTAAAACTTTTTTTGGTGTTGGACCGAAGTAACGTCGCAAAGACCAAAGTAACCGCGGTCGACGGAAACGTACGCTTAAGTGTACATAGAAATCAAAATGAAGAGAGTCTCGTTTCCACATGCTGCTGTGATTTACTTAATTTCTTAACTGGATTTTTTGCAATTCAGTTAAGAAATGGCGGAGAACAAACAAATTAAAATACGTGTAAACGCAAGTACCTGTATGGACTGAAAGTGGCGTGTGGTGTGTCTCACACCTGTCTCGAGAAACGTAATTGCAATGCTCGTTATGAAACAAGGCTTTGATCATACAAGATGAATAAGTGCAGTGCTCGTTCTTTTCTCTGAATTCTTCATATAACTGGTCGTTGAGTTTGGCCACCGCAGACAACAAAATCACCGCCATGGTGTTCGGGGAGTACAACATGCTATATTTGTTATTTGTGGGCGGCTTAACCATGAAAAGTCATAAAACCGTGAAGGATTTAAATATAAGAACGAGATTAACGGTTATTTATTTGGTCTGATATTTGATATAAATATAGGGAGCTAAGATTACTGGAATTCAAATAAAATTACCAAGTAATTGACACGTTGGGGAATTACCAAAAAGTGTCCGAAACTGGATGGAGAAAGCGCGACAATATTCGCAAAAGTTTCACTGTTTCACACAGTTTTACGATTTGTAAGAAGCCATTGGTGTAATAAGACCACAAAATGAAGACCAAAATAAGTCAAATGTGGGAAGCCGCAAATTTTTGTGTAGTATTAGGAGGAAGTGCCATGAACAACATGCTAGAAATCCTAACAAGTGACGGCTGAATGTGGAAGAGGGTGTGCGTTTTTTTTCTTCTGTAGGACTGATAGTTTGTACATAGTGAGCATGTGAATATGAAAATCTTGCAAGTGCTTTCTGAGTGTCAAGTAAACATAGACGGTTGCATAAACTGGAAACGGTAGGGGATCTCAATTATCCTGTATACTCTGAAGTCCACTGTGCAGTGCATGTTAGCGGCACATCATACCAATATTATCTGGGTTTTTTTCCAATTCGATTTGCGTACTGAGCGAGGAAAAATCACTGCCTAAATGCCTCTCTACACGCCCTACGCTCTCTCATCATTTTCTCATAATCCCTACGCAAGACATACATTGTTGGTGGCAACAAAATGGTTGCAAGTCATTTTCTAATATAGTTTCTCTGAATTCAGTCAACAGTGTTTCCCGGAAACTAGTCGTCTTAGGATTCCCATTTTTGACCCGAGAGCCTTCCTTTACACTTCCGCATAGGCTATACCAACCTGTTGCGCCGTGTGTATGGTCCAGGGACCATCACGAATCTCAATAACTTCCGTGTAGCTATTGTCTTTAAATAAAAGTGTTATTTTTCTTTGTATCATTGCGTATATCTTTGAGTTATCTTCTATATTGTGCTATACCGTACTGTAGCAGTTCTTTATGTGTATGGACCAAATTTCATCGAGCTATGTTACTTGGCAGTGACACATCAAGCCAAATTTCCTTTCGTCCATAAGTACTGCCCACCAGTGCAATAATTAGTTACTATATCGTTTTCTGCCCTTTGTTACAGCATTATTTTTCATTTATACACGTTTGAGAGGAGCTGCCATTCATTACGCGAAGGGGAAATTGTATCTAAGTCTTTCCGCAATTCCAAAATCTTAAACATGCCTGCGAAACAGCACCTTTGTAAATCTGAAGAGGTTGGAAAATCATCCCATCAGTTGCAAAACAAAGATTTATGAGTCCTTGACCTAGGACGCGATATTTTTAAAAACATTTTCTTCAGAAGGAGTGGGCCTTGTTACACAACATCATGTACCATCACGTTTCGGTATTTTTAAAAAGCAACTACTCAGAAGGAGTGTGCCTTGTTGTACTGTCACGTGATGTAACACGAGACACTCCTTCTGAAGAAGGTATTTTTAAAAATATCGAAACCTTGTCAAAGACTAATAAACCTTTGATCTGCAACTGGTTGCTTGATTTTTCAACCTCTTCTTTCTGAAATTTCTTACGATCCTCCAACGACGATAGTTTCCTGTACCCAACTGCATCCCCAACGCACAGTCTTGTCGGGTTACTCATCATGTGTGTTAAATTTTTTATACACCCTGGGGAATACTCGATGTTACTTTCGTTTCTGTGGGACTTCCGTCATCCTGGGTGACGCAGGTTTCAACTATATTCTATTGTTCTAATACTTAAGCCAATTACAAATTTGCGAAAGTAACCCGTATGGTTGCATTTTGGTTAGCCGTGTCATACGCCTTTTCGAAATCTAGGAAGATCGAATCTATCTTTTCACCTTCTAAGCGCGTTTGCTGCCGAGCAGCAAATCGAAAGATGCTGGGAATCGGAACTTTCAGTTGATACTTAGTTTAGCAAATAACATGTAAAACTAGAACCACAATCATCTAACTGCTACCACTGATACCTATTGTTACTAAACAGCACGTCAACTGGGTTATTTTCTTCCGGTTATCAATGCTTGTTTACAAGCCAAAATACTACATCGTGGGAAAACAAGAAGTAAAACAAAAATTATACATAGTGAGGCAATTTGCAGCAGAGTGCTTCTCAATATATCCTGTTATTGACCATAGCTCGTATACAGTTTTCAAAATTCCCTCCTAACGGAAACAAAACTGGAATTAATGAAACACAAATTCCCTATGATTCATATTACAAAAAGTATTTACCTTTTTAAGAATTTATATCTCACCAGACAGAACTTCCTGGATTAAAGGATACTGAAATAAGTAACATTTCAATGATTTCAAAATTCAGAACGCAACTGGTTTGAATCGTTACCAGCACCAACATTCTATTTACATGTTTACACTGCCAAAAATTAATTGAACAACATCCAAAAAGCCACATTATTAAGAAAATCAACTTTAAAATGCACTTTTGAAGAGCAAATGTCAAAACTACTTTCTAGACAAACTGCCGTTGTTATTAACGAGCAAATTTGTAAAAATAAGTTCCTATATTAATCGCACCAGAATAATACACAATTGGTTCAAATCAGTTGTAGGTGGCTTTAAATTCGCACCTTGCAAGCACTCATCTACATACTTTGCCGTGATTTACAACCAGAATTAGGTATCATTTGATAGGTTGTACATCGTATATATGAGTATTTAAAGTAGACTGACATTGTCGCGTACACCTTGTAAATTGCTCTTAACGCTTATTGCATGAAAGTGATGGAGTGTCTTCATTATCAAAATGGCGCAACGAATGATTGCCTATACTAGCAGAGGTTGGAACGCCAGTGAAAATGAAACGGCAGGCATAACTCAGGCCCTGGGTGGAAAACCCCACACAGGTGTGTTGCTCCTGCTTAACAATAGGAAGTAATGCAAGACGGACTGTCGAGGCACCTGAGCATTGAAGCACAATACGGCAGCGGCTGGCCGGTTTTGTAGCGCGGCCGGAAGGATAACCGGATAATATTTCGGAAACTCTGAACATCTTGGACACAGCAGAGAAGAACAACGAAGCGTTACCTCGGAAATCACGGAGACTGGGTTATTTCTGAGGATTTTTACTCTGAGAAGTGTACCATTGTATGTATTCCTAATTAACGGGGATAGGTATTCCTCACAAACTTTCTGCTCTGTACGAAAAAAGGCTAAATATGGTTGGTCGGCGTTCAGAAGAACCTGTAAGTGGGAGAATATTCCGTGGTTTCGAGAATATGATTCTCCTTCTGCAGTAACGATGGAGAGGAGCCGAGCTTTGCTGGGAAGCCACAGGTGGAGAGAAGAGGATTTGCATTTTGAGCGCCCGAGTTTGACGGTCGCTCAGTGTCAGCTTTGGTTGGCACAGACGGACTTTCTGTCTTTGCTCTAAGGAGGTTTTGTAGTTAGAACGTTTAGGCACTGTACTGTTGCGAACTTACACGATTGTGGACTTTGCCTCCAGGTAGGGAGTCGTCAGAGTATGTAGAGTTCAATGATTGAGAGCGCTTCTTCTACCTATACAAAGAGGAGAACACATTATTAGATTATACTAGTCAGAGGACCACCTTCTGCCATCCCAGTGTTTGAAAGAGTTTTTTATTTTGTACTGGAGTTCTTCCATCGTGGCACACATGTATGAGAACCATAATTCCGAGCTAATTACTGCAGCTTATTAGGGCCGTGAAGCTAAACAGCTATGTTTATTTCCACTGAGGTTGCACACCAGTGTAGATCATCTTCGAATTTATTGTCTTCTAGTGTTGATATGCATATGATGTCAGTCAACACGCATTATTTATATTAGATCGCATAGCCATAAAAAGTGGCTGATTCGGGCAATCGATCAATAATATTAGTTAGGAATCTCTTTCTGTCCATTGGACATTGATATATAAACAATTGTAGTATAAAGGTGCAATAATCTACAATAAATTTATAAGCAGATACAACATTTATCGTTTAGTAGTTACTAGTTCACTTAACCATTCATTTATGTTTATCTTGTAATTTATACGTTAAGGGCAAGAAGGTGGAAATAATATCACCATTAAGAGATCCTAAGATCTGCTTTAGGGGGTAGTCACACAGGGAGAAATCTTCATTTGTGCGTTCAGTATTTTCTGTTGCGCATACTTATTTTTGCACCTGCCTGGAGTAGCATCTTGGACAGTCGTTACGGTATAGTCCATTTTTAATGCTGAAAATGTTTTCTGATAACCAGCTGTGTAAAGAGATCGCTTTGTAAAAGATATAATATTGAGGGAGAAAGCACTCGTAATGTGGACGATTTAATGTAGAGATGCATTTGTCAGGTTGTCCGCATAAAAAATTATTGCGCAACGCTACTCAATATTGTGCAGTATATTACAATGGGTGGAGATTAGTCTAGCACTGATTAAATAGAATGTAGGATAATCCTCTCAGTGTCCATTGTTTAGAGAGTAAATAGAATTATAAAGCAAATTTTAAAGCCGTTGTTTTTATATGAGATGCAACTGAGGACGTTATACATACTTTACACGACATTTCAACGGACAACAAAACACACGATGCATTTTCAATTCGGAGGAGACCAACGCAACGGGATATACACTGAAGAGCCAAAGAAAATGGTACACCTGCCTAATATCTTGCAGGGCCCCCGTGAGCACGCAGAAGTACCTCAACACGACTTGGCATGGACTCGACTACTGTCTCAAGCAATACTGGAGGGCTGCCCATAAATCCGTGAGATTACGAGGAGTAGGAGATCTATTCTGAACAGCATATTGCAAGACATCCAAAATATGCTCAATCATATTCATGTGTGGGGAGTTTGGTGACTAGCGGAAGCGTTTAAATCCAGAAGAGTTTTCCTGGAGGTACTCTATGGCAATCCTGGACGTGTGGGGTGTCGCATTGTCCTACTGGAATTGCCCAAGTTCGTCGGACCCCACAATGGACATGAAACGATGCAGGTGATCAGACAGGCAGACAGGATGTTTACGTACACGCCACCTGTCAGAGTCGTATCTAGACTTATCAGGTGTCTCATATCACTCCAACTGTACACGCCCCATATCATTACAGAGCAGAGCCTCCACCAGCATGAGACGTTCCCTGCTGTCTAACAGGGTCTATGGATTCTTGAGGTTGTCTGAATACCCATACGGTCCATCCACTCGATACAATTTGAAACGAGACACCTCCGACCAGGCAACATGTTTTCACTCATCAACAGTCCAACGCCGGTGTTGACGAGCCGAGGCGAGGCTAAAAGCTTCGTATCGGGCTGTCATCAAAAGTACACGAGTGGGCCTTTGGCTCCGAAATTCCATATCGATGATGTTTCGTTGAATGTTTCGCAAGTGACGCATTTTGGTGGGCCACCATTGAACTCTGCCGCAATTTGCGGAAGGGTTGAACTTCCGTCATGTTGAACAACTCTCTTCAGTCGCCGTTGGTCCCGTTCTCGCAGGATCTTTTTTGGCCGCAGCGATGTCGGAGATTTAATGGTTTACTGGATTTCAGATATTCACGACACACTCGTGAAATGATCGTACGGGAAAATCCCCACTTCAGCGCTGCCTCGGAGATGCTGTGTCCCATCGTTCGTGCGCCGACTATAAGAACACTTTCAAACTCACTTAAATTTTGATAACTTGCCATTGTAGCAGTAGTAACAGATCAAACAACTGTGCCAGGCACTTGTTGTCTTATATAGATTTTGCCGACCGCAGCGTCGTATTCTGCCTGTTTAAGTATCTCTGTATTTGAATACGCCTATAGCAGTTCCTTTAAAGCGTTCAGCTGTCTTTGCGGCAATGGAGAGTGCTGTGCAAATCTCACGACCTATGTGTGCACTCTAAGGTGCCAGACAAGAGCGACGAATGGTGTGCCTACCTCCACCTTTTGCCTGTACACGAATAAAGCCAGAGGTGTGTCACGCGACTGGTTTTTTCTGAGCCCATGCTGATTATTTGCTGTTATTTTCCTCCGGGAACGTCAAAATATTTGACCTCAGTTCATACTTTTGGATTCTGTAAGAGACCAGCTTTAGCGATAATGTGCGTCCGATCTCTTCCCATCTTTCGTGAACAGTCGCACGTGACTGCTTATTCGCTGTGCAGTAGATTTCTGTCGCTGTGTCGGCTGACTTGAACTGCAGCAGCGTCGAGTGGCGCCGCGAACGTTACTTAGGGCCGTGTATCTGTCACCTACGCGCACGCACTTAAGCAGCTACGCAGGTCATCGGATCTGGGCCACAAGTGCGGCGTCGGCTGCGGCCAGGCTGCCGCGTCGTAAATCTGCCTCACATTCTTGGCATGGGCGCTGCGGCCTGTTCGGCTCACACGTTGTTTACCCGCCAACGGCCCACTTGCTTTATTGCTTCCTGCAACCGATCGCCAAACACTTTGCGAGTTCATTAGCGGCTAGCAACCCCCTCCCCCCTCCCACCCGTGCACCGGCAAGATCTGTGACGCTTGCGGACGCATTACAATTTCATGAAAATTCCCCTTTTCGAAAGGTACACGACATCCGCAAGGATTTTAGCCATCTGAGCACCGACACAAACACATGCACGCAGAAATGCTCTCTGCGTTTCCCCTGTCGAAAACACGGGGATTCAGTCTGCAGTATTTACCGAGTGCCACAGGCAGACTAATGCTACCGCAGGAGGACATCTGTTTCGTTTAATCCCGTCCTGTCTTCCACTCACAGGAAAACTCTTTGCGCAATTACGCCGCATGTTATCCTCTAGATACCAAAGGTCGTTTAAGCGATGCAGCGCTTAGGGTAAAGTGCGCATTAATATGTATTTTCGAGGATAGAGGAAGCTATTCATCCCAAGTGAAAACAAGCAGACTTTATTTTATCGTGTAGGAAACGTACGCCGCCTGGGACGTCCTGCGAAAGCAAACTAATTATTAATAATTATGGCTGCGCTACAGCGGAAAACGTGTTTCCCCTTGTGCATTACTATGAAATGATGCGGCATTAGCATACACTTCGGCTGCCCGCACCTACGTGACTACTGCTAGCCGTACCGAATTTAGTACGACTGCGTATTCTCTTTAGCAAATCTCCGCCTCCGTCCTGTCGCGACGAGTTCTGAGCTTTTCTTCTTTTTCTTCTCCCATTTCACGGAAAGGAACGACAAGTACTGTTTTATAACCTCATTAGCAAACTGAATTTATTCGTGTGGCCTGTTCGTGTTTGCTGATGGAGCTCTCCTATCGGTTTTAATTCGCCTCGTCGGAGAGTAATTCACTCTTTTAGCTTGTTACTTACGAAATGAGGGTGAAGGTAGGTCAGAGTTTATTGTCCCGTCGACGCTGAAACCATCAGAGTCATTGCGTAAGCGTGGTAGGTAAAGAATGGAGGTTGACATCAGATGTCCCTTGTTTAAAGCGATCACTGGCAGTTAATAATACATCTATTGCAGCCAGATAGCGATAAAAGTATAGAAAAAAGAAATTTTACACGTTATCATCAGAACAGCCACTTATTTACCATATCTTTTTAGTACAGAGCTCTGAATGGCAAAGTTAGCATTATCGGTAACCCAGTAGGTTACGCACTCGTACCGTTTCGTTCATGATAAGGTGTGTTGTTGCATGTAAGGTAGTGGGAACCGTCGACTGCTGTATACTTATGTGGCTATGGTGTCTGTTCTTTCGGACATGTCCTAAAGAACAGACACCATATCCATATAAGTATATAGTTCTGGCAGTACCGGCCATGACCTTCTTCTGTACGGATGCACACATATTACCCGAACCCTTGCGGGACTTGGTAAGAATGTCTTCCACGAGGAATGAGTGTGTTGGATAGGAACACTACGAAGGTAGTGTGTGGACATATAAGGCAAGAATGTGGGTCTCCCGGGAGGCGTACACAAGATAGTTCCTGCAGTCGCTCTAACCTTCTTTGCCGTCGGTGGCTCACTGTCAGATGGATAGAGCGTCTGCTATGCAAGCAAGAGATCTCGGATTCGAGTCCCGGTCGGGGCATAAATTTTCATCTGTCCCCGTTGATATAAATCGACACCCGTAAGCAGCTGAAGCTATTAATATAAAATTCTAATTTCGTCGACTGCTGTTGTGGTAATCACATGTCTCATTTCGAAGTTTCCCCTTTTCCATGTTCTGTCAATCACGGCCACTGTGCCGTTAAATTCAGGAGCTATTTCTTCCCCTCTTTCCTTGGTTCTGAGCACTATGGGACTTAACATCTATGGTCATCAGTCCCCTAGAACTACTTAAACCTAACTAACCTAAGGACACCCAGTCATCATGAGGCAGAGAGAATCCCTGACCCCGCCGGGAATCGAACCCGGGAACCCGTGCGCGGGAAGCGAGAACGCTACCGCACGACCACGAGCTGCGGACCCTGTTTCCTTCAATGTAGCAGTATTGCCGTGGCGCTGGTACTGTGTATAAGTATATAGTTCTGTGTTCATAGTGTTGTTAGACTTACCGCTGTGTGATATGGTCTGATAATTCCTATTCCGTACTCCAGTAATGGTAAAACTTAGCTTTTGAATAGTGTTGTTGTATCTAGACTGACAGATCTTATGTGTTCAGTTTCGTGAATAGCCGTTATTGATTGCATGGCTTTTTCTTTTGCTACGTGTTTTTGAAACTTTTTGCTCTTGTTTGTATCGTGACACCTAGGTATTTGAAGTCTGGAGGTTTTAAGGCACTCATTAAAGACGCGACCCATAGTGCAGAGAGCCCTCCAATAAGCTGTTCGGCAGACTTTTCTAGCGTCTGAAGGTCACAACTCGGAAGACTGACGATGGAAAGCCCCTCATAAGCCGCGCGCCTGACATGGAGGAGCGTGTATTGCTTTCGTTGAAAGAAACCCCTGGGTACAGAAATGTATACTTTCTGCGATAAACTCGTGTTTACAGGAGGTGTTCAGCCTAGCGTCCGTTCATGAGAATACCCTCCTCTGTCCTCTGGCGTAAGGAATGACACACCCTCTGAACTGACGTAGACCAGTCCCTTCGTGCCCTATAACCAAAAATGTAAGCGATTGATGTCCGGGGAGCGAGCAGACTAAGGGGTAGGGTACCCACGACCAATCCAGCTGTCCTGAAATGTCTACGTCAGATA
The DNA here is from genome assembly GCF_023897955.1 of Schistocerca gregaria. Lineage (NCBI taxonomy): Eukaryota > Metazoa > Arthropoda > Insecta > Orthoptera > Acrididae > Schistocerca > Schistocerca gregaria. The sequence goes on from NC_064924.1 coordinate 431,667,957, forward strand.
TTCGCGCACATTGTGACGAATGTGTGCTGGTGCGCCATCATGCATGAACCACATTTGTATTTGTTGCTGCAATGTCACAGCCTCCAGAAAGGTAGGCAATACGTTAATGACATGGTCCAGGCAATGTGCCCCAGTTAACCTTTGTGGTAATACGTATGGCCCTATTAATCTATTGCCAAGTACGCCTCCCCATACGCCGATTGAGAATCAGTGTTGATGCCCTCTTTCCTGAACAGCTTGGAAATTTACATCTGCACATACATTCTAGTTATGAAAATTCACAGCACCGTCTCTTGTGAAACCTGCCTCAACGGTAAATAAATCCTGGTTATCAGCAGTGGATCTGCGGCACACTTTTGCAACAGCCATTGACAGAACCGCCGTCTGTCATGATGATAATTTGGCCCTAGCACCTGAACGTGCTGTAGATGATATGGGTATAGCAACTGTTCATACCCCAAAATAAGAAAGTGATACACGCCTTCTGCTGCCGATAATGGTCGCACACTGGTCCCGGGGATTCCACTGAAAGTAGTACACCATCCTCCATGTCAGGCGTGCAGGCTATGAGGGTCCTTCCAATGTCAGTCCTTCGAGTTGCGTCCTTCAGATGCTAGAAAAGTCTGCCGAACAGGTTTTAGAGGCCTATTGCACTGTGCTTATTTTTCAACCTAAAGGGCACAAGCTCGCGGGCTACGCCCCTATCTCTAGATCATATCAGAATATCATATCCGCCATTTCACGTGTCGATAAGTAGACTTCCATTGCTAACAAGTGGGGTGGAAGAGAGAAAAGATAAATGTACTACACTATTTGTACGTACAAACAGCGCAATGCCAGTAAAAGCTTACGTGAATCCGCGATCGGAAGAAGGTAAAAGATCATGATTCGTACCCACGGTTGACAGCATTTTAAAATAATACTCACAAACACGACAAAAATTGACGTAGCCTACAACACCACTCGAACCGCACAACTGACTGCAGATCACCTAATGGTAGGTAGAGTACTGTGCGTAAGACATCATAACACCATAAAATCGAAAAAGAAAGGAATGTGCAAACTAAAAGCTATAAAAAACAACAGTATGTTAACTAACTGTAGGAACATAATAGCTTAACAGAAAGAAATGTTTAAAAAGTATCAATGTTAATAATTGAAATAAATATATATGGTTCCAAAAAAAACACTGTCGGCAAGGGGAGAGGGGGGGGGGGGGGGGGGGGGAATGCACTCAGCCCTTGTGAGGCAAATTGAGAAGTTAGCGGCTCCTCCCACGAAAACTGACAACGGCCGGAAGAGCAATGTGTTGACCTCGATTTGCCTTCGTGGTCTTCAGTCCACAGACTAGTTTGATACAGCTCTCCATGCTACCCTATCCTGTGCAAGCTTGTTCACCTCAGAGTAACTAATGCAACCTACATCCTTCTGAACCTGCTTAGTGTATTGATCTCTTGGTCTCCCTCTGCGATTTTTACCGTCTACGAATCCTTTCAATACTAAATTGGTGATCCCATGATGCCTCAGAATGTGTCCCAACATCCAATCCCTTCTTGTAGCCAAGTTGTGCCACAAATTCCTCTTCTCCCCAATATTGTTCAGTATCTCCTTATTAGTTACCTGATCAACCCAACTGCTGACCTCATGCCCCTCCATATCCGATTCCAGCGACGCCTACAGGCTGAGGGTGACACGGCGGTCGGTAAGTACCGTTAGCATCTTCCGAAACCTGTTCGGACGTAGTTTGGTTTAGTAACAAAGGGGTGAAAAAACCGGTTGTTCTTTTTCAAATTAACCTTCTTTTAAAAAACGAGTAACTTTTATTTGTACAATTTCCATTACTTTGAAATACTGCGTTACAATAGAAAATGGGAGACGCGATCAGTTCTTTTTCAGTAACAAAGCCGACAGAAACGAGCAACAAACACATAAAGTAATAAGTGGTATAGCGTTGCTGAGACAATAATGTACTTGTCACCATGCGTTGCCTATTAGATGGTACACGCGTATGTGCGCTGTGTAACGCTTATCTCATCTTGTCTCACTGTCATCGTGGGACATTAGTTGTATTACAGAATGACACCATCCCAACTCCAGAAGTATTTTACGAAGACGGGATCAATGAAGTACAATGGTCCATTTACCTTAAAAGATTAAAAACAGGAGGGGCCGCAACACATGATACATCGTAAGACAAGGAAGGTTAAAACTTAACGCTTCATTCATAGTTGAGGATAAAAATAGAAAGCAGATCTGCTGCCTGTGCCTATATAGTGTGCTTTGATCTGTTTGTAGTAGTCCTTGAAAACGGGCAAGTTAACACGAAAAATAGTTTTCATCCTTTAGCACTGACTTTTGGGATCCTAGACAACAACGTGATTTTTGAGCTGAGTTTCAAAAAATTAGAATCAGTAGAGAGTAGTGTTGATTTTTTTGTAGCATTCGGCCACTGGACACTTTAAGAGAAAAGCCGTGAAAGGTGGACGGACTACGTTTTCGTTTATTTGCCTGTTTAGTTTAAATTATGATTCTATGTACCTTGAAACTGAGGGGGTCAAAATTTTTGAATCTTTGTCCGATTTATGCTTTACTGCAAAAATAAAAAAACTGAAAATCGGTTATTTCAGAAACCAGTTATTTTGAGTGCTTTTAACGGTCCAGTTACGCAGAGGATGATGTAATCGATAACGAACTGTTTCAGTGATAACCTCCATCCGTACCATACAGCTGTAGAAGAATGAGCAACCGTCGCATCGTTAGTGAGGGCAGAGCGCGGCAGCTCCAAGTGACTCAGCTACTTCGTGGATGTAGCGAGAACACACTGGGATGGACGGTGTTTCAACCACAGTGCCCGACATGACCGAAGACGATGGCATTGTTCGTCCTGGGCGATAATTAGTAACAATGTAGGTCCACATAGATCTTGTCAGCGTCCTCTTGCACTTTGAAGACGCTTCTTATTAAACAGTGCCTGGACTACAGAGTGCTAGCCACTCCTCTCTCTATGAGATCCTTCTGCTGATTGATGAAAGAACAGATCATTATCCAACAAAGCCACGATTCGACATCACTAAGCCAGAATATTTCGTATTCTAGATTCAAAAATGTCTTGATATATGCCAGTGTCACTCCCTTCTTGTCCCCCACACACTGATGGGAAAAGTTTCAGTTCTAAGTTTACATGCTTGAGTCAGTTGGCTAGCTAGTTTGGAAAGCCCATTTCCTTCCCCCACACTTGCCTGAGGAATGACTTGGTGCCTCCATGGCTAAATATCAGGGCACATATCGATACTTTCAAGACTCGGTACTCATCCGATCTCAGGACTTTTCCCCTCTGGAAATCATCTTTATATGTGAAAAATATGAAATGGCACCTCGATTCACAGTCCACATCAAACTGTAGGTTCCCCCGACATCTGGCTGGAGAATTCAGTTGAAATGACGAAGGAAGGCTAGAGCACCCAAACCGAAATGCTGACCAACATTCGGGTTGAGGACGGTTTGTGTTTATATATCTCTAATGCCTGAAATCTAATGATGTATTCGTCGACAGAACATAAAACCATACTAATCCACACTATTTTGTCGAAAACTGACATTTTGAGGCCGTGGTGTGTACAAAACGTAGGTCGATTCTTTCAAAGAAAAAGACAGCAACCAGTCACTATTAATGATGCTGTTTATTTAAGTAAATAGCGCCTACGTTGTTCCTCTCTTTACCGAAGTACGAGTGAATGTATGCACCTGTTTATTTGTTATTTTATTATTTGGCAACTGTACTGTACGTGTCTATAACAAAGTTCATGTGATGTGTAAGGACAAGTGGTTTGCATGGCAAGTGGTGCAACCTAATGTGTTCGGACATCGCAGCTCACACTCACACGGACCACACCATTTAATAGTGAGAAATTTATGAAGTTGGAAGTAGCTGGATATTTCAACTTTAGAATCAATAATTCACAAAATGTTGATGGTGTTAGGACGGCAACCAGCCACAAATTTACTTTCAGTTCCTTTATTCAAAGGGTACCGTTACCGGTTTAGAATCGTGTGATTCATCTTCAGACAGTTTACACGCTTTCCTTATAACATGTGGTGCGCTTTTACTTATTAATTGTCCTAAAATATAAATAAACATAATTATAAGCACGACATACACAGATGGTTGCGTAACAGATTTTCGTTGGATGTGACTTACGTGAAATGTCGGTTTGGAGTGTTTGTTTTCGTAACATTCGTCCACAGATGTGAATACATCCCCACTACATTGTTATTGATGCATACGTAAATTTATCTCACTGAACACTTTAGATTTGTCAATGTAAAGATTTCTACCAAGCACCACATGTTTTGATACAAACAAAGAGCTTACAAGAATATGAGTATCAAAGATGCTATGTTATATTGTAACATTTGAAGATATCTTACGTTTGGAAAGGACGAACTTTCACCCAAAAAATTGGAGTTCGTGGAGCGGAGTGAATGTGATGTGGAAGTTAAGATATCCAGTGACGACGAGAAGATTGTTACGACTGTGTAGAAGTTTAGATTCTTCCACGCACCCGAATTATATGCAGTCCCAGTCTATAGAGTAGCACTCATTCAACGTTAACAGTTCTTGACAAGTAAAAAATTAATTTTGAAGACGCACCTTAATTTCATACATGTACTGAGTAATCTTCTCACACCTCTCTCCATACATGTGACGTTATAGTTTTGTTTCCATTCACCTTCAAACGTGAAATTTCTGTTACGTGCCTAAGCTGGCCAACCACAATTAACAAGAAATACTCCAGTGTAGAACACGTCTACATTCATGTATGATTAAAGCCGGAGTCGTCCGTTCCAAGTCTTATTATACATAGCAATTAAATAAAAACTAAGAATACGACGACTGCATAAGTATGTCGCCTCTGGTGTTTGCGATTACACATTCGCATTCAACTGTTCAGGTTCGCGTTAGACAACAGCACTAAACGCATTACTCAGTGCGGACAGATATCACCTCAGTACATCGCTATCTGCACTTGAGATTACTCATGAAATAAATGCTGCCCACGCCGTAACCGGTTTCGAACCGACGGGCTCACCTTCACGCGGTTGTTGCAAGATGCACACTTGTTTGAAACTATTTTTTTTCTCTTTATTCAATCCTGTGGGAAATGTTCTTGTGATGGTGGTGCCCACGATAAAAGGCGGTATTAGAAACGACCTATTTCGTTTACTTTGTGTTCGATCATTATCATTATGAAGGGTAGTCATGTTTATTTATTTATTTAATATAGTTATTTATTTAACCTGATCAGATTACATCGGACCAGTATTTCACACATGCAGCACTTCACACATCAGAGTTACGTCATGACAATAACTTAATGAGAAAATTAGATTACTCTAGTGACAATATGAATAAAGAGTATTGACTAAGACCTAATAAAGTAAATGCGGCAGTATTTTTATAAAAGGTGCTATACATACAGATTATGATAAAAGCAATGATAATAACAGTAAAAAATCAAATAATAATGATAAACATGAAACAAATTGACAACAGTAATGAAGATTTGTGCAGATGTACATTAATATCTTGGTGTGTAAAGTAGATGTTTACTAGTATAGCGAGTTTTGGGGAAGGAAGATTTAAGGAGGGGGAAAGAGGGAAGTAATGAGGTGAAGTCATTCATGTACAGAGAAAGGCATTACTGTTGCTTAAGTAGATACGCCATTAACTGTTTTTTGAAGCCGGACATGTTTTTAAGTTCTCTAACATAACGACGGAGGTTATTCCATAGTCGGGTTCCTACTACTGTAAAGGACTTGGAGAAGGTGACTGAGCGATGCAGTAGAACATAGAGGATTTTATCATAATGGGAACGTGTGTTTCTGTCATGTTGTTCCGACATGAGCGTTAGGGACGAGGAGAGATAGGAGGGACAGTGTACATTTATGAGGCATTAGATGAGACAGAGTGTATGGAAATCTCTGCGATTGTCTGCACGCAGCCAGGACAATTTTGCATATGCTGGTGAAATGTGATCAAAAAGTCGAAGATCACAGATATATCGGATGCAGGCATTCATGACCAGTTCTAGACGTCGCGAATTTTCCTGAAAGAGGCCTTGTAGGATAATATCGCTGTAGTCCATGATTGGGAGTATAAGCGTTTGTACTAATTTCTTTTTCAGATTGTAAGGGAAGAGTTTTTTATATTTTTGTAGGACATGAAGGGATGCTGATGCTTTTTCGCACACTGCAGTTTCGTGCTCTGTCCAATTTAGACTTTCATCTATTATTACTCCCAAACTCTTTGCTGAGGGAGAGAAGTTAATATTTGTTCCATTTAGTATAAGAGATGGTACGGATTCCCGATATTTTGTTAAATAAGTCGTTTCAAATATCATTTTTAACATTAGGGCACCAGCACCTCAACAATATTTCAGGAAAAAGCGGGACGAGAAAAAATCTTATTCAAACAAACGTACAACCGTGTGAAGGTGAGCCTGTTGGTTAGAGACCGGTTACGCCGATACTTACTCAAAGAAATAGCGTTTCCAAAAGTGGCTGGATGCTGCTTTTTCTTTGAAAGAATCAACCTTCATAATATTCCATGCTTTATAGTACCAGAACTTAAGTTACACAGTCTATCAGTTATACTCACAATGACTTCAAACGTACAGACAAACTTCACATCCAATTTCAAAAACTGTAGGCGTATTTCACATTATCTCCTGAGCAGGTAAGTCTTTCACCGCATATTAGAATGTCTGCACACTATTTAGAATGATGCATCCGAAAGAGAGTCAGTGGATGCAAGATAAATGGGAGACATCTGATCCCTTGCAATGGTGCTATTGTCGGTGCTGACTCAACCTCTTGGCTGCATTTCGTGTGGATGACCTGTGCCAGATGAATGCATCAGGTAAGCAGGCCAACTCTATGTGTGCGAGTGCTAACGAGAAGTGGCGATAACTGTGAACGTGCCAAGAAATTAGTTGGAGAATGGGACATCCTAGCTCCCGTTCTTGAACGGTCTGTCGAGCGTTGGGGTGAAGGCGTCTATTGAGTTGCCTTGGACGTCTGCCATGACGTGTTTATGCCAATTTCCTACTGCAGCTGCCGTGCCCAGACGTAAGACGCCAGAGGTTTCCCTACATGAAAACACCAAATACTGTACGTTGTAGCTACAGCAAGAGATATATCAAGTTAAATAAATTAATTATAAAAATAAAAATTACTAGGTAGAGGTAATACATTGACATCTTAGTACTGTACGTTGTAGCTACAGCAAGAGATATATCAAGTTAAATAAATTAATTATAAAAATAAAAATTACTAGGTAGAGGTAATACATTGACATCTTAGCGTTGATATCAGTGAAAATTCGTACTTCGTAGGTCGGTTGGGCAATAAAGTACTCCAAGAGATCTGCGCAACTCCTTTTATATATCTATACCGAAAAAAAGAAGTGAAGGAGAGGAGAAAAGAAAAATAAACATCTGAGATTGAGAGGATATGTGATGTTATATTGGTGATTAATATTGATGATTACAAAATCGAGCCAAATTTGGCATTATGAACCTACTTACCACTATGACGTTGCAGCTTCTCTGGCTTGGATACATACAATAATTCGACTGGAAAGGGTGCACCTTCTGGGGCAAGCTGGCCTACAATTGTTGTTCACTGGTCCTTTACAACCTGGAAACGGCACGGAGATGGAGTTAACTGCCGAGCTAGTCCCACAAATGTTGTATTGTAGAAGTTCGATGAATGGCAGTCTGACTGGGACTCTAGGATCACAGCAAAGACGTATTTACAGCAAATTCCCAAGCATCAGGAACCGGTTCAGACTGGGGGGTGTACAGTACGGTCGCTGTGCTCTTTCTTGCGTTCTTCCGACCATTTATTTCCTGTTCTTTTCTCGGCGTGTTTTTGTTTAAAATGTATGTTTCTTTATGATTTTCCTGAACTGTTATCGATTGTATATGTTGTCTTGTGTGACTCCCAGTTCCTTAATGTGTTCTTCTGTTTCGGTGATCCACTTTGTCTAGTTCTTGCTAGTGTTTGCAATGTCAAAGATTTGCCTTGTGGGGCTGTTCTTCTTCATCCTGCTGATATGCCCATAAATTTCATCCTTTTCTTTTGTAAGTAGCTTGTTTGTATGTTGACGGCGCTATAGACTGTCTTAGTATCACTGACAGCGCTCTGGGTCCTCAGCAAGAGATTCTGTGGTTGGACAGACTAGAAGTTAGCGAGCGGATAGAGAAGGGTTTGGACAGGATTTTCTTGGTGCTGGTAGGAAATGCATTATAAAATGAGGATGGATGTAGTTGGTAATATTTGGGTAGTGAAATTATTGACAACTATATAATTTTTGGAACTGGATGTCACATTAATCAGGTAAAATCTTCTAAACACATTGTTTACTCTTCAACAAAATCTTTCTTTTGCTAACTATATGCCTCCTAGTAGTTAGAGTCTATACTAGCTGGATTCTTTTTATTTAGTTTGCTGTAGTTGGTGCTTGCTGTAATTGCCGTAGTTCGCGTCATGAAGATTTTCTGTGAGGTAAGTGATTTGTGAAAAAGGATGGGTCGGTGTTAGGATTTCTTGCAATTATTTTCTTTTGATTATTTGAAGCCATGTTGTCACTGTATAGCAGTCAGATTGCGTTGGTCTTTTATATTGTGGGTAATACATGAATAGGTTAAGTTTGAGTTTTCTTTATCAGGGAAAATACTGTAGGTCAGTGTTTGAAATGATTAAAATAAGTAAAGAGGCAGTAGTTTCACCAGTTGTTTCACCTTAACTCAGTAGTTTCACTTTCTAGAGATGCCCGTTGTTGTGGATCTCGGTTGTTGGTCTTTTTATACGGATTCCTTCACGAAACACTGGTCCATATATTTATCATACAATTTTCATCGCTTGTCTTCCCGTCTCTCTCATTTTGGTATGACCATCAATCACTGTAGTTTCTGGAGCGTGGAGTGCTTCTGGTAGAGCCACTGTGTTGTAATGCCTTAGTTTTGCGTTGGCAGAAACACATTTATATTGTAGTATTTCCAAATGAGCTTACGTGCTTTCTGTAATTTGGAGATTCTCTCTTGATCGGCTTCGGAATTCAGTCTTGATAGTTGTATTATCTCTCCTAGATAGCTCAAGAGCGCAACTGATGCCGTTTTCCCGTAATGAGTTGTTACTTGGATATTAACTGCAGAGTTGCTTTCCATGTGTTGAATCTTCTTGTATGAGATTTGTAAGTCAGCTTTCTGTGAGATTTCGTAAAGCTTCTCCAATACAAGTTTTGCTTCTTCTCTGTTGCTGGTTAAATTGGGAAGATCGTCCGCGGAAGCCAGACACTTCACATTGATTCTCTGCTCTTTCTTAATGCAGAGTTGAATTCCTTTTATTTTATTTTCTCCGTCTCCTTGGCGAACACCAGTATGAATATGAAAGGCTTGTGATGTTTGTCCCATGAATTTGGCTTTGGAGGTTGTACCTGTTAATGTCTGTTGGATAAGTGCTTTTGTTTCCCTGTCAGAGTCGAATTCCTCCTAAATGTTGAATAATGTTTGCTTATCTATTGAATCATAAACCTTTTTAGAGTCGACATAAGTTACAACAGTATTTATACCGGTTCTTAGTTGGCAGATTCTCTTAGGTTCTATATCTGTTTAATGGAAGATCGACTTTCGCGAACCCTGACAGGTATTCTCCTATTAACTGGTCCGCGTGGTCTTGTAGTCGACTGAACAGGGCGTTTGAAGAATTTTCTATTCTACAGAGAGCAGTGAAATTCCGCTATAATTGTTTGGATTGGCTAATTAAAAAATGAAAAGAAAGAATGGTACGTCCACCCATACGGTTATGCCTAGATTGGAATATCCAGGCATGCATATACCAGTGTGGATGATGCCAAGTCTTGGCATAACCGTATGGGTGGACATACCATTCTTTCCTATCTTTTCATTTTTTAAATTTTAAAGAATGGTACGTCCACCCACACGGTTATGCCTAGACTTGGAATATCCAGGCATGCAAACACCACTGTGGTTGATGTAGAATGGTGTAGCAACAATAGGTTTAGAAGTAGGAACAGTTATAGTTAGTCGAGCTATCCCGGAGCTGCGAGTAACATATCTGGTAATGTAAACTGGACGTTATTTACTTGAAACTTGAGTTAATTCCTTTTGAAACTTCCAGGCAGATTAAAAGTGTGTGCCGGTACGAGACTCGAACTCGAGACCTTTGCCTTTCGCGGGCAAATTCTCTACCGTCTAAGTTATGCAAGCAAACTCACAACCCGTCCCCACAGCTTAAATTCCTGCAGTACCTCGTCTCCTGCCTTCCCATTTGATGTTTTTTTTTTCAATTGATTCTTTTTTTTTCAAGTGTTCTGTTTTAATTCCACATTAATATTACGGATGTTCCTGTTAACATGGTTTATTAATATATAAATAATATAAAACATTGTTCATCAGCGTGATCATTGACCATGCACGAGCTGTTTACAGCTTTCAGATAACAGGTTCAAAATTCGTGGCAATAAATTTAACTGAAATTGAAATTGGGGGCGGATCTGGTGATCTGACTGGCTGTAGGAGTATGTAATTGGGGGCGGATCTGGTGATCTGACTGGCTGTAGGAGTATCTCATCATTATACAGTTCAAAGAGACGCGTGCCATGTGAGGACGTGCATTGTCCTGTTGCAAAATGGGACCATGATATAGTCGCATGAGAGTGAGGTAACATACGAAAATGCATGATGTCCGTGACATACAATAGTTTTGACAGAGCCCCTCAATCATTACCAGCCTTGACCTCAAATCACACCCGCTGGCTCTACACACGGTGGAGCCATGATTAACACCACTGTGTCTCTCCCAAACATTGCAGGAATGAGACCTCTCCTCATGCCGCTGACATTCTCGACGATAGTCAGCTGGCGCGATGCACAACCGCTGTTCAGTGCGGAAACACAGTACGACTCCATTCAACAGCAATTCATCCTTCCCTGTCGCGGCACCACTCAAACGCAACCATTTGTGTTGTGGTGTTAACGGCAGCCTACACAGGAGACGGTAATTCCCTAGGCCGGCAGTTGCTTGTGCTGATGCTGGATGACATAAGGTATTTCAGAGAGCCCACCATTTGCTGTCGGGGGACAGAAGCAGTTTTGAAGGAGTTACGATGTTCTTGGAGTACAATAGTGCTGTCCGCGCTTGCGATGGTCAGTCGTCGTCGACTGGAACCCTTACAACAGGTGCGCCTGTCCTCACTTACCTTTGCAACCCAACGTCAGCCCACTGTCGCATCTGAATGCCACACGGTACTGGATATTAAACGATTCCACCATCCAGCCAAATGGAGACATACAGTGAGGCCACTATCAAACTCTTTCAGGTGGTGATGACGCTGTCTCACATGAGTACGCAGCATCTCAGTACCTTCACAGCGATCACTCAAAGTCTGAGTCGGTTCTTGGACCTTACATAACCTACCAGGCGTGGTAACAACAGGAAACAAGAAGAGCACTAATTAACTCTGATGACCGTTTAACCTGTCAAATGGTTCAAATGGCTCTGAGCACTATGGGACTTAACTTCTGAGGTCATCAGTCACCTAGAACTTAGAACCACTTGAACCTAACTAACCCAAGGACATCACACACATCCATGCCCGAGGCAGGATTCGAACCTGCGACCGTAGCGGTCCCGTATTTCCAGACTGAAGCGCCTATAACCGCTCGCCTACACCGATCGGCGGAGTAGAGTTGTCTGCGGTGATGCGTCTCGCTTCGAACTGAGCCCCAATACCCAGCGAAGACGTGTCTGGAGATGCACTCACAGCGGTGGAATACCAACATGATTTTCGCTCTCCATACGGCCCGACAACGAGGGGTGATGTTCTGGGGGTGACATTTAATTCCACTGCACGACTCCATTGGTTATCATTTACAGCACCGTCAAAGCACAGCGGTACGTCGATATTCTAAGCACCATTTTGCTGCCATTCAAGGCAAGTCATCCGCGGCTACATTTCAGCAAGATAATGCCCACCCACACATAGCGAGAGTTTGTACTGATTGTCTTCGTGCTGGTCAAACACTTCCTTGGCCAGGAAGGTCGCCGGACCTCTCCCCAGCTGAGAGCGTTTAGATGGTTCAAATGGCACTGAGCACTATGGGACTTAACATCTGTGGTCATCAGTCCCCTAGAACTTAGAACTACGTAAACCTAACTAACCTAATGACATCAGACAACATCCAGTCATCACGAGGCAGAGAAAATCCCTGACCCAGCCGGGAATCGAACCCGGGAACCCGGAGAACGTTTAGAGCATTAGGGGAAGTGGGTATGGTGGTTATAGCTGAAACAACCGGTTTTCTCTTGTGCGACATTTTTTCAGACCAGTTTAACCTGACTTTTAAAACCGCTCAAAATATCAGGTTTCATAAATAACACAATTGCGGTTTTTTATTCCTATTATTTCCTGTATAAAGTTAAAAATCGAACAAAAATTGAATAAGTTACATACAATCACAGTACTAAATTAGTTAGTGCTAAAGGTTGAAAGCTGAGTTTGAAGAATATTTTTCCTGTTAATCTGTCTTTTGTCAAAGGCTGCTAGCAAATAAACGCATATTATTGTAGACACAGGCAGCAGATCAATTGTGCACTATGAATGGACTGTTGCTAAGTTTTTAATTTATTGCTGTTACCATAATTTGCTTCCTCTTATTATTTCATAGTAATGACAGATTGAGGATGTTGCAAAGGTACCGTTTTTGGTCAAATTCAACAGCGCATCCTACAGGCTTGGATACATCTATGCTGAATAATGCATTTCTCACTGTGTTTCCCTTTTTTTGTCCAATCCCTGCAGAAATGCATCACAAGTAGCGAAAAAAAAAACCATTGCTGCACAGTTTCAATACATCTGAAGAATGACTTCGTCGAACTACCCAAAGCAATTGAAATAAATTTTCATTTTGAAACAATTTTCAGTCAAGCAAGTACAGTCTTCAAACCATGGATTAACTCTGCATCAAGTTTAAGGAACATCTATTGTATCAAATACGTATTTGTTTTATAGCTGCAGCATTTGTCACATAGACGTGTAACTAGAGACTAGTTACGTATCTGAGACCGAGGAAACATGAAGTACTGTTAATTCCTAACTGAAAACGGTCGCCTGATTGAAACTACCCGCATGGAAATAAATATTCATTACAACAGTTTCGTTAGTTCCATGATGTCGTTATTTAAATAAATTGACCATGTACAGTACTGTCTACAGAAAAACGTACTCATTGAAAACCAACAACGAAGTGGGTCATGCGAGCTCTGATTTCAGTGAACTTGGTCTCAGCATTCATTAACTGCTGAAAATTAAGGACCAGCTGCCTTTTGAACCATTTCAAAAAGTGGAAGGTTTTGTGTAAGCAGTAAACCATCCATAGGAGATCGGATGTTGCGATGGTCCTCATCATTTCATCTCGTTTTTCTTCACAGAGACGCTCATGTCGCCGAAGTGGCATCAGTTAGGGAGAACTGCACCAGACTCCTGAACAACCCCAGACGCGGTCTTCCATTTATGTTCGTTTCCATTTTACGGTAAACAAAGGGTGTTTATTATGGTATAGTAGCATAAAAAAGCAGTATACACCACCTGACAAAAACAGTACAGCAGATAGGAGACATAGATGGATGTCAATGTAGCTGAGTACAAGTATGTTCCACCGGCAGGTACGTAAATAATTAAAGTTTCAGTTCTGTGTGACAGATAATAAAAGCCGGCCAGGGTGGCCGAGCGGTTCTAGGCGCTACAGTCTGGAACTGCGCGACCGCTGCGGTCGAAGGTTCGAATCCTGTCTCAGGCATGGATGTGTGTGATGTCCTTAGGTTAGTTAGGTTTAAGTAGTTCTAAGTTCTAGGGGACTGATGACCTCAGAAGTTAAGTCCCACAGTGCTCAGAGCCATTTGAACCAATTCTATGCCAGTCAATGAGATTCCAGCTGGAAGACGTGTCTGGAGCCTCCCCAGATAGTGGCGGGTACCCACTTGGGTGCAGTTTCTTTTCATATCAGGATCCCTTTGGTTACCAACGCGGCAGCCATACAGCAGACCGGTACTTCTACGATATTCTGCGCCCGTTTTGTTGCCCTTCATGGCAAGCAATCATGGGCTTATATTTGCGCAAGAGACTGCCTGCCTACACACGGCGAGACTGTCTACTATACCACTGGCCATTAAAATTGCTACAGCACGAAGATGACGTGCTACAACGCGAAGTTTAACCAACAGGAAGAATATACTGTGATATGCAAATGATTAGCTTTCCAGAGCATTCACACAAGGTTGGCGCCGGTGGTGACACCTACAACGTGCTGACATGAGTTTCCAACCGATTTCTGATACACAAACAGCAGTTGACCGGCGTTGCCTAGTGAAACATTGTTGTGTTGCCTCGTGTAAGGACGAGAAAGGCGTGCCATCACGTTTCCGACTTTGATAAAAGTCGGATTGTAGCTTATCGCGATTGCGGTTTATCGTATCGCCACATTGCTGCTCGCGTTGGTCGAGGTCCAATGACTTTTAGCAGAAAATGGAATCGGTGGGTCCAGTAGGATAATACGAAACACCGTACTGGATCCCAACGGCCTCGTATCACTAGCAGTCGAGATGACAGGCACCTTATCCGCATGGCTGCAACGGATCGTGTGCACCCACGTCTCGATTCCTGAGTCAACAGATGGAATGTTCGCAAGACAACAACCATGTGCACAAACAGTTCGCCGACGTTTTCAGCAGAATGCACTATCAGCTGGGAGACCGTGGCTGCGGTTACCCTTGACGCTGCATCAAAAAAAAAAAAAAAAAAAGAAAAAAAAAAGGTTCAAATGTTTCAAATGGCTCTGAGAACTATGGGACTCAACTGCTGTGGTCATCAGTCCCCTAGAACTTAGAACTACTTAAACCTAACTAACCTACGGACATCACACACATCCATGCCCGAGGCAGCATTCGAACATGCGACCGTAGCAGTCGCACGGTTCCGGACTGCTGCATCACCGATAGGAGCGCCTGCGATGGTGTACTCCACGGCGAACCTGGGTGCAGGAATGGCAAAACGCCATTTTTTCGGATGAATCCAGGTATTTTTTACGGCATCATGATGGTCGCATCCGTGTTTGGCGAAATCGCGGTGAACGCACATTGGAAGCGTGTATTCGTCGCCGCCATACTGGCGTATCACCCGGCGTGATGGTATATGGTGCCATTGGTTATTCGTCTCTGTCACCTTTTGCTCGCATTGACGGCCCTTTGAACAGTGGACGTTACATTTCAAATTTGTTACGACCCGTGGCACTGCCCTTTATTCGATCCCTGGGAATCCGTAATGCACGACCGCGAGTTGCAGGTTGTTACGGGGAGAGGTGGTTGTTCTGGGCACTGATTTCTCAGGATCTATGCACCCAAACTGGGTGAAAATGTAATCACATGTCAGTTCTAGTCAAATATATTTGTCCAATAAATACCGATTTATCATCTGCTTTTCTTCTTGGGGTAGCAGTTTTAATGGTCAGTAGTGCACTTGTCTTCGTGTGTGTCGAATGCTACCTTGACTAGCAGTGTCGGTGGATCTCTTCCCGACTGAGGAAGTTTGGAACTGTATGGGTAGGGCACCTCAACCAGGTCGGGACTATGATGACGTAACGCGTCAGTCGGACAGAATTTGTCACTATGTCCCTCAGGAGCACATCCAACAACTCCATCAACGAATGCCACTGATTACAAAAGGACGGTAGGTGGACCAACGTGTTACAGAAACGCTCAATTTTTGAAGCTCTTTCTATAGAATAAATTCCCCATTTTTTTGTGTATTTGCAATTTTTTGTCTGTGTGTACATCACATTTCACGATTACCGTCCTAATCGGATAATTCCTTCTTGGTGCGTTGTTCTGTTCTTGTTTTTCTTTAGTTTATTTTATTTCATTTATTTATTTACTTGCATAATATGCGGCACAAGAGAGACAGCACTGTCTCATCTCTTGCGCCAACTCCCTCTGTGTGGTGGAGAATAAATAACTATTCGTAGCACTGGCGTACCCAGCACTAGAGCGTCAAATGCGCAACACAAGAGGCAAACAAGCGCAGTGTTTTCCACTGTCGCCGTCTGTGTTTCCACTGTCGCAGTCACAGTTACTTAACACTTGCGAAACATCCGAAGGCGACCCGAGCGCAGCCAAGAGGTGAGTGGTGCGTCACGGCAGATTCACAGCCCTGGCAATCAACGGAACCGACTGGCGACAGAGGCGGCATGTTGTTGACGCGGTAATCCACCCTTGGCATTGCGGTGGAACATCTGCGTTCGCCTGAATTGCGCGCTACTCGTTAGGCAATAGGGGCCCGTTTTAGCACTGGCGGCGCGCCACGCGGCCGGCTAATAACTGGGGGTGCTCGCGCTGCGAGCTGCGAGAATTCCCCGGCGTTCCGCGCCGTTCCGGCCCGGGCCGGGATGGCCGCGCGCCAGACCTGCAGCGAGACGCACTGCGTCTACGCAGCTGCGTGCCAGCAAAAAACACGGAAGAGTCGAGTCGCGAAGGCCGGACCTTCGCCAGCGTCCTCCGCGACGGCTCGCTGCCAGACTGCGGCAGGGACCCTGACAATACTGAGCCGTGCGTGGCTCGTGTTCTCTCCATCACGTATTTTACACCCTGTTTTTAAAGTACTTCCACCTCACAACGTTCATTTAAATTACTTCTGTCACTGAGCTGCTGCTTTGCCTGACTGTGAGCAGCGCTGGCAGCGCGTATCGATATATCGCCTCTAGTAGTATCTTTGCTCGACTGCTGTTACTTCCCGGTCGTTGTCTGTCGTAATGCAGTTCGTCACGAGATCGGGTCTGCCAGTCAGTTGGAACGTGTCTGGAGCGCAGGCCGGACCTGCCAGTCGGGAGTTGCAATGCAGAAGTACTGCAGTAGGGTTGGAGCAGCAGTGATGTCTGCGTCGATATGGCTGTCTCGACCATTGCCGCCATGCATCACTTAAGCCGGGCCACGGTCTCGCTGGATCGTCGGTCGGTCGTCCTACCGGACGACGCATTTTGGCTCGCCGATCGTTCATGAGTTGGCTGAGTGTGTGTGTGTGTGTGTGCGTGTGTGTGTGTGTGTGTGTGTGTGTGTGTGTGCGTGTTTGTGTGTGTGTGCGTGTTTGTGTGTGTGTGCGTGTTTGTGTGTGTGTGTGTGTGTGTGTGTGTGTGTGTGTGTGTGCATCGACTCCCGATTTGTCTTCGTGCGTGCTTAGTTACTGTTTGGTATCGTTCAGGTCTTTGTGCAGTGTTTGTCAGGTTGTGTGTGTAGTTGGCGTTATTTCCACTGACGACTATTCAAAGGTTCCCGCCTAACCTCCTTGCCTAGGGACGCCAGATGAAAGCTGATGTCGTCAAGCCCTGAATGAAAATTGCGTAACGGATAACTGGGGAGTGGAGCTTGAGAGCGCTACCTAGAGAGCGTGCCCTTTCTGTACGATACTAGGCTAGGGGCTGGAGGGCTCACACGCTGATGTGTGGGTCCCTGCATTCTATATATTTTATCTTAAATGAATTCCTTTAACTTGACTTCTTTGTGATTTTTAAGGTGTGTTAAAGATTGATGACAATTGATTACCTATTTATATTAAACATTATCACTCGACTTTACAGCGATTGCAGCAATTGTTCCAGTTACAGATATTGCAATTTTACAACTTATAGCTCGAGTATATTATATTCTAATCTACACGCACATTTCTACGGGCACGACGGAATTGCGTTGGCCAAATGTA
Organism: Schistocerca gregaria; assembly: GCF_023897955.1. NCBI lineage: Eukaryota > Metazoa > Arthropoda > Insecta > Orthoptera > Acrididae > Schistocerca > Schistocerca gregaria. The sequence goes on from NC_064924.1 coordinate 431,685,787, forward strand.
TACAACCAAAGTGTCCCAATATTTTACATGGGACACCCACTATGTGACGAGGATAACGGGCAAACCGGGGAGCAGATACATTAACACAGGCGTTCAAATTTCAGAAATTAAACGAGAACATCATTTCTTTACACAATCCAAAGCTGGAAATAAAATAATTAGTACAAATATTGAAATATCTCTCTTCCATGCGTGAACATTAAGACAGACGCACTGAGGGCACGTCTGCTCACTTACCAGTCTTCTGCAACAAATGGTTCAAATGCCTCTGAGCACTATGGGACTTAACATCTGTGACCATCAGTCCCCTAGAACATAGAACTAAAACCGAACTAACCTAAGGACATCACACACATCCATGCCCGAGGCAGGATTCGAACCTGCGACCGTAGCAGTCGCGCGGTTCCAGACTGAGCGCCTAGAACCGCGAGACCACCGCGGCCGGCTTCTGTAACACTCCACGAATATGGCGGGCACACGGAGGTCTACCTGGGCCCCGGTGGAGGGGATGGTCGAACCACTTGGCCGTGACCAACCTCTCCACCCCATATCTTGTGACACAGGAACGTCTATGACTTTTAACTGCCTGTGATGTCTCTCTGATCCCCTACCGAGGAGTGAGGTTGGCACTACTATACTACAGAACTACTTCCCAACTAAGATTTGGCCTCGCTTTACGGAAAGGTGTGAGGAGGAATAGGAAAGTTCATGTGCAGATTCACATTCACGTACAAGAAATGCATAATACACGTCACATATAAATACGTATTATGAAGCCTGACACATTTCTTTCCACCCGTCCACATGGGTTCTGTTGCACCCTTGGCCGGCCGCGTCGTGCAATAAAATTGGCGGCAGAGCGCCTGTGTTTGTATTTCTCGGTGCGAGCGAGATGCGAAACATGTTGCTTATAGAGCGGAAATTACTGTACCTTTTCACTATTTTAGATCTTGTCGGCATTCTGGAGAGAAGTCGGTCGGTAGGTGAGGACCAGGGACTGACGTAAATTCAGGCAGTGTTCCTTTTGGTGAAGTTAACTATATCACCGTATTTCAAATTCAAGTGTACCAGTGGAATTTTCTGCCTTGTGACCGTTAGTGTTCCGGTTACCTGCCCTGGCCACTAACGTTATTTCAGGCAGTGTCCTTTATTGATGGCAAGCAAGTCGTTGTGCCGGTCGGTCCGTGGCTGTCCCCTGGTGGATTCCGACGGATCAAGTATAGTTGGGCTCAACACCTGTCTCACCTAAGTGAACGAGGGCAGACCGACCCCCCTGGAGGCTTCTGAGTGCCGTTGTCTTTATTGTCTTTTCTCACCGGTGTTTAATTATCTGTTTTCAGCTACTTAAAATTTAAGGCTTATGTTTATTTTTTTATTTTTCTTAAAAATTTTGCAAAATTAATTGTGGGCTTTTAGTCTTGCAACCTTATTCTTAAAATTATCTTTCAAGCATAAACATTTCGGCCTTCTGCCTTTAAAAGATTACGGTAATATATTTAATTTTTGGAAACTTAATTGTGGCCTTCAGCCATTGGTATTGCACCTTGCATACGTTTATTCTATCTGCTTTGCTCTGAGGCTTTCCACCTAGCTGTGATATATGTTTTTTGATTATTTTATTTCTATTTTAATTGGCTTTTTATCTTGTTGGTTCTTAAGATTTCTTGTTTGGAGATCTTCAGCCGTGAAAGAGTTGCATTTGGTAAAGGTTCGGCTGTGTACCGCTTTGGCTGTCAATGTATTATTAAATAACAATAAATTACAATTAGAATTATTTGGCCATTTCCACAATCCTAATTACCAGTTCTGCCCAGCAGGTTTAGCAGGCGTCTCAAATACGCTACATGGACTATGTGTGGCCAAGTAGTCACCTCAACTTAGTCTAGCTCAATCTCCTCCCATTGCGAACCAGTGCCCCCACCACGAGGACGGCGAGTATATTTTCGCACGGCACAAAAATTACGAACTAGTTTGCAGCTTATCAGACCATCTTTATGATGCCCTAATAAGCCGTAAACTGGTTCGGGAGTGGGAAACCTTAGTGGAACAAGATGCAGTTTGTTTGCTTTCCAACCTCCAATTTGAAATTATTCGACCAAGAAGTCACGGAAGAATCCATCAGCGTGGTGTATATTATTTAGCATTTTATCATAGGTTGCATGAATACTTTTTCTTCTCAGACGTTCATAGTTTCGATTTTGATGCAAATCAGTCAATTGCAGACAAAGTGGGAATTCATACTGTGCTGCTTTCTGCATTTCGTTGCAAATGATAGAATGTACTATATCTAATTTTAAAGGGTGTTTCCGTAAGAGCATGCAAGAATTTAGCAGGACGCAGGGGATGCTCCACTGAAAAATTTAAAGTAGGGAACCTGGGGTCGGAGAAGCCAAATTAAGGAGATAATAGGAATAAAATCCTGTTAGTGTGTACTATTTTATTTACATTAGTTAACTTCCAATACCTTCATACAATGAACATACAATGTGTGATGTATCTCATAAAATGTGCTAAAACTGGCAGCCATTAATAACAATGCATGACATCGGCGAAAGAGACTCTGATTCACCCTGACAGATATCCCTGGTGTGTTTCGAATCATATCACTGGCAGCTACAATTCTGGCAACTAATTCCATCTCCGCATCCGCTGGCGTCTCATACACAAGTGATGTCAGATACCACCACAGGAAATAATCAAGAGGATTCAGGTCAGGTGATCTCACAGGCCATGGAAAAGGACCTCCCTTTCCAATCAAGCGACCAGGCAATACTCTACTGGTACCACTCCATCGTACTGTACTGTACGTCGCTGAATAGCAACGAGTAATAGATGGGTCTGTCGTTGATTCATGGGACAATGTAAATAATATACAACACAACTACTTTACGGTCAAATAAAGCAGAGAAAACCGATATCATGACTTCTCGCTAATTAGGCTCGTTTTCCTTCTTTCCTTGCAGGAAATAAAGAATGTACATGCCCAGGGTGACAATTATTGAACAGTATAGAAAAAAAACGTAAATTACTTAAAAACTACAGTGTGCACACACTTTATTCAACACGTAAACGTCACTATAGATATACGGCTTTAGATTATGACGTGTTCGATATTCCTACCATCATTGGCCGTGATGCTGTGCAGACGAATAGCGAAATTCTGCATGACCCGCTGGAGTGTTGGAACACCGATGCTGTCGATGACTGCGTGAATGGGTGTTGCCTGCTCAGCAATGGTTTTTCGGTTATGGCTGTACACCTTGTCTTTAATATATCCCCACAGACAGAGGTCGCTTCTGTTCAGAGCCGGAGAAGGTGGCGGCTAGTCGATGCCCATGCAATTGGCATCTGTGTACGCCAGAGTCAGACTGCCGTCCCGAAAGTGGTCCTTCAGGACATCAAACAGTCTCCTGCTTCGATGGGGTCGAGCTCCGTCTTGCATGAACCGCATCTGGTCGAAATCAGGGTCACTTAGGACAATGGGGACGAAATCATCCTCCAAAACCGTCGCTTACCTTTCGGTAGTCAAGACGTCATCAAGGAATATCGTACCGATTCCGTGAATGGGCATTGTACATCACACAGTCACTCGTTGAGGGTGAAGAGACTTCAAGATTTTGAAATACGGATTCTCAGTCCCCCAGATGCGCCAGTTTGGCTTATTGACGAACCCATCCAAATGAAAGTGGTCTTCGTCGCTAAACCAAGCCAATCATGCGATTGTTAAATTTCGTCATGCACCGCGAACAACCGTACAGTTTGAACATCCTAACGCAAATCGTTCAGAATTTATGACGATTTTATTTTGTATATACTACTGGCCATTAAAATTGCTACACCACGAAGATGACGTGCTACAGACGCGAAATTTAAGCGTCAGGAGGAAGATGCTGTGATACGCAAATGATTAGCTTTTCAGAGCATTCACACGAGGTTGGCGCCGGTGACGAAACCTACAACATGCTGACATGAGGAAAGGTCCAACCGATTTCTCATACACAAACAGCAGCTGACCGGCGTTGCCTGGTGAAACGTTGTTGTGATGCCTCGTGTAAGGAGGAGAAATGCGTACCATCACGTTTCCGACTTCGATAAAGGTCGGATTGTAGCCTATCGCCATTACGGTTTACCGTATCGCGACAGTGATGCTCGCGTTGGTCGAGATCCAATGACTGTTAGCAGAATATGGAATCGGTGGGTTCAAGATGGTAATACGGAACGTCGTGCTTGGTCCCAACGGCCTCGTATCACTAGTAGTCGAGATGACAGGCATCTTATCCGCATGGGTGTAACGGATCGTGCAGCCACGTCTTGATTTCTGAGTCAACAGATGGGGACGTTTGCAAGACAACAACCATCTGCACGAAGAGTTCGACGACGTTTGCAGCAGCGAGGATTATCAGCTCGGAGACCATGGCTGCGGTTACCCTTGACGCTGCATCACAGATAGGAGCGCCTGCAATGGTGTGTTCGGCGACATTGCGGTGAAGATACTATGGAAGCGTGTATTCTGTAAGTAAGCTGTTTAGGTTTTTATGTTGGTAGCGCTCTGTATGAAAATCACTGACTGTGCTGTGTGCTGTCTGTGGCTGGTCAGCATTGTTGTAATATTCGCTATTGTAGTGTTGGGCAGTTGCCTGTGAACAGCACGTAGCGTTGCGCAGTTGGAGGTGAGCCGCCAGCAGTGATGGATGTGGGGGGAAAAAGATGGAGGAGTTTTGAGAGTGGATTAACTGGACGTGTGTCCATCAGAGACAGTAAATTTGTAAGACTGGATGTCATGAACTGATATATAATGACTTTTGAACACTATTAAGGTAAATACATTGTTTGTTGTTTATCAAAATCTTTCATTTGCTAACTATGCCTGTCAGCAGTTAGTGACTTCAGTAGTTAGAATCTTTTATTTAGCTGGCAGTATTCACGCTCGCTGTATTGCAGTAGTTTGAGTAACGAAGATTTTTGTGAGGTAAGTGGTTCATGAAAGGTGTAGGTTATTGTTAGTCAGGGCCATTCTTTTGTAGGGATTATTAAAAGTCACATTGCGTTGCGCTAAAAATATTGTGTGTCAGTTTAGTGTTGATCAGAATAAGTAAAGAGAGTAATATCTGAGTACGTTCAGTTTTACTCAGCTGTTTGAAAAGCAAATAATGTAAGATGTTTAGCGGATGTTTCAATTCGTCATCGTCATACTGGCGTATCACCCGGCGTGATGGTAAGGGGTACATTGATCACACGTCTCGGTCAACTCTTGTTCGCATTGACGGCACTTTAAACAGCAGACGTTATATTTCAGATGTGTTACGACCCGTGGCTCTACCCTTCATTCGATCACTGCGAAACCCTACATTTCAGCAGGATGATGCACAACCACATGTTGCAGGTCCTGTACGGGCCTTTCTGGATACAGAAATTGTTCGACTGCTGCCCTGGCCTGCACATTCTCCAGATCTCTGACCACATAAAAACGTCTGGTCAATGGTGGCTGAGCAACTAGCTCGTCACAATACGCCAGTCACTACTCTTGATGAACTGTGGTATCGTGCTGAAGATGCATGGGCAGCTGTACCTGTACACTCCATCCAAGCTCTGTTTGACTCAATGCCCAGTCGTATCAAGGCCGTTATTAGGGCCAGAGGTGGTTGTTCTGAGTACTGATTTCTCAGGAACTATGCACCCAAATTGCGTGGAAATGTAATCACATGTCAGTTCTAGTATAATATATTTGACCAATGAATACCTATTTATCATCTGCATTTCTTCTTGGTGTAGCAATTTTAATGGGCAGTAGTGTAGTTCAATAACTGTCATCCTGTAAATAAACAGCACAATATTTGTAAACTTGTAGGCATGTTAGTTGGAAATAAGCTGGAAAACAGTAATGCTAGACAAGGCGATAGACATGTTTACTTCCATATCTCCTTAAGCGGCCTGCGTCGACCCGATGTTCAAAATGGTTCAAATGGTTCTGAGCACTATAGGACTTAACATCTAAGGTCATCAGTCCCTTAGAACTTAGAATTACTTAAATCTAACTAAGCTAAGGACAGCACACACAACCATGCCCGAGGCAGGATTCGAACCTGCGACAGTAGCGGTCGCCCAGTTCCAGACTGAAGCGCCTAGAACCGCTCTGCCACACCGGTTGGCGATGTTCCCTGCCTCAGGTTGTTCAGTGGAACTTTTTCTGTGTCCTGAGGCACTTTTGCACGCTCTTACTGAAACACCCTGTATTATTAAGCGATTTCTTTTTCCTGATTAAAACCGAATATTTTTCACTACCGTTTGTAAAAATTTTAATTGATATCTTCAAAATGAAGGAGAAAGCAGTGATACCAGTATTTAAACGTGATTACTCGTTTTATTCCGTAGTTAGTAGACAAGAAACTTCACTAACAGCCTCAGCCGGCGACTTATCGCTCGGTCGCCGCCGCCTGCCTCTGGATGTGTTGACGGTAAGAGCCGGCGGTGCGCCCGTGCCAACAGGCCGTGGAGCACCCGGGCCACTTCTCGCCGGCGCGGCTGCGTACTGTCAGGCCTGCCTCCCTCGCCTCCGCTCGGTGGAATCTGCGCGGTGCTCGTCAGCCGCTCGGCGCTGAAACAAGTTTCCTCAAATATTTATCTTGCTGTTGTAGCCGCGCTGCGCGAGCACTCCCGCCGAGTAATAGCTCCATAAAAGATAGCAGCGTAATTACGAAATTCATCCCGCTCTGGTTTACTCTGCTCGCGTCCCCGCCGCGGCTGCACCAACAGCCGGCAGCCTTCCGGCCCGCCTCCGCCCTGTGAGATACCGCTCGAGCCCAGAGGCGGCGTCTTAATCCGCCCTCCGCCGCAAGCGCTGCGCCTATGCGCCCTTCCCAAACATTACGGTTCACATTCTCTAACACGTCCCAGTTACGTCTGTCTCACTTTCAGAATTTATCAAAATAAAATACAAAGAGGTGAGTGAACGTATCTAATACGGATTTGGACCACCCCTAAAACATTCCCGTCCATAATGCTGTTTAGCTACTTTTCTTCTTTCGCGAATCGATCTACATCTACATCTACACTCCTGGAAATGGAAAAAAAGAACACATTGACACCGGTGTGTCAGACCCACCATACTTGCTCCGGACACTGCGAGAGGGCTGTACAAGCAATGATCACACGCACGGCACAGCGGACACACCAGGAACCGAGGTGTTGGCCGTCGAATGGCGCTAGCTGCGCAGCATTTGTGCACCGCCGCCGTCAGTGTCAGCCAGTTTGCCGTGGCATACGGAGCTCCATCGCAGTCTTTAACACTGGTAGCACGCCGCGACAGCGTGGACGTGAACAGTATGTGCAGTTGACGGACTTTGAGCGAGGGCGTATAGTGGGCATGCGGGAGGCCGGGTGGACATACCGCCGAATTGCTCAACACGTGGGGCGTGAGGTCTCCACAGTACATCGATGTTGTCGCCAGTGGTCGGCGGAGGGTGCACGTGCCCGTCGACCTGGGACCGGACCGCAGCGACGCACGGATGCACGCCAAGACCGTAGGATCCTATGCAGTGCCGTCGGGGACCGCACCGCCACTTCCCAGCAAATTAGGGACACTGTTGCTCCTGGGGTATCGGCGAGGACCATTCGCAACCGTCTCCATGAAGCTGGGCTACGGTCCAGCACACCGTTAGGCCATCTTCCGCTCACGCCCCAACATCGTGCAGCCCGCCTCCAGTGGTGTCGCGACAGGCGTGAATGGAGGGACGAATGGAGACGTGTCGTATTCAGCGATGAGAGTAGCTTCTGCCTTGGTGGCAATGATGGTCGTATGCGTGATTGGCGCCGTGCAGGTGAGCGCCACAATCAGGACTGCATACGACCGAGGCACACAGGGCCAACACCCGGCATTATGGTGTGGGGAGCGATCTCCTACACTGGCCGTACACCTCTGGTGATCGTCGAGGGGACACTGAATAGTGCACGGTACATCCAAACCGTCATCGAACCCATCGTTCTACCATTCCTAGACCGGCAAGGGAACTTGTTGTTCCAACAGGACAATGCACGTCCGCATGTATCCCGTGCCACCCAACTACTCTGGCCAGCAAGATCTCCGGATCTGTCCCCCATTGAGCATGTTTGTTACTGGGTGAAGCGTCGTCTCACGTCCAGCACGAACGCTGGTCCAACTGAGGCGCCAGGTGGAAATGGCATGGCAAGCCGTTCCACAGGACTACATCCAGCATCTCTACGATCGTCTCCATGGGAGAATAGCAGCCTGCATTGCTGCGAAAGGTGGATATACACTGTACTAGTGCCGACATTGTGCATGCTCTGTTACCTGTGTCTATGTGCCTGTGGTTCTGTCATGTGATGTATCTGACCCCAGGAATGTGTCAATAAAGTTTCCCCTTCCTGGGACAATGAATTCACGGTGTTCTTATTTCAATTTCCAGGAGTGTACATCTACATTTAAACTCCGCAAGCCACCCAGTGGATCGAGCGAGGTGGCGCAGTGGCAGCACACTGGACTCGCATTCGGGAGGACGACGGTTCAATCCCGCGTCCGGCCATCCTGATTTAGGTTTTCCGTGATTTCCCTACATCGCTCCAGGCAAATGCTGCGATGCTTCCTTTGAAGGGGCACGGCCGACTTCCTTCCCCATTCTTCCCTAATCCGATGAGACCGAGGACCTCGCTGTTTGGTCTCTTCCCCCTTACAACCCAAACCCAACCCACCCAGCCGTGTGTGGCGGAGGGCACTTTACGTGCCACTATCACTACCCCCCTTTCCTGTTCCAGTCGCGTATGGTTCGCGGGAAGAACGACTGCTGGAAAGCCTCCGTGCGCGCTCGAATCTCTCTGATTTTACATTCGTGATCTCCTCGGGAGTTATAAGTAGGGGGAGCAATATATTCAATACTTCATCCAGAAACGCACCCTCTCGAAACCTGGACAGCAAACTACACCGCGTTGCAGAGGGCCTCTCTTGCAGAGTCTGCCACTGGAGTTTGCTAAACATCTCCGTAACGCTATCACGCTTAGCAAATAACCCCGTGACGAAACGCGCCGCTCTTCTTTGGATCTTCTCTATCTCCTCTGTCAACCCGATCTGGTACGGATCTCACACTACTGATACAAAAGTGTAGGTCGAACGAGTGTTTTGTAAGCCACGTCGTTTGTTGATGGACTATATTTTTTTCTAAGGATTCTCCCAATGAATCTCAACCTGGCACCCGCCTTATCAACAATTAATTTTATATGATCATTCCACTTCAAATCGTTCCGTACGCATACTCCCAGATGTTTTACAGAAGTAACTGCTACCAGTGTTTGTTCCGCTATCATATAACCGTACAAAAAAGGATCCTTCTTTCTATGTATTCGCAATACATTACATTTGTCTATGTTAAGGGTCAGTTGTCACTCCCTGCGCCAAGTGCCTATCCGCTGCAGATCTTTCTGCATTTCGCTGCAAGCTTCTAATGCTGCAACTTCTCTGTATACTACAGCACCATCCGCGAAAAACCGCATGGAACTTCCGACACTAACTACTAGATCATTTACATATATATTGTGAAAAGCAATGGTCCCATAACACTCCCCTGTGGCACGCCAGAGGTTACTTTAACGTCTGTAGACGTGTTTCCATTGAGAACAACATGCTGTGTTCTGTTTACTAAAAACTCTTCAGTCCAGCCACACAGCTGGCCTGATATTCCGTAGGCGACAAAAAAATGGCTCTGAGCACTATGGGACTTAACATCTGAAGTCATCAGTTCCCTAGAACTTAGAACTACTTAAACCTAACCTAAGGACATCACACACATCCATGCCCGAGGCAGGATTCGAACCTGCGCCGTAGCGGTCTCGCACTTCCAGACTGTAGCGCCTAGGACAGCTCGGCCACTCGGCCGGCTATCAGTCGACAGTGCGGAACTGTATCGAACGCTTTCCGGAAGTCATGGAAAATGCCATCTACCTGGCGGCCTGTATCTAATATTTTCTGGGTCTCATGAACAAATAGAGCGAGTTGGGTCTCACACGATCGCTGTTTCCGGAATCCATGTTGATTCCTACAGAGTAGATTCTGGGTTTCCAGAAATGACATGAAACGCGAGCAAAAAACATGTTCTAAAATTCTACAACAGATCGATGTCAGAGATATAGGCCTATAGTTTTGCGGATCTGCTCGATGACCCTTCTTGAAAACTGGAACTACCTGTCCTCTTTTCCAATCATTCCTCTAGAGACTTGCGGTACACGGCTGTTAGAAGGGGGGCAAGTTCTTTCGCGTACTCTGTATAGAATCGAATTGGTATCCCGTCAACATTTGCTTAACTAACGTTAAAACTGATCTAAAAGCCCTCAGATAAAATAATAATCTCTACCAAAAAATTACGTAAGGGAGAAATTCCACTTACAAAAAGCAGTAATCTAAGGAAAGGAAGCTTTTAAGCTATGACACAGCATTATGCAACAAAATATGTTTTTGCAACACTTATATCACACAAAAACCATTCTTCAAAAAAACGACATATTCATCCGTCGTCTGTCACCCACGTGCTTCTCAGTTCTGCCTCCTCCTCCCCCCCCTACTCATTCTCTCTATTAGGAACCCTGCCCACCTACACACACACGAACACACAAATCAAATGTTTCTTTCGGCTCCGACACTACAAAAACACTCGCATCACACACTCAAAATTATCAAAGAATCTCCCGATTAGTGCAGCGAAATAATTTTTTCCTAAATATCGTTTCTCTATACGAAAATCTGTGCTACCAATTACGAGTGAAGTGGGAAAGGTGTAAAAAAAGTGCATAACAAATCAATAGAGTACTATACAATGCTTAAGTAAAGAACTTAACCAGTGTTACTCTCGGGAGACAACTCAAAAATACAAGGGCCGTTTCTCTTTTTTCAACCTCCAGTAGGCTATAAATAAAAGACATCATCATTTCCTTTGGGCGTTTGTCCCGCTTCGGTACGGGATTAGCCTAGTTATTATGGGATTGGCAATGTTAGCGGCAAAGGGTAGCTAGATGCCGTTCCTGTCGCCACCCGGAACCCCCTAGGACAGAATCTGTCTACCACAGATGTCTCAGTGTAGTATAAGCCATTAAATATTCAAATAAAAGACAAATTCACAGAAAACTATTATTCTACTACCAAAAGTTTTGTACACTTATGGTAATTTTCAACATAATCACAGAAAAGTTGGGGGCCATTTATTGTACCTGTGGACAAGTTTTGCAATACCCTCTTCATAAGCTGTTGCCGCCTATGACTTCAAATGAGCATTGACGTTGTTTTGAATATCTTCATTGGTTTGAAAGTGCTGCCCGCCTAGCCACGTCTTCACTTCAGGGAAAAGTTGAAAGTCGCCGGGTGCCACATCAGTACTGTATGGCAGATGATCGAAAATGTCACATTGAAATTGTTCAAGGAGCCATTAGATTGTGCCAGCAATGTGTCGACGAGCATTGTTATGGATCAACACAATTCCTGAAGTCAGCATTCCTCTTTGTTTTGAATGGCTCTCCCCAAATGTCGTAAAGTTTCACAATAAGCAGTCGCATTGATAGTGGTTCTGGGCTACATAAACTCTAGAAACAACACACTTTTTTAGCCCCAAAACACGGTAGCCATAACGTTTCTGTTGTTGAATGTTTGAATTTCTTTTTTTTTTCTTTTGGGGAATTCGGATGAGTACATCGTTGTGATTGTCGTTTTGTTTCCGGTGTGTCGTATTGGGCCCAAGTTTCATTTCCAGTAACAAATGATTTCAAAACGTCCTCTCTTCATCGTGATAACGGTCAAGGAAATTCAAAGCTGACACCATTCGGTGACTTTTGTGGGCGGCCGTCAATATTTTTGGAGCCCAATGAGCACAAAGGTTTTTGTAGCCTAAATGTTCAGTAACGATAGAGTGTACAACAGATCTTGAAACTTCCAGAATTTCTATAGACAAGTGGTTATGGTGAACGTACGATTTTCTCTAACAATTCTGTCAACACGTTCAACAAGGTCGGCTGTAACAATAGACTTGCGTCCTTTTCCCCCTTCATCATGCACGTCATTTAGGCCATCTTTAAACTTTCGGCACCATTCACGCACAACACCATCCATCTGACCGAACACGCTTTTTTTTTCTCTATCCACTTTTTTTCATCCAACCTTTTTTTCAGCAATCCAGTGTTTTATTAACCACTTTTATTTTTATTTATTTTTTATTATTTATTTATTTATTTGTATTTTTAGGATGGTCAGGGCGTGGTACACGCCGCACTAGCAGTGGGGTGTCTTTACGGCACTGCCAGTGCGTCAAAGACCCAAACGCCTCCCATCCCTTTTTTCATGTTCCCTGTTGGGTCATAGCACTAAGTGTGCAGAAATCTTAACACAATATTCCCATTTTCCGATGTAAGAAAGACAAAGAAACCTCTTCTCTGAGTAGAAACTGAATACTGATAAAAAAAACTTAACATTTCTTGTCGAATCACACAAATACTTTAGAAGTCGAACACGAGTACTTTTGAAAAAAGTGTTCTGAAAAAAAGGGGGGTCCGGAAGCAAGATAATAGTAAATAATAATATGAAACCAAGTGACCTTTAATTTACTTCTGTTCGTTCTCGTTCAAGGTGTTGTAGTGGTTCCACATATTTAACCAACACCCATTCTTTCAAAAATGATCTTCAGCATGTTGCCGTAGTGCTTCTTGTGGTTGCGATACGTGCTGATTTTTGCATATTCACACTTCATGTAAACGCGGAATTCAATCTCGTTGTCCGACCCAAGTGTGTGGATGACATAACTAACATATTTTCCCAATAACCAGCTAATGGCGTTGGTTTTTAATTTCGGAAAGTATGTCATGTCTGGTCTCAGGAGGGGCGATGGCGTTATATATTCCGTAGAGGATCTGGTGAGAAAGGCGATTTGTTGCCTGATCCAATTCCAGTTATGCACATTGCCACCACAAGTGAATCTGTGGCTGAGTGTATCCACCAGATTGCATTTTCCACAAAGGTGTGTCTGGTTTAAACCAATTCCATATAGTCTCTCGTTGGTGCTGATGACATTACTAACTGTTTTGTACCATGCGGAAATAGCGTCTGTAGATAGCCCGGCATAGCTGATGTTCCGCCATACAGCTTTCCAGTCACAATTTGGGAATTTCGTTTCAATTTTGTTGCTACCCTCATTTAACTTCCTTTCAAGTATGATGTCGCGCGCTGTGTGTTGCGTCTGTTTTCGTCACTAAGATAACTTGCTTCGAGGAAAAAGTTCCTCACATACTGCAGACGGGCATTAATCCTTCACACATCAATCGTTGCTTGCAGGCTATGGGGTGTCACAGCCTCAAAGAGCATTGCGGTTATACATTGTGGAAGTTCTCTGAGTATATGGAAAGTCCGTTTGAGGAACAGAGCAGACGCTTTATTGCGAATATCCACCAAACCGAGGCCCCCGTTTCTGACATCCAGTATCACGGTAGTCGCACCAACACTGAATATGTCTCTTCGCCATAAATAATTGGTAACAGTGGACATGATACCTTTCGCTACTGGTTTAGGGATTGTAAATACCTGCGCAGTGAAATACGCTTTAGACAAAACGCAGGAGTCGATGAATCTGACTTTCTGCACCAAGTCCATAGTTCGATGGATATTCTCCATTACAGCACCATGAACTTTCCTCCTAGTTTCCGTCCAGTTAAAAGCAGCCATCCTCATCGGACATGCCATTAAGGTTACTCCCAAAAGTTTTATGTTTGTTGTCTTGTTTTGCCCATGCCAGTCGAATTTGATCTAGGCCCCGTAGATTCAATATTTGACTTTTATTTTCATTTGCTGTCGCTCCCGACGCTAGACAATACCTTTGGATTTCTCTTTCCAGTGTACCTGTCTCCTCCTTATTCCTTATTGCAACGCCCACGTCATCAGCATAAGCTCGTATGACAGTTTTCTCACCACTCAATGTTATGCCTGTTAATCTTGCGTGGACAGTGTGGAGGAAGGGCTCTAAAGATACTGGAAAATAAAAACGTAGACAAGGGACTGCCCTGTGGAACCCCTCGCCTTATCTGTATGGGTTTAGATGTTTGGCCATTGATTGCTATTTTCGCATTTATACCTGTTGCAGTGGGTAACAGATGAAATACACTCCTGGAAATTGAAATAAGAACACCGTGAAGTCATTGTCCTAGGAAGGGGAAACATTATTGACACATTCATGGGGTCAGATACATCATATGATCACACTGACAGAACCACAGGCACATAGACACAGGCAACAGAGCATGCACAATGTCGGAACTAGTACAGTGTATATCCACCTTTCGCAGCAATGCAGACTGCTATTCTCCCATGGAGACGATCGTAGAAATTTTGGATGTAGTCCTGTGGAACGGTTTGCCATGCCATTTCCAGCTGGCGCCTCGGCTGGACCAGCGTTCGTGCTGGACGTGAGACGACGCTTCATCCAGTCCCAAGCATGCTCAATGGGGGACAGATCCGGAGATCATGCTGGCCAGGGTAGTTGGCTTACACCTTGTAGAGCACGTTGGGTGGCACGGGATACATGCGGACGTGCATTGTCCTGTTGTAACAGCAAGTTCCCTTGCCGGTCTAGGAATGGTAGAACGATGGGTTCGATGACGGTTTGGATGTACCGTGCACTATTCAGTGTCCCCTCGACGATCACCAGAGGTGTACGGCCAGTGTAGGAGATCGCTCCCCACATCATGATGCCGGGTGTTGGCCCTGTGTGCCTCGGTCGTATGCAGTCCTGATTGTTGCGCTCACCTGCACGGCGCCAAACACGCATACGACCATCATTGGCACCAAGGTAGAAGCGACTCTCATCGCTGAAGACGACACGTCTCCATTCGTCCCTCCAGTCACGCCTGTCGTGACACCACTGGAGGCGGGCTGCACGATGTTGGGGCGTGAGCGGAAGACGGCCTAACGGTGTGCGGGACCGTAGCCCAGCTTCATGGAGACGGTTGCGAATGGTCCTCGCCGATACCCCAGGAGCAACAGTGTCCCTAATTTGCTGGGAAGTGGCGGTGCGGTCCCCGACGGCACTGCGTAGGATCCTACGGTATGGCGTGCATCCAGGTCGACGGGCACGTGCACCTTCCGCCGACCACTGGCGACAACATCGATGTACTGTGGAGACCTCACGCACCACGTGTTGAGCAATTCGGCGGTACGTCCACCCGACCTTCCGCATGCCCACTATACGCCCTCGCTCAAAGTCCGTCAACTGCACATATGGTTCACGTCCACGCTGTCGCGGCATGCTACCAGTGTTAAAGACTGCGATGGAGCTCCGTATGCCACGGCAAACTGGCTGACACTGACGGCGGCGGTGCACAAATGCTGCGCAACTAGCGCCATTCGACGGCCAACACCGCGGTTCCTGGTGTGTCCGCTGTGCCGTGCGTGTGATCATTGCTTGTACAGCCCTCTCGCAGTGTCCGGAGCAAGTATGGTGGGTCTGACACACCGGTGTCAATGTGTTCTTTTTTCCATTTCCAGGAGTGTACTTCAGTTGATTGATGAAAGGAGGAAGTACAAACATGTTCCGGGAAAATCAGGAATACAGAAATACAAGTCGCTAAGGAATGAAATAAATAGGAAGTGCAGGGAAGCTAAGACGAAATGGCTGCAGGAAAAATGTGAAGACATCGAAAAAGATATGATTGTCGGAAGGACAGACTCAGCATACAGAAAAGTCAAAACAACCTTTGGTGACATTAAAAGCAACGGTGGTAACATTAAGAGTGCAACGGGAATTCCACGGTTAAATGCAGAGGAGAGAGCAGATAGGTGGAAAGAATACATCGAAAGCCTCTATGAGGGTGAAGATTTGTCTGAAGTGATAGAAGGAGAAACAGGAGTCGATTTAGAAGAGATAGGGGATCCAGTATTAGAATCGGAATTTAAAAGAGCTTTGGAGGACTTACGGTCAAATAAGGCAGAAAGGATAGATACCATCCCATCAGAATTTCTAAAATCATTAGGGGAAGTGGCAACAAAACGACTATTCACGTTGGCGTGTAGAATATATGAGTCTGGCGACATACCATCTGACTTTCGGAAAAGCATCATCCACACAATTCCGAAGACGGCAAGAGCTGACAAGTGCGAAGAATTATCGCACAATCAGCTTGACAGCTGATGCATCGAAGCTGCTTACAAGAATAATATACAGAAGAATGGAAAAGAAAATTGAGAAGGCGCTAGGTGACGATCAGTTTGGCATTATGAAAAGTAAAGGCACGAGAGAGGCAGTTCTGACGTTACGGCTAATAATGGAAGCAAGGCTAAGGAAAAATCAAGACACGTTCATAGGATTTGTCGACCTGGAAAAAGCGTTCGACAATATAAAATGGAGCAAGCTGTTCAAGATTCTGAAAAAAAATAGGGGTAGGCTATAGGGAGAGACGGGTCATATACAATATGTACAACAACCAAGAAGGAATAATAAGAGTGGACGATCAAGAACGAAGTGCTCGTATTAAGAAGGGAGTAAGACAAGGCTGTAGCCTTTCGCCCCTACTCTTCAATCTGTACATCGAGGAAGCAATGATGGAAATAAAAGAAAGGTTCAGGAGTGGAATTAAAATACAAGGTGAAAGGATATCAATGATACGATTCGCTGATGACATTGCTATCCTGAGTGAAAGTGAAGAAGAATTAAATGATCTGCTGAACGGAATGAACAGTCTAATGAGTACACGGTATGGTTTGAGAGTAAATCGGAGAAAGACTAAGGTAATGAGAAGTAGTAGAAATGAGAACAGCGAGAAACTTAACATCAGGAATGATGGTCACGAAGTCAGTGAAGTTAAGGAATTCTGCTACCTTGGCAATAAAATAACCAATGACGGACGGAGCAAGGAGGACATCAAAAGCAGACTCGCTGTGGCAAAAAAGGCATTTCTGGGCAAGAGAAGTCTACTAATATCAAATACCGGCCTTAATTTGAGGAAGAAATTTCTGAGGATGTATATCTGGAGTACAGCATTGTATGGTAGTGAAACATGGACTGTGGGAAAACCGGAACAGAAGAGAATCGAAGCATTTGAGATGTGGTGCTATAGACGAATGTTGAAAATTAGGTGGACTGATAAGGTAAGGAATGAGGAGGTTCTACGCAGAATCGGAGAGGAAAGGAATATGTGGAAAACACTGATAAGGAGAAAGGACAGGATGATAGGACATCTGCTAAGACATGAGGGAATGACTTCCATGGTACTAGAGGGAGCTATAGAGGGCAAAAACTGTAGAGGAAGACAGAGATTGGAATACGTCAAGCAAATAATTGAGGACAAAGGTTGCAAGTGCAACAAACCAGTCAGTAGACTGATGACAAAAAAAAAATCTGTTGCAATATTCCTTAGCATGTTCAGAATCTGGGGGTGGAAAGCCATTCTTGACAGAGTCGCAAAGAGGTATCTATGACTAACGCGGTCAAAAGCTTTGTTGAAATCTATAAAGATTAAAGCACATTTTATACTTGTCACTGAGGTAATTGCAATTACGTCTCTGTATGCAGATAGACTTTTGAATATCGTTCTGGTCGGTGAACAAGATTGATGATGACTCAATATTTTGTTGGAAAAGGCAGAGAGTCTTTTGTTGATAATACGCGAAATTATTTTGTAATCAGAATTTAGTAGCGAAAGAGGCCGAAAATGGTTGAAGTTGGTTTTGCATTTACTCTTAGGAATCAACACTATTTTACTTGCCTTAAACTCTGCAGGGAGCGGTTTTCCGTTCAGGATCTCATTTGCCATGGAAGTGATCATGTCGCCAATTATAGACCAGTAGCGGGCATAAAACTCCGCAGGGCGGCCATCAAGTCCCGGAGATTTTTTGAGAGGTGAGTTACGCACTGTCTCATGCACTTCATCTTTAGTAATAGGTGACAGGATGTCAGCGTTGTCTGTTCTCGACAATTGGGGACCTAAAGTAGTGAGAAAGTCCTCGGAAGCTGCATCTTCCACTGTGGTAGGGGCATATAAGGTTTCATAGTACCTGTGGACTTCGTCCAGTATTTGTTTCTGGCATGTGAGCCTCGTACCAGTATGCGTCTGGACATCATCAATTAAAGTTAGACGTCTGTTTTTAGCATGCCGCACCAAGTGATACAGAGAAGCTGTTTCATCTGCTACGACTGATGTGGCTTTCGATTTAATTTTGAGTCCCTGCATCTGTTGCCGTTTAATGCTTAATAACCAGGCTTTTATTTTTTTGATATCATTCAGACGAATTAAGTCACCATGGGCCTGTTGATATAAGTCTCTTAAAACTTTATAATAAAACTCCATTGTATTCCTCAACTCCCTGTGCCTCGCTGCACTAAACTGCATGACAACTTCCCGCAGCCTTGGTTTCGGCCTCCTAGTCCACCAGTCTATGACTGTTGGGTGCTTGTCTGCTGTGCGGAGACACGTAGTCCACGCTACCCTTATTTCCTGTTCCAGTTCTTCGTCAGTTCAAACAGAGATATTTAAATTCCATTGGCCTCTGAATCGACGGGTTGGCTGTGCGCTTAAATTAAAGCAAGTTAAAAGTGTACTGTGATCGCTAAAATACACGGGAATAGTTTCAACGTTTAATAAATAATTTTGCAAATTTGGTGACACGTAAATTCTATCTAGTCTGTTGCGGGAGTGGCTGGTTATATACGTGAACCCGACTGACGTCGGGTGCTGAAGTTCCCACACATCCTTAAGGTGTAGATCACTTACTAACTATTTTAACTGTGGCGAGTAGTTGAAGTTGGGTTGTTGATCTTTCGGTTTAAAACACTGTTAAAATCTCCACCTAGTATAAGAGAACACGGATTTTTCTTCAATAATTAAATCAGTTCATCTTGAAAAAACTTTGCACGATCCAATTTGTGGGAATTTCCTGATGAGGCGTAAAGGTTAAGCACTGTCACATCGAAAATTTTTATGCCTATGGCTCTTCCTGATTCTAGTCGTTCGATTTCAGTCACCGGAATGCCTTCCCTTATAAGAATGGCTGTACCGATATTGGCTTCCGTGGAATCATTAACCATTTCCAAAAAGCCTGGGATCCGAAATTCCGTTATCGCAACTTCTTATAGCAAGGCGATATCTGTCCCGGACTGGTACAAGAATTCTTTTAGTGCTGCCAATTTCAAGGGTGACTGTATTTTATTAATGTTAATAGTGGTAATGCTATAAGCTTGCATCACAGACATACCAGAAGAAGTTATTTGGGATGAGGATCGGTATGATTATAGCAGAAACGTGCTTCCCTACAAGGCACGATCTTTACAAGCTGTGTGCGCATTACATGTACTAACTTCCTAGAAAAATTTTCACTGCGTTTAAACAAAGAGCTTGAGAAGAAAAGTATTCTGAAATCCTGACAATGCATGGCTATGAGTCACTGTGGCCCTTCTCTTTCTCCTCGTCAGTGTGGGCCCAGATGACTTCATATTTAATATTTTTTTTCTTGATGTCTTTCTTCTCTGGTGTGGCTTTCGCATGATGACGCGTGACAGCAAGACCCGGTGTCGGTCGCTGCCGCCGGCGGTGGCTGTATGGGGCAATATTTGGGTCCGGCGTGGTGTCTGTTGTGTTGTCTTGCTGGCGAGGCGGTGATGCTTGTTTGTTCCCTCCTTCGGCGCGGCGTTGCGCTTCGGAGTCAGCGGGTTGTTTACTTGGTACTTCCTCGTACTGTTCGCACTGTATGGGCTGTGCACTTGATGCGGTTATTTCAGCCCTGACCTCAAGGTCAGGGTCACATTTCCGTGAAAGGTCACTACCAGCTGCGTCACTATCTGTTCGTGGCGGTATAAGTCCTTGTGCGGAAGTGGGAGCCACATCGACCTGCATTTCACTCCTTTTTCCACTTCCAACAGATCTTCAGGACTGGGCTTCGCCTTCCTGGCAACGTGTGTTTCACACGAAGAGTCCTCATCAACATTTTTTTCAGTGTCCTCTAGAGGACGCTTTTTAGTAGGAATCTCGCTGTCACGGGACGGAATTTCAGCAGTTAATGCAGGTTTTAAAGGTGGAAAGTCATTAACATTAAGTGCAACATTTTCAGAGGTAGTAACAGGATCCACAAGAGCCGCCGGCTCTGTTGTATTACTGGCTGGCAACAAATCGTTGAGTGTTAATTTTCGGCGTTGCGTAAGGTTATTTGTTAGCACAAAAACACGGCGAGGGCAATCCTGACGGAGGTGACCAGACTCGTTACATACATGACATGTAGGGCTTTGCCCCGAGTACATAACATGTGCTTTGTGTCCGTCAACAAAGATGTGCGAAGGAATGTTTGCCTTCACTTCGATCTCCACGGAGCGAATGCCGTTAAAGCACTGCAGCTTGAAATGCGAAGCCCACCTTTTGTTGACTATTTGCCTGACAACCCCATACTTTGAAAGGACATCTTTAATTTTCGAGTTGTCTACTTCTATGGAAATATTCAAAAGCCTAACATTCCTAATTACAGACTCGGAATTCCGGAGTTTGACAGTACTTTTAGTACCATCACGGTGTATAAATTCCGTTTCATAACCAAATTTTGCCAGAAAGCGGTCTACACTCAAGGAATCGTTAAACTTTACAAAAATGCAGTACTGACCAGCGTCTAGCTGCATGGTATGAACAGATTCAGAATGAAGGCCAATTACTTCGGTAATCCAGTCGTGTACAGAGGGCTGTACTCGACGGGTGTACTTGTCGAAGGTAAAAATTACGGTGTTTTTTCTCACGTAGTTTGCCATGGTGTTCTGCAGGGAAGAAATCTCGGACAACGCCGAAATCCCAGCGACACTACGTAGAAAGACGACACGAACGAAGGCCAAATGCTCAATTGATAACGCTTAGTTCACGTGCAAAAACGTCAATAAACCATCACGAAACACGAAAACACTGGTGTAAACACTGAACGTTCACGGAGCAAACTTGAGGAGCATGCGACCGCTGCGACAGCTAAAGCCAGACGTAGTCGGTAATGACGGAGTGTGTAGTGCGAATGTTGCGCAGTACCCTACAGCGCATGTCCACTTTCTGCCGCTCGCGTAGATTCTATACTAAGCATTCGGATGTTGAAGAAAAAAAACGGCCTTCGTAATTACTTGTCTACACATTCTTCTGATGGCTGCAGACAACATGTAGTCAAGTCACAGACTCCACAAAAGCAGGCCAACTAGTAAAATTCTGTCGTTACAATTAATGCAGTATCATGGCAGCATTCACGAAAATTAAAAGCTCACATTTTTATACCATTTAGACATAAAACAGAAACCCACCCAGAAATTCTAGTGCAATATTTTACAGAAACAAAACGAGAACAGTTGAAGATGACACATTGGTGGTGAAACATGTTTTGCTAAAGAACAGATAAAAGAGATTCATTGTCTTTGCAGGAGAAGTATCACCTTAAAAACAGAGACAGAGAGAGAGAGAGAGAGAGAGAGAGAGAGAGAGAGAGAGACAGACAGACAGAGAGTCTTGTAAACTTCGAAATAAAAACTTCAGCAAAAAGGAAATCATCTTAATTTTCAGAAATGTATCAATCTGATGGGTCAGGCTGTTTGAATCTATTCCTTCAATCTGTCTTAGCAGTTGGATTCTTCGCATACATATTGTGATTGTAACGTCAGGAATTTCTCCGCAGGCTTCTGCATAAAATTTGGGATGTATTTCGTCTTCTACGTTTTGTACATAAATAATTCTCTCAATTTTATCTTCTTCTTTTCTAACAACGTAAAATAGAGCAAAAACATCGATTTACTCCCGTATTCACCTGAAGAGATTGATTAAACCCTAGTTGGACAGACTGTCAAGTGCTATTCGTCGCTTTGAAGCAACTTTTTTTTTTTGGGGGGGGGGGGGCGGGTGGTGGGGGAGGGCGGTGTCATCATTTGTGTGACTGGTTTGATGCGACCAGCCATGAATTCCTTTTCCCGTGCCAACCTCTTCATTCAAGAGTAGCGCTTGTACCTACATCCTCAGTTATTTGCTGGACGTGTTCTAATCTCTGTCGTCCTCTACAGTTTTTACCCTTTATAGCTCTCTCTAGTACCGTGGAGGTGATTCCCTGACGGCTTAATACATGTACTAACATCCTATCCCTTCCTCTTGTCAGTGTTTTCCATATATTCATTTGCCCTCCGATTCTGTGTGTAACCCCCTCACTCCTTGCCATATCAGTCCACCTAATTATCAAAATTTGTCTGTAGGACCACATCTGAAATGTTTCATTTCTCTTCTGTTCCAATTTTTACACAGTCCGTGTTTCACTACAATTCTGTTCTCCAAACGTACATTCTAAGAAATTTCTTTCTCAGATTAAAGCCTATGTTTGGTACGAGTAAACTGCTCTTGGGCAGAAATGCCTTTTTTGCCAGTGCTACTCTCTTTTTGATATCCTGCTTTCTCCAACTGTTATAGCTTATCTTGCTGTCTAAGTAGTGGACTTCCTTAACTTCATCCACATTGCAACCATCAATCCTGAAGTTCCGGTTCGCACAGTTCTCATTTCAGCTATTGCTTATTACTTTCATCTTTGTTCCATTTAATCTCAATCCGTATTCTGTACTCATTAGACCATTCCATTCAGAAGATCAAGTAATTATTCTTCACTTTCCTGAGGATAGTAATGACATCAGCGAATCTTATCAGTGATATATTCCACCATGAATTTTAACCCTCCGGTGGAGGCAAAACAGCAACACTCTGTGCTGCCACGTTGATGTGTATGTGGTAAGTAATAGTGAAGGAACGTATACTAATTAAACCTAACTAACCTAAGGACAACACACACAACCATGCACGAGGCAGGATACGAACCTGCGACCGTAGCGGTCGCTCGGCTCCAGACTGTAGCGCCTAGAACCGCCCGGCCACTCCGGCCAGCTGTGTTAGAATCATCTAGGGACTTACAGTACCTGCAGTCAACGCAATCCATGCGCCAGATGAAGTTTTCCTTCCCTGTAGCAGGCACCAGCCAAGGGCGAACGCGAGTGCTCCACTTGGCAGCACTCCATGCTACATGCACCCGCTCATGTACGTAAATTTGCTTTTCGAATATTGGTGAGGGGCTATTATTTTGTGAGGGGCTTTGGCTGTCAATGTTTTTTTGTTGTTTTGCAACATTTTTACCATTAATTATTTATTAATTCAAAAATGGTTCAAATGGCTCTGAGAACTATGGGACTTAACATCTCAGGTCATCAGTCCCCTAGAACTTAGAACTACTTAAACCTAACTAACCTAAGGATATCACACAAATCCATGCCCGAGGCAGGATTCGAACCTGCGACCGTTATTTAGTAGTAATATGTATGTAGATCAATGTTTTTCATGCAATCGACATACAATATGATGGGTTAGCTATTCCATCTATCCATATACTGTTGTTACATTCATATCAGCTGTGTAATGCAAATACATATATTTACTACCTACCTATGTTATGATAATTGCATCTACTACACTCCTGGAAGTTGAAATAAGAACACCGTGAATTCATTATCCCAGGAAGGGGAAACTTTATTGACACATTCCTGGGGTCAGATACATCACATGATCACACTGACAGAACCACAGGCACATAGACACAGGCAACAGAGCATGCACAATGTCGGCACTAGTACAGTGTATATCCACCTTTCGCAGCAATGCAGGTTGCTATTCTCCCATGGAGACGATCGTAGAGATGCTGGATGTAGTCCTGTGGAACGGCTTGCCATGCCATTTCCACCTGGCACCTCAGTTGGACCAGCGTTCGTGCTGGACGTGCAGACCGCGTGAGACGATGCTTCATCCAGTCCCAAACATGCTCAATGGGGGACAGATCCGGAGATCATGCTGGCCAGGGTAGTTGACTTACACCTTCTAGAGCACGTTGGGTGGCACGGGATACATGCGGACATGCATTGTCCTGTTGGAACAGCAAGTTCCCTTGCCGGTCTAGGAATGGTAGAACGATGGGTTCGATGACGGTTTGGATGTACCGTGCACTATTCAGTGTCCCCTCGACGATCACCAGAGGTGTACGGCCATTGAACGCGATCACTCCCCACACCATGATGCCGGGTGTATGCCCTGTGTGCCTCGTTCGTATGCAGTCCTGATTGTGGCGCTCACCTGCACGGCGCCAAACACGCATACGACCATCAATGGCACCAAGGCAGAAGCGACTGTCATCGCTGAAGACGACACGTCTCCATTCGTCCCTCCATTCACGCCTGTCGCGACTCCACTGGAGGCGGGCTGCACGATGTTGGGGCGTGAGCGGAAGACGGCCTAACGGTATGCGGGACCGTAGCCCAGCTTCATGGAGACGGTTGCGAATGGTTCTAGCCGATACCCCAGGAGCAACAGTGTCCCTTATTTGCTGGGAAGTGGCGGTGCGGTCCCCTACGGCACTGCGTAGGATCCTACGGTCTTGGCGTGCATCCGTGCCTCGCTGCGGTCCGGTCCCAGGTCGACGGGCACGTGCGCCTTCCGCCGACCACTGGCGACAACATCGATGTACTGTGGAGTCCTCACGCCCCACGTGTTGAGCAATTCGGCGGTACGTCCACCCGGCCTCCCGCATGCCCACTATACGCCCTCGCTCAAAATCCGTCAACTGCACATACGATTCACGTCCACGCTGTCGCGGCATGCTACCAATGTTAGACTGCGATGGAGCTCCGTATCCCACGGCAAACTGGCTGACACTGACGGCGGCGGTGCACAAATGCTGCGCAACTAGCGCCATTCGACGGCCAACACCGCGGTTCCTGGTGTGTCCGCTGTGCCGTGCGTGTGATCATTGCTTGTACAGCCCTCTCGCAGTGTCCGGAGCAAGTATGGTGGGTCTGACACACCGGTGTCAATGTGTTCTTTTTTCCATTTCCAGGAGTGTATTTATATCTACCTATCTATGTCTATTAGTCTCCACCATCATATGATCTAGGGCGAAATGTGTGACTTCGAATGAGGAGATCAGGAGACTTAATGAGCAGTTGGACACTGACGAGAAGAGGCTGGTTCAAGAAGGGACACAGAATAATGAAGAAGAAATAGACGGCTCAGATGTTGAGGATGAAGAAGAGGTCTTGGAAGTAAATGAGAATAACAGTGGTTCAGAGGTATCTGAAGAGGAAGGAGATGAAATGGAGATCGATGATACTAGTGTGGATTTCCTTTTTTACATCGGAAAAGACAAGGAAACTATGTGGTGCACCAAACCCCCCCCCCCAGTGAAAGGTGCTTTAAGAATACCAGCGAAGAATATCATCAAATTTTCCCAGCCCACAGCAGATTTGCAGGGATACTCCGAAACCCATTGATGCATTTCTCGAATTTATAGGCTTTGACATTACTGATATAATTGTAAGCAGTAGAACAAAGTATGTTCTACCCCACTTTTCAGTGTTGCCAAATTTATTCAGGATGGCAGATCCAAGATGACGCACGATAGATATGCCAATGTCGCAATGATGTCATGGCAGGAAGTTCAAAGTTTGGAGGAAAGATAGGTCAATTGGTCTACCACCACCAACCTAAACCTCTCCCATCCCCCTCACCCTCTCCTCCCCTCATCCAGAAAGTGGTGCAAGGTTGGACTTCCAGCAGGACAATGCAACACACCACAGCTACCTCCACTAACCTAAGAAAATGGTGGAAAAAAGGGCACTTTGACCACCTCCACTAACCTAAATCATTCGACCGACACCTCTTCCTAGGAATTGGCTGGGAACGGATTCAGCTTGTGCTGGGCAGCTGGATAGGATGGATGTAAGTCTTTATTTTGCATTCAGCTTTTTCTTTAAACAATCTGAGGCAGTAGCTCCACCCAGTGTGTTCGCCATGAGGTCTGGAGTCCAACTGACCTAGTACACAGCACTGTCACCAGAGGGTGCCATCATCCCTCCCATGACGTCATCCAAAATGGCGGTCTGGGGGGAGGGGGGGGGACAGCAGGAAAAGTAATCAGCCTGCGCTGGGCTGCTGGAGAGAGGAAGTAGTGTACTTTACATATTCTGGAACAATTTATTTATCGACGAATTTCACATAGTTTATTTATGACTCCGATACAAAACATTCCCCCTGACGTGCTTGGGGTCACAGTAAATAGTCTGCAGACCTAAAAACTACTCGTAAAGTGTCGAAATAACGCAGTAAACTGAAGTACAGACATGCAAACAACTCGTAATTTACCGAAATAATGCATTATACATCATACAGACGTTCAAACTACTCATAGATGACCGAAATAATATATGTAAAAGACTCTGCAAGAATGCTCACAACGCTTAAAGAGCAGTGCAGTGCACAAACACAAAAGTCACGTAAAAAAACCCGATTTCAAACTTTCATCAACCGTGACATACAGTGAACTGTTCCAACACGTGCATGCACAGACACCGCGACGAGCTACCCTTGGATGCAAGCCAGCGCCGTAGCACGAGCTATTGCTCTCAGCCCACTTCCAATGACAGGTGAAAGTCACGTCTACAGTTAGAGTTCTTCGAGTGGTACAATGATGAAACATGTCTATGTAAATAAGAGGTAGGTCACCCTCTGGGCTGCGCGCATGTGTTTACCACTGCTGGGGCGAAACCACTCTACCTGTGGATACTGACATCGCAGGTCACGCTATAGAAATCTGTTCCCATGCTTCCCAGAACAGCACGTTGTGGATTGTTCCAAGCGATCCTAATGGGACACGTGTGACTCCTCTGGCCACACTCGTGCTTACCCAGCCACCGCTTGTACCTGCCGGTCCAGAACCGGCCTAATAGCCAAGCGAGAGATCTCTGTGTAGCGACTCACCCACTCAGGTGGAGTTAAATGCTCTCAATGTCATCCTGATGTCTCATGTCTCTGTAAATAAGAGCCAAGCGCTCCTCTGGATGTGCTATAGAAATCTTCTGCAATGCTTTAAGAAACTGTTAACGAAAATTGCCCAAATAACACCGAATGCTTCCTCCCTCATGATCCTAATGGGACAGCCTGTCCATTACTTATCAGTCCCTTCTAGGAATTGATAAACTTTCACAGAAATAGTTAATCCCCACTTTTGTTGTGGCTTTCGTGACGTCTCAGCTTGGCTGAATGGAAATTTCTGTCCTAACAGGGCCTGTTTACGAAAATAACATGAATTGCATTCTTCCTGACGTTCCTAACGAGGCACCTCATTGTCACGTGTTACCCTTCCTGTAAATCGTTAAGTCCTGCTTTCGACAAACATCTTCAAAACACAAACGTTCCGCAGGTTCGAATCCTGCCTCGGGCATGGACGTGTGTGATGTCCTTAGGTTAGTTAGGTTTAAGTACTTCTAAGTTCTAGGGGACTAATGACCTCAAAAGTTAATTCCCATAGTGCTCAGAACCATTTGAACCATTTTTGAACACAAACGTTCTCAACGATATGTAGAGGCTCCTATGCACCTTCACAAAGGTGGTCTTGTGAATGAATGTAGCATTCTGATCGCTTCTAACTGTATTTATCCTCCAAATTACAGATGCTGCCAATGTGGAAGCAGTGTCCTCCTTTTTTTCTCCCTGAAGACGAGACTTTCAGCATCAAAACACTATTTTCTACAGATCGCCATATTGCACTGACAGTTAAACCAGGCAAAAGTGATCTACAGATCGTGAAATACATCCCACGTATTCACCATCTCGCTGTGCAGTGACGACAGAGGAAATTACTACTGTAAAGGCGGCCCATGACTGTAGCCACAGAAGAGCGTGTCAACCAGAGAAAGAGGTCAGTTAGCCCTGAACGAATCCACATCCTGAGAGAACGCTGTCAGTACTCCCAGTGCAGATACTCATCGTATTGAATCTTCTCAAATTTCTGCAGAGTATGCAGATACATACTATTTGCAACTCCGTCACGCCTCCGCCACTAGATATTTCTCCAGTATTTGTCAAGCATTCTGTCTCGATGCCATCTCAGAGGTTCGGTGATATATCAACTGGGTTATAGGCGATGGTTGATTGAGAAGGATCACAAACAGTAGATGGTGTGCTGATTGAGGTCGTAAGAAATGTACACTAGCTTTTCAGATCTCTAGTGTTACGCTATCTGCTAGAAATGATATCTGGGATTATAATCAAGTCTCTCCATTCAACCACATACCTCTGTTGGACGCTATGGAGAAGTCCTTTAATGATTACAGCCACTAGTGAATCATATTTCTGGCACTGACATATCTCGAAAAGAGTCACCTTACTCGAACCTAAGTAAAATTACAATATCGTTTTAGGTAGTCCCTATGCATCTTGCAACTGGGGCCATTTCCGCAGCTTTACCGCATGTGGCCCTTCGAATTTATGTAGAAAGGTATATCTGCAAACTTCTGCAATCAGTGTAGGAAAAGGCTAACCTGAGTTCGACAGGACTGTGTTTTGACCATTGGATGGAAGCGAGAACATATTGTCGTAGCTCTGCCAACTAGTCATGATGTGTAATGTCTTCGCCAAACGAAGCCCACTCCTGCAATATGAAGTACTATGAGAGACAGTAAGGGAACTGGGGGAAGGACGAGTATTTTGCTACTGCATTATTGATCATCCCCACACTACGTACAAGTACTGCTGTCCGAAGCAGATCTGCATCTCTCAGGGACCATTCATGTCTATAACCCCAACATGCTGTCTTCGTTATTCTGCACCATCCAACAGAGAAAAACTACGAACTATTAAAGCTCCCCTAACTTCATTCAACAGAGAACTCGGTAAGACTTTTACCGCATCTCTCCCCTCTCCCCCCCCCCCCCCCCCACCTCATACATCAAAAACTGATGTGCCCCACATGCAGGAATCGAGCAAATGTGACGACATTATTAAATATACAGCTATTGATCCATTACATGGGCCAGTGTAAAGATGCATCGCCATTAGTGTAGGAGGATGACCATATCCAACAAACTACTACTATAGCACCTCGAGCATAATGCTTAATTTATGATCTATCTCTATAAGGATGAGTGTCACAGAGCTTTTTCACAGTCTTAGGATAAAATTAAAGGCTGAAAAAGACCCCCTCGCATTGTCTCTGACCGACCCGTTCTGCAGCACCGTTACAGATAGAATCTGCATCTGACCAGAAGTAGACCACTACATTCCACGTCTCGTGAATGAATGGACCTTGCCGAGTCCTTGCCCAAGTTCACAAGATTTCTCCAGATGTGTCCATGTCAAGGAGGTTGGCATTCCTTATCGATTTATAGTAACAGATTTGAAAATGTTTTGATGTAATAGCAGACGGTTAAGAAGAACCAAGAAATGAGTGATTTTTATGCATGATGGAGCTCAAGACAGGTGGAGTTCCAAGCATTCCACATAAATCAACTACGCTACCAATTTTTAAAGTATTGTTCTAGTATCTGACATCAGTACTAGAAAGTTATTGGTAAGAGAGAGCAGAAGCACACACACTCCTAAGGCTACATGGTTCTGCACTTAAAACAGCTGCGTTTGACATGTGAAATTACTCGCCATGCCACCACTAACTCTGTAAACAGCACATCTGTCACACAGATGTATACACAGGAGTTGCAGTGTATCACAAACATCTATTGCTAACTTAGTTATGAAACTGAAGTATTTACACCCAAGATACGATAGGGGAATGGAGTTTATGACATAATTTTCATTCGTTTAGTGGAATTTGTCACTTTTCATCACACATGAGATGGAAATCCTCTGATAACCGAGAGGTTTGCTGTTAACGAACGCAAGTAGACACTCTTCTAAGACCCACACAGAACACGCAATTGTATACAAGTCTGACACATGCTATGTTCTACAGCTGGTGTATCCTGACAGAACATCAGGAGAAAATGGTCAATTGACCTGCAGCAACTTCTCCCTCTATCTCTCTAGAACGCATCATCAATCTACCATTAATTTGTATTTCATTATAACTCCATCTCAACCGACCACTCGATGCCCTGTGTCATCCTTCAACATAGATGCAAATAAGTTTAAAGGCAGATGGCCTCTGTCTTCCTGAAAAGCGTCAAATTCAGTAGTAAACTCACGTGTATCACAGTTACCTCAATAGACATACAGTAGAATGCTACCTCGACGGAGAAAGGTGACTGTTTCCCTTGTTTCCTTTTCTTCCATGTCAACGTTTCCTCGGATTTGTCTTGCTGTCAGATACTTGTTCTCATGTACAAGCTGTTCTGCGCTGACCAGAAGACCTGCAATTACTTCCTCAATCTCCCCCATTTCGGTGTATATTCCCTTAATTTGTAAATAATTTCCGCAATTCTATCAATTTGTTTATGTCAGTTCAACCCATGCAATCATGACATAACCTCTCGTTCTGTGTTCTAAGATTACTTTTAAATGTAGTACAGCTGCCAACACCTAACTCAATTTTACTGATCGGGAGGCATAGTATAGCACTGTACTCGATTGTATCCAGTCGCCTCCACCTCACATATTCCACATTTGCAGAGCGTCTGCTCTATTTTCTGTATGTCTGTGTATGTGCAGGTGTCGCGGATTGCTCTATGGACCCACAGTAGACCCAAGTTAGCATTCGAGTGTGGATCCGCAGTGCGTTATATCTGGAGCGATGTTGGGATGCAAATCCACAATGTGCAATGTCCACGGTAGAGTCTGAAGATGGATCTGCCACGCACAATGTACGGAGGGATGTTAAGATACAGATCCACAATATGCCACATACGAGTAGCGTTTGAGTATGGATCTGCTCGCACTGCGACCGATGTTCATAGGCAGATCCACCATATGTCACATCTGAGATAGGTCTCGCAGGCGGACCAAGCACGCATTACACACGAAGAAGTTTTGTATGTTCCATGATGGGTACACAAGCGGGAGGACCTGGTCCTGAAGCCGCACGCGACTATCGCACGTACACAGACATACATGAAACAGAGCAGACGCTCTGAAAATGTGGAATATGTGGGGATGAGGGGTGGAGGCGACTGCATACAATCGAGTACAGCGCTACACCGCGACTCCCGCCAGTGGATTTTCATTAGGTGTTGGCAGCTGTACTACATTTGCAAGCGATTTTAGAACACGGAACGCGAGGTTATGTCATGATCACGTGGGTAGAAGTGACATAAAAAAATCGATAGAATTGAGAAAATGATGGAAAATACGTATAAATTGAGGGAAAATACACTGAAATGCGGGCAAATTGAGGAAGTACTTGCGTGTATTCCGGTTGTCGCAGAACAATTCTTGTACATGGGAACAAGTATGCGACAGCAAGAGGAATCTGAGGAAACGTCGACATGGAAGCAAAGGGAACCAGGCAAACAGCCACTTCTAGTGTATGTCTATTGAGGCAGCAGTGATACATGTGAGTTGAATACTGTATTTGACGTTTTTCAGGAAGACAGAGAGTCATCTGTCTCTAAACTTACTGGCATCTGCTTTAAAGGATGAAGTAGAGTGGATGCAGTGGTTGGTTGAGATGGAGTTATAAGGAGGTACTATTTAATGGTAGACGGATGATGCATTCTAGAGAGATAGAGGGAGAAGTTGCTGCACGTCATTTGACCATTTTCTCCTGATGTTCTGTCAGGATACATCAGTTGTGTGACATAGCATGCGTTTGACTCGTATAGAACCGTATATTCTGTGTGGGTCTCAGAGCAGTGTCTACGTGCGGCCGTTAACAGTAAACTTCTCGGTTACCAGAGGAGTTCCATCTCATGTATGATGAAACGCTACACATTCCTCTAAATGAACGAAATTTATGCTATGTACTCCATTCCTCTGTCGTATCTTGGGTGTAAAATCGATACTTCAATTTCATAACTAAGTTAGCGATAGGTGTTTGTAAGACTTTGCAATTCCCGTGTATACATCTGTTGACAGAAGTGCTGTTTACAGTGTTATTGCTGTTATGACTTGTAATTTCACATGTCGGACGCTGCTGAAATGCGAGCCGACCGGTGTGGCCGTGCGGTTCTAGGCGCTTCAGTCTGGAACCGTGTGACCACGACGGAGCAAGTTCCAATCCTGCCTCGGGCATGGATGCGTGTGATGTCCTTGGGTTAGTTAAGTTTAAGTAGTTCTAAGTTGTAGGGGACTGATGACCACAGATGTTAAGTCCCATAGTGCTCAGAGCCATTTGCACCATTTTTATGCTGCAATGCGTTTATCTGTTTCCGTGTAAGAGGTATTCTCCGTTACTAACGACCGTTTTATGGGCTGAATGGCTCTGAGCACTATGGGACTTAACATCTATGGTCATCAGTCACCTAGAACTTAGAACTAATTAAACCTAACTAACCTAAGGACATCACACACATCCATGCCCGAAGCAGGATTCGAACCTGCGACCGTAGCAGTCGCGCGGTTGCGGACTGAGCGCCTGAACCGCTAGACCACCGCGGCCGGCGACCGTTTTATAGAGGACTGATGTGGACGTAGTATAATTTCCGAACTGTGATCAGATGTGAACAGTGGACGCTATACATCTTTGGAAAGATATTGTGCATGTATCACACAGAGCCACTGTTTTAAGAAAGTAGTTTCTCTCGTTTTATAGTTTGTTACAATAGTTTATCGTAGAGAAACTTGCAAGAAGGATGTATGCCATTCACTGGAAATATAGTTCTTACATTGTAGTGTTAACAGCGCTGCATTCTACAGGACTGATAGGTCGCAAACTCAAGCGATCTAACATTATAGCTTGTTTTAAGTGCAGAACCTTGTAGCCTTAGGAGTGAGCGTGTTTATGCTCTCTCTTACCAATACCCCCTTGGTACAGATCCCAGACACTAGAACAATACTTTAAAGTTGTTAACGTAGTTGGTTTACGTAAAATGCTTCGAACTCCATCTGTCTGGAGCTCCATCATGCATAAAAATCATCCGTTTCTTGTTCTTCTTACCCGTCTGCTATTATATCAAAACATTTTCAAATCTGTTACTATACATCGATAAGGAGTGCTAACCTCCTCGACATGGGCACATCTGGAGGAATCTTGTGCACTTGGATGGGCCA
Organism: Schistocerca gregaria; assembly: GCF_023897955.1. Taxonomy (NCBI): domain Eukaryota; kingdom Metazoa; phylum Arthropoda; class Insecta; order Orthoptera; family Acrididae; genus Schistocerca; species Schistocerca gregaria. The sequence goes on from NC_064924.1 coordinate 431,718,769, forward strand.
GGACTCAGCAAGGTCCATTCATTCACGAGACGGGGAATGTAGTGGTCTACTTCTGGTCAGCTCCAGATTAAATCAGTAACGGTGCTGCAGGGCGAGTTGGTGAAAGACAATGCGAGGAGGGTCTTTCAGTCTCTAATTTTATCCTAAGACTGCGAGAAAGCTCTGTGACTCCCTTCCTTATAGAGACAGGTCACAGCACAAGCCTACATTGATGTTTTAAGCACCTTATTGCAACCCACTGTTGAAGAGCAATTCAGGAATTTCGATTACATCTGTCAACACGATCGATCACAGCCTGTGGCGGAGTGGTTACACGACAATAACATCCCTGTAATGGACTGACCTGCACAGAGTCCTGACCTGAATCCTATAGAACACCTTTGGAATGTTTTGGAACGCCGGCTTCGTTCCAGGCCTTACCGACTGACATCGATATCTCTCCTCAGTGCAGCACTCCGTGAAGTATGGGCTGCCATTCCCCTAGAAACCTTCCAGCACCTGACTGTAATTATGCCTGTAGGAGTAGAAGCTGTCATCAAGGCTAAGGGTCGGCCAACACCATATTGAATTCCAGTATTATGATGGAAGTCACATAGTGTAACTTGCACATAGACCAAACTGCTGTTAAAAAGTGTCGGAGGACGTGAAATGGAAAAACTGAGAAGGGAGTGAGGTAGGGGTATAACCTATCCCCGATATTATTCAATATGTACATTGAGTAAGTAACTGAGAAGGGAGTGAGGTAGGGGTATAACCTATCCCCGATATTATTCAATATGTGCATTGAGTAAGTATTAAGGAAAATCATGGTGAAATTGGGATAGGGAGCTAAAGTTCAAGTAGAAGATATTGAAAATTTGAGGTCTGCCGATGACACTGTAATTCTGTGAGACATACTAAGGAGTTGGAAGAGCAGTTGAACGGAATGGGTAATATCTTGGAAAGAGATTATAAGATGAATATCTAAAATTGAAAACAAGAATAATGGTGATTCTGAGGGAAATGGATTGGGAACCGACACACTAAAAATGATAAATCAGTTTGGCTATCTGGGCAACAAATTTAGTTGTTTGTCATCATGGCCGCAAATACAAAAGGCAGACTGACAACAGTAAGAAACGTGTTTCTGTAAAAGAGAAAGTCATTAACAACCCAGTATATAAGGTAGATGTCTGGGGTGTATCTTTGTGTGGATGTGAAACGTGAACGATAAGCAATTCGGAAAGGCATAGGATAGAAGCTTTTGAAACGTGGAACTGCAGAAGAATGCTGAAAGTCAGATGGATAGACCGAATAACTAATGAGGAAGTACTGAATAGAACTGAGGAAAAGAGAAATTTGTGGCACAACATGTCTAAAAGAATGCCTCGATTAGCAGGACACATCATGAAACAGTAAATATGGTAATGGAGGGAAATGCGGGTGACAAACATTGTGGAGGGACTCCAAGTGATGAATACAGTACGGTTTTTCAGACGGATGTAGGCTGGCGGGCAAAGATGGTTGCACAGCATAGATTATCTGGTTGAGATGTACTAAACCAATCTTCGGACTGAAGATCACAATGCAACTAGCAACAACAACTACAGAGATTTATCGACAGACGTTCGTACCCCAGCGCCGTTCGTGGATGTAGCATGTCATGGGGGAGGGGGGGGGGGGGGTTGGAGGGGGAAGAAGGAGACTGGGGTGGGGGGTGAGAACAGATACAGGGGTTAGATTGGAGTAAAATACCTCGACCCACTATGCTGGTGTTTCTCGCGGTGCTTGCTCAGTGCGGAAAATGGTGGTGGCTGGTCTGTGGGTTCCCACAGTGCGGGCACTGGCTGTTTGTACGGGCGGCGCGCTTGATTGCCGCTTGTACCAATAACAGAGGCTGCCGTATCCGGCCCGCTTTACGAGCGTCAGCCGCCGGTCCGCTTTACGGCCGGTCTGTTGTTCAGAAGTTATTTAATTAAAAACGCGAGATGGAAAAGCGCCGGCCGGAGAAATGAGAGTGCGCCAAGCCGCCGCTGCGCCAGCCTTGGGCCAGCTTTATGCGGACCTGCGGTCACGGCCGGTCGCGGACTCGGGCCCGCCTGCGCCTCCCCGACAAAAGCTCTCGCAGCACATAAAATCAACCGTACTCCCCCACTAAGATTACTTATTTAACGGGCTTCCTCTGTACCAGTCTCCATTAGCTTTCCTCCAGTCCCAGGTAGTATACATCGCAGCCTGACGAGGAACAGGTAGTCCACCGACGATACAACATAATTTTCGAGGAGAACCCCACCTAACCAGTAACTTTTGTATCTATATCTACAGCCCACAAGCCACCTTACATTGCGTGGAGGAGGGTACTTTCGCCCCTTGCACCCCCAATAATACGCGCCGGGCTTCTTCTGATCTTCTCTATATCATCCATTGTTGTTACACGGCGTGATGTTAGGTTACTGACCCGGCAGGGTTATTAGAAAAAGGAGGTTCCCTTCGAAAATTATGTTGTATCGTCGGTGGACTACCTGCTCCTCGTCAGGCTGTGATAAATAATACCTGCGACCGAAAGAAAACGAGTGGAGACTGCTACAGAGAATCCCCGTTAAATAAGAAATCCGAGTGAGGTTGGGGATGTATGCACTATACCTCCGACACTTTATTGATGTAAAGATTTACTAAAGACCTGTTACTGCGTGGTTTGCATTGAACTGCGCTACATGCCGTAGTTAGGACACCACACAAAGTTTTAAAGCTTTGACAAGGGTCATTTACCCGCTGAGATACTGTTATGCGTGTTATCCCATTTTCCCACTCTATCAAATATCAACCAATCCGAAGATGCCGAAATAAAGGTGAAACGCGTCATTGGAAAGTAATAAAAAGTTTTAATACTACAACCAAGACTGCTTGTTTCTTCTTATCACACATACTGGTTGCTGTACCAAGACCGCAATGAAATGGAAAAAGTTTTGGTAAAAAGAGAGTAGTATGGCATAGTAGGCCAGGAGACACCGAGCCATTGTCCAGCAGCCTGTTCCGAAAGGATTTTCTTTTGGCGCGGTCATTGAGCACTTCCCTCTCGTTGTTTGAGACCTATGTCTTAACTGTATCTCTTGAGTTTAGGTGACTGTATTGGGTCTGCGTGTAGTGAAAATTATGACCACCAACTTACTACCGATAAAACCGTTCCAGGTGATGGCAGCGTCACCTAGCGAGGAATGACACGAGCACGTTGCATGTAGTATCAGTGAGCGTGCTGTCCATGTATAGAATGGGGAAAGCCTGCGATCTGTCTGCGTTTGATTGGCAAATTGTGATGGGCCGTAGGTCCGCACGAGCATTTCTGAAACTGCACGATTGTCGGGTGTTCGAGGAATGCTGTGGTGCCTTCAACAAGTGGTGAATCAAAATGAAACTATTGAACACGTCGTGGAGTTGAGCTACCACCTGTCTTTACATATGTCGGACGTCGTATGTTGGGCACACTAGTGAAACAGGACAAGCAGCGAACTGTGGGGGAACAAACATCAAACTTTAATCCTGGGCAGTATAAAAGTGTGTCTGAACAGAGCACCGAGCACTCCTATCGAAGAGCCTCTGCAGCCAACGACACAAGGATGTGCCAATGTCAACACCACGACATTGGCAATTACTACTGAAAATTCATTCTGGAAACATCCCGTAGGCTGTGGCTAAGCCATCTCTGCGCAAAGTCCTTTTTTCCAGGAGTACTAGTTGTGCAAGGTTCGCAGGAGAGCTTCTGTGTAGTTTGGAAGGTAGGAGACGAGGCACTGGCGGCAGTAAAGCGCTGAGGACGGGCCGAGAGTCATGCTTGGTGAGCTCAGTTGGTAGAGCACTTTCCCGCGAATGGCAAAGGTCCCGAGTTCGAGTCGCCGTCCGGCACACAGTTTTAATGTGTCAGGAAGTTTCATATCTTTACGAGTGAAATGGTCACGTGATCATCGGCACTGGACTTTGGCGCAGTGGCAGAACGTTGGATAAATCTCTACACCTTCTTCAATCGATGGGAGGACGCGAATCCGTAGTCTTCTAGGGGAACTGCTCCTTGACACTAGTACTGCGAAACGGAAATTTGGTGATATTTCTGTGCAGATGTGGTACCAACTCCCTTCAGCGACCTACCAAGGCCTAAATGCTTCCATGCCACGACGCGTCGCCGCTGTTATTCGGGCAATGGTGAACGTACCGACTATTACGGAGGTGCACGGAATGTTCTGGGTGATTAGGGTATGTCTGCGTTGTTTGATGACAGAAGGGAGAGGATGAAACCTGGTACCGATACACAGCTTACTTCACTCTAAAAGCGACAGAGGCATCGCAAGCGACCGACAGATCATCATCTACAGTGTCACAATCTGCCCTCACCACAAGTGACTTTGTCGAGACGTCTAGAATTCCCAGTAATTAAAGAGATTGCAGAACTAAGAATGATAGAGGAAACCACCCATGGCACCTTAGCGGTGCATGGGAGCGATCTCTCGATGGAGAGAAGAGGGAGGGATATTAGTCCCAATGTTTATGGTGCGGCTGGAACGGTGACAACATCAGAGACAGCTTGTTGTAGACGCCGGCGATTCAGCAGCCGTCTTTGAGCTATACATGGACACCGCATCAGCAGTTTTGACAGTCATTTGCTACTGTCGAAGACGATGGGGTCAATCGTAGAAAGCTCGAGGTTTTACCCTCAATTGACGTGGCAAGAAGTCCGTGAATATTTTATACAACAGTGCCGTCGCGAAAGACTTCATTTTCTATTCCCCTTGCTGGCCAAATACTGACCGCGAAAATACATTCCATTGTCACGATTCAAACCGACTACTTCCCAATGAATTGCTACCGCACAGCCATGCAGTTAGCGATTACGGCTTACCATCTGCTAAGAGACCTAGGCAGATGAGAAATTCTCAAGACTCTCTCGAACGATTGTTCTATAAGTAGATTCTTCAGTGGATTACTAATTACATTTGCTCAGGTTCCTTTCCCTGTATAACAGTATAATATCTGCAGTTCTCGGAACCGCGCGACCGCTACGGCCGCAGGTTTGAATCCTGCCTCGGGCATGGATGTGTGTGATGTCGTTAGGTTAGTTAGGTTTAAGTAGTTATAGGGGACTGATGACATAAGATGTTAAGTCCCACAGTGCTCAGAGCCATTTGAACCATTTGCCGTTCTTATAGCTGCTTTTTTTCTGGTCATTCCTCTTTGATCACTCCAAAGGTATACTCCCAGATACTTTATGACTGTTACTTTTTATGCACAGGACGATATATTTATTCTCTGTAGGATCAACTAACAGTCCGTCCGCAGATCGTCTATCCTCCGCAGGTCTTCTTGTAATTCGCTACTGTTTTCAGGACTTGCTACCTTCCTATTGCCAATGTATTGTCCTCGTCGAGTTTCCGACGTTAGCCACTATATCATTATATACAGGGCGGTCAGAAACAGTCTGAAAAGCTTTTCAGAGCGTTGCAGAGGAGCTTGTGCTGAGAAATAACTGTTAAGAAAAAATTCGATACATTGCGTCGTTTCCGAGTTATTTAGCACTGAAATTAGCTAGTCAGGTCGCAACGCGCGCAAATTCAATTAGCTTGTGTTGGTTAAGTTCCTGTGGGACCAAACTGCTGAGGTCATCGTTCCCTAGGCCTACACACTGCTTAACCTAACTTAAACTTGCGTACGCTAAGGTCAAAACACACCCATGCCCGAGGGAGGCACTTGATCTTCCGACGTGGGAGCCGCGCGAACCATGACAATGCGTCATGGACTGTGCGGCTGCCCAGCTTAGCTCAAGATGCTTGCCAGAGCCAGTGCCGACAGACTTGTTCGTCGTTTGCATCCCTCAAATCGAACAAACGTAGGTTCTCCTCACCTAGCTTAAATTTATCACTTCCGAAAAAAAGGAACATTTTAACTGGTAATGAGCATTTCAACAACTGGTAACGCATGGACCCACATCTGTCTGCGCATTATCGCGTGCAAGTCCTTGAATTTGCTCGTGCGATGACCTGATTGGCTAACTTCAATTCTAAATAACTCGGAAACGACGCAACGTATCGATTTCTTTTTAACAGGTATTTCTCACCACAAGCTCCTCTGCAAACACTCCTACAAGCTTTCCCGACTGTTTCTAACCACCTTGTACATACTCAATGGTACGCGCTCCTATAACACTCCCTTGGGGTACTCAACAAATTTACATGTGTCAATTTCATTACGTTATTAGTTACTTAGTTATTATCGTGTCCAATAGATCATTTGAAAGATTCATTAAACGAAATGATGTGGAAAGAATCAAGTTACAGGATACGCATACATGGTTTGTATCAACACTGATGAATACTATTTTAATCCTACTCACGCTACTACACTTAAAAATATTTTTTTCCTTTAATTTAATCTTTTTAAATGGCTGTCAGTTTTTAATCAGAAATTCTTCAGCGGAGTAGAAGAAGCTGTCACGGAGAAATGATTGTAAGTTAAATTTAAAACTCGTTTTGCTACCTGTCAGACATTTTATGTTATTGGGAAAATGATCTAACATTTTTGTTGCTGCATATTGAACTCATTTTCAAACAACTAGCACTTTAATACTGGGTAATAAAGGTCATTCTTCCCTCTAATGTTGTAAGTATAGACATCAATGTCCTCAAATTGGAATAGATTATTTACGATGAATTCCTTTAAATATGTATCAACATGTACTGTTAAAATGCTAAATATATGTAATATTAAAGCCATAGCTGCTTGAAGAGATGCCTACATTACGTCCGCGGTTGAACATCACACGCTATCTCCACTGCTCGCTTTTGTAAAATCAATACTTTCATTTTAAATGGCGAGTTTCTCAGTAAATTATTCCATAAGACATTATTTAATAGAAATACATAAAACATGTTCCATGATTCTACAGCACTTTAACGTTAGTGTTATGGGACTAATAATGTGCATCAGTCCGGTGACTGCTCTAGAGTCCTACGATAAACTCTTACGAGAACAATAGTACGTGTTCTCCCATAATCTCTATAGGATAAGAAGCTGCCACCATTGTACCAGAAGCCTTCCGGAAAAAGGTGGCATTGGTTATTTTGCAGAACAGGGAACCACCTTTTTCTGCAGAACACGCGTCCTCCTTACGTCAGTTTACTTGCCCAAACATATTTAGCACTTTTGGGCCATAATCAGTGATGGTCTTACTTTCTTTAAATCTTAGTTTTTAGCAGGTTAAGCTTTGTGAGGCATCCATTAACTAGCTGAATACATCGACGTTATTGTCATCACGTAAATGTCCATCCGAGCACATGAGTCATGTTTCGGTAAGACAGCTATCATCACAATTTTCTGCTCCACTCAATTTTAATGGTATCATCAGGCACATATTTATTAATTGAACCTGCTTTGTATGCCGACTTACTCCAGAAGTACGACACGTTTGTTGTTGTGTGTGTGAGTGAGATTTGATGTCGATCTTCTGACTGGTTAAGATTACACATTTTGTTTTTAGTTAATCATGGTATTTAACACTTGACATAACCTATTACTAATGTATGGTGTGAACATACGGTGTGATTCAACTAAGCTTTTTACCTCAGATGTTTCCTGAACCTTTGAAGATACTGCAATTCTGTTACCACCCAAATTAATTGTAAAGTCCTCGCTAAATTACTATTGACTCTGTTTATGATTACACTACTGGTCATTAAAACTGCTACTCCACGAAGATGACGTGCAACAGACGCGAAATTTAACCAACGAGAAGAAGATGCGTTGATATGCAAGTGATTAGCTTTTCAGACCATCCACAGAAGGTAGGCGCCGGTGGCGACACCTACAACGTGCTGACATGAGGAAAGTTTCAAACCGATTTCTCACACACAATCAACAGTTGACCGGCGTTGCCTGGTGAAACGTTATTGTGATGCCTCGTGTAAGGAGGAGAAATGCGTACCATTACGTTTCCGACTTTGATAAAAGTTGGATTGTAGCCTATGGCGATTGCGGTGTATCGTATCGCGACATTCCTGGTCGCGTTGGTCGATTTCTAATGACTGTTAGCAGAATATGGAATCGCTAGGTTCAGGAGGGTAATACGGAACGCCGTGCTGGACCCCAACGGCCTCGTATCACTAGCAGTCGAGATGACTGGCATCTTATCCGCATGGCTCTAACGGATCGTGTAGCCACGTCTCGATCCCTGAGTCAACAGATGTGGACGTTTGCAAGACGACTACCATCTGCGCGAGCAGTTCGACGACGTTTTCAGCAACATGGACTATCAGCTCGGAGACCATGGCTGCGGTTATCCTCGACGCTGCATCACAGACAGGAGCGCCTGCGATGGTGTACTCAACGACGAACCTGGGTGCACGAATGGCAAAAAATTATTTTTTCGGATGAATCCAGGTTCTGTTTGCAGCATCATTATGGTCACATCCGTGTTTGGCTACATAGGGGTGAACGCACATTGGAAGCGTGTATTCGTCATCGTCATACTGGGGTATCACCCAGCATAATGGTATGGGGTGCTATTGATTACACGTCTCGGTCACCTCTTGTTCGCATTGGCGGCACTTTGAACAGTAGACGTTACATGTCAGATGTGTTACGACCCGTGGCTCTACACGTCTTTCGATGACTGCGAAACTCAACATTTCATCAGGATAATGCACCACCGCATGTTGCAGGTCCTGTACGGGCCTTTCTGGATACAGAAAATGTTCGACTGCTGCACTGGCCAGCACATTCTCCAGATCTCTCACCAATTGAAAACGTCTGGTCAATGGTGGCCGAGCAACTGCCTTGTCACAATACGCCAGTCACTACTCTTGGTGAACTGTGGTATCGTGGTGTAGCTGTATGGGCAACTGTAGCTATACACGCCATCCAAGCTCTGTTTGACTCAATGCCGTTATTACGGCCAGAGGTGGTTGTTCCGGGTACTGATTTCTCAGGATCTATGCACCCAAATTGCGTGAAAATGTAATCACATATCAGTTCTAGTATAATATTGAATACCTTTTTTATCATCTGCATTTCCTCTTGGTGTAGGAAATTTAATGGCCAGTAGTGTATATTAATTACAGAGACTTCGGTGACAACTTCGCCTTATCAAATCATCCGTAGTGATTTGTGCTGCTAATATCATGCTTCTGAAAGAGACAGATATTGCTCGTTAGTCTGGTACCCGTATCAGACATGGCGGATAAAGGAAACAGGAAACAAAAGAAGGGCAGAGCGTGTCGGAAATGTTTTTTATTTGTTATGCACCAAAGTGTCACGGAGATGCTTAGCCAACTCGAGTAGCAGACGCTGCAAGAGAGACGTTCTGCACCACGGCACGGTTTGCTGCTGAAGTTCCGAGGGCGTACATTCCTAGAAGAGTCAACCAGTGTATTTGCTTCTTCCGGCGTACATGTTGCAGAAAGACCATGAAGTTATAGTTAGAGAGATTGGACGCTACACGGAGGCGTGCCAGCAATCTCTCATCTTGTGGACCAATGGCGTCCAATTAAAGAATAACTGCCAGTGACCACAAATATTTCGGTGAGCGCTTGTCCAGCCACAAGTGAGGGTCTTTTGCCCGATAAGGTTTCTTCAATGAAGCGAATAAAGTAAGGACCAATCACGTAGTCTGCAATAGTGCCTCACGAAACGTTCACACTACATTGCTTGTAATGTTGAACTCGCCTCAGCCATTGCGCATTCTCAGTGGTTCAACTTGAACAGTTTTTCAATGGATGTTTCATTCCGGTAAAGAGAATTGTTTGGAGAAACAACATATTATCCCCTTGTCACATCAGAACTAAATGACAGAACTCCGTGTGTCCTTCGCAGTCCCACTGGTTAATGTGCTGCAGTGACGCATTATACATATGGAAGCTGTTTGAGCGCCAAATGTGAACAACGCTAGGCTGACTTCCTGGTGAGGCACTCGGAATTTCTCTGGAGCCACCATGCGTAATATGAGTAACTTCTGCCATGGCATTTCGTTCGTTCTGCTCGTTGCATGTTGGCTCCTTTAACTTTGAGCTACACCAAGGAAAAACGTCCATTGGAGTACATTCGAAAGTCAACGTGCCGAATTTTTTACGCCATAGCTTGGAAAAAGCAGGCTGCTGAATCTTTCCCAAGTACATAACAGTATTAACCATGGCGGGTTTTCTGAATGTGCATCTGAACGTAGGCCAGTGCGAAGGAAGGTCGCCACCTGTCCCTTTTCAGTACATAGATGGGAGACTATTGGGTTCAATTGAAGACTATATTTGGTGGCTTTTGTGTGATACACTGCTTGACATTTGCTAAGCACCATTTGACACTTGCTAAGGAACAACAGCCAATTGCTACGGACCAACCAATAGTTACTATGAAACACAAAACCAACGACAGTAAGAGGAAATGTAGAGATCGGGACGAGACAACTGCAGTGAAGCCGTGCTCGAATGCACTGTATGCATTCGACAGTTCATGCAGTACGGAGTCTGACGAAGGCTGTAGTGGAACCGACTGGTAGTGATTTCGTGCGGTACGGCAACGCATCCTGCAAGACAACATTTGAGTTGTCACACTAATGGCCATTAAAATTACTACACCAAGAAGAAATGCAGATGATAAACGGGTATTCATTGGACAAATATATTATACTAGAACTGACATGTGATTACATTTTCACGCAATTTGGGTGCATAGATCCTGAGAAATCAGTACCCAGAACAACCACCTCTGGTCGTAATAACGGCCTCGATACGCCTGGGCATTGAGTCAAACAGAGCTTGGATGGCGTATACAGGTACAGCTGCCCATGCAGATTCGACACGGAACCACAGTTCATCAAGAGTAGTGACTGGCGTATAGTGACAAGACAGTTGCTCGGACACCATTGACCAGATGTTTTAAATTGGTTAGAGATCTGGAGAATGTGCTGGCCAGGGCAGTAGTCGAACATTTTCTGTATCAGAAAGGTCCGTACAGGACCCGCAACATGCGGTCGTACATTATCCTGCTGAAGTGTAGGGTTTTACAGGGATCGAATGAAGGGTAGAGCCACGGGCCGAAACACATCTGAAAGGTAACGTCCACTCTTCAAAGTGCCGTCATTGCGAACAAGAAATGACTGAGACGTGTAACCAATGGCACCGCATACCATCACGCCGGGTGATACGCCAGTATCGTGAAAAGCAATACACGCTTGCAATGTGCGTTCACCGCGACGACGCCAAACACGGATGCGACCATCATGATGCTGTAAACAGAAGCTGGATTCATCCTAAAAGTGACGGTTTGCCTTTCGTGCACCCAGGATCTTCGGTAAGTACACCATCGCAGGCGCTCCTGTCTGAGATGCAACGTCAAGGGTAACCGCAGCCATGGTCTCCGAGCTGATAGTCCGTGCTGCTGCAAAGGTCGTCGAACTGTTCGTGAATGGTTGTTCTCTTGCCAACGTCCACATCTGTTGACTCAGGGATAGAGACGTAGCTGCACGATCCGTTTCAGCCATGCGGATAAGATGCCTGTCATCTCGACTGCTAGTGATACGAGGCCGTTGGGATCCAGCATGGCGTTCCGTATTACCATCCTGAACCCACCGATTCCATATTCTGCTAACAGTCTTTGGATCTCTACCAACGCGAGCAGCAATGTGGAAATACGATAACACGTCATCGCGATAGGCTGCAATCCGACCTTTATCAAAGTCGGAAACGTAATGGTACGCATTTCTGCCCCTTGCACGAGGCATCACAACAACGATTCACCGGGCAACGCCGGTCAACTGCTGTTTGTGTATGAGAAATCGGTTGGAAACTTTCCTCATGTCAGCGCGTTGTAGGTGTCTCCACCGGCGCCAACCTTGTGTGAATGCTCTGAAAAGCTAATCATTTGCATATCACAGCATCTTCTTACTGTCGGTTAAATTTCGCGTCTGTAGCACGTCATCTTCGTGGTGTAGCAATTTTGATGGCCAGTGGTGTACGATCGTGGACGAGCGTTTCGACAGGTCGAAGCCATTCACTGTCACAGCTGTGGCCACAGTAATGTGTGGGTGCAAAAGTGTCACCTCGAGAGCAAAAAAAAGGCCGCTTAAGATGGAAATACTATGCGGAGATATGCTGGTGCTCACAGACGGACCACCACATCGCAAGGGGATCGCTATGTAGCCCTAGTGGCAAAGAGCTACAGACATCTCACTCCTAGGCACATCGCTGCAGATCCTGCTACCACTACGGGTACACGTGTCTCAGCCAGAACCATTTCGCGGTGATTAAATCAGGCTCGAAATCTTGTTAAATGCATATCACTGCAACCATGCCATCTTCGAGAAAAAGTTGGTTGATGTAGGGAACTGGTTGGTTGGTGTTAGCAACAATGTCCAGAGTGATGTTCTCCGGTGAAGTGAGAAGTGATACTGGTCACCAGTTAGTGTGACAGAGAGGTGAACACGTTACACACCGCAGAATGTTCATGAACGCCTAGGCGATGCCTTGTGGGCAGACATTATGCAGATGGCCGAATACTGCTGCATATCTTTGCTCGAGGTAACGTTACAGTACAGCGGTATTGCTGGGAGTTATCCTGGATCATGTCCGCCTGTTAATGGATGCTGTAGGTCTCGACTTTCTGTTCATGGACGACACTGCCCGGCCACATAAGACTACTAAAGTGTCCGACACACAAGAAGGTGGACGTATGGAATGGCCTGTACACACTCCGAACCTAAACTCTACAGTGCGTGCCTGAAATCCGCCTCAGAGAGGAGTGCAACAATATCCCTCAACGACTGCATGAATAACAGGTGCAAAATGTACATTAGTACAGATAGCTTATTCCTTATGGTGTCTGACTTGTAGTAAACGTGAAACTTATGTCTGTTATCCTGCTTTCCCAAGTGCTGAAATCTGTGCCATTTTTCGTTATAAATATACCACTCCATCCCCTTTACTAATGTGCTGTATTTAATGTCGTCCATCAGTGCAAGTGATTATTCCTGTCCAACAACGTCTCTGTTCCTTAGCAACTGTGCGGCAGTGTAATTTACCTCCAGCACATTGACGATATCTCGAAAACGCGTCGTTTCTGATACTATTTGTTGTACTACAGTGAGGCGAAACGTAATACTTTTGGTTAAAGAATGTTCCTGTGTAGATTTCTTTCGCGCTTGTTACGTAAGGACTCTGTTTCAAGGTTACGGTATATAGAACGTCCATCGAAAATCAGTTGTTCTTGGTACGATTTGTTATAATTAAATATCATTTAATAACATATCGGCGACTAAACTCTTCAGGAGATGTTAACATACAAGACATGGTCTTGCATAGCAGACGTTCAGTGTGGCTAGATGAATAGACAGGCTTAGTTATGATGCTCTGTGTGTGCTGTGGAGCTGGCGCACTTTCTGCTAAATGCAAAAAAAAATTCTTTATTCACCTTGGCGGTTCCTAAAATATTTTATGACTTCCTTAACAATTTAATAGAAGTGTGTTCTGTAACATTTGGTGTTGCGTAAATGTAAGTTACAACAGAACTCACACTACCCTCAGTAGGACATATGAACTTTTCTGCTTCAAGTCTTGTATTACACGTCTGCTAAATATTCTGGTACTGAACGGAAACAGTAATCAGGAAAGAATGATCTCGCAGTTACGCTAAAGAGGCAGGATGCTGAAATAGTTACGAACAACTTCAGTTGGAAAGACCACATAGATAATATTGTCGGGAAGGCGAGCCAAAGGTTACGTTTCATTGGCAGGACACTTAAAAGATGCAACAAGTCCACTAAAGAGACAGCTTACACTACACTCGTTCGTCCTCTGTTAGAATATTGCTGCGCGGTGTGGGATCCTTACCAGGTGGGATTGACGGAGGACATCGAAAGGGTGCAAAAAAGGGCAGCTCGTTTTGTATTATCGCGTTATAGGGGAGAGAGTGTGGCAGATATGATACACGAGTTGGGATGGAAGTCATTACAGCATAGACGTTTTTCGTCGCGGCGAGACCTTTTTACGAAATTTCAGTCACCAACTTTCTCTTCCGAATACAAAAATATTTTGTTGAGCCCAACCTACATAGGTAGGAATGCTCATCAAAATAAAATAAGAAAAATCAGAGCTCGAACAGAAAGGTTTAGGTGTTCGTTTTTCCCGCTCGCTGTTCGGGAGTGGAATAGTAGAGAGATAGTATGATTGTGGTTCGATGAACCCTCTGCCAAGCACTTAAATGTGAATTGCAGAGTACTCATGTAGATGTAGATGTAGTTCGTATCTTGCCAGGAATAGTGCTGGTAGATACCAAGCATTGCTTCTGCGAACTATCGAACGACATGCAAATGGTCAAGTGCAGATTTGTCATCCCATGTCATGAATAATGACAAAATTAACCCATGAAACAAACAGACTTACGATAAGTTTCGACTGTGACGCATATGAATCGCTAACTAAGCATCCTGCAATAAACAGAGACCTTGTCCAGCTTTTCATGGCAAGAGAGTTCAATTATTGGTGTTCCTGTTTACTACGAAATAAAAGGGGTTTGATCTGGTAAGTATTTGAATTCTATTCACGAATTTCAAACAGAAAGAAAACTCATTAATCGCACTGAATTTAAATGAATGGATATTGATTTCGTTAGAGCAGGAGTAATCACAATAAAAGGACAGCCACATCTACATTTACATGACTACTCTGCAATTCACATTTAAGTGCTTGGCAGAGGGTTCATCGAACCACAATCATACTATCTCTCTACTATTCCATTCCCGAACAGCGTGCGGGAAAAACGAGCACCTAAACCTTTCTGTTCGAGCTCTGATTTTTCTTATTTTATTTTGATAATCATTCCTACCTATGTAGGTTGGGCTCAACAAAATATTTTCGCGTTCGGAAGAGAAAGTTGGTGACTGAAATTTCGTAAATAGATCTCGCCGCGACGAAAAACGTCTTTGCTTTAATGACTTCCATCCCAACTCACGTATCATATCTGCCACACTCTCTCCCATATTACGTGATAATACAAAACGAGCTGCCCTTTTTTTGCACCCTTTCGATGTCCTCCGTCAATACCACCTGGTAAGGATCCCACATCGTGTAGCAATATGCTAACAGAGGACGAACGAGTGTAGTGTAAGCTGTCTCTTTAGTGGACTTGTTGCATCTTCTAAGTGTCCTGCCAATGAAACGCAACCTTTGGCTAGCCTTCCCCACAATATTATCTATGTGGTCTTTTCAACTGTAGTTGTTCGTAATTTTAGCACCCAGGTACTTAGTTGAATTGACAGCCTTGAGAATTGTACTATTTATCGTGTAATCGAATTCCAGCCGATTTCTTTTGGAACTCATGTGGATCACTTCACACTTTTCGTTATTTAGCGTTAACTGCCACCTGCTACGCCATACAGAAATCTTTTCTAAATCGTTTTGCAACTGATACTGGTCTTCGTATGACCTTACTAGACGGTAAATTGCAGCATCATCTGCGAACCACCTAAGAGAACAGCTCAGATTGTCACCCAGGTCATTTATATAGATCAGGAGCAGCAGAGGTCCCAGGACGCTTCTCTGGGAAACACCTGATATCACTTCAGTTGTACTCGATGATTTGCCGTCTATTACTACGAACTGCGACCTTCCTGACAGGAAATCACGAATCCAGTCGCACAACTGAGACGATACCCCATAGGCGCGCAGCTATCTTACTGGAAAATGTGTTGAAATACTGGCTATAAATAATTTCTGTGCACATAATTCTTGATCTCAAGTGTAGAGACTGCATGAATGCCAACAGAGGACATAAAGAGGAAAGGATCTCGATTAGAAAGAGTCTACGGACATTACTGCTGAGCCGTAGATTTACAGCTGATAGCGCCATGCGATAACTAAGACGTGAATGGTTAAGCCTTGGGTGCGAATAGTATGACCAAAATTTAACTGATTTAGCGAGAATGAGCTGGCCGACATCTCGACTGTCAGATTAGTGTTTCAAAACGCTATCTGAAGTTATGGTCAGAGGGTAAAGCCCCCATGCTGTTGCCTGGCGCATTTCCTGAAAGAATAGAAATGCATTGCAAATGCCGCACTACGGTATCTGGAATGATCGAGGCAGGAGACACTGCGCCGACCGCTCAGCCAGGATGGTGGTTTAATAGTAAACATCAGTGGCTGGAGTGCGCTGGCTGCATGGCTTCCTCCTCGCCATCTTCACGAGGAAACCGACGAGGATGAGAAGTCACGGTCGCACCAGAAATAAATCCAACACTGTCAGTGAATAGCCATTTGGTCGAAGTCCAAAAACCAACATCGAACACGAGCGAATATACTCCTGGAACTGACAGAAAAATTCCTCCTTCTTTACTCTGCATCTCAGAAATGGACATCTTGTATACTCGTATAAAAAACAGCTAGTGAGCAAAAGAGCTTAACTTACCAGCCAGTCAGAAACATGGAAACGTGTTACTAGAGCCCCACCATATCGAATAGCATGTCATCGCCAATGAAAGCTGCTCAACAACCCCTCGAGAGAAATACACACTCGTTTCACTCGGTTTGTTCCAAATAGAGGAAAGAAATTTCCCAAGCGCTATGACATAGAGATATAGCTCAACTATAGCTTCTGCTACGGGTTAGCACACTGCACTCGCATTCGGGAAGACGTCGGTTCAAATCCGTACCTGGCAATCCTCATCTGGATTTTGTGTGATTTCCCTAACTCGCTCCAGACAAATGATGCGATGGTTGAAAATGGTTCAAATGGCTCTAAGCACTACGGAACTTAACATCTGAGGTCATTAGTCCCCGACGATGGTTGAACACGAGGAATTTCCTTCGCCACTCTTAAATTATTCAGAACTTTTCCCCCGATTCTAATCATCTAGATGTCGACCAGACGTTAAACCCTAATCTTCCTTCCCGTTTTGTTGCATTTGCATTCAGTCTTAAGGAAGTAGAATAATTGTTTTAGAGTTGTTGCCCACCTCCTATGGATTTCTTTTCGTGCGAGGAGATGAAACGTTTGGTGCTCGAGACATTCCAGAAGAGCCGATTGCCAGTTTGGCTGAAGATGCAGCCATTATTCGTGAAACACCTGATTGTTTTAGGCGTGTTAGACGGTTATTAGCACGCAGATACTAGTTGTAAGTGGACTGCATTTTTAGAAACACCTCTAAAACAACACCTATCACATGGCAATCTGAACATCGTCTCCGAATAGCTGTAGCCTCAAGACATACATGGGCCCCTAATGGAACAGAAATGCACTTGTGACATTTTCCTGACATAAATAACTGACTATTTTCATCACTTCTAATCACTCACATATTTTATGTACGTAGTTTTTTTACACCTTGCATACACTGACGGAAAAATAAATCGTAACACCAAAAAATAATTAATGTACAAGAATGAAATTTCGGGAATACATTTGTCTGTGTAACACATTTAAGGAATTAACCTTGTAAGATCACAGATTTATGCAAGCGCGTGATAAGCAATTGCAAATGTGAAATGTTGATACGTTAATAACCGATATAACCACTAGAATGTAGAATGCAAGCAAGCAGCCGTGCATGAAGGTGCTGGACGTCAGTTTTGTGGGATGGAGTTCCATGACTGTTGCACTTGACTGGTCAGTACAAAGATGGTTAATGCGTTTGCGGTCACCGGAGCTGTTGTCCGATGATATCTCATATGTGCTCGACTAGAGACAGATTTTCTGATCGGGAAGGCCAAACTAGAGCATGTTGGGACATAAGAGCGGTGTGTGGTCGGGTGTTACCCTGTTGGAAAACACTCCCTGGAACTTTTATGGCTGTCCATCTTACTGCATGGACGAGGGACTTCAGCTGATGATAAATATATATGAGGGAAGTACCACTACAGCTGTATCTTGAGAAGGTCTTTACTCTGTCACACGACTACTTTCTGCCTTCCTTAGGTCCTATCACTACCAAAAGAGTATTCGATTTCCTTGGCATATTTATTGTGGGATCCTTGTCACTAGCACAAGTGGGATAGCTTTCATCAGGAGTCTATACTCCAACACGTTGTCGAGTATAATCTCCTGATGAAAGCTAACCGATGTGGTCTAGTAACAAGGATCCCACAGCAAACTCGCCAAAGAAATTAAATACTGTTTTGGCTGTGGTGGGGCTTGAGGATGCCGTAATGTGCCGCCGAAATTGGTAGTGTGATAGAATAAAGACATTCTCAAGATACAGCTGTTGTGGTACTTTTCTCTTCATGAATGGCACCTCAAGAGGTCGAACCATCAAATTTATAAACAAATTTGCAGTCAACGTGCGTGTGATAACACCAAAAGTGCTTCTGTTACCACAGTAAATAAACACCCCAGCTCACAACTCTACCTGTGGGACCACTGTGCACGCAGGCAGATTGGATGCAGGCCCTCAACCGGCCTCTCTTAACCAACACACGGCCATCACTGGCACAAAGGCAGAACGAGCTTCAGCCAGAAAACACAACAGACCTCCAATCGCGTCCTCCAATGAGCTCTCGCTTGACACCACTGAAGCCGAAAATGGTGGTACTTTAGGGCACTGAAGAGAACGCTACAGGGCGTTTGGTCGGAGCTGTCTTTGAAGTAAATGATATGTAACAGTTCGTTGTGTTACTGTGGTGCCAACTGCTGCCCGTATTTCTTCTGCAGATGCATGACGATGCGCCAGGACCATACGCCGAACATGATGGTCTTCCCTCTCGGTAGCGGCACATGGCCGTCCTTAGCCCCGTGTTCTTGCAACCCTTCATTTTCTTTACCACTGCTGCCAGCCATCATGTACAATAGCAACACTCGTGCTAAGTCTTTCTGCAATATCGCAGGACGAACATCCAGTTTCTCCTTTCGCTTATTACACGACCTCGTTCAATCTCAGTGAGTTGTTGATAATGGCATCTTTGTCTCCTTAAAGGAATTCTTGACTAACATCAACTCACGACGGCCAATCTCAAACGTAATTAACGTTCGCGACCGTTATAGTGCCACAATTAAGCGACCGGCGCGAAATATGATGTGCACTACTGGCCATTAAAATTGCTACACCAAAAAGAAGATGATAAACGGGTATTCATTAAATAAATATACTACACTAGAACTGACATGTGATTACATTTCCACGCAATTTGGATGCATAGATCCTGAGAAATCAGTACCCGGAACAACCACCTCTAGCCGTAATAACGGCCTTGATAGTCCTGGGCATTTAGTCAAACAGAGCTCGGATGGCGTGTACAGGTACAGCTGCCCATGCAGCTTCAACACGATACCACAGTTCATCAAGAGTAGTGACTGGCGTATTGTGACAAGCCAGTTGCTTGGCTACCATTGACCAAAGGTTTTCAATTGGTGAGAGATCTGGAGAATGTGCTGGCCAGGGCAGCATTCTATCATTTTCTGTATCCAGAAAGGCCCGTACAGGACCTGCAACATACGGTCATGCATTATCCTGCTGAAATGTAGGGTTTCGCAGGGATCAAATGAAGGGTAGAGCCACGAGTCGTAACAGATCTGAACTGTAACGTCCACTGTCCAAAATGCCGTCAATGCGAACAAAAGGTGACCGAGACGTGTAACCAATGGCACCCCATACCATCACGCCGGGTGATACGCCAGTATGGCCAGTATGGCGATGATGAATACACGCTTCCAATGTGCGTTCATCGCAATGTCGGCATATACGGATGCGACCATCAAGATGCTGTAAACAGAACGTGGATTCATCCGAAAAAATGACGTTTTGCAATTAGTGCACCCAGCTTCGTCGTTGAGTACACCATCGCAGGCGCTCGTGTCTATGATGCAGCGTCAAGGGTGACCTCTGCCATGGTCTCCGGACTGATAGTCCATGCTGCTGCAAACGTCGTCGAACTGTTCGTGCACTTGGTTGTTGTCTTGCAAACGTCCGCATCTGTTGACTCAGCGATCGAGACGTGGTTGCACGATCCGTTATAGCCATGCCTGTCATCTCGACTGCTAGTGATACAAGGCAGTTGGGATCGAGCAAGGTGTTCCGTATCACCCTCCTGAACCCAACGGTTCTATATTCTGCAAGCAGTCATTGGATCTCGACCAACGCGAGCAGCAATGTCGCGATACGATAAACCGCAATCGCGATAGGCTACAATCCAACCTTTATCAAAGTCAGAAACGTCATGGTACGCATTTCTGCCCCTTACACGAGGCATCACAACAACGATTCACCGGGCAACGCCGGTCAAGTGCTGTGTGTGTATGAGAAATCGGTTGGAAACTTTCCTCATGTCAGCACGTTGTAGATATTGCCACCGGCGCCAATCTTGTGTGAATGATCTGAAAAGCTAATCATTTGCATGTCACAGCATCTTCTTCCTGTCGGTTAAATCTTCGTGGTGTGGCAATTATAATGGACAGTAGTGTAGAAATACAGCTATCAACTTGCGTTCATGTCGCACAGCTCCTTGTTGGTGCTGCGATTTTTTTCCGTCAGTGTATATAAATTCGTAAGACAGTCACAAACTTAGCTCACATCCCTATAAAATCGATGCATATGGGGAAAAATGTATAAATAATGTATGTTTCACAAAATCAGGCGGTGCCGAATTCGGTAATTCGATCTGCATACACAACTGCTCGCAGAACTGCAAAATGTACAGCATAACTGCGATTTTGTTTTCTCGTTCTTGACGTCACGGTGACGCCAACAAAAACGTCTGCAGCCCCAGAGCGGAGACGCGGTCAGATTTGCTCCCCTAGCAGCGAAACACTTGTTGTGTTTGAGAAGTTATAATTGGTTTGCCGTCAAGAAATCCCCAGAAAGCGGGGAGACTTGTAAGGGGCTGTGATTACGTGCCGCACCCCGGGGGATGGCGACGTCTTTTCCAGGCAGCGCGGTGCCACTAATTGGGTCAAGGGGGGGAGAAAAGGCCGGGCTGCAGACACACGTGCACCGTGCGTGCTGCCCACGTGTGGTGAGCCGAGCGGTGCCGCGCTGTGGAGTTCTTCGCCGCCTCTGGGCTGCGGTGCGGAGCCGCGACGACGCCCAAGGACTCCTATAAAAAATGATTTACAGCGGCGGCTCGCAAATTCTGCGGCCGACCTCATTATAGACCGGCGCAACCCTTTGGCCCCGTCAGTCGGCGTCGGCGTCGGCGCCCGCATCTCGCGTGTCCTCCGCCGCGGCCCACTAAACTCCCAGACCGGCCGGCCCTGCTCGCGCCGCTCTCGCCGGCTAAAAATTTCTTGCGTAACCGAGAGGCTTTTTCCCTCCCTGTGCTATAAATTGCCGCTCGCAACTGGCGAACATCGATCCACACTTATCACTCAACCACAGGCGCTTCAAAAGTTTCTACGTAGTAAACTGCTGTGTTTTTTGCAGTTTTACTTTTCTTTTATGGTTACGCAGTGCGAGACCAGAATTCGGCCAACGGCCATTTGTGTGCTTTATAAGATTTCCGTTCCTTTTTTTTGGTGACATTCATGAATCGAATGAAGGGAGCAGAAAGTAACCGTTTGGATCTGGGACAGGATGGTGACGCAAATACGGACCTAGATTCCGATTCGACTGCGTCATCGATGATAAGCATTATCGAATAGTTTCTTGAGTTAATGTTTAGAAGCGATATTCTTCTTCTTTTTAGCATTAATACCGTCTAGTACGCGGTTCGCTGTACACAGGATTTGGCAGTTTTTCTGTATTTAACTTTGTGTTCGGGTTCCCTTTATGTCACTGCAGTCGTCAGTTATCTGAGGAAGGGAAGCCTTGTACGCCATCTGTTATGTGATAGCCGGCTGTTATGTCGCAATGTTCTACTTTGCCGGCCGGAGTGGCCCAGCGGTTCTAGGCGCGACAGTCTGGAACCGCGCTACCGCTACGGTCGCAAGTTCGAATCCTGCCTCGGGCATGGATGTGTGTGATGTCCTTAGGTTAGTTAGGTTTAAGTAGTTCTAAGTTCTATGGGACTGATGACCTCAAGTGTTAAGTCCCACAACGCTTAGAGCTATTTGAACCATTTTGTTGTGTGATCATAATTTAACTGTTTGTGAATTGTGTTTTCTGAAGCAGACATTGGGGGACAGCCCAGCATTTACCTATTCATGAGCGGGAAACCGTCTAAAAACCACTCTCCGACCGACCGTTGCACCAGCCACAGTCGTTAATCCGCCGCGCGGATTCCAACCGGCTGTGATCCAAATTCGTCTCGCAAGCTAGCACCCTGTCTGCAGCATTATATAAGCAGGTGCTTCCAATTTATGCCAACCCTCATAATCATCATAATCATCACCATCATCATTGTGTTCCGCACTTGCACAGGTCTTCACATGTAGCTCTCTATGCAGTCCTGCCATTTGCTACCCTGTTCGTTTTCTCACCATCTGGTATCTTGTGAGTGCTATTCTTCTTCTTCTTCTTTTTCTTCTTCCATTCACCTTTAACTTCCCTTCACCTGAAAATGAAATTATATTATTATGACTGAGCAATAACTATTTACTTGAGTGGAAAATTTTGTGCGAGAGATTTTTTACATAATTATCTACCAATCTTCCAGGTATAAAATTAATTACTCCACCTGGAATAAAATCTCTGTGGCTGCGCAGAATTCCGGCGATCGTCGATTCTGAAAATTCCAGAATGGGATTTTCACTCTGCAGCGAAGTGTTCGCTGATATGAAACTTCCTGGCGGATTAAAACTGTGTGCCGGACCGAGACTCAAACTCGGGAACTTTGCCTTTTGCGGGCAAGTGCTAAACCAACTTTTTTTTATTTTCAATTTTTTTAATTTTTTTTAAGGAATGGTGTGACAATAACAACATAAACTGCTCCTAGCATTTTTTTTAATATATAAGACGATGACTTTATAAAATAAACTTTTTCTGGGAAACGTAAATAAGTGAACTTTTCATTTTTTTACATAAGAGTGGAAAAAAATCCTGCTTCTGTCAGGACAAAACAACAACGGTCTACGTTCCTCTTTCAGGCGCGTACCTCGCTAATCCCGTCATACCTCGCGTTGGTGTCGGGTACGTCTTCACGTGTGTTTGTGGATCCTCTCCACTGTCCTGGTCCTTTCTTGTTCAGCTGCTTATAGACAATAATTATATTCTCCTACGCGGGACACCCCAACTGGGTGGGGGATCAAGCAAGGCACTCCCTAAAAAATTTGCGTAATATGTTCTATATCTCGGATGTCTCGTAAGCTGTGAGTGTTGTTCCTGTAATAAGGTCCAGAAGTCAAGCACATTCTTACCGCCGTCTCGGAAAAGATAACGCACAGTCAAACCTCGAATCCAAGTCACTGCGTTTGTCTGTGTTCGGGGATAATATGTCCTATCTGGGAAAAGTAATGTGCGTGGTTCTACTGTTTGCGGCCCCACCCGAAGGACGAAGGCGATCATTTTTTTGACCAAACACCATACGTCCGCCGAAGGACCGCTTATCAGGCGATGCTCCTCTGTGTCTATAACATTGCACTGCGGACACAGTGGCTTGTCCGCCATATGAATTGTATGCAACCTGGAACGAGTCACGTATTTCCCATTTACCACCTGATACCACAGTGCGCGCGTTCCCGTATCAAGGTGTGGATGGTGCACTGTACGCCATACCACTGACCACGTAACTGTTGGTTGGCGGCGCTCTACGGCATTATTCGGCCGTCGTCGAATCAAGATGTGATATATATCACTTGCCGTTGCCGTCCTGGTAGTCGGTAGTTCCATATGTGCATAACTGTGTTCCACAAAAAAGTTTCGCATATGGGTAAGCGGTGGTGAGATGTGAGCCACCGCTACCGGAGCCGAACGAGAAGGTGGAGCGAGTTCGTCTATCAAGGTGCCCGTCTGGTGTCGTGTCCACATCTTTATCATTGTGGTTACATAAATAGCCACTGCTCGGTCGAGTACGTGGACTAGTCCAAGACCTCCACGACTACGAGGAAGGGTGAGGGTTTCGTATCCTACCTTAAAAAGCAGACCTGTGCTCACAAAATATCCTAGTGTCGCCAGGATTCGACGGGCCAGCACCACCGGCATAGGAAGAACTTGTGCCAGGTGGGGGATGCGAGAGGCTAGATAAGTGTTGGCAAAGGTGACGCGTTGTATCATAACCAGCGCCCTTAACCTGTGACTTCGGACACTCGCACGAATTGTTTGCAGAAGATGTCTGTAACTCAGTGCCGCCGTGCGTCGAACGTCTGTAGTGAAGATAATTCCTAGGCATTTCATCTTGTTGATCGGCTGTAATGGTGCTACACTTCCTGTCGGGAGTCCTCTCCCGATGTTCATTGCTCCCGACTTTGCCATGTTCAGGCGACTTCCCGTAGCCATACAATACAAATTAATCCAATGCAAGGCCGCTTTTGCCTCGTCGCCGGACGGTGCTAAAAACACTAGGTCATCTGCGTATGTTCGGCATATAAACTTGTTGTGCCTTATCGTCATTCCTTGGAGTCGATTCCGGAGCCCGCAGAGCAGCGGCTCGACAGCGAGGGCATACAATATCGTTGACAGCGGGCACCCTTGTCTGACCGATCGTGAGATGGTGATGGGCCCCACCAAACGTCCATTGATGAGCACTTTGGATGCGGCTCCGTGGAGTAGTCTCATAACGACGGTGACAAAACTTTCCGGAAACTTCATTTTTGTCATCACGTCCGTGAGATAAGCATGACTCAGCCTGTCAAATGCGCGATCGAAGTCTATCGATACCAATACACCCCGGAGACGACATGTTGATGCCAGTGCGAGAACATCGCGGTGATCACTGAGTGCCGTTTGTATATTGCTGTCTCCTCCTAGCTGGGTTTGGTCTAGTGAAATCACTTGGCGTATTACGCGTTTAAAGCGTGCTGCAAATATCCTGGTCTAGATCTTGTAGTCGCAATTAAGAAGGGTCAGTGGCCGGGAGGCCTGTATCCCTGTGCCGCCAGATGGTTTGAGGATGGGGATGATCATTCCTTCCACGAAGGCGGGTGGAAGAGGGACGTTGGGAGACATCAATTCGCAGTACATGGCAGTCCATCGTGGAATCATGAGATCTTTAAATGTACGATAGAACTCTAACGGAAACCCTTCTGGCCCCGGCGATTTGTGCGACGCTACCTTATCAATCGCTTCCATTACTTCGTCAACTGTGATTTCACCTGTTAACTTCAGGTTGGCCGACTCGTCGAGACACGCGGAGAGCGTTCGTCGGACCTCATGAAAGACTGGCTGATCGTGTTCCGCTTCTTCATAAACATGACCGTAGTGTTCCACGAAAGCGTTGACAATATCTTTTTGCGTTGTCGTGCGGCGACCATCTGGCAGTACGACCGTCTGTATTGAGGTACTGCGGCTACGTTGTTTTTCTCTGATAACGTGATACATCGACGGTGATTCTCCACGGACTCGTTCAAAGGCCCTTGCACGGATTGCGACTCCCTCCAGACGGCGGCGCGTTATGGTAATTATTTGGGCCTGTGCTCGTTTTATACCGGCTCGACGCTCCTGTGAAGGTGCTTGTACAGAAAGTTCGCGGAGCATCGTGAAATAAAATTCCGTCGTGTGTCGTCTCCACATCATGTGCTATCTTCCGTATGCAATTAACGCTCGGCGCAATGCAGGCTTAACGCATTCCAGCCACCACTGCAACGTCGTCGGATATGTCGGAAGGCGTCGTTCACACACGTGTCAAGCGTCTTCGACTATGCGTCTGCACTCAGGTTCCCTGAGGTGTGCTGTATTCAGTTTCCAAACACTGCGACTCCTCCACACTTGTTGTCGACTCAGGGAGACCGTGCAAATATATGCTATGTGATCTGAAAAGGCGACAGGCCACAATTCCGCATCGAGGATCGCAGGTTCGAGACGACGTGTTACGTAAATGCGATATGGGGACGACTTGCAGAGTGACTCGTGACGTAGGTGTAGCCACGTCTGTCGCCATGTATCTTTGCCCATGTATCAATGAAATTCATGTCCTGTATGGGTTGTCGCAGCTCCGGGCATGAAGTATAACATGGGTGTTGATCTTTTGGTGCGAGCACGCAGTTGAAGTCGCCTCCAAATAAGACGTGTTCATACCGACCTAAGAATAGTGTTGCAATCTCCTCTGCGTAAAATCGGGATCGGTCGCGCCGTCTGTCGGACCCCGACGGTGCGTAAATGTTAACGATCCGTACTCCCAACACTGTGAGCGCCAGTCCTCGCGCTGACGGCAGGTACACCACGTCCTCGGCTACTATGCCGCTACGTAGAAGTATCGCTGTTCCGCTGCCGACGTCGGTAGTAGGTGTAATGTACGTATCGTACTCATAGAGGTCGGGGAAGCTCTCAACACATACTTCCTGCAGCAGAACTATGTCGACGTCTGACGCATGCAACATGTCTCGTAATAATTGCAGTTTTACAGGCGCTCTGATCGTATTGATATTAATAGAGGCTGTTCGATATGACTGCCGCTGTTCCTCAGTGCGTAAAGCGCACATGAACGCTTATGTTAATTTGCGTGCTGCTGCCCGGTGACCTGCTGTCTGTGCGTCAGTCTGCATCTTCTGCGCTGTTAACATCCGGTGGACGCAGCACTCGCCATTGCGGGTACGTCGACGGTGTGTGGGTCAGTATCGGATTCGTCGGCCCAGTTCCTGTGCTGGAGGTCCAGCTCCCGTCGCGTCTCTGCGGCCGGGCTGACCGAAGGCGGTGGCGTTGCTGCGGTGGGTGGAGGGACTCCTTCCGACGGCTTTCCGTCCGGTGTGTCTGTATTCAACCCCTGTCTAGCGTGATTCGCGTCGTACTGCTGTGTGGGGGGTAGAACCTCCCGTTGCGCATCCGGATGCACTGTATCGACGTTACACCCAAGTTCGTCTGCCGTGGACTGCAGTAAGCAGGTATCCGACGGCGCTAGCCGTCGTTTCTTGTGGCGCTTCGGCCACCGTTGTTCGCGCGTGTGCGCCTCCATATCCAAGTGCGGAAGTGACTCCCGGTGCTCAGGGACGAAAGAAGCTGTCGGCACAACCGCAGGATCAATTTCCATATTTCCTACCGATCCTTTCGGCTTTGTTAAGGGCGTTGCCGGCGCCGGAGCGGCAGAAGTGTGCGTCGTTTCGTCACTGAAGGCGGTCTCTGCTGCAGTCGGTTGCCGTAAACTGTCAGGATTCTGTACCTGGTCATTCTTCGGGATGGGATCTGTTCGAAATGCGTCCGCATACGTTAGTGGCAGCGGCGTCAACGTGGACGTAGGTACGGGTTCGCCATTTGGAACTTGCACTATCCTCCACTGCATACATTCGGAACGCACGTGGCCCTCTTTCCCACAGCCTGAGCATGTTTTGGGTTGTCCATCGTAGATGACTATAGCTCTGCATCCGCTAATGAACAAGTACGAGGGTACATGTTGTGTCAGTTCTATTCTGATTTGACGCACCCCATTGAGAACGGGGTAAAACGTGAAGTTGGACAATTTTTCCTCGACGTGGCCAAGCACTCTTCCATATGGGCGTAAGGCGTCAACGACCAAGTCAGACGGAACCTCGAAGGGAAGTTCGAAAATTCGTATGTGTCGTAAGCCCAGTCCTGCATGATCAATAGATACTTCTCCAACATGTCCATCAGAGTGACGAAATTTGAGTCCATGTTTATCATCTCGGATGATTCTGTCACATACTGCATCGATAATCAGCTTGACGTAAACGACACTGCTCACTATGGAGAGGTGGATTCCGACAAGTTCGTTGTAGTCAAGTTTTACTTCGTCTCGTAGGAACCTTTCTATTTCGTAGGCTTTCGGTCTCGCATATTCATTCGGAAAACTAATCTTGAGAGTCGACTTTCGGTATGCATGTGCCATTCTATATCGAGTCGTCTAAACGCGCGAGTACGCCGAAGAAGTAAACAACTGCGCGAGCGCGAACTTCTCCGGCAGGGACGTAAACAGACGTCCGTGCCATAGCACCGCCGGAGGCAGACTAACTGAGCTACCCAAGCACGACTCACGCCCCGTCCTCACAGCTTTACTTCCGCCAGGCAAAGGTCCCGAGTTCGAGTCTCGGTTCGGCACACAGTTTTAATCTGCCAGGAAGTTTCGACTCTGAAAACTCTTAAACCAACCAGAGGCACAGTCGTGCGCCGTGGAGAAGCCGTCTTGGGTGCTATGACGCGCTCACTCTGCAGCATTTTAATCAGTGTCCCTGTATCTGGTTCGATAAAGTCCAGAATTTATTTCTTAAAACAGAGCATAAGCAGCTGTCGGGAAGCCTCTATTGATTTCCCAGGAATACAAAGTTCTCTGCGAGTTACGACACACCAAACCAGGGAGAAGTTAAAATAACCAAAGAATTGAACGCACCTGTTCCATACATGAAATTATAATTTTCTGTAAACCATTTTCCTGGGTACATTCCAGTATACATCATCCTCTTGTATGAAATGAAATGGTATTACCATTAATCAAGTTTCACACCGTATTCAAGATGTCACCTTACAAGAATGTCGCTAATTATAGTTCCACTGTGATCCTACTCTTCGCAATTCTAAATCCGAAGTGAGTAAGTCCATTGTGCACGTAATGTTCCACTCCCTATCCGCCAAGTCTTTATATCACACGTCAGAGATAACCTGTCCCTCGCAGTCGTAAGCAATCTTTGAGCCATATAAATAACTTGCTCGGATGCTCATTAACATTTGTGCTAAGTAATGAGTTATACTACACTCCGCTGTTTACAAAGCACCCACCACCTAACGATCTCTTCCCGTTTATGTACAAACCAATTGTGGTTCCTTTCCCTGATTATCTGTAACATCTCTGTTCCCCTACTCTTCTCAACATCTCCCCATTTCTCACTTTATGTACGCAGTTTATACCTTCAAACCTCCTCCAAATCCACATCTGAAGTGATTCTGTCCTTCTTTCGCACCCTTACCTCAGTAACCTTGTTACAGCTTCGTATAATGTCACGCTGCGTATAAAGCACATGAGTGTCTCTTCCTCAGGTCCTGCCCATGCACCATCATAGAAGCTTGATCTTTTTATTAAATGCCTCTTTGGAAATTGCTATACTCGTTTTCACTTTCTTATTATACCTCATGTGTCCGTAGTTACGCTTAACCTCGCAAGTGTTGAAATACCTTATCCACCATACCAATGAAATGCAAGTTCTCTTGTGTAATATAATAAATAAAACTGTTCAATTTATTATATATTTAGGCCCACCGTGAGTTATGGGATGGTCTGCATACATATCAATGAATCCGTGATGAAAAATTTGCAGGAAATCAACACTGTCAACTTCTGTTAGTAAACTTATGTTCGCAGGATGAAGACATTTCCCAAGGGATTGGAGTTCACAGCCGACTTTAAACTACGCGCATAATTTAGAATTTGCAGCCACTTCAGAATCAAAGTTAGTTTCACAATTTTCTTGAAATGCCTCTTCAAGTACAGGCAAACTGTCTACTCTACCTGGTGCATCTGTACTCGGCGTTCCACTCGACACTACCTTATTATAGCTGTGTTTCAAACTGTAGAAATACTACATCATCTGCATCAGAGGCGCCACCAAATTCTGATTCTCCCGCGCGCTCTTCTGGAACCTCTTCCCACAGTTCATTACACGATCAGCCAGGATATCTCCCGCCACACAGTGACACCACAATCATTAAGTCATAAATTTAAAATAAATGTTCACAACCGTCTGCATGATAACTCAACCATAAAAACCAGATGAGTGCAAAACTGTTTTTGTCATGTACATTTTCAGTAATCATCCTACATGTGCACTGTCACCGGAAATAATTTGTTCTATCTCCACGGCTATCATTTTCGATATAATTTTTCAAAGAACGATACGTACAATGTTCATTGTATATTAGAAGAAGCATTTCACAGCAAATAATCATATGTAGCTGGGAAGAAATTCACGACAATATGCTCATACTCACGGCGCTGAAGAAAATTACTTGTAAGTAAGTTTACAGACGACTTTACTTTATAATGTAGGAAATTCTACTAGGAATTCAACTTAGCGTCGTTGATATCAGATCTCAGTAGAGTCCATCCACAGATGAAAAATGTCAGCTGAACATAAATACAGCTCTGAAGATGAGTGACCCAAATGCCATTGGCCATAATTCACTTTTTCATTCAACCCTCAAGCCTACCAACTTAGAAACATACAATTGGCATTCATACTTATCACAAAAACTAATGTGAATATATTAGTGCCAAAACAGCCGAATGTTTGTTGTAGATAAAATAATAAATAGCATTTAAAACCAGTGACAAATATATACTTACCAGTGTCACTTAAAAGGGTTAAGAGGGTCCAACGAGTACATATCTACACAGTACGCTCCACAAGTTCCTGTACTAGTAATACCCTCTTCTAAATATTCAAAGAGCAACGATTAGATCCAAAACCTTAATTACCCATCAATACAAAATTCTAAAGTTAAATTTGTAAATGAAATAGCTGACCCATTCCTGACCAAAAGCGGCCTCCGACGGAAAAAGATAGCTTACAAATTTCTATCCAAAAAGTCAGTTCTTATGTCCAGACCTCGGTATTCAAAAAATGGTCCACAAAGTATGGTCAAACAGAGAGAGAACTGTACTTAAAGTGCCCAGACGTCACGCTTGAACTTACAGCATCTGAAATGTAGCACAGAGAGGGTCTACGGAAGAACTCATTACATCTGCTACAGAAAATATTTCTCAACACAGGCAAAAATCACTCACTGCAACATAGTTTTCAAACCAAAAGCTCAATATGAATGCAAAGTAACGAGAAAGATTCTTGACCCAAACAGAAAGGAAGCTTACAGTACAAAATACCGAAAAACAACAGAAGTCTTAACGCACCTCAGTGTGGACATTCGAAAGAGAAATTTATGGTCACGTATGGAAGGTAGGTGAATCATGATGGTGACATATGGGCAGAACTCCGGGACGCATAGAGAAAGTGCTGCAAAACATGATAAAAATGTCGTTTGTCATTTAGGAAAAAAATTCTTTGATAACAAGGCAACCTAAGTAGCCCCTGTTTGTAATGATGAGAAGTAATGAAATCAACCATAGCTCTGGAAAGTAGTATCTTAAGACCCATTCGTTGACGGGATGCTTAGGTATTATGTGGTAATAAGTTCAGTCTATTTTGTGGTGGAGGAGGGTTTCAATCAAACGTGATACGTACATGGCTTAGTGTCTGGAAAGATACCGTTGCGGTAAGGCAGGCTTAGAGAGTTTAATAAAGGTGTGCCACCGTGAAGCGGATCATGTGTAATAATGAAAACGGGAGGACGGTGTCGATCCAAATATTTGCCATCATAGGCTGCTTGGTAATAGTCTTGAGAAACATTGTCCTCTAGAAATGATAATAGCGGTAGGTAGCAACGATATCTGAGGAATTCATGGAGAAAATTCACTCCAGCCTACAGCAGATATAGCATATTATCGAGAAAAAGTACTATGAATTTAGGAAACGCCTAGCACTTCTAAAATTACAGGGCAAATTTTTACATTGTTTTTACGGTGCAGAATGATTCCATCCCTATTCTTGTATAATACCTGTATAAGATACGTACAAATTAGCAAAGGGATAATACTGAGTAAGAAGGTAGTAAATTGTTTTGACTGTTTATTTTCTAAAAATATGATTGATTTGACGCGCATTACCGGGTAAGAAATTCTCAGTGGTCTCGCGAAGTCTAATTCCATTATTGTCTTGGGTCTGTAGTTCACGACTGTCCAGAGCTTATAAATCAACTCTATACTTGACTCATTCAAATGCAGTTTGAGTTTTGTACGGAGCTAATATTTTGGAGGCCACAAATCTAACCAATATGGTCAATGATACCAGCACATACTTCCATTGCATTTTAGAAATTGTGAATCACTTAGGTAAATGTGGTGGAAAGTTATCGTGTTGAAAAGAAGGTCCTGGTGGACCCGCTGGATTCGAGATAGTAAGAGTTTTAATGCTTTCTGGTAGAATTTAGTATTTCGTTTACCTAACTGGAGGCACAAATTCCGTATGGAACCAACCAGCGCATTTGAAAAATACCGCCATCATCAGTTTTACGTCTTGATTTCGACAAGCGCAGTTGTTTCCGGTATTAGGGATCTTCAGTCTGAGAGTTGTGCATAGGCAGGTTGAGGATAACAAGTCAACAACGCTCAGCTCGTTAATCAGTATGCTCCTGTATGATATCGCATGCAACAATTCATGCGAACAGTTTCCACTTTTTCGAACCATCGCCAAACTATCGCGCACCACTGCTTTGGGGATATTTGCCAATTGTTGTATCATCTTTGACATCACCATCTGGGTAGGAAGTCTATAAATGTCCGAAAAACGGTTTTAATGGGATGGCTACCAAAATCAGTCCAGTAGCACTGCGTTAAATGAATTTCAGTGTGAGGGAATAAAAAATTAGATTCATTCTAAAAATAAGTGCCAAAAGTGTAGCCTATTTTCGGATCAAAAGAAACAATGGAATACTCATCGGAGGAAGAGCAGACAGATCTTTGTGTCAACATTCTGGCATACCGTCCTGCATCTGTAAAAAAAATTAGAAAAAGAAAAAAAAGAAAAGGGAATCTGCTAAGACAATCGTACATTCAAGAGATCCTTTTCTAAAATGTTCAATGACGTTTTTAAATTAACTTGCCACAGTTTTACGTATCTATCTATAGCAGGGCACGTTTATCAGCTAATAATCTCCGATAGCGCTGAGCAACCCTCACGTTTTGAGTGGTTTTCACATTTAACGGCCATGTTTCACTGTCATAAGAAAAAAATAAGTAACGGTAAGATTTTCATTCAGACACATTGGAAACTCAGTCCTGAACAGTATTCAGTTTGCCAAAAACATTCCAGAACATTTATTTCTCCTGGTACGATATTTGCTCTAAATATCAACGTCTTCTTCTGCATCATCAAAGCATAACTCACAAGACAAATCCAGTATAAAGCATAAAAAGTATAAACAATAGTTTACTATAAGAGTGACCGCTACACCTCACTCTGGGTTGCGTTCGCAAGTCGTGCGTGCGTGTGTGTGTGTGTGTGTGTTATAGACCATTCAGCTGGAGCATGGGCGTCTGCAGAAGTTTATTCGGAGAAGGGGAGGGCAAGACTCTAAAATTAAAATTGCTGTTTGATATAAGTAATCTGGTAAGATTCGATACGTATCATGCCATAAGAAATAAATTTTGTAGATGAATAAAGAAACTTATTGCTTTTGTAGAACTGGTGATTACTCAGTCACTTCTAGAAGAAAATGAGAGTTCTTAGTGACTGAAAATTCTGTGCTCGAGTATACATGGGACGGGGGAGAAATGTCTATAGTGGAGAGCTATTGTTGCGTAAGCCGAGAGGGAAGGTAGGTAGCTGTGGGAAAACGATTTGAACAGTCACATTAGGTTCATAGCAAGGGTCGCGACTGGGATACACCCCAGAACATCAGCTGCAAAACATACATTTATTGAGCTGCTGATAAAACAAAATTGCGCATTACACAAATTATAAAGTCGGTGGAGCATAGCGGCTTTGGAAATAAAAACTCGATGTATTGCACATACTGTAGATGATATGTATTAACATACTGAGCAATTTAAAGGAAAACAGACCAACATCACACACTTTACTTTTGATTCCCAAAACATGGCTAAATTCAGAGCCAATACTTCACGCTCTGTCGACAGTCTGCAGTACGTTAATTTTCATCTAGATTAGCAACTCAAGTGATTGTTGCTGCTGTTCCGTTCGGAACGGTCCTTAAAATTCCGATAGGAATGATCAATCAGGACGTTTCTTTTCCCCCGCCAAGGTATCTACGTACTGTTTCTTTCTTAGTCATTGGTGTTTCCATTGTTCAATGGAGGTACTTACGATAACTGCAGAGTTCAACAGAACTGCATTGCTTCACACGTCCTCCTTCATCTTCTCTATTTCTTGATGGTCACATTACATTTTAGGTCGTAGGGTCGCACCACAGGAGAGGCAGAAGAGGTCAGCGACATCTCTTGTACTCCACCCTGGGTAACATTGCTCTGGTGCTGAAAATCTCACCCTCCGAACGGTACCGCTACAAACTTGTAAGTTGTCACCGTCCTCACTCCGTTTCCTCCCACTGTCTCAGGTCCATCTTAACAGAATCAGTTTCCAGTACTGCTAACGTGCCCTATTACATTGCGTTATTGCGTTACATGTCATAGTGTGTGCTTGCGCTAGCGCGCGCGCGCGCGCGCGCGCGCGCGTGTGTGTTTGTGTGTGTGTGTGTGTGTGTGTGTGTGTGTGTGTGTGTGTAAAACCAAGTGCATACAAACAAACTCGAGACAATCAATCTTTTACTCTATGCTGGGTATATGTTCCCTAGATTATAAGAAAAGTTAAGACTGATCTCTGCTTCTAGCGAGCACTGTGCCAGCATTCCTTCTTAAGGAAACGATACGTGAATATGTCGAAGACGTCTTTCCTTACATAAAATTCTTCGAAACTTCGTACATATTCCATATTACATTATAAAGAATCGTAATTATGATGGGCAAAAATTAATTTAAGAAACTGCAATAACTGCTCTCTATGTTTCTCTTCTTTTTTTCTGCTTGGACCCTGTTTTTTGACAATTTAACGAATGAAGGACAGTAATTTGGTATTTGCCATTTTTCCTTTCAGTATGCTACGGCTCAGAATTTTTTCTTTAATGCCACTAGATGATAACAAAAAATGTCGTAATATTAATCTACATCTTGTAAACAATAAATTATGAAATAATAAAGAGGTACTAATTTGATGTATATGTAGAATACGCACGCTTACAAATGATATGAAACATACCTGATTAAGACAGAAGAAACCTTAAACTGTCCCAGTTTTATTAACCCAAAGTTGCATTAGGAAAAGATACAAACAAAATTAGTTCGGCATCGTCGGCAGATATCATAACATAATGCGACCCCGACCACAATGTCGGGAGAAACTGAAGTGCAGCTGGGACTCAAAACGCATGTTTACGCTGTAAAATTGTCAAGTACCACAACTATACACATTTTCAGTGAGGCGAAAAACTACTATGGAGCTAAAACGCATTATATAAATTGTCGCGGGATAAAATAAAATACAACGGAAAGATAAATGAAATTAATTTGTTTAAATAATTAAAAAGGAAATGGGTTAGTGATAATATGTGGTGTCGAAAACTACATTATAACTTTAGATACCAATAACAGTACACCCGTGTTCGAGTTAAGGAGTGAGAAAAATTACAAAAAGATAAAGAAATAATGAAAAGAAGCCAAACCAACAACATTTAAGACTTGTGTGAGTAACCGGCGACTTGCGTTGGTGCACCCGTCGGAAAGGACATAGGTAAGTACTGACACGAGGAATACAACCACCACAGGGACTTCAATATTTCTGGTCTCTCAACTGCACATTTTTGAGGGCTCTTTTAACTTTAGGGCTCTGTACCTCAGAATGAACAAAAATGAACTTGTCCCACTATTGAATAAGCCCTTCATATGTATGTAAGTATATCCATTTTTATAGCTTGTATGCATTTTTGGGAGCCGTGTGTGTTGAGCCGTGCACGGCTCATGTTCATGCCATTTATTGTTTGTCGTCTTCTATTACGGTACTGCCGCCTCGTTTTCTTATTCCATTTACTGGCGTCACTAACTTCCTGCCTTACTTGCCCGTGAGCGGCAGCACCGGCGCGTATCGATAAATGCACTGTCGTACCATCTCTGGAGCGACCGATAGCTTTTCCTAGTATTTCCGGGTCATCTTGTGTCTGGCAGTCAGTTCGCGATGGACCAGCAGTGCTATCTGGACGCAGCACCAGTGGCGTTGGGAGACGGAGTGCCCGTGAGACGCTGGCAGCCAGTGCTCGCCGACCGCTGGCGACACACATGAACTGTCCGACGGAGGGAGGTTGGAGAGGGACGACCGTTGGTTGGTTGTTCGGTTGGTCGTCTCATCGGCCGACGAATACTTGGTCCTTTCACCGTTTTCGGGCGTGGGCAGTTTGTCGGTTGGCGTGGAGCAGCGAGGAGATCTCCACACCGCGTAGTTTGGCCGGGCCCGCTGATGGCCTCTACACAGTGTCGGGGTGTGTGGTGCTGTTCCAATTGCTATGAGGTTCGTGGCTCACCGATCCTGGATACGAAAGTTGAGTTTTGACGTGATCTACCAGCAAGTGACGACTGTTCACACTGTGTCGTTTGAAGTTCGTTGTCGGCTGTTGGGATATTCCCGCGAGCAACAATGTGTGTTTTCGAGTTGGCAAATTTTAGCCACCCTCCAGTGTAGTTTAACTGTACTTGGTTATTTGAATTGAGGTGCACCAGCGGAATCTTCTGCGTGGAGGCCGTTAACGTTCTGGTTACTTGCCCTGGCCGTTGACGTAAATTCAGGCAGTGTATTTTCCTCATTGTGTTGTCGCTGTCCAGCACGGTATGTAGTTTGACAGCTCAATGTATAATTGGTTCTGAGTGCTGAAACGTTCCCTTGGAAAAATTATACAAGACTGTGCTTAAACTGAAACACAATATTTTTAGTGCAACGCAATCTGACTTTCAAAAATCCCTACAAAAGAATGGCCCTGACTCACATTATCCTATACCTTTCACAAATCACTTACCTCACCAAAAATCTTCATTACTCGAACTACTGCAATACAGCGAGCGCCACTACTGCCACCTAAATAAAAGATTCAAACTACGGAAGTCACTAGCTACTGATGGCACAGTTAGCAAATGAAAGATTTTAATAGAGAACAAACAATGTATTTACCTTAATAGTCATAATATATATATCAGTTCATGACATCAACTCTTAGAAATCTCAAAACTCCGCCATCTCTCTCCCCACGTCCACCACTGCTGGCGGCTCACCTCCAACTGCGCAACGCTACGCGCTGTTGACATCCAGCTGCCGCTGCCCAACACTGCAATGGCAGACAACAATGCAAACCAGCCACAGACTGCACACAGCACAGCCAGCGATTTTCATACAGAGCGCTACGTGGCGTTACCAATAGGAAAACCTAAACAGCCTACTTACAGTGCCAATACCTTATATGTTGTTCCACTGAACTCCCTGTTGACTGCCGGTCGGTTGAGTAGGAGGTTATCTTGTCAGTGGGTCCGTTGACTGTGTTGCCAGTTGAGTTGTCGTCAGATCGACAATGGTTGGGCCGAGTGCCTGTCTCACCTAAGCGAGCGTTAGTGTTTGAATTCCAGGCCGATCCTTGGAACTTCTGAGCGCCCTTGGGTCTACTGCCTTTTCTTGTTTGTTCTTACTGTTAATACTTGTATGGCTTCTAGTGTTAATACTTGTATGGCTTCTAGCCGATTTTTAGATTAAGACTGTTTTACCCTTAAGGCGTCAGATGGTTTGGGCCTTCTGCCTAATTTAATAACTGTTTTACACAAAGCCTTTGGCATTTATAAAATTAATATTATTGAGTCTTAAGTGTTGGGCCTTCCTTCAGCCGATTTTGAATTTAAGTTGTTTTGCTCTTAAGGTGTCAGATTCTTGGGGCCTTCAGCCTAATTAAGGTTCAAATGGTTCAAATGTCTCTGAGCACTATGCGACTTAAAACTGCTCGGGTCATCAGTCGCCTAGAACTAATTAAACCTAACTAACCTAAGGACATCACACACACATCTATGCCCGAGGCAGGATTCGAACCTGCGACCGGAGCGATCGCTCGGCTCCAGACTGTAGCGCCTAGAACCGCAGAGCCACTCCGGCCGGCCCTAATTAAGGAACTGTTTTAAGATAAGGCTTTGCTTTTAAATTTCTGATTTTGGTTGAGATTTAAGTTATTGGATTTCAGCCGTTTTTAAATTAAAGTACTTTTGCCCCTAAGGCATAAGATTGTACGGCGCATTCAGCCGTTAATTAAGTTCCAAAACTAAAGCTGTGTGTGTTTTTTTTTTTAATTTCTTGGCTCTTGTAATGTTTGATCAAATAACAGATGGTATGTTCGAGTGCCACTTATTTTGGACCCTTTCCACAACTTGAATTACCTGTCATGTCCTGTGGGTCTAGCAGTGTGTTTGACTGATATGTTCTTTTTCTCTCTTTAGCCTGTCATACTGACGCAAAACGTTACTAGCCGAAAAATCATTGGCTATTGCGATTTGCTTTAAAATATCGACTTCCTCCAGCAGAGAGTGAGGCTACATCGCAGCTTGTAAAGGCTGAAAATACCGAGCTGATCTTGATCCAATAATGGTGTCCTACCAGCGGAACTGTCTGAGCACTGCGCCACTAGGTCGGTCGAGAGCCTGCGAAGACAGCACATACGAAACGCAACGAAACGAGGACGCAGCAGTTGTCGCACTCGCTCTTCTTACTAGCCTCATAGAAGTAGGATGCAGTCGGCCGATTGTTCACACCCCGGTTCCCACTTATAACACGGCGCGCAAGTCCATCGAGGCTATAAAAGGCTGGAGATTACCGCGGGAGCGTCTATTTACTGGGCATCGGCGCCGGCCGATAGGGAGCAGGCAGCGTCCCGCGGGACCGCTAGCCGTTAGCACTAACATTCGGACTCGGCCGCGGAGCCTTTATCTATCCCCGCTGAGCCATGGCGCCGGAATTTATTGCAATAACCCACATAACTCGCGCGCTGGTATCCAGTTTCGTGAGGAGGACTCCCTACCACGGCAGCGGGGGTCTCACTCGTCCCCGCCCTACGGCGCGCCGCGTAAACTTTTACGACGCATTCGCGGCGCGCATGGGACCCCACGCATCACGCCCGCGCGGTCACCGCCAGCCCGTGGGGCTCGCCTATCGCGCAGCCTTCAGTGCGCGGGAAAGCTGAGGAGACGCGAAAAGGGGCGGGAAATTGGAGCGGTGGTCTGCTGCAGCAAGTGGCGCTGGCCATCTCCTCACGGGTTCCATCAGGTATTTCAAATAGTCTCAGGACTAAGTGCATTCTGTTAAACCACGAGGCTCTGTCCTAAGCTCACCTCAATTTGGAGGGGTTCCATTGGGGTAGAGGCCGATATTAAACAAGAATAAAATGTATTAATGTGACAGTGACGGCTAACTACCACCAACTACTGAATCAAAAGCGGTATTGTAAATAACTTGTATTTATGGTAAATTGTTGATGCGAAGTTAGATTTAATTATGCCCCTGCATAAGCAAATGGTAAATGCGATCTGACTGCGTTATTATAATCTCTTTTGTGTCTGAAATAATATGTACTTCGGGCACCACCTCCAAGAAACAAACCAAACAACATGCAAAAAGACAAATAAAGAATAACGTACCGTAAGCAAAACTGCACGGTTGCTCAGTGGATGGCAAGAACACGATCCAACAACTATTTCTGAGCTTTACTGCCGCTGCTGCAAGTTTTACAATACCGTCTACCAGCGTGCTGGATACGTCGATACTGCTGGGGCGACGACTGCAGCTGCGAAGTCACTGAATTAAGATAAGTCTCTCAAATTTCTTGAACAGAATAAACTACTCAGAAATTGCTAAGACCACAAGCCCTATATTTCCTCTAAATGATATACAACGCTTTCAACTTTTAAGGTGCAGCCCAGTGTGTCTTGTACTAATGTGCAATATCAGTATGATAGCTCTGTGCACTGGTTGACTACGTTCAATGGTGACTGCCAGCCTATAAGGCGGAATCACCTGTAATTATACTAGTAGTCAATGCAATGCCTATCGTGGACGCTAATGTCCTACTGTAGCTGCAGACTCTAGATCATACGCAGCACAGTATTCAGAATCTAAGTCCCTATCTCAGAGCTACCGAACTTTGCGACTGTCCGCTTTCACGGCACAAGACGCTCTCGCACCTGCCTCGCACTGCACGATGCTGTTGCGACAATCTTGCCGCCAAACTCTAATCAGCCAATCCTGACATCGCA
This sequence comes from Schistocerca gregaria, assembly GCF_023897955.1. NCBI lineage: Eukaryota > Metazoa > Arthropoda > Insecta > Orthoptera > Acrididae > Schistocerca > Schistocerca gregaria. The sequence goes on from NC_064924.1 coordinate 431,758,617, forward strand.
AAGGCCTCCCACATCTCTCCACCTATCCAAAAATTTCTCTCTTCAAACAGTGGGCGTTGACCAAAGGGCGTTTCCCGCACTTTCTTATGAACTGCCCAATCAGAGCTCAGCCCATTTGCCGCTAAAACAGCGCGCGACCGGGTGGCGCCAGCGAGTACGTTGGACGCTCTCTGTCTGCTCGACATTTCCCCCTTTCTCTCATCTGGCACCTGGCGGCGTTCCTTTTGACGCTTCCAGGTCAGTGGCCGCATCCCCTGGGACCCCCGGCCCCTGCACAATGCTCCTCCGGCGCTCACCGACCTTCGCCTCCCCGCCACCACTGGCAAATCCACTTTACTTACACCTACAGCATGCAACTAAATTTTATCATTACCAAAGCCCGTATTATTTCACACAGGTGTCTAATCATCACGTATCTCTCTTTCTAATCCACCTTATAAGACTAATTAACCATTATATGGGTTTATTTACTCCAAATATGCTGAATAATCTGCGAAATGAATGTCACAAATGAAAGCCACCTTTCAAATTCAACGAGTTGAGTTCTTGGCATCTGGGCCGAGTCAGCTGATGATGACATGGCGCTCTATGAGTTCTGTGGCGTCACTTCCTCGTTGAGGACCTATTCTGTTACGTGAAACACAATATACGTCCTGCGATGCTTCGCCAACGTCCCACATGTTGTTGTTGTGGTCTTCAGTCATGAGACTGGTTTGATGCAGCTCTCCATGCTACTCTATCATGTACAAGCTTCTTCATCTCCCAGTACCTACTGCAACCTAACATCCTTCTGAATCTGCTTAGTGTATTCGTCTCTTGGTTTCAATCTGTGATTTTTACCCTCCACGCTGCCGTCCAATGCTAAATTTGTGATCGCATGATGCCTCAGAATATGTACTACCAACCGGTCCCCTTTTCTTGTCAAGCTGTGCCACCAACTCCTCTTCTCCCCAATTCTATTCAGTACCTCCTCATTAGTTATGTGACCTACCCATCTAATCTTCAGCATTCTTCTGTAGCACCAAGTTTCGAAAGCTTCTATTCTCTTCTTGTCCAAACTATTTATCGTCCATGTTTCACTTCCATACAAGGCTACACTCCATACAAATACTTTCAGAAACGACTTTCTGACACTTAAATCTACACTCGATGTTAACAAATTTCTCTTTTTCAGAAACGCTATCCTTGCCATTCCCAGTCTACATTTTATATCCTCTCTACTTCGAACATCATCAGTTATTTTACTCCCCAAATAGCAAAACTTCTTTACTACTTTAAGTGCCTCATTTCCTAATCTAATACGCTCAGCATCACATGACTTAATTTGACTAAATTCCATTATCCTCGTTTTGCTTTTGTTGATGTTCAGTATTACTTGAGGACCAATTGGATGAAAATCAGTGTGGGTTTAGACCTCTTAAGGTTGTCAGGAACAGATCTTTAGCTTACGACAAATAATGGACAAGTGTTATGAGTGGAACAGGGAATTGTATCTATGCTTTATAGATCTAGAAAAGGCTTATGACCGGGTTCCTAGGAGGAAGTTATTGTCTGTTCTACGAGGTTATGGAATAGGAGGCAAACTTTTGCAAGCAATTAAAGCTCTTTACATGGAGAGTCAGGCAGCAGATAGAGTTGACGGTAAATTGAGTTCTTGGTTCAGAGTAGTTTCGGGGGTAAGACAAGGCTGCAACTTCTCTCCACTGTTGTTCATATTATTTATGGATCATATGTTGAAAACTATACACTGGCTGGGTGAGATTACGATATGTGAACACAAAATAAGCAGTCTTGCATATGCGGATGACTTAGTCGTGATGGCAGATTCGATTGAAAGTTTGCAAAGTAATATTTCAGAGCTAGATCAGAAATGTAAGGACTATGGTATGAAGATTAGCATCTCCAAAACGAAAGTAATGTCAGTGGGAAAGAAACATAAACGGATTGAGTGCCAAATATGGGGAACAAAGTTAGAACAGGTGGGCGGTTTCAAGTACTTAGGATGCATATTCTCACAGGATGGCAACATAGTGAAAGAACTGGAAGCGAGGTGTAGCAAAGCTAATGCAGTGAGCGCTCAGCTACGATCTACTCTCTTCTGCAAGGAGGAAGTCAGTACCAAGACTAAGTTATCTGTGCACCGTTCAATCTTTCGACCAACTTTGTTGTATGGGAGAGAAAGCTGGGTGGATTCAGGTTACCTTATCAACAAGGTTGAGGTCACGGACATGAAAGTACTAGTAGATGGGAACAATGGCAGGAAGGCGTCCACGATGAGGAAATCAAAGAAAAACTGGGAATGAACTCTACAGATGTAGCAGTCATGGCGAACAGGCTAGGATGGTGGGGTCATGTTACACGCATGGGAGAAGTAAGGTTACCCAAGGGATTCCTGGGTTCAGCAATAGAGGGTAGGAGGAGTCGGGGTAGACCAAGGAGAAGGTACCTGGATTCTGTTAAGAATGATTTTGAAGTAATAGGCTTAACACCAGAAGAGGCACGAATGTTAGCAATGAATAGGGAATCATGGAGGAATTTTATAAGGGGGCTATGCTCCAGACTGAACGTTGAAAGGCATAATCAGTCTTAAATGATGATGATGATGATGATGATGATGATGTTCATCTTATATCCTCCTTTCAAGACACTGTCCATTCTGTTCAGCTGCTTTTCCAGCTTCTTTGCTGTCTCTGACAGAATAGCAATGTCATCGGCGCACGTCAAACTTTTTATTTCTTCTCCATGGATTTTAATACGTACTCCGAATTTTGCTTTTGTTTCCTTTACTGCTTGCTTAACATACAGATTGAATGACATTGGGTACAGGCCACAACCCTATCTCACTCCCTTCCCAACCACTGCTTCTCTTTCATGCCCCTCCGCTCTTATAACTGCCATCTGGTTTCTGTACAAATTGTAAATAGCCTTTCGCTCCCTGTATTTTACCTTACCCACCTTAAGAATTTGAAAGAGAGTATTCCAGTCAACATTGTCAAAAGCTTTCTCTAAGTCTACAAATGCTAGAGACGTAGGTTTGCTTTTCCTTAATCTACACTCCTGGAAATGGAAAAAAGAACACATTGACACCGGTGTGTCAGACCCACCATACTTGCTCCGGACACTGCGAGAGGGCTGTACAAGCAATGATCACACGCACGGCACAGCGGACACACCAGGAACCGCGGTGTTGGCCGTCGAATGGCGCTAGCTGCGCAGCATTTGTGCACCGCCGCCGTCAGTGTCAGCCAGTTTGCCGTGGCATACGGAGCTCCATCGCAGTCTTTAACACTGGTAGCATGCCGCGACAGCGTGGACGTGAACCGTATGTGCAGTTGACGGACTTTGAGCGAGGGCGTATAGTGGGCATGCAGGAAGCCGGGTGGACGTACCGCCGAATTGCTTAACACGTGGGGCGTGAGGTCTCCACAGTACATCGATGTTGTCGCCAGTGGTGGGCGGAAGGTGCACGTGCCCGTCGACCTGGGACCGGACCGCAGCGACGCACGGATGCACGCCAAGACCGTAGGATCCTACGCAGTGCCGTAGGGGACCGCACCGCCACTTCCCAGCAAATTAGGGACACTGTTGCTCCTGGGGTATCGGCGAGGACCATTCGCAACCGTCTCCATGAAGCTGGGCTACGGTACCGCACACCGTTAGGCCGTCTTCCGCTCACGCCCCAACATCGTGCAGCCCGCCTCCAGTGGTGTCGCGACATCCGTGAATGGAGGGACGAATGGAGACGTGTCGTCTTCAGCGATGAGAGTCGCTTCTGCCTTGGTGCCAATGATGGTCATATGCGTGTTTGGCGGCGTGCAGGTGAGCGCCACAATCAGGACTGCATACGACCGAGGCACACAGGGCCAACACCAACATCATGGTGTGGGGAGCGATCTCCTACAATGGCCGTACACCTCTGGTGATCGTCGAGGGGACACTGAATAGTACACGGTGCATCCAAACCGTCATCGAACCCATCGTTCTACCATTCCTAGACCGGCAAGGGAACTTACTGTTCCAACAGGACAGTGCACGTCCACATGTATCCCGTGCCACCCAACGTGCTCTAGAAGGTGTAAGTCAACTACCCTGGCCAGCAAGATCTCCGGATCTGTCCCCCATTGAGCATGTTTGGGACTGGATGAAGCGTCGTCTCACGCGGTCTGCACGTCCAGCACGAACGCTGGTCCAGCTGAGGCGCCAGGGGGAAATGGCATGGCAAGCCGTTCCACAGGACTACATCCAGCATCTCTACGATCGTCTCCATGGGAGAATAGCAGCCTGCATTGCTGCGAAAGGTGGATATACACTGTACTAGTGCCGACATTGTGCATGCTCTGTTGCCTGTGTCTATGTGCCTGTGGTTCTGTCAGTGTGATCATGTGATGTATCTGACCCCAGGAATGTGTCAATAGAGTTTCCCCTTCCTGGGACATTGAATTCACGGTGTTCTTATTTCAATTTCCAGGAGTGTATTTTCTAAATATCCCACATAAAGCAGAACAAATAAGAAGCAAAAACGCTATGTAGGTCATAAGAAGAGAGGTTGAACTCTGGTGTCCTGCTTACTATCTAAACACGCCTCTGGTTGGTAGTAAGTGAATGCTATCTTTACATTGTGTGTACGATTCCACTTAGGATGCATCACGCAGCTGTACTCAACCTGTAAGGAAAGGTGCTATTACTCTATAAGTGTTTAGACTTCAGAAGCGTAGCTGCTGTCAGTGTTCCTAAAATATTCCAATGAAGTAGTAAGAGAACCTCTATCTTAAGACAGAAAACAACTATTTCCTGTAATTGTGTTTATCGGAATCACGTTTGCACATGCTGGGTCATTACAATGCACAAGAGCAATCTCATGTATCGCTTGTTCAGAAAATGGGATCCTGGTATCAAATTTCTCAAATAACATAAAATATAAGAGATCAATAATATCACAAATCTCAAGATATGAGGTTGAGTCAAATGAAAACCTTAATTTTAAAAAAAATATTATTTATTATGCAGAAGTGCTACAAAGCTTGATCACTTTTCAACATAATCTCCCCCACGCTCAATGCAAGTCCTCCAGCGCTTACAAAGTGCATAAATTTCTTTAGAATATATTTCAATTGGTAGTCTGGCAAACAATCATGCACCGTGTGGCGTACCTCTTCATCAGAACGAAACATCTTTCCTCCCATTGCGTCTTCGAGTCGTCCAACATATGTAAATCACCGTTTCTCATAATTCTGGAAGACACACTGATATATGCAGAACCCTTGGGGACCATGTGTACCCCTGTACGCCATTTCTCTTTCCCCAGCTTGATGGCATCTACTAACAGGACAATGCAACGTGTCACACAGCTCGTAGTGTATGTGCGTGTAGCATCAGGATGAGTTTGCCGTACTCCCACGACTACTAAACCTTCCATATGTATGTGGGTGTATCGTCAGGATGAGTGTACTGTACCCACGACCACAAAATTCCCCGTATGTATGTGCATGTATCGTCAAGATGAGTTTGCCGTACTCCCACCAGCACTAAACTCCCCATATGTACCTGCGTGTACTGTCAGGATGAGTTTACCGTACTCCCACGACAACTAAACTTCCAATATGTATGTGGGTGTACTGTCAGGATGAGTTTACTGAACTCCCACGACTTCTAAACTCCCCATTTGTATGTGGGTGTAGCGTCAGGACGAGTTTACCGTACTCCCACGACTACTAAGCTTCTCATTTGCATGTGTGGGTAGCGTCAGGATGAGTTTACCATAGTCCCACGACCACTTAACTTCCTGTATGTATGTACATGTAGAATCAGGATGAGTTTACCGTACTCACACAACCACTAAACTCCCTATATGTATGTGTGTGTTGCGTCAGGATGAGTTCACTGTAACCACGACCACTTAACTCCCCGTATATATGTGCGTGTATCGTTAAGATCAGTTTGCGGTACTCCCATGAGCACTAAACTCCCCATATGTATGTGCGTGTACTGTCAGGATGAGTTTACTGTACTCCCACGACTACTAAACTTCCCATATGTATGTGGGTGTAGCGTCAGGATGAGTTTACCGTACTACCACGACTACAAAACTTCCCGTATGTATGTGTGGGCGTCAGGATCAGTTTACTATACTCCCACGACCACAGAACTCCATGTATGTATGTCCATGTAGCGCCAGGATCAGTTTACCGTACTTCCACGACCACTGAACTCCACATCTGTATGTGTGTGTTCCGTCAGGATGAATTTACTGTACCCACGACCACTAAACTCACCGTTTGTATGTGCGTGTACCGTCAGGATGAGTTTACTGTACTCCCACGAGCACGAAACTCCCCGTATGTATGTGCGTGTAGTTTCAGGATAAGTATACTGTACTCCCACGACCACTAAACTCCCCAGATTTAACCCCAATCGAGAATCTATGGGATTACCTCGATAGGGCCGTTCGCGCCATGGATCCTCAACTGAGAAATCTATGGCGTAGCTGGGCACTGCACTGGAGTCGGCATGGCTCCATATCCCTGTCGGAATTTTCCATAACTTCGGTTACTCTCTTACTGCTTCAAAAGTTATTCAGGCTTTTGACAGGTGGTGACATTAATGTGACTGGACAGTGTATTATTAACACAGCTACAATAATGGTAGCTAATTACTTTAGCAGCTAGAGTCAAAATTCAAATCAAAGAAACAGAAATGTAACATAAAATAATACAATAAATTACACTCCTGGAAATTGAAATAAGAACACCGTGAATTCATTGTTCCAGGAAGGGGAAACTTTATTGACACATTCCTGGGGTCAGATACATCACATGATCACACTGACAGAACCACAGGCACATAGACACAGGCAACAGAGCATGCACAATGTCGGCACTAGTACAGTGTATATCCACCTTTCGCAGCAATGCAGGCTGCTATTCTCCCATGGAGACGATCGTAGAGATGCTGGATGTAGTCCTGTGGAACGGCTTGCCATGCCATTTCCACCTGGCGCCTCAGTTGGACCAGCGTTCGTGCTGGACGTGCAGATCGCATGAGACGACGCTTCATCCAGTCCCAAACATGCTCAATGGGGGACAGATACGGAGATCTTGCTGGCCAGGGTAGTTGACTTACACCTTCTAGAGCACGTTGGGTGGTACGGGATACATGCGGACGTTCATTGTCCTGTTGGAACAGCAAGTTCCCTTGCCGGTCTAGGAATGGTAGAACGATGGGCTCGATGACGGTTTGGATGTACCGTGTACTATTCAGTGTCCCCTCGACGATCACCAGAGGTGTACGGCCAGTGTAGGAGATCGCTCCCCACACCATGATGCCGGGTGTTGGCCCTGTGTGCCTCGGTCGTATGCAGTCCTGATTGTGGCGCTCACCTGCACGCCGCCAAACACGCATACGACCATCATTGGCACCAAGGCAGAAGCGACTCTCATCGCTGAAGACGACACGTCTCCATTCGTCCCTCCATTCATGCCTGTCGCGACACCACTGAAGGCGAGCTGCACGATGCTGGGGCGTGAGCGGAAGACGGCCTAACGGTGTGCGGGACCGTAGCCCAGCTTCATGGAGACGGTTGCGAATGGTCCTCGCCGATACCCCAGGAACAACAGTGTCCCTAATTTGCTGGGAAGTGGCGGTGCGGTCCCCTACGGCACTGCGTAGGATCCTACGGTCTTGGCGTGCATCCGTGCGTCGCTGCGGTCCGGTCCCAGGTCGACGGGCACATGCACCTTCCGCCGACCACTGGCGACAACATCGATGTACTGTGGAGACCTCATGCCCCACGTGTTGAGCAATTCGGCGGTACGTCCACCCGGCCTCCCGCATGCCCACTATACGCCCTCGCTCAAAGTCCGTCAACTGCACATACGGTTCACGTCCACGCTGTCGCGGCATGCTACCAGTGTTGAAGACTGCGATGGAGCTCCGTATGCCACGGCAAACTGGCTGACAGTGTCGGCGGCGGTGCACAAATGCTGCGCAGCTAGCGCCATTCGACAGCCAACACCGCGGTTCCCGGTGTGTCCGCTGTGCCGTGCGTGTGATCATTGCTTGTACAGCCCTCTCGCAGTGTCCGGAGCAAGTATGGTGGGTCTGACACACCGGTGTCAATGTGTTCTTTTTTCCATTTCCAGGAGAGTATATTGAATAAATCCACAACTAAAGACGTTTCGGGAGAAGGAGAAGAAGCTAGTCTCAAATAAACTGCACATGGCTCTCGAAAACTGAAACGTGTACACTTTGTGTTCAAGTTTGAAACATCCTTCCTTGGGGGGTGCGTACTTCGTACACATATGTTTTCTCCAAATTTCACGTCTCTATGACTATTTGATTAGATTGGGTGTTCATTCCTTTGATTGTTCCTCGTCACACCATCCAGAACTACTTTAATACCCCGTTCTCCCATTTAGACCTTGTACATTAGAACTTCTGCCTCAGGGAGATGCTCTGATAAATAATAAGAGTTAACACTAAATTTAATGAGCCTAGGATCAATACTTTTAGGCTATATATCGAGATGGCAAAAAAATTTGAATCATCATTGAACTCTCTTAAATGTTGAATTTAAGAAGGAGAGCCGGCCGGTGTGGCCGAACGGTTCTAGGCGCTACAGTCTGGAACCACGAGCCCTCTACGGTCGCAGGTTCGAATCCTGCCTCGGGCATGGATATGTGTGATGTCCTTAGGTTCGTTAGGTTTAAGTAGTTCTAAGTTCTAGGGGACTAATGACCTTAGAAGTTAAGTCCCATAGTGCTCAGAGCCATTTGAACCATTTAAGGAGTAATTTTCTTAAGTGACGTCCACGTCAGACCAAGAAAATTCCCTCCAAAATTCTAAGTGCGCGCTGCACGTTGTCAAGCAGTACATAAGTTTCTCCTTTTATACGTATACACTGCCTGACAAAAACGTGAGGCATCCATAACGGAAGCAGCAAACGAAACTCCATGGACTGAGAAGGTGTGTGATGTTATTTGAGGGATTACAAAGTAAAATCAAATTTACAAACAACTCTACAGTGCGAGCCCACTTTTCAGTATGACGTTGCATCCCCTCTGGCCTGGATTTATCCGCTGATTCCTTAAGGAACGGTGTCTTAAGGTCCTTGTAACCTATTCTGAGGCAAGCTGACGCGCAACTGTTGAGAGGTCACTGATATCGCGAATACAGGCACGTGGACCGAGTTGATGCCCACAGTGGTTCCATACAAGTTCAATTGCAGGACAGGTCTGGAGGTCTTCTTGGTCAAGAAAGTACCTCAATATCACACAGACTGTCCATAGAAGCCGGTGCTTTGTGCGGACGAGCATTGTCCTGTTGAAAAATGGCATCGCGATACTGTCGCATGAGAAGCAATACCTGACGACGTAAGACGTCGGTGACGTACTGTCGTACGGTCAGAGTTCCCTCGACCACTTCCAGCCGTAACTCCCCACGCCATGACATAAGAAGTAATACCGCTGTGCTTCTCCTAAAAATGGGAGGATGGGACCCCTCCACAGGTCACCACCATACTTGATGACGAGCCTGGAGGACTGTGATGCATAGCTGAACTCAATACCGAGCCACTCATCGGCAGTCCATGCCTCCTGATCACGGCACCGCAACTTTTGTGTTAACGGCAGCCTATGCACAGAATGGTAACTACCTAATCTGGGTGCTGCTATTCTCGGAACAATGTTGCACAATGACACAGAATGTCGCAGGGAGTCCATTAATTGTTATCAGTTGACAGGCACTTTTGTGAAGGGATTATGCTGTGTTTGGTGCACAATTCGTCGTTCCCCCCTTGTGGTAAATAGAAATGACCGTTGGCGCCTTTCGCCGGGAGGCCAATTGCGGGACAGGTTCGGCCGCCATGGTGCAGGTCTTATTATATTCGATGCCACATTGGGCGACCTGCGTGCCGAATGGGGATGAAATGATGATGAAGACAACACAACACCCAGTCTCTGAGCGGAGAAAATCCCCGACCCAGCCGGGAATCGGACCCGGACCCGTAGGACGACAATCCATCACGCTGACCACTCAGCTGTCGGGGCGGTCCCCCCTTGTGGTGATCAGACGTGGTCGACTAGAACCTCGACGAAGAGTGTGCCTGTCCTCACGATCTCATACAGACCAACATTGGGCCACTGCCACATCTGAACGTGCCCCATAAATCTGAATAATACACGACTGAAGCAGCTGGAAGGATGGAGACCTAGGCCCTTTTCAAAATCTGACCAGTGCTTATAGCATTCTCTCAAATGAGTAACCGGCATTTCCGTTTCTTTCACGGCGATCACTAGACATCTAGACATCTAGTAACAACACTAAAAATGTCTAAGGTCTTCAGTCCCTAAGCTTACACACTACTAAACCTAAATTATCCTAAGGACAAACACACTCACCCATGCCCGAGGGAGAACTCGTACCTCCGCCGGGACCAGCTGCACAGTTCATGACTGCAAGAACAACACTAAACAAGAACAACACCAATGACTCTGATATATGAAGATGGTACCATCTTCATATACTTAAGGCTAACCGGCCATTGACCTTCTTCTGTGCTGGATGCACACGCATTTGCCCGATCTCTTACGAGACTCGGTAAGATTGTCTGCCGCGAGTAATGAGTGTAATGGGCAGGGGCACTACGAATGTAGTGTGTGGACGTTAAGTTGGGAATGTGGGTCCCACGGGGAGCATGCAAGGGATAAATCGCTGCAGTCGCACTATCCTGTGCCCTCAGTGGCTCAGATGGATAGAGCGTCTGCCATGTAAACAGGAGATCCGGGGTTCGAGTCCCCATTGATGTATATCAACATCTGTTGACAGAATGAGATTTTCACTCTGCAGCGGAGTGTGCGCTGGTATGAAACTTCCTGGCAAATTAAAACTGTGTGCCCGACCGAGACTCGAACTCGGGACCTTTGCTTTTCGCCGACAAGTGCTCTACCATCTGAGCTACCGAAGCACGACTCACGCCCGGTACTCACAACTTTACTTCTGCCAGTATCTCGTCTCCTACCTTCCAAACTTTACAGAAGCTCTCCTGCGAACCTTGCAGAACTAGCACTCCTGAAAGAAAGGATATAGCGGTGACATGGCTTAGCCACAGACTGGGGGATGTTTCCAGAATGAGATTTTCACTCTGCAGTGGAGTGTGCGCTGGTATGAAACTTCCTGGCAAATTAAAACTGTGTGCCCGACCGAGACTCGAACTCGGGACCTTTGCTTTTCGCCGACAAGTGCTCTACCATCTGAGCTACCGAAGCACGACTCACGCCCGGTACTCACAACTTTACTTCTGCCAGTATCTCGTCTCCTACCTTCCAAACTTTACAGAAGCTCTCCTGCGAACCTTGCAGAACTAGCACTCCTGAAAGAAAGGATATAGCGGAGACATGGCTTAGCCACAGACTGGGGGATGTTTCCAGAATGAGATTTTCACTCTGCAGTGGAGTGTGCGCTGGTATGAAACTTCCTGGCAAATTAAAACTGTGTGCCCGACCGACACTCGAACTCGGGACCTTCGCCTTTCGCGGGCAAGTGCTCTACCATCTGAGCTACCGAAGCACGACTCACGCCCGTTATTCACAGCTTTACTTCTGCCAGTATCTCGTCTCCTACCTGTGGCTAAGCCATGTCTCCGCTATATCCTTTCTTTCAGGAGTGCCAGTTCTGCAAGGTTCACAGGAGAGCTTCTGTAAAGTTTGGAAGGTAGGAGACGAGATACTGGCACAAGTAAAGCTGTGAGTAGCGGGCGTGAGTCGTGCTTGGGTAGCTCAGTTGGTAGAGCACTTGACCACGGATGACAAAGGTCCGGAGTTCGAGTCTCGGTGGGGCACACAGTTTTAATTTGCCAGGAAGTTTCATATCTGTTGACAGCTTAGGGTCTTGATTTAATTATCATTTCAATGACTCTGGTGGTCGTTCTACCTGCCACAGAGAATGGCGGTCATAAAAAAGTCTGAAAAAATTGTAAGGTTGTTTACGGTAAGTTGCGATAAGAAATAACTGTTAAGGAAAACATTCGATACGTTGTGTTTTTTCCAATTTAATTAACACAAAAGATAGCCAGTCAGATCGCTGCGCACAAAATGTCATGTAACGTGCCAGAGACAGTGTTGCCAAAAGTGTTGTTCAGTTGGTTTCCTCAAACCGAACAAACGTAACTTTTGTTCATCTAATTTAAATTTATCACTTCTGAGAAACCTACATTTTTATTGGCATGAGCATTTCACCAAGGGGTACAAAACTGGAAAATTGTGGTAAAGTCTTATGGGACCTAACTGCTTGAGCCATCGGTCCCTAAGCCTACGCACTACTTAATATAGGTTAAACAAACTTACGCTAAGGATAACACATACACCGATGCCCGAGGGATGACTCGAACCTCCGACGGAAGGAGCCGCGCCAAGGGGTAAATAATGGACCCACAGACGTCAGTTCACTGCCACATTTCAGTGCATGAAAGTGCTTGAGCTTTGGCGCGCGAATCGCTAACGTAAATGCTAGTTAAAACGTAAATGGCGTAACGCATCGAAATTTTTTTTCTTAACAGCTATTTCCTAGCGCAACCTGCCATGCAGTACCATTACGAGCTTTTCAGACTGTTTTAACTACCTTGCATACCAGTCATTAGTGTGCACACGAGTATGGAATCACACTGACATGCGGCCATGTCTGCTGCGAGCTACGCTTTCTTTGTAAGGCAGTCTAGACTGATAAGAAAGTTGTAGAGTTGGAGTGTGATAACAAACAAGTCGTAAAACTATTATTCGTAGAAAGTTCTAGTCATGGTTGGTCATTTGGTTGATTCGGAGGTGGGGACCAAACAGCGAGATCATCGCTCTCATCAGATTAGGGAAGGAGGGAGAAGGAAGTTGGCTGTGCACTTCCACAGGAACCATCCCGGCATTTACCTGAAGCGATTTAGGGAAATCACAGGAAACCTTAGTCAGGAAGGCCGGACGCGGGTTTGAACCGTCGTCCTCCTGAGTGCGATTGCAGTGTGCTACCCACTGCGCTATCTCGCTCGGTTCTAGTCATACCGGTTAAATTACAACTGCTGCTATGTCCTACTTTCACCATAGGTGTAGAAGTCACATAACGTCCACCTTTGCAGACCAACACAGCTGCAGTCGAAAGTCACTAACGCCGTTCAATACGTTCTGATTTTATAGCTTGTGGAGCAATTACTATTTTCCCAGACTCCCCAACGGAAGACTTCAAGGAGGTCACCAGAAACAACTTTAGTGTCGATATCTCGTAAAAGAACCGTTCTCTCTAACTGCAGCGCTGTTGACGATGATGGCTGCGGTGGGAGGAAGCGAGGTATACACAGCGTCCTTCGCGTCTGATATACGCCCTGTGCTGGTAATTCGAAAGTACTGGAAATACTGAGTAAAATTATTTCTGCATGTTCTCGTGAGGCTTGCCTTGAGCAGATAACATCTCGGCTGGCGAGAATCTCGCGTATGGTTCTGTCAGAAAAATGGTATGCAAATGTCTCTTTCAAATTCATCGGTTTCTGTTCGCATTCATTTGCACCTGTGGCCCTGAAGCATATGTGGGTAATACGACTAACAGGATTACTTCTGAAAATGAGGACATATATCGACGGGGCTTAGCTGTAGAACAGTTCCTGTGTGAGAAAAGTACACCAAAGGCTCTTGGTTCGACACCCGATTTTTCGAGGCACTTACGCCGATTTTTAATACAAAAGAAAGATGGCAATTCTCAAGTCTTTCAAACACTACATTATTTTGTCCGGCATTTTATTACTGCGCCTTTGCCTCATACAACCAACGTAATGTTCTGGGAATGATCACTTTATGTTTTAGGCAATAATATAACACAAAAAAATTCGCTATTGCTCAATGCAGCCAATGCCGTGATGCCTTACTAAATGCATATTTTCTAGCAGCTGAAAGTTTTATTCCTCATCATTTAGTCATTGTTACCTTCTCTGCTACTTATGAAGCTCTAGAATCAATTTCAGCCGTCCCAGAAGGTATTGGACAGCCTGGTTATTTCGATAAAGAGTCATCCGTAAATTCATTTTCTTGTCATTTCAAAGGTAATTCAGTGCTCTCTGATGTAAAGATCGGAGCCAAACTTCAGAAAGACTATTTCAGTTGAGATAGAACGCAGTTAATATTTTTCAGCAGTGTGAGCCAATATCGGTAATTACTGATGCAGTTTGCTGCTTTTTGCATAAACACGCAATCGGAAAATTCTTTCGTTGGTCCGCATTTTAGGCAGTATACAAAATTAATCATGTTTGAACTTAGAATAACTGGTCGTGATGGTTTCTATTTATTCCTTTCTAGATTATTCTCAGCTGACAGATTCGCACATGGCTAGTATTCTTGATCATATTCATGTCTGGATTTGAAAAGCAAATCTTGCAACGGGAAAATCTTTCGTTCTACAGTAAAGTGCATGCTGTTTTGCAACCGACCATTTCGCAGATTAAGACAGTGTGTCACACTGAGACTCGAACCTGAATCCCTGCGTTTAGCGCTTAATGCTCTGAACAGCTGAGCTCTCCAGGACTGGTAGCTCAGTTAGCAAGAGCATTAGCCACGAAAGTTAATGTTCCGAGTTCGGACACCAGTCTGGCCAAAGTTTAATTTCCAGTCATTTTAATTATCTTCGTGCAAATAAAATGAAAGGCTAAGTTTTCGGTTCTTCACATTTCAGAAACCACTTACGTTGCCAAACAAAATGCTTTGTGTCCTCAGATGTTTATTTTAAGTTTCTATTTGTGCCTACGTGATAAAGTTTCATACTTATGAAGGTTATATTATCGGTGCCCACAGATGTAAAGTACCTGATGTAAAACACTCTTTAATTATAGTAAAGTCGAAAAATCAATAATAATTGATTTGAAACAGAATTTAGATGTGCCTAATGGCATTAGGAGGAATACTAGGATTACTAAGAAGTAATAGCAACAATAGACTCATTACAACTACTGATACTCCTGTTGTTGCTAATGCCAATATTAATAATAATAATAATAATAATAATAATAATAATAATAATAATAATAGTAATAGTAATAGTAATGACAGTAGAAGTTACTAAAGAATTCATTGATGTAGAGTTTCTAACAAGGCGATAGACTACACCAGCTACGGACTCTGGGAAGCGATGGAAGTTCGGTAAGATAAGAAAGTCCTTAGTTGAAACAGGGTGAGTGATGCCCACAAGAGAAAGGAAACATTAATATAGTTTTGAAGCTGATCTTACTTTCATCTCGTATATAGTCAGGGAGGTCATTCCAGAGTCGGATAGTTGCTAATGAAAAGTACTTAGAGAAGGTATCTAGATCATGGAATGGGACAGAAAGAAATCTCGACTAAAGGGAGCGAGTATTGTTTAAACAAGTTCGTTAAGAGACAAGAGAGATAATTGGGCTCTCGTTTCTTATGAGAATGAAATCGGAAAAAAAACTGGCAAAAATTGGCACGAAGTAATCTTTGCATGCCTTGTACAACCGTTTTTGGAGTGCATGAGTAGTAAAGATGTACTTCATGCGAATTTGGCACAGTATAAATGGGATATATGTGTGATTCTGCTTCGGCGTGACGTTTTTCAAGTTCACGTACTAAATAGTGCCATGCGGCATAAACGGCGAAACCTTCATCCTGGTGTCCCAAAACTAGCCTACGGAACTGTACTAACATAACGAAAGATCATCAAACGTCACTCGGATGTGACACACAGACGCACAAAATCGCAACTGTGCGAATTTCAGAAATGAATTTAAGGAACTTTTAAATTAATTATTTACCTAACGTAGGAGGAAGATCGCAACTAATATGCAGCGAGTAAGCAAAAGAAAGTAGACATGGTGAACAGAGGCCATCTTTGCCTTGAAAAATAAATTCATAAAGACAAATTCAGCTCAGCTTTACGAAACGCCAGAGGGCTACATTGCCTAATTCTCCTACATACGAGAGGCATGTAGAATGTTTCTAGATAGCAATGTGTTTATTATTCTTCGTGAACCGTTTCGGTCATAGATCTCATTAGAGTAAAGTAAACCCCGATGCATAGATACAATGTATCACTTCAACGTCACGTTAGAATAGATGCTGACGGGGTACATTAAATCCATGTTTCATGTTTTAGTTTGATCTGATGATGAAAACGGAAACGCCTCATAAGGAACAATAAATACGTTGCGACCTAGATAAATTCTGTGTGCAGGTGTTTATTTTCCCAGGTGAAAGGTAACTGTTATACAAGAAATATGTCCTGTGAGTTGCAATTTCAGTACCAAGACTTAAAAACGTTCTCCTTGATGTAACAGCTGAACACATGAGCAATAAAAGTTAACCGACAAAAGCTGTTTCTTTAATAGTGTTTTGTCGCAAGAGATATGAAGTACGTTGGCTACGCCTTCCCACTGGACAATTCTCCACAACAGGCACGGGGCACTCTGAGAAACGAGTTTCTCAGTGCCATAAAGCTGATTGTATTTTGAAATGGAACGACCTTACCAAGGCCATAAGCGGAATAGGTCGGAAGGATTTCCAGGTGTGACGGAAGTGAAACAAATGTAATAAACTTCCTACACCCGAAACAAATTCAACCACTGTCTCTGGAGCGGCACTTAAACAGCGTCTCCCACGTGACGTCCACATGCACTTGCACTACATACTCTTTAGTTTCGAAAACAGGCGACAGTGAATTTCTTGGTATAAACTCTAGTTTACTCTTTCCTTTTATGATTTGTTGATCATATCGACAAGTCCTGTGATATGAAATACGTCAATAAGCCAAATAATACGAAAGATTTAATTCGCAAAAGCATGAGTACGTCCTGATCATTTACATAATTGGATAGTTTCTCTAATCTTAATCTACAATAAAATTTAATGAATGTATCCTCACAGGGTACAGGTATTATCTTGTGAATCTTCAAGTTTTCGCGGCGCAAAGACTGCTCCATTAAGTTTCGGGAATGCAGCCGCATGAATTCTGCTTCTTCTTCTAATATTTCGGCTGTATACCTTTCAGCCATCTTCAGAGAGTGCCGTACGACTGACGCTCCAGCGCTCGCTCCATCCTTTTAAACTCGCGGACCGCGCCACTGCGCATACGGCCACAGATAAACAAAGGCGCCAGTGATGTTAATCGGCGGCAAAGACGTACAATATATGCGTGAGTTACGTCTGTGGCTGCGCATTCGATGCATGCTGGGAGGTCGATGTATTACTGGGAGCTGAACTGTAGCGACGTCTTTGTAAGTTCAATATTGAAAGTGCCGGATTCCATGATTTATCTAATGTGAAACCGCTGTCTCTATTAATTAAATTCTTCGTCAAGCGGATTTCAATGGCCTCTTTTACTACGGAGTCCCAGAAAGATGAAACAGAAGTCAGAATTTCGACATTTTCATACACCATAGAGTGACCAGAATCAATACAATGCTTTCCCACAGCCGATTTACTGGGTTGTAAGAGCCGAGTGTACCTGCGATGTTCCGTACACCTCTCTTGGACTGTTTGATTCGTTTGTCCGATATATGAAAGGCCACATTCACATGGTATCTTGTAACCTCCAGGCTTGCGGAGTAGTAAGTCATCTTTAATGGAACCCAGGAGTGCAGCCGTCTTCGCCGGTGGGCGAAAAATCACTTTTACTTTACTTAATGGAGCAGGTATTATCTTCTCAGAAATTCATCTATGGAACAGAAGGAGCTGTCACAAAGAAATGATTTCAGTTTGTTTTAAATATGCTTTTACTTATCCATCAGCGTCCTTAACTCACAAGGTAGCTGGTCACTTTATCCGTTGTTGTGTAGAAGTACTAATTTTTCTCCCTGACTTACACATAGAATTAAAAAAGCACATAACCCATTACGTGACTGTATGCAGTCCTAGGGCGTATGTTATGTTTGACAATCAGCCGTCCTGACTTGCTCGAAGAATTAGAAGACGGTATTTAGATTGTGACTTTAGGAATATCACCAGCCGAAATTCAACGAATGTTTGGCAAAATTTTCGGTAGGTGTCAGGCTGCTCTTGCGGCAAAAGGACGTCAGACTGAGCACCTGCTGTAAGTGAACGTAAGCATTTTTTAGTCGCATTCCGTCTTAGATCATCCTCAACAGAGAGAAGAAGCGCTGAATCGTTGTCAGGCAGCTCCGAGGGAACTAACCAGCGCACGCTACGTGAGAACTGCCGGCATGCTCTGGCATTAATAAACTAACCGAAATGGCTGATAAGGTATCCGCTAGAGACCTGAAGGCTTACCTTTACCATCACACTGCAGAGAGAAGAATGATTAGTTCACCACAAAGAATTAATTACATAAAAAAGACCTAGGTAAGTAATACAGAGGATAAGTAGGACTTTCATCCAAAAATAACTGTTGAACCGCAGTCACACCTGTATCTAGCAACCGCGATGTAAGTACGTGATGGAGTAATAGGCGTTAGAGCGTATCAAAGTCCTGGGCTGTCCGCAGCTACGGCCCGGCAGGCAAGAAGCGCAAGAGAGAGACAGGACACTCAACGTGGTGCTGCCTAGTCTATGCACCGAGACCTGGGACGAAACATAAACAGTGTCACGTGAATGACTACGCTCGTTTCCAGAGAAAGCATTCGGTGTTCACGTGATACGTAGGGGTGTGGAAAATCCTCGACACACTCTTTGCAGCTGGCGGCGTTCGGCTGCGGCCAAGCTGTCACAGCGGACCGTGAGAAACCCGGGCAACAATTTACGAAATAAATTTAACAATAATGTTAAAATAATGTTAAACTGTGTTCATCCTGTCAAAGCAGATTTATTTTCCTTAAGGGTCTAACAAAACGCTCCATTCAAACACAATTAATTGTTAATTCTAATAACAATACCAGTAATAATAATGATAAAGGACGATCAAGGCTCACTCTGTCGAACTGTTTTCATTGAGGTTTATAACAAACCGCTCCTCTCTCTCCTCTATAATGCAGTCGAATTTCCACATCTGAGTTTCCACTTTTTCTACGACATGGAGGACGCACTTGTTCCAATCCTATGCAGTCACTGTTCTTACTGCTTCTTCTAGCAGTACTTTTAACGATCGGCATTTTGTATGTTTTTTTTTTTCGCTGCAACATAGCCTTTGATTCTGGCCCACACTAAATCGATTTTGTTTTTCGCTGCAACATAGCTTTCGATTCTGGCCCACACTAACTCGATGGCGTTTAATTCACAGTGGTACGGAGGAATTCTGAGAACAGGTTTACCTGCATTCTTCGCCATTTTACCTATTGCGTATTCGTTGTGCGCTGTTCTGTGATTTTTAACTATATCTTAAAGTTCTTCCTTCAACATACCGTCTTCGAAATCGATGTTTTTAGATTTTATCCACTCTGATATTTCGTGCTTATTAGAATTCGCATTGGGGAACTTTTTCTTTTTTCCGAGAATGGTACGGCGCATTATCAAGAACAATAACTGAATTTCCCTGAAGCCGAGGAAGAACATCTTGAAACTACTTCTCGAAGGGTTCGGCGCACATCTCCTCATGATAATCTCCACTTTTCTTGGATTTTAAAGTCTACAAACATCCTTCAACGAACCCTGCTTTGCTGCCAAAGTGTGCGCTAATCAGACGTTTTCTTTACCTGATGCGCCCTTGCTTCCGGTGGATAATCCGGACAGAAAGGCTTGTTTTGAGGAATTTATAGTGTCATCTACCCAGACGTAACTTCGGGTACGTCCTGCGTTCACCCACGTCTCGTCCAAATAGTAAATGGCTCTGCCTTCATCTCTCAAACGTTTAATGGTTCGAAGATAACGCCGCCTCCATAAAACGATGTCATCCCTGTCTATTAGCATGCTATCGCGCCCACGCCGGACATATTTGAAATTCATTTCTCTCAATAACTTATAAAATTTAGTTCTCCGAAAATTGTCCAAATCTACATCTTCGTTCACGACTGTAAGCACTTTGTCAATTGTTGGCAATTCGTTACGAAAAAAAAATCGTGTACTTTCCTTCGTATCGCATTTCTATCGAAGTTATCAACACTTTCAGAAAGTTTCTGTCGTAATTTTCCTTTCTCCGGAGACTTCAAAGAGTGTGTGGCCTTGTACTCACTTATCACACGATACACTGAAGAGCGTCCAACACCTGTAGCTGCAGCTGTTTTCGAAACAATGTCACTCATCGACTGCTCTGGATGTAACAGTTCCGTTTTATGTGCTTCTCAGAAGAATTTAATGAGTTCTTCTTTGCTCGCTTCTTTGGTGGACTCAGAACTGACACGTCGACTTCGCTCGCTGAATCCGTAGATGACATAATGAGGACAGCCGTATGTGATGATAATGAAATAAGTGAATATATAAAATAAGAAACCATGCGATGCTATTGGATGCGCACATAAACAGTGAATGCTCAGCATGACTACAAACACATATACTTACTCTAATAATCAAGAACTAGTCTTTCAAGCGTCTTTACAGATAAACTTAAGATATCCTAAAATCGCCGCTGTACAACACCCACTCACACCTGCAACTAAGATGACCACACTGACTGAGCGCCGCACCTGCGAACCGCACAATTCATCGCTCATAAAGAACAAACGATTGCACCAATCGCATTCGAACAAACTACAAAATTAAATTCAAACCTTTCTGAAACTTTTCTCGCTTACACACCCACAAAAAAATTTAAAGGGAAAACGTTTTTCGCTCACTATATTTCGGATGATGATTTGGTAAAAGTTCTGCATCAGACGTGAGATTTTAATTTATTACTTCACTATTACTGAGTCTATTGGGCAGAAAATTTTCAGGTGTCATCAGCATATAGTACTGAAAGCAATTGTGAAATTAGTTTGCTGTGCAACACACAATTTAGGAGATATGGCGTGATAAATATAGAATAACGCGAAAAAACTTTTCCTCAAATCTTAAATATTTCTCTTTTTCAGTGACAATAAATTTTAATTTAATGTAAGAAAATAAGGTGTATTAAGGTAGTTTTCCGATCACTTTATCATGTTCAGGTGCCAAATTATAAAAAACACGACTTTCAATTTTTAATTTCTGACGCCCCTGCCTTGTACTCCCCTCGACGGCAGCGCTGTGGTCACGCAGCTTGCCGTGTTTACAGTAAGTCTCTTGTTTCGGTGAATGCAGCTTTTTTTTTTTTTTTAATGTCGTTTCTGTAGTCTCAGTGCCTGAGAACGCTAGGCACTCATGTCGAAACATAGTGGGACTGCGATAACGTTAATAATTGTACAATCTATATAGATTGCAAAATACTGAAATTACAAGTGGTCTCCTTATAATGGTCAGTTTACCGGATCCCACAAAATTGTATTAGTGTCGCAGACAGCAGTTTCCAGTTTCATCTTATAGTTGTCGTATGATGATTAGTATGATCAGGAATGTAATTAACGACGTTCTGTAAGTTCTCTCTGAAGCTCTCCACCACCACGGCTCCTGACCCATGTGGTCTGTAAAAGCATCCGATTACCGTTTTTGAGCGACCTTTGATACTTAACTTCACCCACATTAAATCACAGTCCGTATCCTTGATAAGCTCGGTAGATAGTCTAGAGCTCCTTACTGCGGTAAATAGGCCATCACCATAGGCGACAAAAAATTAAAAAAATGGCTCTGAGCACTATGGGACTTTATATCTGAGGTCATCAGTCCCCTAGAACTTAGAACTACTTAAACCTATCTAACCTAAGGACATCACACACATCCATGCCCGAAGCAGGATTCGAACCTACGACCGTAGCAGTCGCGCCGTGCCAGGCTGTAGCGCCTAGAACCGCTCGGCTACAACGGCCGGCAATGGCGACAAATATATTCTAAAGATAAATATTGCAATCTGAACTTAGGATTTCGTTGCTATTCTCTTCCGGTATCAACCAAATTCCTGTTCCTGTATTATAACCTTCAGTAAGAGATACTAATTGTTATTGAGGCCGATAAAGACAACTCCACTGTTGTCTTTTACAAAAGGAATTATATTGCTAAAATTTTTAATTTTTATTGGCAGAAAATATTATTGAATTGAACCATTATCCAACTAACAAATTCCCGAAAAACGATTAAAGAAAATGCTTAGTAATGTAACTTCCTCCGATCTGATGAACAAATTGAAAGTTGCGTGTTAATGAACTCCCCTACCCCCATACTCAGAGAACAGCCAAAAGTCCACAAAACTGGTTCTGCACAGAGACCCAATGTTAAACTCAATACACCTGTCATAAATACAACTGAAATTATAAGGAAAAAACCTTATCAAACACGAAAAACTGACTACACCAGAGATTTCAGAACTGGCCGATCTACTTGAATTAGTATTGTCCCACAACTACTTCTCATTTAACTATAAAATATGCGAGCAGAAATAAGGGTATGCTATGGGTAAAAACTTGTCTAGCCTCCTCCTGGCTGGCATACTCATCAACCACTGAAAAGACAAATATTTCGAAGGGAAAAATAAACTTGCCGAAAAAATCGGTTATTACAAAAGATATGTGGAGGTTCGAGTCCTCCCTCGGGCATGGGTGTGTGTGTTTGTCCTTATGATAATTAAGGCTAAGTAGTGTGTGAGCTTAGGGACTGATGACCTTATCACTTAAGTCCCATAAGATTTCACATACATTTGAACATTTTGCAAATTCAGTACGATGCGACAGAGCCGTAGGCCGAACATGATCGTCTTCCCTCTCGATAGCGCCTTACCATTAAAACCCAAAGCACTAACATAAGAATGATTCCCTAGGACTCGAATGCATCGTGCATCTTAATAAAACCACGATTTGTGGCTGAAGATGGTTGTTCTTTGTCATTACTAATTACGAGACCTTTCCTTGCAAGCTACTACAGTTTATTAATACCAAATGCATATCATCATGCAATCCCACATAGAGCCACTGTTACATACTAATGCCGCTCAAATCAAGATATCATACGATGCCACCAGCCGGCCGTATGGACAATCAAAATGAGACTCATTTCAAACTCTGTCAGGTGTTCATACCGCTGCCTCACACGAACACGCGTCATCTCCTTCTTTGACAGTGGTCACTATAACGCCTCTTCTTCTTGATGATTTGGTTTGATTTGTAATTGGTCTCGGCCTAAACTCGGCCACAGTCGGTAGAGTGTTGAGATCGTTATCAAGTTACGAAGACGACGTTACACAAAATAACAGTGCTGAACCGAAATGCCGGCCGCAGTGGCCGAGCGGTTCTAGGCGCTACAGTCTGGAGCCGCGCGACCGCTGCGGTAGCAGATTCGAATCCTGCCTCGGGCATGGATGTGTGTGATGTCCTTAGGTTAGTTAGGTTTAAATAGTTCTAAGTTCTAGGGAACTGATGACCTCAGAAGTTGTCCCATAGTGCTCAGGGCCACTTGAACAATTTTTTTTTTAACCGAAATGTCGACTTGCGTGAGATATTTACTTCACCAAGAATCGTAATTAATCGTTTGTAATAGATGTTTAACTCATTAATTATGAAATATTAATGATAAAACCAATAGAGTCACATCCACAACAAATTCCCTACAAGCCAGTCGTAATTTGAAGTACCTAAGAAATCGTAACATTGGGCTTGTTATTTGAGTCAAAGATTCTACACAAGCGCCGAGCGCTACAGTCAAATATTATCGCTGCGCGTAATTATTACTCTGGAGTTTCATGTCAATAATTTGATAGAATTTTAAATCACAAATGCACGACTCGGCACGAGAGAGTGTTGTATTGCACAATACCAGTCACTTCCTAACCGAGCCTTGAGAAGAAAATATGGGAGCCCTTATATTTTATGAAGTAACAGCTTTTTCATGAGATGAGAAAACATTTTATTTTTTAAGCACAGATCAAAAACTAACAACTCGTAACCAAGCCGCCTCCGGCAAAGATAAATATCTATCCGCTGCAGCTTTCACCCGCTGTTTTTGGCGCAGTGGATAAATGACGTCGCCACATCAGCTCCCCTCCTTTTGAAACCGGGTGCACCAGGTATGAGGGGAAACTTGCACTTGATTTTTCTACCAGCTCTCGTGAAAACATCTGGTGCAGGCAATGGCTGCTCCTGTTGTGCACTTGCTGCTTCATTGTCCTCTTCTGAAACCGAGGGCTCGGCGAGACTATCTGCTGTTTCTTTGGCCTCCACGTTTGAGGGTGGTTTTGCAGACCGAGGAAGGAGTGTACCCTCTTCGGTGTAAGCAGGTTTAAGCAACGCAATTGAGACTGTCTCTTCTTTACCATCCTTACCGATTTTGAAGCTGTGGCTTCTTCTTGTGATTACCCTGTATGGTCCAGAGTAAGGCGAAACAAGCGGCGGGCGCACCGTATCATCCCTAAGCCACACGTGGGACGATGCTTGCAGGTCTTTATGTAAAAACACTCTCCGGTCTCCATGTCTGACAGGGTTAGTGGGTTTGATGTTTCTCATTCTAACGCTGAGTCGTCTCGCGAATTGCGTGCATAGCTCAGGGGCGAACGTCTGTGTAGATGCTGGAACGATAAATTCTCCAGGAACCCTCAATTGCTCGCCATAAACCAATTCTGCGGAAGAGCATTGTAAGTCCTCCTTCACGGCCGTTCTCAATCCGAGTAGGACCAGCGGTAGTGCTTCAGGCTATGAAGTGGAACTACACATTAATGCAGCTTTGAGCGTGCGGTGTAATCGTTCCACCATTCCATTACTAGATGGATGACATCTTGTGGTGCGTAGATGGTTGCACCCGCACAGTAGTAAAAGTTGATTGAAAAGTTGACTTTCAAACTGCCTTCCGCGATCTGTTATTATGTTTTGCGGAACGCCAAACCTGGAGAACCATGATTGCAACAGTGCTTTTGCAACCGACTCCGCAGAAATGTCTTGTATTACAACTACTTCTGGCCACCTGGTAAAACGATCAATGATTGTGAGCAAATAGCGTTGTTCTGAAGAGCATGATCGCGGGCCCACAATGTCCACATGTATATGTGAAAATCTTGCAGATGGCGTCGGGAAGCCAGTAAAAGGTGCAAAGACATGTCTGCTGATTTTATTACGCTGGCTTGTTAGGCACGCACGCGCCCATGCACAATCTTTTTGTATTCCAGGCCACACTACTTTGGAGGAAACTAACTTGGCTGTAGCTCGTACTCCTGGATGTGATAGGTTATGTAGTGCATTATGAATCTCGATATTGTTCTGGTATGTAAGGTCGCTCCTTTCCTTTTGCTACATCACACCAAATTCCGTCTGGAACATTTGGGACAGACATACGTCTGAGCTGCAGCGCAGTTCTCTGTTCCTCTATTAGACGGCGCAAGAAAGGATCTTCTCATTATTTAGAATGAATTTAAACTGGCACAATTCCTAGACAGGCAATCTGCGACCAGGTTGTCTTTTCCTGAAATGTGACGCACGTCAGTTGTGAACTGTGCAATGTACTCGACTTGCCTGCACTGACGTGGCGAATTGAGCTCTGTGTCTCGTTGAAATATAGGTACTAACGGCTTGTGATCGGTAAAAATTGCAAAGTGCCCGCCTTCGACGGACGTGCGAAAATGCTTTATGGCTAAGTAAATAGTAAGCAACTCACGGTCAATAGTACTCCATTTTTGCTGCTGCAGAGTTAGATTTTTAGAGAAAAATGCGAGCGGCTGCCATCTGCTATCAACTTCTTGCTGTAGCGCTG
Source organism: Schistocerca gregaria (assembly GCF_023897955.1). Classification (NCBI taxonomy): domain Eukaryota; kingdom Metazoa; phylum Arthropoda; class Insecta; order Orthoptera; family Acrididae; genus Schistocerca; species Schistocerca gregaria. The sequence goes on from NC_064924.1 coordinate 431,784,278, forward strand.
CACCCACTGCTGTTTGCTCGCATGAACCATGAGCGCTAAAGGTTGTCCAAGAAAGACATTTCTTTAAGTCACGGAAAGCTGCTTCAGCATCTGGACTCCATGGGATTTTATGATTTCCTGTTGTATTTTTACCTGCAAGTATCGTTGTGAGTGGCTCTTGGGCGGCAGCTAATTTAGGTAAGTGACGTCTGTAATAGTTGAGCATGCCTAAAAATCTGCGAAGTCCTTTGTAAGTTGTGGGAAGGGGCATCTGTTGTACTGCTTCAACCCGCTCAGGCAAAGGTGACAGGCCTGCTGCTGAAACCAAATATCCCAGGAACTTAGCCTCGCGTTTTCCAAACGTGCACTTTCTTTCGTTAATAATTATGCCATACTCTGTCAGACGGCGGAAAAGCTGCCGCAGATGTTCGACATGCTGATATACAGAACTAGAGAATACTAAAATGTCATCCATATAACAAAATACGAATGGTAATTCTCGAAGCACCTCATGCATGAATTTTTGCCATGTTTGGGCAGCGTTTCTGAGGCCAAATGGCATAAAATTGTACTCAAACAAACCGAATGGTGTGATAACTGCTGTTTTTTTGATGTCAGAGGGAGCCATGGGAATCTGAGAAAATGCTTTGGCGCAATCAATCACACTAAATATTTTGGCATTGCTAATCGTACTGTTAAAATCAGTCACATTGGGTACTGGGTAGCGGTCAGCAATTGTGCGGGCATGGAGCGCCCTGTAGTCTCCACATACTCTCCATGAATTGTCTTTTTTACGGACCATGTGAATTGGAGATGCCCATGAACTATCAGACCTACTTACTATACCTGTTTTTAGAAGTCTGTCGAACTCAGCTCGCGCCGCGAGCAGCTTCTCTGGAGGCAGACGCCGCGGGCGGAAGGCAACGGGTTGACCTTGTGTCGTGCTGATGTGGTGTTGAGTATTGTGCCTGCATTTCCTGGTTGCGGTGACGGGTTCGGTAAGTGCTGGAAAGTCTTGAAGCAGTTTACGAAAAAGTGATTCCTCCGACAGTGCTCTGATATTGCCTACAGTATACGAATCGTTACCACTGTCGGGTGTCTTCTTGCGTGACGCACACGTGTGCGCCCTGCTTAGTTGCGGGTACGAAATCGTATCACAATATCCCGGCGCGGATGACACGGTAGAGGAGCCGGAAATCTTCGTGCGGAAATACACAGGCACATCGCACTGCACTTGAACCGACGCGGAAGACGCAGTAGGCAATATCCCTTCTGTGGGAACTGTCACCAAACGACGGTTAACCAGGTCGGGCATAAGTCGGTAGTTCCGTAAAAAGTCCGCTCCAATTATAGGACTCGGCACATCAGCAACCACAAAAGTCCATTTTGGATGGAAGTTAGAATTCAGATGTAATGCCAACTGTTTCTCACCATAAGTAGATATTCTGGAATTGTTTGCCGTAGTCAGCACATGTTGCGTTGTTGTCGTGAGTATATCACCTCTCTTTCTTGGATAAACACTGACTTCTGAACCTGTGTCAATCAGAAACTTATCACCTGAAGAGAGGTCCAACACGAACAATCGGTGTGATTGGTTGACTGCAGATACCGTGGCGTTTTCACCTCTTTGAATCACGCTATGACTCGGGCGCCTATGTTGTTGTTGACGAACGTTAGCGCCCGCCTTTTTAGTTTGGGTAGCTGCAGGGTTGAATGCATTGACGGGCAGTGTTACCGAAGCGTCTGTGGTACCAGCACCATTGATCTGTCAAATCCTGTTGGATAGCATTTCTTCGTCTTTTCCAACTGCAACATCGTAGCTGCTGGTGGTGTGAAGTTACTTGCACGTTGAGTTTTGCCACTTGTGCTGTCAGTTGCTGTATGGGGGGCTCGGTCGATGAGCACTGCTGTTCGGAAGTATTATTGCATGTTCCTGGCTCAATGGCGTTAGATTCCATCACACTACACGTTCTGGGGCCTCTATCCTGGCTCTAGTTGAATTCGGAACACGCAGAAACTTCGGTTAAGGTGTTTGGATGGTGTCTTTCTTTTTTGCTAATACTTACAATGGTCAGTCTGTTTCTGCTGCAATGACGGCACGGATGTTGGCAGGAAGTTTACGAAGCCATATTAGACCGAAAGACTCTTCATGTAGGAGTTCCGGGCCGGCTAATGTACGTAAGGCTTTGAGTACTTGTGACGGACTCTTGTCGCCCAAATCTTCGTATGCGAAAATTTTTTGTAGTCGCAAATCTAGTGACAACTTATAATGCTGTATGAGAGCTTCCTTTAGCACAAAGTAAATTTGTTGCGACAAGGTTTCTTCTACTTGCTCTATCACTTTTAAATTTAGATGTGAAACCACTATCTTAAATTTGTCAATGTTGTTAGACACCCCACGCTGCCGAAATATGCATTCAGCCTGCGTAAACCAAAGCTGGGGGCGCGTCGGCCAGAACGCGGAAAGCTTAACATTTGCGTGTCACGCGTAGGTGCTCCCATCTTTTGCGTTAACATCTGTCGTTCCATTTTGTCGCGAATCAAAGGGCGTGGACCGCGATCCTTGGTCGAACAGACTGTAGTCTTCAATCTTGATTTCACTGCCCCATGCTTTTGTCTCTGAATTCATTATTCTCGTCGTATATATATTTTCTTTATGCTTCTGCTACGAATTTTCGGGGTCACTACTATGGGAGCCTTTATATTTTATGAAGTAACAGCTTTTTCATGAGATGAGAAAACATTTTATTTTTTAAGCACAGATCAAAAACTAACAAGAATAGACAACTCGTAACCAAGCTGACTACGGCAAAGATAAATACCTATCCGCTGCATCTTTCAACCGCTGTTTTTGGCGCAGTGGATAAATGACGGCGCCACAAAAACTTTCCCAGATGTTGGGGGGATTTAAATTATATACTTCGGACCTATCACTGAAGTTCCATAAACCACTGGCTATTATGAATGATAATTGTCTATGAGTGTTCGTTACCTAAATCGGTGTCTACGTAATATTTAGTCCAATTATCTAGTTAAAAGTTCACTTTATTCTAGTAGGTAAAAGTCCTCCGTTCGAATTCTAATACCATGATATTTGAAGTCAGAAGATCGTATTACTGCGTCATAATAGATCGCAATTATTCAATCTCAAAAACAATCTAAGCGCGCCTACATGTACGAGCTTTCAATTATATGACCTGCTTCGGCTAACTCTCGTGACGTAGTGATAATGGATTGAATTATACTTAGTCATTACTCACGATTCCCAAAGAGTACTCACACGGAGTATTCTTTGGGATCGTTGGTTCTACTTTGCGAATGTTAATTTATGCTAATTTTGCGATTTATTATAATTTTGATTTTAAAATTACTGAAATTTAATCTTTCTTTCGTTGTTGTTGTTGTCATCAGCCCTGAGACTGGTTTGATGCAGCTCTCCATACTACTCTATCTTGTGCAAGCTTCTTCATCTCCCACTACTTATTGCAACCTACATCCTTCTGAATCTGCTTGGTGTATTCATCTCTTGGTCTCCCTCTACAATTTTTACCCTTCACGCTGCCCTCGAATGCTAAATTTGTGTTCCCTCGATGCCTCAGAACATGTCCTACCAACCGATCCCTTCTTCTAGTCAACTTGTGCCACAAACTCCTCTTCTCCCCAATTCTATTCAATACCTCCTCATTAGTTATATGATCTACCCATCTAATCTTCAGAATTCTTCTGTAGCACCACATTTCGAAAGCTTCTATTCTCTTCTTGTCCAAACTATTTATTATCCATGTTTCACTTCCATACATGGCTAACTCCATACAAATACTTTGAGAAACGGCTTCCTGACACTTAAATCTATACTAAATGTTAACAAATTTCTCTTCTTCAGAAATGCTTTCTTTGCCATTGCCAGTCTACATTTTATATCCTCTCTACTTCGAACATCGTCAGTTATTTTGCTCCCCAAATTGCAAAACTCCTTTACTACTTTAGGTGTCTCATTTCCTAATCTAATTCTCTCAGCATCACCCGATTTAATTCGACTACATTCCATTATCCACGTTTTGGTTTTGTTGATGTTCATCGTATATCCTCCTTTCAAAACACTGTCCATTCCGTACAACTGCTCTTCCAAGTCCTTTGCTGTCTCTGACAGAATGACAATGTCATCGGCGAACCTCAAAGTTCTTATTTCTTCTCCGTGGACTATAATACCTACTCCGAATTTTTCTTTTGTTTCCTTTACCGGTTGTTGAATATACAGATTGAATAACATCGGGGAAAGGCTACAACCCTGTCTCACTCCTTTCCCAACCACTGCTTCCCTTTCATGCCCCTCGGCTCTTATGACTGCCATCTGGTTTCTGTACAAATTGTAAATAGCCTCTCGCTCCCTGTATTTTACCCCTGCCACCTTTAGAATTTGAAAGAGAGTCTTCCAGTCAACATTGTCAAAAGCTTTTTCTAAGTCTACAAATGCTAGAAATGTAGGTTTGCCTTTCCTTAATCTATTTTCTAAGATAAGTCGTAGGATTAATATTGCCTCACGTTTCTTTCGTAGATTACTAAATTGTCAAGTCTGAGATTCCTGATTTAATTACTTGTTATTGTCCTAATAATAGTGATAAATGGAACTTCGTTTGCTTATTCACTTTTCTGGGAATTTGAGACCTGGGGGGAAATCTTTGGGGTATTGGGAGCAAATTTTTGATTTTTTATTTTTCGTCCGAGGAAGTGGCATTACATCACTCATCATTTATGTTCACGCTCCTTATATTTTCTAGATGGCGTCACAGAGAACTGCAACTCTGATCATTTACATAACCACTGATGGTGCGTACGTGTGCAAGTGACATCTACATCCGACCATGTCATCTTTGTGCTTCACTTGTTTTTGTCAGGCGGTGTAATCATTAAGCGCAATTCATTAGTTAAAATCCACAGCGAACGTAACCAGCGCATGTACTCCCGCAAGATGGTAGTTAACGTTACAGCAGGTGCAAGAAAATTCGCATCTCACGTGCACCGTATTACATGCGACGCAAGTCGTGGGGAAGAATTGGCGCTCTCGTCGCTACGCCGTGTACTGCAGGTGTTTTCCAGTGGCGACGGCGGAGGGAGAGTGCGGAGCATTGCGCCGCCACGCCCTGGGCTCGGCCGAGCCTGGGGGCAATTAGGAAGCCTAGCAATCATAGCGGAGTGCGCCAGGCGTCCCCGACGCCACACGGAAAGCCGAGTTATTATTCGGCCATCGCGGCGATGAGGACCGCGCCAGCCCCTGCCCCGCGACTCGGCGTGATGTGATGTGATGTGATGAAGAGTGCGCGCGCGCCCGCCGCGCTCCAGACTGAAGTTTTTTTTTTTTTCTTCTCTCTAGTTTCTCTTGTCCTCGGTCCGCTGTCGCATTGTCCCGTCGCTGAAAAGCGCCAAGTGGGAGAAACCACACGCACTGTGCGCCTCGCAGCTGTAGCGGGGAACGCCGAGTTTCGTGTTCGGATAAATGTCGCCTTCCAGGCATTCGAGGGACGTCTTCATCAGCAAGACAAGACAACTCACATTATAAAAAGCTGTTGCTCGAAGAATGTCTGATACTTTACACTCTAGTGCAAAGCTCGGTAAGCCTCGTATTTCGTATTACGGTCCCTCTGAGTGGGCGGATTTTTTTTTTTTTTTCAATCGCATTGGTAAGGTGCGTCCGCAGCATCTCCTTCTCCTGCCCCATTCTCTTCATTTCGTAGTAGTATACTGAACTTGTTGGAGGTATTTCATTTCTGTCTGCCCCACAGACTTTGCCCTCTACATTTCCCCTAGTATCGTGTCATTCTCCTTGTCCTACAATCTTGTCCCTTCTTCTAATCAGTACTTTGCAAATATTTCTAACCTCCATCTATTGATTTGGAGCTTCTTGTATTGGCCGCGTTTGCAGTTACAATTTTTGGGAAATGAGGTCCGATATGAGGTCCGGCAGTTACCCAAAACACCGTTTATCTCGGTACCCAAACATGTTTCGGCACCACTGTGCCATCATCAGTGGGTTTTCATCTATATTTACTGCAATGTGAACATTTTTGTTACATGATTATAAACTTATGCGCATTTTTAGTTCAAAAAACAGTTTTTTTATGTAAATGCCTTTACATTTTGTGAGAATGAATTTTCTGGACCACTTTTGTGTTAATCATGCATCATGCATCATGCTGAGATGTTGTGATGCGGAGAATGGAAGTGCTTGCCACACGAAAACATAAGTAAATACGAAAATATGCACAAAAACATCGCGAAAAACTAAATTTCATTCTAGAAGATAGGTTACCTCTAAGCAGAAAAACTTTCTCATTAATATCGTTTGGTTGCAGATGACAAGCTACCTGTAATAATTAGTACAAAAGTGGCCCACAAAATTCATGCTCACCAAATGTAAAGGTACGTACAAAAAGAAACGATCTATTGTTTGAACTACAAATGCACAAATTTTTATAATCATGTAACAAAAATGTTCACATTTCAGAATAAATGTAAACGAAAACCCACTGATGATGGCACAGTGGTGGCGAAACATGTTTGGGTACTGAGAAAAACGGTGTTTTGTGTAACTGGCGGAACTCAAATCCCCAAAATTTCTAACCTCGTCGACTCTGAGGAAGACCTCCTCTCATCTTACCAATGTAATCAGTTTTCAACATCTTTGTGTAACACGATTCTCTTTTTTTGCAACTTTGCAATAACCCATGATTCACTTCGATACAATGCAGTGCTCCAAACGTACAATACTAGCTATATCTTCTTCAAATTGATTTCTGGTTTTGATGCTAGTGGACTTCTTCTAGCGAGGAATGTCCTCTTTGTCTTTACTAGTGTGCAACATCTTTCTTGCTTCGTCCGTCATGCCTCATTTTGCTTTCGAGGTAGCAGAATTCTTCCACGTCGTCTACTACATTGTCCACAATTTTAATGTCAAGCTTATTCCTAGTCCTATTTCTCCCACTCTTCATTATTTTCGTATTTCTTTAGTTCACTCGGTCCAAATTATTTGCTCTTCCTTCTGTTCATTCCATTCAGTACGACCTGTAATTTTTTCTCACATTCACAGACGGTAGCAATGTCAAGGAACCTTATTGTTGAATTTCAATCACAATCCCGATTCTTTATTCTATTTCTGTAATTGTTTCTTACAGGCTCAATGCCACTGGAGAAACGCTACAACTTTGCCTTACGCACAGCAGCAGACGATCAAGTTGGTAATAAGACAAGGGCTAATAGAATTCCTTGGGTAACAGAAGAAATATTGAATTCAAACGATGAAAGGACAAAATATAAAAATGCAGTAAATGAAGCAGACAAAAAGGAATTCAAACGTCTCAAAAATGAGGTCGACAGGAAGTGCAAAATGGCTAAGCAGGGATGGCTAGAGGGCAAATGTAAAGATGTAGAGGCATGTATCACTAAGGGTAAGCTAGATACTGCCTACAGGAAAATTAAAGAGACCTTTGGAGAAAAGAGAACAACTTGTATGAATAGCAAGAGCTCAGATGGATACCCAGTTCTAAGCGAAGAAGGGAAAGCAGAAAGATGGAAGGAGTATATAGAGGGTCTATACAAGGGTGATGTACTTGAGGGCAAAATTGGAAGAGGATGTAGATGAAGATGAAATGGAAGATATGATATTGCATGAAGAGTTTGACAGAGCACTGAAAGACCTAAGTCGAAACAAGGCCCCAGGAGGAGACAACATTCCATTAGAACTACTGACAGCCTTGGGAGAGCCAGACCTGACAAAACTCTACCATCTGGTGAGCAAGATGTATGAGACAGGCGAAATAGCCTAAGACTTCAAGAAGAATGTAATAATTCCAATCCCAAAGAAAGCAGGTGTTGACAGATGTGAAAATTACCGAACTATCAGTTTAATAAGTCACAGCTGCAAAATACTAACACGAATTCTTTACAGACGAATGGAAAAACTGATAGAAGCCAACCCCGGGGAAGATCAGTTTGGATTCCGTAGAAATATTGGAACACGTGAGGCAGTACTGACCTTACGATTTATCTTAAAAGAAAGATTCTAGCATTTGTAGACTTAGAAAAAGCTTTTGACAATGTTGACTGGACTACTCTCTTCAGAATTCTGTAGGTGGAAGGAGTAAAATACAGGGAGCGAAAGGCTATTTACAATTTGTATAGAAACCAGAAGGCAGTTATAAGAGTCGAGGGACATGAAAGGGAAGTAGTGGTTGGGAAGGGAGTGAGACAGGGCTGTAGCCTATCCTGAAGTTATTCAATCTGTATATTGAGCAAGCAGTAAAGGAAACAAAAGAAAAATTTGGAGTAGGTATTAAAATCCACGGAGAAGAAATAATAACTTTGAGGTTCGCCGATGACATTGTAATTCTGTCAGAGACAGCAAAGGACCTGGAAGAGCAGTTGAATGTACTGGACAGTGTCTTGAAAGGAGGATATAAGATGAAAAGAAAAGCAAAACGAGGATAGTGGAATGTAGTCGAATTAAGTCGAGGGTGCACAGGTAATTAGATTAGGAAATGCGACACTTAAAGTAGTAAAGGAGTTTTGCTATTTGGGGAGCAAAATAACTGATGATGGTCGAAGTAGAGAGGATATAAAATGTAGACTGGCAATGGCAAATAAAACGTTTCTGAAGAAAAGAAATTTGTTAACATCGAGTATAGATGTAAGTGTTATGGAAGTCGTTTCTGAAAGTATTTGTATGGAGTGTAGCCATGTATGGAAGTGAAACATGGACGGTAAATAATTTGGACAAGAAGACAATAGGAGCTTTCCAAATGTGATGCTGCAGAAGAATGCTGAAGATTAGATGGATAGATCAGATAGCAAATGAGGAGGTATTGACTACAATTGGAGAGAAGTTGTGGCACAACTTGACTAGAAGAAGGGATCGGTTGGTAGGACATGTTCTGAAGCATCAAGCGATCACCAATTTAGTATTGGAGGGCAGCTTGTAGGGTAAAAATCGTAGAGGAAGGCCAAGAGGGGAATACACTAAGCAGATTCAGAAGGATGTAGGTTGCAGTGAAACGTCCCCTTAGAAAAATTTATACTAGACTGTGCTTAAACTGACACACAATATTTTTATGCGCAACGCAATCTGACTTTCAGTAATCCCTACAAGAGAATGGCCCTGACTAACATTAATCTATATGTTTCACAAATCACTTACCTCACAAAAATCTTCGTGACTCGAACTACTGCAATACAGCGAGCGCCACTACTGCCAGCTAACTAAAAGATTCAAACTACGGAAGTCACTAACTACTGATAGGCACAGTTAGCAAATGAAAGATTTGAATAGGGAACAAACAATGTATTTACCTTTATAGTCATAATATATATATAACAGTTCATGACATCCATTCTTACAAATTTCAAAACTCCGCCATCTCTCTCCCCACGTCCACCACTGCTGGCGGCTCACCTCCAACTGCGCAACGCTACACGCTGTTAGCATCCAGCTGCCGCTGCCCGACACTACAATGGCAGACAACAATGCAAACTAGCCACAGACTGCGCACAGCACAGCCAGCGATTTTTCATACAGAGCGCTATGTGGCGTTACCAATAAGAAAACCTAAACAGCCTACTTACAGCAGTACGTACTGGGAGATGAAGAACGTTGCACAGGATACAGTAGCATGGAGAGCTGCATCAAACCAGTCTCTGGACTGAGACCACACCAACAATACTGCCAACATTGCTGCCTTGGTCTTGTTGATACTGTGCATTAGCACTTTTTACCGAAACTTTAGATGTATTCGCAATTGCGATTTTGGATAATTATCATCCATATGCCGCTTGTCAAAATACGTTAATGTGCAATCGAATTAGATCGCTGCTCTCTTGAAGCAAGAAAAGGAAAAAAGAGCAGGTTTCAACTTTCCGTTGACGGAAAAGTCATTGAAGATGGAGAACAAGCTCAGCTGAGAATACTGGTATAAGAAAACGGTAATGCCCTTTTTAAGGAACCATTCAAGCATTTACCTTAAGCGTTATAGGGATATCGCGGAACACCACTGCGCTGCTTGCCTCAGTTTGTTCGCTTGGAAACAGGACGCTTTGGTCACAGCGATCAATGGCGGACTGCAGAAGTCATATGAACAGGATGTCCTCACATCCTGTACTGGCCATCGGCGTGACAGTCGGTGTCACGACAGACCAGCAAACAACTCCGTTGGCGTGCAGTGCATGAGCTTTTCGTGTTCTACTGTATTGACATTACTTCTGTTCGGGGAAAACCAGGCTCCCACAATCTAACGAGGGCAACAACGTTTTGATACCGAATCTCTGCAGAATTCAGCGTATCGTAATAGCGAATGGTCAGACCAAAACGTAGAACATCACTTTTTATTCGATAACGAGTCAGCAGGCAAGCAACTAGAAGCACAGCCTCGCTATTGTGAGCAGAAGCCACTACACGTCACAGGACACATACACTACCGACCATTAAAACTGCTACACCAAGAAGAAATGCAGATGATGCACGGGTACTCATTGCACAAATATATTATACTAGAACTGACATGTGATTACATTTTCACGCAATTTAGGTGCACAGATCCTGAGAAATCAGTATCCAAATCAACCACCGTTGGCCGTAATAACGGGCTTTATAGGCCTGGGCATTGACTCAAACAGAGCTTCGATGGGGTGTGCAGACACAGCTGCCCATGCAGCTTCAACACGATACCACAGTTTATCAAGAGTAGTGACTGGCGTATTGTGACGAGCCTGTTGCTCGACCATTGACCAAATGTTTTCAATTGGTGAAAGATCTGGAGAATGTGCTGGCAGGGCAGCAGTCGAACATTTTCTTTTTCCAGAAAGGCCCGTACAGGACCTGCAACATGCGGTCGTGCATTATCCTGCTGAAATGTAGGGTTTCGCAGAGATCGAATGAAGGGTAGAGCCACGGGTCGTAACACATCTGAAATGTTACGTCCACTGTTGAAAGTGGCGTCAATGCGAACAAGAGGTGACCCAGACGTGTAACCAATGGCACCCTATACCATCACGCCGGGTAATATGTCAGTATGGCGATGACGAATACACGCTTTCAATGTGCGTTCACAGCGATGTCGACAAACCGGGATGTGACCATCATGATGCTGTAAACAGCATCTGGATTCATCCGAAAAATGACGTTTTGCCATTCGTGCACCCAGGTTCGTCTTTGAGTACACCATCGCAGGCGCTCCTGTCTGTGATGCAGCGTTAAGTGTAACCGCAGCCATAGTCTCCGAGCTGATAGTCCATGCTGCTGAAAACGTCGTCGAACTGTTCATGCAGATTGTTGTTGTCTTGCAAATGTCCGCATCTGTTGACTCAGGGTTCGAGACGTGGCTGCACTATCCGTTACAGCCTTGCGGATAAGATGTCTGTAATCTAGACTGCTAGTGATACGAGGCCGTTGGGGTTCAGCGCGGTGTTCCGTACTACCCTGCTGAACCCACCGATTCCATATTTTGCTAACAGTCATTGGATCTCAACCAACGCGAGCAGCAATGTCGCCATTTGATAAACCACAATCGCGATAGGCTACAATCCGACCTTTATCAAAGTCGGAAAGGTTATGGTACGCATTTCTCCTCCTTACTCGAGGCATTACAACAACGTTTCTCCAGGCAACGCCGGTCAACTGCTGTTTGTGTATGAGAAATCGGTTGGAAACTTTCCTCATGTCAGCACGTTGTAGTCGTCGCCAACGGCGTCAACCTTGTGTGCATGTTCTCAAAAGCTAATCATTTGTATATCACAGCATGTTCTTCCTGTCGGTTACATTTCGCGTCTGTAGCACGTCATCTTCGTGGTGTAGCAATTTTAATGGCCAGTAGTGTATTTTGCCTCGGCGCCACAGCACGCTCGGTGCTTGGAGGAAATTCATCTGGACAAATCAAGTTGCACTTTGGTATACGCAGGTGGCAGGTCACAATTACGTCGAAACCCACACGAAGCGATGCACCCCGCTCACTAATATGGCGCCATTTAGGCAGGTAGTGGGGTTATTCATATGTGGAGGATCCTGCACGAGAGTGATAATGTCGTTTATAAGCATGTCATCCTATCATACGGCAAAACGGTGTAGGGTATCTGCTGTGCAATCATGCACTGGTTCGCCTATAACGCGCCGCAGAAGAGCTGCACCTTTTGGTACGTTCAACTCACGTAAGGTTTCTTCTGTGACTCCCACGCCCCTGAAGTCATTCCTACTGTACAGTTGACCTCAGGTTAAATATTGAAGGAGTCTGCTGCTTACGGTACTGGTGCTTAATATCTACATCTACATGGATCGAACCACCGTCACAATTCTCTATTATTCCAATCTCGTATAGCGCGCGAAAAGAATGAACACCTATATCTTTCGTACGAGCTCTGATTTCCATTATTTTATCGTGGTGATCGTTTCTCCCTATGTAGATTGATGTCAACAAAATGTTGACGCATTCGGAGGAAGAAGTTGGTGATTGGAATTTTGTGAGAAGATTCCGTCGCAATGAAAAAAGCCTTTCATTTAATGACTTCCAGCCCAAATCGTTTATCATTTCTGTGACACTTTCTCCCATATTTCACGATAATACAAAACGTGCTCCATTTCTTTGAACTTTTTCGATGTACTCTGTTAGTCCTACCTGGTCAGGATTCCACACCGCGCAGCAGAATTCTAACAGCGGACGGACAGGCGTAGTGTAGGCAGTCTCCTTAGTAGGTGATAATCTGATGAGACACCTTGTTTCTACCTCTTCATTTTCGATGTTTAGCAGAATGAATACGAAGTGCACGGACGTAATTGCGGAGAATTCTCTGTGGTCTCCAGTCATTCTCCCAGCGATCCAAATTCGAACTGAGTAAGAACAACCCCTGGTCTCTTACCTATCACTATTTACATCTGACTGTCTCCTTGTGAATAGGACAGTTTGTGATTTCACAATATTAGGATGCACATGAGCATAAAACGGGTAAGTAGGCTGTTTAGGTTTTTATGTTGGCAACGCCACGTAGCGCTCTGTACGAAAATCACTGGCTGTGCTGTGTGCAGTCTGTGGCTGGTTTTCATTGTTGTTTACTATTGTAGTGTTGAGCAGTTGGCTGTTAACAGCGCGTAGAGTTCCGCAGTTGGAGGTGAGCCGCCAGCAGTGGTGGATGTGGGGAAGTGAGATGGCGGATTTTTGAGAGCGGATGATCTGGACGTGTGTCCATCAGAGACAGTAAATTTGTAAGACAGGATGTCCTGAACTGATATACATATATATATATATATATATATATATATATATATATATATATATATATATATATATATATATATTATGACTTTTGAACACTATTAATGTAAATACATTGTTTGTTCTTTACCAAAATCTTTCATTTCCTAACTATGCCTATCAGTTGTTAGTCCCTTCAGTAGTTAGAATTTTTAATTTAGCTGGCAGTAGTGGCGCTCGCTGTATTGCAGTAGTTTGAGTAACGAAGATTTTTGTGAGGTAAGTGATTCATGAAGGTGTAGGTTATTGTTAGTCAGGGCCATTCTTTTGTAGGGATTTTTGAAAGTCAGAATGCGTTGCGCTAAAAATATTGTGTGTCAGTTCAGTGTTGATCATAATAAGTAAAGAGCGAAATGTCTGAGTACGTTCAGATCCTCTCAGCTGTTTGAAAATCAAATAATGTAAGAGGTTTATCAGCACAGTAATTCATAAATTTTTGTAAGGGGACGTTTCATAAGCTCAGGAAGTGTGATAGTAGCTGAAAAGTTTGTGGGACAAATGCTGCATGGGACAACGGGGGCCATAATATGACGTTGCTTTTTTGTTGCTAGGTTGGGTCGCATCAGAGATATGAAGATCAACTTTGTTTTCTTAAATGGGATTCTACTGTTTGGTTCTTATTTTCTGATAGCGGCTAACGAGATAAATCCAGTGATGTGTAACAGTAAGGTCTTGGAAGGTCAACGAAGGTCAAAAAGGTGGTATGAACGTCCATTTACAGGAGTTACAAGTGATGACCATTGGTATCAGTGCAGTGCTAAAAAAAATGGTTCAAATGGCTCTGAGCACTATGGGACTTAACATCTTAGGTCATCAGTCCCCTAGAACTTGGAACTACTTAAACGTAACTAACGTAAGGACATCACACACATCCATGTCCGAGGCAGGATTCGAACCTGCGACTGTAGCAGTCCCGCATTTCCGGACTGCAGCGCCTAGAACCGCACGGCCAAGATGGCCGGCACAGTGCAGTGCTGCAGTCTTCTTATCAAGGACTGAGTAGTATTCCTTATCACTTCGGCAGTTATACAGCACTAACAGGAACGGTAAGAGCAGTATCGTGGAATCAAGTGAATGTGAATGATGTATTCCTTCGAAGAACAAGTCGATATGCTTCTCATTTACGGAGAATACCAACGAAATTCAGTAAGAGCTAGAGACTTATACGCTGAAAGATATTCTCAACGTACTTACCCTAAACGTCCTACATTTATATATGTGTATGATAAATTGAGAATCGCATCGGAAACATATCCGGTAAAGGAAAATTACTAACGAGGAAAATCCGTACTCTTGCACTATGGCTCGAGATTCTTGTGTTATATAACATCAAATAGCAAGGAAATTTGGCGTGAGCCTGAGTAGTGTTGTTCGTGTTCTGCATCGCCATAAATATCATCCTTACCATATCAGTCTCCATCAGGAATTGACTGGTGCGAATTGTATTCGTTGCATTGAACTTGCCGATGGGCTCAGCTTCAGATTCAGAGGGGTGACAAGTTTATTAATTTGATTGTATTTACTGACTAAGCTACATTCACGAACCACTGAATTGTTAATTTGCTAACATGCATGATTGAGCAACTGAAAATCCATGTTGGCTGCGTCAAGTTGCACACCAAGAACCGTGGTCGGTGGATACATGGCGTGGGATTCTGGAGGACAGAATTATAGGCCCCTAATTCCTCGATGGAAATCTTAATCGTAGGAAGTACTTCACATTCCTGCAAGAAACATAAGGCCTGTAATTGAAAGAAATACCTTTAGGAACAAGGAACAGAATGGGGTATCAATACAATGGGTGCCCGGCACATTTTTCGCTGATGGCTAGAAATGAGTTGCAGAGACAGTTCCCAAAGCATTGGATTGGACGCGGAGGATAGTGTCTCGTTCGTTCGCCATCTACACCTGAAGATAAGCGAAAGAGAATCGTCAGAGCATGTGCTTCGATAAGTGCCGATGTGATAAGGAATACCACTCAGTCCACGATAGTAAGATTGCAGCAGTGCATTGGTACCAATGGCGCGTTAACATGGGGCTAGAGGGGGCGCTGATGGCAGAGGGCATGGGTCACATTCCAGTGGTGCCAGTTGGGTCTATCAGTAGATTAGGTTTCACCAGGCGTGGCCTGCACCTCACTGGGTATGGGATGGGTAGGCTGGCAAAGCTTGTAAGTGATAGTGTAGTGGGTGGTGGTGGGATCACTAATGGAAAAATTCCTGTAGTAGTTGGTGTTAGAGTCGTGCCTTTTTTAGGTTTAAGTCAGCTGATAGGTATACCTGCTTAAAGGAAGTCCCTCTGTCTAAGGGCTCACCTTCAGCGTACGTCATGTTTCCAAGAAGAGAAGAAATTAGCATATTTCATCAAAATATAAGAGGTATTAGATATAAAGTTAGTGAACTGCTGATAGATGCTGCCTCTGAAATTATTGGTATATCGGAGCACCACTTAAATAATTTGATAATTCATAGGCTTCCTTTACCAAGATGCAGATTAGCTGGCTGTTTTTCAAGGACTTCCTTTCTGGGTGGGGAGTGGCTATGAACGTAAAAAACCGTATTCCATTTGAGTCCATAGACGTATCACGGCACTGCACTGAACAGGTATTTGAATGTTGTGCAGGGGAAGTTGAATTTAGTGAAACTAAACTTCTGATTGCTGTTGTTTATAGGTCCCCTAACTCTGACTTCAGAGCATTTCTGCTCAAGCTAGAGAGGTTTCTTGATTCACTTTGTAGGAAGTGCCAGAAATTAGTTACATGTGGGGACTTCAGTATAAATTTTGTATATTATGCTGCAAGGAAAAAGATGTTGGTAGATCTCCTAAATTCATACGATCTGATGCAGACTGTGTTTTTTCGAACTAGGATGCAGAGGAACAGTAGCACAGCCATAAACAATATTTTTATTCATTCTTCATTACTTGATGGGCATTCTATTAGCGAAAAGATGAAAAGCCTTTCAGACCAAGACGAACAAATTTTAACACTAAACGGCATCTGTACTCAAACAAATGTCCCATATAGTTACGAACTATGTAGGAAAGTTAATCCAACAGAAATAGAGAGTTCTTTAAACCTTGTCAAGGAACAAGAGTGGCAGGATGTTTATAGTGTCGATAACATGGATGTTAAATATAAAGTTTTAATTAACACATTTCTCATGCTCTTAGAGAGTTGCTTTCCATTAGAACGTTCTAAACGGCTTATTAGCAGTAATAGGCGTCCTGCGTAGCTGACTAGTGGGACACGGGTATCATGTAGAACAAAGCGAGAATTATATTAAAATGTTAGAAATAGTCACAATCAAGCTACATTAGCCCATTACAAACAGTATTGTAAGGTGCTCAAAAATGTTATTAGGAAGGCAAATAGTATATGGTAAGCAAACAGAAAATCTAATTCACAGGATAAAATTAAAACCATATGGTCAGTTGTGAAGCAAGTGTCTGGTCAACAACACAATGTCGACGATGTAAAGTTAGTTCGTAGCAAAAATATTTCTGTTACTGATAAAGCAGATAATTTACAGTATTTAACAATCATTTTCTGAGCATTACTGGTGAATTGGAAAAACTTTAGTTTCTACAGGGAATGATATAACTTTCTTGGCAAATGCCTTTCCGACACTGATATCTGGAATCCCGTCTTTGATACAGACAAGGGGGAGATTGAGTCCATAATTAAATCACTGGATATGATTGAGCAGAATATTAAGGTACAGTGCCGCACATGTTAGCCCCCTATTTAGCCATATTTGTAATTTTTCCTCTAGGAATTGTCAGTTTCCTGAACGATTTAAGTACTCAATAGTAAAGCCGCTTTATAAAAAGGAAGAAAAGGATAATGTTGACAATTTCAGTCCTATTTCTATGCTATCAGTGTTTACAAATATTATTGAAATGGCTGTGTGTGTAAGACTAATTGATCATTTTATATCACACGATTTGTTATCAAATGTACATTTTGGCTTTAGAAGTCGTGTAACAACTTAAAATTCTATATTCTCTTTTCTCTGTGAGGTACTGAATGGGTTATACAAAACGTTTCGAAACCTAGCCATATTTTTTTTATTTAACTTAAGCTTTTGTGTGTGTTGATCACAAAATATTGATCCAGAAGTTGCACCATTACAGAATATGGGGAGTAGCTCACAACTGGTTCATCTCTTACTTCAGCAACAAACAGCAAAGGTCATTAATCAAAATGTTCAGAATGGCTGTGATGTGGGGCCTGAATGGGGTACAGTCAAGTGAGGGGTGCGCCAGGGATCAGTGTTGGGGCCATTCCTGTTCCTTATGTATATAAATGATATGCCCTGTAGTATTATGGGTAACTTGAAAATATTTCTGTTTGCTGATGACACTAGCCTGATAGTAAAGGGTGTCGTGTGCAATACCAGCTCGGTTTCAAATGGTGCAGTTCATAACCTAAGTTCATGGCTTGTAGGAAATAAGCTAACGCTAAATCACAGTGAGACTCAGTTTTTACAGTTTCTAACACACAATTCACCAAACCTGACGTTTTAAGTTCATAGAATGGGCATATGATTAGTGAAACTGAACACTTCGAATTTCTAGGTGTTTAGATGGATGGTAAATTGTCGTGGAAAGACCAGGTTCAGGATCTTGTTCAAAGACTTAATGCAGCCATTTTTTCTATTGCAACGGTATCTGAAGTCAGTGATCGTTCGACATGAAAATTAGTCTACTTTGCTTATTTTCATTCGCTTATGTAGTACGGCATTATATTTTGGGTTAACTCGTCCCATTCTAAAAGGATATTTTTGGCTCAGAAACGGGCGGTTCGGGAAATAAGTGGTGTAAGGGCATATCATTTATATACATAAGGAACAGGAATGGCCCCAACACTGATCCCTGGCGCACCCCTCACTTGACTGTATCCCATTCAGGCCCCACATCACAGCCATTCTCAACATCGTGATTAATGACCTTTTGCTGTCTGTTGCTAAAGTCAGAGGTGAACCAGTTGTGAGCTACTCCCCATATTTTGTAATGGTGCAACTCTGGATCAATAGTTTGTGATCAACACACTCAAAAGCTTAAGTTAAATAAAAAAAAATATGACTAGTGTTCGAAACTTTTTGTATAACCCATTCAGTACCTCACAGAGAAAAGAGAATATAGAATTTTAAGTTGTTAAACGACTTCTAAAGCCAAAATGTACATTTGATAACAAATCGTGTGTTGCAAAATGATCAATTAATCTTACACACACAGCCGTTTAAATAGTATTAGTAAACAGTGATAGCATAGAAATTGGTCTGAAACTGTCTACATTATCCTTTTCTTCCTTTTTATAAAGCGGCTTTACTATTGAGTACTTAAATCGTTCAGGAAACTGACAATTCCTAGAGGAAAAATTACAAATATGGCTAAATAGGGGGCTAACATGTGCGGCACTGTACCTTAATATTCTGCTCCATCATATCCATGAGAGTCCTTAGTCTCCAGTGATTTAATTATGGACTCAATCTCCCCCTTGTCTGTATCACAGAGGGGACTCCAGATATCAGAGTCGGAAAGGCATTTGCCAGGAAAGTTCTATCATTCCCTGTAGAAACTAAAGTTTTTTCAAATTCACCAGTAATGCTCAGAAAATGATTGTTAAATACTGTAAATTATCTGCTTTATCAGTAACAGAAATATTTTTGCTACGAACTAACTTTACATCGTCGACATTGTGTTGTTGACCAGACACTTGCTTCACAACTGACCATATGGTTTTAATTTTATCCTGTGAATTAGATTTTCTGTTTGCTTACCATATACTATTTGCCTTCCTAATAACATTTTTGAGCACCTTACAATACTGTTTGTAATGGGCTAATGTAGCTTGATTGTGACTACTTCTAACATTTTGATATAATTCTCGCTTGGTTCTACATGATACCCGTGTCCCACTAGTCAGCTACGCAGGACGCCTATTACTGCTAATAAGCCGTTTAGAACGTTCTAATGGAAAGCAACTCTCTAAGAGCATGAGAAATGTGTTAATTAAAACTTTATATTTAACATCCATGTTATCGACACTATAAACTTCCTTAGCGGTCGCGCGGTTCCAAACTGTAGCGGCTAGAACCGCTCGGCCACTTCGGTCGACTTTTAATTTTGGACACCAGTGTGTATTCATTCCATTTGGCATTAAATGCGGCGGTGCCTTCGCTAGTCTGTGATGTTCATATAGGTGCTTTGCAGAGTACGGTATGGAGAAGCGAGGGATCCGCTGATCAGCAAGGTCAGACCAGTCGGGAGCGAGGGAGGAGTGGCATACAGTCGCCAGCTGTGAGCGGGCTAGGCTGGTGGGTCGCCGAGATTTTGTGGGCCGGCCGGAACCGCGAGGGACCGTGAGTCCGGGATCTGAAATCCGAGGTGCGGCCTAATGGAGGCAGGCATTCCCCCTGAGGGCCTAATTGCGCAGTCAGCCTGCGGCGCGGCCCAGTCCCGCCGTGCCACGGCAACCCGAGCCTGGCCCCCGTCGTTCGCCATATGCCGCTGCTGGCCGGTAATGGCGCCTCGTGCGCCTGCCGGGCTGCCGGGGGTCGCAGCCGCCCACCGCCTTCCGCGCTCCTCGCGACGTCTGGACCTCTGCGGCTACGGCTACAGCGAGGCCTACGTGGTGGGGGGCTGCCTCCAGTGACATCACAGCATGAATGCTAGGCACAGTCACAAACGCGAATGGGCTAGAAGTTCCCTGTGTGATTTCTAGTGTGAAATTATGGAGCAAACATCTACACAGTACATTTCATGCATTCTCGTTTCATCGTTCCTTTTTTATTGCTGCCATGCCGATGGACTGTTTCTATCGCAATCAGTAAGCCTGAAAGGAAGCTACAGTCCAGACAGAGGAATCTATATTTATACTTGACAGAACTAATTACATACTGACACAATCGTCGGTATTGCTTTCGTTTCCCAAAAGTTATAAATACTACGATTTCGGAAAAGAAGCTCTGTATTTGGCGAAGATGTCGAAGAAGAAGGTCCCTTACGCACTGGTTGTATCGAGTAAGATGTGGAGACGGCGGTTTGAAAGCGGACAGAGGTAGTGCGGGGAAGGGAGTCCCTTACCTGAGGGATCGCTACTGAGGCTACCTGGCGAAGGGGCTAGTGTGGCAAATGTCCGGCGTGGCAAATGTCCGGTGTTGCAAATGTCCGGCATTCATGGAGACAAGCTCATGTGTCCATGGACCCTACATGTGAGCAGGGGACATTTCAAGTTGGTGGAGGCTCTGTAATGGTGTGGGGACGTGTGCAGTTGGACTGATATGGAACCTTCACACGTCTGGATACGGCCTCTGACAGATGACACGTACGCAATCATCATGTCTGATCACTTGCATCCATTCACGTCCATTGTGCATTCCGACGGACTTGGGCAATTCCAACTGGACAACGCGACACCCCACACGCGGAGAATTGCTACAGGATGGCTCCAAGAACACTTTTGAGTTTAAAGCCTTCCGCTGGCCACCAAACTCCCCACGTAGAAACAGTATTGATCATATCTGGGATGCCTTGCAGCGTGCTGTTCAGAAGAGACCTCCACCCCCTCGTACTCTTCCGCATTTATGGGCAGTCCTCCAGCACCTCTTCAAACATTAGTCGAGTCCACGCCACGTCGTGTCGCGGCACTTCTGCGTGCTCTCGGGGGCCCTACACGATATTAGACAGGTGTGCCAGTTTCTTTGGCTCTTGGATATAAAATAATAACAGCTTTTAACAGTATCAGTGCAACATAACTCAAAGGCAAATACTTAAGAAATTTGTTTCATTTTCGAGCTTTTGCCAAGTACGCAATCCTGGAACTTAATCTAATGTCAATATGCAGCTTCTATATCACGAGACACAGGAAGAGCAAACATTCAAAACAAAATAAATTGAAAATACATATCACCACCAACAAATCTGCATTTATTTGGGTAATTTGAGTAACTTTCCCCACATCTGTTAGTATTGTTTTAATGTCCTCCATAGTCGCGCCGAATGGCCGCACAGTTCGAGGCCTGATGTCACGGATTGCGCAGCCCCTCCCACCGGACGCGCGAGTCCTCCCTCGGCCATGGGTGTGTTTGTTGTTCTTAATACGAGTTAGTTTAAGTTAGTTTACGTAGCATCTAAGTCTACGGACCGATGACTTCAGCAGTTTGGTGCCTTAGGACACACATCTGAACATTTTTTGAATGACCTGAACAGAAATAACTCTCATGACGTTTAGGAAATAGACCAGTTACAACATTATGGGTAAATAAATAAGTCAGCATACAGTATAATCGTTGATTTTGGTAGCAACTTCATTGTCTTCCGAGATTTCCTCTACACGCCCACCTCTGAATGCAAACTATTCTTCGTCTAAAAGGACATTCATAATTTTCTCACGTGGATGTGACCGGTTACATTTCACTCTTAAATACACGACCTGGCCCTCTTTCAATCCGACTTCATTCTTCATTTCACCTGTAACTTTTCTGAAGTACGATGTATGGAGTGATGGCAGCACGCGCGAATTCTTAATATGGGTGTAAGCACCAGGAAATGGGGAAAAACTGAAGAATCTCATAGGATAGTCTCTGGGAGCATCATGATCGGTAATGTAAGTTATTGTCACTTTGCTACTTCTAGTAAAACTTAACTGATCACTATCATTTATTAAGTCGCTAATGCATTGGTCCATTGTGGAGCAAATATTGTCTAATGTGACCGTAATATCCACACAGTCGCCATTCTGAAAGCTATTCGTATTTCAAAGCAAGTTCTGTAATGTAGAGTATCTACTGCAAATTAGAGTATCAGTATCCATCTCCACTTGCTTAAAAGCACCTTACCCGTATCCAGATATGTTTCCACACAGAAACCTCTTAAAAGTTTTAAAGAACACAAAGTCTATAAAATAATACGAAATCCGCGGCAATTGTAAAAGTCATTCAGACGTAGTTCTTTCACTGTATTCGTGAAATCATCAATGTTTGAAATCTCGTTCTGCTCACACATTCACTAACATTCGTTCCTCCCAACACAACATCTTGCTGCTCTTTCCTCCAGCGGTTTCTTTTCAACAGAAAGGTGGAAAGACATGTAGTATGTTTGTCCAGGGAAGAAAGAAGGAAGAGCGTCTGCTGTCAACTTGGGAATTATTCCACGAACTTTTAGCGTAGAAGCATTGCTCTCTTCATTTTATCTTTATTAACTGCTTCTCGGCGAAATGGTTAGCACATGGTATAACATTTTGCGATGAATTGCTCGCAACTACACAGTCCTAATATCGTTTGGAAACGATAATGTTGAAATATTTCTTACCGTTTTCGTCCTGTAATATATATAACCTGGTACACAGCAAGTACGTCTCATTTCGAAAGCCTACGACAAGTACCAGACTGATATATCCTATTCAACAACAAGAAAAACATACTAATCATGATTAAGGAGAGACTGTTTGCACTTGCCTAGTGTTTCCGGCAGTTTGTAGACTGTTTCCTTATATGTCGACGCGCAAATCTTGAAACAAATTCAATTCAAAAAACGCTAAAATGGAGACGATGGTACTCTCACTGTCACTAAAAGCGTACTGAACGCGTGAATCCCGAATTGGAAGCCTAAGAGATTGGCACTTAACTGGTGACGTCATCCGGTCTACCTGTGAGTTGTCACAAGCTCTGAATCCCGTAGGCTATGGATAGAGTCTTGGTTCCACAAACAAAGAAAACTTGCACAAGCGTCCCCTCACCGTACAAGCATCATACTGGCTCACTGTTATGCGAGATGACCTGACAGTAAGAATATTTAAAAGCCGTTTAGAGAAGAAGGAAGGGAGATCAGTTTTTGTCCCGTCGACAACGAGGTCATTAGAAACGGAGCACAAGTTTGTATTCAGGAAGGATGAGGAAGGAAATCGGAGCATTCTTTCAAAGGGACCATCTCAGCAGTTTCCTTAAACGATTTAGGGAAACTGCGGTACATCTAAATCAGAGCAGGAGGACGGGAATCTGCCCCCTCCACCCCTCCCCCTATAGATTCGAAGATTATCTTTTTAATTTGTACTGGACACGAGAACTCAGTTCTCCTGGTCATGGCTGCTTTCATTTGAAGAATAGTTAAATATTAAAATTAAATAGTTCTGTTTATCACAGTCAAATCCGACTGTAAGCCAAGAAAGTAAATACATTTGGAAAAGGGCTCCATGGCAAGGTGCGCTGTTGGGCCATGTCCTGTGGTTTGTTCGTTTTCACTTGATCTTCGTATCCTTACATTACACATCCAGCGCAAATGAAAATCATGTCAATTGATCAACTGATAGATGCTTGTGAAACCTTCGCCTAATTTTACCATTTGTCAAACATTAAAAGTGAACTGAACTTTGGAAAAAATTACGGCAGAATACGAAGAACCAAGGGGAGCTAACTATTTGTGATATAATTAAAGAAAAAGTTATTTTCAAAAATCCAAAAAACTTTGAAAATTTTGATTATTCTCCCTTGTACAACGTTCACTTTCGAACGGTCTTTTACCAGTTTAAGACGAATGAAAACTTCGTTGAGAAGCAAGATGGTAGAAAGTCGTCTCAATAGCTCCGCCATGATGAGCATCCACAAAAAATTAATTTTTGACAGTAAAGAAGTTTTCATGAACAAAGTGTTGCAGGAATTAACAAAAAATTCTCGAAGACTGTGTTTTAACTAATTTTCCTTAAATGTAAGCCGTTGAAGTATTTATTTTAATTGTTAGTAATATTAAGGATTAATAAACAATTTCCTACTTGAAACATTGTGCAAGAATTTATTCATTTGCGCATCCTCTTCCTCATGCTTCTCCCCTAACACATTGGCTGTTGACGCCCTTGTGCTCAGGTCTTTTTTGAGAAACTTCTTCAATGCTCACAGTTTACATAAATTCAATAGTATTTTCCATCAATTTAATCGCGAGTTCTGTATGTATATGTGTTTTTTAAAGAATCCAGCAAGTTCAGTGAGAGCCTCTTCTCCCACACTTTGGTTCAAAATCATAGTGCAGATACTAAACTTGTGTTTCTTGTGTATTTGTTTAGGCACCTGGGCCGACGATCCCCCTTTGGGGGCCTACACCCGGGGCATTTATGTCCCCTAACGCTGGCTCTGCTTGTGCTGTCTTAAACTGTTTTGATTGTTTGGATTATATTTCACGGCAGTGGAAAACATAACAAAAGCTTGTGAAATCTACCCCCAACTTTAAACATAAAAAAAACTGAAATGAAAAATTAGTGGATACTGTGCCTCAATAAACAGAATTCAAAGAAAGTAATTGTTGTTAATGTCTCAAAACAGTGGGGAAACATCTTCTCTGGTAGGGGAAAAGCATTAAAATTTGAATGCTCTCCCCTGTACAGTAGTACTGTGGTATGATATTAAGAAGATTAATGAAAATTTACATAAAGCTTATTTTAAGAGACCATGATGAAAATTAATAAATATTTTACAACGAGATTAGAAAATAGAACAAAATCTGTGTTGCAATAAATTTTATTTAGTTTCTTAAATTTTTGTTCCTGTGATTACTTTTTTTGTAACACACACACATATATATATATATATATATGATCACCTGCTGCCCCCTACCCCCCCCCCCCCCCCTTAGTCGTCGGCTGCCGACCCCCTTGTAAGTACTATATATATATATATATATATATATATATATATAATGCTATGAACGTAAACGCTGCTGTGTCTCATTATACTGCTTATTGTAATAGGGCTGTCCTCCTGCTTAGCTGGGTGGTAGCTTGCTCACCTCCTATGCAAGCGGGCCCAGGTTCGATTCACGGCCTGGTTGGAGATTTTCTCCGCTGGGGGACTGGGTGTTGTGTTGTTCCCATCATCATTCCAGTCTCATCACCGGCGCGCAAGGTGCCCAATGTGGCGTCAACTCAAATAAGACGGACGTGAGGGCCGTACTTCCCCACTGGGGCCTCCCGGCCAACGATGCCATACTCTCATTTCCATTTTACAATAGGCCTGTTTCGGCGTGATTGCCATCTTCAAGTTATATCAGGTGGTCGTGATAACCATATGATATAGATGTTTCAGTTGCTCTCACACTATTATATAAGTTCGCTGTTTTGATGTTGGTGGAACTATACTAGATGTTAATAAAGTTTTGCTGGAGCAGTTACTTGCTGACTCAACTGTCAATACAGTTGTCAAGTAACGTCATTGTGAAATAAACTTTCATAATTCGATAACTTCACAAATAACTGTTCCACCGCAAGTTTAACATCAAATATGAGAGGAAGAAACTTATACAAGGGTGTGAAAGCAACGGAGGCATCAGTGTCATATGGATATCAGGACCACTTGATATAAGCTGAAGATGGGACTGACGCCAAAATAGGCTTATTCTAATAAACAATAAAGTGAACACACCAGCGTTTTGGTCTTACAGCACAATATATTCGAAAAAATAAATAGAGAACACGGAGCTGCTGAGTTACCCATTACTCCAGACAGTCAATATGTAAAATTATTTTAATTTCGTTACAATGATGATAATTTTTTGCTTTCGTCATTGACTGTAAATATCACGATGAAGTGGAAAAAGGAAATATATTTTGCCTCACAGATTTAGAGCAAAGTCAGCAACGTTGTTATTGCAATCGTTACTGAATGATGAGTGTTCTTTATGATGTATCCTTAGGGTACTGTACGAAGGGACTTCAGAAAATAAGTCAACATTGTTAATCCAGGCCAAGTTACTTTTATTGGATGCTTCACTACACTTTGACACGGGTACATGGCACTATTTTTCAAGACAGTCACCAAGTCTTTCTAAACAACTGCCGCGACTAGAACGTCCCGACAGTTGTTTACTATCGTTCAGTTTCTCGACGAGGAAAATCCGTTCCTTGGTCAGAGAGCCGTTGGAGAACCTCTGTGTGAACGTCTCACCGCTGTAAAATCTATTTTCTCACCAGTTTTTCTTCCGGTGTGTGGAGCAGTTGGAATTCGAATGACGCAAGATCCGCACTTCCCGATCAGGATCACCCACCTCTGTGCGGTCTTTCACCACGTCTGCTAAACTTTCTGTCAGCCACAATTCATGACTAGGACTTTATCTTTCTTCTCATCCCTGATAATACTCTATGTTTCAACGATACGTGACATTGAACTTGCCCCTTATACAATCAATATTTCACATCTGTGCAATCTAGACGTTTTGCCAAAGGAATCATATTGTCCCGCGTACTTCAAGTCTGGAGTAGGTTTCAAGCTGCCATGTCACTCGCACATTGTTGAGCACCTGTCGTCTGTGCAGAAGCAGAACCGTGGCTGGAGGAGACGCTGAATATGTGCTCTCTTCTGAATAGGGCTGCTGATAAAAAAAAGATATTTTATCAAAAAATTTGCAATGTATATCGGCGTTATTTCTCCCCCCGACATATCGATATCGAAATGGAAATTACATTTTTTTCACATTTGTCGGTAAATATTTGAAATTGTTCTTTGGAAATAGTAATAGAACACAACTTTGAAGGAGTGAATATGTGACGAAACCGAACGACCGACCCTATGGTACACCTTTTATTGTGTCGCTTACATACAGTTACCATTGTTAGCAAAGTGGTTAGCGCCAAACGTGAACATGCATTGTTTTTCTTTCAAATCTTGATCTAAAGGTGATAAGTAGGCTACTAGCTTGTTGATATTCAGAATGTCTAATAATAAATCAGTACTTAAATATGCGGCTGTAAAATCAGCAGCATATTTACAATGTGCAGCTGACATTTTTAGAGGCCAGTACGCTGACATTTTTTTAGCCGATATATTGATATTTTCCTCGATGTATTGAGGGACAATAATGATAGATTTTTAATGTGGATAAATCGGATTCTCGACAATTTTTAAGAATATCATCAGTCCCACTTCTGAGAATGCGGCACTCTTGCTCCTCAATTGTCTTAGCTTGGAACAACATGTGTAACTTACTTTGTGAAGTCACTACGTAAATGGCAGCCAGAATTTTACTCAAGAATTTAGAAACTGTGCCTCAAGGAATGCAGTAAGCATGCTACGGTGAAGCTAAAGAGGTGCCCAGTTGCCAGGTACACCAGTCTCAGTGTTATTTGTGACGTGCAATGAATTGGCATGTCATATCGCCTATGTGTATGTTAACTTCCGTGAACAGTAAAAAAAAGAAAAATATACATATTAAAGAGGAATATCAGTTGAGTCTCGTATTATATGCTGACGGACCAACTTTTTTCCTGGTCTATCACGTTAATTTAAAGTATAGAAATGTGTCACCTGGGGGAGAGCAACTTTGGAAGACCTCGTGCAGTAGCAATAGGTAGGTAAATTCTGCATGTTACAGTGTCGCTGAGACTCGTCATTCAAAACAGGTGGGTGCGAATCGGAGTGTTATTGTGCGAGCCTGTAGCTTTGCCAACCACCACTGCAAAGACACAGTTATAAGATTTGTAGACAGGTCTAAGGTTGCAGCTGTGTATATATTTTATTTCTAGTAAATTAGAAGTCTTATGCCCTATTGGGAGAGTACTTTTATTCACATGTAATCGGTTTGCGTTTGGTTGGTTGTTTGGGGAAGGAGACCAGACAGCATGGTCATCGGTCTCATCGGTGTACGGAAGGATGGGGAAGGATGTCGGCCGTACCCTTTCAGAGGAACCATCCCGGCACTTGCCTGCAGTGATTTAGGGAAATAACGGAAAACCTAAATCAGGATGGCCGGACGCGGGATTGAACCGTCGTCCTGCCGAATGCGAGTCCAGTGCCTTACCGCTGCGGGTTTGCGTTTCTTGTGTACCATCATGAGATATAGAACGCTTGGCTGCGAGTAGCACGTCAAAGTGAACTGCCATCTCATCAGGAGCAGACACACAAAAGTTTTATATTACTAACAACAGCATTGCGATTGCTACACATACATCTACATACATGCATACTTCGCAAGCCACGGTATGGTGCTTGGAGGAAGGTACACTGCACCACTACTAGTCATCCCCTTTTCTGTTCCACTCGGTAACAGAACGAGGGAAAAACGACTATCTACACTCCTGGAAATCGAAATAAGAACAGCGTGAATTCATTCTCCCAGGAAGGGGAAACTTTATTGACACATTCCTGGGTTCAGATACATCACATGATCACACTGACACAACCACAGGCACATAGACACAGGCAACAGAGCATGCACAATGTCGGCACTAGTACAGTGTATATCCACCTTTCGCAGCAATGCAGGCTGCTATTCTCCCATGGAGACGATCGTAGAGATGCTGGATGTAGTCCTGTGGAACGGCTTGCCATGCCATTTCCACCTGGCGCCTCAGTTGGACCAGCGTTCGTGCTGGACGTACAGACCGCGTGAGACGACGCTTCATCCAGTCCCAAACATGCTCAATGGGGGACAGATCCGGAGATCTTGCTGGCCAGGGTAGTTGACTTACACCTTGTAGAGCACGTTGGGTGGCACGGGATACATGCGGACGTGCATTGTCCTGTTGGAACAGCAAGTTCCCTTGCCGGTCTAGGAATGGTAGAACGATGGGTTCGATGACGGTTTGGATGTACCGTGCACTATTCAGTGTCCCCTCGACGATCACCAGAGGTGTACGGCCAGTGTAGGAGATCGCTCCCCACACCATGATGCCGGGTGTTGGCCCTGTGTGCCTCGGTCGTATGCAGTCCTGATTGTGGCGCTCACCTGCACGGCGCCAAACACGCATACGACCATCATTGGCACCAAGGCAGAAGCGACTCTCATCGCTGAAGACGACACGTCTCCATTCGTCCCTCCATTCACGCCTGTCGCGACACCACTGGAGGCGGGCTGCACGATGTTAAGGCGTGAGCGGAAGACGGCCTAACGGTGTGCGGGACCTTAGCCCAGCTTCATGGAGCCGGTTGCGAATGGTTCTCGCCGATACCCCAGGAGCAACAGTGTCCCTAATTTACTGGGAAGTGGCGGTGCGGTCCCCTACGGCACTGCGTAGGATCCTACGGTCTTGGCGTGCATCCGTGCGTCGCTGCGGTCCGGTCCCAGGTCGACGGGCACGTGCACCTTCCGCCGACCACTGGCGACAACATCGATGTACTGTGGAGACCTCACGCCCCACGTGTTGAGCAATTCGGCGGTACGTCCACCCGGCCTCCCGCATGCCCACTATACGCCCACGCTCAAAGTCCGTCAACTGCACATACGGTTCACGTCCACGCTGTCGCGGCATGCTACCAGTGTTAAAGACTGCGATGGAGCTCCGTATGCCACGGCAAACTGGCTAACACTGACGGCGGCGGTGCACAAATGCTGCGCAGCTAGCGCCATTCGACGGCCAACACCGCGGTTCCTGGTGTGTCCGCTGTGCTGTGCGTGTGATCATTGCTTGTACAGCTCTCTCGCAGTGTCCGGAGCAAGTATGGTGGGTCTGACACACCGGTGTCAATGTGTTCTTTTTTCCATTTCCAGGAGTGTATATGCCTCCGTGGAGGTCTAATCCCTCGATCCTTATCTCTGGCTCTGAGCGCTATGGGACTGAACATCTATGGTCATCAGTCCCCTAGAACTTAGAACTACTTAAACCTAACTAACCTAATGACATCACACACATCCATGCCTGATGCAGGATTCGAACCTGCGACCGTAGCGGTCGCGCGGTTCCAGACTGAAGCGCCAGGAACCGCACGGCCACCTCGGTCGGCGCTTAATAGTTGCGTGTTGCTCGAATCCACCAGTAACGAAAGTAGCCCCCCGCCTCTGGATAGATTTGATATCTTCCTTTAATCCGACCGTGTGTTGGTCTCAAACACTCGAACAGTTCTCAACAGTGAGTCCTATATACGGTCTTCTTTACAGATGAACCACATTTCCTAAAATTCTCTCAACAAACCGATGTCACCATTCGCCTTCCCTACTTCAGTCCTTACATGCTCACATGATTTCATATTGCTTTGAACTTTACACCAAGAGTCAAGGAACAAGTACTAATACCGTATTCGAACGGTATGGGTTTATTTTTCCTACTCATCTGCATTAACTTACATTTTTTTTCATGTTTAGAGACAGCTGCGATTCATCACACCAACTAGAAATGTTTTCTAAGTCATCTCGAATCCCCCTACAGTCACTGAACCACGACACGTTCCCATACACCACAGCATCGTCAGCAAACAGCCACAGACTGCCGCCCACCCTGACCGCCAGATCATTTATTTATGAAGATAATAAAGACAGACCTAGCACACTTCTCTTGAGCACTCCAGACGATACCTTCGCATCCAGCCTATTCTCTTTGTCCATTCACACCTGAAGCGAGTACGCTAGTAGCGCAGCGTTTTGACGTACTTCGTCATGGAAGCCAGAACTTCACACTTCTCCTATTTTGACGCCCCTCTCAGGGGATGGAAAGGAGGCTAGTGCAAGCAGCCACCAGAAGCAGCCGAGTAGAGCCAGACAGCGCAGGTTTGGCTAACGTGCGCGCAGGCAGACAGCAGGTGCTTAACTCGTGACGTATGGCCGTGAGGTGTCGCTCCGGGGCGCACGAAAATTGGCCTTCCGTGTCAACTCGTCTCTAGGGACGGAGCGGTGAGGAGGCGGGTGGAGGGGGGAGTAGGAGAAGGAGGAGGCAGAGCGCGATATCGGGGCCGCAGGCGCGCCTGGCTGGTAATCACACACCGTGGCCAACGCTGGCGTACATCTGTCGCTGCGGGCGACGCCCAGCAGCCGCCACTACAGCCCGCCCTCCCAAGCGGCAGCCGCTGAACCCTGCCGTTCTGCACATTTCTATTTACAGTTCACTTTGCAAATGCTGCTATTCGAACGGGTATCTCTCGGGTAACTAAATGCGGCAAATGCTCGGTTGTAGAGTGACAGGGGCCGAACTGAACAGCGTCGGCAGTGCATCGCTGGACTTGTCTCCGCTGCGACTTTCAGTTCTCCATCCAGTCATCGATTTCGGCTAACTATGTTCTTCTCAGGTTATCTTACTGCTGCCGGATCAAGCTCATTTCCTTCCCACAAGAGGTCATGTCAGTTCTCATCACGGCGGTCTGATATCCGTTTACAGTTAGCCCATAACCCTTTTTGTGATGAACCGTTTCTCGTAGTAGCCTTAGCTGATACTCTTGACGCCGGTCAGAGTGGCCAAGCGGTTCTAGGCGCTACAGTCTGGAACAGCGCGACTGCTACGGTCGCAGGTTTGACTCTTGCCTCAGGCATGGGCGTGTGTGATGTCCTTAGGTTAGTTAGGTTTAAGTAGTTCTAAGTTCTAGGGGACTGATGCCCTCCGATGTTAAGTCCCATAGTGCTCAGAGCCTTTTGAACCATTTGATACTCTTGACAAGATCGAGATAAGATACTGAAATTAGTGTAAAAAGTAAAGTATGCAGCACTCAACCCGTGAACGGGCTTCTGGTATGATTGCAAGTGAACTCAAACAAAAACAAAACAAACAAAAAAAAAAACAATCACGAAGATGGAATTATGCCAATGGGACGTAAGTCGGAAGATTTACATGTGCAGATAAATGGTTACGATTTCTGAAGAAATGGATAATTTATTCAAGAAAAAGAGCATCAAAAATTGAGCGAGTCAGTAACGCGCTGGTCCACATCAGATCCTTATTGTAAGCAGTTATTTGGGTTGGCACTGATTTGATAGAGTTGTTGGATGCCCTTCTGAGGAGTATTTTGCCACATACTGTCCAACTGGTGCATTGTATCGTCAGAATCCCGAGCTGGTGGAAGGCTCTGCCCATAATGCTCGAATTGGGGACATATTCGGAGACCTCTCTGGCCAAGGTAGGGTTTGGCAAGCTCGGAGACAAGAAGGAGGAACTCCGGCCGTGTGCGGTCGGGCAATATCTTGCTGAGATGTAATCCCAGGGTGGCCGCGCGGGGTAGCCGTGCGGTCTGGGGCCCCTTGTCACAGTTCGCCTGGCTCCCCCTGTCGGAGGTTCGAGTCCTCCCTCGGGCATGAGTGTATGTGCTGTCCTTGGCGTAAGTTACTGTTAGTTAGTTTAATTAGTGTGTAAGCCCAGTTACCGATGACCTCAGCAGTTTGGTCCCATAGAACCTTACCACAAATTTCCAAATTAAGCCCAGGATGACTTGCTGACGGTGGTAGAATATCGTCGACGTACCGCTGCGCTTTAAGGGTGCCGAGGACGACAGCCAACTGAGTCGTTGATAGCTGATGGCTGCAGACACAACATTCTCTTACAGTAATCTATATTCTATGGAAACCAGTTCATAGATCCGAGTTCGAGTCTCGGTCGGGCACACAGTTTTAATCTATCATGAAGTATCCCTGAATATGGAAGTTAATAGGAATATAAAAAAAGGGAGGAAGGTTTATCTGTTTAGCAAGAGTAACAGAAGGCAGATTTCAGACTACCTAACAGATCAAAACGAAAATTTCTGTTCCGACACTGACAATGTTGAGTGTTTATGGAAAAAGTTTAAGGCAATTGTAAAATGCGTTTTAGACAGGTACGTGCCGAGTAAAACTGTGAGGGACGGGAAAAACCCACCGTGGTTCAACAACAAAGTTAGGAAACTACTGCGAAAGCAAAGAGACCTTCACTCCAAGTTTAAACGCAGCCAAAACCTCTCAGACAAACAGAACCTAAACAATGTCAAAGTTAGCGTAAGGAGGGCTATGCGTGAAGTGTTCAGTGAATTCGAAAGTAAAATTCTATGTGCCGACTTGACAGAAAATCCTAGGAAGTTCTTGTCTTACGTTAAATCAGTAAGTGACTCGAAACAGCATATCCAGACACTCCGAGATGATGATGGCTTTGAAACAGAGGATGACACGCGTAAAGCTGAAATACTAAACACCTTTTTCCAAAGCTGTTTCACAGAGGAAGACTGCACTGCAATTCCTTCTGTAAATCCTCACACAAACGAAAAAATGGCTGACATCGAAATAAGTGTCCAAGGAATAGAAAACCAACTGAAATCACTCAACAGAGGAAAGGCCACTGGACCTGACGGAATACCAATTCGATTCTACACAGAGTACGCGAAAGAACTTGCCCCCCTTCTAACAGCCGTGTGCCGCAAGTCTCTAGAGGAACTGAAGGTTCCAAATGATTGGAAAAGAGCACAGGTAGTCCCAGTCTTCAAAAAGGGTCGTCGAGCAGATGCGCAAAACTATAGACCTATATCTCTGACGTCGATCTGTTGTAGAATTTTAGAACATGTTTTTTGCTCGAGTATCATGTCGTTTTTGGAAACCCAGAATCTACTCGTAGGAATCAACATGGATTCCGGAAACAGCGATCCTGTGAGACCCAACTCGCTTTATTTGTTCATGAGACCCAGAAATTATTAGATACAGGCTCCCAGGTAGATGCTATTTTCCTAGACTTCCGGAAGGCGTTCGATACAGTTCCACACTGTCGCCTGATAAACAAATTAAGAGCCTACGGAATATCAGACCAGCTGTGTGGCTGGATTGAAGAGTTTTTAGCAAACAGAACACAGCATGTTGTTATCAATAGAGAGACGTCTACAGACGTTAAAGTAACCTCTGGCGTGCCACAGGGGAGTGTTATGGGACCATTGCTTTTCACAATATATATAAATGACCTAGTAGATAGTGTCGGAAGTTCCATGCGGCTTTTCGCGGATGATGCTGTAGTATACAGAGAAGTTGCAGCATTAGAAAATTGTAGCGAAATGCAGGAAGATCTGCAGTGGATAGGCACTTGGTGTAGGGAGTGGCAACTAACCCTTAACATAGACAAATGTAATGTGTTGCGAATACATAGAAAGAAGGATCCTTTATTGTATGATTATATGATAGCGGAACAAACACTGGTAGCAGTTACTTCTGTTAAATATCTGGGAGTATGCGTGCGGAACGATTTGAAATAGAATGATCATATAAAATTAATTGGTGGTAAGGCGGGTAGCAGGTTGAGATTTATTGGGAGAGTCCTTAGAAAATGTAGTCCATCAACAAAGGAGGTGGCTTACAAAACACTCGTTCGACCTATACTTGAGTATTGCTCATCATTGTGGGATCCGTATCAGATCGGGTTGACGGAGGAGATAAGATCCAAAGAGGAGCGGCGCGTTTCGTCACAGGGTTATCTGGTAAGCGTGATAGCGTTACGGAGATGTTTAGCAAACTCAAGTGGCAGACTCTGCAGGAGAGGTGCACTGCATCGCGGTGTAGCTTGCTCGCCAGGTTTCGAGAGGGTGCGTTTCTGGATGAGGTATCGAATATACTGCTTCCCCCTACTTATACCTCCCGTGGAGATCACGAATGTAAAATTAGAGAGATTCGAGCGCGCACGGAGGCTTTCAGACAGTCGTTCTTCCCGCGAACCATACGCGACTGGAACAGAAAAGGGAGGTAATGACAGTGGCACGTTAAGTGCCCTCCGCCACACACCGTTGGGTGGCTTGCGGAGTATGAATGTAGATGTAGATGTAGACATGGATGTGTGTGATGTCCTTAGGTTAGTTAGGTGTAAGTAGTTCTAAGTACTAGGGGACTGATAGCCTCAGATGTTGAGTCCCATAGTGCTCAGAGCCATTTGCACTGTTTGAAACGCATAAATGAGGTGCTGTAGGGCAGTTACTGTTTACAGCATATGTAACTGAAGTGGGTTGCACACGTTGTAATATTCTGTAAAAATATTGTTGAAATACTTAAATGAATGCCTGACCTGAGAATGCACACAAAACTGGAGTTATCGTGTAGCCTGTTACAACTGCATTGAAATTACATTAATCAGAAAAATTCTTTTTACTTGAAAAATGGCTCTGAGCACTATGGGACTTATCATCTAAGGTCATTAGTCCCCTAGAACCTAGAACTACTTAAAACGTACTAACCTAAGAACATCACACACGCCAGCCGCAGTGACCGAGCGGTTCTAGGGGCTACAGTCTGAAGCCGCGCGACAGCTACGGTCGCAGGTTCGAATCCTGCTTCGGGCATGGATGTGTGTGATGTCCTTAGGTTAGTTAGGTTTAAGTAGTTCTAAGTTGTAGGGTACCGATGATCTGATAAGTTAAGTCTCATAGTGCTCAGAGCCATTTGAACCATTTTTTTGAGACCAGCACACGGAGAACTAGCGTGGAGACCTGCAGGAAATCACTCCTCAGAGTAAAGACCATAACAAAAGGAAAACATAATCATCTAGCGGACAACAACAGCAGCTCGTTGGGGCTGTACGCAGAAGATGCTGTTGGCTGCAGGAAGTCTGCAAAATCTGAAAAATCGTAATGAAATACAGGAAGACATGCAGAGATTAGGGCAGGGATTGGTTCTTGACCGAGCTCGCACATAAATGTAACGTATTGCCCATAAATGAGCCAAGAGACACATTACTAAGGTCTGATTGCATGAGGAAGCAGTTGTGCCCAGCAACTGAATTTATTTCGAGAAGTATAGGGTAGAGCAAACAGTCGCAAATAATGTTTATTTCATATCCAGATTTCTGTACCTGTGTGGCCATCTTCAGTGCGGTCTACGTTTTAAATCACATTTAGTCCACTGAACCTGGCGCACAGTGACCGAAATATGGATATCAAATAACGTCATTTGCGATTGGCTGCTGTACTCATTACTGTTCAGTTATGCTATTGGCAACAATACGCTGGAAACAGTAACAGCTGTAACATATCTAAGAGTAATCATCCGGAGCAATCTAACGTGGAATTCGTGGAAAAGCATGACTTCCATACTGAGATTCATTGGAGAAGTGTTAAGCAAACGTAATTAATTAGTTTCTCCATAAAGAAGGGCGCTGATATCTCAACTGTGCGTTTAGTTACAGCATACCCGCTCCAGTTGCTAATAAGAACTTCATTATGTCGACGACTGGTTTCAGCTTTCATATCAGGACATGTTGCAGTCGATCTGAAAAATGTGCTGAGGATAAACAACAAGTGGAAACACCGTTGCTTTCCCACAGCGTAGTTTTCAGATCCACTTGAAACTGGCTAGATATATAGGTTGAAACCTGTCATGGAGTTTATAAAGTCGTTATTAGCAAATGGGCCAGCTTTCACTAAATGTAACTGATCCACGGAAGAAATGGCTTCGACCGATTATGGAGTACTGGTCGCTGGGCTAGAACCCTCCTCGTAGGCCGGATTACTAGAAGAGGCGCGTTCCATGAAGAGAGGCGCAATTCGTCATGTGGACCTTTACGAATCGTCAAAGCGTTACCTAGATGCTAAATAAATTCCTTTAGCAGACGTTAAACAAATGCGTGGCGCTTCATAAAGGGGTTTCTCCTTAGAACTGTAACAGCACATGTTTCATATCGACTCGCTTGATGTATGACTTCCTCCCACATACGTCTATCGAAATAACCGCGACGAGAAACCAGGAGAAATCAGAGGTCATAAGGGAGTTAACCAGTGGTCGTTCTTCCCTTGTCACATGCGTGAATGCAACATAGATGTAAGAACCGACCGTGATATCCTTCGCCCCATATTGTAACTAAGGCTTCCGTAGTACAAACGTAGATGTAGAATTAAGAACTACATTGAGTCCTCATTTCGTATCTTTGACAATATTGTGATTAAATAGATACGCAATTTAATTTAGTGCGTTTCAATAGAGAGACATGGTTCAAAAAGTATTTCATTACGATAATATATAAATCACAGTTGTTTTGCAATTTTGTCGTATGATGACATGATGGAGACCCTGGCTGTTGTTTGATGACAAATGTCGATGGTGTTAGGACAGCAACCAGCCACAAATTTACTTTCAGTTCCTTTATTCAAAGGGTACCGTTACCGCTTTTCAATCCTTGTGATTCATCCACAGACAGTTTACACGCTTTCTTCATGACATGTGGTGTGTTTTTTACAGATTAATTGTCCTAAAATATAAGTAATACATAATTATAAACACGCCACACACACATGATTGCGTTACAGATTTTTGTTGCATGTGACTTACGGTAAACGTCTGTTTCGAGTGTTTGTTTTCATAACATTCGTCCAACAGATGTAACTGCATTCCCACTTCATTCTTATTGTTGCACACGTAAATTGTTCTCACTGAACACTTCATATTTGTCACTGAGAAGATTTCTACCACGCACCACATGTTCTGATACATACAAATAGCTTACAAACATATGAGTATCACAGATGCTATGAATATCGTAACATTTGACGACGATGTACTATGTTTGGAAAGGATCATATATTCATTTGCGCTTCTGTAATGCCTTTTACACTAGTACAGAGACACTGAATTTTTGAGTTGATATTGTTAAATTAATTATAAAATATAATATGAGAATTATAGTAACATATAAATTTGCTACTTGATCTGCAGATACTAATATTATTTGCTTTGGAGGCTGGAACGTAATTTTTGGAAATTTTTCAGGAAAGGTGTGCTACCTATGTTTTTTTTTTTTTTTTTTTTTTTTTTTTGATGACACGAGATTTATATGTACCCACATTCGGAGGAATGCGTCGATACTACAGTAATGTAAATGAAGTTACAAGTAAACTGACATTTACAGTATATAGGATGTCTCACCAAACAGTCGTCAGGCGCATTTTCTCTAGTGTTTCGAGACATATCTGCAATTTTGTTCTTATAACATATATCTGTAGTCAGCTGACACAAATACTGCTCATCACGTGTTTTACGCGTCTTTTAGCGTCGATGGAAAGGTGGATTTGTTTTCCACCACAAAAAAATTATTTTTAGTCTAGTGCGATATTCGTTTTACCGATATGTTTTAAGAGATACAGTGATATATGAGGAATAACGATTAGCCCAGCAGTGACAGCACCGCCCTAGCTGCAGTGATTGCTATCTCCATGAAGAAGCGCGGTGCTCAGTCGCTGTTGGAGTACTGATTAATCTTCGCATTTTGCTGTTCCTGTTATTACATATCGGTAAAACGAATATCGCACTAGACTAATGTGGTAGAGCTCTATCGAATGGGCACGTAAAATTCAGATCATTTTGCTTGAAACAAAAAAGAAAACCGGCGCATTCTGTATGCGATGGGCGTCGTATGAAAGACTTGATGAGCAGGAGTTATTAGGGCTGACACCAGCTACACGTTGCATAAACGAAATTCAAGTTTCTGCCTAAAGGCCAGACAAAATGCGCCTGACGATCTGGAGCGACACCCGGTATATTCATTCGACATGGTAAAGACAATAATAGCTCACAAAATACATCGCAGTAATACACCACAAATTAAAAAACCGAGAGCGGTGGCACAGTGGTAAGCATGGACTCGCATTCGGGAGGACGACGGTTCCAACCCGCGCCTAGCCATCCTGATTCAGGTTTTCCGTGTTTTACCTTAGTAGCTTGAGGCTAATGCCGGGATGGTTCCTTTGAAAGGGTAAGGCAGATTTCCTTCCCATGCTTCCTTGATCCGATGGGGCCGATGACCTTGCTGTTTGGTCCTCTCCCCCAAATCAATCAATCAACCAACCAACAACACAAATCATAATAAAACAGGTAACACATGAGAAAACAAAAATGTCAAGTACACACGAAAATACACTGTACACACTGCGAAACGGTAGCACATGTGAACTGTAACGCACAAAACCTTCTGAATCTAAGAGAGTTAAAAATAAATTGATAAATGAAATGAAAGTCTACTAATCGAGTAAGATATACACTATACACACTACAGTGAAACAGCACACTGAAGATTACTTACGCACTGGAGGGCTTACCCGATCACATTGTGCATGACCTTAATTCGTCGTCCTATGTAACCATAAATTACGCACTTTGGTTTGATCTACAGTTTAAAGTTCACCGCAAGTGATAAACTGGTATGTCTAAACCACAGCAGCGTGTTGTATTCAAAGTCAAAGAAACTAAAACCGAAATAGCTGCATTAATGATACAAGCACAATAAAAAGTAAGAAAAGTTCAAAATACGAGCGCGCCAGGTGTAGATCTGAGGACGGCGGGCGGAATTTCACGTTGACAGCTTCCACCCGAGACAAGGCGAGTAAGATGCAAACCGAGTGGGAGTACACGGTCTCGCCTTTCAGGAATACCTTTCCTTTTTGTAGTTTTGGGCAAAGCACACCCGCTATGCGACTGGTACGCTCTGATTTCACTGCGCTGATAACATCTGCGTCCGGTCTGTGTTCCTGCGAGTAGTCACTCCACCGAATAACTAACGGCTCCCCGTGAACTTGTAACGCAGACACAACATGCATACACCGCCGTCTCCGGAATTTACTGCCAGTGGTCAGAAACGCCGCCGATCAAACCGTCGATATATTCGTTTGAAATTCGTATTTGATTTGCTGTTACCTTAGAGAGGATTTTCCCATAGCTCTGTGCCACTTACGTCCGCTTCGCACCGGTCTGCGTTATACCTCGCCAGACCAACACCCAGCAGGAGGTGAAGACAGCACGTCTCGGTACACAGTAAAGTGCCCATTGACCTTCACACCTCCTTTTCTTTTTGCTATCTGAGAGTCACCTTCGCACACCTAATATGTAATCGAACGCGGCTACATATACTGAAACCAAGAGACATGTGAACATTTCCAGAGCACTGTAGAAACAAGTATATCTGTTACTGATCGAGGACTCGTGAAGACAAATGGCACTCGCCTCTTTTCAGAGCTAAACATTTTAAGTTCCCTGTCGATGTTCAACGACTCATGCACGGGAAAGGCAGAGACTTTTTGTGTAATTTTATGGAGCCTCATGAGATTTCCACGAGCCTTACGACAATGTCGATATTTCACTGCACAACAAGTACATCGCGCAACGGAACTATCTCTAAGACTGTATTTGCGTTGCTTGGCCCTGTCATATCACGGATCATTTTGAATTTTGGTCGAGGCGATTGAATTCCATACTTTGTGGGGCATTTAGACTGACGAGTAATGATATCAGAAATTTCCCGTATGCACGATGAATGGAGTAGATTTCCCAATAATATTCTAACAAACTGGTTGTCGTTGGGTGGGTTAAAATATTACTGTATTTTGCTCTTCAAATGTCTGTAAAGTGTGGCCTGTCAAAAAGTCAGATCGAGTAGCGTGATGTTACCATCCAGGAAATTGGTGGGCGCTGTGGACCCTGTCGAAAATACTGGGCGACTCGAACAGTTCAGTTCAGTGTATTGTGTAAATGAAATGCCAACCGAACACGACAGGATACAGTCGTTGGACAAAAATATGGACAAGCCGCGAGAAATTCTTGGCCGGCCGCAGTGACCAAGCGGTTCTAGGTGCTTCAGTGCGCAATTGTGCGACCGCTACGCTCACAGGTTCGAATCCTGCCTCGGGCATGGATGTGTGTTATGTCCTTAGGTTAGTTAGGTTTAAGTAGTTCCAAGTTCTAGGGGACAGATGACCTCATATATTAAGTCCATAGTACTCAGAGCCAGAAATTCTTGCTTGAACATAAATGCAGATGCTAACCAGGCTATCAGATTGCGCCGTTGTAGTTGACCACGAAAGCGCCTGTGCAGTGCCCTCAGTGCGTTGGAGGTGTCTGTCGAGATCAGTCTTCTTCTTCTGTGCGAATGCACGAACTGTGCCCAA
This sequence comes from Schistocerca gregaria, assembly GCF_023897955.1. Classification (NCBI taxonomy): domain Eukaryota; kingdom Metazoa; phylum Arthropoda; class Insecta; order Orthoptera; family Acrididae; genus Schistocerca; species Schistocerca gregaria. The sequence goes on from NC_064924.1 coordinate 431,825,082, forward strand.
ACTCTTATGGTAATCGACTACGCGCCGCGAGTAATGAGTGTAAGGGCGGGGGCACTACGAATGTAGTTCGCGGAATGGGTTCGCGGAAGGCGTGCCAGATATAAATCCCTGCAGTCGCGCTATCCTCTTTGTCCTTGGTGGCTCAGATGGATAGAGCGTCTGCATTGTAAGCAGGAGATCAAATGGCTCAAATGGCTCTGAGCACTATGGGACTTAACATCCAAGGTCATCAGTCCCCTAGAACTTAGAACTACTTAAACCTAACTAACTTAAGGACATCACACACATCCATGCCCGAGGCAGGATTCGAACCTGCGACCGTAGCAGTCGCACGGTTCCGGACTGAGCGCCTAGAACCGCGAGACCACCGCGGCCGGCTGGTGTCCTTAGGTTAGTTAGGTTTAAGTAGTTCTAAGTCTACTTGACTGATCACCTCAGATGTTAAGTCCCAAAGTGCTTAGAGCCATTTGAACCGAAAAGGAGTTTCAGGTCTGAAGCAAACGTAAATTCTGCACTTCTTTTCCTAAACTGCGCCCTATTTTAATGGCCACCTGAACTTATCAGACTAGGTTTATGTTCCCAGTTCTGTGTGTTATTCGTAATACGTGTGATGTGAAATATTCATGTACAGTTTTGTGTTTAGTTCAATGTTTCATATTCCTATCAGCATTAGTACGATATGATTTTGTTCATGAACGGTTACCCGAATGCCAACCGTCACCGATAGCTTCGGATAATCGATTCTGTACTGTAATAATAAGAAGCGATATCTAATGAGTCGATGACGTAAAATCAATGTTAAGGGATACGAATGGGAGATTTGCTGGAAGGGTTACAGAGGATATCCGTACATCTATAAAAGAGATTGCATATAACATTGAGCAATTCTAGACTATTCACTCGAAGTTTAACGTGCTTATCTGGTAAGTTTAAGTGATACTCCGAGATGCAGTTAATTCATGTCTCTCGTAATTTTCGCTTGTTCATAAATAACGTTTCTTCCCGTGTTTTTTGCATTTTTATTAATTTTTAAATTATAATGTAATTATGTACTGAATATAGACAATTTATGTACCAGTACTGTGAACAGTTAAATGTAGGCCTGTAGTGTACTGGTCCGTGTGGTGTCGACAGAATTGTAACGATGGAATAGAATAAGGTGGCGGGAGGTTTTTTTGTGTTACAGAGGCAAAAGCGCCCCGAATTAAAAGCTGTATGGCGCTTAGCGCGCACTAACTGAGAGCAAAGTAGGCAACCAGTCGGCCATTAACCATCGATGTGGAAGTGAAGCAAAATTATCTGCAGTTGTGAGGAATTAGAGTACCGGACGGATGTTGGTTCTTCATTTACAGATGTGGTTTGACAATGTTATGCTCCGTGGTAATTCGGAATTAAGAGAAGAGCCATATGTAGGCCACAGGCAGCTTCCGCATTCCTAGATTTCTGAAAAGTATTTGACACGATGCTGGCCGCTACGGTCGCAGGTTCGAATTCTGCCTCGGGCATGGATGTGTGTGATGTCCTTAGATTAGTTAGGCTTAATTAGTTCTAAGTTCAAGGGGACTGATGACCTCAGAAGTTAAGTCTCATGGTGCTCAGAGCCATTTGAACCGTTTGACACGGTGCTCTACTGCAGACTGTTAACGAAGATACGAGTATATGGAATACGTTTCCAGATACGTGAGTGGCTCAAAGATTTCTTAGTACGTCGGCTTCGACGGCGAGTTTTCGTCAGAGAGAACGGTATTGTCAGGAGTGCGCCAGGGAAGTGTGTTTGGACTGTCTTTATTCCCTTTATACATAAACGATTTGGCGGACAGGCTGACAACAGTGTGCGGATGTTTGCTGATATTGCTGTGGTGTACGGGAAGGTGTCGTCGTTCAGTGACTATAGGAAGATAGAAGATGACATAGAGAAAATTTCTAGATGGTGCGATGAATGGCAGGTAACTCTAAATGTAGAAATATGTAAGTTACTGTGGATGAGTAGTGGAAACAATCCCGTAATATTAGGTTACAGCAGTAATAGTGTCCTGCTTTACACAGACACGTCGTTTAAATACCTGGGAGTAATTTTGCAAAGCGATATGAAATGGAACGAACATATGGAGATTGTGGTAGGGAAGGCGAATGGTGAACTTCGGTTTACTGGGAGAAATTTAGGGAAGTGTGGTCCATCTGTGAAGGGGACCGTACATAGGACGCTAGTGCGACCTGTTCTTCAGTGCAGTTCAAATATTTGAAATCCCCACCAGGTCAGATTAAGGGGAGACATAGAAGCAGTTCAGAAGCGGGCTGCTAGATTTGTTAACAGGAGGTTCGAACAACGAGCAAGTATTTTGAAGATACTTCTTGAACTCAGATGAGTATGTCTGGAGAGAAAGCGACGTTATTCTCGAGGAACACTACCTAGAAATTTTAGAGAGGTGACGTCTGAAGCTGAATGCAGAACGATTATGCTGCCGGCAAGGACTATGAAAATAAGATTAGAGAGATTAGCACTCAAACGGACGCTTATAGACCTTCGTTTCTCCCCCAGTCTATTTGCGAGTGGAACAGGAACGGTGGCTTTCGGATTATGTATGTAGATGCAGAGATAAATGTAAATGCTAACACTGTGTCTACATACGATTGCCGAAGCTGACAGAGTGCTTCTCTTGCTCACCTCAAGGCAAAGTACTGTTTTCTTTAGATTGGTAAAAATTTATGTATCAATATTTATTGTGTGTTATTTGTGAATGTACTCATACTGATGTAATTTAATATACATGTCTATCGAGGTGTCCAGACTGTCAGAATCCAAGTCATGTTAACTGAGAAAGAATTCTTCTTCCACTCATTAAATTTACCTTAGCGTTATAATTAAATCACCAAACAGCAAAATTTAGTCTAACAATCGTTGTCAGATATAGCTAAAATTTTCATTTTGAGCAAAGCAAAAAAATATTTTAAAGTAAACAGAAAATTGAAAATAACTTAATTTCATTATAAATTTTCATTAATTTGAAAATCACATGAATACGACAGCGCAGTTCTAGAAATTTAACATAACGTCTAAATTTTATTTAGCATTTTTTATGTGTCATAAAATTATATTCATCCATATGTACTTGTACCCGCTATTTACAGAGTAGCTACGCAAAGTAGGTGGGTCTACGGGTTAACTTCCCTGATAACTTCAGATGTTGACTTATTCAGAACAGTGAAGAATATTTTCATAACGTTACTGTGAGGAGTTGACTTTCTCGTTAATTAACACCCCATATTAAACTGTTGCGAAGAACTGATTCCACGAAATAGTTTTCCCTTGAATCTGTTTGAGAAGAAATTTTACACTACTAGCCATTAAAACTGTTACACCAAGAAGACATACAGATGGTAAACGGGTATTCATTGGACAAATATATTATAAAAGAACTGACATGTGATTGCATTTTCACGCAATTTGGGTGAATAGATCCTGAGAAATCAGTACCCAGAACAACCACCTCTGAATGTAATAACGGCCTTGAGACGCCTGGGCATTGAGTCAAACTGAGCTTGGATGGCGTGTACAGGTACAGCTGTCCATGCAGCTTCAACACGATACCAAAGTTCATCAAGAGTAGTGACTGGCATATTGTGACGAGCGAGTTGTTCGGCCACCATTGACCAGACGTTTTCAACTGGTGAGAGATCTGGAGAATGTGCTGGTCAGTGCAGCAGTCGAACATTTTCTGTATCCAGAAACGTCCGTACAGGACCTGCAACATGCGGTCGTGCATTATCCTGCTGAAATGTAGGGTTTCGCAGGGATCGAATGAAGGATTAAGCCACGGGTCGCAACACATCTTAAATGTAACGTCCACTGTTCAAAGTGCCGTCAAGCGAACAAGAGGTGACTGAGGCTTGTAACCAATGGCACCCCATACCATCATGCCAGGTGACACGCCAGTACGACGATGACGAATACACGCTTCCGATGTGCGTGCACCGCGATGTCGCCAAACAGGGATACGACCATCATGATGCTGTAAACAGAACCTGGATTCATCCGAAAAAATGACGTTTTGCCATGCGGGCATCCAGGTACGTCGTTGAGTACACCATCGCAGGCGCTCCTGTCTGTGATGCAGCGTCAGAGGTAACCGCAGCCATGGTCTCCGAGCTGATAGTCCATGCTGTTACAAACGTCGACTAACTGTTCGAGCAGATGGTTGTTATCTTGCAAACGTCCCCATCTGTTGACTCAGGGATCGAGAAGTGGCTGCACGATCGGATAAGATGCCTGTCATGCGGATAAGATGCCTGTCATCTCGACTACTAATGATACGAGGCCGTTGGGATCCAGCACGGCGTTCCGTATTACCCTCCTGAACCCACCGATTCCATAATCTGCTAACAGTCATTGGATCTCGACTAACGCGAGCAGCAATGTCGCGATACGACAAACCGCAATGGCGATAGTCTACAATTGGACCCTTATCAAAGTCGGAAACGTGATGGTAAGCATTTCTCCTCCTCACGCGAGGCATCACAACAACGTTTCACCAGGCAACGCCGGTCAACTGCTGTTTGTGTATGAGAAATCGGTTGGAAACGTTCCTAATGTCAGCATGTTGTAGGTATCGCCACCGGCGCCAACCTTGTGTGAATGCTCTGAAAAGCTAATCATTTGCATATCACAGCATCTTCGTGATGTAGCAGTTTTGATGGCCAGTTGTGTATGTACTTACTGAATTTCTGGGTATTACTAAAATGTGTCCGATTTGGACTGGGGACATTATAATTACCTTGCAACGAGTAGTAAGAGTTGCGTTCTGTGACATAGCAAAAACGGTTCAGAATCCACTTTTCCTAAATGTTGATTATGGTGTGCCTGGGATATGAATAAATAACTTTTAGTCCGATTGCCTAGGGTAACCGGTAGTCACACGACGAAGGCCAAAATTTAGTAACATAATACCTCACGAGAGGAAAAGAGAGAGAATTAGAGGGAGAGAGAGAGAGAGACAAAGAGAGCGAGAGAGAGAAACAACATCGAATTGAGAAGGTTCTGGTAGGACCATAATAGGTCAGTATAGCACTGATGAAGCTGTGAAAGAGATGCTCGGGCAACTTAATGGTAATCTTCGGAAGAGGAAGAAGGCCTCACATACTTCGTCGTGAAAATCAGTTAAGAGTTGTTAAATTCGATGGGAACAGCGGAGTGGTAACGCCTGCTGTCCTGCCGCCATCTGGTGGTGCGAGGCGGCTGATTGCTATGGAGTTTACACTCGGCGCGCCCCCGCGGGCCGTTTCTTTGCTCAGGCGGCCGGGGTAAACACCGTTACCCGTCCCGGGCTGCCCATAGAGGGCGGATGGAGCGGCGCCGCTGTTTGGATTCGTCGCCTCGCCTCGCCTCGCCTCGCTCTCCTATCGATTCCGCTCCTCTTTTCACTCTCGAGTCGTTCTGCGCCGTCTCCTTACGTGTGTATTTCCCCCAGCTAAGGAGCCGGCCTGTCCGCTACAGCGCCCTCTCACAACCTGCTGGCAGACGGGCCGACTGCAGAGTGAGGAAGACATAAGGCAAAGGAAAAAGACATGCAACCACGATGGGACGTTCAGAACGAGATGAAATTTATATTGTCGCGCATACACGGACGGAAACGATTAATGTTATGCCATGAATCACCGGTCCGATACGTATCAAACACTGTGGAGCTATCCTCCACATAATACTCGCTAAATGACTATAGCTTCATTCAATTCGGAACGGATGTCTATCATTATCATCATCATCATCATCGTGAGATGTGTCACCCACAGCACGAACATACTGTGGCGTGCAAGCAAACAGTTCCGGAATGTCACCTGCGGAATTTTTTTGCAATGCCTGAAACGCATGCCTTTTTTGCGGCAGGAGACAGGTATGAAAGTGTAAGTCTCTCATACTGCATTCCAGCCATGCTCTATGAGTGAAAAATCGTGGTACCGGACAGAACAGTCGAGGATCTCTACATTCATCAATGTGTTTGTGGCGCTAGCGTTGATCTATGGTCTTGCGTCCTCCCCGATAGCTGAGTGGTCAGCGTGATGGATTGTCGTCCTACTGCCCGGGTTCGATTCCCGGCTGTGTCGGAGACTATCTCTCCCCCCCCCCCCCCCCTCCAGGGACTGGGTGTTGTGCTCTCTTCATCATCATTTCATTTCCACCCGGAGCGCAGTTAGCACAATGTGGCGTCGAATGGAATAAGACCTGTACCAAGGCGGCCGGACCTGTCCCGCAAGTGGCCTCCCGGCCAATGACGCCAAATGCTCATTTCCATTTTTATGATCTTGCGTTATCCTGCTCGAATATATCATTTGATACCCTGTTTATTCTTGCTACCCATTGGCGAGCATTCAGCCCCCTTCAACAATTGTCGCAATAGTACTGTTAGCACACCCTGTAGCTCCCCGTACCATGATTCCAGGTACTGTGAGGTACAGGTTGTAACACAGTTCGTCTGTTATATGTCGCTACGCTATTTTTATTCGGTATGAAAATATGTCTAGGGGTCCCATGACTCATACCTTCAAGGATGTGGGAGTAGTGTTTGTTGGCAGAGCTGCACTGAAATCCTTGAGGTCTGATTGATGTCTCAAAGTGCAGTGGACATTTCCCGGAGTTTTGTTTCTGAAAACAGGTATCGGCAGCCTGAGCAGACTCTGGGGTCCTTTGCCAAACTTTGATTGTTGGAGAATAGAAAAGAGAAATAGATTCAGGCACAAGAAATAAAATTCCTTACAGGTGTTAAAGATTGCACAAGAGAAGAAATGCCAAGAAATCAAGATATTAGAGAAGATATGTAAATCTTTAGGCACAATGATAAAATTCGGTATTACGCAAGAAAATGGAATGAACATCCATAAAGAATGGAGAATGAGAGATTTCCCTTAAAGGCAAGAAATTATGCCATTGGAGAAGAGACAGAGGAAGACCCCGACAGAGATGCGTACAGTAACAGGAAAATCCTGCCTAATACCTGAAGAGAAGATGAAGATGAAAATATGTGTTTTCTTAAGTGTGCTGGGACAACAGATACGTGTAGTGACTGTTGGAGCGAAGTACAATATTTTTTCATGTGTGAAGTATTTTCTCTTGTGTGAAGCAAGTGAGTCAGCATTGTGCCTGGGATGGTAGGTCACTTCAGAGTACGGGACTCTTTCCATAAGGTTCCCAAGGACGGCGAAATTCAAGGAAGTCACAGGACTCACAGGACGGAGCGTGCCCTTCGACGTCAGAATCTTCCATTGAGTCCCGGAAGCATTCCCAAGCGTGACGAATTTGCTTTCCCTGCAGGGCACTGAAGTATGCCACTGCGCCATTTTGTGCTTCCACAGCGTGAAAACTTCTCGTATTCTGGTAGATCCAGCAGCTGCCTAGCTCTGTTATTGATTTACCCAACGAGCGACGAGACAGGAATCGGCGTACCAACTTTCAAACAATAAGGAATACATAGTGGACGCTATTAAAGAATTCTGGCAATTTCTCCCCTGCGATCTGTGCTGCGAAGAGAAATCCTGGGTTGTTCTGCTGGTATCATGATGGACTCTTCCCTCGAGGAAGTGGTATTTTGGAGCGTTGGAGGTCAGAGAGAGGCGCGTGGGTCCGCAAGACCCGATTTTTGATTGCTGCGGCGGTGGTCTGCAGCCTTGGGCGGGTTTACTGTTGGAGTGAGTGTCACAGTTCCACAGCAGCGTCGTCCTTTTGCCTCTGAGCAGCTCGCAAATTGCACGTCCTTTAAGTCACAACGTGTGCTGCATTTGTATTAGTTCAGAGTTGGATTTAGTATTCAACAGTATCCTTTAATAGTTGTTGTGAGCTGCTGAGACCTATCTGAACGCCACCTGCACTTCTGTCAGCAGTCTTCCTTGTTTTTAGTTTCAGTTGCTCATATGTAACTGGGGTATTATCCACAAAAATTTGTGTGTTATTCAAATAATCACAATCAATTGTCTGGTTTGATAAATCGATCTTCTTTGTAAAGAGTCTTTGTGAATAATCAGTTTAACGGTGTTGCACCACCAAGTTCGTGACTCTTTGAGGATTTTGTGGACAGTTAAGACTCCAAGATTTTTGGTTTAAAGCTAACTTTCTCTTGTTACACCGTTCTTTCAACAAATACTGTTTTTTATGAGTGTCACTGACCTCATATTATATAACGAAATAGACTAAATTAATTAAAGGTGATCAATTTATCTTATTGCACTTCACTTCATAAGTTTCAACAGGTGACCCTTCACAATTGAGATTTTTGGTAATACTTTCGGTCACATTTGTTTATTTTAATCTAGGCTTTCATTGTACTGGCGATCCCTTGCAGTACAGGTTCCCCCACAAAGATCAATATGAGGAGTTGTCCGTGGAAGAATTTGATTGTTATACTCTGAGTGAATGATTAGTCACCAAGGAGAAATCTCTTCTTTCTTTCGGAGTTCGTGTCACAGGCAGATTGCACGGCCCCAGAACACTTCAGGGTTTCAAGAATAGTTGCCTCGTATGATTATCACCAGGTTAGCATCGATCTGACCGCGGCTCACATAAGCGAGACTCATCGCAGAACTCCACATAATGCTAATAACCTATGTGAGTCCCTTGTCAGTGGTATGGTGTGGCATGGTATTAACAATAAACGAGGTACGAAAATCACCTATCAAATAAGTATCTGTTTATGTTGACACTCTAGTTGTACTCATTGAACGCATTTCAGCTGTCTCAGGATCTTTCAGTGTTGTATGTCTTCTGAAAGCACCCGTGCCTTCTCTTTTTTTGCCACAATGTTGTCCTGCGTCCATCTCGTCAGTACTCATTGTGCAGTCATTGCCCTATAACTGTCTATCTGTGGGTATTAGTATCCTGTGTTTCTCAAGCCACTGATTCGATCTTCGAAAGTCTGCGATTAGCTCACGTCCACTTCGTCTGACAAGGAAACATCACCATCTCGAACTCATATTTCAAGCAGAAAAAAGCACACTCGCAAAATATCAGCCCCAGCAATCGACCCCGTCTAAATTTTGGGCCATAATTCTGGAAGTACAAGACGAAACAAACTGCACAAATACGAAAACAGATCTTGACAAGTTTTCTAATTGGTAACTTAAATACTCAGAAATGTAAAATTGTGCGCTTCACAAACAAAACAACTTAGTATCCTATGGTTATTTAGGTTTAAGTAGTTCTAAGTTCTAGGGGACTGATGAGCTCAGATATTAAGTCCCATAGTGCTCAAAGCCATTTGAACCATTTTTTTGACTCGCATTTGGAAGTAGAATAAAATGATCATATCGGCTCAGTCGTAGGTAAAGTTGGTGACAGACTTCGATTCATTGGCGGGACACTGAGAAATTGTAATCTGGCTACTAAGGAGAGTGGTAACAAAACAATCGAGCAACTCATCCTAGAAAATCGCTCGTGAATATGTAACTGATACCATGTAAGACAAGGGATTCACAACAAACAGGACTATCAGGCAATACTGATAATTTACAGAGAGGATAACACGTATGTTTATTGGTTTATTTGACAGAAAGTAGAGCGTCACGACGATGATGTAAAACGTGAATTGTTGGGCGCTATCCTCTATCCCGCGAAAAGTTCCATAAGCAACACTAACTTACGTATGAATACCCTACAAGCTCCTGCGTATTGCTTCCGTAGGAACCGCGAAGAGAAGCTCAGATAAGTAACAGTGCCCACAAAAACTTTTAGGTAAACATTCTTCCTTGCCTCTCACGAGAATGGAATGGGAAAAAGCTCTAGTAAGTGCTTCGATGGTAAGTACTTTCTGCCACGCACTTTACTGTGGTATGAAGAATATAGCTGCAGATATCTAAGGAGGTTCAAGAGACTATCGCAGCGTAGGCAAATTTCTCTTTCCATTGAGATCATTGCACACTGTGGCTAGAAACATCACACTTGCGATAATCACAGGTAAAAGAAGTCGCATTATCAATTAGTGCGAGAGATTCTTAATAAACATAGGCTAAGAATGAGGAATCCAATAAAGCACCCATTGCAACACCGAACTGGAATTCCGTCAAAATATGACACCTCTCTCGAATCAGTTGGTTCAGCTGCTTTTACAAATCAGGGATGCTTTTCTTTGGTCCTTAATTTTCTAACCTATGAGGAGGTCGAACGACAGTTATTACATACATTCATTCTGTATGAATGATTTCTTTAAATGTCAGAGTAAAGGCTTCTGATCCTCTTTTAATTTTTTTCTATTCCCGCTCCATTTTTGTAGGTAAGTAACTGTAAATCTTCGATCTCCTTAGAGATTACCCACGTGACGAAAATTTTGAGTAGACACTCAAAAGCACAGTCCCCCTTATCTGTTGTGTTTCTCTTGATTTTCAAGGAGGCAGTGAAACGTTTCTTTCGTCCGTTCTTCGCAACTTCCATGGAGTCGCACGAAGTCACATTCGCGAGACGCGGCGTTAATCCACGTAGAGTTGGCGAAGTGCTCCTCCAGACGAATTACGCGACATACTGCTCAACAGGTTTAACCGGTAAGATTCACTGACGGACCCGAATTAATTCAATACACGGCTACACCGTTAACGTTTCTTGCAGTGTCTGCAAATGTCTGCTGCGAGCTCCAGTACCGATGATCTCGTCAGCAACGAAACAGGAATACAGTTCAGAGGGAACAGGAAAAAGAGTCACACAAAACCACACTCAAATTTCCACGGAAACTAATACAAGTTACTGGCCTCAGTGTAAACCTCGCCACGCCTGTCTCGTTCGCTAAAAACCACCGCGCAGCAACTACTTGTCTCTGCAGCCTAATGTTTCTGCCTTATTGAGCATATGCACTTTCACCAAATGGCAGCAATTGTGGTGAGGCTGGGCCTTCCAGCGAAGCAGAATCAGAATGCAGACATTTTTATTGGCCATTTCCTGCTCCTGATTCAGCAATTTTGCGCAGTGCTGCTTCCTGCTAGGCCACTTCCACGTTTCTCTGCAGTGGGTTGTGGAAAACACTGATCAGCATAGGGAAGGATAAGAGAAAGAGCGGCACATTACCTTGGAGGTAATCTCTTTCCCTATCGAAAGAAACGAGCAAACAGGTCCAGAATGGAAATGATATGCTGCAATACGTTTTTGCAGTTTGTGCGCCGAGATGTTTTGCCTCCGAGATTAAGAACGGCTTTCAAAAATGGCTCTGAGCACTATGGGACTTAACATCTGAGGTCAACAGTCCCCTAGAACTTAGAACTACTTAAACCTAACTAACCTAAAGACATCACTCACATCCATGTCCGAGGCAGGATTCGAACCTGCGACCGTAGCCGTCGCGCGGTTCTGGACTGAAGCGCCTAGAACCGCTTGGCCACCGCGGCCGGCACGCCTTCCAATATTATGGATGTCCATCCATTGCATTTATGGACGTTCTTGCTATTGCGTTGACGAGGGATTTCAGCTGCTGATACATATCATAGCTGTATTTTGAGTAATGCCTATTGTATCTCAGGATTAGTTTCGGCGGCACATTACCGCCATCCTCAGGCCCCAACACTGTCAAAAGTACATTTGATTTCCTTAGCGCATTTACTGTAGGCTCCTTTTCAGTAGCACACGTGGGCTAGCTGTCATCAGGAGTCTGTACTTACACCGTGAAGTCTCCAATGCACTTTCAGTGTCGTTATTGTTTCGTGTTATGTGACACTGTTTGAATTCCAGGTTTCTGTACAGTACAGGACTTTTTAAACAGATAATTAACTTATTCCTTTGTTCTTATAAGGAGTGTAACTATTTTCTCATTTGCATCTCAGTTCCCAATATCTTATAGTCGTAAACAATACAATGTAGACTACACATATGGAGTATTTTTCGTTTGCCTGAAAAGAGTTTCACAATTTACTTAGCTATACTTTTTATGATACTATTAAACCAAATTTTGGAATAGTGAATTGCGTGACGCTGAAAAGTAGTTTAAATAGTTAAAACTACTGTTAAATTTATAACCTAAAAAATTCTCATTCTGGTGTGCCATACCATTTGAAAAATTCATATGTTTCCTAACCCATCTTCTGTTTGCTATCTGTCGGTTATGTCATGTCTGAGGTGAAGAATATTATTTCTTCACTACACAACAACATTGTGTGACTGACGCACAGCGATAAACGTAAGCTATTTTTCGCGTCACAATGCACCACACATACAGTTCTTGCACTTCAATTACCTTTTATGCTTTTAAAATATTTGTACCACACATTTATAAATGCTATGACTAATTCATTTAAATATTAGCCTAACCTCTCTGTCCTCCGTCAATTCTCTTGCTACTGTAAGAAATTGCCATTTCATCCGAAGATTATTGTGCCCCCATCGAAACGCCTAGAGGACGAAGTAAATTCTTTTATACACGATGAACCAGAACTCCACCGACAAAGTTCAGAGGTTCAGGGATACTTTCTGCGTGTACTGCTATAAGGGACCCATGGTCTCCGGCGGCTCGTTAAAGAGCTGTTGCGTTTCATTTGGTTTCTTGCCCGAATAACTTCTGTGCCGTCAGCGTCGGTAGTTGCGTGGTCAGCACCGCCGGTTACCGAGCGAAAGGTCCCGTGTTCGGTTCTTGACCGCGTCGGAGGTTTTCTCCGCTCGTGGGCTGGTTGTTGTGATGTCCTTACATTTCTGTCCTCATTAGTGGCATTCCACTACTGAACTAACTGAATGGCCACGTCCTGAAAATCAATAAACTGCAAAAAACGTTTTGTATCTTTATTGCACTGCAAGTGTTACACGAGTGTGCATATGTTGAAGTATGCGATATATGTCTTGTTTGGAAACAAATCTGTTACATTCACTCACTTAGCTGCTGCTGAAAATAGTCCTCAAGCTTGCATTCAGTACTGCTCGGCCCAGTCACGTATTTTTTCTCTGGCAGTGCCAATTGTACGTTAACAGTGATATACTGCAGTATGGATAGGTTTACTGACAAAGACTCGGCCAATATGTGTCTCTTCTATCGACTCATTGATGGAAAGGACGACTCTATGCTCAGCTGTTACCATAGCGACGTCACCCACATCATTCTAGCTTTGCATTTCTGTAGTGTACCAAAATAACCGGATCCTTTTATGTGACTATGTTTTTGTGATTGCATATTAAAGGCTTCTGCACTACATTGAAATTATTTGACACAAACAAAGATAATGCTAACAACAAACCCGAGTAAATCACCGTTGCCCGCATCTCGTGGTCGTGCGGTAGCATTCTCGCTTCCCACGCACGGGTTCCAGGGTTCGATTCCAGGCGGGGCCAGGGATTATCTCTGCCTCGTGATGGCTGGGCGTTGTGTGATGTCCTTAGGTTAGTTAGGTTTAAGTAGTTCTAAGTTCTACGGGAGTAATGACCATAGAAGTTAAGTCCCATAGTGCTCAGAGCCATTTGAGCCATTTAAATCACCGTTACGCTATTATCCTGTAACGAACCACTGGAGACAAGAGGTCCCGTATACAAACATGCTCATAAAATATTCCTCAACTAACTCCGAAATACTGACAGAGAAGTTCCAGTTCATCTAGCATTTTTTTTAACTATCACAATGTTGTTGTTGTTGTTGTGGTCTTCAGTCCAGAGACAGGTTTGATGCAGCTCTCCATGCTACTCTACCCTGAGCAAGCTTCTTCATCTCCCAGTACGTACTGCAACCTACATCGTTCTGAATCTGTTTAGTGTCTTCATCTCTTGGTCTCCCTCTACGATTTTTACCCTCCGCGCTGCCCTCAAGTACTAAATTGGTGATCCCTTGATGCCTCAGAATATGTCCTACCAGGCGATCCCTTCTTCTAGTCAATTTGTGCCACAAATTTCCCTTCTCCTCATTTCTATTCAATACCTCCTCATTAGTTATGTGATCTATCCATCTAACCTTCAGTATTCTTCTTTAGCACCACATTTCGAAAGCTTCTATTCTCTTTTTCTCGAAACTATGTATCGTCCACGTTTCACTTCCATACATGGCTACACTCTATACAAATATTTTCAGAAACTATTTCCTGACACTTAAATCTATAGTCGATGTTAACAAATTTTTCTTCTTCAGAAACTCATTCCTTGCCATTGCCAGTCTACATTATATATCCTCTCTACTTCGACCATCATCACTTATTTTGCTCCCCAAATAGCAACACACCTTTACTACTTTAAGTGTCTCATTTTCTAATCTAATTCACTCAGCATCTCCCGACTTATTTCGACTACATTCCATTATCCCCGTTTCGCTTTTGTTGATGTTCATCTTATACCCTCCTTTCAAGACACTGTCCATTCCGTTCAGCTGCTCTTCCAGGTCCTTTGCTGTCTCTGACATAATTACGATGTCATCGGCGAAACTCAAACTTTTTATTTCTTCTCCATGGATTTTAATTCCTACCCAGATTTTTCTTTTGTTTCCTTTACTGTTTGCTCAATATACAGATTGAATAACATCGGGGATAGGCTACAAACCCGTCTCATTCCTTTTTCTACCACTGCTTCCCTTTCATGCCCCTCGACTCTTATAACTGCCATCTGGTTTCTGTACAATTTGTAAAAAGCCTTTCGTTCCCTGTATTTTACCCCTGCCACCTTCGGAATTTGAAAGAGAGTATTCCAGTCAACATTGTCAAAAGCTTTCTCTAAGTCTACAAATGCTGGATTCGTAGGTTTGCTTCTCGTTAATCTTTTTTCTGAGATAAGTGGTAGGGTCAGTATTGCCTCATAATGAATATAACTTTACAAGGTGTTCATATTTATAGAGAGAGATCCCAAAAAAGAAATGGTTCAAATGGCTCTGAGCACTACGGAACCTAACATCTGTGGTAATCAGACCCCTAGAACTTAGAACTACTTAAACCTAACTAACGTAAGGACATCACACACATCCATTCCCGAGGCAGGATTCGAACCTGCGACCGTAGCGGTTACGCGGTTCCAGAGTGAAGCGCCTAGAACCGCACGGCCACACCGGCCGGCAGAGATCCCAAAATATCGATGCAGTTTTCATATACATACTCGATGTTGTAGAGGGCTTCTGCGTCTATAAAGGTCTCCTTGTTGATCTGCTATCTTACAGTTTATTTTCCGCCCAGCGCTGTATTTTTATACTGTTCCACGTGGGACCTCGCCTGGCTAGGTGTTATTACTGTGCCGCTTTGCCACAGAGTAAGTTTCTGTGACGGAACAAACACTGTGCAGGCAGGTCTTACTGAATAGTTAGAGGGCGTTGCATAAGGAGCAGGGGAATATTCCCGCGCTGGGTGGTAGAGGTCGTGCATGCGGCTGCTCTGGGTGCACGACGCGGCAACTCCAGTCACGACCGCAGCGCACCGTCTTGCAGCTCTGGTCCAGCAGCAGCGAAGGAGGTAAGCCACCACGGGTAAAAGCGCCGGAGGTGTAGTCCTCAGTCGTCCGCCTGATCAACAGCTTGTAGTAACATAACAACACGACCATTTAATTTTTAGCCAACAGGTCGGGATGAAATATCCTTGTATCAGTCCGAAACATAGAAATGAACTGAATAACAGAGACGTGGGTTTCTTATCTTTAATTTATCAGTCTCTTGATATCTTGACGCCCACCAAATGGTTTATTTCCTATTTGCATACAGTCTCATACAAAAGGAATAGAACAAAAATAAAAATAAAAATAAAATTAAATTAAAAAGACGCACCAGGAAGGAATTACCAGAATGTGACAGAAATCGGCAGAAGTGATGTACATGCACAGGCAAACAACTGATTACAATTTCAGGAAAATTGGATTATTTATTCAAGAGAAATTGCTTCAGAAATTAAGCAAATTTATTACGCATTGGTCCACCTCTAAGCAACAGCCTTGCCGCAGTGCTAAATTTGTGATCCCATGATGCCTCAAAACATGTCTTACCAACCGATCCCTTCTTCTAGTAAAGTTGTGCCACAAACTTCTCTTCTCCCCAATCCTATTCAATACCTCCTCATTAGTTACGTGATCTATCCACCTTATCTTCAGTATTCTTCTGTAGCACCACATTTCGAAAGCTTATATTCTCTTCTTGTCCAAACTAGTTATCGTCTATGTTTCACTTCCATACATGGCTACACTCCAAACAAATACTTTCAGAAACGACTTCCAGATACATAAATCTATATTCGATGTTAACAAATTTCTCTTCTTCAGAAACGCTTTCCTTGCCATTGCCAGTCTACATTTTATATCCTCTCTACTTCGACCATCATCAGTTATTTTACTTCCTAAATAGCAAAACTCATTTACTACTTTAAGTGTCTCATTTCCTAATCTAATTCCCTCAGCATCACCCGATTTAATTTGACTACATTCCATTATCCATTGAGGAGCTACTCGACAGAATAGGAGCGGCTTCGGTCAATAATACCATCATAACGACCGGGAGAGCGATGTGCTGACCCCATGCCCCTCCTATCCTCCTCGGAGGATGACACGGCGGTCGGATGGTCCCGATGGGCCACTTGTGGCCTGTAGACGGAGTGGAGTGGGTCCACCTCTGGCCCTTATGCAAGACGTTGTTCGGCTTGACATTGATTGATAGCGTTTTTGAATGTCCTCAGGACGGATATCGCGTCAAATCCAGTCCAAATGGCGCGTCAGATCATCAAAGTCCCGAGCTAGTTGGAGGGCCCTGCCCACACTGTTTTAAATGTTCTCAGCTGGGGACTGATCTGGCGCTCTTGCAGGACAGGGTAGAATTTGGCAAGCACGAAGAGAAGCAGTAGAAACTCTCCTCGTGTGTGGACGGTCATTATCTTGCTGAAATGTAGGACCAGGATGACTCGCCATGAAGGGCAGCAAGACTGAGCGTACAATATCGTCGACATACCGCTGTGCTGTAAGGATGCCACGGATGACAACCAAAGGCGTCCCACTGTGTAACGAAATGGTGCCCACACCATCACTCCTGGCTGCTGGGTTGTGTGGCAGGTGTCCCTAGGGGCGTCTCCAGAGACGTCTTCGATCTATAATCTCATTGACTGGAATAGAATTGCCTTCAGTGATGGGCCTCGCTTCGAACTGAGCCGCGATGAAGAGCGAAGACGTGTAGCATACCAATATGACTGTCTCCAGCCACACGGCCCGATAACTACGAGTGAAGGTCTGGGATGCCATTACATTTCATAGTAGGAAATCGACGCCATTTTACGCTCGTTTTGTTGCCCACCATGGCAAGCCTTCCTTGGCTTACTTTTCAGCAAGACAATGGCCGCCCGCACGAGGCGAGCGTTTCTACTACTTGTCTTCAAGCTTGCCAAACCCTACCCTGACCGGAAAGGTCACCGGATCTCTCCTCAACTGAGAACGTCTCGAGCATCATGGATATTTGTCTGTATTTTGACGATCTAACTCGCCAGTTGGACGGAATCTGGCACGATATTCTTCAAGAGGGCATCGAGTAACTCTTGTCTGTATGTGTCAAGCCAAATAACAGCTTGCATATGAGCCACAGGTGGATCAACGCGTTATTAAAATTCAAATGGCTCTAAGCACTATGGGACTTAACATCTGAGGTCATCAGTCCCCTAGACTTAGAACTACTTAAACCTAACTAACCTAGGGTCATCAAACACATCCATCCCCGAGGCAGGATTCGAACCTGCGACCATAGCAGCAGAGCGGTTCCGGAATGAAGCCCCTAGAACCGCTCGATTAGCTCAGTTTTTGCAGCTCTTTCTCTTGAGTATACCATCAATTTTTTGTGAAATTGTAACCATTTGTATATCTGTACATGTATATCACATCTACCGATTTCCGTTCCATTCGGATAATCCTTTCACGGATTGTCAACTTCTTGCCTTGAGTGTATATTGTACATGCAATACCGTGATGATGTTTTCCATACAATGTCCCTTTGCCGTGGTAAATTTCAATACATTGCCATTATGTAGATGTAGATGACCTCTCCATTCTCTCTGCATAGGGTTTTCTTAGACTTCTTTCCTGACCGACTGTTTCGAGAATATTGCCCTTCTCCACTGTAATATTTGAAATACTTTTTTATTTGCGTCGTTTCTTGTTTTGCCACCAACCATATTGCACTTTCATATATTGTTGAGCGCCACGCACACGCTGTTTGAAACATCTCCATCATTCTGTATCATAATTTACGTTATTACATTTACATCACTGAAGATAGGGTTTCACCATTTGCGACTTTCTTTGTTCCAGTCATTCTGCAAGTGTTTCTACCTTCTTCGTGGTCCAGAGCTGCTTCTTTTGCTCTCTCTTAACCAACTAAACAGACGCCAATAATGATTCAATACTCTTATGGACCTTAAGCTTTAAATATAACCAACCGATATTTTCACTGTAGGAGAAGTTTGAGTGTGATTCACTTGACTGTTGACTGGCGTGTACTGTCAGGATGCTGTGTTACCTGAACAGCTGTGAGGACATGTTAGTTTCTACTAGTACCTACTTTACAAAAGCGAGTTGAAAAGTAATGCCCCAGAATTTTTCATGCGAAAACTCCTTTGTTATTCATGTCTACATATTTATTTCTCAACATAGTCACCTCGGCGACGAACACATTTTTTCCCAGTGGGGGACCAGTTTGTTGAAGCCCACAGTGTAGAATGTTTGACGTTGTTGACGGAGCCACAACCTCGCCTCTGCTTACACCGTTTCATCACTATTAAAGTGATGTCCTCGAAGATGCTGTTTTAGATCTGGAAACAGATGAATCTCTAATGGGGCAGAGTCCGGACTGTATGTAGGATGCCGGCCACTGTGACAGAGCGGCTCTAGGCGTTTCAGTCCGGAAGCGCGCTGTTGCTGTGGTCGCAGGTTCGAATCCTGCCTCGGGCATGGATGTGTGTGATATAACACAGTTCCCTGCAGTAGTTTTTTGCACATCTAGCATTGCGATGAACACTATCATCTTCAGGTGGAGATTTACATATTTTCGTGCTTGGTGTTAGTACAGAACACAGATGCCATTTCACATCAAGTGCAAAATAGGGTATGCATAGACTTCTGAGGTAAAGTAAAAAGATGCTCCATACTCTTCACTGTGCGCAGGGTGTTGCTCTGTTTCTTGTTTTATAAACTGACCAGCACTTACAACAAATAATAGTTAGCAGCATTTTTTGGTCCTGATTTACTTCAAAGAATGAAACATAACCTGTTGTTAATTTGGTCCGCTTCTGAGAAAGTGCGCCTGTGCATTGCGCTTATGCCAAGAATGCAGCTAAGTAAATCTCAGTCTCAAAATGATACTGTGAAACATCCAAACATGAAGTGGTCCGATAAATATTTGTCTGATGCAAAAATGGTTTTTTATATGTTCAGAAGTCACAGCAGCCAATCCTCGTCGCTCAGTGTCTGCTTACTTATGAGAGAGCCTATCAAATAAAATGAAAAAGTTTAATTTTTTGAGTAGATATGGCCCAGTTTCTCCCATGTGCCGATTTCAGAACGCTATCTACATACAGTGTCCTCAATTAGAGCAACACGATGGCTACGGTTTGAGCTGCACATTACACCATGCCCCCTGGACTTCCCGTGGACAGACGAAGCCCATTTCCATCTCCAAGGATATGCCAATGTGCAGAACTGCAGAACATAGATAACGAAAATCCGAACTTACATCAGTCGATACCAGTTCATTCTGAAAAGGTGACTGTGTGGTGTGGGTGACTGCGTCGTTTATCTATGGCCGTATGGAGTTGAATCCTGCGGGTCCTGAGACCTGTTCCGTTATTAGTAAACGCTATGAGAGTCTTTTGCGCACCAAAGTCATTCCAGCACGCCAACAGCGTGGAAGTATTCTAAACATTCATGGTGGTGTCTGATTGTACTATATCGTGTCTCCCTACCACTTTCGCGCAACGACGCTCTGAGCGTGTTTTTTAGGGAATTAACTAGTTTGAATCTGGGACCTGTTGCTGGTAAGGAGACGCCAGACCACACATGACATGTAGAATTCAGAAGAGTTCAGTGAGATTAGCGATGATATAACCAAATACTAAATGATCTCAGCGTCAGCTCCACTGCACTCCCTGTAAAAGAATCTCTAACTAAATTTAGAGGAAAGGGTTCAAGGCTTTCCTATTTTCAGTTAGCTGGTAAAATAACATCGAAAAAGCAGTTAAGTTTACCATTGGAAATTTTATTCTACTCACAAAACATCGTTTATAAATTGCACTATTGATAAAAGGAAATGTTTAATACAGGATGGTAAAAACCAACTGCGTTCAACAAAAATATGAACGAATATTCCCTAAATGGGTTTCCAAATTCTACAATCGATCAAAGGATGACCTATGCCATATCACATCTATAATCTAGGTTAAATTTAAGTTTCACAAAAGAAAAAACTATCAAAATGGTCTACAGTGACCCTCAATTATCTTTAATTACTTATCTAACTTGTCGTAAATTACAGTGGCTGATGTGGCTTCTCAATAACTATATAAAAGAAAAATCATCGCGTTTCAGATCTTTACTTCAAGTGGCAAATGTGAACACCATAAGCTTTAATTAACGATCGCCACTAGTATTACGCAAAAAAGGGGTGTAACAGATGAGACTTCTGCAGTTCTGAATGAAGCCTTATGCGCTTAGAAATGCGGCATCGCGTGCGTTCATTACCTTGTCGGTGTCTAAGCAGCGTCAGGGCGGCAGCGGCCGGCGCAGCAACCATCCAGCCCGCCGTCTCGGAACTCACTCTCTTAACTTCTCCTTACTACAATTTACCGAAGTTAGTTTAAAAAAACTATCTGGCTATGTTTTCATCTGACCAATCAGGGTCTCAATGTTAACCTTAAGCTCCGCCTACAAAAATTCTGTCTATCCAATAAGAAACGTTATACTTTTCGTGGTGGGGCAATGTTTTTTAAAGTTTGCAACGTAACAGAGACGCTAAAAAGTCTCACGCTAAAACCTGCAGCTAGTGTGGTCCTTTTAGCGTTATAGTAAGATATATACTGCTCTTCTGGAGGGCTCTATCTTTTAACATGGGCTGGGGAGTGATTCTCATGTAACAGACACGCGAAAAAGTCTCACGCTAAAACTTGCGGGTGGTAGTCGCCCTTTTTTGTGTTATCGTAAGATCTATACTGCTTTTCTGGAGGGCTCTAGCTTTTAAAATTGGCTGGGGGTGGTCCTTGACATACCTGAGACGCGAAAAAGCCTCACGCTAAAACGTGCGGGTTGTATAGTCGTACAGGTAGGCTCGAGGCGTGGGTGCCCAGCCCCTCCCTTATCTAGCTTAACACGGTTCTGCTCTCGGCTTCTGTCCTCGTTTCTCCCCTCGGAACTGCGTCTGCCTCACGGTGGGAAGGTACGACATGCATTTAGGCATTCTTGTGTCAGTCTGTGGTATTCCATTTGCTCACTCGTTAGTCGTATTACTTTGATTAATTTAATGTCACAATTTATTCGGAGCTATGTGACATACTACTGGATTTGCTTATCATGTCAGGGTTTTCATGTAAGGTCTTGGATTTGCCTGACACCTTACAGTATGGTTAGGATCATTTTTATGTAACATGGTGCTCCTCCGCACATTTTATAGCCAGTGAAGCGGCTACTGCACGTATATTTCGGAAATGTTAGAATAAGTAAACAAATGTCGTCTGACTAGGGCCTCCCATAGGGTAGACCGTTCGCCGGGTGCAAGTACTTCGAGTTGACGGCACTTCGGCGACTTGCTTGTCGGTAGGGATGAAATGATGATGATAAGGACAACACATCAGCCAGTTCCTGAGCGGAGAATATCTCCGTCCCAGCCGGGAATCGATTCCGGGCCGTTAGGTAAGACATTCCGTCGCGCTGACCACTCAGCTACCAGGGGCGGACAGTATTAGAATTATCAGCCGCCATTTCCCTACAGCCCAGCCGTCGAGGTCAGCTGATCTTAAGCCATGATGTGCTGAGTGCTCCAATTACGGACGTAGGTGAGTTGAAGGCACACACTGCCTGGCCGCTGTGTCGAGCGGTTCTAGGAGCTTCAGTCCAGAACCACGCGGCTGCTACGCTCGCAGATTCGAATCCTGCCTTGGGCATGGGTGTGTGTGATGTCCTTGGGTTAGATAGATTTAAGTAGTTCTAAGTTCTCGGGGACTGATGACCTCAGACGTTAAGTCCCATAGTGCTCAGAGCCATTTCAACCATTTGAAAGCACACATTGCGCAGCGCATTCTGAACGTGACTTCGGGGACACTCCGTTCTATTTGGAACATGCTGTTTCTCGATTTCCACTTGTGACAGAAAACAGTGTACAGCATATCGAACATGTCTTGTGCCAGTCTCACGACAGACAGTAAACGATGTCTTTTGCTTTTTATGCAAATTTTGGCTCAAGGACAGTACAAAACCGATGTAATTTTGCTTCTTATGTGGTGTTCGACCCAAGGACATCAAAACGGATGTCATTTTGCTTTTTATGTGGCTTTTGTCCTGAGGACAATTCAAAACCGACCTTCCCATCCCATGTGGCACGAGCTTGCAGTGATGGATGGACTTACCTAACTAACTGTTGACTTTCGGTATAAGGAGAGACGAGATCTAATGGCATAGAAATATTTTATAAGGTAGGTTACAACTCAGCACGTCTATAATCTTTACATGACTCTATGTATGAAGAGGATTGTTTTATTTGGTTTTCTTGTTTCTACCACTTGAAAATGGGATAATGTCGTCCCGATACATGATATGGCAATAATCACACGACTGAGCACTGGATTGAATATACCCAGCATAGCCGTGGTATTGCGATTCATCTGTCATTTGTACCCGATCCCATTTACATTAAGACACTGATTGGTAAATTTTTCGTTAATTTTGTTTCCACGACGTTTCCCCATGCTGTTCAATTCCGTGTCATTCTGAGCAGTTATTTTCTTTCTACAGCCTTTGAAACTGGAACATTAATTATGAACACCTCTTTATTCCAATATCTGTCTTCCCTGATAATTTTTCTTCTGCTCAGCTCAGTCTATTGCAATGGAAGTTTTTTCTCTGAAAATGCGTGTCATATTACGCTGCCCCTTTTTGCAGCACGTGTTTTCCATTTGTTCCTTTCGTATCCAAATTTCATAAAGTGAAAAACAGCTTTGTTTTAGTGGTGGACAAACACTGGCGACTACCGAAATAAGAATTGTGAGGCTGCATACGAAACAAGCCTTGATTCGTATTAGAAACTAGGAAATTGGACTGTATCATTCCCCGGCAAGTTAATGAACTGCGGGACTGATAACTCGAAAAAAATGGGTGGCGTGCTCGGTAGGTGAGTTATCGTGCTGTGCTGGATGCACGAAAGGCCGGCGAGTCCATGGGAACGCCCAGGACACGCTGAAGGCCCGCTACGATTTTCCCGCTGGGCTCGCAGGGAAAGTGCACCGCACTGCTCACGTGCGGCACGACCGCGCACCGCATGAGGAACCTCACCTCTCGCCCGTGATAAATACAACCGGCCCCTCCCCTCGTTCCCGGCTAGCTCTGGCCGGCTACGCCACGGACAGCGTTATCAAGAGCTTCACCCTTTATCGCTGTTCGTTACTCAGACGTAATGTGTTCCAGTTCAAAGTTGTATTACATTTGGAAGAAGTAAGGAGGACTGCACACATAATGGAATAGTATTAGGCAGGTGCATGATTTCAAAGTGTTTTCCGGCCGCTGTGGCCGAGCAGTTCTCGGCGCTTCAGTGCGGAACCACACGGCTGCTACAGTCGCAGGTTCGAATCCTGCCTCGGGCATGGATGTGTGTGATGTCCTTAGGAAAGTTAGGTTTAAGTAGTCTAGGGGACTGATGACCTTAGATATCCCATAGTGCTTAGAGCCATTCGAACCATAGCGTTTTTGAAACTTCCTGGCAGATTAAAACTGTGTGCCGGACCGAGACTCAAACTCGGGAGCTTTGCCTTTCGCGGTCAAGTGCTCTACCAACCGAGCTACCCAAGCGCGACTCACGCCCCGTCCTCACAGCTTTACTTGTTCCAGTACCTCGTCTCCTGCCTTTCAAACTTAACAGAAGCTCTCCTGCACACCATGCAGAACTAGCACTCCTGAATGAAAGGATATGAAACTTTCTGTCAGAGTAAAACTGTGTGCTGGGCCGAGACTCGAACTCTACCAATAGAGCACTTGCCTGCGAAAGGCAAAGGTCCCGAGTTCGAGCCTCGGTCCGGCACACAGTTTTAGTCTATTGTTAAAGCACTTGCCCGCGAAAGGCAAAGGACCCGAGTTCGAGTCTCTGTCAGGCACACAGTTTTAATCTGCCAGGAAGTTTCATATCAGCGCACACTCCGCTGCAGAGTGAAAATCTCATTCTGGAATCCTAGCGTTTTTGTTTCGCATATGGGTTTTCTGATTGCCATGGGTTTATTTATCGACTGTCTTTTTTTATTTGTAGTTCCTTGTTGCTATTTGAGTTTAGATATTGTCATTTTATCATTCGGAAGTAGTCAGTGGAGCTGTGGACGCTAGAAAATGGAAAGGCAAGTGGGGAAGTAGGAACATTTCTGACATATTCTTCTGTTTGAGTTCAGTCGTGCGGTAGCGTTCTCACTTCCCGCGCCCGGGTTCCCGGGTTCGATTCCCGGCGGGGTCAGGGATTTTCTCTGCCTCGCGATGGCTGGCTGTTGTGTGTTGTCCTTAGGTTAGTTGGGTTTAAGTAGTTCTATGTTCTAGGGGACTGCTGACCGTAGATGTTAAGTCCCATAGTGCTCAGAGCCATTTTCTGTTTGAGTTCAATAGAGGGGTTAAAGCAGAGGAGGCAGCCGGAAATATTAGCATCGTATGTGGGGATAATGAGACTCGCCAGAGCAGGACAAGAAAATGGTTTTCTCTTTTTAAGAAGATAGTTTCGGCATTAGTAACTCTCCACGCTCAGAAAGACCTCCGGGTTTGATTAAAATAATTTAAATGCACTGATCCACAGTGATCCACGTCAGCGTACTCCAGAACTAACACATGTGATAAACTGTGATCATTCCACAATCGTGGGACATTTGAACGCAATAGGCGAGGTTGAAACGAATGCTCTAAGACAAAATCACAAAAATCAGCGGGGTTCATATGTTTAGCTCTGCTTGCTCGTCATCAATGGCTCGTGAACAACACCGACCCCTCCTACCCCTTATCGATGCTGGTGACGAGAAATGGTGTCTTTATGCAAAAGAAAGTAATAGGTGACGACACACAAAGCAGCAACTTCCCGTATAATATTATGCATCAGGTGGACCAGCGGCGGTGTCGTGCAGTACGAAGTGCTTCCCCGAGGCGTACCCATCACTGCTGACATTTGATGTCGATAACCGAGCCGTCTTTCAGACGCAATCCAAGAACGACGACCAGTAAGACTTCGTGAAGTGATAATACTCCACCATGATCCTCGCCCGCTTTCTGACGCACTGACAAAAACATTATACAGGAGTAAGGTTGGGAATCATTCGGCACCCACCTGATACTGGACCCACAGATTTTCAACTTTTCCTCTCTCTATCGAAACATATCCAAAGATCTCCCGCCGTACAAAGAAGCCACGCAGTCAAGGGCGCCTCGCCACGGTTCAGGTGGCTCCACTCGTCGGAGTTTCGAGTTCTCCCTCGAGTGTGGGTGTGTCTGTGTGTGTGTTGCCCTAAGTGTAAGTTAGTTTAAGTTAGATTAAGTAGTGTGTGAGCCTAGAGACCGATGTCTTCAGCAGTTTGGTCCCACAGGAACATACCACCACCATCAAGGATCTTCCTTTTGCGCTTGAGAATGCACTCAACGGACGGTTCGGCGAGCTCTTTGCCTGAAAACTATGTGGTTTCTACCGTCGCGGAATCGTAGTGTTATCACAGCGATGGCAGTCTGTTGCAAATACTGAAGTAGAATATATTATTGATGACTAATGTCAGTGTTATCTGTAATGTTAATTAAACTTATGGAAAAACGCTACGAGCTTATGCACCATCCTAGTACCTGCAGCACCATAATGAAAATCCCACTCTGGAAACTTGTATGAGATCCACAGTACTTCGGTAGCCACGATCCTACTAATGTAGTTAAACACTTGACTTCATCCAGCTCTTGAACCCATTCATTCAATCAGTGCGTACTACAATTCAGTGTGAAACCTGCAAAGCTGCAACACTACATACACGAAATTACCATTGCTGAACGCCGCAAAAGATGGCATAAATAACGTAAGGCTCACTAAGACAGCAGTAAGGAGTAAAACATGTACTGCTGAATATATTTACGAGGTTCACTCCAAAAAAAATGCACACTATTTTCTTTTAAATCCACCTGTTATTCTACATGTTTGAAAGTTATACAGTGTGTAGATACATCCTTTAGGAACAATATTTTAATTTCTTCACAAAATTTCCGTCCCTCTCAACTGCCTTAGGCCATCTTGGGACCAACGCATGTATACCCGCACGGTAAAATTCTGGATCAACCTGTTGGTGCCACTGTTTGGCAGCGTTCACAAGGAAGTCATCACCTTCAAACCTTGTTCCACGAAGAGAGTCTTTCAGTTTCCCAAAGAGATGATAGTCACATGGAGCCAGGTCAATGTTGTCCATCCAAGTTTTATGATCGCTAGCATGGTTTTTTGACTGACATGTGGCCGTGCATTGTCGTGCAACAGCAAAACCCTGCTTTTGCCGATGTGGTCGAACACGACTCAGTCGAACTTGAGGTTTCTTCAGTGTCGTCACATATGTGTCAGAATTTATAGTGGTTCTACTTGGCATAATGTTCACAAGCAAGAGTCCTTCGGAATCGAAAAACATCGTAGCCGTAACTTTTCCACCAGAAGGTGTTGCTTTGATTTTTTTTTTCTTGGGTGAATTTGCATGATGCCACTCGATTGATTGGCTCTTCATCTCTGGTGAAAAATGATGGACCCATTTTTCACCACCTGTCACAATTCTTCCAAGAAATTAAAGTCATCTCCACCACTCTCGTACTGTTCCAAAAGTTGGCTGCATACCGTTTTTCTTGTTTCTTTGTGAGCTAATGTCAACT
Source organism: Schistocerca gregaria (assembly GCF_023897955.1). NCBI lineage: Eukaryota > Metazoa > Arthropoda > Insecta > Orthoptera > Acrididae > Schistocerca > Schistocerca gregaria. Next base: position 431,852,050 of record NC_064924.1, read on the forward strand.
TCCTGAGAACCCACGTGGCACAAACCTTTTTTAACGCCAACACATTCAGTATTCTGCAGACACTTTCTTCCCCTCTCCCAACGTAACGTGACAATTCGTTCACTGTGATGCGTCAGTCAGCAGTTACCAATTCGTTATCTCTCCGCACATTGTCTGGAGTGTGTGCAGTAAGAGGCCTGCCGCTGCGAGGACAGTCCTCAATATTGCTGTGCCCGCTTTCATCATGTAACCTGCTTGCCCACCGACTAATTGTACTGCGATTGACAGCAGCATATCCATACAACTTTTTCAACCTCTTGTGAATGTTTCCCACTGTCTCGTTTTCACAGCACAGGAATTGCTTCTGACGAACGTCAAAGTGTAGGAGCCCTCTTGAAGACATTTTTTTACAAAAATAGTGTGCATTTCTTTTGGAGTGACCCTCGTAATTCCTTTGTTGGGATTAATGTGCATGAGTCAGGGGTAAGTCTATGATAAAAGCTTACAGCCTACAAATTGTTATTAGTTGGGCAACAATTTTTAGTTCCTGTTCGTTAGACTCATTTTGAGAAGATAATTTAATGGGTTTCGTAAGATCATAGAGATGCTGGATGTAGTCCTGTGGAACGGCTTGCCATGCCATTTCCACCTGGCGCCTCAGTTGGACCAGCGTTCGTGCTGGACGTGCAGACCGCGTGAGACGACGCTACATCCAATCCCAAACATGCTCAATGGGGGACAGATCCGGAGATCTTGCTGGTCAGGGTAGTTGACTTACACCTTCTAGAGCACGTTGGGTGGCACGGGATACATGCGGACGTGCATTGTCCTGTTGGAACAGCAAGTTCCCTTGCCGGTCTAGGAATGGTAAAACGATGGGTTCGATGACGGTTTGGATGTACCGTGCACTATTCAGTGTCCCCTCGACGATCACCAGAGGTGTACGGCCAGTGTAGGAGATCGCTCCCCACACCATGATGCCGGGTGTTGGCCCTGTGTGCCTCGGTCGTATGCAGTCCTGATTGTGGCGCTCATCTGCACGGCGCCAAACACGCATACGACCATCATTGGCACCAAGGCAGAAGCGACTCTCATCGCTGAAGACGACACGTCTCCATTCGTCCCTCCATTCACGCCTGTTGCGACACCACTGGAGGCGGACTGCACGATGTTGGGGCGTGAGCGGAAGACGGCCTAACGGTGTGCGGGACCGTAGCCCAGCTTCATGGAGACGGTTGCGAATGGTCCTCGCCGATACCCCAGGAGCAACAGTGTCCCTAATTTGCTGGGAAGTGGCGGTGCGGTCCCCTACGGCACTGCGTAGGATCCTACGGTCTTGGCGTGCATCCGTGCGTCGCTGCGGTCCGGTCCCAGGTCGACAGGCACGTGCACCTTCGCCGACCACTGGCGACAACATCGATGTACTGTGGAGACCTCACGCCCCACTTGTTGAGCAATTCGGCGGTACGTCCAACCGGCCTCCCGCATGCCCACTATACGCCCTCGCTCAAAGTCCGTTAACTGCACATACGGTTCACGTCCACGCTGTCACGGCATGCTACCAGTGTTAGACTGCGATGGAGCTCCGTATGCCATGGCAAACTGGCTGACACTGACGGCGGCGGTGCACAAATGCTGCGCAGCTAGCGCCATTTGACGGCCAACACCGCGGTTCCTGGTATGTCCGCTGTGCTGTGCGTGTGATCATTGCTTGTACAGCCCTCTCGCAGTGTCCGGAGCAAGTATGGTCTGACACCCCGGTCAATGTGTTCTTTTTTCCATTTCCAGGAGTGTAGATATCCTAGACTAAAACATTTCGTATAACAGGCAGCGACCCTGTAATGAATAGAAATTTGTTTGGATTTTGCGAAATACTACTTGACTTGACCACTGCCATGTAAAGGAATATCCCTCTGAGTTTTCATCGTCGATTTGTGTTGATTAATAAAGATAATAAGAAAAGTAAATCCGCGTGGCTCAAAGGCCTAGTGCAGTTCTATCAGTAAGACTTTCTTGTTCCTTACCTACTTCCGGATATGTACTGGATAAAAGAGACTTAACAGTGAAACGTGCTGAATCTTCATGTAAAGAAAAGGTGAAATCTAGGTTAAAGGCTGGTTGCAAGCACGCACTTTACTATTGAGACCACCGTACCCGCCGTTAATTTAGATAGGCCATGGTAACTGACGTGTGTGCTATACAACGCTGAACGAAATAGTCTACAGGTCAGATCTGGTCCTGCTGAAGCTGAGAAAGACTGAACCTGAAAACTGGGCTCACGCTAACTTTTCGCTCTGGAGCTATTCGGAAATTACCGAGCGAGGTGGCGCAGTGGTAAAGCAACTAGTCTCGTAGTCAGGAGGACGGAGGCTCAGTTCTACGTCAGGACATCCTGACTTAGGTTTACTACTGTTTCTCTAGGTATTTCAAGGTTAAATGCTGGAATGCTTCCTTTGAAGAAGCACAGCCTATTTCGTTCCTCTACTCAGCCACAATCTGAGCTTGTGCGAAAACTCTAATGATCTCCTAGTCAAATGGTTCAAATGGCTCAGAGCACTATGGGACTTAACATCTCAGGTCATCAGTCCCCTAGAACTTAGAACTACTTAAACCTAACTAACCTAAGGACATCACACAACACCCAGCCATCACAAGGCAGAGAAAATCCCTGACCCCGTCGGGAATATCTCGAAGTCGACAGGGCTATAAACTTGTACTTTCCTTCTGTCCTTCTTCGGTAGTAACATTTCATGTTAACAATTTGAGAAATAACTCCATGTTTTTGGGTGTTTACAGAGTACGTCTTTCACAAATACGACTAATATGGAAGACATCAAGGAACGAAATTACTCAAGCAGATAATATGCAAATCAGGTGAAGCCTCGACAATGTTCGCTTTTGAATCATGAGACATATCACTGTAACTTATCCATAATTTATCCTGTTTGTCATACGCTTCAAGTACATCTCAAGGAAACCTTTCAGACTGTGAATACTGAAGAAATTTTAGCTGCTGATATCAGGTATGCGCTGACAAGTATTATCAGTCATTTTTTCCTTTCCAGTACTTTTACTGGTGTGTAAAATTCATTGCCCCTCATTTCACTATGGCGATAGTATTTAGTTAGACGATACGCTGCGCAGAAAAAAATACTATGCGCGGAGATATTCCATTTTGTCTAGTTCCTTGAATATTCTTTTGTTTGTTTTACGCTGCCTTGCCTCTGTTGTAGAAATTACGCGCCTCGTGGCACATGACAATGGCGCACGTATCGACCAGAGAGTTTTAAACGGTAATCACTGCCACTCCTGGACTATAGGACACATCGATAACCGCACAACGTAGCGTTTAATGCTCAGAAGACTCTACCTGTGAGCTGTAAACAGGGTCGCAGATTGGTGCACTACATTCCCACTCTGTAATTGCATTCGGTGATCCTGCTTTTCCTTTCCTTGTTTTTCAAAAATGGTTCAAATGACTCTGACCACTATGGAACTCAACATCTTAGGTCATAAGTCCCCTAGAACTTAGAACTACTTAAACCTAAGTAACCTAAGGACATCACACACACCCATGCCCGAGGCAGGATTCGAACCTGCGAACGTAGCAGCCCCGCCGTTCCGGACTGTAGCGCCAGAACCGCACGGCCACCGTGGCCGGCTCCTTGTTTTCCAAACAGCCTTTGGTGAAACATGGAATGATTTAAATTGTCTGACTAACCAGTCTAGATCAAATTTATTCACTTTCTATGATCGTTTTCAGTCAATAGAGGCTATCTTCAGATCTAGAAATTGTTAAAAACTTAAAATTAGCTGTATGCCACACACAATAAAAATATCTTGGTGTGAAGTCACGAAATAACTTGCTTCCGGAAGGCAAATAGCGACAGCTAGTAACTACCAGGAATCTGATATTGACGTAGTATAGTCCTATACGAAAGCTAAAAAGAAAAGGAACGAAGATAGACCAATAAAATACATCTCAACATTTGACTCGATGCCGTAAAGCAGACCAATTGTGGCAATATGCTGACCCAGTGATGCGCCACGACGCTCGCCAGGTATCGCTTCTGTCAGATGGTCAGTGACCAGACGATTACAGAAACCAGAAGGCACGTGTGGCCAGGTTGCTCGTCAGTTGAATGCTAACTGGTGAGTCATCAAGTTGTCCAACGCCATCATGCCAGCGAGTTCACGATCACTTTGTCATCGTCCTCACAGGACCTCACGTGGAGGGGGCGGAGCTGCCGCCCGAGGTCTGGAGGTTTAGCTGACGCCCTTCCAGCTGCGGAACTTCGCCAGTGCAGGCCACAGCAAGACACCACCAGCCATCCGGCGGTCCGGGAATCATTACCTTTACGTCTGTGACCGTCACGGTCAAGTGGGAATCAACCGACAAGCACGCACTGGGCAGCGCCAGAGGCTCTTAAATCGTTGTGTAACCTCCCAACAGAAAAAAAGTAATTATATAATTCCGTATCCTCGCAATGATAACTTGACTAACCTCTCAATAAAACTGTGGCTCACTTATAACCTTTCAATAATTGTCTGTGAATTTAAACTGGTAAGTTTGGACGTCAGCAGTGCTGCGTCATGGCCCTGAACGATCATACTGAATAAATTGAAAATTCTTACCTCAATGAAGTCGCTGGATAACGCCGATATATCTGCTCCTATAAGAGACTTTTCTGGCACAGCCCAGTGCAACGCTGGCCGATAGACTTGTCAAGCATAGAAAGAAACAACTGCTTTTTCTTTACAATAATCGGGATAACCATGGATTGGAGAAATTAGTAAATTCTTTAAATTGAGATTAATGATTGTCAAAAGTTAATATTAAGAGTTTTTAAAAAAAAAACATTTACATTGGACTTGATATAAGAATAGTAGATATGCGCGAGGCTGCTTTTACCTTATACTACTACGCTCAGGCACCGCCATCGCTCCCCACGACCGGCCCAGCCGACTCGATACACCAGACTGCTAACTACTACCTACTACTACTGCTGCTGACACTGCTCGTACTGCATACAACACTGCTCTCTGGTCTGAGATTCTCTTATAGCTTACATATCGCAGGCAGCGCGTGAGCAATCCATCGAAATTACATCTGCTCGAGTGCACTAGCAAAAAATTCCTTAGTCATGGACCTCTTACAGTTGTCCACCTTCCAGCCACTGTAGAAGGGAGCTTGAGTTTGTAATAAATTAATAATGGGTTTCTGACTCCAAGAAGCGACTTCTGATCACCTCCGTGCACCCTCTTTCTCGAGAACATACCCCCACCCTCTATTCTATACAGACAGGTATGGGCAATCGAAATTAAATAATTTATAATCGAAACTGTGTCATTCTTGCGATTCGAATATACAGATGACTGTGGTGTCTACATCTACACACCGTACGGTGCGTAGTGGAGGATCCCCTGTACCATTACTTGTCATTTCTTTTCCCGTTGCACTCGCAAACAGAGCGAGGGAAAAACGACTATCTTCCTCCGCTTGAGCCCTAACTTCTCGCATCTTATCTTCGTTCTCCTGACTCGCAATGTATGTTTCTGGCAATAGAATCGTTCGCAGTCAGCTTCAAATGCCGGTTCTCTAAACTTTCTCAATAGTGTTTCTCGAACAGATCGCCTTCCCTCCAGGGATAACCATTTGAGATCCCAAAGCATCTCTGTAAGACTTACGTATTGCTCGAACCTACCGGTAAAAAGTCTAGCAGCCCACCTCTGAATTGCGTTGATGTCTTCCTTCAATCCGACCTGGTACGGATCCCAGACACTCGAGCAGTACTCAGGAATAGGTCGCACCAGTGTCGTATACGTGGTCTTCCTTACAGGTGGAGCATTCTTTCCTGTAATGCTCCCAATAAACCGAAGTCGAGCATTCGCCTTTTCTACCACAGTTCTCACATGTTCGTTCCATTTCATACCCTTTGCAACGCTATGCTCAGATATTTAAACGACTTGACTTTGTCAAACAGGACACTAGGTAATGCTGTATCCGATCATAACAGGTGACATCATTCTACTCATCCTTGTTAACCTACACTTTTCCACATTTAGAGCTAACTACCACTCATCAACCAACTACAAATTTTGTCTAAGTCGTATTGTATCTTCCCACAGTAACTCATCTTCGACACCTTATCATACATCACGACATCATCAGCACATTGCTGCCCACCCTGTCAGCCAAACCATTTATGTATACAGAGAACAACTGTGGTCCTATCACACTTCCCTGGGGCACTCCTCGTGACATCCTTGTCTCTGATGAACATTCGCCGTCGAGGACAACATACTGGCTTCTATTATATGAGAAGTCTTCGACTATTGATACATCTTTGAACCTATTCTAGATGCTGGGACCTTCGTTAACAGCCTGCAATGGGGCACCCTGTCAAATATTTTACGAAAATACAGAAATATGGAATCGGATTGTTGACTTTCATCCATAGCTCTCAGTTTGTTATGTGAGAGGAGGGCAAACTGAGTTTCACACGAGTGATACTTTCTAAAACCATGCTGCGCCGTGCACATAAGACTTTCTGTCTTAAGGGTGGACGTACCGCCGAATTGCTCAACAAGTGGGGCGTGAGGTCTCCACAGTACATCGATGTTGTCGCCAGTGGTCGGCGGAAGGTGCACGTGCCCGTCGACCTGGGACTGGACCGCAGCGACGCACGGATGCACGCCAAGACCGTAGGATCCTACGCAGTGCCGTAGGGGACCGCACCGCCACTTCCCAGCAAATTAGGGACACTGTTGCTCCTGGGGTATCGGCAAGGACCATTCGCAACCGTCTCCATGAAGCTGGGCTACGGTCCCGCACACCGTTAGGCCGTCTTCCGCTCACGCCCCAACATCGTGCAGCCCGCCTCCAGTGGTGTCGCGACAGGCGTGAATGGAGGGACGAATGGAGACGTGTCGTCTTCAGCGATGAGAGTCGCTTCTGCCTTGGTGCCAATGATGGTAGTATGCGTGTTTGGCGCCGTGCAGGTGAGCGCCACAATCAGGACTGCATACGACCGAGGCACACAGGGCCAACACCCAGCATCATGGTGTGGGGAGCCATCTCCTATACTGGCCGTACACCTCTGGTGATCGTCGAGGGGACACTGAATAGTGCACGGTACATCCAAACCGTCATCGAACCCATCGTTCTACCATTCCTAGACCGGCAAGGGAACTTGCTGTTCCAACAGGACAATGCACGTCCGCATGTATCCCGTGCCACCCAACGTGCTCTAGAAGGTGTAAGTCAACTACCCTGGCCAGCAAGATCTCCGGATCTGTCCCCCATTGAGCATGTTTGGGACTGGATGAAGCGTCGTCTCACGCGGTCTGCACGTCCAGCACGAACGCTGGTCCAACTGAGGCGCCAGATGGAAATGGCATGGCAAGCCGTTCCACAGGACTACATCCAGCATCTCTACGATCGTCTCCATGGGAGAATAGCAGCCTGCATTGCTGCGAAAGGTGGATATACACTGTACTAGTGCCGACATTGTGCATGCTCTGTTGCCTGTGTCTATGTGCCTGTGAGAAGTCAGTGTGATCATGTGATGTATCTGACCCCAGGAATGTGTCAATAAAGTTTCCCCTTCCTGGGACAATGAATTCACGGTGTTCTTATTTCAATTTCCAGGAGTGTATTAACGTGTCTACGAGTGTTTGAGTGAAAGACCATCGGCCAGTGTTACTAATTGTGATTTGTATTCTAGGCCATATGTCGTGCAAGTGTAAGAGTATTCCCTATGATAGGTTCCGTGGAGCTGATAAATTGTAACATGAGCTGTGTGGGAGGCAAGGTGGTACATATGTATGTTTGTGATATGACATCAGCAGTCGCTGATATTATCACCTGTGAATACAAGAAATTTTAAGGAGTTTTAGATTTAACCTGTATTGGTTCCCGCTTTGCCATTAATTTATATTTCTTTTAGCCCCTGCCCTGTCTTGTGTGAAGGTTTATTTGTGCAGATTGCAGTTCCATCTTCAAGTGTGTTGGCAGGGTGGCTTTGGCGGCGAAGGACGCGTTCCCGTTCCCTGGGCCCGGAGCAGAGGCGTGTTTGCTTGTTGGCGTGGCGGTGGCGACACTCCCGTCGTCGCACGACGTCTGGTTTAACCGGCAGTCAGCCGCCCCTACCAGTGGCGCCGTGATGGCTCAAGTTAAGTTGATGGATTCATGCGTGCCACGGCGGAGAGTCGCCGCTTAAGCGGGAGCCAGTAGTTCGACCTGTTCGGTGAATTTACACAGCTCGGGAGGTTAAGGCATGTTTGCCACGCCTGAGGTTGCCTCTGTAGCTATTCGTTTAAAGCTGGCACTCTTATTACCACTTCTCAGTACGTTAAGTTTAAGACCTGTTACTTACCAGTATAAGCTGCCGAACCATATCTTTATCCACAGTCGTTAGCTACTACATTTGCTGTGAAATTTGGCTGCTCGTTCCTTGTCGGCTGTAGTAGCCCTATGCTGTAACTCTCTGCTTACTTTCAATTTTGGGAAATTGTATAGTTATTAAAGGTTGTGTAAAAGTTTTTGCTGGTGTGTATCAGTTGAAATACGTTTCAGTTGGGTGTACTTCCAACTTATCGTGATGTTTGTGCATTTGTATATTTATTAAGAGCTGTTGTTAAACTTTGGTTGCAATATAAGGGTGAGCATTTATGTTTAAATTTTATACCTTCCCAGTAGGTTTCTTTGAGACACTGGGTCTTTTGTTGCTTAAGGGATTGTTTTTATTTTTTTATTATGGGTTATGCATTGCTAAGCGGTTTTCAACAGCTACATTCAGTGGCGTGTCTTGTGATCATTCCCGCATGGATGAATGTTGTTCAGTTGCTTAACGGTTACCTAGGATTGCAATTCGTTAGTGCATTTAACGGCTGTTATTTAAATCGTTTGGTTTATAAAATTGTATGTTGAACCTGCTTGCAACCACGCCCAGTTGATAAAATATGGGGATCCATCTTCCATGTTATTCTCCTAAAGCTATCCCAAATATAGTCTGGAGGTATCATTCTCGTATTTCAGTGAACATCGCCAGAGGCTGTAGAGACATATTAATAAGGAACTACACATTTATTATGTCACGACTAATTACGTTCAGTATACAGTCCATAGCAAATCCCTCTACAGTTGTGTCAGTCATATGGCTTACAACTCTTAACTCCTTATTTCTCATTTGTAATGGAAGATATTCAGTGATGTTAGTTTTAAAATAAAATAAAAAATATTAAATTATTCTCTACTGAAAATTGCGCTCTTCAACTCAGTTCTATAAGTTTCATGTTCTCGAGTTATTGTCATACTATTGATTTCAGAAATCGGTTGAAGTACTGGCCCTGTCTCAGGGTTGTAATACTTGGTTTAGTGTAACAAGCGGTATGTAATGCCTTTGATTTATCCTCACTCTCTGATTATACTAATATTATGGATTGTTTTATGTGTGTAATCCGCAACAATACTGATTTCGCCAAAAAGTCTCATTTGTTTGTTTTGGCATCAACGAATATAAAAAAAACATTCGTATTACAATTATTGCAGCAGTTTTTGCTACAGAATTACACAACAGCAGTCCTCTTCCATAGAGTATAAATCAAAGAAATAACACTATTATCCATCTACTATTCTTTTAATCGTCGATTCTGAATACATACCGAAATTTCTAAAATCATTTAAATCTTGGCCCGCGTTCGATTTAGTGCACCGAGTAAAGCCAAACGCATCTGATTACAATAGCATCTTAGAAGCAAACTTAAAAATTTAACATCACAAATCAATCATTATATTTTAATTTTTAACAATTACATGATAATATCAAAATTCAGCGCATTCGCCTGACTTTGATCCTCTTGTGATTCAGAGTTGCAATGTGCATACTTTCACTGCATCGTACTGAAATTATCCGCATACCCCTATATAATGCAAAATTGCCCTCTGGATGTCACGATAAGTGGACCCGCTACTATAAAAATAGTCGGACTATGCTGTCAATAGAGCAGCAGTAACAGTAGAATGGATCTGGCAGGACCAGTAATTGGATGTTAGCTGAGTAACAGATCCATCAGGAGCACTTCAGTCCTTCTAAACTGCCAAGGTCGTCTGTTTTAGTGTGACTGAATGAGAACACGAAATAACAGGAACAGCTAAACCAGGATAGACCTCGTGTACTGAAGAACAGGGATCATGGAGCACTGCAGGGGATACCTGTAAAAATTGCATGATCCCGGCGGAAGTTCGAGTCCTCCCTCGGGCATGGGTGTGTGTGTTTGTCCTTAGGATAATGTGGGTTAAGTAGTATGTAAGCTTAGGGACTGATGACCTTAGTAGTTAAGTCCCATAAGATTTCACACACATTTTTTTAAAAATCGCACGAAATCAGCGGAAGGAATTACGAGTAATGTCCAAAGTGCTAACAGAAGTCCGTCTAAAAGAATGATTGTGACTGGAGAGTTAAAAAGAATGTGATGCATTGGTCGATCAGCACATATTTCTGTAGTCGATGCCAAGCGCTACCTGTGGTGATGTAAAGGGCGATTCCACTTGACAGTGGATGATTGGAAACGAGTGATTTGGAGTCATGAAACAGGCCATACCTTGGAAGAGTTTGCGTATGGTGAACGCCCGGTGAAAATCATCTGCCGTACCATGCAATGCCAAAATTGAGGTACAGAAAGGGTGTTTCTCGTGGCTAGGGTGTGATCTCTGTATTGGGCTGAAGAAAACACTAATTGGGAGTGGATATGACCACCTTTTACAGCATTGTGTACTGGGTACACTGGAGCAACAGTTTGAGTTCATGATAGAATCAGCATAACGATGCAGCCTCCCATAAACCAGCATCTGTGACGCAATGGTTTGTGGGCACTTACATTCCTGAAATGCATTGACCTATCCACAGATCCGACTTGAACCAAATTGAACGCCAGTGGGATAAGGTGGAACGTCGACCGCTCAGCAGACCTCAGCGTCCAGCATAACTGCACTCTCTGGATTCGACTCTTGAGGAAGACTGGGCTGTCATCCCTACAGACATTCACACACTTCAGCGAACGTTCCAAGAGCAAAAGTTTCAGCCCCCATAAAGGTAGAGGGTGGACAGTCACGGTATTAATGGCCTCTAATTGGAAGGAAGGAAGGAAAAAAGGGAAGGAAGGAAGATTGCGTTTAATGTCCCGTCGACATAGAGGTCGTTAGAGCAGGGGCACAGCTCTGATTGTCAGTGATAGGGAAGGAAATCGGCCATGCCTTTTCAAAGGAACCATCGCGACATTTGCCTGGAGTGATTTAGGGAAGTCACGGTAGACCTAAATCTGGATGGCCGGGTGCGGGTTTGGAACGTCGCCCTCCCGAATGCAAGTCCAGTGTGCTAAACACTGTGCCACCTCGTTCGATGTCTCTGATAGGTGTTCGAATACTTGTGATCGGGTATGTGAGAGCCATCTCCTAAAACGTCTGTCATTTCCACAGAATGGACATCGATCCGCCACAACCTCGTTTGGTGGACGTGAAACATAAGAAACGAAGTAAGAAATCAATTTTTATGCCTTAATAAAACTCTACTCTGAGATGAAGAGGAGAGGAATTCGTGGAGGGCCGCATCAAACCAGTCAGAATAAAAAAAGCTCATAAAAATATGAAATACTTTTTACTTGTTCTCTGTACTGGATGTTGCGGATGTGGGAGAAATATGTCGTAGTCCACGTTTTTTGACACTATAACGGACGCCCCTGATGCGCAGAGCGTCTTGCATCCAACTGGGCAGAGGTAAGAATTGATCTTAATTTGAAAGTGGTTTCGTAGCCGAAACAGCGTAGCGATGATAGCATTTTTTTTTTATTTTTTTATTTACTTTAAGTCCTCTGATTGCTTTAATGCTGTCCGCCACTAATTCCTCTCCTCTACCAATTTTTTCATCTCAGAACAGCACTTGCATCCTACCTCCTGAATTATTTATTAGATGTATTCTAGTATCTTGTTTTCCTCTACAGTTTTTACCCTCTACAGCTCCATTTGTTACCGTGGAAGTTATTCCGCGATATCTTAACAGATGTTCTATCATCCTGTCCCTTCTTCTTGGCAGTGTTTTTGATATACTCCTTTCCTCGCCAGTTCTCCGAAGAACATCCTCCTTCCTTACCTTCAGTCCACCTAATTTTCAACATTCTTCTGTAGCACAACATCTCAGATACTTAGATTCTCTTCTGTTCCGGTTTTCCCACAGTTCATGTTTCACTACCATACAATGCTGTGCTCCAAACGTACATTCTCAGAAATTTCTTCGTCAGTTTAAGGCCTATGATGCTAGCAGACTTCTCCTGGACAGGAATGCCCTTTTGCCAATGGTAGTCTGCTTTTTAAGTTCATGGGTTACTTTGCTGTCTAGGTAGCAGAATACCTTAACGCCATCTACTTTGTGGTCACCATTTGTAATATTAAGTTTCTCGATGTTATCGTTTGTGCTGTTTCTCTTACTTTCTTCTTTCTTCGATAAACTCTTAATCCCTATCCTCTACTGATTAGACAGTCCATTCCATTCAGCAGATCCTGTAGCTCTTCTTCACTTTGACTGAAGATAGCGATGTCATCCGCGAATCTAATCACTGATATCATTTCAGCTTGAATTTTAATCCCGCTCTTGAATCTTTCTTTTATCTCCCTCTTGCTTCTTCGATCTGTAGATTGCACAGTAGGTGCAAATGACTACTTGCATGCGTTACAGTCTTTCTGATCTGAGCATTTCATTCTTTGTCATCCACTGGTCCCTCTCGGCTCTTGTACATATTATATATTACCCGTCTCTCCCTATAGCTTACTCCTATTTTTCTCAGAATTACAAACGTCATGCACCATTTGATACTGTCAAACGGTTTTTCCAGGTCGACAAATCCCAAGGTGTGTTGATTATATTTTAGTCTTGCTTCCATTATCAACTGTAAGGTCAGAACTACCTTTCCTAAAGCCAAACTAACTGTCATCTACCAGATCCTCAATTTTCTTTTCCATTTTCTGTTTATTAATATTCTCAGAAACTTGGACGCATGAGCTGTTAAGCTGACTGTGCCGTAATTCTCGCATTTCTCAGCTCTTGCAATCTTGCGAATTATGGATGATGTTTCTTCCGAAAGTCTAACAATACGTCGCCAGTCTTATATATTCTACACACCAACGTGAATAGTCGTTATGTTGCCACTCCCCCCAACGATTTTAGACATTCCAACGGAATATCATCTATCCATCCTTCCTTATTCGCCCTTAAGTTTTCCAAAGGTCTTTTAAAATCTAGCACTGGACCCAGAATTGACTGGTTTTTAATCCATTTAGTGGCATCCAGTGGGGTCGAATCTTGTCATCGGCGTAATAACTAGATAATTACATGCAGTTACACACTCGACAGGTGCTTGTAGATGACCGAGGAGAGATATTCTCCTCTCCTTCTGTGCAAATGGTATCACAAACGGTCGCCGACGACTGCTGAGACCTTCCTTTCACCGAAAGACGTAAATGAGAGGCCGGCGGTCCCCTAAGTGCGCTCAATATTCAGGCGTCCCGCTCCGCCGTCCCCCTAATTAGATGCGTCGTGCCAGCCGCGCAAGGCCACAGGCCGCCGCCGACGCGATATCATCAGGCCCTGCGTGTGTGTGTGTGAGGGACGGGGAAAAAAGGCGCGCCAGGCCGCGACCGCAAACAGACCAAAGCGAGCGGCCGGGCCGGCAGGCCAGCCCAGGGAAGACGACACGCCGCCGGCTGCAGTGGAGGCCCGCGCGGCCTTGTCTGCCCCGCTCTGCTCGCGCATTTCCACCGCCTGGCTGCTATCTCCCGCCAGGGAACACGCTCTGCTTCGTTTCCATACTGCACGGCGGCAGGGTCACCGCTGAGGCGACGACCTCCCACCTCACGGGACTGAGAGTCATCTGTGAGGCCGCACAGAAAAATCTCCAACAGTTCAAACAAATTTCGGGCCTGCAGCCGGTCGTCGTTCAATACTTCGCACGATATTTCAACTGGGGACTTGCCAGTCATCTTCAGGTGAGCCGTCGCAGACTGGCGAAAATGTCTTTTTTTTCTTTATTGTGATTTCATTCCCCTGCTCCATATGGGCAGGGGAGGGCTGTCAGCGGCACAATCCGCCGCTCTTCAGCCGAGTGGCACTACAACTAAAACAAGAATAAAATGATACATACATAAGGAGATAAAAAAGGGGAACATAAAACAGAGTAAGGGGAGAAAATCGAGGTAAAATATACACTGACATGGAGACGCTCATGGGGGACAGTTAAAAAAGTCACCAGAAAGTTAAAAACACAGTTGGCGATTCTTAAAACACAGAGAAGACACTGAATGCGCAGGTACAGGTTAAAAGTCGGCCACAGTAGAAAAACACTCGGGAACAACACACTTAAAACCCACTTGGAGCACACACGACAAAGAATAAAACTGCCAGGTGGGACCTGCCGAGGGAAAAGGTCAGAGTGGATGAAAAAGGAGGGGAGAGCATAGGGCAGCTGGGGAAGCGGCGGGAGGAAGATAGGAGGGTCATCAGTGGGTTCACGAAGAGGCAGGAGACGTATGGGGTGGGAGAGGAAGAGAGAAGACAGGGCAGGAGGGAGCGCAGAGACACTGAAAGGAGGCACAAGAGATGGAGGGGGAGTAGGAGGGGGAAGCCACTCAGGAGGAGGGAGGGGGAGGAGACGGTGCCTTGAGGAGGAGGCATGAAGATGGGGTTAGAGTTGGTAGGAAGGGTAGATGTCAGGGCGAAGCTCATCATCCAAGAGGGGTAGACGGTGGAAGTTGTGCGAAGAAAGGAGATGGAGGGTGTGGTGATGGAGAGAGGGTGGGACACAACGGTAAAGGCGTGGCAACTAGTTGGGATCAAGGCGGCAGACAATATATAGTGTGCGGATGTGTTCAAGGAGAAGGAGAAGGTGGGGCAAGGGGATGAGGTCATAGAGGATGCGCGTGGGGGATGGAAAGCGGATGCAGAAGGCAAGGCGGAGTGCATCGCGTTCGAGGATTTGGAGGGCTTTATAGAATCGGGGAGGGGCGGAAATCCAAGTGACGCTGGCGTAACAGAGGATGGGGCAGATCAAGGATTTGTAGGTGTGAAGGATGGTGGAAGGATGCAGACCCCACATCCGGCCGGACAGGAGTTTCAGGAGGCAGAGGCGGTTGTAAGCTTTGTTTTGGATGGTAAGGAGATGGGGAGTCCAGGTGAGGTGGCGGTCGAGTGTGAGGCCAAGGTATTTGAGGGTAGGAGTGAGGTGGATAGGAGGGCCATAAATGGTGAGGTAGAAATCATGGAGGCGGAAGGAGCAGGTGGTGCGGCCTATCATGATCGCCTGGGTCTTGAAAGGATTAACACCGAGGAACCACTGGTTTCACCAAGCGGTGAATTGGTAAAGGTGGGTTTGGAGGGTACGTTGGGACCGTTGAAGGGTAGGATAAAGGGCTAGGAAGGCGGTGTCATCAGCGAACTGGAGAAGATGAACAGGAGGGGGAGGTTTGGGCATATCAGCAGTGT
The DNA here is from genome assembly GCF_023897955.1 of Schistocerca gregaria. Classification (NCBI taxonomy): domain Eukaryota; kingdom Metazoa; phylum Arthropoda; class Insecta; order Orthoptera; family Acrididae; genus Schistocerca; species Schistocerca gregaria. The sequence goes on from NC_064924.1 coordinate 431,867,559, forward strand.
ACAGGAGATAGAGGAGAGGGAAAAGTACAGAACCTTGGGGCACGCCGGCAGAGGGGTAGAAAGTACGGGAGTTCGAATTGTGGATAGTTCCATAGGAGGGATGATGGGAGAGGAAGGAAGCAACGAGATGGACGAAGTTGATGGGGAGAGCATAGGTCTGAAGTTTGAAGAGGAGCCCAGGATGCCAGACATGGTCATAGGCGTTCAGGAGATCAAGGGAAACAAAGATAGCGGAGCGACGGGAGTTAAGTTGGAGGGAAAGAAGAGCGAAAGCGTCCTCTGTTCCGCAATATATAGCGTACTGTAACTATTCTGCACATGCGTCGAAAACTTGATAGTTGAATCACACTGCCCGCCGGCAGCGCCCTCGCTGGTGGAATAGCGGAACTCAGTCGCCCTCTGCGTTGCTGTTTGCCACGGCCGTCGACGCATTCTGCCGTCTTCGATTTGAGCAATTCGTGGAGATGATGGGATTCCATGCATTGTCCAGCTGGTAGCCGCTGTCACGGTTTAACAGATTTTCCGCCAGTCGTATTTTTACGGATTCTTTAATAACGGAGTCCCAGAAAGACGTTGTTGTGGACAAAATCATTGTTTTCTCATACTCCATTGAATGTCCAGTAGAAATACAATGTTAAGCAATAGCGGACTTGCTTGACTGCAAAAGGCGGGTGTAACGTTGATGTTCAGTGCAGCGTTCTTTCACGGTGCGTGAGGTTTGACTTATGTAAGCAATACCACATTGGCACGGTATCTTGTAAATTCCGGCCTTTCGTTGTAACAGATTGTCCGTAACTGAAACACAAAGTCCGCAATCTTCGATGGTGGGCGGAAAACCACTTTTACCTGAAATTTTCGGAGGATTCTTGCTATTTTAAACGAAGTGTTGCCAACGAAAGGAAGAAAAGCTAAAGATTGTTCCGGCATGTTCTCCTCTTAAATAACTTCCTGCTTCTTGGTTTTAACTGTTAGTGCTCTGTTAGTCTGCAGGATGGAATACCCATTTTCGCTGAATACTGCTTTAGATGGGCGAGTTCTTGAGGTAAGCTATCTGGATCTGAGACAGTATGAGCTCTATGAACAAGTGTTTTAAGCAAATTCATGGTTTGCGACGGGTGATGGCAACTCGATGCTTGCAGGTACAAATCAGTATGAGTAGGTTTCCGGTCAACTGATTGCCCTAGAGAACCATCATTCTTCCTTCGAACCAGGACATCCAAGAAAGGCAAACAACCATCTTTCTCTATTTCCATGGTGAACAGTATGTTGCTATGAATGGAGTTGTAGAAACTCCATTAATTTATCTTCTCCATGAGGCCACACTATGAAAGTGTCATCCACATACCGCCAAAAAACTGTTGGCTTCAGAGCAGCTGATTCAAGCGCTCTCTCTTCAAAATCTTCCATAAAAAAGGTTGGCCACCAAAGGAGACAGGGGGCTACCCATGGCGACACCGTCAGTCTGTTCAAAATATTCTTAATTAAACATAAAATAAGTTGAGGAAAGTGCGTGCTTGAACAAAGCAGTGATATCAAAAGGAAACAGGTTACCAATCAGTGTCAAAGAATCTGCAAGAGGAACTTTTGTAAAAAGTATTGAACGACGACCGGCTGCAAGCCCGAAATTTGTTTGAACAGTCAATTCGCCGGGAAAATTTTAAAATTCACAAGTTTCCAACACTTCACCGATTCATCGGTTGAGATACTGGACTCGTATTCAGGAGGATGGTAGTTCGAACAGCCAATGGCCTTGCTGCAGTTGCAACACCGGTTTCCGTCAGATAGCCGAAGTTAAGCACTGTCGGGCTTGGCTAGGGTTTACATAGGTGACCATTCGTGCCGCCGAGAGTTGTTGCTAAGTGAGGTGCACTCAGCTCTTGTAAACCCAATTGAGAACCTACTTGATTGAGAATTAGCGTCTCCGGTTACGAAGACTGACATTTGGCATTTCGAGGCCTTTTCGGAAGGAGTTTCTTCTTTTTTAGTAGTTCGAGTCCCGGTTCGGACCTACAGACCGAGGCTTTTGCGTGTGTAGCGGCGCGGTTTCGTACATGCTTCTTGCTGTCTTACCTCAGTACAGTGCGGACACTTTAATGGTGCAATTTCAGATGGCGGCGTTTTGGACTATGGTCGTGTAAGATATCAAATGGTTCCAATGGCTCTGAGCACTATGGGACTTATCTGCCGAGGTCATCAGTCCCCAAGAACTTATAACTACTTAAACCTAACTAACCTAAGGACAGCACACACATCCATGCCCGAGGCAGGATTCGAACCTGCGACCGTAGCGGTCTCGCGGTTCCAGACTGTAGCGTCTAGAACCCCTCGGCCACACCAGCCGGCCGTGTAAGATATCAGTAGAGATCGGCATAGTACTCCATCGTGTCCCCACTATCATGTAAAAAAAATCATAGAAACTAATAGAGACACATAATCGTAGTTAATCACAAAAATTTTAACACCTGTCAGTTATAGGTTTGTTTATAAATAACTGTCCTGGTACCAGTCACGATTTTTTTAAAATTTGTTTTACAAGACGCGTTTCAGGAGATGATTCCCACTGTCAAGTGTGTTTTCTTCTGTGTACTATGCCATTTTAATGTAATATTTTTGATGTATGAGTTTCTGTTGACTCTAGGTTTTCTTAAAGTCTATTTGTCCAGAGTCTCACACATGTTAAACATCACAAGCAATTTGCTGTGCGCAGCATACATCGAGAATAACTTACATAAATATCCAGTTACAAACATCTTTGTCATCTTCAGGACTTAACAATCTTTTTGTTGTAAAACGTATTCACTGAACCCCATGTGAAGATGTCAAGCGGATAACAATCAGAGCATTATAAAAGGTTTGTCATCGCTAAAATATTTTAGAAATTAAAGCACTTTTTGCAAAAGGGCATGTCCGTTTACACAGTGTTCACAGATGTTTGTTACATCACACAAACAACGGTACATAATAGCACATGTGTTTAAATATGCTGGACGTATTCTAAGTATTGTGAATCCAGCACATGTAAACAGATGTGCTATTATGTACCGTATTTGTGTGATGTAACAACATCTGTGAGCACTATCCATAAGGACATGCCTTTTACACAAGGTGCTTTATGTTTTAAAATGTTTTAGTGGTGATAAACCTTTTATAATGCACAGAATTTTATCGAACTGACATCTTGACCTGAGGTTCGTCGTAAACCGAACACGTTTTACAACAAAAAGATTTTTAAGACCTCAAGATCACAGCGTAGTTGTTGTCTTAGATAAAGAAATATTTTATGCCATTTTGGCCGTTGAACGGTTTTTAACAGTAACACAGATCGCCCTTCAGTACTCTCTAAACGAGAAAATTCAACCAAAGACTTGATGGCCTATGATTTAACCGACAGCGTTAATCGACTGTCAAGTATAACTTGTGCCGAGCGAAGTCCACAGCGCCACATTTAATCTTACAAATTGTTCAGTACTATGTTTCATCCCCTTTCAGACACGGGATAATATGCGCTGTGTCGTGTCGAGTGGGGTGGTTATTTTCCTCGCCTCCAGAGAGTCATTTTAGCCGAGTGTCACGAAGGAGCTGCGAGATAGTGGACGGGGCGGTCACGTGACTATAGGGAGCGCCGCCATAGCCCAGCTAGGGGCCAGTACGGTTGGTAGTGTGGTCAACCAGCTGCAGTAAGTGAAAATTCCAGCATCTTCCGTAGGCCAGCGCCGCTTCTACGGAGACATTTAAAGACATTGTTGGGCTCGAGGACGCGAACACGTTGCAGAACTATGATTCTCATTTATGTGCTCAAGTACGAAAGCGAATGGTGTTTTTTTTTATGAGGACTGAAGCGTGTTTGAGAATCTGTAGTACTTGTACCCACACTAAAAAAAAAACTGTTGTTTCAACAGACATATGACTGTCGCTGGATTTTTTTCACTAGTGCTATCCCCTTATCCCCCCCACCATGAACCATGGACCTTGCACCGGTGGGGAGGCCTGCGTGCCTTAGCGATACAGATAGCCGTACCGTAGGTGCAACCACAATGGAGGGGTATCTGTTGAGAGGCCAGACAAACGTGTGGTTCCTGAAGAGGGGCAGTAGCCTTTTCAGTAGTTGCAAAAAAAAAAAAAAAAAAAAAAAAAAAAAAAAAAAAAAAAAAATGGTTCAAATGGCTCTGAACGCTATGGGACTTAACTTCTGAGGTCATCAGTCCTCTAGAACTTAGAACTACTTAAACCTAACTAACCTAAGGACATCACACACATCCATGCCCGAGGCAGGATTCGAACCTGCGACCGTAGCGGTCGCGCGGTTCCAGACTGTGGCGCCTAGAACCGCTCGGCCACCCCGGCCGGCAGTAGTTCCAGGGGCGACAGTCTGGATGATTGACTGATCTGGCCTTGTAACACTAACCAAAACTGCCTTGCTGTGCTGGCACTGCGAACAGCTGAAAGCATGCAGCTTAACTGGGGAGAGCCGCATCAAACCAGTCTCTGGACTGAAGACCACAACAACAACAACATCCCCTTATAGGAATAAGGAACGTAAGTAAGGTAGAAATTATTATGGTAGGACAAGCAACGTTTATTGTACGCTGCGTCGTGATCTTAGAAAAGTTTAATAAACTTCATTACATGTCAGATCAGAACGACAGAAGGGAGTCAGGTTCCGCATGCAAGACGGCCCACGTGCGTGACCGTGGGAAGCCAAACAGGATATCGGGGGCATGTAATGCTTCCCAAAGCAGATGGACACCACGTGGTTCCTCGAGGCTGGTCAAACATGCTAGTTAACAGTACCCTTGGTACCTCGTCAGCGGCTCTCAGCGTCGAGGTCTACGGAATGATACGAAACGTTTAAATGCGTGTAATGGCAGAACTCCTAGCACTATTTAGAGAGCTAATCAAACGTTCAGGCGATCACATGTCGATTGAAGGACCCAAGGGAATATTGCAGGTAAAGAGTGAAGAGAGACGTTTGGAATCAGAGTCAATTAAGAACGAAGTAAAAGAGTCAGTCATATGGTAGCGACGATTCAGTTTCGGTAGAGAGAAACTAGGGCAGTGCTTCCCAACGTGGGCGTAATTACTCCTTGAGGGGTAAAATAAAATTTTCTGTGGGGTAAAAACTAAATGATTCGATTCTGTTCCAGTCACGAAACTAAATTATTTTCAAAAGATCATTACTATTATCGCAGTTTTGTAAGACTCTAATATTGTTTATATAAGTTATCAATAATTACTTTTTCTCAGTTAGTAGCATTAATCCAGTGGAATTTACAGGCTCCTTACATTGTCCACCCACCACACACACATATTTTATGCTTTGTGCTGTACATTTCCGACGATAAAGTGAGACATATACGTAACAAGAAAATGTCTTTTCTAAGTTGCAGATAGTACCTACAGTCGTCCATAAATTGCTTCATTACTCTCTTAGAAATAGATAACTGAGTTAATTCATAGCACAGCAGTAACAACATAAGACTGCGCATGGTATTATTATTACTGTTATTAGATTGGTTAGACACAAAGCATTAACGGCCTTAAGTCGTCCTGTTTTTTCCAGTCAAGTAAGGGGTATAAGTAATCAAGTGATTCACAAACAGCAAGTATAGTGTAGACATCAGAACTTGTTTAATTTTTACATGGGTTTCCACTGTGCAGGTCAAGCAAGTGACGCACTGGAGACGAGTAATGAGGGTGAAGCATCTGTCTGCAGCAACTGTCTACTCTCACTGTGTATAGTTAGGTTTCCTATCTGAGAAGGAGTTGTGGTTAGGACTTGGGATGCAAACTACTTAATCATTCATTGTAACACTCCTTTCGGAGTATGCTGCTGCAGTAGCCCCATACTTAACAATCATACACAACCGTACTCTCGACGAAAGATCCGTCCCCAAAGACTGCAAAGTTGCACAAGTCATACCAATATTTAAGAAAGATGGTAGGAGTAATCCACTAAATTACAGACCCATATCCTTAACGTCAATATGCAACAGGATTCTGGAACATATATTGTGTTCGAACATTATGAATTACCTCGAAGAAAACAGTCTATTGACACACAGTCAACACGGGTTTAGAAAGCATCGTCCCTGTGAAACACAACTAGCTCTTTATTCACATGAATTGTTGAGTGCTATTGACAAGGGATTTCAGATTGATTCTGTATCTCTGGGTTTCCGGAAGGCTTTTGTCACTGTACCACCCAAACGGCTCGTAGTCAAGTTGCGTGCTTATGGAATATCGTCTCATTTCTGTGACTGGATTTGTGATTTCCTTTCAGAGACGTCACAGTTCGTACTAACTGACGGAAAGTCATCGAGTAAAACAGAAGTGATTTCTGGCGTTCCTCAAAGTAGTGTTATAGGTCCTTTGCTGTTCATTATCTACACTCCTGGAAATTGAAATAAGAACACCGTGAATTCATTGTCCCAGGAAGGGCAAACTTTATTGACGCATTCCTGGGGTCAGATACATCATATGATCACACTGACAGAACCACAGGCACATAGACATAGGCAACAGAGCATGCACAATGTCGGTACTAGTACAGTGTATATCCACCTTTCGCAGCAATGCAGGCTGCTATTCTCCCATGGAGACGATCGTAGAGATGCTGGATGTAGTCCTGTGGAACGGCTTGCCTTGCCAGTTCCACCTGGCGCCTCAGTTGGACCAGCGTTCGTGCTGGACGTGCAGACCGCGTGAGACGACGCTTCATCCAGTTCCAAACATGCTCAATGGGGGACAGATCCGGAGATCTTGCTGGCCAGGGTAGTTGACTTACACCTTCCATAGCACGTTGGGTGGCACGGGATACATGCGGACGTGCATTGTCCTGTTGGAACAGCAAGTTCCCTTGCCGGTCTACGAATGGTAGAACGATGGGTTCGATGACGGTTTGGATGTACCGTGCACTATTCAGTGTCCCCTCGACGATCACCAGAGGTGTACGGCCAGTGTAGGAGATCGCTCCCCACACCATGATGCCGGGTGTTGGCCCTGTGTGCCTCGGTCGTATGCAGTCCTGATTGTGGCGCTCACCTGCACGCGCGCCAAACACGCATACGACCATCATTGGCACCAAGGCAGAAGGGACTCTCATCGCTGAAGACGACACGTCTCCATTCGTCCCTCCATTGACGCCTGTTGCGACACCACTGGAGGCGGGCTGCACGATGTTGGGGCGTGAGCGGAAGACGGCCTAACGGCGTGCGGGACCATAGCCCAGCTTCATGGAGACGGTTGCGAATGGTCCTCGCCGATACCCCAGGAGCAACAGTGTCCCTAATTTGCTGGGAAGTGGCAGTGCGGTCCTCTACGGCACTGCATAGGATCCTACGGTCTTGGCGTGCATCCGTGCGTCGCTGCGGTCCGGTCCCAGGTCGACGGGCACGTGCACCTTCCGCCGACCGCTGGCGACAACATCGATGTACTGTGGAGACCTCACGCCCCACGTGTTGAGCAATTCGGCGGTACGTCCACCCGGCCTCCCGCATACCCACTATACGCCCTCGCTCAAAGTCCGTCAACTGCACATACGATTCACGTCCACGCTGTCGCGGCATGCTACCAGTGTTAAAAGACTGCGATGGAGCTCCGTATGTCACGGTAAACTGGCTGACACTGGCGGCGGCGGTGCACAAATGCTGCGCAGCTAGCGCCATTCGACGGTCAACACCGCGGTTCCTGGTGTGTCCGCTGTGCCGTGCGTGTGATCATTGCTTGTACAGCCCTCTCGCAGTGTCCGGAGCAAGTATGGTGGGTCTGACACACCGGTGTCAATGTGTTCTTTTTTCCATTTCCAGGAGTGTATATAAGCAGCCGTCTTCGGTTGTTTGCAGATGACGCAGTCGTTTATCGACTAATAAAATCATCAGATGATCAAAACAAACTGCAAAACGATTTAGAAAAGCTATCTGTATGGTACGGAAAGTGGCAGTTGATCCTAAATAACGAAAAGTGTGAGGTCATCCAGATGAGTGCTAAAAGGAATTCGTAAAATTCACCTAAATACCTAGGTATTGCAATTACGAATAACTTAAATTGGAAGGAACACATAGAAAATGTTGTGGGGAAGGCTAACCAAAGACTGGGTCTTATTGGCAGGACACTTGGAAAATGTAGCAGACCTACTAAGGAGACAGCCTACACTACGCTTGACCGTCCTCTATTAGAATACTGGTGCATGGTGTTGGATCCTTACCAGGTAGGACTGACGGAGTACATGGAAAAAGTTCAAAGAAAGGCAGCACGTTTTGTATTATCGCGAAATATGGGAGAGAGTGTCAAAGAAATGATACAGGATTTGGGATGGAAATCATTAAAAGAAAGGCGTTTATCGTTGCGACGGTATCTTCTCCCGAAGTCAACGAAAGGATGACGCTGTACAAGTCGGAGCGTGGAATGTCAGATGATTGAATGTGCTAGGGAACTAGAAAATTTGAAAAGGGAAATGCAAAGGCTCAATCTAGATACACATGAGGTCAGTGAAGTGAAATAGAAGAGCACTCTGTTCAAGAATCACAAAAGGAGAAGGTATACTTGGAAAAGACCCGGATGATACGGGAAGATTTCAGTTAGATCACACCATGGTCGGACAGGGAGTCCGAAATCAGATACTGGATTTAAAGACGTACCCAGGAGCAGATATGGAGTCAGATCAGAATGTAGTAGTGGTGAAGAGTAGGAAATCACAGAAGTTGGGAAGGAAAATATAGGTACAAAAAAGGTAACTGCAAAGAAACCATGGATCACTGAAGAAATTCTTCAGTTGATCAATGAAAGATGGAACTACAAAAAGACGAAATGGCTTTATGACAAATGTAAAAAAATCGAAAAAGGATTGATAACAACCATCAGTTACATAAAAGCAAGGGCGGTAACATGAAGAGTGCAACGGGAATTCCACTGTTAAATGCAGAGGAGGGTGCGGATAAGTGGACGGTGTACACAGAGTACACTGAAGGCCCCTCTGAAGGGGACGGTCTGTCTTCCGTGATAGAAGAAGAAACAGGAATCGATTTAGAAGAGATAGGTGGATCGGAACGTGGAATGTCAGATACCTTAATCGGGCAGGTAGGTTAGAAAATTTAAAAAGGGAAATGGATAGGTTAAAAATAAACACAAAATCAAATAGGGGTAATGCAGGAGTAGGTTTAGTAATGAATAGGAAAATAGGAATGCGGGTAAGCTACTACAAACAGCATAGTGAACGCATTACTGTGGCCAAGATACATACGAAGCCCACAGCTACTACAGTAGTACAAGTTTATATGCCAACTAGCTCTTCAGATGACGAATAAATTGAAGAAATGTATGATGAAATAAAAGAAATTATTCAGATAGTGAAGGGAGAAGAAAATTTAATAGTCATGGGTGATTGGAATTCGCGTGTAGGAAAAGGGAGAGAAGGAAACGTAGTAGGTGGATATGGATTGGGGCTAAGAAATAAAAGAGGAAGCCGCCTGGTAGAATTCTGCACAGAGCACAACTTAATCATAGCTAACACTTCGTTTAAGAATCATGAAAGAAGGCTGTATACATGGAAAAACCCTGGAGATACTAAAAGGTATCAGATAGATTATATAATGGTAAGACAGAGATTTAGGAACCAGATTTTAAATTGTAAGACATTTCCAGGGGCAGATGTAGACTGTAACCACAATCTATTGGTTATGACCTGTAGATTAAAACTGAAGAAACTGCAAAAAGGTGGGAAATTAAGGAGATGGGCCCTGGATAAACTGAAAGAACCAGAGGTTGTACAGAGTTTCAGGGAGAGCATAAGGGAACAATTGACAGGAATGGGTGAAAGAAGTACAGTAGAAGAAGAATGGGTAGCTTTGAGGGATGAAGTAGTGAAGGCAGCAGAGGATAAAGTAGATAAAAAGACGAGGGCTAGTAGAAATCCTTGGGTAACAGGAGAAATATTGAATTTAATTGATGAAAGGAAAAAATATTAAAATGCAATAAATGAAGCAGACAAAAAGGAATACAAACGTTTCAAAAATGAGATCGACAGGAAGTGCAAAATGGCTAAGCAGGGATGGCTAGATGACAAATGTAAGGATGCAGAGGCTTATCTCACGAGGGGTATGATAGATACTGCCTGCAGGAAAATTAAAGAGACCTTTGGAGATAAGAGAACCACTTGTATGAACATCAAGACCTCAGATGGAAACCCAGTTCTAAGCAAAGAAGGGAAAGCAGAAAGGTGGAAGGAGTATACAGAGAGTCTATACAAGGGCGATGTACTTGAGGACAGTATTATGGAAATGGACGAGGATGTAGATGAAGATGAAATGGGAGATATGATACTGCGTGACGAGTTTGACAGAGCACTGAAAGACCTAAGTCGAAACAAGGCCAACGGAGTAGACAACATTCCATTGGAACTACTGATTGCCTTGGGACAGCCAGTCCTGACAAAACTCTACCATCTGGTGAGCAAGATGCATGAGACAGGCGAAATACCATCAGACTTCAGGAAGAATATAATAATTCCAATCCCAAAGAAAGCGGGTGTTGACAGATGTGAAAATTACCGAACTGTCAGTTTAATAAGCCACAGCTGGAAAATACTAACATGAATTCATTACAGACGAATGGAAAAACTAGTAGAAGCCGACCTCAGGGAGGATCAGTTTGGATTCCGTAGAAATAGAGGAACACGTGAGGCGATACTGACCTTACGACTTATCTTAGAAGAAAGATTAAGGAAAGACAAACCTTCGTTTCTAGCATCTGTAGACGTAGAGAAAGCTTTTGACAATGGTGACTGGAATACTCTCTTTCAAATTCTAAAGGTGGCAGCGGTAAAATACAGGGAGCGAAAGGCTATTTACAATTTGTACAGAAACCAGATGGCAGTTATAAGAGTCGAGAGACATGAAAGGGAAGCAGTGGTTGGAAGGGAGTGAGACAGGATTGTAGCCTATCACCGATGTTATTCAATCTGTATATTGAGCAAGCAGTAAAGGAAACAAAAGAAAAATTCGGAGTAGGTATTAAAATCCAGGGAGAAGAAATAAAAACTTTGAGGTTCGCCGATGACATTGTAATTCTGTCAGAGACAGCAAAGGACTTGGAAGAGCAGTTGAACGGAATGGACAGTGTCTTGAAAGGAGGATATAAGATGAACATCAACAAAAGCAAAACGAGGATAATGGAATGTAGTCGAATTACGTCGGGTGCTGCTGAGGGAATTAGATTAGGAAATGAGACACTTAAAGTAGTAAAGGAGTTTTGCTATTTGGGGACCAAAATAACTGATGATGGTCGAAGTAGAGAGGATATAAAATGTAGACTGGCAATTGCAAGGAAAGCGTTTCTAAAGAAGAGAAATTTGTTAACCTCGAGTATAGATTTATGTGTCAGGAAATCGTTTCTGAAAGTATTTGTATGGAGTGTAGCCATGTATGGAAGTGAAACTTGGACGATAAATAGTTTGGACAAGAAGAGAATAGAAGCTTTCGAAATGTGGTGCTACAGAAGAATGCTGAAGATTAGATGGGTAGATCACATAACCAATGAGGAAGTATTGAATAGGATTGGGGAGAAGACAAGTTTGTGGCACAACATGACCAGAAGAAGGGATCGGATGGTAGGACAACTTCTGAGGCATCAAGGGATCACCAATTTAGTATTGGAGGGTAAAAATCGTAGAGGGAGACCAAGAGATGAATACACTAAGCAGATTCAGAAGGATGTAGGTTGCAGTAGGTACTGGGAGATGAAGAAGCTTGCACAGGATAGAGTAGCATGGAGAGCTGCATCAAACCAGTCTCAGGACTGAAGACCACGACAACACAAGGTGGCCCAGTATTAGAATCAGAATTTAAGAGAGCTTTGGAGGCCTTTAGATCAAATAACGCAGAAGAAATAGATAACATACCATCAGAATTTCTAAAATCTTTCGGAGGAGTGGCAACAAAACGACCGTTCACGTTGTTGTGCTGAATTTATGAGTCTGGCGCCATAACATCTGACTTTCGTAAAAATATCATCGAGAAAGTTCCGTAGACTGCAAGAGCTCTCTAGAGTGAGAATTATCGCACAGTCAGCTTAACAGCTCATGCATCCAAGTTACTTAGAAGAATATTATATAGCAGACTGGAAAATTAAATTGATCATGTGCTAGATGACGATCAGTTTGGATTTAGAAAAGGTAAAGGCACCAGATAGGCAATTGTGACGTTGCGGTTAATAATAGAAGTAAGACTAAAGAAAAATCAGGACACTTCGACCTGGAAAAAGCGTTCAACAATACAGAATCGTGTGAGATGTTCGAAATTCTTAAAGAAATAGGGGTAAGCTATAGGGAGAGATGGGTAATATATGATACATACAAGAGCCAAGAGGGAATAATAAGAGTGGCCGACGAAGAACGAAGCGCTGGATTAAAAAATGTGTATGATAGGGATGTAGCCTTTCGTCCCTACTGTTGAATCTGTACTTTGAAGAAGCAATGATGGAAATAAAGAAAAGATCAAAAGTGAAATTAAAATTTAATGTGAAAGGTTATCAATAATACGATTCGCTGACGACATTGCCATCTTGAGTGAAAGTGAAGAAGAATTATTTTATATGCTGAATGGGATGAACAGTCAAATGAGTACAGAATATGGATTGAGAGTAAATCGAAAAAGGACGAAAGAAATGAGAAATAGCAAGAATGAGAACAGCGAGAAATTGAACATCAGGATTTCCGGTCATGAAGAAGAGGAAGTTAAGGAATTGTGCTGCCTAGGCAGAAAAATAATTAATGAGGGACGGGGCAGGTAGGACATCAAAAGCAAACTACCTTTGGCAAAATTGGCATGCCTGACCAAGAGAAGTCTTCTAGTATCAAACATAGGCCTTAATTTGAGGAGGAAATTTCTAAGAAATTTCGTATGGAGCACAGCATTGGACTGTTGGAAAACTGGAACAGAAGAGAATCGAAGCATTTGAAATGTGGTGCTACAGGCTAATGTTGAAAATTAGGTGGACTGATAAGGTATGGATGAGGAAGTTCTGCGGAGAATCTGAGAGGAAAGGAGTATGTGGAAAGCATTGACAAGGAGAAGGGACAGGACGATAAGACACTTGTTAAGATATCTGGGAATGACTTCCATGGTAGCAGAGGGCAAAAATTGTAGAGGAAGACGGAGACTGGAATATATGCAGCAAATAAGTGAGGACGTAGGTTGTGAGTGCTGCTCTGAGATGAAGAGATTGGCACAGGAGAGGACTTGGTGACGGGCCACATCAAACCAGTCAGAGGACTCATGAACACCCCCCCCCCCCCAAAAAAAAAGAAAAAAAGTGGCGATGTGTACTTGTGAACAAAATTCTTCATGGTATGTGACCACACTGTCAATATGTAAAGCTTTCCGACCTTTCACCCACTATTGCAGAAGGCATCACTTGGGGCGTTGAACTGATTGCTGAATGAGAAAAACTTATGCTCTTGCATACTAGTGGAAAAGAGCGTTTTCGTAAGCTGTCAGCGTATCGAGGACGAGGATGAGTGGTGTTTCACGTCCTTTATTGGTGCCTCCTTTATTTCTTATAAGCAGTGGGCTATAGGCAAGCTCACCTGTATCCCATCTTCCAGTCACTTCACAGTATCAACGTGCATGGCTCCACTGGTGCCGTCAGAGGATCAGTTGTAAGATGGAACGGCACTTCTTGGTCTTCAGAGATGAAAGCAGATTCCACCTCTGCGCAGGTACTGGTCGTTTGCTTGTACGATGTAGGCCTGGTGAGTGCTTACCTCGTAGAGCGCTATTTGTCCAAGCCACCTGGCCCCACCAAAGACCTTACGCCTATTAAAGCTCTCGTGTTTCTGAAGGGGACACCAAGCACCGCTCTGTTCTAACAACAGGAAGGTTATTCGTTGTTCCTTCAGTGTAACGCTCGCGTGCCCAGTGCTGTGAATCTCAATGCGCTATGCAAGACGTGTTCCCTGGCCAGCACGATCTCCTGCCTTGTCTCCGGTCGAGCACGTCTGCGAAATGATGGGACGATAAGTGACTCTTGTGACTCATCAATCAACAGCTCTTACAGAACCACGCAGGTCGAACAGACGTGGCACAACATATCCCAGGACAGTACTCACCTTCTTACGATCGACTGCATGCCAGTCAGTGCCTGCACTGCTGCCCGTGGAGGCTGTACCATATACTAATATGGTTGTTTCAGCGTGGGTCGATACCTTGAACCTTAGAACTGCTTGTGCTGTTTATCTATAAACGTAATCGTTTCATTTACTCCATATGCACTGTTGTAACAATAAACCTTGAGTGAACTGGAAACCTCTAAAATGGTATAATAATACTTTTTTCGGTAGTGTGTAAGGTAGTAGCCTATAAAAGTTTTACAAAGTCATTACGTTTACAGTACCTACAGTGAACAACCTTGGAAACTCGATGCCGATGTTCAGAGACAGTGCTGTTGTCTATAGGAAAGCTGAAATGCCATAAAACTGTAGAGAGCTGCAAGAATACTTGCAGAGGACCAGTGGTTGATGTAGGAACTGGCAGTTGACCCTAAATATAAATAAACGTAATGTAGAGTCGTCTATTACTGCTCTTTGGCTACAAATTTCTAGAAACAGCTATAAGGTACTAAGGTTTAACAGTTTGGAGGGACCTAAAACGGATAACATTAAACTAGTTGAAGGAACAATAAATCCTAACCTAAGATTCATGCAAAGAACCTTAGGAGTTTAAATTCATTAATTCATTTGCGAAGAAAGCTGCTCGAAAAAACACTCTTTTGGCCAGTTCTTATCGTTCGTGTCTCGCATTTTCTCCAGCTAGGATTAGTAGAAAGGATTCGAACAAGAGTGGCTCAATACGTCACTAGTTCGTTTAGTAAGAACGGTAACTTTAAGAATATACTTCTTGAGATAGGTTAGACAACATAACCTTCCCCTTCATGTTGTTCTGGTGTACATTCACTATATTACTATAGTCAAGCCATGGTCTCCTTCTGCTGGTTTATCTCTATCCCCCCCACCTCCCCAATCCTTACTTTAACAAATTAATTATTCTCTGATGCTTCAGCAGTTGTCCTGTCACCATGACCCTTCTTTTACTCAAGATATTCCATGCCACTCTTTTAGCGAAGATTAGATTGTGGTATCATGGATCGATACCATCCTCACTTTCATCTTACGGTTGACGTCTAGATACGACTCTGAGGTAACTCGTATGTAAGCATCCTCTCTGATCACCAGCATCCATTCATTTCCATTGAGCATTCCGACAGACTTGTGCACTTCCAACAGGACAATGTGACAGGCCACACGTCTAGACGAGCTCCAGTGTGCAATTCCAACAGGACAATGTGACAGGCCACACGTCTAGACGAGTTCCAGGATTAATCTTCTGAGTTTAAACCCTTCCACTAGCCACCAAACTCCCGAGACATGAACATTCTTAAGCATATCTGGGATGCCTTGCAACGGGTTCTTCAGATGAGATCTCCACCCCCTAGTACTATTACGGATTTACGGACAGCCCTGCAGGATTAATGGTGCCAATTCCCTCCAGCACTACTTCAGACATTAGTCGAGTCAATGCCACGTCACACTGCGACACTTCTGCGTGCTCGCGGGAGCCCTGCACGATATTAGGTTCTTCAGTGTATTACTGACGATGACTCAAGTCTGTCTTTATTAAACTTACGGAAAAGCAGTAAAGGAAGCAAAATAAAAATTTGGTGTAGGAATTGAAATCCATGGAGAAGAAACAAAACCTTTGAAGTCAGGCGATGAAAAAGGTCCTGGAAGAGGATTTGGATCTGGAAGAGCAGTTGAACGCAATTGACAGTGTCTTGAAAGGTACAAATGGCTATAAGCACTATGGGACTTAACATCTGAGGTCATCAGTCCCCTAGACTTAGAACTACTTGAATCTAACTAACCTAAGGACATCATACACACCCAAGCCCGAGGCAGGATTCGAACCTGCGACCGTAGCAGCAGCGCGGTTCCAGACTGAAGCGCCTAGAACTACTTGGCCGCAGAGGCCGGCTGTCTTGAAAGGAGGATATAAGATGAACATCAACAAAAAGAAAACGAGGATAATGGAATGTAGTCAAATTAAATGAGGTGATGCTGAGGGAATTAGATTGGGAAATGAGATACTTCAAGTATTAAATGAGGTTTTGCTGTTTGGGAAGCAAAATAACTGATGATGGTCGAAGTAGAGAGGATATAAAATGTAAACTGGCAAATAATAAATTAATTACGTAACTTAACTTTCGCGAGGTGATGATTAAAACTTCAGCTTTAAAGCGAGCAGACGCCAAGTGGCGTTTTAGGTTGGCCGAGGCTTGCGGCACGCCAACGACAGATGACGGCCACGCCCGGCCGTCAGCCGGCACCGCAGGCAAGGGTTGGTGTCTGGGGCACACAGTATAGGAAGGGCTGGCTGCCTCAGTGCCTGGGTCTAACGAGCGCCATTGAGCGGCGTGCAATCTGTTGCGTGCGGGCCGCTGGCACGGCCGCCATATGTCGCTCCGCGACACGCACGCCACGCACACACAGGCCCTGGCCGTGTCATTAGGGTCCGCCGGCCGCCTGGCCGGTAGCCGCCTCCTGCTGAATACGGCCCCATGGCCTCGCAGATGGGGCTTCAGAGGAGCCCCATTCAGAACGAGGCCGCTCTGAGGTACAATGGTTACAGCCTCCGTCTCCGACCTCCATACATTCACATCGTGCCGTGTTGTTTGCGAATGCGTGCGCGCCAAAGGATATACTCAATCCAGATTCGGTACAATATTTGGTAACGATACTTGCGTCAGTACTACGACAGCATTGGAAATACGTATTCCGAGATATTGATTACTTTCATAGGTAATAATCTTTTCAAATGGTTCAAATGGCTCTGAGCACTATGGGACTTAACATCTGTGTCATCAGTCCCCTAGAACTTAGAACTACTTAAACCTAACTAACCTACGGACATCACACACATCCATGCCCGAGGCAGGATTCGAATCTGCGACCGTAGCGGTCGCGGTAATAATCTTTTCCTTTGTCACAAAACAACGCACTGTCAAGGGAAAACGTATTCGTACACAGCTGTTCACGTAGAATAACTTTATTTATTAGAACTAAGTACCAGGTTACCGGTATGAAATCAGCGTTAAGATACAAATGTGTCGATTTGGAACATTTGTTGTGAAGGAGCCTTAATTTTCTTTGTTTGGTTGGTATGGCACCATAGATATTTAGTATACATAAAGTCATGGAACAAACAATATCATATGTTTTCATCGTGTTAACAGTGTCGAATTTTGTACCAGAAAGTGATGATTTGCGGAAAGCACTAATTTTTTATTTTCATTTGAAAAAAAAAGAGCTGCATATACGCATCGCATGCTTGTCGAGGCATATGGTGATCATGCTATATCAGAAGCAACATGCAAAAGATGGTTTCAACGGTTCATAAATAGTGATTTTGATGTGAGAAATGAAGAACGTGGAACACCACTAAAAAACTTCGAAGACGCCTAATTGCAAGCAATATTGGATGAAGATGATACTTTGAGTCAGAAGCAAACGGTAGCAATGCTAAATGTTGCACAACAAACAATTTCTGACCGTTTGAAAGTGTGGAAAGTGGGTGCCACATGAACTGAATGAAAGACGGATGGAAAACCGAGAAACCATTTGTCAAATTTTGCTTCAAACACACGAAAGAAAATCTATTTTGCATTGTTATTGGCGATGAAAAATGTATTTATTTTTAGAATCCTAAACAGGAAAAATCAAGGGTCAATCTGGGACAACCATCAACGTCGACTGCAAAACCAGATCGATTCGGCAAGAAGACAACGCTCTCTGTTTGGTGGGATCAGAAACGTGTGGTGTATCATGAGCTTCTAAAACCCGGTGAAACTGTGAATACTAATCGTTACAGACCACAAATGATCAATTTGAACCATGCATTGATCGAAAAAAGACCAGAATGGGCCAGAAGACATGGCATAGTATTTTTTTTACACGACTATGCACCTGCACACGAAGCAAAACTCGTTCAGGATACAATCAAAACACTTGGCTGGGAGCTGCTACCCCACCCGCCGTATTCACCAGACTTGACCTCTCCCGACTACCATTTGTTTTCATCAATGGGACGCGCTTTGGCTGAGGATCACTTCGATTCCTACGAAGAAGTCGAAAATTGGGTGTCTGATTGGTTTGCTTCAAAAGACGAACATTTCTATTGGCGTGGTGTCACCAAATTGCCAGAAAGGTGGTCAAAATGTATAAAAAACAATCTTCAGTACTTTGAAGAAAATATTTTTATTTTCAATTCAAAATTAGTGTTTCATTTTCACAAAAAAAACGCTCATTTCGTACCGGTACACCTGGTATTACCGACAGCGAAGTTTTATGGTAAACTAACAGTATTGGGTTTCCTTCCCAATCTGTGTCTATAAAAGGATTAGCTAAATAAGCCTTCCACATAAAGTAAATAAAAGTTCTGTACCAGCTGGTGGCACATAGAGCGGAAAAAGTATTCATACATACAAAGAAAAGTACAACGTACATAAATATAACGACAATACTTTATGGTATTCCTCTTCTACCTATTACTTCTGTTAACCTCTTAGACATGCAATGAACCAGTTTTTTGGTAGTCTATTCTTGTTGTAGACATTGTTTCAAAGCTATCTTACATCATGTTTCACGTTTCTGTCCATTCTTTCGAGCACATTCCAAAGATGGTTAATTGGATTAATGTCTCTATGCTAGAAACTTGAAAGCATGCGGGCGTATGGTAAAACAACCATAGACAAACAATTTGCACTGTATGCTGAGCATCACTGTCTCGTTGAAAGTGGTAATCTGTGCCTAAAGCCAAGATATAAACAGTTTTTGGAGATTTTCCTGTAGTATATGTAAATACTGAAACCTGTCCAAGTTATCTTAAGCCGCACGGGATTAGCCGAGTGGTCTTAGGCGCTGCAGTCATGGACTGTGTGGCTGGTGCCGGCGGAGGTTCGAGTCCTCCCTCTGGCATGGGTGTGTGTGTTGTCCTTAGGGTAATTTAGGTTAAGTAGTGTGTAAGCTTTAGGGACTGATGATCTTAGCAGTTAAGTCCCATAAGATTTCACACACATCTGAACATTTTTGAACAAGTTACCTTTTAACAAAAACAAGTTGCCCAACGTAAGACGTAGCCATACATCCCCATACAAATTTCTCCACCATCACGCTTTACTGTGCGTTGATTGTGTTTGGGATCCAACACTGTATTTAGTAGTCTCCATACCAAAATTCTTCTATCATTTATAAATATGTTAAATTCGGCCGGCCGGTGTGGCCTTGCGGTTCTAGGCGCTTCGGTCTGGAACCGCGTGACCGCTACGGTCGCAGGTTCGAATCCTGCCTCGGACATGGATGTATGTGTTGTCCTTAGGTTAGTTAGGTTTAAGTAGTTCTAGGGGACTGGTGACCACAGATGTTAAGTCCCATAGTGCTCAGAGCCATTTCTGTGTTAAATTCGCTTTCATCTGTGAACAGGACTTGGTTCCAGAAACTTGGGTTCTTGCTTATAAGCTCTCGAACAAATTCAAGTCTCAATTTATTGTTCTTCTTGTTAATGTATGTCCTATATATGCCCTTGCTCCACGACCTGTGCTACTTAAAATATAGCGAATAGCCTTCTGTGTAATTTCCTCCCCGACCTAATCATTAACGTGCGCAGACAATATAGAAGTTATCAATTTAGGATCTATTTTAACCAGCCTTATTAACATACTGCGTTCTCTTAGAGTTAGGTCATGTTGTCGACCTCTTCTTTTGCTTTTAGTACGATATTTCGTTCTCTAAAGCGCGCTGTTATGGACCGCGCAGTTGTCCAGGTTCTTCCAACACCTACAGTGATTTCTGAAAGTGATTCACCGTTTTTCATATCGGCAGATAACTATTTGCCGTTCCTCTACCGTTCTTTCCTTCACCTTGCAGCACATGTTATAGTTGTACGACATTCACAGCGTTTCAGAAACCAAAGTGCACCAGGTGCAGCTTGCCACAGAACTCATTCCTTGCTGTAAGCGGTTGGTTAGTCACTTCTGTTTTTACGTTTCTGGTACTCTATGAATACTTTTTCCCCACTGTGGGAAGCCAGTTGCAATAGATTTTTTTATTTACATTTTTCAGAAGGGTAATTTAGCTAAATCTTGTATACACTGAAGCATCTAAGAAACTGGTATGGGCTTGCGTATTCAAATACAAAGATATGTAAATAGGCAGAATACGGCGCTGCGGCCGGCAACGTCTATACCAAACAAGTGTCTGGAACAGTTGTTAGATCGGTAATTGCTGCTGCTACAATGGCGGGTTATCAAGATACGACTCTGACAAGTGACACGTACGTGTCTGATCACCAGCATCCAATTGTGTCCATTGTGCATTCCTAAGGACTTGGGAAATCCCGGCAGGACAACGCGACATCCCACACGTCCGGAATGGCTACAGAGTGCCTCCAGGACCCCTCTTCTGGGTTTAAACGCTTCTGCTGGCCACCAAACTTCCCAGATATGAGCACGAGACTTATTGATTATATCGGGATGCCTTGCAAGTGTACAGTGTACTGCATTATTTCGACAGTTTATAATTAGTGAGCATGTCTGCAGAGTGTTTTACATGAATAATTTTACAAATTATGTGTCGACAAAGTTTTTGGTTAAGACCCTTCACTCAATGAGACGCCCAGCTAAACTCACAGGACAGGACAGGCAATATAAATTGTGGAAAGGGGACAAAATAAGGGGCTGTCAGTTACACTCGAACATAACACTTTATTATTTGATCAAACATTACAAGATCCCCAAATAAATAATTTTTTGAAGCTCGACTTTAATATTTGGGACTTAATTACCACTTGAAAGCCACTTTAATTTAAAAACATCTGAAGGCCACAACTTAAAATGCATGCAAAATTAGGGATTTAAAAGGCAAGCCGTATCTTAGAACAGTATTTTAGTTAGGCTGAAGTAAACAAGTTAAATTCAAACAGCTGAGGGCCTAACACTTAAAACTCCAAAACATTAAATTTTCCTTTTTTTAATACCAAAGGCCTTACGCGAAACAGTTCTTTACTTTAGGCTGAAGACCTTAAGAACAAAAAACTGACGTCAAAGTGGCTGAAGGCCCAACACTTAAAAATTCAAATTTGTTGAAGTAAACAATTAAATTCAAATCGGCTGAAGGCCAGAGACTTAAAATTCAAAACAAATTTTTAAGTGCCAAATGACTTGTGTGAAACAGTACTTTAAACTAGGCTGAAGGCCTTCAGAGTAAAACAACTCTAATTTAAAACACAAAACTGGCTACAAGCCATACAAGTACCAACAAGAAGAACAAGTTTAAAAAAAAAAGGCATTACACGTATGGGCACTCAGATGTTCGAGGGTCGGCCTGTCAGTAAAACACTAAGACTGGCTTAGGTTAGACAAGCAGTCTGGCCAACCATTCACGTTCGACGACAACCCAACTGGCCGACAGTCAGCGGACCCACCAACAAGATAACGTCATTTCACCTGACCAGGGCACAACAGCGAGTTCAATGGAACAACATGGAAGATATTGGCGCCCACAACCAGTCATACATGAAGCGGTCAAACTACACACCATGCTGGACGGCAACAACATGATGAGGAAACTACACTGCCTGAAATTTACACCAATGCCCAGGGCAGGTAACCGGAATGATAACGGCCACAAGGCAGAAGCTTCCGCTGGTGCACTTCAATTTAAATAACCAAATACAGTGATACTCCTCCAGAGAGTGGCTAGAATTTTCCAACTTGAAATCCACGTTGTTGCTTGCGGGAATATCACAACAGCTGACAATATACTCCAAACGACACAATGTGAACAGCCTTGACTTACTGGTATGTTAAATCAAAACTCAACTTTCGTGTCCAGGGTCGGTGAGCCACAGACTTCGTAGCAATGGGAACAGCGCCACGCTCTCTGACACTGCATAGAGACTGCTAGCAGGCCCCGGCCAAGCTATGCCCCATCAAGAATTCCTCACTGCTCCATGCCAACCGACCAACTGCTGAGAGCCAGAATTCTGACAATATTTAAAATCACACAAACTACACACAGTTTCAAGAACACTGCACGAAGAACTAGACAATGCTAACAGCAGTGACTGTACAATAACAGGGAGGAATCACGAGTCAGTACACATAGCTAACCTATAAGCGATCGCTGGCCATATACACGTCGTCCGGCAAGACTACCGACCGACGACCAATAAAAGACGTCGCCACTGCAATCATGTGTGTCGGCAACCGTCGGGCGAGTCATGGCCATCTGGACCTCACTGCTGCCGTACCCCGACTGAACGTGTGCTGTGTACCAATTCAAGCACTGCCAGGTTCGAACTAACTGCTGGCATGTTTCAACTACCCGGTCGACACACAATAATACGGCAGGGCTTATATCGACAAGTACTGCTGCTGCCGCTCACGGGCAGGCAAAGCAGCTACTCAGTGACACAAGTAATTGAAACTAACATAACGAGGTGGCAGTACGCAAATACATTATGTTAAATAAGAGGTGGCATGCACACGAGCCTCGCACGGCTCACTCAGGAGCAAACCCAAGGATGCCAGGCAACTCCAGTAACAATCCCGAGAACTCCAAACTCTGTTTGCTCCTCGCACACAAGGTCAGCAGTCTTCACCACCTCAACCAGCCGCCTGTATGAAAAGAGGATGGCCTCAGAACACATGCGATAGTCGTCGTTGGTGCTGACGCAAGCCACAACTTGCAGACGACTGCACCATGTACAGTCTATATCTGCAGGCAAGGCCTCTTCCACATCTTTCCTCCAGCACACATACTGAGAGCATTGGATATCTTTCCAGCCATTAACACTATCTGCCTCAGTGGCTCCATAACTCGCATAACGTTGGAGCTACCAATAAATAGTTAGCCCCTCCCAGCCGTGTGCCTGCTGTGACTCTGCTGAAAGAGCCGCCAACTGACCACTCTCAGGGTGAATGGATGAGGCCACGTGGCCACTCTCCAAACTGGCCCTATGTCTCGAGTGAAACTGAACCATTACCGCCTGCCACTCACTCTGCTGTGGGGTCAGATGTACCACATCCGGTACACTAGGAGGTACCTAGGAAGCAGAGCCCTTGAGGAAAAGAAAGTAACACTTGAGGTGTCCCATGTGACACGGCAGAATCTCCACCACTGCTACACCCCGAGGGAGCAGCCGGAAGGTGACTGACTGTAGCCGAAGCAGCATTCAGCTGTTCACGGACTGCTGCCAACACCTCCCTCATCCATACACATCATGCACACATTCTAACCATCCTAGCGAGACTAGCTGAAGAAGTGAACTACAAAAGCAGACAGAATCCTAGATAAACAACTTGCTACTCTCATCATGTGTCACGAATGCACACTGATGCGTTAATGAGCCATGTAGCTGGCTGTTCAGTGAGTAGCTATTGCTCTACACATTGAATAAATTCTCACGCTTGGTTGGATCACTCAAACAGAAAAACCTGCACGAAATTTAATAAATATACTACGAAGAAAACACGGGAACAGCTAAACACTTAATTTGCCGCTCTGTAGATTGATAGCCGGCCGGTGTACCGAGCGGTTCAAGGCGCTTCAGTCTGGAACCGCACGACCGCTGCGGTCGGAGGTTCGAATCCTGCCTCGGGCATGGATGTCTGTGATACCCGCATGCCGTGAGCTGCCTCCTGACTGAGTAACTTACTATACGAAAAGCAGCTTGCCTTCAAAACAAAACAACTGAGCAACTGTTGTGTTACAGACGGAACGAATTTACACGAACAAAAACGCGAGATTAAACCTCTTAAACAGAACCAACACAGTAGTAGCATGAGCAGAGGCAGCCGAAGACAGTAGCCAGGATAGGCTAAGCAGAGTTATCTGCAGTAGTTGCTGTACAGTTGATGGAATCCTAGTCGTTTAGTAAGGGAGTACTGCGTGTCATGTCTTGATGTAAGTTCATTTAGTACTGGCAGTTTCATTTTAAGTACATGCAACAGTGCCACTTAGGCACTGACTGTCTTTAAAGGCTTGGTCTTTTTGTGTGTACAGTTCCTTCAGAGAAAGTATATCAGGAGCTGATACCGCTTTCTTAATAAAGTTCTTAAACGTCATAGTGTTTGTCGTTGCAGTACTTACTGCAAGCCTTACATTTTGTAATAAGGGAATTTTAACAACAAAGGCAGGTCAAGACTTCCTCTCACTTAGCCCAGCTGACTGTTTCCCTTCTTCCCGAACCAAGCAACACTTATGTCTGGGACGTGACACTGTAGCTCCTACATAACATTGACACACTGGATTTAGTTCTTCATCTTCTTCATGTGCTTCTGGTCCTACTACCAGGTTAAGCTGCAAACATATTGTGGCACGATACTGCCACGAAATTTTTCCTGTCAGTACTTAGTATCCCCTTCATTAGAGGAGTTCAGCCTATCGATTCGGTTTTCTGTTAAGTCGTCCAAAATGAGAATGAGCAACTGTGTTGCTGATGTGTTGCCTCAGAGTATTACAGTAAAGTACCTTTTCTTGTTACGCTGAATACCTAATTTTATCTTTCTTTTTTACAACAACATCTTGTAATTACCAAACAAGTAACCCACCATACATTGAATTCCTTAAACAATTCCAGTTAACGTTACACGACATAATTAAATGAACCTGAATGAATTTTATTAATATGTGGATGTAATAAATAAACCAGTATTGTGAATATAAACCACTAAAACTCACACTAGTTACTGCACGCAAATAGTTTTTCCCGACCTGTGCTACGAGATGCAGTTCTGAGGGAAAGAGAATTTTACGACATAAATGCCTGTCCCATGAAGATTGACATCTTTCACCACAGGACATCTAGCGTACACAATGAGACGCCCAAGCCACTGCGCAGGCCTTGGCAAAAGCTATCCCTTGTCCCTGCTTTTAACGATTACCCTTCGAAAAGCCTTTCTACAGGAACATGGCGAGAGATGCCAAATAAAATGTACGGAGATAAAACATCCAGAGAAACCCAACTCAAAACATTGGTGACTATTATAGCCACCTGTGTTAAAACTCACATGAAATAAAAAACTGTTTATCTCAGTATTGCTTAGCAGAAGTTAAACTCTGTCCTATGGAAGAAACCTGTGACAGGCTAAAAAATCTCTAGTGGGTGGAGCTATAACAAGTACATACACCCTGATTGACCAGAAAGAAAAACGCATGGCCACCAGCATTGATATAGGCAAATTGACGACAGAGTAATTGGCTCTTCTCTCGCAGAAAATCGTGTGTTTCAGCAAAGTGAACCACGCTGTGCTGAAATAGTTGTGAGAGGCATTATGTTAACACTTGTTCACAGGCTTGTCTTAACTCGTAATGAGTTAAACTGCAAAGTCTCCTACTACGGAGAATGAATCGCACGGAGCACTGACAGTTAAGGTCTGCAAGCGATCTGAGGACAATGCCAATCAACTTAGCTAGGGAATAACTGGGAGACTCGATGTAGGAAATGTATCCAACAGGTGCTTAACAGTCAAGAGAGATTTAGAATAGATTCTCAGGTTCACAGCTCGCGCCGACAGCCGCCACTGCCCCGCCGACGCAATGTCAACACACGCTCGCTCGCGCCACGCCAGCAAGTGTCTATTGACACCCAGAACTGCTGTCGTCTCCGTCTCTCCTAATTTTCGTATATTCAACCATGATCTGTAGCTAACCATATTCACGATTGTCAGGCCTAATTGAAGCAGAAACGCGAGATGTCCGATCTAACGAAAAGGATTGATCAGCCACTGTACATTTATGAATTGTTTTAATTGTGTACTTCTTTTTGATTGCTCTTTACCGACCTCCATTCAGTTTGGGTATTTTCATTGTGCAGTTTAGCGTATTTAATACGTCTCGCCCCAGCTGTATTTAATTTGTTTGTATTTTTATCGACCCCTGACATGGTCATCAACCATCTTACCACTGAAGAACCTTATAATAGGAATTTCGTTTCACAGTTGTGAAAAGCCAGTATCAATATTTAACTATCCTGCACGTAATTTTTCTAACATTGCTGTCATGAAGTCAGAGTAAAAATAAACCTTAATAGCGAAAATCTAAGACTTTCATTTTTTGCTGTCATACAGTTACACTTGAACCCGTACACTGATTTCAGTTAGCGACAACATTTGCTCTACAGGGAGTGTAGTGGCATCGACATTGAGAACATTGTCTGATTACATCACTGTCCGTACTGCTGTGCTCTTCTGAACTCTTCATGTGTGAAATGGTACCTTCCTACCTTGCAGGCCCTAAAACACTCATAGAGTGTACTTGCGCAACTTTGGTAAGAAGATAGATCAGACCAAGGCTCACAATTGTTAGAATCTACTACTAGCTACATTTTATTTATTTTAATAATACAGGTATCAGAGCCTGCCTTCCCACTGAGACAATCTGGAAGGGAGACTCATTACATTCAGATCTTGTTTTCCTCCGGGAGTACCACTTCACAACATGTTGTAAGCACAAGTTCTTCTGGAAAAATTGTCTCCTCAGGCTCTCTCATACGCTAGAAAATACAGCGTACCTTGTGCCTTATGTGCATGTTTTGCCTCAATGATTGCGATGATGTGGTACTCCTAAAGGTTTTGCTAAATGCTGGTTTAACAACAATCTGTCTAGTTCTGTAGAATTTCGACCTATCTTGTCACCGATTATGTCTATTGCACGCAGCCCCAGTATCATATTATGCTTGATGAGTCGTCAGAGTCTAAGGCGCTGCAGCCATGGACTGTGCGGCTTGTCCCGGCGGAGGTTCGAGTCCTCCCTCGGGCATGGGTGTGTTTGTTGGTCATTAGGATAATTTAGGTTAAGTAGTGTGTAAGCTTAGGGACTGACGACCTTAGCAGCTAAGTCCCATAAGATTTCACACACATTTGAACATTTTTGAGTCGTCAGAAATGGAGGAGGAAGAGGAGGCTGATGTTTAACGTCCCGTCGACAACGAGATCGTTAGAGACGGAGCATAAGCTCGGATTAGGGAGGGATGGAGAAGAAAACCGGGCGTGGTGTTGAATCATTCCGGCCTGTGCTTTAAACGATTTAGGGAAACCACGGAAAACCTAAATCATGATGATCAGACGCGAGTTTGAGCAGTCGTCCTTCCGAATACGAGTCCATTGAGCGAACCACTACTCTTCTCTGCTCGGTTCGTCTGAAATAACTCAATACTTCTTTAGACTCTTCTTAATTGCATGGCAAGTTTCACCGGGCTTGGTTCAATACTAGTTTCTGTTTAATCAGATATTTCCATTGCAGCCGCGTATTTCGTCCGATATTTCGTAAAATTTTATTTTCTTGGCTGTATCATAAGGTGTTCCCAAGGTAAAAAAGGATTGTTTCAAACCTGACCCTTCTCCTTTACGTACCCTACAGCAACAGTAGAATGAATTCGATGCGTAGGGTACTTGCAGCTACCTTCAAACACCTGTTGAGCCAGCTCACAGCCTCTACAGAAGTACGAAGCGATTACTGTATATGTATTTCATTCGCTGCCGCAATAATGTGTGCAGTACCGTAGGAAACATATTTTCGTAAGATTAAAGCCTGGTACGACACTTCAGTCATATAATGAAAGTTTGGAATGGTATTCAGGGGTTACGATCGTGTTTCCAATTTTAACATTTTGCTCGACGTACAAGGAACCTGAATTACAAAATACGTATTTCGAAAAGTCTAATTAGGAGGATAACACATCCATGCTCTATACTTCGCCATTCACTCCACGAAGCACGGAGAACGGAAGTCCTCACAGATGGCTTATCGCTTTCTTCTCCTCTTCCTCTCCGCTCCGTCCACCGCAATTCCCGGCACGTTCGTAACTGAATAGCGGAGCTCTCTTTACAAAAGCCGAGAGGACCATACCGTGCATTATTCACGACGCATCTAACTGTGAACCCTGACGCGTGCAGCCGAATGTTTATATCGCAGCTCATTTGAAGCGATTGTTCGCGCCGCTGACCACCACGTGTAACGGAAAGATTTACAAAATATTCCTGTGCATAAAAAACCCACTAACAACGAGCTGTAGCTTCAAATAATGTAAAATATTTACGGGTCAGCTTATACTCAGTATATCCGGTTTACACTACACATATCTTAAAGTAACAGAGTTTAGAGATATTAAGCGAAATGACAGCATAGGGTCAGCTGTTAAGTAAATTGAAGGCTGCGTTTCACTGGCAGGATCCAGGGAAACTGCAATTATCACTACAGAAAAGCTCACGTACGATGGGATGACTGCCGGCCGCTGTGGCCGAGCGGTTCTAGGCGCATCAGTCCGGAACCACTCTGCTGCTACGGACGCAGGTTAGAATCCTGGTTGGCATGGATGTGTGTGATGACCTTAGGTTAGTTAGGTTTACGTAGTTCTAAGTCTAGGAGACTGATGACCTCAGATGATAAGTCCATAGTGCTCAGAGCCATTTGAACTGTGAACTGAGATGGAAAACGTCGTGGAATATCTCCTAATATGGTACGGAACTCCTTTTTCCTGGGTAGCGCAGCAACCCGACGTGATTTTAGGATTATGGTTCAAATGGCTCTAAGCATTATGGGACTTAACATCTGAGGTCATCAGTCCTCTAGACTTAGAACTACTATGAAATGTTCCCTTAGAAAACTTAATGAATTACTGTGCTGATAAACTTCTTACATTATTTGATTTTCAAACAGCTGAGCAGAACTGAACGTACTCAGACATTTCGCTCTTTACCTGTTCTGATCAACACTAAACTGACACACAATATTTTTTAGCAGAACGCAATCTGACTTTCAATAATCCCTACAAGAGAATGGCCCTGATTAAATTAACCTACACGTTTCACAAATCACTTACCTCACAAAACTACTGCAATACAGCGAGCGCCACTACTGCCAGTTAAATAAAAGATTCAAACTACTGAAGGCACTAACTACTGATAGGCACAGTTAGCAAACGAAAGATTTTGATAGAGAACAAACAATGTATTTAACTTAAGTATTCAAAACTCATAATGTATATATCAGTCCATGATATCCAATATTACAAATTTACTGTCTCTGATGGACACACGCCCATATCGTCCGCTTTCAAAAATCCGCCATCTCACTTCCCCACATCCACTACTGCTGGCGGCTCACCTCCAACTGCGCAACGCTACGCGCTGTTAACAGCCAACTGCCCAACACTACAATGGCGAATATTAGACCAACAACGCAAACCAGCGACAGACTGCACACAGCACAGCCAGTGATTTTCATACAGAGCGCTACGTGGCGTTACCAATATAAAAACCTAAACAGCCTACTTACACTACTAAAACCTAACTAACCTAAGTACATCACACACATCCATGACCGAGGCCGGATTCGAACCTGCGACCATAGCAGCACCCGACGTGACACGGACTCTAAAAGTCATTGGAAGTCCCCTGCGCAAAATTGAACCATTCTGCCTCTATAAATACCCATAAGGGCGAAAGTGTTTTCGATGCAGAATTTTGTGCACGAACTGACTGGCCTCTGTGTTATGGCGTGTATTTTTTCATGGGATACAGGTCTGCCGATCTGGATGGCCAAATAATTCGCTCGAATTGTGCAGAACGTTCTTCAAACCATTCGTGAGCAACTGTGGTCCTGTGACATGCTGCACTGTCGTCCATAAAAGTTCCACCCATGTTTGGGAGCATGAAATCCATGAATGGTTGAAAATGGTCTCCAAGTAGCCGACATAACCATTTCCATTCAATGTCCACATCAGTTGGACCAGAAGACCTAGTTCATTCCACGTAAGCACAGTGTCACACCATTATGCAGCCATGACCAGCTCGCACAGTGCTTAGTTAACACCACTATGTAGCCATGACCAGCTCGCACAGTGCTTAGTTGACAACCAGGGCCCATGGCTTCATGATCGTCTGCGTAGCACTCTAAGCCAAAAATCAGCTCTAACCAACTGAAATCGAGGCTCATCCAACCAGGCCACGGTTTTCCAGTTGTCTAAGGTCCAATCGATTTGGTTCAAAAATGGTTCCAATGGCTCTGAGCACTATGGGACTTAACGTCTGAGGTCATCAGTCCCCTAGAACTCAGAACTACTTAAACCTAACTAACCTAAGGACATCACACACACCCATGCCCGAGGCAGGATTCGAATCTGCGATCGTAGCGGTCCCGCGGTTCGAGACTGTAGCGCCTAGAACCGCTCGGCCCAATCGATTTAGTCACACGCCCAGTAGAGCTGCTGCAGGCAATGGCGGGCCGTCTGCTGACATAGCCTATTAACACCATATTTCGCCGCACTGCCCTAAGGATACGTCCGTCATGCATCCCACACTGATTTCTGCGGTTATTTCACGCAGTGCTGTTTGGGTATTAGCACTGACAACTCGATGCAAACGTCTCAGCTCTCATTCGTTAAGTAAGGCCGTCGTAGACTGCGTTGTGCCTGGTGAGAGATAATGCCCGGAATTCAGTATTCTCGGCACACTCTTGACACCGCTGATCGCAGTATATTCAATTCCCTAATGACTTCCTAAATGGAATGTCCCTTGCGTCTACCTCCAACTACCATTCCAAAGTCTGTTATACTTCCGCCGTGCGACTTTCATCGCGCCACACACTTTTTCGAATGAATCAGCCGAGTACAAATGACAACCCCGCTGAAGCACTGGGGCCACAGTCACATCAAATTAATAGGCGAAACAGAGGCTTTACTATGAAGGACGTTGAGAATGGTCAGGCGTATTTCACTGGTCGGAGTGTCATGATGTTGTGGACTTCAGTCCCGAGACTGGTTTGATGCAGCTCTCCATCTACCCTATCCTCTGCAAGCTTCTTCATCTCTCAGTACTTAATGCAACCTACATCCTTCTGATGTCATGATAATGTTGAAAAATCTTAACGTGATGGCACACCACGAAAGACACTGTACAGCTCGTGAAAACTCGCTCACAAAACTTAGAGAACCGTCTTGCAGGCCGAAACTACTGATATTCTTCAGCCCACTTCGCATCGATCCCGTAGTGACAGCACGGAGAAAATGAAGCTGATAATAGCACTCACAGATGTGTACAAGAAGTCTTTTAATCCTGCGTTCCAGCCGTGAACCAAAAGAGAACCGCAATGTAAGGTTTAGTAGGAAGTACGCTCTGTCCTGCACATTTCACAATGATTCGCAGAGGATAGGTGTAGGGCTTTTCTTTGTTCCATTTA
This sequence comes from Schistocerca gregaria, assembly GCF_023897955.1. Classification (NCBI taxonomy): domain Eukaryota; kingdom Metazoa; phylum Arthropoda; class Insecta; order Orthoptera; family Acrididae; genus Schistocerca; species Schistocerca gregaria. The sequence continues at coordinate 431,898,841 of NC_064924.1, forward strand.
CTGGACAAATTTAGCGTGTAACATTATCTCATTATATGTCTCCCGGTTAGCCGAGTGGTCTAACGCACGGCTTTCCGGAGTGGGAAGGAGTGCCTGGTCCCCGGCTTGTAACGAGACCCAGTGAGCTGGCCAGTCTGTGGATGGTTTTCAGGCGGTTTTCCATCTGCCTCGGCGAATGCAGGCTGGTTCCCCTTATTCCGCCTCAGCTACACTATGTCGTCGATAGGTGCGCAAACAAGTTCTCCACGTACGCGTACTCCACCATTACTCCACCATTACTCTACCACGCAAACATAGGGGCTACACTCGTCTGGTGTAAGACAATCTCCTTGGGGGGAGAGGGGTCCACCGTGGGCCGAACCGCACAATAACACTGGGTTCGGTGTGGGGTGGCGGAGGGGTAAGAGGACTGCGGTAGTGGTCGTGGGGTTGTGGACCACTGGGGCGGCGGCGGGGACGGAGCCTCTCCGTCGTTTCTAGGTCCCCGGTTAACATATAATACTATACAATCTCATCAAAAGAATCCAGACACTTGTTAGTGGGCAGTATCATTAGATGTGTACACGCTTCTTCTTTATAACGGCTTGAAAACTTTTGCGCACACATTCCTTGAGGTGTCTAAATGTCTGTGGACGAATAGCACCCCATTCTTGTTCAAGAGCGAAGATGGTGATATCGGACGGTTATGTTTGGAGCAGAGTCAACGTTCTAACTCATCCCAGAGGCGAACAAAATGGTCCAAATGGATCTAAGCACTATAGGACTTAACAGTTGAGGTCATAAGTCCCCTAGACTTAGAACTACTTAATCCTATCTAACCCAAGGACATGGCACATATCCATGCCGGAGGAAGAATTCGAAACTGCGACCGCAGTTCCGGACTGAAGCGCCTATAACCGCTCGGTCACAGCGGCCGATTCCACAGCTCCAGAGATGAGAATGTCAAATCAAACACCTCTCACCTGCCTCAATTTCCAAATTCTTATTTTATTGGGCTACCGGTTTCGGCAACATATTACACCATTTTAGGCCCCCTGACCGGCTTATAGGAAGGTTCCAGTTTCGTTTCCAGCCAAAAGTAGGGGTCAGCATTCGAAGACTGGTCACTTCAACCGAGTTTGGAATCTTTCTAAACGTCGGTCTGGGGGACTGAAGATAGCGTAACATACCGCAGAAACTGGTATACCAAATAAAATAACAGTGTGGAAATTCAGTACTGAACAGCCGAAGTCCCGAATAATCTCTGAAAAGATGGACATACAGGTATCCCATATGTGTTTCATTAGGTTGAGGTAGGAACTCTGGACAGGCAAGTCCATTTTAGGAATATTATGGTCCACAAACAGCTGCCTCACAGGTGCTGATTTATGGCAGGGTGCACTGTGATGCTGACACAGTCATCGATACCGAACTGCTCCTCTACTGTACACAGTACACTTTGCAGTAAAGTGTGTTCATATCCTTCAGCGTTTAGCATTTTCTTAAGCACAACAAGGGGACCACACCCCAAAAATGAGAAACACCTCCATACCGTAACACGACATCTGTACTTCACTGTTTTCACCACACATGATGGCAGGCAACGTTCTCCAGGCATTCGCTAGTCCAAAATCCTTCTATCGGATCACAGCAGAGTAAGCGTGATGAGTCACTCGCCGGTCGCGGTGGTCTAGCGGTTCTAGGCGCGCAGTCCGGAACCGCGCGACTGCTACGGTCGCAGGTTCGAATCCTGCCTCGGGCATGGCCGTGTGTGATGTCCTTAGGTTAGTTAGGTTTAAGTAGTTCTAAGTTCTAGGGGACTGATGACCACAGCAGTTGAGTCCCATAGTGCTCAGAGCCATTTGAACCATGAGTCACTCGTTTCTAATCATCCCCTGCCTACTGGAGTCGCTCTTTACTCCAGCTCAAGTGTCGCTTACCGCTAAACACAAAAATTTTTGCCGTATGAGGAGTTGCTCGACATTTTACCCCTTGTTAAATCCCTATGCACAATCATTGCGTTAGCTGGACTGCCGGCAACACTTTGGAACTAACGAGTGATTCCTCTCACTAATTTCCCTGCCTGTCAGTTCATGAGATCTACGTGGGCTTAGTTTGGCTGTGGTTGTTCCTTCGTGTTTCACTTCACAGCCACATTGTCAACATTCGACGTCGGCAGCTGTAGAAGGATCTAAATGTCCATGATGGATTTATTTATTACTCAGGTGACATATAATGATCGTTCCACGCTCGATGTCCCTTCCCGTCTCCTTTCATAATAGCGAGTCCGCCACTTTCATATCTCGTGATCAATTCCGCATCACGAAGCGGTGACGTGTTACATTCATCAGATACTGTTATCGACATCATATCTCATACATTGCCCTTTTACATTAAGACAAACGGAAAATATTGACAACATGCACTATCATCTTTAAATATTTGCTTCGGTCTTGGATGTGTGTGATGTCCTTGGGTTAGTTAGGTTTAAGTAGTTCTAAGTTCTAGGGATCTGATGACCTCAGATGTTAAGTCCCATAGTGCTCAGAGCCATTTAAACCTTCAAATATTTATACAGGTGGAATGCAGCCTACAGGAGGGATGCTCTGAGGGCAAACCATTGTCATAATGTTCTTCAGAGAGGTGCACATATGACAATTGCGTACATCTGTAGCAGAGGAGGAACAGAATATTAAGAACGATCTCCTACACTTCTTGTTATTCTTAAGGTATGGACCAAATTCTCACTGGATGTATCGCACATAAGTTTGTTACAAAATGATTCAGTTGTCTTCTGTGCAAATTTTCAAGTGTATATCGACTTAAATAGATGTAAAGAACAACAAATTACATCTCTGTACAAAGTAGGCCTAGGCCATATCTTTCTGTCAAGATCTTTGTTACAAGCAACAGTTGTAAAGCGAATGTTGGATGCTGGAAAAGTCTCGTGGTCAGAGCGTAAATTAATATAGTTTGTGTGGAATTGTGTGTACTGATATAACTACTGGACATCAAAATGGAGGCTGACAGATGGACACTAACCGAAAAAAGCCGGCTATACTGTCGCTGTAAGTAAAAACTAAATTTACATTCATATCAACAGATAAGGTATAGTCATGGCGATACATTAAAGTGTCTTTTTGTCATAGAGCCAGCACCCAGGATTAAGCTAGCAGTAATGATGTAACTTCCTGAAACCACCTGAAGATGAACCTGAAAAGGTTCGAAAACCGGTTCACGGAATAAAACATAATTATTCAAAAAAGTGACTGGTTGCAGTTCTGTATAACTTATTTACATTTAAACTCTTCCTTTGTCCATGCTAAGTTTTCCAGTGATATCAGTAATGAAAGGAATCGAAAAGGTATTTGCACCTGCCTGTGGACAAGGTCCATCTGACTGTGCGCTATAAACGTCACGTTGAAGTGCGCATCAAAGCTGAAGTGCAGGAGAAAGGAACTCTTAAATCATCCTCAACTTCCGTACACCTTAAACTGCAGCAACCAGTGCAGACAGATATGAGCGACTTTTTTTATGCATTTCGGTCTTCAGCTCCATGTATGCATGTTGCTTCCACATGTTTTTAATGTCACTTATCCATCTTCCATTACGTCGTCGCCTCACCTTCATTTATTTCTTCGAACCCAGCAAAGAACTTTATTGGTCCATTCCTCACCCATTCGACTGGTAACACGTTCTATCCACCTTCTTTTCGGATTCGAAACTTGTTGCATACTGACAGTAAGATTCCCTTTCCACATACGAAAAAATTTCCTTTTGAAAACTATTTTCAACTTATCAAAAGCATTCAAGACAATTTTTCCTCTTTTATTTACTTCTTCTGATGTCCATCCAGCATTTTCCGTCAACTGCCGTTAAAACTAAAATTAGACTACTATTTCTAACACTTCATTTTTAATTTGTACTATTTTTTCTGTATGTTGGTTGCATATTGTTTATTGATTGTCCGCCCCGATAGCTGAGTGGTCACCGGGACGGTAGCTCAGCGTGTTCGATCAGAGGGCCGGTTCGCCTCTGTAATGAAAAACTGAGTGGAAGGCTCATCTAACGAACGTGAACAGATGTTATTTGACGCCCGCAACGACTAAACACAACGTAAAAAAATACAAATAAATAAAAAAATGTGGTCAGCGTGACGGATTGCCGTCCTACGGGCCCGGGTTCGATTCCCCAGTTCCCCGATAGGTCGGACGTTTTCTCCGATCTGGGACTGGATGTTGTGTTTTCTTTATCGTCATTTCGTCCCCAATGTGGCGTCGAATGTAAAAAGACCTGCAACAAAAAAGGGGCCAGAACTGCCACGCTCATTTCCATTGTAATTGATTTTCATGTGTATTTTCAAACATACTCTTTACTTTTTTTATTTTTCTTCCATTCAAAAATACGAAATTGATAGAAAAAGTAAAAAGTATAATTAACTTTCATAAGAAATTAATTAAGAAGCGGAAGAGCAGTGCTGATGAAACTTACATAAATATTAAGAAAGAGAAATATGTTGTTTCGACGTACGGACGAAACTGTCAGAACAGATTGCCCGTTATTGCCCTACGAATGAAACGAGAGTAGTATTCTGTACTGACAGCAGACATCGACATGAAACACGGTACCAGAGTAGTTCATATAAATATTCAAAGACTGATGTGTAGAAGAGGATATCTGATCCGAAAGTTCACAAAGGCCAAACGCGGAGGTCTCTTGACGTCGAATGTAGAGAACGTTATAACGTAGAATTTTTTTTAATTCAACGAGAGTGCGAATCCAAGGCAAACGTGATTGTAACGGAGGAAAAAATATACCACCTTTTAGTCCTGATTTTAAAATATGCGGGCACATAGTACGATGTGTACATCAATCTGCCTGCCAATATGTTCCTAAGGGGATGCTATCTAGGCTAAGGGAGCTTGAAATTTTTACTGTTTATAAAGAACAATACCTGCATCAACTGTTAAGTGAAAAAAGCGACTTCCGTAACAAATCTGTTTACGGATATTTTCTCATTTGTTACGTACATTCTGCCCTTTGTTTCTTTGTTCCCTTTTTTTGTTGGAGGTCCTTATTTCTGCACTTGTGTAATAGTACCTCGATTATACACGTACGCAAACGCACACACACACAAAATTTTATTTTGTTTTTCTAGGACCTTCCGTTTGCAGATATATGGGGAAGAGAAGTGCGTGACCAAAACCCCACGACTTACCTTCCAACGCGCACCTGTCGCATCTACCGCCCGCGCTACTCCTTTCCACCTCCAGAACACAATACATTCCTTGGTATGGGTCTGCTGCACTTCTTAACCCACTTCATTTAACTATAAACGTTAATTTGGACCTTTAAAATGCTGCTTTCAATAAACTACTATTTTTGCATCCCCTGCAATGTGGGTAATACACTCCTGGAAATTGAAATAAGAACACCGTGAATTCATTGTCCCAGGAAGGGGAAACTTTATTGACACATTCCTGGGGTCAGATACATCACATGATCACACTGACAGAACCACAGGCACATAGACACAGGCAACAGAGCATGCACAATGTCGGCACTAGTACAGTGTATATCCACCTTTCGCAGCAATGCAGGCTGCTATTCTCCCATGGAGACCATCGTAGAGATGCTGGATGTAGTCCTGTGGAACGGCTTGCCATGCCATTTCCACCTGGCGCCTCAGTTGGACCAGCGTTCGTGCTGGACGTGCAGACCGCGTGAGACGACGCTTCATCCAGTCCCAAACATGCTCAATGGGGGACAGATCCGGAGATCTTGCTGGCCAGGGTAGTTGACTTACACCTTCTAGAGCACGTTGGGTGGCATGGGATACATGCGGACGTGCATTGTCCTGTTGGAACAGCAAGTTCCCTTACCGGTCTAGGAATGGTAGAACGATGGGTTCGATGACGGTTTGGATGTACCGTGCACTATTCAGTATCCCCTCGACGATCACCAGAGGTGTGCGGCCAGTGTAGGAGATCGCTCCCCACACCATGATGCCGGGTGTTGGCCCTGTGTGCCTCGGTCGTAGGCAGTCCTGATTGTGGCGCTCACCTGCACGGCGCCAAACACGCATACGACCATCATTGGCACCAAGGCAGAAGCGACTCTCATCGCTGAAGACGACACGTCTCCATTCGTCCCTCCATTCACGCCTGTCGCGACACCACTGGAGGCGGGCTGCACGATGTTGGGGCGTGAGCGGAAGACGGCCTAACGGTGTGCGGGACCGTAGCCCAGCTTCATGGAGACGGTTGCGAATGGTCCTCGTCGATACCCCAGGAGCAACGGTGTCCCTAATTTGCTGGGAAGTGGCGGTGCGGTCCCCTACGGCACTGCGTAGGATCCTACGGTCTTGGCGTGCATCCGTGCGTCGCTGCGGTCCGGTCCCAGGTCGACGGGCACGTGCACCTTCCGCCGACCACTGGCGATAACATCGATGTGCTGTGGAGACCTCACGCCCCACGTGTTGAGCAATTCGGCGGTACGTCCACCCGGCCTCCCGCATGCCCACTATACGCCCTCGCTCAAAGTCCGTCAACTGCACATACGGTTCACGTCCACGCTGTCGCGGCATGCTACCAGTGTTAAAGACTGCGATGGAGCTCCGTATGCCACGGCAAACTGGCTGACACTGACGGCGGTGGTGCACAAATGCTGCGCAGCTAGTGCCATTCGACGGCCAACACCGCGGTTCCTGGTGTGTCCGCTGTGCCGTGCGTGTGATCATTGCTTGTACAGCCCTCTCGCAGTGTCCGGAGCAAGTATGGTGGGTCTGACACACCGGTGTCAATGTGATCTTTTTTCCATTTCCAGGAGTGTAATTAGTCCTAGAGAAAAAATGGATACGACCTATTTAGTAGGAAATTTAGCGTATTGTAGTTTTGTAGCGGTTAACATTTTCACTAAAAACCGTGGTTTCCGAGTTATTCAAGGGAAATATAAAAAGTGACCTATAACTCCCCCCTCCCTTCTCTCCCCCCCCCCCCCCCCTCACTTCCATCGCCACGTTCGCACTCCACCGGTGGCGACTTTTAGCATTAGGTTAATGCATAATTTCGTAGCGTTTTTATTTTGTATGTTGGTATTCCTGTTGATATGGATTTAATTATTTATTGTCATTTTTATTTGTAGTTCACTGCTAACATTTGTGATTGTATGTTATTATTTTGTCATTTGGAGATAGTAAGTAGAGCCGTAGACGCTAGAAAATGTAGTGCCAAATGGAAAAAACAGAACATTTGGCGCATATTTTTCTGTTTGAGTTGAATAGAAGGATTATACCAGTGGAATCAAGCACATTTGGGCCGTGTTAAGAGGATAAAGCCATTGAGAAAGGACGGCAATAAATGGCTGTCTCTTTTCAAGGAATATCATACTGACATTAGTTACTCTCTACGTCCAGGAAGACTTTCGAGGTTTGACAAAGATCACTTAAACGCATTAACCCACAATAATCCACATCAGTGTACCCGAGAATTAGGAAATATGGTGAACTGTGATCATTTCCCCATCATGTGACATTTGCATGCAATGGGGTACGTGCAGAAATCGGGTGTTTGGGTGCCGCATGCTCTAAGGCAAAAGCACAAATATCAGCGATGGCGAAATGCTCATCTCTCCTTGCCCGCCGTCTGTTGGCTTGTGAACAACAAAGACTATTCCTGCCCCGTATCTTTACCGATGACGAGAAATCGAAGGACTGGTTGAGCCCAAACAAAGCAGCAACACCCTGTACAGAGACATGCGCGCATCCACAAAAGATAACGTTGTTTCAACTTGTGAACAGCGACGGCCGGTCGGTGTGGCCGTGCGGTTCTAGGCACTTCAGTCTGGAACCGCGTGACCGCAACGGTCGCAGGTTCGAGTCCTGCTTCTGGCATGGATGTGTGTAATGTCCTTAGGTTAGTTGGGTTTAATTAGTTCTAAGTTCTAGGGGACTGATGACCTCAGAAGTTAAGTCCCATTGTGCTCAGAGCCATTTGAACCATTTGAAAGAACACACTCATGATTTCTCACTGAAACTAGTTCGGGGTAATGAATAAACAAATCGACAACAAAAAGTATTTTGCGTCAAAGCAGACTCACAATTCCCATATTGTTGTTTTTATTGGAAACACGGACCAAATGGAAGATTTCCAAGATAAAATTGTAAGGTGGCAACGGCTTTGCACCTTACATGAGTCCTTTTAACGTGACACTTTAGGTTTTGTTGGAGTAATACTCTAAATTATGGTGTAGGAAATCTATGTGGAAACGCATCGGCACGCGAGAATTAAGCGATTTTGTAATTATAAGATTTTGCGGAAAGGGAGTACGCAAGACAGAGCTCGGCTACCTCCCCGACTAGCCGCCAAAGGCCACAGCCTAACGATACGAATGGTGAACGGGGGGATTTCTGTAATCCGTTTAGAGGGGCCACAGCGGTCGCCAACCTCTGAAGGACGTGCGGCTGCAGGTGTTCAAATGTTTACCAAAACCGAGCAGTGGATAGCTGGACGGTCTTTCCTGTCTTTCCTGTCTTTCCTCACGAATTTTACGCCTTCTAGTAACTCTAGTGGGGCAGGCCAGGAGTTCCGAATAACAAACTTTCAATGCAAGAATCTGTGTTCGCTACGATGGGGAATCTTGCCGGGAAAATTTTGAGTGGTCTCTTGGGAGAAAACTTCCAGTAAACGTGTTATTGCCCACAGCCGTGGTTCTTCCCAGCCGGCGAGGGCGGAGTTTACTTGTGAAATTTTGTAGAAATAAAAGAATGGTGGAAAAGAGTTCTGTTCCCAAGCCGAACATTTTTCGGCACTGGCAAACTGGGTATTTTGAGAGCCTCTAGTGATGTTATTCGCTCGGTAAAAGATGAGGGGAGAAAACAAAGGTGAAGAGCGATCTTGCTGGACTCTACGTAATGGTCTTCCGCTCTGGGCTCTCCTACTGAAAGGACGTTACGTAAGTCGTCTCCCGTCTTGATTTTTCGTTCTGAGTGGACGTTAACCGCGCCAGCTCTTTGCTGCCGGGAAGATTGTTGCAAATAGAGAAGTCCGAGTAGTGTAGGAGTGTACTTTCCGAGACGCCACACGCCAACCGCACAGCCGCGCCGTCGCCGTCGGAGATCGTCGCTGCAACAGGAACATTATGGTGAGATCGATACCGCTTCGGCCTGTGTTAGGAGTAACGTTAAATAATTGGATCACGTGCAATTGCTATTTCCACAGAGGTTTCACGGTACTTTGGAGTGTAGTGGTCCTTCGTATTTTACGTTTTGTGTCGATGTCAGCCGGTCAGCCATGTTATAAGAGATAGCGTTTTTATTTTTGTGTATGTGTTTGATGTCATTGAAACCCTAAGTGTTCGTGATCGTTCATGTTTGGAAGTAAAAACAGGCGTGATTTATCGTCAACTCTACCGCCGCAGTAAATTAGGGATGACAGGGCCACATTTGAATCTAGCATTATCCATTTTTGCATACAGGTCTATTCCCAATTTCTCTGTAAGTTGTTTGTCAGGGGCGAACGCACCCAAAAAGCGGACAAGCAAAGGGTGGGGTGTTACAAAATAATTGAATGGCTTATTGATGATTGAAGTCTCTGTTACGTGTATCTGTTGTGTTTATTACACTTACGGGGAAACGCTACGAACTTACGCACCAACCCAATATGTTGTTATAATTTTCCCTCTTGCCACTGCACAAAAATTTTGCGACTGTACGAATTTTTCTCCTAATTTTCCTGGACTGCACATCGAAGGTTGCACAGATGTATTGTAAAGTGTCAGGTAAATCCAACACCTTCCATGAAAACCCTGACATGATAAACAAATCCAGCAGTATGTCACATAGCTCCGAATAAATCGTGACATTAAATTAACCAAAGTAATACGATCAACGAGTGAGCGAATGGAATACCACAGACTAACACAAGAATGCCTAAACCCATGTCATACCTTCCCACCGTGAAACAGACGCTGTTCCAAGGTAAGAAACGGAAACAGAAGCCGAGAGCATAACCGTGTTAAGCTAGAAGGCCCTACGATAAGGGACGGACACCCACGTCGCCAGCCAACCGCCAGAACCACCTCCCAGCCCATGTTAAAAGATAGAGCCCTCCAGAAGAACAGTATAGATCTTACGATAACACTAAAAGAGCCACACCAGCTGCAAGTTTTAGCGTGAGACTTTTTCACGTCTCTGTTACGTTGCAAACGCTAAAAACATTGCCTCATCACGAAAAGTATAACGTGTATCATTGGATAGACAGAATTTTTGTGGGCGGAGCTTAAGGTTAACATTGAGACCCTGATTGGTCAGATGAAAACACAGCCAGATAGTTTTTTTAAACCAACTTCGGTAAATTGTAGTAAGGAGAAGTTAGGAGAGTTGCTTCCGAGACGGTGAGATGTGAGGAGCTGCGCCGCCCGCCACCCCCCGACGCTGCCTAACCAACGACAAGGTAATGAACGCACGCGATGCCGCATAACAGCTCATAAAGCTTCACTCAGAACTGCAGAAGTCTCATCTGTTGCGTAATACTAGTGTCAATGGTCAAATAAATGTCATGGTGTTCACATTTGCTACTTGAAGTAAAAATCTGAAACGCGATGATTTTTCTGTTATATAATTATTGAGTAGCCACATCAGCCGCTGTAATTTACGACAAGTTAGATAAGTAATTAAAGATAATTGAGGGTCACTGTAGACCATTTTGATAGTTTTCTCTTTTGTGAAACTTAATTTAAACCCAGATTATAAATGTGATATGGCATAGGTCATCCTTCGATCCATTGTAGAACTTGGAAACCCATTCAGGGAATACTCGTTGACATTTTTGTTGAACGCAGTTGGTTTTTATCATCCTTTATTAAAACATTTCCTTTTATCAATAGTGCAATTTATAAACAATGTTTTGTGAGTAGAATAAAACTTCCAATGGTAAACTTAACTGCTTTTTCGACGTTATTTTACCAGCTAACTAACAACAGGAAAGCCTTGAACCCCTTCCACTAAATTTAGTTAGTATTAAGATTCTTTTACAGGACGTGCAGTGGAGCTGACGCTGAAATCATTAAGTATTTGATTATATCATCGCTAGTCTCACTGAACTCCTCTGAACTCTATATGTCATGTGTGGTCTGGCGTCTCCTTACCAGCAACAGGCTCCAGGTTCAAACTAGTCAATTCCCTAAAAAACACGCTCAGAGTGCGTTGCGCGAAAGTGGTAGGGAGACACGATATAGAACAAACAGACACCACGCAGTATGTTAGAGTATTTAAAGTGTCATGTTTCACACGCTCCATATGCGGGAAGGTACACTAGTAAGTCGTAGAAAGGGATACACCCTCTGCCATGGACTTCGGTACGGATTTTGGAACGTATAGGTGAGTACTGATGTCTGTTCAGATCGCGAGGCCCGTGGGATTTCATGCGAACCGCATTCATGGCGTGCACAAACAAGTGACGCTGGAACTGGTCCAGGAAGTTCGGTGACCGTGGAGTGGTCACGAGAGGACGCGGCGAGGGGAGTCGAGGACGGGCCTTTGAGTTGGGCGGCAGCTGCGCCGGGGCCCTCCTCTCAGCGGCGTGCCGGCCCGGGGCCGCACTCAGCGCCGATAAAACCCCCTTCCTCGCCCTCATTCCATTCTCTCGTCTCCTCAGAGCCACTCGGAATACGTAATGAGTCAATTTCCGTGCGAACGCCGCGGCCTCGCCCCGCGCGCCTCGCCGAGACGTCGCTCTGGTTGGCCGGGCTCTAAGTGGCGTGCAATCTGGCACCTAAATTATTTCTCGTTTACAGTACACTCTCACTCCTACAATTACACAACAGCACAGCCATCATCTGCGGTTTTCGCGGTTCTGTTGCTGAGATCAGTCTGTCGCCTTCACACTGTAACTTTACTAGTGCTAGGTCATAAATTTCTTCGTGATAAAATATTGTTGTTCATCTCAAGTTTATGGGTTTTCTTTCGTTGCTGCTGTTGTTTTGTTGTGGTCTTCAGTCCGAGTACTGGTTTGAGGCAGCTATTCGCGCTGGTTTATTCTGTGCAAGCTTCTTCATTTATGAACAACTGCTTCAACCTACAGTCGTTTGCATGTTCTTACTGTTTTTCTACGCCTACAATCTTTATCGCCCCCCCCCCCCCCCCCACACACACACACGTACACAAACACATGTGCCTCCAATACCAAACTGAGGATTCTGTGATGCCTTAGGACAAGTCCTACGAACTGATCCCCTCTTTAAGTCAGATTTTGACATTAAAAGCGGACTTTTTAGGTTAGGCTTTACCGTGACTGTTACTGACATTGAATGAAACAACAAGTTTACCGTTAATGAGATTTTCACTCTGCACCTGAGTGTGCGCTGATATGAAACTTCCCGGCAGATTAAAACTGTGTGCCCGACCGAGACTCGAACTCGGGACCTTTGCCTTTCGCGGGCAAGTGCTCTACCATCTGAGCCACCGAAACACGACTCACAGCCTTACTTCTGCCAGTATCTCGTCTCCTACCTTCCAAACTTTACATAAGCTCTCGTGCGAAACTTGCAGAACTAGCACTCCTGAAAGAAAGGGTACTGCGGAGACATGGCTTAGCCACCGCCTGGGGGATGTTTCCAGAATGAGATTTTCACTCTGAAACTTCCTGGCAGTTCTGCTAGTTCTGCAAGTTTCGCAGGAGAGCTTCTGTAAAGTTTGGAAAATAGGAGACGAGATACTGGCAGAAGTAAGGCTGTGAGGACCGGGCGTGAGTCGTGCTTCGGTATCTCAGATGGTAGAGCACTTGCCCTCGAAAGGCAATGGTCCCGAGTTCGAGTCTCGGTCGGGCACACAGTTTTAATCTGCCAGGAAGTTTCAAGTTTACCGTTACCAGTTATCGTTTTATTTATTTCCACGGCGCGTTTCGAAGGTTTAAACCTCCATCATCGGGTGGATTTACATTAGTTACTATTACATTTGTGTGTGTGTGTGTGTGTTGTGTTACGACTTTTGGAGCAACTTGCGGCACTGCTTAGCGGAGAAACAAGACACTATTTCAGAATATGGTTTAGGATTACTTTTGACAAAAAATTAAACTGATATCTAATGGTAAACATTAAATAAGTAAACTAGAGTATCTCCAGTGGTCACAGGTTCCTTTTGCTGTCGTAACACATCACATGTATACTGCCAAATTTGTAAACAAATATGGCGTCTGGAATCAGCTGCGTGCAAGGTTCGTAGAGCAGAAGAGAAGACATAATCGCAAAGTGCAAAGAATATACATCGTAGCAACATTATTACAGAATAATTGTTTAAAGCATTTGGAGGTGTTTGTTTCGAGGTGTCGAATATATCTGTGTGACAGTATATAAATCCAATTTTGACAAGTTAAAACAGCTAAACATTCCTACTCGTTTATACAATCAGGTGAAATGTTAAACTGGCTTAAACTTCATACTTGTTAATAACAATTTGGTGAAATGTTACAGACTTGAATTACAATGATCATATTGGCTACAGCAGTAAGATTTTGACATATATTGCTTTTTTTTTCAATTATATTCAGCACTTCCTCATCTAATCTTTAGCAGTCTATCGGGCTATTTGGCGTAGTGGTTAGCCCAGTGGGCTGGTAACAGCGTGGACACAGGTCAGATCGCTGTATGGCTATTCAGATTTAGGTCTCCCTTGATTTCCCAAGAGCCGCTTAGGGTAAATGCGGGGATGTTTCCTTCGAAAACCACACTACAGTTTTCTTTATGCATCCTCATATTCCACACTTGTGCTCCAGCTCTGACGATACCGTTGTCGACAGTAAGTTAAAATCTAATCTTTGTTTCTTTAGCATTCTTCCATAGCACAACATACCAACAATTCCTATTCGTTTATTGTCTGCGCTGTCTATAGTTCTCATTTCGCTTCCGCAGAAGGCAACATCACAAATATATTCAGAAAACGCTTCCAAACACTCAAATTTATATTCATTGGTAACAAATTACCGTATTTCCGAAATCCTTTTCTTACTATAATCAGTTTGCATTTTATATCGTCTCTAGAGTACTCCTCACCAGCTACTTTGCTGCCTAAGTAGCAAAACTCATCTGCTACTTCTGTCTGGTGCTTCATTTCTTTATCGTCTGACTTAACTCGATTGTCCTTCTTACACCTTTGCTGATATTCGTCCTATAATCCTTCTCAGACAGTATCTATTCCTATCACCTCCTCTTACATGTCCTTTGACGTCTGTGAAAGAATTAAAAATTCATCGACATATCTTAGACAAAAAAAAATTTGTCTCTAAATGCCCCTTCCACATATCTTCTAGATTTCCGTTACTGTTTTCTGGATATAAAGGCTACAATTCTGTCTCACTCCACTCTGAACTACGGCGTCTCTTTCACGTCCTAAGACTCATAACATCTGGTTAGTTTCTGCACAAGTGGTAGATGACGGTTTGCTCCCCTCATTTATCATAGATAACTTCAAAATTTGAAAGAGTATTCCAGTCAACACGGTCAAAAATTTTCTTTAAATCTACAAATTCTGTAAACGCATGTTTGTCTTTCTTCAACCCTTCTTCTTAGACAAGTCGAGGGGCCACTACTACTTCCTGCGTTCCCACTTTTCTCTGGAATTCAAACGATCTTACCCCAAGTCGGAACCTACAAGTTTATCCATTCTTCTGTAAATAATACTTGTCAGTAATCTGCAACCATGACATCTTAAATTGATGGTTTGTTAGTATTTAGACCTGTCAGCAGCCACCTTCTTTGGAATTAGAAGCATTAAATTCTTCTTAAAGTTTGAGGGCACGTCGCCTGTCCCAGATATCTAGCACATCGGGAATGTTTTCGCGAGTGGCTCTCTCAAGGATCTCAGTACTTATGAGGGAATCTTGTCAACTCAACAGGTTTGTTGTAGACATCATTATCCCACAGGATTGTTTTCATATGTTTAGCTATTCGCTTTTCAAAAGTTATTTATTTTTTAAGTCGAAACTGTAGACACTAAAGAAGGGCTTCTGTATTAACTTTGTACTCTACTTGGCCTTCAAGGTAGTTATATACGACCTACTCTTGATTAAGATAACCACACCGAAAAATTAGGTCGTACATTGTACACAAGAAGCTGTTACTCCATTCGAAAATGAATTGTGACAAAAAACCTTTGCATATGCCATTCCTTTCTTCTTCTTCTCCTTCTCCTTCTTGTTCTTGTTCTTCTCCTTCTGCTAGTACTCCTCCCGTAAATCCTCCTCTTTCTTTTACATTTTCTTCCTCACCTACGTCACCCTCTCTCTTACTCCTTTCTTTTCATTCCTAATGTTGTCTGCCCTCAAGGGAATAGTACCCTAGTCTTGCACCCCGACTGCCCTGTTCTAGTTCGCCAATGTACATGTGTAAGCTGATGCCTGAGGAGCCACTAGATCACTGTAGATACCAAAACCTGTGTGGCAGAGTTCTCTTCAAAGTTGCTAGGACTGTTTCATGTTGGCCATCTGTGAATGTACACGACATTTCCGTATCTACAGGAATTCGAGAACTGAATAGAATGTAGTCGAGCAGGCATCGCAGTTCGTGAAAAAGTAGCATTGGAAGTAAAGTGCGATAAGGGCCGGTGGAGCGCCATAAATCGCGCACCGTTCTTCCGTGCTCTGGGAGAAGCGCGAGTCCGAGGCGATGGACGCCACCCGCGGCGACTAAAATGAGATTCCCCACCAGCACGTGGCCTGGCCTCACCTAGCGTGCCCCAGACGTGGCGTGCCGGAGGAACGAAAGTCAGCCAACATGGGCTCCCCACTGGCTCTTCTTCTGTGCCCCAACTCCCTCGCTTCAGGGTCCGCACAAGCATCGCTACGTGTTCCACTGGTTCCGGACTCGAGACGTCCCCTCGCAAAAAGCACATATAATGATGCTCTTGTTAGTGAGCAACGTTGAATGTGGTGAAGTCTGCCGTGACAGCAGTTGTTTCTTTATTAGATTCCATTCGTCTACTACTGAACCACCTTCCACCCATTTCTTTGGTCCAATACTAAATGTATCGCTCAATATTGACTACGTCTTATATGTTGTTGAAGGAAAAATCTTCAAGGTTGTCTGGAACATTACGTACATTCTTTTTATGCAGTTTTCTTTTACACTGGACAACTCTTCTATGATGTTAGGGACATTACATTCCTCTTCAGTTTCTCTTATACAATCGATGTTTCGGTCCCTCTGGTTTGTTCTTCTACAGAACCTTCTGGTATTCCCTCTTACCCGCACACTTGCAAAGAGCAGTGTTGCGTTCAGCTGTAAATGTGGAATTCTGAAGAACTAGATGGTTGGGTGAAGTTTCTCCAGCTGCTATTGGGGGCCATTGTCACTGGATGAAAAAAAAAATAATAATAAAGGAGAGAGAGAGAATGTGGATATTTAACAAGCTATTACTGTGTGCCTCAGAGGTGGCTTCCTGGACGGTGTTTGTATTCCTCGTGCATTATGGCTATGTGTTTACTTCCTTTATGGCGGGAAACCATGAAGATGGAAGCCTGTAGCCGTCTTCCGCATTGAATTTACATTCGTTTTAGAAATTTAGATTGCTTCTCGGATTTTTCTTCTATAAATGCTGCTTGCAATATATAGCATGCGTACGTCGTTGAAATTTATATCTTAGCTGCAGTTCTCCTGACGTTTCGCTACTGCACGTTCTATTAACAGCATGTGGTGTCCGTGCCAGGTGCCGCTGTGGTTAACACACAGGAGTCGCATTCGGGTGTGCGACGGTTCAAACGCGCGTCCAGCCATCCAGATTTAGATTTTCCTTGATTTCCGTAAATTGCTCCAGGCAATTACCAGGATGGTTCCTTTGAAAGGGCACAGTCGATTTCTCTCTCCATCTTTGATACAATCCCAGCCTGTGCTCCGTCTATGATGACCTCGATGTCGAAGGGACGTCAGATTCAGTCTTTCTTCTTTCCTTAATACGTTCTTTTACTGTCCGTCAACTTTTCTCTATACACATATCGGCTTATGCAGTCAGCTACTCCAGAAACAAACGGTAACTAGACACAAGGAGAGAACAGTTCCTCGTATTTCTTAGTACCATAATTAATAAAAATGTGTATCGTACCCACGGGCCCTCACTGTCTAAAAAATTCAGCTTCGAATCTAAGTTATTGTTGCCAATGATACGGAAGACAAAGACAAGGGTGTGGAGCGCTGCTTGGTTTTGGGCTGAGTAGTGATGCGAACGGGGATCTAAATACCTACTTGCTTTTGTAAGTCCTCCATACAATGTGTTTGCTAGAGTATTGTCAGACCTTCCACTGGTCAACACATTTAGGAACGCGAGACAAACCTCACACTCTACCTCGAAGGTGAAGTCGATTTTGAAATGAATCTCACTAACGACATTGTGTAAGCTATGACCGTATAACAAATGTATCAGCGACATAGTGCAGCCAATAAAGTGGATTTAGTGGTGCACTGTTTTATACCTGTTGTTCAAAATGTTCCTTAAAAAGTCAGCTGTTCCTGGCGGCAAATGTGAACCCATAGCAACACTGTCAAAGTGTTGTTGCTCCAGATTCGTGTGACCTGATCGAATTGTAAATACAATAGAGCCACATTAAATACAAATAAGAATTTTATAAACAGCCTGACGGTGTTACTGTTGACTCATCTTTTTCGACAGTAGCAGTGGTCGTAGACATTTTCCTTGGAATTATTCAAAAAAAAAAAAAAAAAGGTTCAAATGGCTCTGAGCACTATGGGACTTGACATCTGAGGTCATCAGTCCCCTAGAACTTAGAACTACTTTAACCTAACTAACCTAAGAACATCACACACATCCATGCCCGAGGCAGGAATCGAACCTGCGACCGTAGCGGTCACGCGGTTCCTGACTACGCGCCTAGAACCGCAAGACAACCGCGGCCGGCTTGGAATTATTATCACGTGATTTAGCGGCCATTGAAGTTGAAGATGGGTGCCTGAGTGTTCGACAAACCAGGAACATATGCGTGTAGCACTCTGAAAATCTTCCAAGACGGAAGTGTCCGCAGCAAGACAGGGTAACAGTCGGTCGCCGACAGTGGCCTGGTACACGTCTTTTTATTGGACAACACTTTGGCGACTTGTATGCCCAAACCGACTCAAGACATCCAACCGGCGAAATGGGATATATAGTTAGCCGAGAAATTCGAACCGCATGTTGGTTCTGACGACTCTGCGCATTGTTAGGAGCAGAAGGCTAGGATAAAACGAAGACTGAAAAATCTGTGGTCCGACCCCCGACCGAGATCTATGGGTTTCCAAATATCGCTTTACCGCTTGACTCGAAGTATATATACATACCCCAGTTTTTGGTTTTGATGAGTGAATTCGCAAATATCAAATTGTATGGCATAAATAGTCGTATCTTTTCTTTGTATTAGACGCTTGAAAAGATTACACAGTCAAGGGACCGTAGACATCAGTATTTGGCATTAATTTCAAATTGATATATCTACCCATTCCTGAGAAAAATGGGTCTTAACAGTCGTACCGACAGACATACAAACGGACAGACACAAATTAACGTGATACTAAAAGGATTCCGTTGTTTTTCAATTGACGCACGGAATCCAAAATAAGGATACAATGTATCTATTGAACAAATTTATTTGACTGACATAAAACTTTTTTAAAAATGGCAGAATGTCGAAGGGAGTAAGGCGATTATGAAAACAAAAAAAATTGTGGTCAAGACATCTGAAGGTTAATAAAGGCTTTTTTTTAAAAAAAAAAAAAAGGGGGGGAGTACACAGAAATATCAGAGTTTGTCGATCTGCTGGAACGAGTACCATGCCATAACTACTATCCTTTAATGATAAAATCTACCAACAGAAAAAAGGCTTATGTTTGGGTAACAAAACATTAAACCTCCTGGCTGACATATTTATCAATTACTTAGAAAATAAAGGGAAAGCGAAAAATAAACGTGGTTCATGGTGTGGGTTCCTGTAGTCATGTCCTAGTTCATGAACCACGGGCAACGTATGAGTGGCAAAGTAAGTGGTCCTGACAGTCGGGATACCAGTTACTTTGGAATAAGGCTGGGAATATCGGACGTCTTCCGAGTCGTGGCCACCTTTGTGCTCAGACGGCAAAGACAACCAAATCCACCGGTTAGTCCTTCAACCGTTAGGGGTAAAACTCAATGGGACCCGGGGCAAGTAAGGTTGCCTCCCTGGTGCTATAAATATGATGCTGGCAACAATCAGAGCAAAATTCCTCGGACCTTTGGAGGTGACGGAGTCCCACCTCTAACTGACAAACCAGGGACTCCTAAGATACGACTCGGCAAACGAATGGTAACGAGATGGGGAGCCATTAATATCAATGGGGGCTACTCTGAGAAGAAGGTAGAGCTGGCAGAGGCTGCAAGTAAGATGGGGATGGACGTTTTAGCTGTTAGTGACATTCGGGTAAGGGGTGAGAAAGAGGAGGAAGTGGGAGAATACAAGGTCTACCTGTCAGGAGTCAAAGCAGGAATAGCACAATGGGGTGTAGGGCTTTTCATCAGGAACGAAATGGAACCCAGCGTAGTTACAATAAGGTATGTAAACGAACGACTTATGTGGACAGATTTGACAGTGTCTAGCAAGAAAATTAGGATTGTGTCAGTATATTCGCATTGTGAAGGGACAGATCAAGATAAGATGGATAGTTTTTATGATGCACTCAGTGATGTAGTTGTTAGAGTAAAGGACAAGGACAGTGTTCTGCTCATGGTTGATTTTAATGCCAGGATTGGAAATCGAACAGAAGGGTATGAAAAAGTTATGGGTAAACTTGGAGAGGATATGGAGGCCAACAGGAACGGGAAACAACTCTTGGATTTCTGTGCCAGTATGGGCTTAGTAATCACAAACTCCTTTTTTAAACATAAGAACATTCACCGGTATACTTGGGAAAGCAGGGGAACCAGATCTGTCACTGACTATATAATAACAGATCAGGAATTCAGGAAGACTGTGCGGGACACACGTGTATTCAGGGGATTCTTTGATGACACTGATCATTATTTAATCTGTAGTGAAATTGGGATTGTGAGGCCGAAAGTGCGGGAGGTCAGGTCCACATGTAGGAGGATAAGAGTGGAGAAACTTCAGGATAAGGAAATCAGGCACAAGTACATAACAACGATCTTAGAAAGGTACCACTTAGTCAATTAAAGCCATTGGAAACGGAATGGACAAGGTACAGGGACACAGTGCTAGAAGTGGCTAAAGAATGTCTTGGAACAGTAGTGTGTAAAGATAGGATGAAGCAAACAGCTTGGTGGAATGACACAGTCAAGGCCGCCTGTAAAAGGAAAAAGAAGGCATATCAAAAATGGCTACATACTAGAACTCAGGTAGACAGAGAAAGTTATGTTGAAGAAAGAAACAAAGCCAGCATCCAAGAAGAAATCTTGGGAAGGCTTTAGAAACAGGTTGGAGACCTTGGGTCAAGCTGCTGGAAAACCATTCTGGAGTGTAATTAGCAACCTTCGAAAGGGAGGTACGAAGGAAATGACAAGTATTTTGGACAGGTCAGAAAAACTTCTGGTGAATCCTGTTGATGCCGTGGGCAGATGGAGAGAATATTTTGAAGAGTTGCTCAGTGTAAGTGAAAATACGATCTGTAATGTTTCAGATTTCGATGTAGAATGGGACAGGAATGATGATGGAAATAGGATCACATTTGAGGAAGTGGAGAAAATGGTCAATAGATTGCAGTGCAATAAAGCGGCTGGGGTGGATGAAATTAAGTCGGAACTCATCAAAAACAGTGGAATGTCAGATCTTTAATGGCTACACAGGATAAGTGAAATGGCGTGGGAGTCGGGACAGGTTCCATCAGACTGGACGAAAGCAGTAATCACACCAATCTTTAAACATGGAAACAGAAAAGATTTTAACAACTACAGAGGTATATCTTTGATCAGTGTTGTGGGTAAAATCTTCTCAGGTATTGTTGAAAAGAAAGTGCGAGAATTAGTGGAGGACAAATTGGATGAAAATCAGTGAGGGTTTAGGCCTCTTAGAGGTTGTCAGGACCAGATGTTTAGCTTACGGCAAGTAATGGAGAAGTGTTATAAGTGGAACAGGGAATTGTATCTATGTTTTATAGTTCTAGAAAAGGCAAATGACAGGGTTCCTAGGAGGAAGTTATTGTCTGTTCTACGTGATTATGGAAAGGGAGGCAAACTTTTGCAAGCAATTAAAGGTCTTTACATAGATAGTCAGGCAGCAGTTAGAGTTGACGGTAAATTGAGTCCATGGTTCAGAATAGTTTAAGGGGTAAGACAAGGCTGCAACCTGTCTCCACTGTTGTTCATACTATTTATGGATCATATGTTGAAAACAGTAGACTGGCTGGGTGAGATTAAGATAGGTGAACACAAAACAAGCCGTCTCGCATATGCGGATGACTTACTTGTGATGGGAGATTCGATTGGAAGTTTGCAAAGTAATATTTCAGAGCTAGATCAGAAATGTAAAGACTATGATATGAAGATTAGTATCTCCAAAACAAAACTAAAGTCAGTGTGAAAGAGATATAAAAGTATTGAGTGCCAAATAGGAGGAACAAAGTTAGAACAGGTGGACAGTTTCAAGTACTTAGGATGCATATTCTCACAGTATGGCAACATAGGGAAAGAACTGGAAGCGAGGTGTAGCAAAGCTAATGCAGTGAGCGCTCAGCTACGATCTACTCTCTTCTGCAAGAAGGAAGTCAGTACCAAGACTAAGTTATCTGTTCACCGTTCAATCTTTCGACTGACTTTGTTGTATGGGAGCGAAAGCTGGGTGGATTCAGGTTACCTTATTAATAAGGTTGAGTTTACGGATATGAAAGTAGCTAGGATGATTGCAGGTACTAGTAGATGGGAACAATGGCAGGAGGGTGTGCACAATGAGGAAATCAAAGAAAAACTGGGAATGAACTCAATAGATGTAGCAGTCAGGGCGAACAGGCTTAGATGGTGGGGTCATGTTACACGCATGGGAGAAGCAATGTTACCCAAGAGACGCATGGGTTCAGCAGTAGAGGGTAGGAGGAGTCGGGGTGGACCAAGGAGAAGGTATCTGGATTCGGTTAAGAATGATTTTGAAGTAACAGGCTTAACATCAGAAGAGGCACCAATGTTAGCACTGAATAGGGGATCATGGAGGAATTTTATAAGGGGGACTATGCTCCAGACTGAACGCAGAAAGGCATAATCAGTCTTAAATGATCATGATAATGATGATGATGAAAAATAAACTTGCTGAAACATTGTATATTACAGAAGACATGAACATGGAACTCAACTCTTATATGTTGAGCTTCTTACATTCTTCAGTTCGCTCCACAACAAAATTAAGTTCACAATAAACATGAAACAAAATTTCTTAGACCTCACAATTTAGTTCATGAGCAAACAAGAACATAATTTTTACGTTTACAGGAAACCAACCTACACTTACATCATAATACATGAATCATCGCACCATCCAAACACACACAAGTACGTTGAATTTCGTTCCATGTTGAACAGGGCACATACATTACCTTTGAAACCGACAGCATTAACACAAAAAATTGATACGATCAAAGCAATCGCAATAAACAAAGTATGTTCAGAAAATTCAACTGATAAACTATCCAACTAAATACATGCCAACAGCTGCAACAAAAATACTACAAGAATAACAACTGACACAAGACATATCTTTGCAAGCATTCCCCATTTAGGCACAGCATCACAAAAAAATTGCTAACTTGTTTAGAAACAACAATAATAAAATGTGATTCTCCACAAACGACGCATTTAAATACCACCTACCTCACACAATAAACACAAACACCCAAATACAAACATCTGAACACAAACGCCCCTGTAATGGAACGTAATGGAATATATAAATTACAATATAACAACTGCCCCGGATTTTAAGTAGGCAAAACAGGAAGAACTTCCCACACACGTTAGAAACAACACACTGATGCTTATAGACTTAACCACTTTGACAAATCCACAGTAGCCAACCACATGCACCTCAACAGACACTGACTAAGTGACATAACAACAGCGTAACTGTACTCCACACACAAAACCATGGCAACAACTTGATCTACTAGAACAATTAGAAATAATGTTACACAAAGAAAAATCTACTGAAGACATGTTGAATGAACAAACAGAGTTTAGCAGTCACAGTTTTTTCAATAATTTTAAAAGTTTATTTTTTGTCAAACAAACGAAAATTTATTAATGCAACCATTTGCGTTTGAAACATTCACAAATATTCGTTTTGTAAATGATATTCTGTACAAGCAATAATACAGGTTTTGTATCTTCTTTCATATAATAGCACTTGCGCATTTGTAGAAATGTAGCATCTTTATAATTGAATTTTTTCGACTTCTTTTGCTTTTGGTTAAAAAATGTGCAAATAAAAAGTGTATGTATGTGCATAAGCACGTTTACTCATACTGTGCTTGAAAATCAAGCACGCATCACTGGAAAGAGTAAGTTATTTTTCGAATATTTTCTATCAAAAACAGTCTTCACCACAATTTATTTATTACAGTGACCGGTTTCGACCACTACTGTGGTGATCTTCAGACCGATGAGTAAGAACCTCCTTCTGGTGGTAAATCGCTAAATGCATCGTGCATTGAAATAAAATCACGACTGTGACTGAAGGCAGTTGTTCTTTATTTTACGAAAGTTTATAAAGTGCATCTAAAAGGTGGCCACGGCTCATAGGATTTTCATGCAAAATGAAGCTGGTATTGTGTCAGATGCGTTTTATTATCCCACGAAGAGACGGTTGAAAATTTATTTTGTACGGAATGTTGTCGCATTGTTGGAGAGAAAGAAGGAAAAAACGGGGAAAGGTTATTGTCAACGCATGTGTTCAGCGAAACGCAAAACTGTTTTCTCTCACGTAACGCACATCCACGAATTACTGAATTCACCATCAGACTTTTTTTTTTTTTACTCTTCGTTTACACAATAGATTAACAGCAGCAGGCGGCTGCCTGCCAGAACCAGGGAACTTAAAAAAAGAGCGAAGAATAAATGAACAAAGGGAGCAGGACGCAACAGTATTAATGTACGGAGGCAGTGGAGTGACGAAGTGGACAGGTGGCCGGAAATCCCCCTTTAAGCCGGTAATGTACAAAACGTTTATCGCTGTGCCAATACTGCAGGGCGGGGGAGGCGAAGCCAGTTGTAATCCGGGAGCCGCTGCCGTCGGTCTGTTTGTTTTTGTACGACGCGTCCTTTCAGAGCGGCAATTATCTTATCGGACAGCGCCTGCAGCGGGGTGGCGAGTACGGTGTGACAGGCCGGGAAGGTTACAAAGGGCGACGCGCCACTGAGATTGATTAGCGGCGAACGCCACGTCGCCGTCCAGAGTGTAGACAAATGCAGCCGTCCACAGAAATAAGGATTATTTTCAGGACAATGGTGGGGTGGGTGGCGGGGTGGGGGGGGGGGGGGGGGGGAGGAATAACGCTAGATGTTGATTTTTGTTAGGGCTGGAAAATAATTCAGTATCACGGTGGCGAACGTCACCGTCACCATCTCCCTTATTAGGTCATTCGGCGTGTTCCATCTTAAGAGCCCACTTCTTTACTTCTTTCCAGGCTGTTTCTTCCCGGGTGATAGGGAAGGGAGGGTTGTAGCTTACCCATTCTCGGCATATTTCTGAACTATTCATTTCTGGATTAATCATTTTTTGTTCCCAGAAAGTAAATGATTACTTTTTATATCTAAGATCAGTATTGAAATGAAAAAGACCGTTTGGCGTCATTGGCCGGGAGGCCTCTTGCGCGGCAGGTCCGGCCGCCTTGGTGCAGGTCTTATTACATTCGACGCCACATTGGGCGACCTGCGCGCCGGATGGGGATGAGATAATGATGAAGACAGCACAACACCCAGTCCCTGACCGGAGAAAATCCCCGACCCAGTCGGAATCGAACCCGGGCCCGTAGGACAGCAATCCGTCACGCTGACCACTTTTTTTTTCTTTTTATTTTTATGCTGTGTTACTGTATTGTGCTGTCATCTTTAAGATCTCGAAACTGATACTGACTTTGTAGTTATTCTGCCGTATTACAGGTTATTTGTTTCAATTGTCTATTTCTTATTTGTCTAACCATGTGTTTGTTATGTTCAGCGATACAAAATGTCGTAAATTTAGGATATTTGTGACCTAAGAAACGGTATACATTACAACAGGAAATGTCAGAATGAAATAAAAAAATGTGCCCCAACGCAGGATCGAACCCTCGACCTCGTGCATGCTAACATAAAACTCTGTCCACTTTTTTCTTTTTTTTTTTTTTTACCCGGGACCGAAGACGTTTTAATTATGTCAAAGACGCTACCCCCCCTTTTTTTTAACAGGAAGGCAGGGTAAACAAACAATCTTTACTCGTACAATTGTGCTGTCCTAGGGATAAGAAAAGTATCGAGACAGCAAAAACAATTCGGAAACCAAAAAATCAACACAAAGGCCACCCTCTTTCTTTTCCTTTTTTTTTTCTTCTAACAGCAATGAAGTAAATGACAGTCCTAGTCACGGGCGGACACCCCAGCTATCGGGAGGATTGTGAAAAACACTTCCTAAAAAATTGGAAAAGTGAGTCCTGTATTTCGTATGACTCCGTATGAGCTCGTGTTGTTCTTGTAAATACATCCAATAATCCATCACGGACTTAATATCGTACGAAAACAAATATTTCGTCGCATGTCCAGCGATCCAATTAACCGCATATGTCTTTTGTTTGGGAAAAAAGGTCCTGTCCGGTAGAAAAAGTACATCCGATGTGATTTCTGTGTAGTTAGTGCGCTGAAGGAAGGCCAGTATTCGACGCGTCAGCATCCAGACGTCCCTCGCTGCGCCACACACTAAACCATGTTCTTCCGTTGCTAACAGTCCACAGTTGGTGCAAAGAGGAGAATCGACCATATGAATTGTATGTAATCGACTGCGGGTTACAAGTTTACGGTTTATAAGAATATACCACATCGATCTCGCTGCTGTTGACAGTAATGGAGTATGCACTGCACACCAAATGTGGTTCCACGTTCTCGACGGGTATTTGAATTCCATTATATTGCGGCCATGGTGATCCATCAAGCATCTATAGATCTCCCGAGTCGTGGGTATTCTCGTCGAAGGTACTTGCAGACGATCATAACTGTAATCAACAAGAAATGAGGCAATGTGTGCAAGAGAAGGGGAAATATTGCCCATCGCAATAGGGGGTTCGTACGAAGGCGGAACAAGTACTTCTATCAGATCTGACGTTATGGTATGCTTTCTTTGTTGCCAATTTCGTATCATCGCTCGCATGTAAAGCGCCAGAGCTTTGTTTCTAACGTTTGTGAGGTTGAGGCCACCGTTCCGGAACTGCAGCGTTAACGTATCATACTTGATCTTAAATAACATCCCAGTACTAACATAGTAACCAAAGGCAGCCATGAGGCGATCTGCAATACCCTTCGGTATTGGTAGGATCTGCGCTAAATGGGGCAGTCGCGACGCTATGTGAACGTTGGTGTATGCCACACGTTGGATCATGTCAAAGGCTCTCAGTGAGTTGTTGCGTATCGTCAGACGAACATTCTGCAGAAGCCGCCGAGAACTCGCCGCCGCTGGCCGCCGTAGTGAACGGGTAAATGTGATCCCCAGACATCTCAGCGATTCCACCGTCTGAAACGGTCCCGGTACGTCTTCCAGACCCCGTCCAATGCGCGTAGTTTTGGATTTCGTCATGTTAACGACACTGCCTGCCGCCGTCCCGTAAGAGTCTAGATGTTCAACAGCCTGACGCACTTCATGTCTTGATCTGACAAGGAGGATCATGTCATCCGCATATGCACGGCAAACGAAAGAGTTCTCATTAAGCGCTATCCCAGTAAGTGAGCGCCTCATAACACACATCAGCGGCTCAAGCGCTACCGCAAACAGCATCATGGAGAGTGGGCACCCTTGTCGGACTGAGCTGTTAATGGGAATCGAGCCCGCTTCCCGGCCGTTTACAATCATCTTCGATGTAGCCCCTCGTATTAGCCTCATAACGATGGAGATGAAAACAGGTGGAATCGCCATTCGGCTCATGACTGACGCCAAGAAGTCATGGTTTATCCTATGGAACGCACGATCGAAGTCCACAGATATCATCGCTGCTCGCATTTTACACGTTTCCGCAAGGGCGATAACGTCACGGTATTCACTTAACGCCGAGGAGATGTTGCTTCGCACCCCTAGGCAAGCCTGATCAGGGGATATTGTCATGGATATCGCCAGCTTGAAACGAGACGCTAGTAGTCTTGCAAAGATTTTATAATCGGTGTTTAGCATAGTGAGAGGCCGATATTGATTAACATTGCGACTCCCCGCCATCTTCGGGATGGGAAGAAGAAAGCCCGTCACAAAATCCGACGGTAGGCGCATGTCCGGACGCATCGCCTCATTGTACATCGACACCAACTGTGGCATCATCATGTCCACGAATTCTCGATAAAACTCTAGCGTAATCCCATCTGGCCCTGGTGATTTATGGGCCGCTCCTTTTTTGAGTGCCACCTTTATATCGTCTTCTGTGAGTGGCTCCATAAGCGCTGCCTTATCCGTCTCTGTCAGTGTCGTTTGCAGATGTTGCAGTATCTCTTCCCCCACGAGACGGTCCGTCGGTGCACCGGCATAGAGGTGGCGGAAATGCTCTAAAAATTCATTTGCAATGTCCTGTTGTGTTGTCAGTTGACGGCCATCTAAACCGTGGAGCACTGTTACCAATGCCCGGCGGTAGCGTTTATGTTCCCGCGACACATGGTGCATCGAGGTACGTTCCCCAGTGATGGTGTCGAGACATCGTGCCCGTATTGGGATGCCACCCAGTCGTCGACGCGTGATCGATAGGATTTGTGCCTTGACACGATGAACTTCCACTTGATATTCTGGAGACGGCACCTGGAAGGACAGCTCACGAAGCATGGTGTAATAATAATCAAGAGTGTCTCTTTGCCATCTCGTCTTATCCCGACCATACTGTATGAGCGCTCTTCTTATTGCCGGCTTAGTGCACTCGAGCCACCATTGAAGCACGGAGGTATATGTTGGTAGACGGCGTTGACATGTGGCCCATACCTCCTCGACTCTCTGACGACATTCGGTGTCTGCCAAAAGTGACGAATTGAGCTTCCATGTCCCGCGGCTTCTCCACACACTTTGCCTAGGGAGTGATATGGTACAAATGTAAGCCAGATTATCAGTAAATGCCGCAGGCCATCGTTCCGCGTCGATCACCTTATCCTGTCGGCCAGCCGAAACATATATTCGATCGAGTCTGCTCGCCGAGTGACTGGTATAAAAAGTATATCCCTCACGGTTCCTATGAATCATGTCCCAGGTGTCGCTTAACTCTAGATCCCGGCATAGCACATACAATTCACGAGAGGTATTGTAATGTGGAGTCTGGTCTTTTTGGGCTAAAACACAATTGAAGTCACCACCTATAATGAAATGATCGAATCTGCCGGTAAATAAGGGCACAATCTCTTCCGAATAATATCTCGCACGCGCCCGTCTGTTGTCGGTGCCGGAAGGGGCATAAACATTGAGAATGCGAATTCCATTAACAGTTATCGCCAGTCCTCGTGCCGAAGGTAGATAAGCCAGGTCGCGAACCGGAATCCCGTCCCGGACCAATATCGCCGTTCCACTGTCGTTGTTCGAGTGCGGCGCGGTGTAGGAGATGTAGCCATGAACTTCCTGGAACTCAGGAATGTAGATTTCCTGCACCATCAATATTTCCACATCCGACGCGTATATCATATCCCTAAACAATAGCTGTTTCACGGGCGATCTAATGGTATTTACATTCACTGTCCCTATTCTGTATGCCTGGGGTCGAGTAGCTGTCATCTCCACATGATGCTAAAATGACAAAGTTGCACCGTATCGACAGTCCCTTTGCACATCCGCAGAGGGCCGCCCGACGGACGTGTCCCTGCGGTATTAGGTTTCTTGAGATGCAGACGGATGCGAGTCCCCACCAGTAGAATGGTCCGCATCGGCGATTTCATCGTCCTGCTCATAACAGCTGATATCATTGTGGTGCTCCAAATTTTCCTGTCCAGCATTGATGAGTGACAGCTGTTGTTCTTTCGCAGCTTTAGACTCCACCGCAGAAGGGGTAGCAGGCCCCTGAGCGGATGCGTCGTCTGAGCGACATGACATCTTTTCACTGTCCGAATTCATATGATCTGCGACACCCGAAGCTTGTGGTTCCAAGTCAGACAGGTCCATAGTGTTAGTCTCCTCTGGGCTTCCAAGAAGAGAAGATAGCGTCTCCGCAGAGTTTAGTCGGCGCTTCTTGCTGCGCTTTGGCGAGCGTTGTTTGCGGGCCCTCACCTCGGCCTCTGGTGCCGGTGAATCTTGTATCTCCTGCAGTCTCGCCGTCGCCACAACGCCCTGGGGCCGTTCCACTTCAGCTTCCATGCCTGTTGTGATGCTGTCAACCTCTTTTTGCACCACCTGTAATGTCTGGGATTGGAGGTTGGTCGGAGCCATTCCTTCGTCAGTGGGGTCCGAAGGCGCCTCAATCAACTGCGGCGTCAGTTCGATATTGCGTTCCGACCTCGGCGTCACCTCCCCGCGAAGCGCCGCCACGTGTCATCGGCAGTGACGTTGGTGTAGTCGGATTCTGGATGTCTCCGCTGGGGAGTTGCACGAGTCTCCTCTGCATACACGCAGATCGAAGATGTCCTTCACCACCACACCCGGAGCATGTCCGGGACTGTCCATCATAGATGACAATAGCTCGACAGCCGCCGATGTTGATGTACGATGGCACATGTTTTGTAAGGGCAATTCGCACCTGTCGGACACCATTGAGCACTGGATACGTGCTAAAACTTGCCCAACGTTCGGCCGTATGACTGATAACTCTGCCATACGGCTGGAGCGATTCAGTGACCAATGATTCTGGTACCTCGAAAGGCAGCTCGAAGGCTCGAATCGTACGCACGCCCAGGCCCGAATGAGCGACTAAAACTTCGCCAATATGACCATTGGAGTGTCGGAACTGGAATCCTCGTTTGGCGGCTTCAATGATCCTATCGCATGCTGCGTCGTCAATCATCTTTACGTAAAGAGTGCTGCCCACGATTGATAAATGAATTCCAATAATCTCCGTGTAATTAAGTTGCACTTCGTCCCTCAAGAAACGTTCGATTTCGAAAGCCTTCGGTCGTGCATACTCGTTACAGAATGTGAACTGTATCGTGGTTTTCGGAAATTATGTGCCATGGCGTTCGATTCAAACAGTAACACACGCGAGTGACGACGGTGTAAACACCGCTTCTTCCGCGAACGTTCGCAGCCGGGACGTAAACAAGTCCGAGCTGCTCCGCGGCTAAAGGCGGACTGGAAAAAATGGTTCAAATGGCTCTGAGCGCTATGGGACTTAACATCTGTGGTCATCAGTCCCCTAGAACTTAGAGCTACTTAAACCTAACCAGCTAAGGACATCACGCACACCCGTGCCCAAGGCAGGATTCGAACCTGCGACCGTAGCAGTCGCGCTGTTTTTGGACTGAGCGCCTAGAACCGCTAGACCACTGCGGCCGGCATCACTCAGCTATCGGGGCGGACAAGAAACGTGTGATTTTTCATGACATTTATTTAGTAGTAAGTTATTATTGGTAGTATGCATTTGATGAGTGCTGGTCTTTTCATGCACCTGAGGTCAAAGATAGAGAGTGTTATTTTGGATTTTTCACTTTTCATATTATTATTAACAATAATTGTTAGTTCTCTTTGAATAACAGAACTTCACTGGTGATTGACGACGGTTGTTGACGTGATGAATTACTGAGTTAATGTGAACCGAAATGTGACCTTTTTGGTAGTAGCAATAACATCATGGACGACCATAGTTCAATTGGTGTGTTACGGATGACATATAAATCTGGAAGTGACGCCGAAATCTTTCTAACTGAAAGCATTCTAGATGTAAGCCCATACCGTTTCAAAACTGCTGCACCGTTAGTAAAGGTTTGATTAATCCCTTCTTTTATAGGATCAGATCAGTATTGCATACCATGATCTCTTTCGAAGCCCCTTCGTTTCTGCTCATTGTATCTCGGATTTAGCTACATCTACATGTAAACATATATCATGCAAGCTACTGTGCATAGCACGGTGGAGGGTAGTTTGTACCAATATTATCCGTTTTTTGTCACACGCGATTCAAGTTTTGAAGCGAGAGAAAAAAACTACAGCGATGGACAAAAATATGGAAACGCCCAAAGCACAACGCAATAACAAGCCTAATAGCCCAATACGGTACAGGAAAACCATTGGCGTTGAAAACAGCTTCCAGTCGTCTCGGAAAGGATAAAGTCATATGGCCGGCTGGAGTGGCCGAGCGGTTCTAGGCGCTACAGTCAGGAACCGCGAGATCGCCACGGTCGCGGGTTCGAATCCTGCCTCGGGCATGGATGTGTGTGATGTACTTAGATTAGTTAGGTTTAAGTAGTTCCAAGTTCTAGGGGACTAATGATCTCAGAAGTTGAGTCCCATAGTGGATGTAGAGCAGAAGAATTATACAATTGGGTATTAATGGCATGGGCTGATTTTGGTAAACTAAATAACTTTCTCAAAACTAAATTCCTTTCTCAAAATCAAATTCCCGATACGTTATAATGAGCAAGTTTTACAATCTTTATGTATTGCCAATTCTGATTTGGGGCAGCGAGACATGAATTTTTTATCTGAAACTCACTAATAAACTGAGGGATTATCAGTGTACAACTAAGAGGTGCGTGACTGAAATTACCAGAAAAGGAATACAAGTGAGTGGTTCAGAGAAGACACTAGAGTCGATGACGTAACTGTGACTGCAATGAAAATGAGACAGACGTACGCAATCTATATGGGAAGATAGATTAATGGTAACTGGTCAGACAAGTGGCTGACTAATTCCAGGAGATGAGATGAGAAGATGGAGAGGACGATGCAATGGAAAGTGGGAGGATGACGCTAGAAAATGTGTAGCAGAGACATGATCGTGTTTAACTGAAGGCGGTATTGCAACATCCTACGTTAGTTTCTGTTGATCTACTGCTAATACGGGACAGCGGCCGGTTACATATTTACAAAAGAAAAATCACCAAAAACTGTATGTTTTCAGAAGTTGTTATTTCATTTAGACGACCAGTCTCAACATCTGATAATGCTATTTTCAGGTCCCTATGTACTCCACGTATAGACAGTCAGATACATCGATGCATGCATAACTGGAGTATGAATGGTACAACATACCATGTTTGACCACTTTCTCGGACTGCAGATGGACTCAGTTGTTCTGACGTTGTTCGAAGTACTCACTTCACAAAAATTCACGAATTCAGGTATTTATAGCTTAAGTTGTGCATGAATCGATGTATCTGATGCTCTATACATGACGTGCATAGTGGCCTGAAGATGGCGTTAACGAGACGCCGAAACTGGTCGTCTAAATAAAATAAGAACTTCTGAAAACAGACGGCTGTTTAGTGCTTTTTCTTTGGTAAATATCATACGTCAGGGGCTGCTGCTTCGGCCGGGGTGGCCGAGCGGTTCTAGGCGCTACAGTCTGGAACCGCGCGACCGCTCCGGTCGCAGGTTGGAATCCTGCATCGGACATTGATGTGTGAGATGTCCTTAGGTTAGTTAGGTTTAAGTAGTTCTAAGTTCTAGGGGACTGATGACCACAGGTGTTAAGTCTCATAGTGCTCAGAGCCATTTGACCAGGGGCTGCTGCTTGTGCTACTGTTGTCTACATTG
This sequence comes from Schistocerca gregaria, assembly GCF_023897955.1. NCBI lineage: Eukaryota > Metazoa > Arthropoda > Insecta > Orthoptera > Acrididae > Schistocerca > Schistocerca gregaria. Next base: position 431,931,642 of record NC_064924.1, read on the forward strand.
GCGAACGAATTTTATAGAGGTTTCATTACCAGGACTCTGCCTCATACACATGTTATTTACAGATGAGAATTACTTTATAAGCATCTGTTAACAGTGCTAATCATCATGTCTGCCATCATGTGAACTCACATGCGATTGCTTGTATTTAATGCAGATAACACATCAACCTCTTTTTCAAATGCGAAAAGAGGTCGCTAGTTGTTTTTTCTCCTTTTGACGAACTGGGATTACCTAACAGTTACACTTCCTCTGCTCGGTACTCCTTTTCCCTAATACTCCTTCATCTTCTCTCCGTGTTGCCTGTATCTTTCATCACTCCGTGTTTTTATCATGCCTTGGGAGCCTTGTAGATATAGGGTATTTGTTGCAAATGAGTTCCTATATTTTGCTTCTTATATTTTGATTCTTTATTTGCAGTCCTTATTTCAGTGATTGGAGCAGTAGTTCACTTGTATTTCCATAACTGCAGTTATATTTTATTAACCTGTCCTTTTTCATTTGGTACAGTTTGAAACGTCCGCTTGGAAAAATTATACAAGACTGTGCTTAAACTGACACACAATATTTTTTTAGCGCAACGCAATATGACTTTCAGTAATCGCTACAAAAGAATGGCCCTGACTAACATTAACCTATACCTTTCACAAAGCACTTACCTCACAAAAATCTTCGTTACTCGAACTACTGCAATACAGCGAGCGCCACTACTGCCAGCTAAATAAAAGATTCAAACTACTGAAGGCACTAACTACTGATAGCCATAGTAAGCAAATGAAAGATTTTGATACAGAACAAACAATGTATTTACCTCAGTAGTGTTCAAAAGACATAATGTATATAGCAGTTCATGACATCCAGTCTTACAGAGTTTCAAAACTCCGCCATCTCTCTCCCAACATCCACCACTGCTGGTGGCTCACCTCCAACTGTGCAACGTTACGCGCCGCTAACAGACAACAGCCCGACATTACAATAGCGAATATTACAGCAATGCCACGCAGCCACAGACTGCGCACAGCACAGCCAGTGATTTTCATACAGAGCCTACTTACAAGTTGACTAAAAGGAATATTTGTTTTGCCTATATTTTACTTACGTTTCGGTGGACCAGTTGGCTGCTAGTCAGTTACCAGCCCTGTTTTGTTTGTGTTGCATCCGTTACTTTTCTAATGATCCACTACTTTTGTACCTTGACATTTCAACCGGTCTCGCGGTTCTAGGCGCGCAGTCCGGAACCGTGCGACTGCTACGGTCGCAGATTATAATCCTGCCTCGGGCATGGATGTGTGTGATGTCCTTAGGTTAGTTAGGTTTAAGTAGTTCTAAGTTCTAGGGGACTAATGACCACAGCAGTTGAGTCCCATAGTGGTCAGAGCCATTTGAACCATTTCAACCGGTACTTAAAGTGTTAAGTACTCGCGTGCGTATAAACATGTCTTGCTACTGCGATACAGTGTTTTCAAAATATTTGAAAAATCAGGATCGATTCAATCGTTTATTAGATGACGGGTTTCAGCACTCTCAAGGTGCCATCATCAGATCTGTGGAGGTATAGCATAACAGGTTTGAGGAAGGTCTTACATGAGTTAACTATATACCTTACTATTATTACAGAACCACATACCTGAAACGTGGATTAACATTTATAAAACCATATGGACATCATGGCATATGAGGGAGACCATCTGATAAAATCATTGTCACAACCAATAAAAATATAAAAAACTCCTCTCATGGTCGTTCTTTCCATAAAATATAAAACAGAAGTCACTGCTCGCCTAACACTGATCGGCATCATCACTGCCCCATTCCGCGCAGGCGTAACTGCTGTGATTCTAGCAGTTCTCAGCCGGCCACCAGATAGCGCTGTCCAAGCAGCGCATACATAGTCCCACGGTATAACCACTCATTACTACTACAACACAACTTTACTATGATACCAAAACCATAAGCGTTCTAGTTTCATACACAAATATATCAGTAAAATATAAATATATTTGTATATTAAGCTAGAACGCTTGTGGTTTTGGTATCATAGTAATATAGTTTGACATTATTCCCCATTCGCTGTGGTCCATGGATGAAATAAGTGGCATGTCAATGGAGCGTAAGTGGGTTCACTGTGCATCTTGGTCCGCTGTAAGTAGGCTGTTTAGGTTTTTTTATTGGTAACGCCACGTAGCGCTCTGTATGAGAAATCACTGGCTGTGCTGTGTGCAGTCTGTGGCTGGTTGGCATTTTTGTAATACAAGCCATTGTAGTGTTGGGCAGCTGGATGTTAACAGCGCGTAGCGTTGCGCAGTTGGAGGTGAGCCACCAGCAGTGGTGGACGTGGGGAGAGAGATGGCGGAGTTTTGAAATTTGTAAGACTGGATGTCATGAACTGCTATATATATTATGACTATTAAGGTAAATACATTGTTTGTTCTCTATCAAAATCTTTCATTTGCTAACTATGCCTATCAGTAGTTAGTGCCTTCAGTAGTTTGAATCTTTTATTTAGTTGGCAGTAGTGGCTCTCGCTGTATTGCAGTAGTTCGAGTAACGAAGATTTTTGGTGAGGTAAGTGATTTGTGAAAGGTATAGGTTAATGTTAGTCAGGGCCATTCTTTTGTAGGGGTTATTGAAAGTCAGATTGCGTTGCGCTAAAAATATTGTGTGTCAGTTTAAGCACAGTCATGTACAATTTTTCTAAGGGGACGTTTCACCGCCAGTCATTTTCGCCCTGTTCTTGTGCCCTTCGGTTTGCTTCTGACCTGGCATTCCTTAATTCCATGTGCCTATGCAGGTTTTCGTAGTTGATTCGTACCTTGCTCATAATGAATGTAGAGATGTTGAGAGACTTTATAGCAAGTCAATATGTTCTTTTTTAGCGCTTACAATACCTAAGACGATAGTGCCTAGGCAGGTAAAGCCGAGCATACAGGTTTTAATCGCTCGTCACATTGTACCTAAGTCGTGTTATGAACAGCTTTCTGTGTGCATATCCCTGACGTCCTCATATGAATAAAGGTAAATTGTAGTATGTAGTCGTATAAGGCGCTAATGGATTATGTCTGTGCCTCAGATGCTTTTACTTTGTAGTTGTCGTAATTTATAGTGACTGTGGTATGTACAGGAAATGTATGCGCAAATGTGGGCTTTGCATGGATATGTGACAAACAGTTATAGTATAGTTGTGTTTTAGTAGTAATGAGTGGTTATACCGTGGGACTATGTATGCGCTGCTTGGACAGCGCTACCTGGTGGCCGGTTATGAACCGCTAGAACCACAGCAGGTAAGCCTGCGCGGAATGGGGCAGTGATGCCGACCGGTGTTAGGCGAGCAGTGGTGGTTTCATCTGGTGACTTCTCTTTCATATTTTATGGAGAGAACGACCATGAGAGGAGGTTTTTTATATTTTTATTGGTTGTGACAATGATTTTATCAGATGATCTGCCTCATATGCCATGATGTCCATATGGTTTTGTAAATGTTAATCCACGTTTCAGGTATGTGGCTCTGTAATAATTGTAAGGTATATAGTTAACTCATGTAAGCCCTCCCTCACACCTGTTATGTTATACCTTCACAGATCTGATGATCGCACCTTCAGAGTGCTGAAGCCGGTCATCTAATAAACGATTGAAGCGATCGTGGCTTTTCAATTATTTTAAAAACAGAGTGATCGACCCACGACACACCATGTGTTCACGGCAAAACAGTGTTTTCAGTTAATTTGTATCCTCTTTTATTTTCGTAATTCGAACGTTTATTGCAAATATTTCAGCAGAAACTTTATTTTAGAGTATAGTGTTTATTGGCATTAAAAGTGGAAATTAATTTGTTTTTAAAATAATTTTTGGCTTGATGAAAACCTATATTAATCTGAGCTGGCAAAGCAAAACGAACGTAAAGCCTTGTTTGCCAATGATTGTAGCTCGCTCTGGGAAACGAATCTGCAGCAGTGGGCAGAGCAGAGGAGGAGTGCTGGACCATTTGTCCGCTACAAAGGCTGAGCTGACAGATTCTGCGGCTCGCAGGCCGGCGGCGCCCGTGGCCCAGGACCCTCCAAGGGCGCACAAAGCCCCGGGCCTGAATAGCGCCTCCAGTCGCCTTAAAAGCCTGTAATTACAGCCCAGCGCGGCGCAGCCTGTGGCCAACCCCTTCTCCCCTTCCCATCCCACTCCCCCTTCCACCCCCCAACCACCAATGTCGACACTTGTTGTCAAAGAGAGCTCGCGAGAGGACCCGCAGCCCGGAGGACGCTGGTTCAACCCCCTGCGCCGCCTGCCGTCCTCGTACGCGGCGCACTTGTGGTGACCGGAGTGCCAGTAGCTGTTTGTGACGGCCCATTACCTCTTCTAACTGACACCAGCTGCCGGGGGCGGTCTTGTGCTGCCTTGTAATGTGAACCCCAGCGAACTAAAAAGTAGTCACTGTTACACAGAAAGTATCAATGTCGTCAGTCACCAAAAAATTTCATGGTTTATCAACGTGTTTCGGACCCTTTCGGTTTATCATCAAATGCAAACTGTTTAATGTACTATTAACGTCTGAAAGTCAGCGAGGTTATGCGAAATGTACGTCACTTTTGTGTGAAGGTCAGATGTTAAATTTCAACAGAAAATACGATGAAAAACAGTGAAACACATAACAAACGATCAAGGAAGAATATTTATACGGCTACAACGTCCAAAAATACTGTTTTGTCAGTCAAGTCACACACTTCTTTGTACATTCAAAACACTTCACAGACACAGTGCCCACAGATCGTGGTCTTGCGGTAGCGTTCTTGCTTCCTGCGCACGGGGTCCCGGGTTCGATTACCGGCAGGGTCAGGGATTTTCTCTGCATCGTGATGACTGGGTGTTGTGTGTCTTTCACCATCATTGACTCGCAAGTCAACTAAAAAGGACTTGCAATACGGCGGCCGAACCTCCCCGCATGGGGCCTCTCAGTCAACAATGCCATATGATCATTTCATTTCAAGAACTCAGTGTAACCGTAAGAGATCCAAATATGATCTTTGTGTATCTTCAGATACTACAGTTAAAAAATAACTTCACTTACATAATGAACTAAGTTTAAATAAGTCTTTGAAATTACTAAAATAACTACGGCTACCGAAATGTGGATGTTCATCGTGTTATTTTATGGAGGTATGTAATTCTCAAACCGTTCTGGGTTTTTACTATTGAATTCATTGTGCAATACTGTCAGATTGGTTTTATCCTGCCAAAAAGTATTTAGTTTTGATATATGCTTGTATGCTCGCTGTGTTGTTATTAAATTGGCTATTTTGAATGATGCAGTTACTGTATGTACACAAACGGTTCGTCATACAAGACGAGCAGCACATGGAAGTTGCAGAATGGCGTGTGAAGTGTTTACTATTGCGAGCCCCACGATGACACAAGTCAGTCACTGGGTATTACTAACGTTGTTATCTCGTAGCGGTACCACCAACGATAGCCTTATAAAATATCGACGTAACAATTAATGTAGCTGATGTTACAGAAGGTCTGTAAGCTCCACATATGCCAAAAAGGTACAGGAATCGCCGGGAGACTAAACGCTTTCGATTCGTGAAAGCGACACTCGATTAAGAGCGGCCAACGCTTTTTTTTTTTTTTTTTTTTTTAGTGGCACAGAGGCAGTAACTAGAGCTTAATTTTGATTTTGATGTTGATTGAGTCTAATAGGGAAAGGCAAAAATGTATTAGTCCTGATCTTGAATAAATATTCAGAGGAAATAATTCTGTGAAATAGAAGTAGGCAAGAATCGTGAGTTTTGATCACTTTCGTGCCGGCCGCGGTGGTCTCGCGGTTCTAGGCGCGCAGTCCGGAACCGTGCGACTGCTACGGTCGCAGGTTATAATCCTGCCTCGGGCATGGATGTGTGTGATGTCCTTAGGTTAGTTAGGTTTAAGTAGTTCTAAGTTCTAGGGGACTAATGACCACAGCAGTTGAGTCCCATAGTGCTCAGAGCCATTTGAACCATTTTGATCACTTTCGAAGTTTGCGGACTGTTACGCGATAAGGATGACGTGTTAAACAAATTTCTTAGGCGATCTTGTATAAATTTTGAATATATGGTGAAGTAAATAAAGAACTGAATTATACGTAGCAGGAGATGAAAGTAACCGACATCTGTAGCTAAGCGAGCTGAGTGCCGTTCTATTCAGAAAATCTGATATGCGTCATAAACTGACTCCAAGTTGAAATATAAACTATGTTTAATTTTGGAGTCTACTATCATCTTAAGAAAATCGTAATGACAGACGTCTGCACATAGAGGAAGGAGTACGCAGGTTCGTCTAGGCAAACGGTTCAAATGACTGATGCCTGCATAACTAATGAACAGAACTCCTTTCACTCGCTCGATAGCCGAAAATTTGAGTACCTCCTTTAATTAAATTCAGAGAAGAAGATAAATGGGGCAGTCCCAAACCTCCAGTCCTGTCACCTATTTTAATGATTGCTAGACATCAGACCGAAGAATGTAAATACAAAATGATCAGATCCATGAGATTGAGAACAGATTATACAAAGGATAAACGACTAATAGGAAACCAGATATAAGGGGAAATCAAAACTTTTCCGTTCTAAGGGTGCACAGTCTAGAATCAGTAGGTCAATCTGACAAATCACCATGAGCCTTGAGCCAACCATCCCATCCATGTACCAAATGGAAGACACCCGTTTGGTAAAACTCCATGTCCTAGTACGTGAAGAAGTTCGTAACTGCCCATTGCACATTCCAGACCGTCAGACCAATCGTCCACCCTTCAAGGCCTTTCTTATAGGACTGAAGACGTCATGATCACATGGAAAGAGATCAAGACCATAGTATGGGTGCTCGAGTGTCTCTGGACTCCCAGATCGATTAGCGCCTTGTGTTAAACCGCGACCAGCACGGAACTTGTCACACCATTCCACAATGGTGGTTTTCGACAGAAGTGCTGCCCCATATACATCCTCCATGTATTCTACCAATGTTCATCCTTTGGTAGCCAAGAATAGAATAACAGCATGGTGGTCCTGTTTGGACGCATTTAGTGACCACATTGCCATAGTTCAAGTTTCTGTATTTACCACGTGTACATCAGGAAGACACGTATGCCACACTAATCTCTTGCCTATACGTTGGTGCTTCATCAGTAGTCGACCAAAGGCGCCATCACCACATTTTGATAGTGTGGGTTGCCTAAATCAGGGGCAGGTATGCACTAAGTGGCAAAACTATTGTTCTCCTTTGACTGACTGATCATTAACCTATTGTTCTCCTTTGATTGACAGGTCCTTAACCTATGCTCCCCCCCCCCCCCCCGCCCACTACCACTCCCCCAACCCCTCAGGAAACCTCCAAACCACCATCTCCCCCTCACTGCTTCAGGTACACTTCCATGTCTCAGTTATTGAAATAGCCCATTTCACTCTCATCAATTTATTGCTAGTTAATTAAATTGATCAATTAATTAACTTCTCCCCACCTAGTAAACCTCTCCCCTCCCCAGAAATTCGCAAAAATTTTAAAATTTGGTGGGGAAAAAAGGTCAATTGGGCTACCTCGGGTAACCTATCCCCATCGCCTCCACCCACCCCCACACCATCCGCCAGAAAATGGTAGGAAGTTCTAACTTTGGTGGAGAAAAAGTCAACTGGGCTACCTCAACTAACCTAAGAAAATGGCAGGAAAGTAAGTCACTTGGGCTACCTACACTAACCTAAGTCATCCGACCACCACCTCTTCCTTGGAACTGGCAGGGAAAGGACCCAGCCTGAGCTGGATAGGATGGATGTAAGTCTTTGTTTTGCAGGCAGTAGCTCCATGCAGTGTGTTCACTGTAAGGTCCTGGAATCCAACTGACCTAGTGCACAATACTGCTACCAGAGGGCGCTTTCATCCCATGATGGTCTGGGGGAGAAATGGTGGGAAAAGTATTTAGCCTGCATTGGGCTGCTGGAGCGAGGAAGGAGCGTACTTTATTTATTCTGGAACAATTTATTTAGGGATGGATTTCACGTAGTTTATTTTTTACTCTAATATGCTTGGGGCCACAATACACAGCCTATAGACCTACAAACTACTCGTAAATCACTGAAATAATGCACAACGCAAATGTGCAGACACTACAGTAACTCATGAATTATCAAAATAACGCATGTAAAACGCTCTGCAGACGTACTCACTAATTCTACAGTTACCAAATAATGCATACATAGCCTACAGACATGCAAACTACTCGTAAATCACCGAAAAAATGCATACATAATGCTCTACCAACATACTCACAATGCTGAAATAGCCAAAAATAATGTAGTGCACAAACACTCAGTGCTCATAAATAATGCTTTTGAGCTGTTATCACCCACGACGTATCAGTGAACTGGCCCGTATGGAACGCCAAAGCACTCACATCAGGCAGTGTGCTCACACCAATCCCTACATGAGATGCCTCTAGTCTGCATGCATGTTTACCATTGCTGTTGCGATAACTCTCTACCTGTGGATACAGATGTCACAGATTCAAAATGGTTCAAATAGCTGAGCACTGTGGGACTTAACATCTGCGGTCATCAGTCCCCTAGAACTTAGAACTACTAAATCTAATTAACCTAAGGACATCACACAGATCAATGCCCGATGCAGGATTGGAACCTGCGACCGTAGCGGTCACGCGGTTCCAGGCTGAAGCGCCTAGAACCGCACGGCCACATCAGCGGGCGACGTCACAGGTCATTCTATAGAAATCTGTTCCAATGCTTCACAGAATAGCACAGGGTGCATCATTCCTAGCGATCCAAATAGGACATGCAAGCTGCATCTAGTTGTGCATGTGTTTACCTGCCGAGAATGACTGACGCACCTCTGCAAAATGTTAGCATAACAACTTAACATCGCAGGCGCCTCTAAAAGATTCTGTGTTATACTGACATCGCATGGTTATGTAAATAAGAGCCAAGTCGACCTATCGGAAATTGTAAAGTGTCTTAGAATTAGTTAACGGTAGCTTTTGTAAAAGCTTGTCCGCATGGAAATGTTTGTCCTAACAGAACCTGTTTACGATAATAGCTTAGAATAACATCGAATGCATTCGTCCTGATGGTCCTAATGAGGACCCTGTCCATCACGACCTATCCTTCCTGGAAATCGTTATGTAAAGCTTTCAACAAACATCTCTGAAACACAAATGTTCTCACTGCTATGTAGTGACTACTATGGCCGAGCACGAACGATCTCTTGTGAATGACGGGAGCATTCTGACTGGCTCTTAATGAAGTTAAACCCTGCGAAAGTAATCTACAGATCGTCAAATACACCCCATGTATTCACCGTGCTGCTGTGCAGCGCCGGTGGAGGAAACTATCACCGTAAACGCGGCCCATGACCACAGCTGTGGAAGAGTGTGTCAACCTGAGAGATGCCATCCAGCCATGGATGACCCCACATCCTGGGAGAACACTATCAGTACTCCCAGTACAAACACTTATCGTATTGACTCTTCTCAAATTTCCATAGAATATACATGTGACGCACGTGGTCCCAATGGTGACTCAATGCAAACTGGGTATTAGTTCACTATTCACATGTCCAGGGGATGCACAAGCCAAATCATCATAAGCCAGAAGTTTTCTCGGACTCTCTGAACCGGTGCACAAAAGATGGGCAAGACCAAGTCCAGAACAAAGGCGTCCCCTGAGATGCTGTTTCCAGCCTCGACCTGCCAACTTGCTGCTGTGCTTTCTATGGCCATCTTCAGACTCACGAGAATATTCAGAACTACAATTAAATATTAGAATATCTGATATCTGCGTTAGTCTGACACCGAGTGATGTACTGGATATGTCTCCTCTTTATGACTGTGCATCTGAAACAAATCTCAGTATCTATAGCGCACATAATTTTCAATGTTAAAAAAAACTTTTTTCATTCCCCTTATGGCTATTGATGTGCTGAATCTATACCTCCCCCACGATGGGACATGCAGTAACGGTCGCCAAACACTCGCACGTATACTGCAAAGACTGTTGTACAAATTCTGGGTCAGTTCCCCTCGGCACAAAGGAGTCACTGTTTCTGGCGCTAACCTATTGGCTTGCTTTCTCCTTTTCTACACCAATCTCCAGACTCTGCGATTACAATAACATACCTAATTTCACATGGCTTGCCAGAATATCATATCATTTTCGCGACAGTTCTCTAAACGCAGCACATAGCAGTATGCTACTGATCACTCGTGCAACATAATTCCGAAAATATAGACTGCTGGAAATTATTTCTCTAGAAACCTGAAACTTTACCGAGGTGGAGAGTGCTGTAAACTATTGAGTAACTAGAAACTGATCTCTGCGAAGTCATAAAAAAAGGGGGAAACTGATATTTCCAGTCACGAATACTGATGTTGGTGATATAACATATCCCAAATCATCCTTATAATTTGCAAAGTCAACTAAGGTGTTTTGTCATGTCTCGTGAACCAACAAACATGTCTCACACCCACCTTTCACCTGCTAGATGTGCACACCGCACTCGATGCTCTCTCAACCAAATAAAGTCGAGAAATGTGCAGAAGCAGTCAACCATACAATTTACATGGAAGGGATTAATGGTCCAGCACTAACACATGTCCATGTTGAATCTTCTCAAATTTCCATGCGATCACGAAAGCTCTCCAAGACATACTAAGTATTAGTTCGTTATTCCGCCGTCTAGAGGACGACAAGGTTGAGTCAGCTACATTCCTGCATCCCAACAGGCCTCTCCATTCAGACAGCTCCTGCCGTTAGTGGGAAATGTGAATCATTACCACCACAGGCCACCGACATTGTGTGCCAAGCATGCAGACAGAATCAGTATACATCTAGGAAACCGGCCACATATATATTTGATCGCTATACTTACAATTAAATATTATGATTGCGGTCTCAATGGAATAACATTCGACAATGTGCGATGTATCGGAAATAAACCCTGTTGGTGGCTGCGGCTCAGGAAATAGAAATATATGTGCCATTCTTATGACGTGACATACTCTCCCTTTTGCTATCACAGTGTTCCACGTCAAATCCATACCTTCCTTACGACTGGACAAGGTCATTTACTTTGCATGTATTGAAACACAATCACATAGTTTACAAGCCTGATGGTCAAGGTGAACCTATCACGCATCCCCTTCTACTAAGTACAAAACTTCGCCAATAACTCATTGCTGGCAATACGAAAAAATACTGACTGAAAATCAGCAGCCGGCCGGAGTAGCCGAGCGGTTCTAGGGGCTTCAGTCTGGAACCGCGACCGCTACGGTCGCAGGTTCGAATTCTGCCTCGGGCATGGATGTGTGTGATGTCCTTAGGTTAGTTAGGTTTAAGTAGTTCTAAGTCCTAGGGGACTGATGAACTTAGAAGTTAACCCCCATAGTGCTCAGAGCCATTTGAACCATTCGAAAATCAACAATGGGTGGACATGTCTCATAAGCTTTTCTTTCAAGCGGTACCACTATGTTTTAGAAAAAGAGCTGTAATCGTCTTATAAACCGCCATATGTTAAAAAAAAACACCTCAGCAACGACAATATTACTGTCACAAGCAGTTTTGGTTTTATAGGTGCAGACAAGTATCTATGTTAAAAGCTATACTGGCTTTATAAATCAAGGTATGGCATTACCTCTGGATGAAGTGGTTTTTCCAGACAAATACTGCGACACTGAATATAGACGGTGATCACAGGAGTGTGTACTACCAGATCATCAGTGCGATTACACGTCGCCGACGGTGCAACCTCGTAATAAAATTACCGAATTTAGAAAATGATTCAACTAAGAAATGTGGTATGGAACTGGTATTTGCAACTCCCTCATGGCCCCGCTAGGTATTTCTCCAGCACTTGTAATGCATTCTGTCCCGATGCCATGCCAGAGGTTCGGTGGTACATCGACTGGGTTATAGGCGATTGTTGATTGAGAGGGATAACAGTAGACAGTGTGCTGATTGAGGTCATAAGAAATGTACACTAGCTTTTCAGATTAGTATTACGCTATCTACTAGAAATACTGTCTGGGATTTGGAATCAAGTCTTTCCATTCAACGACAAACCTGCATTGAATCCAATGGAGAAGTCCTTTAATCATTACAACCAGTAGTGAATCACATTTCTGGCACTCTCATATCTCAAAATGAGTCACCTTCCTCGAACCTACCTGCTACAGTAAAATTCCAATGTGGTTTTGTGTAATCCCTATGCATCTTGCAACTGCTACCATATCTTCAATTTTCTGAATCTGATCATTCGAATTTAAGTTGGAACTAAGTAGAAGTTGGAGAAAGCTACTACCTTATGCAACCCGTGTAGAAACAGGCTAAGCTGAGCTAATGCGTTAGGACTGTGATTCGATCATTCGATCGAAATGGGAACATGTAGCTCTGCCAACTGCGCATGATGTGTAAGGTCAGTGCCAAACGAAGCGCGCTCCTGCAACACGAGGTAGTATAAAAGGCAGTACATGAATTGGGAGAAGGACGAGATTTTGCTACTGCATTGTGATGCTCCTCCTAACTACATACAGATACTACAGTCTGAAGCAGATTCGCGTCCCTCTAAGCCCATTCACCTCTATCACTCCAACTGCTACCATCGTTTTTCCGTACCATCCAACAGACAAAAATTACGAACTATGAAATCTCCACTAACTTCTGCTGATAGAGAACTCGATAAGATTTTTACCTCGTATCTCTCCTCCCATATGTCGAAAACAAAGACACTTACATCTATATCTACGTAATTACTCGGCTTTTCACAATAAAGTGCCTGATAGGGAATTCAATGAACCACCTTCAAGCTGTCTCTCTACCGGTCCACTCTCGAACCGTGAGCGAGAAAAATGAGCTCTTAAATTTTTCTGTGCCCTGATTTATCCACATGGGTAGCGGCACTGAGCACGTGTGATGATCTTATTAAATATACAGGTATTGATCCACTGCACAGACCAGTTTTAAACTTTCATCATCTGTACTGTAAGATAATGACCGTGTCCCACAGACTATTCTGTAATTCCCAAGAGACACTCCCTGTGGCCCGTCATTGTTTGAAACATAGCTTTTTTCCCTACTGTAACTTGCGTTGTACATTGCCAGACATTTTGTTTTTCTGCCATGACTTCGAGGTTTGTGTCAGGTTCTAAAGTGACATTAACACATTCTGATCCATTGCCTCTTGCAGAAAACTAGACGTCGCGTGGTGTAAATCATGTTGTTACTGCTGCTACCATCACACACTGGATGACAGATGGCTCTGCATACCGTTTCGACTGATTCCTCAGAGTGCAGTTACATGATCACCGTTTCTGTGCTATCCATCCCCAGAAAGTGTTGCCCTCCACCAAAACCCTTTCTCCATTTCAAACAAGCGCTGTCAGTCAATCATTATTTGGTGACCAACAGCGTACCAGCGGACAGATGGGTTAGAAAAAACAACGTCGATGTACTGTAATAATAAGCAACACAGTTGATAGAGTGAACAATTTTAGCAATTTTACAGTAATTTCAACACCGACGAATGATGTGACAGCTTATTTCCTATTTCAGTATCATAACTAAACTGCCCATTCTGTACATTGCGTGTATCATTGTGAATGTAGATGAACGAATCTGCAGTACGTCCATTCACTGTTAATTCTCGAACATATACATCATCAAAGTATACTAGACAGAGCTCTACACATTTCTAGCACCTCGAGCATAGTGCATAATTGACGATCTATCTTTATGCTGATAGGAGTCACAGAGCATTCTAGCAGTCTTAGGAGAAAATTAGAGACTGAAAGACCCCCTCCCAGTGTCTTTGACCAACTCATCCTGCAGCACCTTTACTGATGTAATCCAAAGCTGACCAGAACTAGACGCAACATTCCACATCTCGTGATTGAATGGACATTGCCGTGCCCTCACCCATCTAAGTGCACAAGATTTCTACAAATGTGCCCGTGTGAAGGAGGTTAGCTCCCCTTACTCGTACATAGTAGCAGATCATTAAGAATAATAAGAAACGGGTGGTTTTTATGCTTGATGGAGCTCCAGACGGATGGAGCACGAAGCATCAATTTTGAAGTACTGTTCTAGTGTGTGGGATCAGTACCAGTAGGGTATGGGTAAGAGAGAACATGAACACACGCAGTCCTAAGGCTACACGGTTCTCCACTTAAAACAGGCTACAGTGTTAGATCGCTTCAGTTTCCGACCTATCAGTTGTGTGGAATGCAGCGCTGTTAATATCCCACTGTAAGAAATATATTTCCAGCGCATGGAATACAGCCTTCTTGCAGGTTTCTCTGCGATAAACTATAGTAACAAACTGCGAAATTAAAAAATTCTTCCTTAAAACAGTGGCTCCGTGTGATACATGAACAATATAACTTTCCGGGGAGATATAGTGTCCAATGCACACATCTGATCACCGTTCAGACGTTATACTATCCCCAAATCAGTGGTATATAAAATGATCATTAGTAACGGAGAACACCTCTTACAAGAAAACAGGTAAACACATAGCAGCGGCATCTGACATGTGAAACGACGCATCATGCCACAACTAAGTCTGTAAACAGCACATTTGTCAAGCAGTTGTATACATGGGGATTGCAGTCTCTCACAATCACCTGACGCTAACCTAGAATCGTCTTAGATATGAAACTGAAGTATTGAATTTATACCCAAGATGCGACAGGGGAATGATGTGATGAAACAGGAGGGTCAAATTTCATCACAAATTAGATGGAAGTCTTCTGATGACCGAGAGGTTTGCTGTTATCGATCGCAAGTAGACAGTGCTCTAAGTCACATACATGACAGTACAGTGCTATACTATGCCTCCCGATCAGAAAAGCAGTGCATTTGCGCTAGGTGTTGGCAGCTGTACTACAATTACAAGCAATTTTAGAAAACGGAACGACATGTTATATCACGACCGTATGGGTAGAAGCGACATAAAGATTTCGGTAGAATTGCGAAAAATGATGGGAAATGCTTATAAATTGAGGGAAAATACACTGAAATGCAGGGAAATTGAGGAAGCATTTGAATGTCTTCTGGTTGGGGCAGAACAGTTCTTGTACAAGGGAACAGGTACGTGACTGCAAGAGGAATCCAAGAAAACATCGGCATGGAGGCGAAGGGAACCAGGGAAACAGTCATTTTTTTCCATCGAGGCAGCATTCTACTGCATCCCTATTGAGGTAACAGTGATACACGTGATTTCACTACTTGCATTTGACGCATTTCAGAAAAACAGAGAAAATTATGGATTTTTTTTCATTGTAAATTATGTGCGCTATAAATATTGAGACTTGTTCCAGATGCACAGTCGTTGTTGTTGTTGTGGTCTTCAGTCCTGAAACTGGTTTGATGCAGCTCTCCATGCTACTCTATCCTGTGCAAGCTCCATCATTTCCCAGTAAATACTGCAACCTACATCCTTCTGAATCTGCTTAGTGTAGTCATCTCTTGATCTCCCTCTACGATTTTTACTCTCCACGCTGCCCTCCAATACTAAATTGGTGATCCCTTGATGCCTCAGAACATGTTCTACCAACCGATCCCTTCTTCTGGTCAAGTTGTGCCACAAACTTCTCTTCTCCCCAATCCGATTCAATACTTCCTCATTAGTTATGTGATTTACCCATCTAATCTTCAGCATTCTTCTGTAGCGTCACATTTCGAAAGCTTCTATTCTCTTCTTGTCTAAACTATTTATCGTCCACGTTTCACTTTCATACATGGCTACACTCCATACAAATACTTTCAGAAACGACTTCCTAACACTTAAATCTATACTCGATGTTAACAAATTTCTCTTCTTTAGAAACGCTTTCCTTGCCTTTGCCAGTCTACATTTTATATCCTCTCTACTTCGACCATCATCAGTTATTTTGCTCCCCAAATAGCAAAACTCCTTTACTACTTTAAGTGTCTCATTACCTAATCTAATTCGCTCAGCATCACCCGACTTAATTCGACTACAATTCCATTATCCTCGCTTTGCTTTTGTTGATGTTCATCTTATATCCTCCTTTCAAGGCCCTATCGATTCCACTCAACTGCTCTTCCAAGTCCTTTGCTGTCTCTGACAGAATTACGATGTCATCGGCGAACCTCAAAGTTTTTATTTCTTCTCCATGGATTTTAATACCTACTCCGAATTTTTCTTTTGTTTCCTTCACTGCTTGCTCAATATACAGATTGAATAACATCGGGGAGAGATTACAATCCTGTCTCACTCCTTTCCCAACCACTGCTACCCTTTCATGTCCCTCGACTCTTATAACTGCCATCTGGCTTCAGTACAAATTACACTCCTGGAAATTGGAATAAGAACACCGTGAATTCATTGTCCCAGGAAGGGGAAACTTTATTGACACATTCCTGGGGTCAGATACATCACATGATCACACTGACAGAACCACAGGCATATAGACACAGGCAACAGAGCATGCACAATGTCGGCACTAGTACAGTGTATATCCACCTTTCGCAGCAATGCAGGCTGCTATTCTCCCATGGAGACGATCGTAGAGATGCTGGATGTAGTCCTGTGGAACGGCTTGCCATGCCATTTCCACCTGGCGCCTCAGTTGGACCAGCGTTCGTGCTGGACGTGCAGACCGCGTGAGACGACGCTTCATCCAGTCCCAAACATGCTCAATGGGGGACAGATCCGTGCACTATTCAGTGTCCCCTCGACGATCACCAGAGGTGTACGGCCAGTGTAGGAGATCGCTCCCCACACCATGATGCCGGGTGTTGGCCCTGTGTGCCTCGGTCGTATGCAGTCCTGATTGTGGCGCTCACCTGCACGGCGCCAAACACGCATACGACCATCATTGGCACCAAGGTAGAAGCGACTCTCATCGCTGAAGACGACACGTCTCCATTCGTCCCTCCATTCACGCCTGTCGCGACACCACTGGAGGCGGGCTGCACGATGTTGGGGCGTGAGCGGAAGACGGCCTAACGGTGTGCGGGACCGTAGCCCAGCTTCATGGAGACGGTTGCGAATGGTCCTCGCCGATACCCCAGGAGCAACAGTGTCCCTAATTTGCTGGGAAGTGGCGGTGCGGTCCCCTACGGCACTGCGTAGGATCCTACGGTCTTGGCGTGCATCCGTGCGTCGCTGCGGTCCGGTCCCAGGTCGACGGGCACGTACACCTTCCGCCGACTCTTGGCGACAACATCGATGTAATGTGGAGACCTCACGCCCCACGTGTTGAGCAATTCGGCGGTACGTCCACCCGGCCTCCCGCATGCCCACTATACGCCCTCGGCGGCGGTGCACAAATGCTGCGCAGCTAGCGCCATTCGACGGCCAACACCGCGGTTCCTGGTGTGTCCGCTGTGCCGTGCGTGTGATCATTGCTTGTACAGCCCTCTCGCAGTGTGCGGAGCAAGTATGGTGGGTCTGACACACCGGTGTCAATGTGTTCTTTTTTCCATTTCTAGGAGTGTATAAATAGCCCTTCGCTCCCTGTATTTTATCCCTGCCACCTTCAGAATTTGAAAGAGCACAGACGTTAAGAGGAGACATATCCATTACATTGCTTGGTGTCTAACTGCGGCAGCAATCCTAATATTTAATTGTAGTTACACTGATAAATAAGTGTTTGGTTCTAAATATCCCTCTATGTCTGGAGATGGCTGTAGAAAGCACAGCAGCAAACAGGCAGGTTGGGGCCAGAAACAGAATCTCAATCTCGGGCTTGCCCATCCTTTGTGCACCAGTTCAGAGAGTCTGAGAAAGCTTCTGGGTTATCATGATTTGGCGTGCACCTCCCCTGGATGGGTGAATTGTGAACTAATAACCAATTTGCACTGTGTCGCCTTCGGGACTGCATGTGTCACATGGATACTCTGCGGAAATTTGAGAGGATTCAGTAGGAAAAGTGTTTGGACTGGGAGTGTTGACAGTGTTCTCCAGGGATGTGGGGTTGTCCACGGCCAGCTGGCCTCTCTCTGGTTGTCACGCTCTTCCACGGCTGTGGTCAGGGTCCGCATTTACGGCGGTAGTTTCCTCTGTCGGTACCGCACAGTGGCACAGTGAATACATGGGGTGTATTTGCCGATCTGTTGATCACTTTTGCAGGGTGTAACTGTCAGTGCAATGTGGCGATCTGTACAAAATAGTTTTGTCGTTAAAACTCTTGTCTGTAGAAAAGAAAGGTGGTCAGTGGTTCCATTCCAGCAGTATCAGTAATTTAGCGGGTAAGTTCAGTAAGAGCCAGTCAGAATGTTCCAGTCATTCACAAGACATCCTTTGTGTTTGGGCATAGGAGCCGCTACATAGCGACATGAACGTTTGTCTTTCAGTGATGCTGGGAAGCATTAGAACAGTTTTCTATAGCTGTGACAACAGCATCCACAGGTAGAGAGGTACAGCGCCAGCAACAGTAAACATGCGCGTACGGCCTAGAGACGTTTTGTGTATAGAACTAACGTGAGTGCGCCTTGGAGTTCTGTAGGGGGGCAGTTCGCTGATACATCGTGGTTGGTAATACTTCGAAAGCGTTTATAATGCGCACTGAGTGTTTGTGCACTACAATATTTTTAGCTGTTTAAGTGTCGCGAGCTTGTTCGTAGCGCGTTATGTATGCATTATTTCGGTGATTTACAAGTATTTGGCATGTCTGTACGCTATGTGCTGCATTTTTTGAGCAGTTTAGAATTAGTGAGCATGTCTGCTGAACGTCTTACATGCTTTATTTTGATAATTTACGAGTTGTTTTCGTGTCTGCATATCATTGTACTACATTATTTCGATGACTTACAAGTAGTTTCCAGTGCTGAAGGCTGTGTAATTGATTATTTCGATAGTTTAAAATTAGCAAGTGTGTTTACAGAACATAATAATACATTATTTTGACAATTTACGAGTTGTTTTCAGATTTGTACATCAGTGTTCTGCTTTATTTCGGTAAGTTACGTGTAGTTCGCAGGTCTTAATGCAGTGTACTGCATTATTTCCGTTATTTACGGGTAGTTTGCAGGTCAGTAGGCTGTATTGTGGCCCCACATTAGAGCAAGTGTTTTACATCAGTGTTATAAATAAACCATTTGAAATCCATCCCAAAAAAACTGTTCCGAAATAAATGAAGTACACTCCTTCCTCTCTCCAGCAGCCTGGTGCAGGCTGAATCCTTTTCCCACCATGGTATGAAAGCGCCCTCTGGTGGCAGTACTGTGTACTAGGTCAGTTGGACTCCAGACCTCATGGTGAACACATTGGAGGGAGCTACTGCCTCATATTGTTATAATAAGGACTGCCTGCAAAAGAAAGACTTAAATCCATCCTATCCAGCACTGGCTGCGTCCTTTCTCCACCAATTCCAAGGAAGAGGTGGCGGTCAGATGACTTGGGTTAGTGGAGGTAGCCCAAGTGACGCATTTTTCCGCCATTTTCTTAGGTTCGTGGAGGTAGCCTAATTGACATTTTTTTCTGCCAAACTTTGGACTTCACACCATTTTCTGGCGGAGGAGAGGGGAGGCGTGGGGGTTTGCCAGATGAGGAGAGGTTAATTCACTGATCAATTTAATTAAATGTTCAATCAAATTGATGAGACTGAGAGAGGCTATTCCAGTAACTGAGACATGAAAGTGTACCTGTAGCAGTGAGGAGGAGGGGGTGGTTTGGAGGTATCCTGAGGGGTCATGGGGGAGTGGGAGGGAGTGGGGGTGCAACACGTTAAGGACATCTCAATCAAAAGGAAGGATACTCTTAGCAGAACAATAGATGAAGGACCTACATGTCAAACAAAGGAGAATAATAGGTTTGCCCCTGAGTGCATACCTGTCCCTGATGTAGGCAAATCGCACTAACAAATTTCGCTGTTGGTGGCTTTTGTCCACTACTCTCGTCTGTTCCTGCATTGTTGCGGTCACTGCTTCCACTGACGTCGAATCAACCCTTTCCTCCCTCTACCACGTTGTTCACCAATAGACCCTGTCTTTTCGAATTTCCAGATAATTTTCTCCAGACCCACAAAAGTTATCGCACCAAAGGCCTTTTTCCAACCCTTCAGTGTCTGGGATTTCTGCAGAGCTACGTGTGCAGTCATCATTATTGTAATACAGCTTCACAAGCAGAGAGCGATCTTGCATTGAGACAGTCATGGCGAACCATTTAGACGCGAATGGAGGAAAAGCCGTGTACTGGCGTGTTAATACCAGCTTCAGTGGGTCGTGTGTATGACCGCTGTTTTCATTTACGTATTCTGACACATACAGCGACTCTATTGATCAATTTCCACACTATTTTTTTCCTTCTGCCATACGTTTTCCCCCTTCTCCTATAATATTCCGTTGCACTTTGACGTCATTCTGACCAGTAGTGTTATTTCTACAGCGTTTTGAAAGTAACTTTATAACCACCCCGTACATCAATACAGACATAAGCGTTATTTGATGGTATTTTCAATGAGACAAATAAACTAAAACAATTATGCGATACATCTTAGGGCACTTAGACTAAATGAAAGATAATTAGTGTGCTAATTAGCCCATGTGTGCCCTACATTCAATTTATGTGGTGGAATATACTTTACAAACGTTCTTCGAACTTGCAATTGCCGACCGTGGTGAGAAGGGGACGCTCTCCATTAACGGTGTGTAGAAACGGTACTGTGTGCTACAACTGCTCGGTGTCTCTGACGATGACCATTAGTTGTCAAAGATAGATGCGGACTTCTCAGACGAATAGAGAATGGAAGAATCAGCAGGCGATGAATGTCATCAGGCAGATGACAGGTATCACCTCTTATATGTGCAGTACTTTTTATTATTTGTACATCACTCTTCTGCACCATCTAGAACAACAGTTTTCATCCTTAATTTGTCAGAAGTAGTATATTATTCATCCAATGATAGAAGTTACTACTCGCCATGTACGTTTATTACTTCATCCCGATTTATTAGAGATTCTCTTCTGCCAGAAATAGTTAGATTTCATTTGGGCCTAATGTAAAGCCACCCTAGGCAGTTTCTATTGGATTACAAACGTATGTCCCGGACGTGATTAGACCCAATAACATTTCAGTTAATTCAACAGTGCAGAGGCAGTGTGGGTAATGAAACAGCAAGGCAGGCAGGCAGGCAAGGTGGTCTTTAACTGCAAACTTCAGCGCCTTTTTTCTTGACACCTATTGTAAGGAACGCTTCAAACGGTACTAATAAAAGTATCTTGGGCGCGGATAGTGAGCATTTATTTGATGGCTGACCACTAACTTCCTTCCAATCCTAAACTGTTGATTCCTTGGTATCTCAGAATGTGTACTATCAACGACCGATCCCTACTTTTAGTCGAGTTGTGCCAAAAATTTCTTTCTCCCTGTTTCTGTTCAGTACCACCATGTTACTTACGCGACCTACCCATTCAATCTTCAGAATTTATAGCTTCCTTTCAAGACATCGTCTATTCCATTCACCCGCTCTTTCAAGTCCTTCAGTATCCCTGATAGAATTGCAGTGTCATCGGCAAAATTCAATGTTTTTGTTTCTTCTCCTTGAACTTTGATTCCTTCTCCACATTTTTCTTTGGGCTCCTTTACTGCTTGCTTAATGTACAGACTGAATAATACTGGGGATAAGCTACAACCCTTCTCAACCACTGCTTCACCCCCATGACTTTTATGACTGCCATCTGGTTTCTGTACAAGTTGTAAATAGCCTCTCGCTCCCTGTATTTTACCCCTGATACCTTCAGAACTTGAAAGAGTATTCCAGTGAACACTGCAAAAAACTTTCTGGAAGTATACAGATGCTTTCAAGACATTCCGTTCAACTGTTCATGGTAGGTTCACCTTTCTTCAACCAGTCTTCTAAGAGACGTTGTAGGGTCAGTGTTTCCTCGCACGCTGCTACACTTTTCTGGAATGACTTATTAAATTGGTTTCGGTAATATTCACACCTGTCAGCACTTGCTTTCTTTGGAGTTGGAATTATTAAATTCTTCTTGAAGTGTAAGGGAGTTTCGCCTGTCCCATACAACAAATGGAATAGTTTTGTCACGATTGACTCTGCCAAGGATATATCTCAACTTAGGTCTGTAATCTTTCCGTAAAATTATTCTCACAGAATCATATCTCCCGTCTCATCTTCATCTACGTCTTCCCTTTCTATGATATTGCCTTCATGTTCATCAGCCTTGTTTAGGCTCTCTATATACTCCTTCAGCCTTTCAGCTTTCCCTTCTTTGCTTAGTACTGGATTTTCATCTTAGCTTTCGACGGTAATAGAGCTACTTCCTTGTCTTTTCTCCACAGGCTCTTAAATTTTCCTGCAGCGGTATCTATCTTCCCGCTATTGATATATGCTTCTGTATCCTTGCATTTGTTCTCTGGCCATTCGTGCTTAGTCGTTTTGCAATTGCTGGCAATCCCATTTTTGAGACTTTTTTGTACTCCGTCACGCTTGCTTCATTTGCTGCAATTTTATATTTTATCCTTCTCCAAAAAATTCTTCTGACGCCTTCCTAAGAGACAGCCTCCACTCCTTCCAATCTGACTGTGTAACTGTTGACTAGGTGTGGTTTAAATTCAAAGATATAGTAAAAACGACAGTTTTGGGATATTTAGCAAATAAGCTGGAATACTCTCTTTCAAATTCTGAAGGTGGCAGGGGTAAAATACAGGGAGCGAAAGGCTCCAATTTGTACAGAAACCAGATGGCAGTTATAAGAGTCGAGGGACATCAAAGGGAAGCAGTGGTTGGGAAGGGAGTGAGACAGGGTTGTAGCCTCTCCCCGATGTTATTCAATCTCTATATTGAGCAAGCAGTGAAGGAAACAAAAGAAAAATTCGGAGTAGGTATTAAAATCCATGGAGAAGGACTTTGAGGTTCGCCGATGACATTGTAATTCTGCCAGAGACAGCATAGGACTTGGAAGAGCAGTTGAACGGAATGTATAGTGTCTTGAAAGGAGGATATTAAATGAACATCAACAAAAGCAAAACAAGGATAATGGAATGTAGTCGAAATAAGCCGGGTGATGCTGAGGGAATTAGATTAGGAAATGAGACACTTAAAGTAGTAAAGCGTTTTGCTATTTGGGGAGCAAAATAACTGATGATGGTCGAAGTAGAGAGGATATAAAATGTAGACTGGCAATGGCAAGGAAAGCATTTCTGAAGAAGAGAAATTTGTTAACGTCGAGTATAGATTTAAGTGTCAGGAAGTCGTTTCTGAAAGTATTTGTAAGGAGTGTAGCCATGTACGTAAGTGAAACATAGACGATAAATAGTTTGGACAAGAAGAGAATAGAAGCTTTCAAGATATGGTGCTACAGAAGAATGCTGAAGGTTACGTGGGTAGATGAGGTAAGTAATGTGGAGGTAGTGAATAGAACTGGGGAGAAGAGTAAAGTGGGGCACAACCTGACTAAAAGAAGCGATCGGTTGGTAGGACATGTTCTGAGGCATCAAGGGATCACCAGTTTAGCATTGGAGGGCAGCGTGGAGGATAAAAGTCGTAGAGGGAGACCAAGAGATGACTACACTAAGCAGATTCAGAAGGATGTAGGTTGCAGTAGGTACTGAGAGATGAAGAAGCTTGCACAGGATAGAGTATCATGGAGAGTTGCATCAAACCAGTCTCAGGACTGAAGACCACAACAACAACAGCAAATAAGCTACCGACGGATGAAACGAATCTCCAAATGTACAAAAAACAGATCAGAAAACTGTTGCATCAGCAACGGAAAAAGCATGTCAAATTTAAAAGAACGCGAAATCATCAAGACTGACCAAGGTTGTAGAAGCTCGAAATTTTTTTCGCGATCTTCAGTGCGAGACGCTTTTAATAATTTCCGCAAAGAAACTCTCTCTAGAAGTCTGGCAAAAAACCCAAAGAGATTCTGGTCGTATGTGTAGTACAAAAGTGGCAATACGCGATCAATACCTTCACAGAATGATAGCAATGACAATGTTACTAATGTCAGCGCTACTAAACCACAGTTGGTAAACACGATTTTCTGAAATTCCTTCGCCAAAGATGATGAAATTAGTACTCCAGAATTCGAATCAATAACGTCTTCCAGCATGAGTAATTTAGAAGTGTGTACCTGTCCTTAGACTCTTCTTGAAGACGCTAATGATCTGCGCTTCTTCCCAGTCGCTGGGTACCCTTCATTGCTCCAGAGACTACCGTGAACTACTGCTAGAAGGGAAGTCATTTCTTTCGCACAATCTCCGTAGAATCTCACAGGTATTTCGTCTGGTGGTGTTGCTTTCCCGACTGCAGTGCCGTTTATATACCGCAATGACTTCTGTTCCATGCATTCGTGTTGTGACATAAAGGAGGAGTCATTTTACGACCTTCCCAGGTGACATACTGTACGATCGAATTCGGATTTCCGCCTTCGATCATCATCTGTTTCGATACCGCTATCAACACTGAGCTGTTTAATAGATGATTCCGATCCACTTACTAAATTTAAGCAGGCATAGAGTAGAAAACGAGTTGGTAGCTTTGAGGAGGCAGCAGAGGACAAGTAGGTAAAGAGACAAGGCATAGTAAAGGCCCTTGGACATCACAGGATATATTGCATTTAAATGATGAATATCCACATCTGTTCTCCAATTCACAACCAAATACCAGGCAGAAGGTTCATCGAACCACCTTTAACCAGTGCCTGTGTTAATTCCGAATTAAGATGCAATGTTCCTCCGCAGATGCGTGCTTGTCTGAAGGAAGAGGCATTGTGGCGACTGCAGACGTTATCCATTACGTTACGAATAGGGACAACTTCCAGCTGTAAAATGGAATGAAGACAGTGAAAACTTGTACTCGACCAGAACTCGAACCCGGATTTCCCACGGCTCACAACCAGACCCAAACTTCCATATGACGTTAACCACATGTTTACAACTTGTACATCCATTATGTATATTCCCGTACAAGGGAGACATTTTTCTTGAAAGTCGCTCGCCCGGTGTAGACGGATAAATACGATATTGCAGTGCCTGTGTTATTCCGAATTACGATGCATGTCCGTAGGAACTCTGCATCGAAATTCGGAATAACACAGGCACTGCAATATCGTATCAAATTCTCAGACGGAAAGGGCGAAAAGGCTTAATCTTTGAAGGCGATGATGATGATGGTCTGTTGGATAACTTCGGAAGCTACATGCGTCTGTTCGCAGATGATGCGGTTGTCTACACGAAGATATCAACGCCGGCCGCGGTGGTCTCACGGTTCTAGGCGCGCAGTCCGGAACCGTGCGACTGCTACGGTCGCAGGTTCGAATCCTGCCTCGGGCATGGATGTGTGTGATGTCTTTAGGTTAGCTAGGTTTAAGTAGTTCTAAGTTCTAGGGGACTAATGACCACAGCAGTTGAGTCCCATAGTGCTCAAAGCCATTTGAACCATTTTTTGAAGATATCAACCCCGGAATACTAGTGAACTGCAACTAGAGCTACAGGGGATTACTGTGCAGTGTGCAGCCAGCAAGTTGATTCTAAACTTCACTAATGTGACGTAGCGCGCATTAATAGGCGAAGAAATCCGTTAGCATACTATTAAAAATCTCTGGAAATACTAACTACAGTGACTAGCTGACTATAGATATAAATACAGATGTAGTAAGTATTCCGAATATCGACATTCACGTATTCTGTAGGTTCACAAGCCGTCGGTATAATTTGGGACACCCTGTTATTTACGCGGCAACGGCCTTGCCGCAGTGGTTACACCGGTTCCCGTGAGATCACCGAAGTTAAGCACTGTCGGGCGTGGTCGGCACTTGGATGGGTGACCATCCAGGCCGCCATTCGCTTTTGCCACTTTTCGGGGTGCACTCAGTCTCGTGATGCCAATTGTGGAGCTACTTGAGCGAATACCATCATAACGACCGGGAGAGCGGTGTACCGACCCCACGCCCCTCCGATCGCATCATGCCCTGAGGATGACACGGCTGTCGGATGGTCCCGGTAGGCCACTATTGGCCTGAAGACGGAGTGCTGTTATGTACGCTCGACGTAATTAAGGCACTTCCGGTGTTTTAGCGGCGATTTCTTCCCATTTAAGAAATTTAGCTCTGTCATAGGGCCATTTCAGACTTCTCTGGCAGCCGTCAATACGGCACCGACTACATGACCACGGGCTGGTACTGTGTAAACGGCACGCTGCAACCGTGGAGACGCCTGGTACTCCCACAACAGTACGCGGCTGCGGTGCCGTCAGCGCAGTGACGTTTGTGGCGGAGGGGGTAGGGGAGGGTTGGTGTACAATGGCACCTGCGCATCCTTCAGGCACGGCACGGCACTCTTCGAGGCAACAGTAACGTGTGTTTCGGATCATTCTTAGTTGACTTTAATTTTTTTTTTCGTAACTTCTTCTCGTAGTCCTAAATACGGCTCGCGGAAGACACGTCTCTCGATTACTTTCATAAAGCGGAGAAACGATCTGATTTGTGAGATGGATTTCTAGGAAATTGCAACATGATTTTTACAAAAAATATGGAGCAATGTATTCGAGAAATTGAGTGAATTATTTTGAATCACGAAAAACAACAAACAAATGCATGCCGTAAGTAAATTGTTTAGTCACCAAATGATGTTTCACCGATCCATTTTCAAAAATGGTTCAAATGGCTCGGAGCACTATGGGACTCAACTGCTGTGGTCATTAGTCCCCTAGAACTTAGAACTACTTAAACCTAACTAACCTATGGACATCACACACATCCATGCCCGAGGCAGGATTCGAACCTGCGACCGTAGCAGTAGCACGGTTCCGGACTGCGCGCCTAGAACCGCGAGACCACCGCGGCCGGCGATCCATTTTCAAAACTGTATTTACACTGAAAGGAGTAATATCAAACATCCCAAAAATTCCATTTTAAAAACCGCCAGTTTCCAGACTGAGCTGACGTCAAAAAGAAATCGGTGTGGCTGAGGGGTTCTAGGGGCCTCAGTCTGGAACCGCGCGACCGCCACGACTGCAACCTACATCCTTCTAAATCTGCTTAGTGTATTTATCTCTTGGTCTCCCTCTACGATTTTTACCTTCCACGCTGCCCTCCAATGCTAAATTTGTGATCCCTTGATGCCTCTGAGTTTCATTGTTTCTCGCTGAGAGATAGCGATAGGAAAAAGTGCCGATATTGTAGTTCTGAATAACCTGGGTTTTTGGGTATTTGTTTGGTCTCGATTATTTCATTTTCTTATTTTTTATTAATAAACGAGTAAAATAACCGAAATATCAATTAGCCATATCAGACGCGCTAAAAGTTTTCGGCTTTAGGTATACTTTTTTTTAAAACGGAGTAATTTTTATCAGTAATATTTACATTGATTTGAAATATTGCATTATTTTAGACATTGGAAAATCGATCAGTGCTATTTGAATAACAATGCCGACAGAGACGAGCAACAGACGCATGGCAGAAGAAGTGGTTCAGCATGACGAGACAATAATATCCCTGTTACCGTGTTCCGTGGCTCAAAAGGTACAGGTATGTGTACGTGCAGTGTGCAAGGGTCCCCCCCCCCCCCCTCCCCATCTGGTCTTTGCGGTAGTTTCTCGCAGCTGTCGCTGGATATCCTTTGCATTGCAGAATCTCAGTAACTAGCCTGGAAATACTGTAACGAAGTGACGTAGGAACGAAGTACGGTACTTCATTTGCTTTAAAAGATTAAAGATCTGTCTGCTGTTTCTATGAAACAATTAAAGAAGAAGGACAGTAATAGATTAAAAACGTAGCAACGATTCGTTCACAGAATACAACAAAAATGTTAAGTTCTGATCTTCTGCCTGTGTCTTCATAATCTGCCTTTATCTGTTTGTACCCTTGAAAGCGGACAAGTTAACACGAAAAACAGAATTCGTCAACCTCAGCCGAGCGGGATTAGCCGAGCGGTCCAGGGCGCTGCAGAAATGGACTGTGTGGCTGATCCCGGCGGAGGTTCGAGTCCTCCCTCGGGCATGGTTGTGTGTGTCTGTCCTTAGGATAATGTAGGTTAAGTAGTGTGTAAGCTTAGGGACTGATGACCAGTTAAGTCCCATAAGATTTTACACATAATTTTTTTTCCGTCAGCGTCAGTTTTCGCCCTGTAGCATTGGCTATTCAAATAAAAATGTTTCAGATGGCTGTAAGCACTATGTGACTTAACATCTGAGGTCATCAGTCACCTAGACTTAAAACTGCTGAAACCTAACTAACCTAAGGACAGCACACATATCCATGCCCAAGTCAGGTTTCCAACCTGCGACCGTTGCAGCAGCACGGTTCCGAACTGAATCGGCTAGAACCGCTCGGCCACAGCGGCCGGCGCACTGGCTATTCATAATGTCCAAATAGTAGGGTCATTCCCCCCCTTCCCCCATTACAACATGAGTTTCGAGCGGAGTTTCAAAAATTTGAAACAGTAGATAAATATTAGTGATTTGTTTGTATTATTCAACAATTACCAGATTTCGAAAAAAAGCAGAGAACGGTGGAAAGACTAAATTATCTTTCATTTGTGTCTTTAATTTAATATTTTAATTCTGTGTAGCACGAAACTTACAGGATCAAAATTGTTCAATCTTTTTCACTCTCTACGTGCATTGCAGGAAAGAATAGGAATAAAAAACCAAAAATCGGCCTTTTTGGCAAATGGCTTTGAGCACTATGGGACTTAACTTCTGAGGTCATCAGTGCCCTAGAACTTAGAACTACTTAAACCTAACTAACCTAAGGACGTCACACACATGCATGCCCGAGGCAGGATTCGAAATTGCGACTGTAGCGATCGCGCATTTCCAGACTGTAGCGCCTAGAACCGCTCGGCCACTCCGACCGGCAATCGGTCTTTTCTGAAGCCGCTTAATTTGAGCCGTTTTAACAGTCATTTCAAACTGGCATGGATGAAAGCAGGTACAATTGAAAATCGGTTATGTCAGCGATAATCAACAACCCTACTGAGAGAAGGAATAAAATTGAGATATCGTGGCGTGAACACTGTGCCTTTTACACGTCTGCCGGATATATATATATGTGGAACGGGCCTGTAAGAGGAAGAACTGAGACGACACGGTGAATCATCAAGGGACGTGCAACAGCTGCTACCGATTGTGAGCCTCGGGCGCCGCACTGCAGAACAGCGCTGACATAAGTGGGTTGGGTATCGCTCGTAGCAGCCAGCATAAAGCTAAACAGCCGCACAGTCGCACATGTCGACAAGCCTCTCGCCACCCGCGTGGACAGAAAAACTCCGCGGCGCGACCACCGGCGCCCTACTGGGGCGCTCGCGTTCACACGGAATCGCTGATTCGACGGCGCCACGCAGACCGCCCGAATGTGCTCTCCTAGCGCGGAGCGCGTGTGGGGCGCTTAATATTCTCGCGGCTTTAGCGCTCACGTCGCCGCATATTGTATTAAGCCGCCGCCCACACGCTCCGACGCCTCACACCGTCGCAGCCACCCCTCCCTCTGGCAGTCGTATCTTCCTCGCCTCTCCCCTTTCCTAGCGCCGAACTCTTCACCCCTTCCACACAACCCCGTTCCCCCCCTCATCCCTTTTCTCTGTTTCCCCGGTTCCTTTCCTCACCGGCTGCGACTTTTCCGGCCGTTCTCATTTACGATCCGGGGGGCGAGCAGCTAGCAGCGAGTCCTCCCTCGAGAGCCCCGGCCGGGAGTCTGCAGCCGCCGGTCTTCAGACAGCCAGCACCCGGGCGGCCATCCGTCGGCAGGCGGCTTGGCAACGCAGCGAGGCGCAGCTGCGAACGCATCAAAAGGTCCCCCACGCGCCTCACACAGGAGCGGGCGCGCCGGTCCTGCCCCACAGACGCCGAGCCAGAGGGTTTCTTCTCTTCCCGGTGCGCCAGGGTTTGATTATCTGACATGGAGTACCCCGCCAGGCGAGCGCACTAGCCCAATAACGGACGAGGCCCCTCAATAAAGACCAACCGTGCGTTCGCCGCGAGCGCTCCACTACAGCGAGAGAGAGAGAGAAAACGGCAAGTAAAAAAGAAAAGAGAGAGAGAGAGAAATACACAAACATAAAGAGACTAGTGCTGCTCTCCACGCCACGCTCCGAATCCCCCCCCCCCCCCCTCGCACATTCTCTCTATCCCTCACACAACTGCACGCTTCCACCTCTGCCAGGTCAGACACCACACTGCAGACGGATAGCGGATAGGGGTCGGCGCGTCCTAATGAGAAAATTCCTTGTTGCAACGCGCACTTCAATCAGCTGTAAGCTTCTTATCGCCAGCCAGCGGAACTGCGGCTTAAATTTTGATTTCACGAATCGGTTGAGGGTGTTCTGTGCGTAGCGTGGGAGAGGGTCTGCTGCCCCGTCTGCCCCCTCCCCCCTAGTGAGTGAATGTGCCCGCCCAGACCCAGCCGCCCACCCTCTGCGCCCGCTATTCCCGCGGGGGTGTATCGGAGACCGCGAGCGAGCGAGAGAGCGCCTGGCATACAATACAGCGGTATACTTGCAGAGATTACTGGAGCGCCCGCTAATTAAAGGGTAGCGTCGTTTCAATTAGGGGCTTATTCGGATTAGAGCGAGGCGGGCCGGCCGTAATACAGCGAATGACCGCCACTGTACCAGTACCGACGGCCCCGACTGTTGATGCCGCGGCGCTCCCGCTGTCCAGGTCTACGAGGTCCGCAACGGCCACGTCCCATCCAAATGCCGAAACACGACTCACTAACAAGCGAGCGATATTAACGTGGCAGTTTGCTCCGGCTGCTTTTAATTTGCATCATTTTTGAATTTCAAATGTCGCTGGCGTTTGTTTGCCCTCTCGTTACTGAATGTGAAAAGAAAACATACATCGTTATAATTGTGTAAGCTCTCTACAAATTTTTTTCTCTATAAGTGATAATACTGAATGCTGTACTTTAGACATCGTGCTCGACTACTGAGCAACCCAGTGCGTTATCCTCGATGGTGAGTGTTCATCGGAGGTGAGGGTATCATCTGGAGTGCCCCAGGGAAGTGTGGTAGGTCCGCTGTTGTTTTCTATCTACGTAAATGATCTTTTGGATAGGGTGGATAGCAATGTGCGGCTGCTTGCTGATGATGCTGTGGTGTTCGGGAAGGTTTCGTCGTTGAGTGACTGTAGGAGGATACAAGATGACTTGGACAGGATTTGTGATTGGTGTAAAGAATGGCAGCTAGCTCTAAATATAGATAAATGTAAAGTAATGCAGATGAATAGGAAAAAAAATCCCGTAATGTTTGAATTCTCCATTAGTAGTGTAGCGCTTGACACAGTGACGTCGATTAAATATTTGGGCGTAACATTGCAGAGCGATATGAAGTGGGACAAGCACGTAATGACAGTTGTGGGGAAGGCGGATAGTCGTCTTCGGTTCATTGGTAGAATTTTGGAAAGATGTGGTTCATCTGTAAAGGAGACCGCTTATAAAACACTAATACGACCTATTCTTGAGTACTGCTCGAGCGTTTGGGATCCTTATCAGGTCGGATTGAGGGAGGACATTGAAGAAATTCAGAGTCGGGCTGCTAGATTTGTTACTGGTAGGTTTGATCATCACGCGAGTGTTACGGAAATGCTTCTGGAACTCGGGTGGGAGTCTCTAGAGGAAAGGAGGCGTTCTTTTCGTGAATCGCTACTGAGGAAATTTAGAGAACCAGCATTTGAGGATGACTGCAGTACAATTTTACTACTGCCAACTTACATTTCGCGGAGAGACCACAAAGATAAGATAAGAGAGATTAGGGCTCGTACAGAGGCATATAGGCAGTCATTTTTCCCTCGTTCTGTTTGGGAGTGGAACAGGGAGAGAAGATGCTAGTTGTGGTACGAGGCACCCTCCGCCACGCACCGTATGGTGGATTGCGAAGTATGTATGTAGATGTAGATGTAGAATACTGACTGTTGCTTGGCACTCTGTTGCGCATGCGAACAGCGTCGTTACAAAGAAAACACTGATATTAATGCAATACTGAATTTCAAATGATGAAAATGAATCTAATTAAATGCCAAAAGAAACCACACTGGTAATCCAGAACGTCATGACTACTGCCGACTGTGACGCTGGATGCCACTTGGTGATGTTGCGGGCACGTGACGAGCTATGAAAGTATGTAAGCGCAGTACCGAACATATGGGCTGTAAATGGGGAAATCCGCAGAGATAAGCGACTATGTCGAAGGACAGTTTTATTATTAAGCAAAGCCTGTGAACGGGAATCTCGAAAACGGCGTAACTGGTCGAATGTTCACGTGCTGCTGTCCTATCTACTGAAAGAGGTAGAAGGACACTGAAACGACCACTAGGCGCTAAATGGTTGGACGTTCACGACTCTTCACACAACGTGGGGCTTTCGGAAGCTTGTCTGCTCTGTCAAGTAGGATTTGAGGCATCTCTCCCACAAGAGAGCAATGCTGGTGCACGCAGAAGTGTTTCAAAGCACACCGTTCACCGTACATTGTTGAACATGGAGCTCCGCAGAAGACATGTTGATCCAAGACATCGTTCATTACGATTGCAGTCGTCGACCGTTGATCAATGGAAACGTTTCTGCTGTTCGAGTGAATCACATTTTTGCTACGCTAGGTCGATGGTCTTCTCCACAAACGCCGCCATCGAGGTGAGCGGCGGCTCGAAACGGGAAGCGCGCGCCACGGACGCAGGCTGGTAAGGGTAGTTTTATGATAGGCGACACATTCTGCGCTTGCATGTGACCTGTGGTAGTAGTCGAAGACACGCTGACAGCTACGAAACACCTGTTTGATGTCTTCCTCGAGGGCGATGTCATCTTTCAGCAGTATAATTGTCCGTATTTCGGAGCCAGAACCGTGCTACAGTGGTTTGAGGATCAGTATAGTGAACTCACGTTGATGTCTTGACCAGCAGATTTACCTGATGCAAATCCTGTGGAGCCATCTGGATCGCTATGGGGCGCCAACATCGCGTAGGCAAACCAGCGGCCCGTTATTTACACGAATTACATGAATGTACGTAGATATCTCCTCTCCATGAACCATGGACCTTGCTGCTGGTGGGAAGGTTTGCGTGCCTCAGCGATACAGATGGCCGTTCCGTAGGTGCAACCACAACGGAGGAGAAGCTGTTGAGAGTCCAGACAAACGTGTGGTTCCTGAAAAGTGGCAACAGCCTGTGGCGTCGCAACTAGTGCGAGCGCACAGTTTTCTATCAAATATTTACTGTGAAATGTAGACAGACTGTAAAGTAGCCATCAGATTAGCATATGTGCTGTAGCGGGCAGATTACCGGTGTCCGTTCGTCTGACGTCACGACCATATGGCATGTCTGTACCGTGAGAATGTAAGACCTGTGCGCTAACTAGCCGCGTGTATAACGTGGAACTTTCATCTTTAATAACTTCTAACTGAGGAACCTGAGGAAATTAAAAGTTAATATACTAGTTTCTGTTATGAATAAAAATAAGTCATCCAAATTTGAGCTTTGAAACCTGCATATTTTGGAAATTAGAAAAATCTTACAGAAAACGCAAATTTCTACAATTTTCGAGTCTAAATAAATACCATTATGTATGGATCACCTTCAGTGACCATCCAACTATGAAACAAAATCACCTTCCGTGCTTTTGTATTTATTTTGAGAATTTTACTTTTAGAAATTCACCTATAACTTTGTTAAAACCATAAATGTTTTGAATTTTTGTGAACAGTTATTTTATATGAGTAGGTGAGAGTGAATGAGTGTGCTTGAGTGAATGAAAGAGGGACATTCGCCATTCTTTGCAAGTGTATAAAATCTAGGTTGGAACTCGCAAGTGTTCAGACGATGTAACCGTGGGAACAGAGTCGCCAGTGGTTCCCCATCTTAGTGAATGTCGGATGTCCAAGAGTGTATGGTATTGTACAAGCAGCCAGAACGTTCGCGAGTATTTAAATAATTTCTGGAAATAAAGTAAAGTCTAGTTTTCCTTTCGGTTTGTTAAATTATACAGTAAATTTTGTGTAACAAGAAATCATGACGTAAATGATTCAGAAGTCATGACTGGTGCGTGCTAGATTTTGGCGCGAGGCGCACCCAAAGAGTTAATTCTGATTGGCTGTGTGATGTGTGAGCCAATGAGATGCGAGGACGGTTAGCAAACTAGGAGAGTGAGTCGCGAGTGGAGGAGGAGTCGCGAAGGAACTGTGATCGAGAAGAGACATGCTTGATGTGTCCTCGCGAATAATGTGTAAAATGAAGTCATAAAACGGCTTCATCGGTTCGGTACTGTGCGATTTGAGACTGGAAGAGTCCAGTAACGCGTAGTGTGAGTTTGAGCGAGTTGTGACTTTTCGTTCCGCGAAAGACGCGAGTAACTTTAATAATTAAAAGCGTGGCGGTACTTCGTAAACTTTTACTAAGTGCTTATGGCGAGCATTAACGTTAAAAAACGAACTATTATTGAACATCGACTGCAAACGTGTATGTTAGAAAATCGTCTGTGTTGCAGTTAAGTAAATTCCGTAACTTTGAAAGCTAATTCTGGCGGGGTTTGAGTGTGGATAGAATTGTGAACTGAACTTTCTTCAAACGTAGATTAGCGGGCTGATGATCAGGCTTAAAGACAATAAAGAGCTTAAATAGAATTACCAACTTCGCGTTCTCGTTTGAGTAAACAATTACTACCATTCCAATAACTCAATTTATTTAGGAAGATTGCTCATAGATTGTATTTCAGCAAACATGTATCGCGGCCTCCGGTGAGCGGCTATTAAATTGCAGTTTCTTCAACACTGCTTTTCTGCAATTTTTCCAGTAGCTGCTATCAGGAGAGGCGAGTGCAGCAACTACCTAAGAAACGAGGTAGGTGGATTTTCTTTCAGGGAAAGGAAACTGCGCGACAAGAGCCTGACCCGTCGCAAGCCTATTCAGTAGTTGCAGAGGCAACAGTCTGGATGATTGACTGATCTGGCCTTGTAACATTAACCAGAACGGCCTTGATATGCTGGTACTGCTAACGGCTGAAAGCAAGGGGAAACTATACGCGTAATTTTGCCCGAGGGCATCCAGATTTACTGTATCGTTAAATGATGATGGCGTCCTATTGGGTAAAATATCGCGGACGCAAAATAGTCCCCCATTCCAATCTCCGGGCGGGGACTATTCAGGAGGACGTCGTTATCAGGAGAAACAAAACTGGCGTTATACGGATCGGAGCTTGGAATGTCAGATCCTTTAGTAGGGTATGTAGATTATAAAATTTAATAAAGGAAATAGTAAGATTAAAGTTCGATACAGTGGGAATTAGTGAAGTTTGGTCGCAGGAGGAACTAGACTTCTGCTCAGGTGAATATAGGGTTGTAAATACAAAATCAAATACGACTAATATAGGAGTACGTTTAATAATGAATAAAAAATAGGAACACGGATAAGCTACTACGAAGAGCATCTTGTAACCAAGATAGACACGAAGCCCACGCCTACCACAGTAGTACAAGTTCATATGCCAACTATCTTCGCAGATGACAAAGAGATTGAAGAAATGTATGATGCGATAAAAGAAATTATTCAGATAGTGAAGAGAGACAAAAATTTAATAGTCATTGGGGGCTGGAATTCGACACTAGGAAAGGAAAAGTAGTAGGTGAGTATGGAATCGGGGTAAGGAATGAAAGAGGAAGCCGCCTAGTAGAATTTTGCACAGAGAATAACTTAATCATAGCTAACACTTGATTTAAGAATTAAGAAAGAAGGTTGTATACGTGACACAGGCGTGGAGACACTGGAAGATATAGATGGAAGATTATATAATGGTAAGACAAATATTTAGGAACAAGGTTTTAAATTGTAATACGTTTCCAGGGACAGATGTGGACTCTGGCCACAATCAACTGGTTATGACTTGTAGATTAAAACTGAAGAAACTACAAAAAGGTGGGAATTTAAGGAGATGGGACCTGGATAAACTGAAAGAACCAGGGGTTGTAGAGGGTTTCAAAGAGAGCGTTAGGGAAAGATTGATAGGGGAAAGAAATACGGTAGAAGAAGAATGGGTAACCGTGAGAGATGAAATAATGAAGGCAGCAGAGGATCAAGTAGGTAAAAAAGACGAGGCCTACTGAAAATACTTAGGTAACAGAAAAGATAGTGAATTTAATTGATGAAAGCAGAAAATATAAAAATGCAGTAAATGAAGCAGGCAAAAACGAATACAAACGTCTCAAAAATGTGATCGACACGAAGTGCAAAATGGCTAAGCAAGGATGGCTAGAGGATTTAGAGGCATATATCATTAGGGGTAAAATAGATTCTGCCTACAGGAAAGTTAATGAGACCTCTGAAGAAAAGAGTACCACTTGCATGACTATCAAGAGCTCAGATGAAAAACCAGTTTTAATTAAAGAAGGGAAAGCAGAAAGATGGAAGGAGTACATAGAGGGTCTACACAAGGGCGATGAACTTGGCAATATTATGGAAATGGAAGAGGAGGTAGATGAAGATGAAATGGGAGATATGACACTGCGTGAATAATCTGACTGAGCACTGAGAGACCTAAGCCAAAACAAGGCCTCAGGAAAAGACAACATTCCATTAGAACTACTAATAGCCTTGGGAGAACCACTCCTGACAAAACTACTATCTGGTGAGCAAGATATATGAGAGGTGACATACCCTCAGATTTCAAGATGAATATAATTTCTCCAATCCCAAAGAAAGCCGGTGCTGACAGGTATTAAATTATCGTACTAGCATTTTAATAAGTTACATCTGCAAAATAGTAATACTAAGTCTTTACAGACGAATGGAAAGACTGGTAGAAGCCGACCTCGGGGAAGATCGGTTTGGATTCCATAGAAGTGTAGGAACACGTGAGGCAATACTAACCGTATGACTAACCTTAGAAGATAGATTAAGGAAAAATAAACCTACGTTTCTAGCATTTGTAGATTTAGAGAAAGCTGTTGACAATGTTGACTGGTATACTCTCTTACAAGTTCTGAAGATGGCAGGGGTAAAATACAAGGAGTGAAAGACTATTTACAATTTGTACAGAAACCAGATGGCAGTTATAAAAGTCGAAGGGCACGAAAGGGAAGCAGTGGCTATGAAGGGAGTGAGACAGTGTTGTAGCCTATCCCTGATGTTATTAAATCTGTATAGTGAGTAATCAGTAAAGGAGAGAAAAGAAAAATTTGGAGTAGGAATTAAAATCCATGGAGAAGAAATAAAAATTTTGAGGTTTGCCGATGATATTGTACTCCAGTCAGAGACAGCGAGGGACCTGGAAGAGCGTTTAAATGGAATGGACAGTGTCTTGAAAGGATTTATAAGATGAACATCAACCAAAGCAAAACTTGGATAATCAGGTGACACCGAGGGAATTAGGTTAGGAAATGAGACACTTAAAGTAGTAAATTAATTTTGCTACTTGGGAAGCAAAATAACTGATGATATTCGAAGAAGATAGTATATAAAATGTAGACTGGCAATGGCAAGGAAAGCGTTTCTGAAGAAGAGAAATTTGTTAACATTAAGTGTACATTTAAGTGTCAGGAAGTCTTTTCTGAAAGTATTTGTATGGAGTGTAGCCATGTCTGGAAGTAAAACATCGACGATAGATAGTTAAGACACGAAGAGAATAGAAGCTTTCAAAATGTGGTGGTATAGAAGAACGCTGAGGGTGAGATGGGTAGATCGCGTAAGTAATGAGAAGGTAGTGAATAGAATTGGGGAGAAGAGTGAAGTGGGATACAACCTGACTAAAAGAAGCGAGCGGTTGATAGGAGATGTACTGAGGCATCAAGGGATCACCAATTTAGTACTGAAGGGCAGCGCGGATGGTAATAATCGCAGAGGGAGACCAAGAGATGAATACACTAAGCAGATTCGGAAAGATGTAGGTTGCAGTCGTTACTTGGAGATGAAGAATCTTGCACAGTATAGATTACCATGGGCAGCTGCATCAAACCATTCTCTGTACTAACAACCACAAACCCAACGTAGACATCTAAAGCCACATACCTCCACAAAACTACCAACAAACTAATCATCTTGAAGTTGTAGCTCTTTTTTCCATGTTTGCTTTAACAATACATGTGTTTCTGGATAGGGTCCGCCTTAAGCAAAACACAATTTTGTTTTTTAAGAAAAACATGTTTTACTGCAGTTGCAGCGACATCAGTGGGCTTTTATTTTATGGCAGATAAAGAATGATCTTTCTTGTTTGTATGCATGTAGCTATTAGTTTTTAAATCGTAATTGCAGATATTTTAAAAAACGCATAAAATCATGATTTCATACCCATTCACCACATGGTGTGGTTTTTGTGATGAATTGTGTTTCTACAGAGACTGTTTTGTTCCACAGATTGTCATCTGCAGCTACTTACACCTTAAAGTAGATAAACTATTTAAGCCAAAATTACGATTTCAAAATTGTTATTTCTATGCCTGAAATCAATTAATTCCATGTGTGTGTTTGTGTGTGTGTGTGTGTGTGTGTGTGTGTGTGTGTGTGTGTGTGTGTCTGTGTGAGAGAGAGAGAGAGAGAGGCAGTAGATTTGAGGATTTGTGTGTGTGTGTGGGGGGGGGGGGGGGGAGGCTCAATAGGTTGGTCTTGTCTAATAATTCTTTGAGGGCAGAGAACAGAATTCCACTGTAGAGAGCTGTGTATTCATTCATCATTCGTTTTCCTTCCACTATCGCTTTTTGTATCTGATAATTTTCTTCAATTATTGGTTCCTGTGGGAGGCTGCTACTGCGTTTGAGAATTTTCAAATCAGTATTGATGTTTGTTAGGTTATGTATCTGGTCCATAAGGTGTTCAGCAAGTGTGGAATGACAGCTGTTACTTTCTAACGCTCTTCTGTGTTCTGCGTAATTGGTATTAAAGTTTCTGCTTGTCTGCCCTATTTAAACTGATTTGCAGCCCTGACGTGTTAGTTGATAAATACCAGATGTGTTGTGTTTGTCTGTGCTTTTGTTGGTTGTCCTTAGTTTTCTCTCTGTTAAGTTGTCTGTCCTGTAGGCTATTTTTACCCCATGTTTTTTGAGTACGTTTCCTATTCTGTGGACTGCTTTGTTGTTGTAGGTGAAAGTGAACCACTTGTTTGTCGTTATGGGTGTTTCTTTTCCAAATGGCTCTGAGCACTATGTGACTTGACATCTGAGGTCATCAGTCCCTTAGACTTAGAACTACTTAAACCTAACTAACCTAAGGACAGCACACACATCCATGCCCGAAGCAGGATTCGAACCTGCGACCGTAGCCGCAGTCCGGTTCCGGACTGAAGCGCCTAGAATCGCTCTGCCACAACGGCCGGCATTTCTTTTTCGTGTGTGATCATATGTGTGATTCAAACTGATGAGGAAGTTTTTGTTTTTGTTTGTTGGATTTCCTTTTTAATTTTGTGGTTCATTTTATCCATAGTGTTTGTTTCATATCCATTCTCTACTGCTGTTTGTCTGATTGTCTGTAATTCATTCTTGCAGTTGTTTTCAGTGAGTGGGGTTTTGTTCAGTCTGTGTAGCATATATTGGAAGCTTCCTAGTTTATGTGTGATCGGATGCTTAGACTCTTTGTGAATGACTGTGCTTGTGGTGGTCACTATCCTGAATATAGAGAATGGATGTTGGTTTTTGTGTCTGTATGTTGTGAGGTCGCCGGCCCGAGTGGCCGAGCGCTTCTAGGCGCTTCAGTCTGGAACCGCGCGACCGCTACGGTCGCAGGTTCGAATCCTGCCTCGGGCATGGATGTGTGTGATGTCCTTAGGTTAGTTAGGTTTAAGTGGTTCTAAGTTCTAGGGGTCTGATGACCTCAGCTGTTAAGACCCATAGTGCTCAGAGCCATTTGAACCACTGTGAGGTCAAGAAAGTTTAACCTTTTGTCATGTTGTGTTTCTATGATGAATTTTATTTTTGGGTGTACTTCGTTTATATCCCTGTGTAGTTGTTGAAGCGACTTTCTGTTTCATCTTGAAAGCATATGATGTCATTTACATAACGGTACCAATATATTATCCGGTATTGTTTGGGTCTTCCTATTGTTTCAAATATTTCATTTTCAATGTAATTGAGAAAAATGTTAGCTAGGAGTCCGCTGACTGGTGATCACTGTGGGTGCTTGGGGGTCCCTTTGTTTCAGTCATTTTGCTTTCTGATTTGTCAACATGTGTGAGATATGTTTTGGACTGTTACTGTGTTTTTCAGGTATCTTTTGTCGGGTAACTGGTTAGCTTTGTTATGTTGTTGTCTTTCAGAATTTTTTTTGTTTCTTCTCTGTATTCATACTGTTCTATTATTATCATGGTGCTGTTCCTGTCAATATGTTGATTTTGTTTTCCTTTATTATGCGTATTATTTATTCTACTTCTTGTCAGACCTGCATTTAAATTTGGGTTATTGTTTCTTTCTTGTTGTTTTGTGATGTTCTCACTTTCTGTGATAAGATTCTCCATTGTCTTGTATGTGATGTGTGTGCTGACATTGTATTTTGGGCCTTTTTCTAGAAAATTTATTTCTTGGTTAGTTAGGTATGTCAGTAAGATTGACCAGACGTTTGTAGAATGTGTAGTTTCTTGCTTTCTATTTTTTGTGCAAAAAATAGTTTTGTTTTGAAAGAGTGTTTAGTTTTTTTGTTGTTTATTCCACTTTGATTTTATTTGTGTTTCTGTGTTTTGTGTGACTGTATTCATAATATTATTAAATATTTCCAAGTTCCAGGTGAATTTTGTATAGTTTAAATTTGAGTTGCTGCATTTTTGTATGTAGGTATCTAATTGCTTGCTTCAGCCACTCAATTTCGGCTTCGTGTTTGGCAAGACGAACTGCAGGTGACATAGTGTTTACATTTACATATATATAGTTAGGTATCACATTATGTGAAAGACAAATTCTATTGAATTTTTTATTTAAAATTGGTTCATGGTATGGGTTCCTGTAGCCATTTCCTAGTTCATGAACCACGGGCAACGTATGAGTGGCCAAGTAAGTAGTCCCGACAGTCGGGATAGCGTTACTTTGGAATAAGGCTGGGCATCTCGGATATATTCTGAGTCGTGGTCACCTTTGTGCTCATACGACAAAGACTACCAAATCCACCGGTTAGTCCCTCAGCCGTTAGGGGTAAAACTCAATGGGACTCGGGGCAAGTAAGGCTAGCAACCTGCTTCCCTGGTACTTTAAATATGATGCTGGCAACAATCAGAGCAAAATGCCTCGGACCTTTGGAGGTGACGGAGTCCCACCTCTAACTGACAAACCAGGGACTCCTAAGATACAACTTGTCAAGCAAATGGTAAAGAGATGGGGAGCTATTAATATCAGTGGGGGCTGCTCTGGGAAGAAGGTAGAGCTGGCAGAGGCTGCAAGTAAGATGGGGCTGGACGTTTTAGCTGTTAGTGACATTCGGGTAAGGGGTGAGAAAGAGGAGGAAGTGGGAGAATACAAGGTCTACCTGTCAGGAGTCAAAGTAGGAATAGCAGAATGGGGTGTAGGGCTTTACATCAGGAAAGAAATGGAACCCAGCATAGTTGCAATAAGGTGTGTAAAGGAACGACTTATGTGGATAGATTTGACAGTGTCTAGCAAAAAAATTAGGATTGTGTCAGTATATTCGCATTATCAAGGGACAGATCAAGATAAGATGGATAGTTTCTATGAGGCACTCAGTGATGTAGTTGTTAGAGTAAAGGACAAGGACAGTGTTTTGGTCATGGATGATTTTAACGCCAGGATTGGAAATCGAACAGAAGGGTATGAAAAGGTCATGGGTAAATTTGGAGAGGATATGGAAGCCAACAGGAGCGGGAAACAACTCTTGGATTTCTGTGCCAGTATGGGCTTAGTAATCACAAACTCCTTTTTTAAACATAAGAACATTCACCGGTATACTTGGGAAAGCAGAAGAACCAGATCTGTCACTGACTATATAATAACAGATCAGGAATTCAGGAAGGCTGTGCGGGACACACGTGTATTCAGAGGATTCTTTGATGACACTGATCATTATTTAATCTGTAGTGAAATTGGGATTGTGAGGCCGAAAGTGCGGGAGGTCAGGTCCACATGTAGGAGGATAAGAGTGGAGAAACTTCAGGATAAGGAAATCAGGCACAAGTACGTAACAACGATCTCAGAAAGGTACCACTTAGTTGAATGTAGTCCATTACAGCCATTGGAAAAGGAATGGACAAGGTACAGGGAGACAGTGCTAGAAGTGGCTAAAGAATGTCTTGGAACAGTAGTGTGTAAAAGTAGGATGAAGCAAACAGCTTGGTGGAATGACACAGTCAAGGCAGCCTGTAAAAGGAAAAAGAAGGTGTTTCAAAAATGGCTACATACTAGAACTCAGGTAGACAGAGAAAGTTATGTTGAAGAAAGAAACAAAGCCAAAGAGATAATTGCAGCAGCCAAGAAGAAATCTTGGGAAGACTTTGGAAACAGGTTGGAGACTATGGGTCAAGCTGCTGGAAAACCATTCTGCAGTGTAATTGGTAGTCTTCGAAAGGGAGGTAAGAAGGAAATGACAAGTATTTTGGACAGGTCAGGAAAACTGCAAGTGAATCCTGTGGATGCCTTGGGCAGATGGATGGAATATTTTGAAGAGTTGCTCAATATAGGTGAAAATACGATCAGTAATGTTTCAGATTTCGAGGTAGAATGGGATAGGAATGATGATGGAAATAGGATCACATTTGAGGAAGTGGAGAAAATGGTCAATAGATTGCGGTGCAATAAAGCAGCTGGAGTGAATGAAATTAAGTCGGAACTCATCAAATAGAGTGGAATGTCAATTCTTAAATGGCTACACAGGATAATTGAAATGGCGTGGTAGTCGGGACAGGTTCCATCTGACTGGACAAAAGCAGTAATCACACCAATCTTTAAACATGGAAGCAGAAAAGGTTGTAACAACTACAGAGGTATCTCTCTAATCAGCGTTGTGGGTAAAATCTTCTCAGGTATTGTTGAAAGGAAAGTACGAGTATTAGTTGAGGACCAATTGGATGAAAATCAGTGTGGGGTTAGGCCTCTTAGAGGTTGTCAGGACCAGATCTTTAGCTTACGGCAAATAATGGAGAAGTGTTGTGTGTGGAACAGGGAATTGTATCTATACTTTATAGATCTAGAAAAGGCATAAGACCGGGTTCCTAGGAGGAAGTTATTGTCTGTTTTACGAGATTATGGAATGGGAGGCAAATTTTTGCAAGCAATTAAAGGTCTTTACATGGATAGTCAGGCAGCAGTTAGAGATGACGGTAAATTGAGTTCATGGTTCAAAGTAGTTTCAGGGGTAAGACAAGGCTGCAACCTGTCTCCACTGTTGTTCATATTATTTATGGATCATATGTTGAAATCAATAGACTGGCTGGGTGAGATTAAGATATGTGGACACAAAATAAGCAGTCTTGCATATGCGGATGACTTAGTTGTGATGGCAGATTCGATTGAAAGTTTGCAGAGTAATATTTCAGAGCTAGATGAGAAACGTATGGACTATGGTATGAAGATTAGCATCTCCAAAACGAAAGTAATGTCAGTGGGAAAGAAATATAAACGGACTGAGTGCGAAATAGGAGGAACATAGAACAGGTGGACGGTTTCAAGTACTTAGGATGCATATTCTCACAGGATGGCAACATAGTGAAAGAACTGGAAGCGAGGTGTAGCAAAGCTAATGCAGTGAGCGCTCAGCTACGATCTACTCTGTTCTGCAAGAAGGAAGTCAGTACCAAGACTAAGTTATCCGTGCACCGTTCAGTCTTTGGACCATCTTTGTTGTATGGGAGCGAAAGCTGGGTGGATTCAGGTTACCTTATCAACAAGGTTGAGGTTACGGATATGAAAGTAGCTAGGATGATTGCAGGTACTAGTAGATGGGAACAATGGCAGGAGGGTGTCCACAATGAGGAAATCAAAGAAAAACTGGGAATGAACTCTATAGATGTAGCAGTGAGGGCGAACAGGCTTAGATGGTGGGGTCATGTTACACGCATGGGAGAAGCAAGGTTACCCAAGAGACGCATAGGTTCAGCAGTAGAGGGTAGGAGGAGTCGGGGCAGACCAAGAAGAAGGTACCTGGATTCGGTTAAGAATAATTTTGAAGTAATAAGTTTAACATCAGAAGAGGCACCAATGTTAGCACTGATTAGCGGATCATGGAGGAATTTTATAAGGGGGGCTATGCTCCAGACTGAACGCTGAAAGGCATAATCAGTCTTAAATGATGATGATGATGATGATGATGAAATAGTTTGATGTAACTTTACTGTGATGTTGCGGAATTTGTTGTAGAGCTTGCTTGTAAATGACTGGCAGTTCGTCGAAATAATCATCTTGGGGTTGAAGCTCTTTTTTCCGTGTTTGCTGTAACAATAAACATGTTTTTGGATAAGATCCGCCTTTAGCAAAACAAAATTTTGATTTTTAACCAAAGCATGACACTCCAGTTGCAGCATCTTCAGTCGGCATTTAGTTTCTGAGTGTTAAAGATGTAGAACGTTCTTCACTGTTTGTACACATGTAACTACTAGTTCTTAAATCGTATTTACAGATATTTGCCAAAACAAATAAAATTATGAATTCATACCTTTTTACCAAATGGTGTGGTTTTTACGACGTATTGTGTTCTTATAGTGACTGTTTTGTGGTCGAATTTGTGATCCCAGGATCAAGTCAATGTTGTGTTACGTAATTAATAACGTCGTGTTTCAGAGAATGATATATTGTGATACACTTTTGAACAGGTCTTTAGGAGAGGAAATGAACTACTGAATAAAGAATACAGGGTGCCATTTAAAAAAAATCATACCGCTGTTCATATCTTTGTAAAGAACAAAGCTACAACGAAAGAAATCATGCTGACTGATGTCCCCCTGACGGCTAAAGAACATTTGCTTGAAACATTTTGTAATTTGCATCTGGACAAACAGTTATTTA
The DNA here is from genome assembly GCF_023897955.1 of Schistocerca gregaria. NCBI lineage: Eukaryota > Metazoa > Arthropoda > Insecta > Orthoptera > Acrididae > Schistocerca > Schistocerca gregaria. Next base: position 431,976,489 of record NC_064924.1, read on the forward strand.
GGTTGATCAAGATGAATACGACACCTTGTATAAAATGGATAAGTACGACACTTACTTGTATAACACTTCTTAACGTTGACTTTCAAATTTTCCACTAATGTACCCGAGATATGTGCTAATTTTGAAAGGCAATTTCAAATTATGTGCCTCTAAACATCACCAAGGCTCTGTTGTTGCATTCCGAAGTCCTTGATACGCTACAAGATGTCATGTAGTTCCACTTATAACATCCGTATCTGCTTCTGAGACGATCTTCAAGTAGTGCGTCACGACAGCTGAGCATTCCAAGTTTCGGGCGGCAGCAGAGCAATCTCTAGTGCGGTTCATTGCTGTCGTAGATGAAAATGGTCGTCACACTGAGCAAAGTTTGAAACCTGGGACGTAAACGTGGTACGCAGTTAAGCAATGTTATCCACTCACGTGGAAACTGAAGCGTGTTTCTCAGTGGTTTATTCGTTACTTCGGTTCCTCGCGTCATTGCAAATGTTTCGACAAACTGTCATTGCCCTACGATCACTCGTTTGTAATGGCGACCTCCTTAAAACAGCGATAATTTAATTATAACATCCTGCATCTTTTACCTTAGTAGCCTATTCTTGGTACATGAAACGACGGACTCTAATATGAGAGACCCGTTTGGCGTTATATCACTGCATTCCTCCTTTCACGAGCTTACATATCCCGTAGGAAAAAAAAAAAAACAACAAAAAACACAAAAACAAAAAAACAAAAACATTTACTTCAGTAAAGAAGTTGTTACCTGAGTAAAAAGCATTAACCACGAAACAAAATTATGTGCCTCTTTGCGTACTATCATTTTCTGAAATCTTTAATAGCCTACAAAGTAAAAGGCGTGATTCACTCTGGTATTTATCTACATCTATGTGATTACTCTCAATTCACATTTAAGTGCCTGGCAAAGGGTTCTTCGAACGACCTTCAGACAATTTGTCTACCATTCCATTCTCTAACTACACGTGGGGAAAATAAACACATAAATCTTACTGACAGCGCTTGAACTACTAGGAGATAATAATGATAGCAATAGAAAGCTGAAATCACGGTTCAGAGAAACATGTAGAAAAGCAGTAAAGGACACGAAGAGAGCCAGACAGGCAATGATAAACAGTAATAATCATGGAAACCAAACAACGAACAGGAAAGGCACGAGAGAAATGAAGAGTATAATAAGGCGAGAGAAAAGAACATTCATATATAAACAGATAGAGAAGGCTGAGGAAGACCAGAACAATAGTAAACATTTTTACAGGATAATGAATAGCTATAGAAAAGAGTACAGAGCTAAGTCTAGCTTAATGAAGAACGAGAATGGAAAATGACCACTACGACTGAAGGAAATTTAGAGAACTGGAGGAAATACTTCAGAGAACTGCCGGACAATCCGGTAGATACATACAACAATCAAATCAAGGCAGAAAACAATCAGAACGTACAACCATCAGCCGAAGAACTAACTCTGATGTAGGTGAAGGGGGCCATATAAAGACTAAAAAAGACATGATATCAGCAGAGCTCACCAAAGAAGGGGGAAAGAAGATACAAGAATTGTTAGCCGAACTGATAAAAAGAGGTATGGAGAAAGAAGTAATGCCCGAGGAATGGAAAACTACTGCTGTATGTCCCATATACAAAGAAGGAGACAAAATGCTGACATAGATCTACAGAGAGATATCTCTCCTATGCACATGCTGTAGAGTAATATTAAGAATTATACTGAAAATGCTCAAACCATATATTGAGTAAATATTAAACACAGCACAAGCAGGGTTCAGAAAAGGTAAATCAAGAATCGACCAAATATCCACACTAAGACAAATAGTAGATAAGAACTGGGTGCACAGTCATGATTCCTTTTGCCTGATTATACATTTTTTTTAAATGGTTCATATGGCTCTCAGCACTGTGCGACTTAACTTCTGAGTCGTCTAGAACTTAGAACTAATTAAACCTAACTAACCTAAGGACATCACACACTTCCATGTCCGAGGCAGGATTCGAACCTGCGACCGTAGCGGCAGACCGGCTCCAGACTGTAGCGCTTAGAACTGCTCGGCCACTCCGGCCGGCTATAGATTTCAACAACGTATTTTACGGCATAGTAAGGGAGGAAATGTGGAGGATAATGACAGAGTATGGGTTACCTGACAAGCTCATAAAGCTAGCTAAAATGTGTGTGATGGAATCAAAGTGTAGAGTAAAAGAACAAGAGGAGTTCTCAGAAGCATTTGAAGTAGAAACAAGAGTGAGACAGGGAGATACAATATCATCAACCCTGTCCAATTTTGCCCTCAACAACACTCTGAGGAGAGTAACAAGTGACAGTGCAGGAGTCACCATAGGAAAAAGATAAATGTCCTGGTTTCTGCGGATGATATTGTGCTGATAGTAAAGAACATGGAAGACCTGGAGAAAATGGGTACAGTGCTAAGAAGGGAAGAAAGTAGGTCTAAGTATAAATGAAAGTAAAACAAGGTTCATGGTAGTAGGAAGAAAAAGTCATTTAGGACCAAACCATCTAATAATCGGAAATATAACAATACAGAAGACAGACACATTCAGGTACCTCGGTGTCAACATCAACCAACAAAATCGTACATAATAAGTGATAGTAACAAGAATTCAAGCTGGGAGGGAAGAAGTCTACGAGCTATGCACATCATAGGATCGAAGTTAGTATCAAAGGCGGGGAAAAATAAGAATATATTAGCCCATCGTCAAGTCAATAGTGTGCTATGCAAGTGACACATGGACCCTGACAAAGAAAACAGAGAAAAATCTCATAACTTTTGAAAATAAACTACTGAGAAAAGTATATGGAACAGTGAAATAAAATAGTGGAGAATAAGGAAAAACAGAGGACTCAGACAACAATACACAACAACAGTACACACTGCCTGACGTCGTAGCGAGTGTGAAAATTAAGAGACTCAGATGGTACGTATATGTGAGGAGGAGAGGGGAGAACAAGGCAATAAAGGCTGTAAAGGATGGAGAAGCTGAAGGAAAGAGACCACTGGGACGGCCGAGGATGAGATGGTAGGATAGTACCATGGGAAACACACAGATACTGGGCTGGGAGATGAAGATGCAGATGACAAGAAAGTGTGGAAGGCTGGACTGATTGAGGCTAAGCACTGGCTGCGGTTTGTGTGGCCAGTATAAGTAACTAAGTAAGTGAAAATGAAATGTCGTGTGACGAGGGCCTCCCGTCGGGTAGACCGTTCGCCTGGTGCAAGTCTTTCGATTTGACGCCACTTCGGCGACTTGCGCGACGATGGGGATGAAATAATGATGATTAGGACAACACAACACCCAGTCCCTGAGTGGAGAAAATCTCCGACCCAGCCGGGAATCGAACCCGGGCCCTTTGGTTGGACAGTCTGTCGCACTGACCACTTTTTTTTTTCATAACTTTGCGAAGATAAAGAAAGTAAACTTTTCACTCTAGGGAAGACCTGAACCAAGCACCTCGCATTCCGCAGCTGCTTTTTTTTTCAGTAACAAACATAAACTGCTTCTAGCATTTTTTTAAATATAGAAGACGATGACTTCATAACATAAATTTTCCTGGGAAACGTAAATAAGTGGACTTTCCACCTTTTTTTACATAAGTGCGAAAAAAAAATCCTGCTTCCGTCAGGACAAAACAACAACGGTCTACGTTCCTCTTTCAGGCGCGTACCTCGCTAATCCCGTCATACCTCGCGTTGGTGTCGGGTACGTCTTCACGTGTGTTTGTGGATCCTCTCCACTGTCCTGGTCCTTTCTTGTTCTAATACTTATAGGTAATAATTTCATTCTCCTACCCGGGACACCCCAACTGGGTGGGGGATCAAGCAAGGCACTCCCTAAAAAATTTGCGTAATATGTTCTATATCTCGGATGTCAAGCACATTCTTACTGCCGTCTCGGAAAAGATAACGTACAGTCAAACCTCGAATCCAAGTCACTGCGTTTGTCTTTGTTCGGGGATAATATGTCCTATCTGGGAGAAGTAATGTGCGTGGTTCTACTGTTTGCGGCCCCACCCGAAGGAGGAAGGCGATCATTTTTTTGACCAAACACCATACGTCCGCCGAAGGACCGCATATCAGGCGATGCTCCTCTGTGTCTATAACATTGCACTGCGGACACAGTGGCTCGTCGGCCATATGAATTGTATGCAACCTGGAACGAGTCACGTATTTCCCATTTACCACCTGATACCACAGTGCGCGCGTTCCCGTATCAAGGTGTGGATGGTGCACTGTACGCCATACCACTGACCACGTAACTGTTGGTTGGCGGCGCTCCACGGCATTGTTCGGCCGTCGTCGAGTTAAGATGTGATATATATCACGTGCCGTTGCCGTCCTGGTAGTCGGTAGTTCAATATGTACATAACTGTGTTCCACAAAAAAGGTTCGCATATGGGTAAGCGATGGTGAGATGTGAGCCACCGCTACTGGAGCCGAACGCGAAGGTGGGGCGAGTTCGTCTATCAAGGTGCCCGTCAGACATGTCTGGTGTCGTGTCCACATCTTTATCATTGTGGTTACATAAATAGCCACTGCTCGGTCGCGTACGTGGACTAGTCCAAGACCTCCACGACTACGAGGAAGGGTGAGGGTTTCGTATCCTACCTTAAAAAGCAGACCCGTGCTCACAAAATATCCTAGTGCCGCCAGGATTCGGCGGGCCAGCACCACCGGCATAGGAAGAACTTGTGCCAGGTGGGGGATGCGAGAGGCTAGATAAGTGTTGGCAAAGGTGACCCGTTGTATCATATCCAGTGCCCTTAACCTGTGACTTCGGACACTCGCACGAATTGTTTGCAGAAGATGTCTGTAACTCAGTGCCGTCGTGCGTCGAACGTCTGTAGTGAAGATAATTCCTAGGCATTTCATCTTGTTGATCGGCTGTAATGGTGCTACACTTCCTGTCGGGAGTCCTCTCCCGATGTTCATCGCTCCCGACTTTGCCATGTTCAGGCGACTTCCCGGAGCCAAACAATACAAATTAATCCAATGCAAGGCCGCTCTTGCCTCGTCGCCGGACCGTGCTAAAAACACTAGGTCATCTGCGTATGTTCGGCATATAAACTTGTTGTGCCTTATCGTCATTCCTTGGAGTCGATTCCGGAGCCCGCAGAGCAGGGGCTCGACAGCGATGGCATACAATATCGTTGACAGCGAGCACCCTTGTCTGACCGATCGTGAGATGGTGATGGGGCCCACCAAGCGTCCATTGATGAGCACTTTGGATGCGGCTCCGTGGAGTAGTCTCATAACAACGGTGACAAAACTTTCCGGAAACTTCATTTTTGTCATAACGTCCGTGAGATAAGCATGACTCAGCCTGTCAAATGCGCGATCGAAGTCTATCGATACCAATACACCCCGGAGACGACATGTTGATGCCAGTGCGATAACATCGCGGTAGTCACTGAGTGCCGTTTGTATATTGCTGTCTCCTCCTAGCTGGGTTTGGTCGAGTGAAATCACTTGGCGTATTACGCGTTTAAAACGTGCTGCAAGTATTCTGGCGTAGATCTTGTAGTCGCAATTAAGAAGGGTCAGTGGCCGGTAGGCCTGTATCCCTGTGCCGCCAGATGGTTTGTGGATGGGGATGATCATTCCTTCCACGAAGGCGGGTGGAAGAGGCACGTTGGGAGACATCAATTCGCAGTACATGGCAGTCCATCGTGGAATCATGAGATCTTTAAATGTACGATAGAACTCTAACGGAAACCCGTCGGGCCCCGGCGATTTGTGCGACGCTCCCTTATCAATCGCTTCCATTACGTCGTCAACTGTGATTTCACCTGTTAACTTCAGGTTGGCCGGCTCGTCGAGACACGCGGAGAGCGTTCGTCGGACCTCCTGAAAGGCTGGCTGATCGTGTTCCGCTTCTTCATAGAGATGACGGTAGTGTTCCACGAAAGCGTTGGCAATATCTTTTTGCGTTGTCATGCGGCGACCATCTGGCAGTACGACCGTCTGTATTAAGGTTCTGCGGCTACGTTGTTTTTCTCTGATAACGTGATACATCGACGGTGATTCTCCACGGACTCGTTCAAAGACCCTTGCACGGATTGCGACTCCCTCCAGACGGCGGCGCGTTATGGAAATTATTTGGGCCTGTGCTCGTTTTATACCGGCTCGACGCTCCTGTGAAGGTGCTTGTACAGGAAGTTCGCGGAGCATCGTGAATAAAATTCCGTCGTGTGTCGCCTCCACATCATCTGCTCTCTTCCGTATGCAATTAACGCTCGGCGCAATGCAGGCTTAACGCATTCCAGCCACCACTGCAACGTCGTCGGATATGTTGGGAGGCGTCGTTCACACACGTGCCAAGCATCTTCGACTATGCGTCTGCACTCAGGTTCCCTGAGGTGTGCTGTATTCAGTTTCCAAACACTGCGACTCCTCCAAACTTGTTGACGACCCAGGGAGACCATGCAAATATATGCTATGTGATCTGAAAAGGTGACAGGCCACAATTCCGCATCGAGGATCGCAGGTTCGAGACGACGTGTTACGTAAATGCGATCGAGCCGACTTGCAGAGTGACTCGTGACGTAGGTGTATCCATGTCTGTCGCCATGTATCTTCTCCCATGTATCAATGAGATTCATGTCCTGTATGAGTTGTCGCAGCTCCGGGCATGAAGTATAACGTGGGTGTTGATCCTTTGGTGCGAGCACGCAGTTGAAGTCGCCTCCAAATAAGACATTTTCATACCGACCTAAGAATAGTGTTGCAATCTCCTCTGCGTAAAATCGGGATCGGTCGCGCCGTCTGTCGGACCCCGACGGTGCGTAAATGTTAACGACCCGTACTCCCAGCACTGTGAGAGCCAGTCCTCGCGCTGACGGCAGGTACACCACGTCCTCGGCTACTATGCCACTACGTAGAAGTATCGCTGTTCCGCTGCCGCCGTCGGTAGTAGGTGTAATGTACGTATCGTACTCATAGAGGTCGGGGAAGCTCTCAACACATACTTCCTGCAGCAGAACGATGTCGACGTCTGACGCATGCAACATGTCTCGTAATAACTGCAATTTTACAGGCGTTCTGATCGTATTGATATTAATAGAGGCTGTTCGATATGACTGCCGCTGTTCCTCAGTGCGTAAAGCGCACATGAACGCTTATGTTAATTTGTGTGCTGCTGCCCGGTGACCTGCTGTCTCTGCGTCAATCTGCATCTTCTGCGCGGTTAACATCCTGTGGACGCAGCACTCGCCATTGCGGGTGCGTCGTCAGTGTGTGGGTCAGCATCGGATTCGTCGGCCCAGTTACTGTGCTGGAGGTCCAGCTCCCGTCGCGTCTCTCCGGCCGGGCTGACCGAAGGCGGTGGCGTTTCTGCGGTGGGTGGAGGGTCTCCTTCCGTCGGCTTTCCGTCCGGTGTGTCTGTATTCAACCCCTGTCTAGCGTGATTCGCGTCGTACTGCTGTGTGGGGGGTAGAACCTCCCGTTGCGCCTCCGGATGCTCTGTATCGACGTTACACGCAAGATCGTCTGACATGGACTGCAGTAAGCAGGTATCCGACGGCGCTAGCCGTCGTTTCTTGTGGCGCTTCGGCGACCGTTGTTTGCGCGTGTGCGCCTCCGTATCCGAGTGCGGAAGTGACTCCCGGTGCTCAGGGACGAAAGCAGCTGTCGGCACAACCGCAGGATCAATTTCCATATCTCCTACCGATCCTTTCCGCTCGGTTAAGGGCGTCGTCGGCGCCGGAGCGGCAGAAGTGTGCGTCGTTTCGTCACTGGAGGCGGTCTCTGCTGCAGTCGGTTGCCGTAAACTGTCAGGATTCTGTACCTGGTCATTCTTGGGGATGGGATCTGTTCGGAATGCGTCCGCATACGTTAGTGGCAGCGGCGTCAACGTGGACGTAGGTACAGGATCGCCATTTGGAACTTGCACTATCCTCCGCTGCATACATTCGGAACGCACCTGGCCCTCTTTCCCGCATCCTGAGCATGTTTTGGGTTGTCCATCGTAGATGACTATAGCTCTGCATCCGCCGATGAACAAGTACGAGGGTACATGTTGTGTCAGTTCTATCCTGATTTGACGCACCCCATTGAGAACGGGGTAAGTCGTGAAGTTGGACCATTTTTCCTGAACGTGGCTGAGCACTCTTCCATACGGGCGTAAGGCGTCAATGACCAAGTCAGACGGAACCTCGAAGGGAAGTTCGAAAATGCGTATGTTTCGTAAGCCCAGTATTGCATGATCAATAGTAACTTCTCCAACATGTCCATCAGAGTGACGAAATTTGAGTCCATGTTTGGTATCTCGGATGATTCTGTCACATACTGCATCGTTAATCAGCTTGACGTGAACGACACTGCTCACTATGGAGAGGTGGATTCCGATAAGTTTGTTGTACTCAAGTTTAACTTCGTCTCGTAGGAACCTTTCTATTTCGTAGGCTTTCGGTCTCGCATATACATTCGAAAAACTAATCTTGAGAGTCGACTTTCGGTATGCATGTGCCATTCTGTATCGAGTCGTCTAAACGCGCGAGTACTCCGAAGAGGTAAACAACTGCGCGAGCGCGAACTACTCCGGCAGGGACGTAAACAGACGTTCGTGCCGTAGCACCGCCGAAGGCAGACTGTGACCACTCAGCTACCGGGGCAGACACTAAGTAAGTAAGGAAGTAAATCTTTCTGTACGAGCTCCGATTTCTCTTATTTTATTAGGACGAAAATTTCACCCTCTCTAGTATGACGACAGTAAAGTGTTTTCTCATTCAGAGGAAAAAGTTGGTGATTTAAAATTCATGAAAAGATCTCGCCGCGACGAAAGCGCCTTTGTTTTAATAGTTGCCACCCCAGCTCGGATATCATATCCCTGACAATCTCTACGCTATTTCGAGATAACAGAAAGCGAGCTTTTTTCATTTTCTCCGTCAGCCCCATACGGCAAGGGACTCGTACCACACAGCAGTAGACTAGCAGAGGACTGAAAAGGGTAGTGTTGAGTTTCCTTAGAAGACATGTTATCTCTTCTAAGAGTTGTGGTGATCGTTCCAATTTCAATTGTTCTTAATTGTAATTACTAGGTATTTGGTTGAACTGACGGACTTTAAGTCGTGTAACTCAAAGCTAACGGGTTTCTTTTCGTACTCTTGTGGATGACCTCACACTTTTCCTTATTCAGAGAGAATTGCCACTTTTCACATCATACAGATATTTTGTCTAAATCGTTTTCCGATTTACACTACTGGCCATGAAAATTGCTACACCAAGAAGAAATGCGGATGATAAACGGGTATTCATTAGACAGATATATTATACTATAACTGACATGTGATTACATTTTCACTCAATTTGGGTGCATAGATCCTGAGAAATCAGTACGCATAACAACCACCTCTGGCCGTAATAACGGCCTTGATACGCCTGGGCATTGAGTCAAACACAGCTTGGATGGCGTGTACAGGTACAGCTGCCCATGCAGCTTCAACACGATACCACAGTTCGTCAAGAGTAGTGACTGGCGTATTCTGACGAGTCAGTTGCTCCGCCACCATTGACAAGACGTTTTCAATTGGTGAGAGATCGGAAGAATGTGCTGGTCAGGGCAGCGGTCGAGCATTTTCTGTGTCCAGAATGTCCCCTACAGGACCTGCAACATGCGGTCGTGCATTATTCTGCTGAAATGTAGGGTTTCGCAATAATCGAATGAAGGGTAGAGACACGGGTCGTAACACATCTGAAATGTAACGTCAACTGTTGAAAGTGCAGTCAATACGAATAAGAGGTGACCGAGATGTGTAACCAATGGCACCCCATACCATCACGCCGGGTGATACGCCAGTATGGCGATGACGAATACACGCTTCCAATGCGCGTTCACCGCGATTTCGTCAAACACGGATGCAACCATCATAACGCTGCACACAGAACCTGAATTCATCTGAAAAACTGACGGTTTACCATTCGTGCACCCAGGTTCGTCGTTGAGTACACCATCGCTGGCGCTCCTGTCTGTGATGCAGCGTCAAGGGTAACCGTAGCCATGGTCTCCGAGATGATCGTCCTCGCTGCTGCAAACGTCATGGAACTACTCGTGCAGATGGTTGTTGTCTTGCAAACGTCCCCATCTGTTGACTCAGGGATCGAGTCGTGGCTGCACGATCCGTTACAGCCATGCGGATAAGATGCCTGGCCGTTGGGATCCAGCACTGCGTTCCGAATTACCCTCCTGAAACCACCGATTCCATATTCTGCTAACAGTCATTGGATCTCAACCAACGCTAGAAGCAATGTCGCGATACGATAAACCGCAATCGCGATAGGCTACAATCCGACCTTTATCAAAGCCGGAAACGTGATGGTATGCATTTCTCCTCCTTACACGAGGCATCACGACAACGTTTCACCAGGCAACGCCGGTCAACTTCTGTTTGTGTATGAGAAATCGGTTGGAAACTTTCCTTATGTCAGCACGTTGTAGGTGTGGCCAGCGGCGCCAACCTTGTGTCAATGCTCTGAGAATCGAATCATTTGCGTATCAGAGCATCTTCTTCCTGTCGGCTAAATTTCGCGTCTGTAGCACATCATCTTCATGGTGTAGCAATTTTAATGGCCATTAGTGTATTTGTACACATTTTGATACATACATCGGAATGCTTAAGATTATGGGCCTCTGTGGCGAGATGGTATTATTTCTAGCAAAACAGTCGACACTTGATTACATTGGAAGAGGCGTAAGTGTTCTGTTGTAGATTTGGCGCAGACAAAGACATTGCAAGCATGCAGCAAAGTCAGAATTTCACGGGTATGTAACGATCGTCCCATTTGTTAACGGTCCTACATACGATATGATTTAGAACGACGTAACGACTTGATATAAAAAGGGCGCGACACCATCGTCCTGGACCTGGATGGGCAGGTGGGATTGCAGCTGCGGCCCAGCTGTTTCCAGCGCAGTATCGTGTTCGACTTCTGCAGTTTCTGCGAAGTTGAGGCTCACTGTCCGTACCGCCGTTGTGGTGGACCGGCGGTAATAGAGCCGACACAAGGCGTAGATAGGCCTTTGTGATGCCCAGCTGAGAAGCGCTCCGTGAGGGTGAATGGTGGCCGCGGCTTCGTGCTGAATGGCTCACCGCCCCCACCAGGCCAGGTGCATCTGGGCCGCATTACAGCTACGCTCTACCTGTCTCCTCTCTGTGAACGAAGACAGCTGCAGGCAGACACCTGTCCGCTTGTCCCCGCCTCGCAGCACTGGTGGGTGGCGACGGGCCAGTCTCCCTACAGCATTCTACGAACAGGTATTTTCGTTCTGCTCCGCATACACATCACTAATACCGCTTAACAGGGTGTTACAAAAAGGTACGGCCAAACTTTCACGAAACATTCCTCACACACAAATAAACAACAGATGTTATGTGGACATGTGTCCGGAAACGTTTAATTTCCATGTTAGAGCTCATTTTAGTTTCGTCACCGCCAGTTGGCCCAATTGAAGGAAGGTAATGTTGACTTCGGTGCTTGTGTTGACATGTGACTCATTGCTCTACAGTACTAGCATCAAGCACATCAGTACGTAGCATCAACAGATTAGTGTTCATCACGAACGTGGTTTTGCAGTCAGTGCAATGTTTACAAATGCGGAGTTGCAGATGCCCATTTGATGTATGGATTAGCGCGGGACAATAGCCGTGGCGCGGTACGTTTGTATCGAGACAGATTTCCAGAACGAAGGTGTCCCGACAGGAAGACGTTTAAAGCAATTGATCGGCACGAAACATTCTAGCCTAAAACTCGCGACTGGGGAAGACCTAGAACGACAAGGACACCTGCAATGGACGAGGCAATTCTTCGTGCAGTTGACGATAACCCTAATGTCAGCGTCAGAGAAGTTGCTGCTGTAAAAGGAAACGTTGACCAAGTCACTGCATGGAGAATGCTACGGGAGAACCAGTTGTTTCCGTACCATGTACAGCCTATGCAGGCACTATCAGCAGCTGATTGGCCTCCACGGGTACACTTCCGCGAATGGTTCGTCCAACAATGTGTCAATCCTCATTTCAGTGCAAATGTTCTCTTTGCGGATAAGGCTTCATTCCAACGTGATGAAATCGTAAATTTTCACAATCAACGTGTATGGGCTGACGAGAATCGGCACGAAATTCTGCAATCACGTTATCAACACAGATTTTCTGTGAACATTTGGGCAGGCATTGCTGATGATGTCTTGATTGGGCCCCATGTTCTTCTACCTACGCTCAATGGAGCACGTTATCATGATTTCATACGGGATACTTTACCTGTGCTGCTACAACATGTGCCTTTACAAGTACGACACAACATGTGGTTCATGCACGATGCAGCTCCTGCACATTTCAGTCTAAGTGTTCGTACGCTTCTCAACAACAGATTTGGTGACCGATGGATTGGTAGAGGCGGACCAATTCCATGACCTCCACGCTCTCCTGACCTCAACCCTCTTGACTTTCATTTATGGGGGCATTTGAAAACTCTTGTCTACGCAACCCCGGTACCAAATGTATAGACTCTTCGTGCTCGTGTTGTGGAGGGCTGTGATAAAATACGCCATTCTCCAGGACTGCATCATCGCATCAGGGATTCCATGCGATGGAGGGTTGATGCATGTATCTTCGCTAACGGAGGGCATTTTGAACATTTCCTGTACAAAGTGTTTGAAGTCACGCTGGTACGTTCTGTTGCTGTGTGTTTCCATTCCATGATTAATGTGATTTGAAGAGAAGTTTTAAAATGAGCTCTAACATGGAAAGTAAGCGTTTCCGGACACCTGTCCACATGACATATTTTCTTTCTTTGTGTGTGAGGGATGTTTCCTGAAAGTTTGGCCGTACCTTTTTGTAACACTCTGTATAGGAAAACAACTGCGCAATGGAACGTCATTTCTGTGAACAGATTTCCACAAATGAAAAACATAATCCGAAACTCGTATTTCCTTTCACATTCAGACAGACACCTGCTATCTACTGAACGCTTGTGTTTATTCTGCATCTCCGATCGTATTGCTAGTTTTATATTGTGGAAGTGTCCGCCCCCAGTAGCTGAGTGGAAGCCGGCACGGTAGCTCAGCATGTTCAGTCAGAGGGTTTAGCTAACCTCTGTAATAAAAAAAAGCTGAGTGAATGCATCAACGAACAACCTGAACGACTGTCATCGGACGTCCGCCACGAACAAAGTCAACGAACAATATAGTACAAAATAAGGTTTAAAAAAAGGTGGTTATCGTGACAGAATGTCAATCTTAAAGGCTCGGGTTCGATTCCCGGCTGGGTAGGAGATTTTCTCCGCTCAGGGACTGGGTGTTGTGTTGTCCTAATCATCATCATTTCATCCCCATCTACGTCTACATGATTACTCCGCAATTCATATTTAAGGACTTGGCATTGGGTTCATCGAACCACAATCATACTATCTCTCTACCATTCCACTCCCGAACAGCGCGCGGGAGAAGCGAACACCTAAACCCTTCTGTTCGAGCTCTGATTTCTCTTATTTTATTTTGATGATCATTCCTACCTATGGAGGTTGGGCTCAACAAAACATTTTCGCATTCGGAAGAGGAAGTTGGTGACTGAAATTTCGTAAATAGATCTCGCCGCGGCGAATAATGTTTTTGCTTTAATGACTTCCATCCCAACTCGCGTATCATATCTACCACACTCTCTCCCCTATTACGTGATAATACAAAACGAGCTGCCTTTTTTGCACCCTTTCGATGTCCTCCATCAATCCCACCTTATAAGGATCCCACACCGCGCAGCAATATTCTAACAGAGGAGGAACGAGTGTAGTGTAAGCTGTCTCTTTAGTGGACTTGTTGCATCTTCTAAGTGTCCTGCCAATGAAACGCAACCTTTGGCTCGCCTTCCCCACAATATTATCTATGTGGTCTTTACAACTGAAGTTGTTCATAATTTTAACACCCAGATACTTAGTTGAATTGAGAATTGTACTATTTATCGAGTAATCGAATCCCAACGGATTTCTTTTGGAACTCATGTGGATCACCTCGCACTTTTCATTATTTAGCGTCAACTGCCACCTGCCACACCAAACAGCAATATTTTCTAAATCGCTTTGCAACTGATACTGGTCTTCGGATGACCTTACTAGACGGTAAATTACAGCATCATCTGCGAACAATCTAAGAGAACTGCTCAGATTGTCACCCAGGTCATTTATAATAAAGCCGACACAAGGCATAGATAGGTCTTTGTGAGGCCAAGCTGAGAAGCGCTCCCATCGACGCGCAAGTCGGCAAAGTGGCGTCAAATCGAAAGACTTGCACCAGGCGAACGGTCTACCCGACGGGAGGCCCTAGTCACACGACATTTTTTTTATTTTGGAAGTTAATAGCCGAGTAGTGGATAATGAGAGAGTGAGTGTGAATGACATTCAAAGCTGCATCAGGCTAACAGTGTGTTCATCCGCTTTGTTGTTTCCATTATAGACACAATATTTCGACCACCGACTCAGTAGTCTTCCTCAGGTGTTAAGAATTGTGTTTTACAATGTTACTTATAATCCGGCTTGATTGCAGAAATGTTTATTCACATGACCGGTTTCGGTTCCTCTAGAACCATCTTCAGATCTGAAAAGACAATGATACTAATATACTACTTCACAAATGCAAACCTTTTTCGTCCTATCCGATCAACTTCAGATGTACCAGAACGCACCTGCAATTTCTGTTACAGGAGTAACACGTTCACAGACAGCAACCTTTACAGGCTGCATCACATTAAATTGGTTGGCAGAATGCACGTCATTTATATTAATTATAAAACTATCACCGACAGGTGGCGTCTGGTAGATTTGTTACATTACATATGCAGAAACTGTATTTTTTCTAATTTACTTTTATCTCTAAAAATACTTAGCTAATATCTATAGTTATCTGTACTTCTCATACTTAAAACACACAATAAAATTCTCATTTTTGTACGATCGAAAACAAAGGGCGATTTCTATATCCATGGCGCTGATGTAGACTTGTTTTCCTCCATGGTCTGCTTCCGTGGTTCCCGGTATTTCGGTGTTGCACCGCGAGCCGTTCAGTTGTCTGATGTCCATCGCCGTGGGTACGATGGCCATGCAGGTGGGCCCCGTCAACGACGCTAGGCACTGCACGCATCTTCCAGCATATTCACCGTGCACCATCACGCATCCTTGGGCATGGACTTCTATATGCGGCAGTGATCATCTCAGTGAGTCGTCATAAATACTAAAATAGGCCTTACGGTTGAACTCCTTTTGCTCGTTGAGGATTAAATCCGGCTTATTCGTTTTCGTCTAAAACGTGAAGAAACCGTCCCTTATGAGCTCTATGTAGAATGTCTGAGTTTTGTTCAATGTTCCTGATTGAGTGCTTTAAGGCAGTCATATGCGCCCCAAACGCTGTTTTGATTTGAGAGTAGGTGTACTCACTGAATCTGGTTTCAAAGTTGCTACCAGTCTGCCCTATGTATTGTTTACAGCAGTCATCACATTTGATCTTATATAAACCTAAATCATTATATTTATTCCTACTATTGTATATTTTGTGCCGGAGCTTCAATTTTAGCTTGTTATTTGTTCGGAACCCTATTTTAACGTCGGATTTACGAAAGCATTTTTCAATCTTATCTGAAATTCTTCGACTGTAAGTGAGAGCAACGTATTTCTTCTTGTTGTTCCACTTAACGGCTGTGTGTGGACGGGTAACTCCTGTAACGGAAATTGCAGGTACGTTCTGGTACCTTTGATGTTGATCGAATGGGATGAAAAAGGTTTGCATTTGTGAAATAGTAAATTAGTATCATTGTCGTTTCAGATCTGAAGATGATTCTAGAGGAACTGAAATCGGTCATGTGAATAAACATTTTTGCAATCAAGACGGATTATAAGTAACATTGTATAACCAGTGTTTGCGGTATTCCCTCAGACATTATGTCTATTTTTACAACAGTGCGTTTTAATTTGTGGAGACTGCGAACAGAGATGGAAAAAAATTGCAGCACCACAAAATAATCAGTGTGGAGTAACGAAATTTCGGAAATACATATGTCTAGGTAACATACGTAAGTGATTAACGTTGCTAGGTCACAGGTTAACGTAATCGCGAGATAAGCCATTGCAGATGTGAAATACTGGTAAGTTAATAACTTGTGTAGCTGCCATAATGTTGCATGCAAGCATGAAAACGTGCATGCATTGAGTTGTGCAGGTGTCGGATGTTAGTCTGTGGTATGAAGTTCTACGCCTGTTGCCCTTGGTTGGTTAATGCTATTCGTGGATGACGCTGGAGTTGTCGTCCGATGATGCCCCATGGGTTCTCAAATGGTTCAAATGGCTCTAAGCACTATGGGACTTAACATCTGTGGTCATCACGCCCCTAGAACTTAGAACTACTTAAACCTAACTAACCTAAGGACATCACACACACCCATGCCCGAGGCAGGATTCGAACCTGCGACCGTAGCAGTCGCGTGGTTCCGGACTGAGCGCCTAGAACCGTTACACCACCGCAGCCGGCATGGGTTCTCGATTGGAGATCTGGTTATCGAGCAGGTCAAGGTAACCTATACACAGTCTGCAGAGAATGCTGGCTTACAACAGCGCTATGTGGGACCTATGTGTGAACCATGGACCTTGCCGTTGGTGGGGAGGCTTGCGTGCCTCAGCGATACAGATGGCCGTACCGTAGGTGCAACCACAACGGAGGGGTATCTGTTGAGAGGCCAGACAAACGTGTGGTTCCTGAAGAGGGGCAGCAGCCTTTTCAGTAGTTGCAGGGGCAACAGTCTGGATGATTGACTGATCTGGCCTTGCAACATTAACCAAAACGGCCTTGCTGTGCTGGTACTGCGAACGGCTGAAAGCAAGGGGAAACTACAGCCGTAATTTTTCCCGAGGACATGCAGCTTTACTGTATGATTAAATGATGATGGCATCCTCTTGGGTAAAATATTCCGGAGGTAAAATAGTCCCCCATTCGGATCTCCGGGCGGGGACTACTCAGGAGGATGTCGTTATCAGGAGAAAGAAAACTGGCGTTCTACGGATCGGAGCGTGGAATGTCAGATCCCTTAATCGGGCAGGTAGGTTAGAAAATTTAAAAAGGGAAATGGATAGGTTAAAGTTAGATAGAGTGGGAATAAGTGAAGTTCGGTGGCAGGAGGAACAAGACTTCTGGTCAGGTGACTACAGGGTTATAAACACAAAATCAAATAGGGGTAATGCAGGAGTAGGTTTAATAATGAATAGGAAAATAGGAATGCGGGTAAGCTACTACAAACAACATAGTGAACGCATTATTGTGGCCAAGATAGATACGAAGCCCACACCTACTACAGTAGTACAAGTTTATATGCCAACTAGCTCTGCAGATGATGAAGAAATTGAAGAAATGTACGATGAAATAAAAGAAATTGTTCAGATAGTGAAGGGAGACGAAAATTTAATAGTAATGGGTGACTGGAATTCGGCAGTAGGAAAAGGGAGAGAAGGAAACATAGTAGGTGAATATGGATTGGGGCTAAGAAATGAAAGAGGAAGCCGCCTAGTAGAATTTTGCACAGAGCACAACTTAATCATAGCTAACACTTGGTTTAAGAATCATGAAAGAAGGTTGTATACGTGGAAGAACCCTGGAGATACTAAAAGGTATCAAATAGATTATATAATGGTAAGACAGAGATTTAGGAACCAGGTTTTAAGTTGTAAGACATTTCCAGGGGCAGATGTGGACTCGGACCACAATCTATTGGTTATGACCTGTAGATTAAAACTGAAGAAACTGCAAAAATGTGGGAAATTAAGGAGATGGGACCTGGATAAACTGAAAGAACCAGAGGTTGTGCAGAGTTTCAGGGAGAGCATAAGGGGACAATTGACAGGAATAGGGGAAAGAAATACCGTAGAAGAAGAATGGGTAGCTCTGAGGAATGAAGTAGTGAAGGCAGCAGAGGATAAAGTAGGTAAAAAGACGAGGGCTGCTAGAAATCCTTGGGTAACAGAAGAAATATTGAATTTAATTGATGAAAGGAGAAAATATAAAAATGCAGTAAATGAAGCAGGCAAAAAGGAATACGGACGTCTCAAAAATGAGATCGACAGGAAGTGCAAAATGGCTAAACAGGGATGGCTAGAGGACAAATGTAAGGATGTAGAAGCTTATCTCACTAGGGGTAAGATAGATACTGCCTACAGGAAAATTAAAGAGACCTTTGGAGAGAAGAGAACCACGTGTATGAATATCAAGAGCTCAGATGGCAACCCAGTTCTAAGCAAAGAAGGGAAGGCAGAAAGATGGAAGGAGTATATAGAAGGTTTATACAAGGGTGATGTACTTGAGGACAATATTATGGAAATGGAAGAGGATGTAGATGAAGACCAAATGGGAGATACGATACTGCGTGAAGAGTTTGACAGAGCACTGAAAGACCTGAGTCGAAACAAGGCCCCCGGAGTAGACAACATTCCATTGGAACTACTGACGGCCTTGGGAGAGCCAGTCCTGACAAAACTCTACCAGCTGGTGAGCAAGATGTATGAGACAGGCGAAATACCCTCAGACTTCAAGAAGAATATAATAATTCCAATCCCAAAGAAAGCAGGTGTTGACAGATGTGAAAATTACCGAACTATCAGTTTAATAAGTCACAGCTGCAAAATACTAACGCGAATTCATTACAGACGAATGGAAAAACTGGTAGATGCGGACCTCGGGGAGGATCAGTTTGGATTCCGTCGAAATGTTGGAACACGTGAGGCAATACTGACCTTACGACTTATCTTAGAAGAAAGATTAAGAAAAGGCAAACCTACGTTTCTAGCATTTGTAGACTTAGAGAAAGCTTTTGACAATGTTGACTGGAATACTCTTTTTCAAATTCTAAAGGTGGCAGGGGTAAAATACAGGGAGCGAAAGGCTATTTACAATTTGTACAGAAACCAGATGGCAGTCATAAAAGTCGAGGGGCATGAAAGGGAAGCAGTGGTTGGGAAAGGAGTGAGACAGGGTTGTAGCCTCTCCCCAATGTTATTCAATCTGTATATTGAGCAAGCAGTAAAGGAAACAAAAGAAAAATTTGGAGTAGGTATTAAAATTCCTGGAGAAGAAGTAAAAACTTTGAGGTTCGCCGATGACATTGTAATTCTGTCAGAGACGGCAAAAGACTTGGAAGAGCAGTTGAACGGAATGGACAGTGTCTTGAAAGGAGGATATAAGACGAACATCAACAAAAGCAAAACGAGGATAATGGAATGTAGTCAAATTAAATCGGGTGATGCGGAGGGAATTAGATTAGGAAATGAGACACTTAAAGTAGTAAAGGAGTTTTGCTATTTAGGAAGTAAAATAACTGATGATGGTCGAAGTAGAGAGGATATAAAATGTAGACTGGCGATGGCAAGGAAAGCGTTTCTGAAGAAGAGAAATTTGTTAACATCGAATATAGATTTATGTATCAGGACGTTGTTTCTGAAAGTATTTGTTTGGAGTGTAGCCATGTATGGAAGTGAAACATGGACAATAACTAGTTTGGACAAGAAGAGAATAGAAGCTTTCGAAATGTGGTGCTACAGAAGAATACTGAAGATAAGGTGGATAGATCACGTAACTAATGAGGAGGTATTGAATAGGATTGGGGAGAAGAGAATTTGTGGCACAACTTGACTAGAAGAAGGGATCGGTGGTAGGACATGTTTTGAGGCATCAAGGGATCACAAATTTAGCGTTGGAGGGCAGCGTGGAGGGTAAAAATCGTAGAGGGAGACCGAGAGATGAGTACACTAAGCAGATTCAGAAGGATGCAGGTTGCAGTAGGTACTGGGAGATGAAGCAGCTTGCACAGGATAGAGTAGCATGGAGAGCTGCATCAAACCAGTCTCAGGACTGAAGACAACAACAACAACATGTGGGAGAGCGTTATCCTGTTGGAAAACATCCCCTGAATTGCGGTTTTTGGCCGGCAGCGTAACAGGTAGAATCACCAGACTGACGTACAAATTTGCAGTCAGACTGCGTAGGATAACCACGGAAGAGATGCTGCTGTCTTACATATACACATTCCATAACTCCAGTGTGGCAGGTTGGTTGCAGCCCTCAACTGGCTTCTTTCTAATCAAGAAAATGGTTCAAATGGCTCTGAGCACTATGGGACTTAACTTCTGAGGTCATCAGTCCTCTAGAACTTAGACCTACTTAAACCGAACTATCCTAAGGATATCACACATGTCCATGCCCGAGGCAGGATTCGAACCTGCGACCGTAGCGGTCGCGCGGTTCCAGGCTGTAGCGCCTAGAACCGCTCGGCCACTTTCTAATCAACACACGGCCATCACTGACAATGGCAGAGCTAAATTTATTTATAAAGCACATGAGACCTCCACTCTGCCATCCAATGAGCTCTCGCTTGACACCACTAAAGTCGAAAATGACGGTGGTTTGGAATTAGAGGAACGCACGCCACAGGGCTTCTAGCTCGGAGCTGTCCTTGAAGTAACCGATCTGTAATAGCTTGTTATGTCATTTGGTGCGAGCTGCTGCTCAAATTACCGCTCCAGTTGCAGTACGATGCGCCAGAGCCACACGCCGTACGCAACGGTCTGCGCTCTCGGTTGTGCCATATGGCCGTCCAGAGTCCAATCTTCTTGAGACCGTACATTCTCGTGACCACCGGTGCCAGAAATCATGTACAGTGGCTGCATTCCTACGAAGTCTTTCTGCAATATCGTAGAAGAAACATCTAGCTTCTCATAGCCCTATTACACGACCCCGTTCAAACTCAGTGAGGTAGTGATAATGGGGCCTTAGTCGCCTTGAAGGCGTTCAAGACTAACATCAACTCACCAGTCCATTTTACAAAGTAACTATCTCTGGCGACCATTAGAGCGTGTATTTAAAGCAAACCTCATCCACAACGTGGCGCTACTAGTGCCACTGTTATGCGACTGCAGAGAAATATGAATAGACGTCGTCTTTTAGATGTAGAAACACCCTTACCAATTTTCGTTAACATTGTACAACTCCTTCTTGTGTACTGATTTTTTTTCTGTCAGTGTAGCACAACTCGCAGAACTTCAACGATAGTACTAGTAAGTCGCTGAAACTTTTTGGGAAAAAAGGGAAACAGCAACTGGTCTGAACATCCGGTAGCACGCATTTAATCAGTCATGATAAACTCCATCAGGCTGTTCGCTGATGATACTAAAAATTTGCCACATATCTCATACGTGGGGATATCAGATCGGATTCTTCTGAGAGTGAATAATTTGCCAACAGAGGCTAAACCAATATATGATCTCTTTCAGCATTTGTTCACGAGAGGAAATGACCCTTTCGACATCGAGCAGTTGTACAGGGATTTTGCAAAAGCACATGGACTTTTCTCCGCCTTAAAGTGCTTCGTTCACACTCGATACACATAAAAGCATAAAGACATTAAAGACTGATGCTGCAGACAGGAAAATGTCTATCACTGAAATAAGAAAACTAATCGGCGAGTTGGGTGCTGACATTGTCTGATGTAGTCATCGCTCCTACTGTTCAATCTGTATATCGAAGAAACGATGACGGAAGCAAAAGAAAGGTTTAAGAGTGGAATTAAAATTTAACGTGAAAATATATCTGTGGCAGAATTCGCCAATAATTTTGCTATCCTAAGAGAAAGTGAAGAATAATTACAAGATCTGCTGCATAGAATGAATGATCTAATGAGTACAAAATATGGACTAAGACAGTATTGAAGAAAGACGAAAGTAATGAGAAGTAGCAGAAATGAGAACTGCGGGAAACTAAACATCAGGATAGACAGTCACAAAGTAGATGATGTTAAGGAATTCTTCAACTTAGGCAGCAAAATAAGCCATGACGGACGGAGCAAGGACGATTTCAAAATCAGACCAGCACTGGTAAAAAAGGCATTCCTGATCAAGAGAAGTCTGCTATATTATACAGTAGCCTTACTTTGCGGAAGAAATTTGTGAGAATGTTTGGAGCACAACATTGTATGGTTGTGAAATATGGACTTTGGGAATACCAGAGCAGAAGATAACTGAAATGTTTGAGATGTGGTGCTACAGACGAATGTTGGAAATTAGGTGGACTCATAAGGTAGGGAATGAGGAGGTTCTGCGCGTAATCGGAGATGAAAGGAATATATGGAAAATACTGACAAGAAGAAGGGATAGGATGATAGCACATCTGTTAAGACTTATAGAGGGAGACAGAGATTGGAAAATTTCCAGTAAATAATTGACGATGTAGGTTGGAATGCTACTCTGAGATGAAGAGGTTGGCACAGGAGAAGAATATGTCACGCGTCGCTTCAAACATATTAAAAGTTACTGTTCACGATGAGTCCTCGACTGATATTGTCATTACAATTAGGAAATTCAGTATGAATAATATGGCACTGCTATGTGACAAGCATATGGTCATAGCAGGAGAGGAGGACGCGCAAAGTGGGAAGCAGTAAGTATATACTCTGAGGCGGCAAAAGTCGTAGGATAGCGGTATGCACATATACAGAAGGAGGTATCCCATACACAAGGGATAAAACGGCAATGCATTGGAGGAACTGTCATTTGTACTCTGGTGATTCACTGAAAGGGCTTGCGATGTGATTATGGCCGCATGACGGTATTGATACTCGAAGAATGGTAGTTGGAGCTAGATGCAAGGGACATTCCATTTCGGAAATCATTGGGGAATTCAATATTTGGAGATCGACAGTTCACGAGTGTGCCAAGAATACAAAATATCAGGCATTATATCTAACCACGGACAACGCAGTGGCAGACAGCCTTCACTTGACAACGAAACTGTGCGTTAATGGGTTATGGCAGCAGCAGATCGACGAGGGTGCCTTTGGTAACAGCACGACACGTGCAGCGCCTCTCCTGGGCTCGTGACCATGTCGGTTGGACCCTTGAGGCCTGATCAGAAGAGTCCCGATTTCAGCTGGTAAGACATGATGGTATGGTTCGAGTGTGGCGTAAACCCTCCGAAGCTTTGGACCAAGGTTGTCAGCAAGGCACTATGGAAGCTGGTGGTGGCTCCATAACGGTTATGCTGTTTTTACACGGAACGGACTGGGTCCTCTGATCTAGCTGAACCAGCCATTGACTGAAAATGGTTATGTTCAGATACCGGGAGACCAAGCAGAGACAGAATTTTTGTGAAGAACGATACGCAACACCACTACGCCACAATTGTGCGCGATTTGTTTGAAGAACATTCTGGACAATTCGAGCACCCGACAAAAATCCCATCGAACAGTTCTGGGACAAAAACAAGAATTTAGTTAGTGCACAAAATCCTGCACAGGCAACACTTTCGCCTTTATGGATGGCAATAGAGGCAGCATGACTCAATATTTCTGCTGGGGAATTCTAACGATTTGTCGAGTC
Organism: Schistocerca gregaria; assembly: GCF_023897955.1. Taxonomy (NCBI): domain Eukaryota; kingdom Metazoa; phylum Arthropoda; class Insecta; order Orthoptera; family Acrididae; genus Schistocerca; species Schistocerca gregaria. The sequence goes on from NC_064924.1 coordinate 431,999,906, forward strand.
CACGCCACGTCGAGGTGCTTGCACTATGCCGAACAAAAGGGGGTCCGACACGAAAACAGATGGTATCTCATGACTTTTGTCACTTCAGTGTACATGCAGAATTCGTATCCAGTCGGATCTTTTGTATATAGTCTTAGTGTGGTAGCTCTCTACGTACCAAGTGCGTGTCTCCCTATAGCAACAGAACGGATTCAAAATCCTTTTGTGGCACAGTAGGCAAATACGAAGTGAGACACTAGAGGACGCAATACACGAGTTGGGCTTCGTTATTTTAAATATAGTGGGTCAGCCGATAACATTTAGAGGATGAGATGATGCTGCCACTAATACAGAGAAACTTCAGCAAATCGGATGGCAGCCTTTATCTGACATCCAGTGACCATAATGTAACTGTCAGCGAAGGGGAAAGTGGAAACAGTAGAAGGAGACAAGCAAAGGGGAGCATGATTGGATTCGATATCAGGAAAATGGATTGGATAATTTCTTGTCCAACATACGCAGCGTGTTGATCCAGGTGCTGCAACTGTGGTATTGATCTTGAATAAAACGCCAGCTCAACTCAACTTGTATGGTTCTTGTTATTTAAAAATCACGACCTGTTTCGGCCCCGAAGGCCACTGGTATCTGTCAGACATCTTGAGGGAACATATTCGTTCTGTGTTTTCTCAGGACGCCTGTCATACACCAATGTAGAATGGCGTTAGGGGCCGAAACCACTGTGGTTTTTAAGCTAAAAATGCAGCTTGAGCTGATACTTTATTCTATATGGCGGTGCACACAAAAGAGTATTTCTGAAGGAATGCTTCCGATGCATGTAGCCTTGGGGGGCAGCCACTAATTGAAAATTTGCAAAGAGTACAGGACGGATATATTGCTAAGAAAAAGACAAATAGCCAGGCTACAATGCCGTGAAGCCCAGAACTCACGGCCTCGATACGAATAATAAGAAGGAGAGCTTATCAATGCGCTTCAGGCCAATCGGAGCGCACTGCGAGGCTCAATGAATACAGGACAGTTAAGATGTACCGCAAAACCTTGAATCTGGAAATTAAAAGAATACACTGGAGAAGTTTCATAAAGGAAAATTGCTATCTGGCGTATGAGGAAGACCGTATAGGCTGTTGCCAGAAAAGGTTAAAAGCCTTTCTATTATGTCCAAGATCTGTAGATTATGTCACAGTAACTGCTGGATAGAGGGAGTCAGCAGAACTAGGTAACGAATACGACAATCAGGTATTGGTGTCACCTTTTGTTCAGAAAGAAGTTGCTGTCACAATTTTCAAGCTCAAAGCTCCGGATGGCGTTCCACTTGACGTGCAGATGACAGGTCCACTGACAGTGCCCTATTTGACAGTATTAGTGAACGAGGCCTTGTGAATAGATAGGATTTCGGCGTTGGAAAACAACTACAGTATTAGTAATTACAAAGGGAAAGGATAAAGATTCGGTGTCATCGAAAAGCTACAGACTCATTTGTTTGTTGGACGTCTTGGTCAAGATCCAGGAGCGTCTCCTTTCCACCGATTGTAGGTACACAGGGAGCACTTTCGTACAAAACAATGTCAATATGTAATCAGAAAAGAGAAGACTATAGGTAATGCGGTTAATAGAGCTCGACAGGTTTTAAAACATTCGACTTCGAAGAAAGCATTTGCACTCACGACTAACATCACAGCCGTATTCAGTAATCTTCGGTGGCCTGCGATGTTCACACCCCTCGAAAACCTCTGGGCCTCCGGACATGAACAGAGTTCTATCTATTATTGTAGTGGACGTAGCATGCGGGGTACAGGAATTTAATCAAAAAAATTACCAATGGCTGTCCCAGAGCTCCATAAATCGTCCATTGCTTTGGGGTCTTAGTATTGAAGCCTCTGTTTGACGGGCGGGTATTGCCTCAGGTGTTGTTGCTTACTTGTACGGTGTACATGTAGTTGTCTCTGCGCACTTCAAGGCGGAACTTGAGGAACAGAAGAACGATGGGCATCTTCAGACGTACTGGCGGTGGACAAGCAAGGGACTACCAACAGACGCCCATAAAACTTCGTAACTTCTTCTGATGGAAAGACATTCTGCCACGATAAATGTTCTTGCCGGAGACTTGACGGGATCCCTATAAAACGCAGCACTGTTTGCAGGTATCTAGGTCAGAAAAGGAACTTGCATGCCAGTAACTATCTTCATGAGTGCCCTTGTTGGCATGTACAACTAAGAACTGCAGCTGTTTATTGTGCGGTCATATCATGAAGCTATCTTCAATGCTGCTTGCTGTGGGCTTCGCTGCCAGCGTCTGGGTGCGTCGCCTTTGACTCGAGAGCTACAGAAGAATGTTTTTGTTGTGATCTTCAGTTCGAAGACTGGTTTGATGCAGCTCCCCATGCTACTCTATCCTGTGCGAGCCTCTTCATCTCCGAATAACTACTGCAACCTGCATTCTTCTGGATCTGCCCACTGTATTTACTTCTTTGTCTTCCTCTACGATTTTTACTCACCCACACTTCCGTCTAAAACTAAACCGGTGATCCTTTGATGTCTCAGAATGCGTCCTATTATCCGATCCCTTCTTTTGGCCAAATTGTAGGACAAATTTCTTGTCTCCCCATTTCTATTCACTATCTCCTGCCAGTTACATGATCAACCCATCTACCCTTCAACAGGCTTCTGTAGCGTCACATTTCGAAAGCTTCTATTCCCTTTGTGACTAAACTATCCATCGTCCCTTTTTCACTTCCATATATGGCTACCTCCAGACAAATACCTTCAGAAAAGACTTTCTTTCTAACACTTAAATCTATATTAGATGTTAACAAATTTCTTTTCATCAGAAATGCTTTTCTTGCCATTGCCAGTCTACTTTTTATAACCTCTCTACTTCCGTCACCCTCAGTTATTTTGCTGTCCAGAATAGCAAAACTCATCTGCTACTTCAAGTGTCTCGTTTCCTAATCTAATTGCCTTAGCAGCATCTGACTTAATTCTACTACATTCCATTGTCCTTGTTTTGCATTTGTTGGTGTTCCTCTTATATCCTCCTTTCAAGACACTGTCCATTCCGTTTTGCAGCCATTCCAAGTCCTTTGCTGTCTCTGGCAGAATATCATCATAGGCACACCTTAAAATGTTTGTTTCTTCTCTCTGAACTTTGATTCCTACTCACATCTTTTCTTTTGTTTCACTTACGAATTGTTCAATGAACAGACTGAATAACATCGGAGGTAGGCTGTAACACAGTCTCACTCCCTTCTCAACCACTCCTTGACTCATGCAAGTGCAGTCTGGTTTCTGTACAAGTTGTAAATATTCGTGTCGCTCCCTGTATTTTACGTCTCATACCTTCAGAATTTGAAAGAGAGTGATCCAGTTAAAGTTGTCAAAAGGGTTTCTCTAAGGCTACAAACGTTATAAACTTAGGTTTTTCTTTCCTTATCCTGTCTTCTAAGATAAATCACATACGCAGTATTACCTTGCGTGTTCCTACATTTCTCCGGAATCCCAACTGATCTCCGAGATCAGCTTCTACCAGTTTTTTCTGTCTTCTATATGGAATTCGCGTTATTTTTTGCAACCATGACTTATTAAACTAACAGCTCGGTAATTTTCACACCTGTCAGCAACTGCTTTCTTTGGGATTGGTATTACTAGATTCTTCTTGAAGTCTGAGAGTGTTTCGCCTGTCCCATACATGTTGCATACCAGATGCAAGAGTTTTGTCATGGCTAGCTCTCCCAAGGCTATCAGTAGTTCTGACGAAATATCGTCTACTTCCCGGTCATTGTTTTGACTTAGATCTTTAAGAGCTCTTTCAAATTCTTCTCGCAGTATCATATCTCCCATCTCATCTTCAACTGCGACGCTTCCGTTTCTATAATATTGCCTTCAAGTTCATCTCCTTTGTAGTAGACCCTCTATATACTCCTTCCGCCTCTCAGCTTTCCTTTCTATGCATAGTACTGGTTTTCCATCTGAACTCTTGCTATTCATATAGCTGCTTCTCTTTGCCCCAAAGGCCTCTTTAATTTTCCTGCATGCGGTATCTATCTTTCGTCTAGTGAAATATGCTTCTAAATCCTTACATGTGTCCTCTAGAGCTCCCGGATTAGCCATTTTGCACTTCCTGTCAATCTCATGTTTTATGCGCTTGGATTCCCTTTCGCCAGCTTCATTTACTGCATTCTTAAACTTTCTCCTTTCGTCAGTTATATTCAATCTGTCTTCTGTTATCTAAGGATGTCTACGAGGCCTTGTCTTTTTACCAATTTGATCCTCTTTTTATAACACTACAACTCTGTAGATGATCATACATTTTCTACGTGTTTTACGAAATTTGTTTTACTGGTTGTGCTGGGTATTATTGTTGTAAATATGTTGTCAAGTTACAAATTCTGTTTGTTATTTGAGAAAGAGACTAAGAATGGAATGTTAACACATTGTAAATAGACACGTTGGCTCAGGCAGCGAAAAGATATTGTCATAGAGTACAATAAATTGTAAATGCATTATCGCTGGGCGTGCGAACGCGCCAAAGATGTAGCAGTTCGGAGTCTCGAGGAGACTGTTGTTGGCGTTGGTTGTGTGTATTCGCCGGTGTGGCTATGCTAAAGTGCGGAGATAAAATGTCTGCTTCCGGTGGGGAGCAGTTAAAACTGGAATAGTTGTTTCGGCGGATGTTTACTGAAGGCAAGCTAAGTGTATGGCATTCATTGGGCACAGTACGAGTAATTTACATAACATCAACAGTACTGTAGGCCGTTGTTATTGGCTATGGTATGGCAAGAAGACCAGCCTCTGTCATATTTTACCGCTAAATGAAGCCGCTCGACAAACCAATGGGATCATAAAGTGAAGTAAGATCTAGACTTTTTATAACTAGAAGTGGAATAGGATGACCAGCGTAGTCGTTATCCAAGTAGTATCCAGCCTACCCCTTCTTACGAACCGAGATAATCAGAAAATGAATTGAAAATGAAGTGAAAATTAATTCATTAGATTATCATTTTTTTCCAACTTTTGGACAATTACGTAATAATGAAATCTTTGGCTGTAGTAAGAATAATATTAGAAATAGAATGATGCAAAAGCCAGCATTAATTCATTTGCTGAAAATAGAGTAACTTTCACAATAAAAAATTGGTTGTAAAACTTTACGTAACTTGGACACTGAATATCACTGTCAATGCACAATTTCTAATTTATAGCTTATGGCATAAGTTATAACTTTTGTTACAAAGAAACATCACAGTAACTGATAGCTAAATGACGGTCCTCATCAATGAGTATATTAAAACAATCTTTCTGCTTGCTACAATTACGACAGTCAGTATTACGGTGAGTAACGTAACAAAAAGTTTCTGTCACCAGCCAGTAAACATTCTTCCTTCAATTGATCTTTGGAAATTAATGTAATATGTTATATGTGTTTGCTATTTGACTATTATCTCACTACTGTGACATGTGTGATGTGACGTACATGAAAGTATGCGTTAGGTACTGTTCCTAAGGCATTAAGCCAATAACTATGGTTACGTAAGATTGCTCACAAGTATAAAGTTTAGTTTCAATTTAATTATTCTTGTTACGGGGAGGAAGTGGTAACCTTTGGTTATTTTCATTAATGACGTACTTTGGAAACCTTTATTCCAAATTTTCCTCTAACTACTATCAGTTAAAAATTAGTTTACTTAATACAAATATGTAAAGTTAACCGACATTTGTTCCTAAGCGTCATTGCTAAAGTACTGAGCAGTGGCAATTCGGTTATAACTTCATCTACTTCTCTCGGTTTTGCATTATTCTTCGGTGTAGATGCCTTTTCCCCACAGATTAGGGACTTTAGGAACCCGGTCATACAGAAAAGCCTAATTAACCGGAGAGGTAGGAGAGTTATACGCTGCCTTTACTATTTAATCTCTTACAGCTAGCCATTCGTCTTCTACATTATTCCTTCCTCCTCTTCTAGTTAACTGTTACCTAATAGTCACTCTGAAACACTCAATAATCTCTGGTTCTTTCAACTTATCCAGGTCCCGTCTATCTTCATTTTTGATCTACAGTTCATAATCAATAAATCGTGGTCAGAGTCCACATCTGCCCTTGCGAATATCTTACAATATAAAATCTGTTTCCTAAATCTCTGTCTAACCATTATACAACGAATCTGAAACCTTCTGGAGTCTCCAGGTCTCTTCCACATGTACCACCTTCTTTTATGATTCTTAAACCAAGTGCTAGCAATGATTAAATTATTCTCTGTGCAAAATTCTGCCAGGTGGGTTCCTCTTTCATTCCTTTCCCCAGTCCATATTCACCTACTATTTTCCTTTCTCTTCCTTTTCCTGTTATCAAACCAAACCAGGTGGCCTGTGGTTTAGCACACTGCGCTCATAATTGGGAGGAAGACGTCGGCCGTCCAGATTCAGGTTTTCCGTGGTTTGCGTACATTGCTCCAGGCAAACGCCGGAATGGTTCCTTTCAGTGGGCACAACCGATTTCCTTCCCCACCCTTGACACAATCCGAGTTTGAGTTCCGTCTCTAATGACCTCGATGTCGACGACACATTAAACCCAAACTTCCTCCTTGCTTTTTCCTACTATCAAATTCCTGTTGCCCATCAGAATTAAACTTTCGTTTCCTTTAACTATCTTAATAATTTCATTTATCTCATCGTACATTTCTTCATTCTCTTCATCGTCTGTGGACCTATTTTGCATTTAAACTTATACTACAGTGGTAGGCGTGGGCTTTGTGTCAACCTTGACATCGAGTTCGACACACGTTAGGTCATTGAAGTTTTCTTGGCTTCCCTTTAAAAAAGTCACGGCCATAATTCGGCACCTATAAACGCTACAAACTGCAAGCATACGTCGAAAAATTCGCCACATTGTGTGCTCTAACTTAGTGAAAACAGCGTTTTGATATATTAAATAATTCGGTGTATATTTGGAGTGACTTATCTGAGCTATCTAACCCTGTATAAACGTGTACATAGTTAAGAAAAGTAAAATAATTTATTCGGACAGATGTATGTCATGTATTTATCAGGACAACAGCTCATGACATTCAAGCAATCTACTGGTTTTCTAAAAATCCATCCAATACATGCTGTCCTCGAACTATACCTTTCAGTTGCTTTACCGCTGTCTCTATATTCTTTTCAATCAAAAAAATGTACGCAATGTTATTTTCCTCAGCTTTGCGGGAGATATTGGTGAGAAAAGAGAAAAATGAATGGTAATCAGAACCACAGAAGTTCGTAACAGAGCGTTATTACGTGGTGTGTGTAAGCTGCAAGATTAGTCGGCCTCGTTCTGGAAAACAAAAGAAAAAAAAGAGAAAGAGGAAAAGTCGCCGCGGTACACAACTTTTTGCAAGAACAGGTGCGCCGTGACTCTGCGGAAACTTGTAGCTCGCACGCGACCAAAGCTTCGCAAAGACTCTCTCAGTAAGGTATACAGACAAGAGCCACTCTTTTTTCTTAATTGCATAAACGTGTCATGGTGCAGTGAAGCAATGAAATTTTCTCGGAATGATGAACGTCATTCGATACTAATCATATAGCCGCACAGTTTTCACAGTTCCTTTTCTTACTATGTTTTATGGGATTCCACAGATCCTTTACTTAGAGGTACTATTCAGTGCTTTTTATTTAGCACCTCTCTGAATGTTCCGGCAGATTAGGCTCAGAAATAGGGTTCAAATGGTTCAAGTGGCTCTGAGCACTAAGGGACTTAACATCTGTGGTCATCAGTCCCCTAGAACTTAGAACTACGTAAACGTAACTAAACTAAGGACATCACACACATCCATGCCCGAGGCAGGATTCGAACCTGCGACCGTAGCGGTCACGCGGTTCCAGACTGAAGCGCCTAGAACCGGCCAGAAATAGGGAGAAACGGACCTGTAAGGTCTGTAAAATGTGGACAGTAGGCGAGAGACACTGGCAGAATTGAGCAGTAAGGACTGGTCATGTCGCGTGTGTCCAGTAAGTAATTTCCGATCTGCCGCGAAATGGAAACCACAGCGAAAATCCCAAAAAGCTTTGCACAGGTGTTCTAGGCAGTGTCTCTAGTATGCACGTCAATAACGTCACGTTCCAATTCGCATTTATGAGAGCACTCCAAGTAATTAAAGATGCCTAGAAAATAGTGACTCCCAAGCCTTGCTTGGGTGCCTGGCGAGAGGTTTCGCCTGATTTATGAAAATTTGACGGATTTCCTTCTTCATGACATTTCTCTGCCACACACTGCAGAGGAAATGAAGACGCTCCGGCAGCGCTCTCGGTGGGAACTGTTTGATCACTCACCACACAGACCAGCTCTCTCTGATTTTCATCGCTGCTCGCATGAACCACACTCTATGAAGACAACTTTTTGGCACAGACAACGAGCTGCAGACAAGTGTAGACAATTGGAAGACGCACAGGCTGGCTCTTACGAGAAGGGTATTGGGAAGCTGGTACATAACTACGGTAATGCCTGATGGCGGAGCGGCTAGCATGTAAAGAAGCAGTTGGAAAGTGTAGCTAACTGTTGCAAATAAAACATTCCTGATTTTCACTGGGGTTTCCATTTCGCCAGCGATCGAAACTTATTTTCTGGACAACGCTCGTGTAATTCTCGGCTCTTTCCTTGACTAAGTAGTTAATTTGAAGCCCTTTACCATAAATAAGAGAGTCTCCTGAGAAGCTTACTATACAATGTTTTCTACGTACTAAAATTCAGTTATCTATTAAGGTATTTAGCAGAGGGCGTTCCCGCACGACACAAGCTCTGTACAGGGATTTTGCGAGAACAAGTCTGGCCGAAACAGGCTTAGATCGCCACATACGTGTCAGCTACCTTCTTACTACCTTGTATATACCAATAATTATGTTCTGTGTACTAACTAAAGACTGGCGTTATATGGATAATCCAGGTTTTTCTAGGAACAGGAATTTTGCGCTGCGTAATACTCAATGCGCTGGGGATAGGACTTCGTCCCTTCGACAGTAACAAAATAGTGGTGCTGCCTTCTAACAGATCGCAATGCGTAGTGCGCCAACGCTTTACGCCAGAAGTGGCAGGAAAACCGGCTATGGACGAGTCTAGATCGTTGTAAGCTGCGTTATAGTGCAGCAGATGCTGCAGGTCAGGTAAAATTCGTGTGTATAATGGCCAGAAAGAAAGCTGAAAGGCTACAAGTGCTTTTGAGTGCCGTGTAAAATGAACTGTTAATTGACGCAGTCTCTCAGCATACCGATGTATAGGACATGATGAATCCAGACTATACAAATTGGATAGAAATTAGGAACTATATCAACAAGACCCTACGACTTACCTTAGAAACTAGATTAAGGAAGGGCAAACCTACTTTTCTAGCATTTGTAGACTTAGAGAAAGCTTTTGACAATGTTGGCTGGAATACTCTCTTTCAAATTCTGAAGGTGGCAGGGGTAAAATACAGGGAGCGAAAGGCTATTTACAATTTGTACAGAAACCAGATGGCAGTTATAAGAGTCGAGGGGCATGAAATGGAAGCATTGGTTGGGAAGGGAGTGAGACAGGGTTGAAGCCCCTCCCCGATGTTATTCAATCTGTATATTGAGCAAGCAGTTAAGGAAACAAAAGAAAAATTCGGAGTAGGTATTAAAATCCATGGAGAAGAAATAAAAACTTTGAGGATCGCCGATGACATTGTAATTCTGTCAGAGACAGCAAAGGACTTGGAAGAGTAGTTGAACGGAATGGATAGGGTCTTGGAAGGAGGATATAAGATGCACATCAACAAAAGCAAAACGAGGATAATGGAATGTAGTCGAATTAAGTCGGGTGATGCTGAGGGAATTAGATTAGGAAATGAGACACTTAAAGTAGTAAAGGAGTTTTGCAATTTGTGGAACAAATTAACTGACGATAATAGAAGTAGAGAGAATATAAAATGTAGACTGGCAATGGCAAGGAAAGCGTTTCTGAAGAAGAGAAATTTGTTAACATCGAGTATAGATTTAAGTGTCAGGAAGTCATTTCTGAAAGTATTTGTATGGAGTGTAGCCATATATGGAACTGAAACATGGACGATAAATAGGCTGGACAAGAAGAGAATAGAAGCTTTCGAAATGTGGCGCTACAGAAGAATGCTGAAGATTAGATGGGTAGATCACATAACTAATGAGGAAGTGTTGAATAGGATTGGGGAGAAGAGAAGTTTGTGGCACAACTTGACCTGAAGAAGGGATCGGTTGGTAGGACATGTTCTGAGGCATCAAGGGAGATGAAGAAGCTTGCACAGGATAGAGTAGCATGGAGAGCTGCATCAAACCAGTCTCAGGACTGAAGACCGCAACAACACCATCAACATGACAAGTAAATAAACTCAAATGAAATAATGTAAAAGATAACGTAGTTTTTGGTTTCATTTCCTGGGTGAACATAAATGCACGACGGATTTAAGCATTGCATTCCAGCCGAAAGTGCACTATCCTGTTCGTGCGGCACAGAATTCCGACCTCTAGGGAAACCCGGCTTTATACTGCATCGCTGTCTATGCAACATGCATTCTCCCCTCAACTAAAACAGACATTCCTTCCTTAAAGGCTTGTTGATGCAATCGCGCGACAAAAGTTTGCTCCATAAATCTGTCTGAGAACCGTTGGCGTCATTCCAGCTGCGTGCCGGTTAACAGTGGACAAGTTAACGTGCCGGTACATAGCGGCGCTTGTCTAGCAGAAGATAGAGTGCGGTCTTAATTTGACAATGCGTTAACGGAACTCTGGCGACCGTTTGGGAGAGACGCGAGCCAACCTGTTGTCGATAACAAAGATACTGGGTCACAGTACATGTTTATGTCGTAAAAAGCAGTTACAATGGCGACACTACGTCTTACGATACGCAAGTGCCGAAGACCTTGACTAAACATGGTTGTAGGTAAAGGTAAAAAATCAACAATGGACACTACACCAACCGCTTAGAGTTACCAGGCGTTGTTTAGTGGGACTTCCTCGATAGATGCGAAATGGATAGAGAGGAGATGAGTTCGTGAAGTGTCGTGAAACCTTAGAGGAAATTTTCCTACACATTTGAGGAAAGTTTGTTTAATGTGTACATCAAATGAATTACAGCAATACGTGGAGGATTAGAAGCAGCGACATGTAAGAACATTCTATGACGATCGATTTTAGAATTGAACCCATAGTTTTAAGGTCAACAGGTCATTGGTGACAACTGGGAATTATATTCATACCTAGGAAAAAAATGGTTCAAATGGCTCTGAGCCCTATGGGACTTAACATCTGAGGTCATCAGTCCCCTAGAACTTAGAACTCCTTAAACCTAACTAACCTAAGGACATCAGACACATCCGTGCCCGAGGCAGGATTCGAACCTGCGAACGTAGCAGTCGCGCAGTTCCGGACTGAAGCGCCTAGAACCGCTCGGCCACCGCGGTCTGCGATCCCTAGGAGTCGTGTGCATGCGGCGAGGGTGCATAGACAGTGACACATCAGTATATCTCTGTAACGAGTGAAGCAGTTTCAAGCAAAATTTGGTACACGTATCACTGGAGAAAATTGTGACACTAAGGCAGTAGCCGGCCAGGGTGGCCGAGCGGTTCTAGGCGGTACAGTCTGGAACCGCGCGACCGCTACGGTCGCAGGTTCGAATCCTGCCTTGGGCATGGGTCCTGTACGGGCCTTACTGGATACAGAAAATGTTCCTGGCGGGGTCAGGGATTTTCTCTGCCTCGTGATGGCTGGGTGTTGTGTGATGTCCTTAGGTTAGTTAGGTTTAAGTAGTTCTAAGTTCTAGGGGACTGATGACCTCAGAAGTTAAGTCCCATAGTGCTCAGAGCCATTTGAACCATTCCTGATGTCGCATCTTCCCCATCTTATACTGCGACAGCATGCTCACTACATGCACCGTGCCTGTGTCTATCTAGCAATCATTCCTCGCCAGGTGGCGCTGCTGTCGATTGGACAGGTTTGTATCGATATTATTTATTTTTATTTTATTTACACGTCAAGTTCCGTAGGACCAAATTGAGGAGCAAATCTCCAAGGTCATGGAACGTGTTAGTACATGAACTTACAACATAACAGTAATAACACATAAAAATAAATGTTCATGAACCTGAAAAAAAGTCTGTCCATAAGTTTACTTAAACGCTATCAGCAATACAAAAGAATCAGCTTAATTTTTCAAGGAACTCCTCGACAGAATATAAGGAATGACCCATGAGGAAACTCTTCAGTTTCGATTTGAAAGCACGTGGATTACTGCTAAGATTTTTGAATTCGAGTGGCAGCGTATTGAAAATGGATGCAGCAGTACACTGCACACCCTTTTGCACTAGAGTTAAGGAAGTCCCATCCAAATGGAGGTTTGATTTCTGCCGAGTATTAACCGAGTGAAAGCTGCTTATTCTTGGTAATAAACTAATATTGGTAACAAGAAACAACAATAAGGAACATACATACTGAGAGGCCAATGTCAAAATACCCAGACTCGTGAACAGAGGTCGACATGATGTTCGTGAACTTATTGCCCGAACCGCCCGTTTCTGAGCCAAAAATATCCTTCTAGAATGGGAAGAGTTACCCTAAAACATAATACCATATCACGTAAGTGAATGAAAATAAGCAAAGTAGACTAATTTACGTGTCGAAGTATCACTCACTTTTGATACCGTTCGAATAGTAAAAATTGCAGTATTAAGTCTTTGAACAAGACCCTGAAAGTGGGCTTCCCACGACAGCTTACTGTCTATCTGAACACCTAGAAATCTGAACTGTTCAGTTTCACTAATCATATGCCCTTTCTGTGAGATTAAAACGTCAGGTTTTGTTGAATTGCGTGTTAGAAAGTGTAAAAACTGAGTCTTACTGTGATTTAACGTTAGTTTATTTTCTTCAAGCCATGAACTGAGGTCATGTACTGCACTATTTGAAACCGAGTCAGAGCCATTTTGAACTAAGACAGTACCCCTATGGCTGAGCCTAGGGATAAAGTCGGTGCCGTTAAAGTGTTACTCTGGAAGGCCTGGAGCAACCAAATCTGGTACATACCTGATTTTTTATCTGCATAAAAACACTGTTCTAATAAGATCGAATAAGATACCTTCTACCCCTAGGGTTGGGGTGCTGATGAGAATGGGTGACACACAAACAAATTCGAAAATAATCCATCGATATTACTTTTCTGTACTTAGTTGAATTGAAAAACTTTAAAAGTATGAATCGCAATGTGCCACTTGTTCTTGTTTTCGAATGCGTCAACCTGGTCGCCAGAATGTACACTGTATAACAGCCAATAATTTTCTCAGCGTATATTTACATATATATGTGTATATAAGCATGAGGCCGAAACCGTGGGGAAGAAAATTTAACGTCGAAATCGAGCCGCCTCGCGAGTTTCAGCAGTGCTTCAGTCTCTGGACTCACATGAGGTGGGACGTTCGTACAGTTCCCGCCTAACCATCCATATTTAATTTTTCCTTGGTTAATCGTAAGTGATTTTAAAACAAACGCCAGGGTGGTTCCTTTCACAAGGGCACGGCCGATGTCCTTCTCCATCTTATCTGAACACGTGCTACGTCTCTAACGATCCCATCGCCGACGGCAGGCTAAAGCATAATCTACTTCTCTTCCCTTTCGAGGGCCGTTTCTCCTGTCATGAACCATAAGGCGCAATGCGCCTCCCCATTCTTGTCGCTTGTCTGCGTAACCGATGCATCGTACATCATCTACTACGTCCCTTACAGACTCATATCTAGACCTGCCTGCAATTTCTTTCCTTCCATCATTCCTCAACTACAATTTTCAGCATCCACCCGAGTAGAAATGTGATTTCAACTACTTAATTTCTTCGATTCATAGCGTTATTTACTGTGTGTTTGACTCGCTGACTCCTTGCTCGACGTCTTTATTCCTGGCTCGAGTCATGTATATTATCTTCAACATTCCTTGCGACATCAAACTTCACTCCCCCTCTCTAGTTACCCACTTTTCACATCTATACGGACATGTACCCCACATATGTTGTTGCTCTGGTCTTCAGTCTAAAAATTGGTTTGACTGTAAAAGTTATCGCCAATCAATGTGCCTACTCGAGTTCAAAAGGGTCCTACTATCAGGAGCAGCGAGCAGATGCTCACTACTTCTATATTTTGCCGCAGCCACTGACGAAGAAGAATTATGGGCCTCTGACGATGACTAAAAACTCTGAACTGCCCAACCGACTAAATGTGAGCATTCACTGACAACATATACATGCAAATTTAGTGAGATCACGGACGCTCTGTGTCAACAACATGACAAATATGAATGAAAACTGGTTCGATTCAGCTCTCCACGCTGATCATTTCTGTAAAAGGTTCTTCATCTCTGAATAACTGATGTAACCTACATTGAGGTGTGGGAAGACAAAAGATAGCAAATAACTGTTGTAGCCTACAGTGGGGTGAGGGATAGCGATATGCACTTACAGGGATGATGATAGTATCGCGTCCACAAGGTATAAAAGGGCTGTGCATTTGTACTCTGGTGTTTCATGTGGAAAGGTTTCCGATATAATTATGGCTCCATGACGGGAAATCGAACTTTGAACGCGGAATGGTAGTTTGAACTAGACAAATGGGACATTTCATTTCGGAAATCGTTACGGAGTTCAGTATTCCGAGATCCACAAAGAGTGTGCCGAGAATACTACATTTCAGGGATTACCTCTGACCACGGACAACGTAGTGGCCGACGGCCTTCAATTAACGACAGAGAGAAATGGTGTTTGCGTAGGATTGTCAGTGCTGACAGACAAGTAACAGGCGTGAATAACAGCAGAAATCAATGTAGGACGTCCGACGAACGTATCCGTTAGGACTGTGTGGCGAAATTCGGCGTTAATGAGCTATGGCAACAGACGGTCGACGCGAGTGCCTTTGCTAACAAGCACATCGTTTGCAGAGGGTCTCCTAGGTGACTGGAGAACAATGACCTGCTCAGATGAGTCCCGATTTCAGTTGGTGAGAGGTGATGACAGATTTAGAATGTGGCTCAGACCTCACGAAGCCACTGACACAGGTTGTCAACAAGGCTCTGTGCAATCTAGTGGTGACTCCACAATGGTGCGAGCTGTGTTTGCACGGAATGGACTGGTTCTTCTCTCCAACTGAATCGATCATCGAGTGTAAGTGATTATGTTCGGCTACAAGGTGCCCATTAGCAGCCATTCATGGGTTTTCTGTTTCCAAACATCGATGGATTTTTTAAATGTAGCAACCCCTAATGTCACCAGTCCACAATTGTTCGCAATTGGTCTGAAGAACATTCTGACAATGCAAACGAAGGATCTGTCCAC
Organism: Schistocerca gregaria; assembly: GCF_023897955.1. Lineage (NCBI taxonomy): Eukaryota > Metazoa > Arthropoda > Insecta > Orthoptera > Acrididae > Schistocerca > Schistocerca gregaria. Next base: position 432,015,227 of record NC_064924.1, read on the forward strand.
CTATTGAACATTTATGGTACATAATGCTCAAGATCTTTCACCGGCAACATTTTCGCAACTACAGAAGTAGCAGGGTTCAATATTTCTGCAGTGGACTTCCAACAACTTGTTTAGTCCATACCACATCGAGTTCCTGCGATATGCCGAGCAGAAGGAAGTTTGACACGATATCATGGATGTTTCCTGACTTTTGTCACCTCAGTGCACATCTCCCGTTTATCTTGTAATTTCTTTTCCGAACACTACGTATTTCGAACAGATGATCTTCCAAGCGAAAATATGCATAATAAGGCACCACTCCTGTGTTCAAACGCCTGTAAAGGCGCGTACACACTAGGCCAACGAACGATAGCCAATCGATTTGTAAGTAGGCTGTTTAGTTTTTTTTTACTGGTAACGCCACGTAGCGTTCTGTATGAAAATCACTGGCTGTGCTGTGTGCAGTCTGTGGCTGGTTGGCATTGTTGTAATACTCGCCATTGTCGCGTTGGGTAGATGGATGTGAATAGCGCGTAGCGTTGCGCAGTTGGAGGTGAGCCGCCAGCAGTGGCGGATGTGGGGAGAGAGATGGCGGAGTTTTGTAATTTGTAAGACTGGATGTCATGAACTGCTATATATATATATATATATATATATATATATATATATATATATATATATATATATATATATATATATATATATTATGACTTTTGATGATATTAAGGTAAATACATTGTTTGTTCTCTATAAAATCTTTCATTTGCTAACTATCCCTATCAGTAGTTAGTGCCTTCCGTAGTTTGAATCTTGAACTTAGCTGGCAGTAGTGGCGCTCGATGTATTGCAGTAGTTCGAGTAACCAAGACTTTTGTGAGGTAAGCGATTTGTGAAACGTATAGGTTAATGTTAGTCAGGGCCATTTTTTTGTAGGGATTTTTGAAAGTCAGATTGCGTTGCGCTAAAAATATTGTGTGTCAGTTTAAGCACAGTCTTGTATAATTTTTCTAAGAAGGGGACGTTTCAGATTCGACAGGACGTTGGTCGTCAACGCATTTGCGTTCGGCCTCCCGGTCTCAGCAAACCAAGAGGCCGGGACCAAGGACCACGTGGAATCGCAACTGGCTCTGAAAACTTGCCGACGTTGTTCCGTTATGAAATTGAGTTTCTCTTGATGGTTGACAGTGGAAAGATACCAATACTGACTCCATTTTCTTTATTACATCGTGCACGTTACAGTTAACGGCTCACTTACACTGATCAACCAGAATATTATGGCCACCTAACTAATAATCGTTATGTCCACATTTGCACGGATAATGGCAGTGACGCGTCGTAGCATGGATACAACGAGGCCTTGGTAAGTCGCTGGAGGGAGTTGGCACCACATCTGTACACGCAAGTCACCTAATTCCCGTAAATTCCGGGAAGGGGGGCGATGAGCTCTGATGCCAGATTTAATCACATCCCAGATGTGTTGTATCGGGTCCGGATCTGCCGAGTTGGGGGCAAACACATCAACTGGAACTCACCACTGTCTTCCACGAACCACTTCATTACACTCCTCGTCTTGTGACATGTCTCCTTTTCTTGTTGAAAAATGCCACTGCCGTCGGGAAACATGATCGTCATGAAGCGATGTACGTGGTCTGCAACCAGCGGCCGGCCGCTGTGGCCGAGCGGTTCTAGGCGCTATAGTCTGGAACCGCGTTACCGATCGCAGGCTCGAATCTTGATCGGGCATGGATGTGTCTGATGTCCTTAGGTTAGTTAGGTTTAAGTAGTTCTAAGTTCCAGGGGACTGATGACCTCAGAAGTTAAATCCCATTGTGCTCAGAGCCATTTGCGACCAGCGTACAGTCCGCAAATGTGGTGTAGCGGCAAGCGGGGTCTCGGGTTTTATTCTCGGCTGGTTTGGGGATTTTTCTATGCCCAGGGGCTGGGTATTTGTGTTGTTGTCATTATTTCATCATCATTCGCGAAAATGGCTAGATTGGACTGTGTAAAGATTAGGATTTTCTACGGGCGCTTATGACCGCGCAGCTGAGCTCCCCACAAAACAAACATCACCAACCAGTGTACATTACCCCTTGGCCGTCATGGTGCCTTGCGCGAGATCCAATGGACCCATGGATGTCCACGTGAATATTCCCCAGAGCACAACGGGGCCGCTGCCAGCTTGTCTCCGTCCCACAGCATAACTGACAAGGAGCTGCTGCCCAGGAACATGACGGATTTGCGACATCCCATCGGCATGATGAAGAAGGTACCAGGATTCATCAGATCATGCAACACTCTGCACTGAGCCGAAGTCCAGTGCCGATGGCCACATGCCCATTTCAGCCATTGTTTCCGACGTCGTGGTGCTAACATTCTAACTTTGGCACATGCATGGCTCGTCGCTGCCAGAGCCCGTCTGTAAGAGTGTTAGGTGCAATGTGCGCTCAGACACAGCATTAAAGTCTGTTCTCAGTTCCGCCACAGTTCGCCGCCTGTCGTGTTTTACCAGCCCACCCAGCCTACAACGTCTGACATCTGTAATGAGGGTAGCCGCCCAACCCCACGACGCCTGGACGTGGTTTCACCTTGGTTTCTCCACGTGCTGGAGACACTCTCCACAGCACTGCTCGAATATCCGGCAAGTCGTGCAGTTTCCGAAATGCTCGTGCCGAGCCTCTGGACCATCACAATCTCCTTCGGTGAAACTCAGATGGATCGCGAATCTTTCCCATCTTTACTCCTACATCACGCTCATCTATACTACACTACTGGCCATTAAAATTGCTACAACCACGAAGATGACGTGCTACAGACGAAAAATGTACCCGACAGGAACAAGATGCTGTGATATGCAAATGATTAGCTTTTCTGAGCATTCGGACAAGGTTGGTGCCGGTAGTGACACCTACAACGTGATGACATGAGGAAAGTTCCAACCTATTTCTCATACACAAACAGCAGTTGGCCACCGTTGCCTGGTGAAACGTTGTTCTCATGCCTCATGTAAGGAGGAGAAATGCCTAACATCACGTTTCCGACTATGATAAAGGTCGGATTGTAGCCTATCGCCGTTGCAGTTTATCGTATCGCGACTTTGCTGCTCGCGTTGGCCGAGATCCAATGACTGTTAGCGGAATATGGAATCGGTGGGTTAAGGAGGGTAATACGGAACGCCGTACTGGATCCCAGCGGCCTCGTATCACTACCAGTCGAGAAGACAGGCATCTTATCCGCATGGCTGTAACGGATCGTGCAGCCACGTCTCGATACCGGAGTCAACAGATGGGGACGTTTGCAAGACAACAACCATCTGCTCGAACAGTTCGACGACGTTTGCAGCAGCATGGACTGTCAGCTCGAGACCATGGCTGCGGTTATCACCGACGCTGCATCACAGACAGGAGCGCCTGGGATTGTGTACTCAACGACGAATGGCAAAACGTCATTTTTTCGGATGAATCCAAGTTCTGTTTACAGCACCATGATGGTCGCATCCGTGTCTGGCAACATCGCGGTGAACGCACATTGGAAGTGTGTATTCGTCATTGCCATACTGGCGTATCACCCGGCGTGATGGTATATGGTGCTATTGGTTACACTTTTCGGTCACCTCTTGTTCGCATTGACAGCATTTTGAACAGTGGACGTTACATTTCAGATGTGTTACGACCCGTGGCTCTACCCTCCCATCAATCCCTGCGATACCCTACATTTCAGCAGGATAATGCACTACCGCTTATTGCAGGTCCTGTACGGGCCTTACTGGATACAGAAAATGTTCGACTGCTGCCCTGGTCATCACTTTCTCCAGATCTCTCACCAATAGAAAACGTCTGGCCAATGGTGGGCGCGCAACTTGCTAGTCGCAATTCGCCAGTAATTACTCTTGATGAACTGTGGTATCGTGTTGAAGCTGCATGGGCAGCTGTACCTGTACACGCCATCCAAGCTCTGTTTGACTCAATGCCCAGGCGTATCAAGGCCGTCATTAAGGCCAGAGGTGGTTGTTCATGTACTGATTTCTCAGGATCTGTGCACCCAAATTACGTGAAAATGTAATCACATGTCAGTTCTAGTATAATATGTTTGTCCTATGAACACCCGTTTATCATCTGCATTTCTTTTTGGTGTAACAATTTTAATGGCCAGTAGCGTATATGCATCGTGCCTGTGTCTGACTAGCAGTCATTCCTCGCCAGGTGGCGCTGCTGTCGACTGGTCGGTGGTCATAGTGTTCTGGCTAGTCAATGTATTTCCCTACAAGTGTATATTCTTTTCAGTTTGTTTTTATAATCCCAGTGTGTAGGGTCTCATGAATATTGCCGTTCACAATGAAACTCTTTCAGCTTTAATGCTGTCTCCGTATTCAACTTCATACTTCATTATTTTCAAATACAATAAATAACCGCCCGTTCAGCAGCATATCGCTTCGGAATCAACGAATATTCCACCCAGAGTCCATAATAGGAGAGCAGTAACGAGGTCCATGAAACGCCAACGCTTTGATGTCGCTGCTAGAAGATCGAACCGCAACCAGGGCCAACGGCTTCGTTGGCTCCAATTTGTCGCCTGTACTCACTATGCAAATCTCGTCCAACGAAGCGTCATCCATTGACCTTTGTTTACCTAGTGTGTACGTGACTGAAGAGCAAAGCGTCATGATGCATGTGCAGCATGATGATGATGATGATGATGATGATGATGATGATGATGATGATGATGATTATGTCAGTCATGCGTCTGAGAGGTGACTACCCAGGTCCCGTAACTGCCCTCTGACCGTGTACTCCGTTTTCTGGACGGGTTGTGGTCTGCAGAGCAGAGAAGAAACTTTTCTCGCACCTTATCGTCCGCCTAAGCCGCGGGCCCCTTTCGGGCGCGGCAAAAGACGCGGAGGTGGAGGCGGAGCGCTGCGTGTTTGTGGCGGCAGGTGCTGAGGCGGCGCAGGTGCGTCCCTTAGCAGCCAGCAGCTGCCTCTCCGCCCGCGGATAAGGCCCGCTCTCTCCTGCGGATTCCTGCGCCAGGCAGCAAGCGGCAGGCGCGCTTTCTCTTATAACCCCTGTGCCCCCACCTCGTAAACACCGGGGTTATCTTACGCGGCTGTCTTCCGGCGCGTTAAGAGTGGGCAATAGTCGCGCCAGCGACATCATACTAAGTAAATATTCCCATTAAACGGCCGAGAAATGCCACGCAGAGCCTAGCGCCTCCGCCGACCAGTTCGAGTTCCAGACTCTCCGTGGTAATTTCAGTGGCAACCTATGCACATACTGGACATGTTATAGGCAGCGCCTAGCTAGCGAATAACTGTGACGAGCAGCAGGTAGTTGATATAGCGATTGATACAAAAATGGCTCTGAGCACAGTGGGACTTAAAACCTAACTAACCTAAGGACATCACACACATCCATGCCCGAGGCAGGATTCGAACCTGCGACCGTAGCGGTCACGCGGTTCCAGACTGAAGCGCCTAGAACCGCACGGCCACACCGGCCGGCGCGATTGATACAGCCGGAGGTTTCCACAGCTTCTAGTGGCCCGCCTATTCAGCAGACTTATAAATTGGAACGTTCCAACATACACTATAAGACAAAAAAAAGGAAACTCGCTCCACGAAGGAATTATCCGGATGGGATGGAACTCAGTAGATGTGATCTACATGTACAGACAAATTACAGTGTCAAAAAAAAAATGGATAATTTATTCAGGAGAAAGAGATTCAAGTCAATTGCTCCACCTCTGGCTCTTATGCAAGCAGTTATTCAGCTTGGCATTGGTAATAGAGTTGTTGGATGTCCGCTTGAGTGTTCTCATGTGGAATTGGGGAGAAATCCGACAAACCCACTGGCCAAGGTAGGGTTTGGCTAGCACGAAGACAAACAGTGGCAACTCTCGTGGTGTGCGAGCGGACACTGTCTTGGTGAAATGTGAGCCCAGGATGGCTTGCCTTGAAGGGCATCAAAAAAAGACGTACAATATAGTCGACTTACGGTGTGCTGTAAGGGTGCATCGGATGACAATCAAAGGACAAAATTTTGTACATGCCCGCACGTTCAGAGGCCGTTAATAGTTACAATTGAAATAAAACAGTCCTCGGTCACTATTTTTGACGAATTAACCGGGCTACAACACTGCTAGGAGTGTCTTCTTTGATTGAAATTCTGAGGAAGACACCCCTAGCATTGTTGAAACCCGGTTAATACGTTAAAAATAGTGTCAGACGGCTGTTTTTTTTTTCACTTTTAACAATCAAAGGGGTCCTGCAATGAAAACAAATGGCAACTCAGGCCATCACTTCTGGCTGTCGGGCTGTGTGGTTGGCGAAAGTCAGGTTGGCCCGACAACTAGGACTGATGGATGATCTGCGGTGCCATTTCATTTCACTGCACCCCTATACGCTTGGTCCCGTTTTGTTGTCCTTCGTGCCCTGCCGTCCTTGGCTTGCATTTCAGAAAGATAAGCCCTCCCGCACATGGCCAGAATTTCTTCGTTCTTGCCAAACCCTATCTTACTAAGTTCGCCTTATTTTTCCCCAATTGATGATGTTTGGAGCATTACGGGCAGCGACCATCTCGGGATTTTGACGATTTAATGCGCTAATTGGATATAATTTCGCACCATTTTGAAGGAGGAAGTGGTTGGCACATCGCTCTCCCTGCCATTGTCAGTTTTCGTGACCAGAGTCAATACTCTTCAATCAATTAGTTCCTCAATTGGCCTCACAAGGGCTTAGTGCACCCCGCTTGCCTACAGCTCTTGGTAGATCTGGACGGTCATCCATCCAACTGCTATCAAAGCTCGACAGCGCTTAACTTCGGTGATCTGATAGGAAACGGCAAAGCCGTTGAATTTTATTCTAATACCAGAGCACTGGAATAGGTTAGCTAGACGATTCATCTCTCACATAGTGTCTGTGATTGACCGGTGGCAGGCGAGAAGGGTGTTGGAGGCGTCGCGGCGCTCAGGCTTACTGAGCTGCATGCACATGTGGACAAACAGCGGAGGGCGAGAGACTGATGGAGGTCGCAGCGGCTGCTGATTTGGAAGACAGTAGTCAAAAAAATACCTAGTTCACATTAAGGAAAGAAACGAATAAGCAAAACTGTGATGAGACTTTGTAGTTTCTACCCGAGTATGTATTGAAAAGTTGAGAAGACGTTTAACAAGATTCGAAAAACGGTTCGATGTTAGAGTTCATGATAGTGTCTCAAATGACACCGAAATACCATAACAGATTTAATACACTCCTGGAAATTGAAATAAGAACACCGTGAATTCATTGTCCCAGGAAGGGGTTATTGACACATTCCTGGGGTCAGTGATCACACTGACAGAACCACAGGCACATAGACACAGGCAACAGAGCATGCACAATGTCGGCACTAGTACAGTGTATATCCACCTTTCGCAGCAATGCAGGCTGCTATTCTCCCATGGAGACGATCGTAGAGATGCTGGATGTAGTCCTGTGGAACGGCTTGCCATGCCATTTCCACCTGGCGCCTCAGTTGGACCAGCGTTCCTGCTGGACGTGCAGACCGCGTGAGACGACGCTTCATCCAGTCCCAAACATGCTCAATGGGGGACAGATCCGGAGATCTTGCTGGGCAGGGTAGTTGACTTACACCTTATAGAGCACGTTGGGTGGCACGGGATACATGCGGACGTGCATTGTCCTGTTGGAACAGCAAGTTCCCTTGCCGGTCTAGGAATGGTAGAACGATGGGTTCGATGACGGTTTGGATGTACCGTGCACTATTCAGTGTCCCCTCGACGATCACCAGAGGTGTACGGCCAGTGTAGGAGATCGCTCCCCACACCATGATGCCGGGTGTTGGCCCTGTGTGCCTCGGTTGTATGCAGTCCTGATTGTGGCGGTCACCTGCACGGCGCCAAACACGCATACGACCATCATCGGCACCAAGGCAGAAGCGACTCTCATCGCTGAAGACGACACGTCTCCATTCGTCCCTCCATTCACGCCTGTCGCGACACCACTGGAGGCGGGCTGTACGATGTTGGGGCGTGAGCGGAAGACGGCCTAACGGTGTGCGGGACCGTAGCCCAGCTTCATGGAGACGGTTGCGAATGGTCCTCGCCGACACCCCAGGAGCAACAGTGTCCCTAATTTGCTGGAAAGTGGCGGTGCGGTCCCCTACGGCACTGCGTAGGATCCTACGGTCTTGGCGTGCATCCGTGCGTCGCTGCGGTCCGGTCCCAGGTCGACGGGCACGTGCACCTTCCGCCGACCACTGGCGACAACATCGATGTACTGTGGAGACCTCACGCCCCACGTGTTGAGCAATTCGTCGGTACGTCCACCCGGCCTCCCGCATGCCCACTATACGCCCTCGCTCAAAGTCCGTCAACTGCACATACGGTTCACGTCCACGCTGCCGCAGCATGCTACCAGTGTTAAAGACTGCGATGGAGCTCCGTATGTCACGGCAAACTGGCTGACACTGACGGCGGCGGTGCACAAATGCTGCGCAGCTAGCGCCATTCGACGGCCAACACCGCGGTTCATGGTGTGTCCGCTGTGCCGTGCGTGTGATCATTGCTTGTACAGCCCTCTCGCAGTGTGCGGAGCAAGTATGGTGGGTCTGACACACCGGTGTCAATGTGTTCTTTTTTCCATTTCCAGGAGTGTATTTGCATATTTTCATTCGGTAAGACAAATGTTCTACATATTCTAAACTTCGCCTTACCATCTTTTTTTTGCGGTGTCATTTTTGTATGCCACATGGTAACCTGCCCCCATTTCTCGACAAGGACTTTGTCTCTCGTCTACTCTTTCTGGTGCTCAGAGCGAGATCGTCGTTTGGTTAAGCAACTGGGTTCGCGGTCAGGAGGGGACTGACTGAAATCCCTTGTCATCACCCAGATTTACGATTCCCTTGCTTTCCTTTAATAGATGAAGACGTCTGCCAGGATGACTGCCACGAAAAGGACAGGGCAGAACTCCTTCACCATATTTGACCTTTACGTGCTTATTTACCGTCTCTAATTACCACGCTGTTGAGAAGTGCTAAGCCGTGATCAATTTACGCAGCGTCATTTAAACTTCGTACAAACTGAACATCAGTACGCGCCGGAAGACTTCCGACGTAAGAAGCCATCCCTCATTCAGTCGACAGCCTAGTCAAAGAAGACGGAAGGGTGGACAGAGGTTCAGGGCACTCCCTTGCCTTTGGGGTAGGGAAACTACCCCTAAAGGCGCAATAATTAGTAATGATCAACGGCATGAGGGTACAGAAGACAAGACATATAATATGCATGCACATGACATGTGGCCCATTACCGAAAAGTGTCATGATGATCTCTGCTTTGACAAAGATTCCAGACTAGTCCCCCATTCGGATCTCCGGGACGTGATCACGAGAAAAAGATTGAATGAGCAACGGAAGGATATCGTTCTGTGAGTCAGACCGTGGGATGTGAGAGGTTTGACCATGGTAGGGAAGCTAGAGAACCTGAAAATGGAAATGCTGAGGCTCAGTCTAGATACTATGGAGATAATGAAGTGAAATGGGAAGAAGACGTCGATTTCTTGTCAGCTGTGTACAGGGTAATGCCAGCAGCAGCGCAAAACGGTATAACAGGATTAGAATTCGTTATGAATAGGAAGGTAGGGCAGATAGTGAGTTACTGTGAAAACTTCAGTGACAGAGTTGTTATCGTTAGAACTGACAGCAACCAACACAGCCAACAACAGTTCAGGTATACGTGCCAACATCGCAAGCTGAAGATCCCAAAAGATCAGATCCGATCCAGCAAGCTGAAGATGAAGAGACAGAGGAAGAATATGAGGATACTGAACGCGTAATACAGTAGGCAAAGGGGGATTGGAATGCGGTTGTAGAGGAAGGAGTAGAAGAAAGGGTTACGGGAGAACATGGCTCGGTACAAGGATTGAGAGAGAAAGATTAATTGAGTTTGGCAATAAATTCAGCTACTAGTAAAATGGAATACGCTGCCAAGAATCACAACAGGAGGATCCGGCTTCTGTGACCGAGCGGTTCTAGGCGCTTCAGTCCAGAACCGCGGTGCTGCTACGGCCGCTGGTTCGAATCCTGCTTCGGGCATGGATGTGTGTGATGTCCTTAGGTTATTTAAGTTTAAGTAGTTGTAAGTCTAGGGGTCTGATGACCTCAGATGTTAAGTCCCATAGTGCTGAGAGCCACAAGGGGAAGAGGTACGCTTGGAAAAGGGTGGGAGGTACGGGAATGTTTCATTTAGATTACATCATGGTCAGACACAGATCCCGAAGTCAGACACTGGATTGTATGGTGTCGCCAGGAGCAGATATATACTCAGATCACAATTCAGTAGTGAATAGTAGGCTGAAGTTTAAGAGAGTAGTCAGAAAGAATCAGTGTACAAAGAAGTGCACACTGAAGTACTAGGAAATGAACAGGTACGCTTGAAGTTTTCTGAGTCTGTAGATACTGTGATAAGGAATAGCTCAGTAGCCAGTACAGTTGAAGAGGAATGAGTATCTCTAAAAAGGACAATCACAGAATTTGGAAAAAAAACCGTCGGTACAAAGAACGTAACTGCGAAGAAACCACCCAGAACGGAAGAAATACTTTAGTTGAACGATGAAAGAAGGAAGTAGTAAAATATTCAAGAGAATTTAGGAATATAGAAATACAAGTCACTTAGGAAAGAAATACATAGGAAGTGCAGAGAAGCTAAGGCGAAATGGCTAACGAAATAGAAAACGAAATGATTCGGAAGGAATGACTCAGCACACAGGAAAATTAAAACAACCTTCGCTGAAAATAAAGCAGTGGTGATTACATTAAGAGTGCAATGTAAATTTCACGGTTAAATGCAAAGAAGAGAGGAGATAGGTGGAAAGAATACATTGAAGGCCTCTATGAGGGGAAGACTTGTCCGATCATGTGATAGGGCAAGAAACAAGAGTCAATATGGAAGAGAAAGGGGATACAGTATTATAATTAGTATTAAAAACAGCTTTGGGGATAAGATCAAATATGGCAGAAGGGATAGATAACATTCCATTAGAATTTCTAAAATCACTGGGAGAAGTGGAATAAAGCGACTATTAACGTTGCTGTGTAGAATGTATCAGTCTGGCGATATTCAATCAGATTTTCGAAAAAAGTCTGGCGATATACCGTCTATCGAAAAAATGTCGCAGGTTCGAATCCTGCCTCGGGCATGGATGTGTGCGATGTCCTTAGGTTGGTTAGGTTTAAGTAGTTCTACGTTCTAGGGGACTGATGACCCGAGATGTTAAGTCCCATAGTGCTCAGAGCTATTTGAATCATTTGAAAAAAATGTCATCCTCACAAGATTGGATGAACCGACAAGTATGAGAAATATCGCATAAGCAGCTTAATAACTCATGAACCCAAGTTGCTGTCAAGAATAATATACAGAAGAGTAGAAAAGAGAATTGAGGATGTGTTGTATTACGATCATTTTGGCTTTAGGAAAGGTAAAGGCACCAGAGAGGCAGCTCTGATGTTACGGTTGATAATGAAGGCAACACTAAGGAAAAATCAAGCAAGTCCATAGGATCTGTCGACCTGAAAAAGTGTTCGACAATGTACAATGGTGTAAGATGTTCGAAATGCTGAGGAAAACAGGCGATTAGCTGTAGGGAAACACGGGTAATGTAAAATATACACAAGAGCCAAGAGGGTACCATAAAAGTGGAAAAGAAAGTATGAAGTGTTCGTTTTAAAATAAAGTTAGATAGAGATGTAGCCTTTCACCTCTAACGTTCATTCTATACATCTAAGAAGGAATGACGGAAACAAAAGATAAGTTCAATAGTGCGATTAAAATTGAAGGTGAAAGGATATCAATTATAAGATTTGCTGAAGACATTCCTATCCTCGGTGAAAACGAAAAAGAATTACATGTTCTGTTGAATGGAATGAACAGTCTAATGAGTAAAAAATATGAACTAAGAGTAAAACGAAGAAAGAAGAAATTAATGAGCAGTACCAAAAACGAGAACAGTGAGAAGCTAAAAATCATGATTGGTGATCACGAAGTAGATGAAGTAAGGAATTCTGATATCTCAGTAGCAAAATAACCCATGACGGACGGAACAAGGAGGACATAAAAAGCGGGGTAGCATTGGCAAAAAGAGCGTTTCTGTCTAAGAGATGTCTTCTAGCATCAAACATAGGCCTCCACTTGAGGAAGAAATTTCTGAGATTTTATATTTGAAGCACAGCATTTTATGGTACTGAAACATTGAGTGTAGGAAAACCGGAAAAGAAGAGAACCGAAGCATTTGAGATGTGGTGTTACAGAAGAATGCAGAAAATTACTGATAAGGTAAGGAGTGAAGAGGTCCTCCGCAGAATCGGTGGGGAAAGTAATATATGGGAAACTCTGACTAGAAGAAGGGTCAGAATGTTAGGACATCAGTTAAGATATCAAGAGAGCTATAGAAGGTAAAAATTGTAGATGAAGACGACGATTGGAAAACATCCAGCAAATAACTGGCGACGTAGTTTCCAAGTGCTAGTCTGAGATGAAGATACTGGTACAGATGGGAAATTCGTGACGGACCGCAACAAATCAGTTAGAAGACTTATGACTCAAAAAAAAATTATTGGAAACACCTTGCTGCAGAGTTACACACTCTTAGACAGCCATTCATAGGTGTCTGACGTAGCGCCTTACCACAATGCTTGCTGACTGTCTTACGTCTTTGACAGATGCCACCGCTAGTAGAAACAGAATAATCGAGCCTGCCGGAAATAGAGGAAATACTTTCACAGGCTTAACGATGAAGCGGTGATATCTTCCGTTCTTTGTTTGGTGACGTTTCAGGAATCATAATGCTAATAACGCACAAAAATTGAGGAGAACTTCTGAACTGTATGCATGCTGAGCCTATTAATTTAAGTCGAGGAGATTGGAAGGATCAGAATAATTTTGGACTTCTCTGATGGAGCTCGAACATGGATCCTTATCCTTCGAGATACCTATAAATACACATTTGTAACATCATAACTTCTTCAACCCGCCAACTGCTTTCTCCCAAAAAATCGAATCCCGCTAAGTGTCTCCTGACATACTTAGCTGGACTAGAGTTTGATATTCAGGACGAGTAAGTTGAATTTATCCAAATACCCATCCGTCGTGCAGCCTCGCCTGTTCTGCTGCTTTTGGCAAGACCTTCACGTCAGAATTTTCCAATTGAGGAAACTGGTATGGGCTGGGCCAATTCGCATTAAAGTGGTCGGCATCTATCGCAGTGAAATTATATTCAGCAGGTGCGCTAGCCATCTGTCGTGAAGCACTCGTAAGCTTTCAAGGAACGTGACGGGTATCACTTGGTGTGATCACTTATTAGGAGTAACAACTGCTACTGCGCAGTTATGTAACTACCACTTCATAACCCCTGACTGAACTTTTTAATTGCGACAGGCTTCAGTTAACAATATAAGTTCATAGCTCAGCACCATTGCTCTCAATAAATACAATACGTCGCTAATTCTACGAGGGCGTGCTGAAAAGTAATGCCTCCTAATCTCTTTGTGGGAAAACTCTTAAAGCTTTTTAAATAAAACAAACATTATTAACATTCTGCATCTTTATTCTTCATGTCTACATATGTTTTCTCAACATATTCAACCTGGCAACGAACACATTTCTCCCAACGAGAGAGCAGGTTGATATTGTCGCTGTAGAACGTCTGACTTTCATTGACGGATACATCTTCACCTCTGTTTACACCATTTAATGACTGTCTACATCTGCATCTACATAGATACTCCTCACGCCACCGTGCGGTGCATGGCGGAGGGTATCCTGTATCACTATTATTCCTTTCTTTTCCTATTCCAACCGCAAGCGGAACGAGGGAAAAATGACTATATTACCTTCGTATGAGCCCTAATGTCTCATATCTTATCTTGGTGGTCCTTACGCTCAATGTATGTCAATGGCAGTAGAATCGTATGGAAGTCAGTTTCAGATGCCGATTCTCTAAATTTTCTAAATAGCGTTTCTCAAAAAGAACGTCGCCTTCCCTCCAGAGATTCCCATTTATTTGAGTTCCCGAAGCATCTGAACACTTACGTGTTGTGCGAAACTACCGGTAAAAAATCTACCAGCCGGCCTCTGAACTGCTTTGAAGTCTCCCTTCAATCCGACCTGGTACGCATCCCAAACACTCGAGCAGTACTCAAGAATACGTCGTACCATCGTCCTATATGTGGTCTTTACAGGTGAACCACTCTTTCCTACAATTTTCCCAGTAAACCGAAATCGAGCAATCGCCTTCCCTACCATAATTCTCGCATGTTCGTTCAATTTCATACGCTTTGCAACGTTACGCCTCGATATTTGATGGACCTGACTGTGTCTAGCAGGACACTTGCAATACTGTATGCGGACATTACAGGTTTGTTCTTCTTACTCATTCTCAGTAACTCATTTTTCCACATTTAGAGCTAGCTACCATTCATCATACCAAGCGGAGATTTTGCCTAAGTCTCTTGTATCTTTCTACAGTCACTCGATCTCGACACCTCATCTTGCACTACAGTATCATCAGCAAACAACCGCAGATTACTGCCAACCCTGTCTGCCAAATCATTTATGTATATAGAGAACAACTGCGTTCCTGCCACACATCCCTGGGTCTACCCCAGGCGTTACTTTTGTCTCTGATGATCAGTGACATCGCCGAAGGCATTCATTAAATTTTGGAGACAGATGAACATCGGATGGGGCCAAGTCGGGACTGTACGGATGATGATCGATGACAATGAATCTAAGGCGTCGGATTCTTGCAGTACTCGTGAACGGTCTGCGTTGTCATACTGAAGGAGAGTGAGTTCCATGTATGGCCGAACTTTTCGAGCTCGAATCTCGATTACAGCACGCTGTTTCTCACTCACCGATGTACATCGACGGAAAGAAATCACAACATCCTTTTCAGATTTTTAGGTTGCCCTACGACGTTCAAACTTCTGACATTCCGCACTCCCCGACTAGCAGAACTTTATCCTTTTGGTGGTTATTCAGTCTTTTCTCATGGTTACCTCTCCCTTGACAGTCTCCTTCCGCAGATCCGGATGGCGAACTAGTCCTCAGTCTTTTGCCGATGAAGAGATCATCATGACACTTATCCAATTACAGGCCACACGTCCTATAGATAGATACTATGTGCCTCTAATGCAGTGGTTTCCATTGCCTTCTTTCTCGTCAGGCCTTTGTTAATCCCTGATTCTTTCGCGTTTTAGGGATTTTCCACCCCAAGGGAAAGAGAGTGCCCTTTTGTCCGCTTCTCCTCTCTCTTTGAGAAGCCCATTGGCAGAAAGAGGGTTGTCTTCTTATGCCGAACGTCTTTGGCCGTCCTGCTGATGATCTGTTAAAAATGGTTCTGAGCACTATGGGACTTAACTTCTGAGGTCATCAGTCCCCTAGAACTTAGAACTACTTAAACCTAACTAACCTAAGGACATCACACACATCCATGGCCGAGGCAGGATTCGAACCTGCGACCCTAGCAGTCTCGAGATTCCAGATTGTAGCGCCTAGAACCGCTCGGCCACCCCGGCCGGCGCTGATGATCTGTACTCAAAATTTAAGCAGTGGCGAATTTCGAACCTGAGACCCAGATTGTTTTGATTGCAAGTCAAAGCAGCTACCACTTTTTCCCTTTTTTTTTTTTAGCAATGAATTAAAATTTGTGCCACGGCAGGGACTTGAACACAAGTCGCCTGCTTACTTTTTTTAAGGCCTAGTGCATTTTTTATTTAAAAAATATATGACCTTTTCAGTTTTTTTCCAAACGCTTGTTTATAGTTATTTAGATCACATACGACGCCTTCCTGGAGAAAAATAATGATGTGTATTTAACATCAATAACAAACAAAACACAAACGGAATTAAAAACATCCTCTTTGCAAAACGAACAAAATCGCTTCCTCGCCCCGCCAACTTGTGGGTGGATACACTCAGAATCCCAAAGGAGTCAGGCATGTTCCGGGCACGTCTTCACGAAGAAAATACCACTTACCGGTACACTGCACCGAGTCCTGAAATTACATATGCTGAAATCAGTCACCTTCTCATATGCGGGACAGAGTAGCTGCATGGATGTCGAAGAAGGCACTACCCAAGAAATTAGCATAGTACTGACGGTATCTCGGACTGTGTACGAGAAAGGTAAAGCGATCTTGCGGGAATGTCCAAAAATCAAGAATACTCTTATCGCCTTTATGGAACAAACAAGAGATCGACAGAACTTTTATCCAGTACGCAGCGTTGGTCTTAAAAATGTGGAACCCTTCACGATTTTGCCGGCCGCGGTGGTCTCGCGGTTCTAGGCGCGCAGTCCGGAACCGTGCGACTGCTACGGTCGCAGGTTCGAATCCTGCTTCGGGCATAAATGTGTGTGATGTCCTTAGGTTAGTTAGGTTTAAGTAGTTCTAAGTTCTAGGGGACTAATGACCACAGCAGTTGAGTCCCATAGTGCTCAGAGCCATTTGAACCATTTGAACCTTCACGATTTTGCGTGCACAGGGGCCATACTAATCTTTTCTACATCATTTCAATTTTAGTACAGGTAGGCCGCGCGGGGTAGGCGAGCGGTCTGTGTGCCTTATCACGGCTCGCGCGGGTGCCCCCGTCGGCGGTTCGAGTCCTCTCTCGGGCATCGGTATGCGTGTTATCCTTAGCGTAAGTTAGTTTAAGTTTCATTAAGTAACGTGTAAGCTTAGGGACCGATGGCCTCAGCAGTTTGGTCCCATAAGATCTTACCACGAACTTCCAATTTTAGTACACGTACTACCGAAGCGAGTACGACTAGACCACAGGTTCAAAAGGCAACCACTTCATAACTCGTGACAAAACTTTCTTACTTATTAACTGTGACATGCTTCAGTTAACAATATATGGTTCAGTAGCATCGCTCTCAAGACATAAAAGATGTCGCTAATTCTAGAAATAACCGAAATTCATCTGGAGATTCGTAACAGCTAAAGCCGTATTATTAATATAACATTCCTTTTACAAACTGATAATCCATGCATCGGGCTGTAAAGCTCCTTCTCTCAGCAGTATTCCTAGCTCCATGGCACTGCGCGTTTTAACAGCTATATTCTGAGTAATACTTTAAAATTTTTACCACATAAAATTTGTGTTAAGTCAAATCACACGACAGGTTTCGAGAGCGGGCTGTCATCTTCAGACAAAATATACAAGAATCTTCAAAAATGATTAACAATTCAACAGTGTAAAAACTGTAAAACCTTGGGACTGAGCTGTCTCCCTCTCATTTTACATCCTGCTCTCTTCATTACATGCTGGCACCGCTGAACCGACACACTTGTCTCCTTCTGCTCATAGTCTTCTTCCATCGACTGGCAAAGTTGCCTCGTATCGCGTGTTACGCTGCGGGTTTACCGGTATAGGTCAACCAGCTTCCTGGCGCAATCGTGAAAAGAGTCGGCAGTGCACTGCAGTATTGTGACAGGGGCGTAAAACCAGTCACCGACATTCATGAGCATTTTTCACGTTCGCTGGAATGTGGGACAGCAATTCTGTCTGAAGGTGGCGACTGGATACTAGTTTATGCAATAGCCGTTCTTTGACTGCACTTATGTTTGGTATATCAACCCAAGACGCGAGGGAATTTTAACTCACGTCCTCGAAGAGCTCCTAGAGAAAGTACTCGAGACATTCACGAGTTGATCATTTACAATATTATCGCTCTTACTATTAAGCAGAACTATTTCCAGTTTTTCACGTAAGCAAAAATTTCTTCCATTTCTGAAGTGTGTGTAGAACTTCAAAATGTTGATTCAGTTATATTAATCGCTGACCAGTATGACGAACGTGGGCGACTGACGCTTATCTTTCGAAACTGATCAGTCTGAAGGCATATTTATTTTCATTGATTTTTATTTCAAAATCCCTCCAAGTCGGTCTTATGAGCATTTTATCTCGTATCCGCTCGATTTGTCGTACGTATTGGAATTATTTTTTGGATCGTGATGCACTTTTCGTCCCAACGAGATTTACGTTTGAAAAGAAAATTTAATATTGATACTATTGTAGACTGATGTCCACTTACTTTGGACAAAGAGCATCAAGGCATTCTACATAATGAAACTGTTGACCGCCTCGCTAAAAGGAGCACTACCGAAGGATACTCCACCAAACAACAGTCCTTCGTACAGAATCCAAATCGACACCCACAAAAGCTTGTTATCGCTACTGGTACGGTGATTCGCACATACCCCAGCACTACGAGGGCGGCCACCTCGTGGGCATGAAACCGAACGTCGGTAAAGCTTAGTAGATTTCGTGTGACCTCTCCCATGGACCAGGGAATTGCTTCGCCCACCTGTAACGGTTGAAAATCATCGCTTCTGAACGCTGTGATCAGTACACAAACGACAGTGGTGGATCTGAACCACGTCGTACTGGTCTATACCAAGTACTCTGCCGCAAATGCGGTCTTGTACAAAAAGCTGGTTGCGAGGGGTACCCCTTCTCTACAAGTGTAATAGCTTTACTTCACCTGTCCGATGCGTACTGTTATTATATCAAAAGTTTAAACATGGCTGTAGCAGCAACTGTTGAAAATCTTCATGGTATATGATAACAGCCAAACAGTTGCAGGATAAAGATTATTGAAATCCTTGACCACAGTTTCGGTGTATCTAAATATACCTTCATCAGATTCAAAAATGTACCTGAACAGGGAGACACCATTATTAGCAAAAAACTTAGCAACATAGCTGTGATAAAAGAAAAGCTTTAAATACCATGCTAAATACCATGTTTTATTTATTAAGACAGAGGGTTTGAAGTAGCATAACCGTTAAAATTTTGACGGGCATGAGTATGTACTCCGGGTTTTAATGTGCGAAAGTGTTTCACGCATACCACAACTACTCTCTCTCGGTGAAACTGTCTGCTCTAGTGCTTCCACACCCTATTACGCTAATTCATAGCCTAAGTACTGACAGTATGCCGTGCTCGCATCGACCATCTCTTCATAATTATGCTGTACAGATGGAGGTGATATTTTAATTCTAACTACTGACGACGCTTTTGGCACGATTGTTTTATGCACCTCCACTGCAGGATGTGATTTTAGTAAGTGACTAAAAGTTTTTGTCCTTGTAATACTTTGAAAATTTTCATGGTATTTAAAGCTATAAGTGTTTGTTTTTTCTTTTATCACAGCTATGTTGCTAAGTTTTTTGCTAATAATGGTGTCTCCCTGTTCAGGTTCATTTTTGCTTCTGATGAAGGTATATTTACATTTACCGAAACTGTGGTCAAGGATACCAATAAATCTATTTCCTGCAACTGTTGACTGTTATCATTTACCGTGAAACTGTTATTATTTGCTTGCGTACTATTGTATTTAAAAGACACCGGTATCCAGCCTTTTGATCCCTTGTGTGAATCTTGTCCTCCCATGGAACCAGCCCGGTTAGAAAACAGGAACGTCAGTTCGCGTTTTTAATTTGCATGATGAACTTTTCTTTGTAAACGACGCTGTTGTCCAACTCTCAGTTATAAGTTGCTGTGTATGTCATTCTCCTCTTGAGCCTCTCCGGTTAGAACCCCACACCTCCCCCCTCCCACCCACCCACCCCCAACCCCTCCCGGGTCGTAATTTTGTGTTTTCTAATTTATATAACGGATTTATCCTTGCTACTTCACACTCCTATAATTGTTGTATTATAAAAATTGCACTAACGTTAACTTGGAACTCTTGTAACTATAGCTGGCTCTCTGTTGGTCGTCTTTTAGTGTTTTATTTTACACAAAGAAATTGTGTTTGTTCATCAAAATCTTTTTATTGTTCTGTTCTCAATATTGCAATTATGTTAATATGGCACTTTTGTAACTACTATTGGCTGCATGGTCTTTCCTGCCCAAAGCCAAAAATTAAAAAAAATACGCATGTAAATGTATCATGCGCGAGCAACTACTGGTCCGCTGCTAATAAAGGAAACAGGTTTTTTGTGCTAAATCAACGATCATCGAGAATTGTGAACAAAACTGTCTAGGTCACACAACAAATGTCCACATTTAGAACTTCGTTTCCGTTATTGTCATCATCAAATCAAATCAAAACAACCTGATCACACATAAGTTTAATTGTACTACAGTGAATCTTGTTTTACATGTTTTTCGAAGTTTTGATCTGAGCCGGCCGGAGTGGCCGAGCGGTGTTGCCGGCGCGGTTAACTCAGCGTGTTCGGTCAGAGGGTTAGCTGCCCTCTGTAATAAAAAAAACAAAAAACAAAACAAAAACTGAGTTAATTGATCAACGACGAACTGAAACGGGCGTCTTGCGACGTCCGCCACGAGCAGAAGCAAGCGGTTCTAGGCTCAACAGTCTGGAACCGCGCGACCACTACGGTCGCAGGTTCGAATCCTGCCTCGGGCATTGATGTGTGTGGTATCCTTAAGTGT
Organism: Schistocerca gregaria; assembly: GCF_023897955.1. NCBI lineage: Eukaryota > Metazoa > Arthropoda > Insecta > Orthoptera > Acrididae > Schistocerca > Schistocerca gregaria. Next base: position 432,035,651 of record NC_064924.1, read on the forward strand.
GTTAGGTTTAAGTAAGTCTAAGTTCTAGGGGACTTATGACCTCAGAAGCTGAGTCCCATAGTGCTCAGAGCCATTTGAACCTTTTTTTTTTATCTGATGAAAGCAGTAGCCAGAACGACGTTATAAATGAAGCACCTATTAAGCGATTTGGACGGTTTTCTTCAGAAAAGAACGTTATTCAGTTGATACTTTCTTCATGTTTATTGTCAATATTATATATGAGAAATGTAACTAAGTAAATTAAATTCAACCACTACATCTGTTTGTTAGTTCAGTCTTCTTCAGTCATAAGAGGTAAGTTAGCAGAAATAATTACTGAAAAGACTGGGCATACGTTCATTCAGTGTCATTCTTCTTAGGAGGAAGGCCACTGAATTATGCACGGTGCATATTTGATACTGTAAATACAAGGAACGGATGTTGGAAAGGAGTAGACATAATTTGGAGGTGACCTGGGCGCCCGAGTGCGAGAAGAACACACGGCTAGTATTAAGCACAGCAGACTGTAACTCGGTGCTCGGCGCGAGCTCAAGACGCCACAGGGGCAGGCAATATCTTCTTCCACCGGGGCCGAAGCAAGGCGCAGCCTCCGAAAGACGGAAGCAGACTTCTTAATGAGAAGGCGAGGATCCCCTTTCACGACACGGCGGAAAGATAAACCCCGAACTCGCCTGAGCCGCGTGTTTTCATTTTAAGTGCTCGACCGGAGCTAAGCGCTCGCCGGCCCTGGACTGGAAATACTTCACGCTGAGCCGGGAAGTTGGCGTGCTCGGTGTTTACAGCCGGCGCTTAGGGCGCTCTGCGAGGGCGTTTACTGCGCCACTGTGAAAGCCGCGGCGCTGGGGAGGCGATGCGAAGTGTGCGCTGCTCTCGGGAGTAAAACTGGGGCTGCCAACACCCTAGCTGCTCAGAATCCTCCAAAGTTTGTTTCGCCTTCTGCACTTGACACAGAGACTTGTAAATTTCACGATCGGCCTACCCTTTTATTCGTTAGTTTATGGCGCAGTCGAAAGGCATGAAACCAAACTTCCTCAAGCAGTAATACCAGTAACACTACCATTTTCCCCATAAACAGGTTGTGATGGATCTGAAATCTGGTTTCGCAGGGCAGAGCGGATCAGGTTGTGGAAAGGGGCCAAGATCAGTTACACAACTTTAACCCTCGAAAACCAACGCACAGTTTTCTCTTAGAAACTACGAGGATCAATTCACGGCTAAGGGGCCAAGTTACTTCTCAATAGTAAGGTTTAAACAATTCCTTGTAAATCACAAGGACTTATAGAAACGACTGAAGGCCTTCCTTTAGTAAAATTAAAATATCCTTAAATAATTCTTTTTAAGGCACCAGAATTTTAGACAAACGGCTGAAGGCCTTACTTAAGTAAACTTAAAACATCTGCCGAGCGGTTCTAGGCGCTACAGTCTGGAACTACGAGACCGCTACGGTGTGATGTCCTTAGGTTAGTTAGGTTTAATTAGTTCTAAGTTCTATTCGACTGATGACCTCAGATATCCCCATAGTGCTCAGAGCCATTTTTGAATATTTCAATTCAGCAGGGAAATTCTTTAAAAGGCAAGCATTTACAAATCTCGGCTAAAAGCCATGTTAAGGAAAATATAAATTAATTCCTCGGCTAAAAGCACATTAATTTTTCAACATAATAAAAGGCAACCTTCAAGGACAAGCATTTACGCAGTACAACAGAAAACTATCTTAAGAAAACTTGGAATATCTTGACGGCTGAAATCCCAAAAGATTATTCAAAATAATTAAAGACAAACCTTAAAATAAACATTTACACAGTTTGGCTGAAGGCCATTTTAAGAATTCAAGATAATTAAAAAAATGTTCAAATGGCTCTCAGCACTATGGGACATAACTTCTGAGAACATCAGTTCCCAAAACTTAGAACCACTTAAACCTAACTAACCTAAGAACATCACACACATCTATGCCCGAGGCTGGATTCGAACCTGCGACCGTAGTGGTCACACGGTTCCAGACCGTAGCGCCTAGAACCGCTCGGCCACCATAATTAAAGAGAAACCTTACAAACAGAAATTTGCACATTACGGCTGAAAGTCACAGATTTTAAAACAAACTCGGCTAATGGCCTAAATACAGAGCAAACAATAACTTTCAATAAACACGACTGAAAGCCTAATCTTAAAATACTTCACATAAGAGTCGGATGAAGGCCTTATACTGAACATAGAACAGTCAAAATTAATACACGGCTAATGGCCTGGCACAATGCTTGTGACAAAAGTAAATCACAATCACAAAGAACAGAACAGTGGTGCTCAGAAGTGTTCCAAGGGTCGCCCCAGGGAGGAAACTGTAACAACAGTTTAGGAGAGAGAGACAGACAAGTGTAACACTAAATAATCGGGTGGCAGCACGACCTAGGAAGGGCTGAACAACCAACCAACAACTAAATCAATTCCGGCCTGACCTGACGCCGCTGAGACGCCCGCGCTGCTCTGCCGCAACGACCGACCGACTAACTCCAGTACTCAGACAGCATTCATCTGCTCAGTGAAAATCACAGAAGCTACACACAGTTCCACGTACACACTTGCACCACTAACTCCGACAATCCTAAAACCAATCACCGTGGAACAACAAGGAGAAATGACAAGTCACATACACACAGAGTTTCCATAAGCGGTCGGCGACCAAATACACGTCGCCCGATGAGACGACCGACCGAACGACCAACCAACGGTCGTCCATGCTCAAGTCTCGGACAGTGCATGTGTGTCCCCAGCGGTAGGGCGAGTACCGGCTGCGCACACCTCACTGGAGCTGCATTCCGGCTGACCTCCAGACACACGACCACCCGGAAATACTAGCTTTCGCTCCAGATATGGTACAACGGTGCCCTTATCCATAAGCGCTGTTGCTGCCACTCGCGGGCAAGCAAACCAGCAACCTAGTGACGCCAGTAAATCGAATTAAAAGAAAAACGAGGCTACAGAACCACAAAAACAAGATGACGAGCAATAAACGACATGACACGAGCGGCGCACGGCTCAGGATCTTTATCTGCTCCCCTCCCCCCCCCCCCCCTCCCCCACCAAAATGTCTTGAGGCACGACGCTACACATTGACACTGCAGGTGGTTTCCGGAAAGTCACAATATCGGCAGATCTGATGGACGCGCCTCAAGGCTTGGTGTTGCACTCTACGCTGAGGATAGCAGTACCATTGAGAAGACTATAGAATGTATTCGAGAACGTTTATTTTTCGACAGGATACTCAGTTTCGTAGATGGTAGCATTTTAAACGTTACTGAGGATCGTTTAGAAGTGCTTAGGAAGAGGATCATTTTTGTCAAATTGATGATTTCCTTTAGCGTGGTGAAGGAGAGTGTTATGAAAGAGCAACAAAAGTTGCTAACAAATGATCTGACTGACAAAATAAAGGATCCAGACTGGAAAGTCAAGCGTGATGACACACCAGAGCAAAATTTGCAGAACGTTTAGGGGATGTCCTACAAGTGTGGAACATTCATTATATGCAGGGAGGATATGAATGACTTTGACAAGTGTAACCAATGACTAGCAGTTGTTTCAAGAGTTCGTTTGTTTATGGAAGATCGTCGGATGTTACAATATGTGATTTGTTTTCTTGGTGATGGTGGTGAAGGGCAGTGCTGTTAAAAAAATGGTTCAAATTGCTCTGGGCACTATGGGACTTAACATCTGAGGTCATCAGTCCCCTAGAACCTAGAACTACTTAAACCTAACGAACTTAAGGACGTCACACACATCCATGCCCGAGGCAGTATTCGAACCTGCGACCGTAGCAGTCGCGCGGTTTCGGACTGAAGCGCCTAGAACCGCTCGGCGACCGCGGCCGGCCAGGGCTGTTAATGACTCCAAGTGTGTACTCCCCCTTCCAGTAACTTTGGGTTAACTTCGTCGCTGCATAGCAACAGCAGCGAATGCAGTAATTGAAGAAGAGCTCGCAAAAATAGGGGTCGAGTTTGTGGGGATCTTCAAAATGGCTCTGGGCTCTATGGGACTTAACAGCTATGGTCATCAGTCCCCTAGAACTTAGAACTACTTAAACCTAACTAACCTAAGGACATCACACAACACCCAGCCATCACGAGGCAGAGAAAATGTGGGGATGTGTGTCGTGTGACAAATGGAGAGCACATGGTACATTAATGTCAGGTAGATGAAAAATATGCATATTTGATTTTGCTACTCTTTTATTGAATTACTGAATATAATGACCGCCTATTATGCAAAGCATTGTTTGTAGAAGGCATTAGAAGAAGGAAAGCAGATTATAAACGGCTACAGTATTCTCTGCAGTGGCTCACTATACAACATATTAAAGGAAGACAATAGAAAAGACGACACAAATATCTAAATACACACACACACACACACACACACACACAGAGAGAGAGAGAGAGAGAGAGAGAGAGAGAGAGAGAGAGAGAGTTAGGATGAAAGTAGACAAAATTTAAATTTTTGCCAAACGCACTCGAGAATAAACGTACGCCAACTGCGATTACACACACATAGCAACATTCACACTGTGTTTTGGCAAAGTTGAGAAATGTTTCTAGAATGTTTTGAAAAATGTTATTTACAAGCGAATTTCAGCAAAATATGCGCAGTGTTTATGTGTGCTTTTCAACAATTCATGGCAACGCAGACGAAATAGCATTCGAGAAAGCTGAATTAAGTAACTGCAAATATAGTCGCGAAATATCTTAACGTAACAACATTATGTTTAGATATATAGTTATGTGATAGCCCGCCATCTAATTCACATAAATATAATTTAGTTCCAGATGTCCAGCTACCAGTTCTGGATATTGTACAGTGTATCCTGCATAAACCTGGAATGAAAAACTGAAATAATGGCAACAACAGGTAAAAATCATTTTAGGCCTAATTTTCCTAGTTAAATTACTACTAATGTTCGCATTTTACTGACTTCAATGAGTATAATCCTCTGACGATGGCATAAAGGTGCTGACACGTGTTTTCGTCTATATGGAAAAAGTATTTTGCATAACAGGAGGATCTTATATGAAAAAGTTAGTGAAAACTTTGATCCTCAACGCAGCAGTAACAAGTACCCCAAGGTTGCATGTGCACTCAAGTAAAAGATATGCCGATGTAAATTCAATGGATATATTGAATACAAACTTTTTAGTCATATTGCGTATGTTAGAATTGCTCCCACGTTTCTATTTTCTTTCTCGTAGATGATATAGTCATGTAAAATCCGGTGGCTCTCTTCGAAACGACCTAAATAACTTACTGTGTACACAAAAATCAGAGACGGCGTCCGTATTACATTTATTCACGGAAATTCAGAAAAGTAAATAAATCACAAAATGACAAGATAGATATCATATGACCAAAACGATATTGTCTTCAATTGAAATTTATCTGAAAAAGAAAAGAGTCGTTTGCGATGACGGCTGGGAGACCTCGAGGGACTGCACATCCACCTAACCGGGAAGGGTTTTCTTCCCCTGCACAAGAGGGCGCTACGCCCGCGGTGTGTGAGAATTGTTACAATTGAGTATTGGTGACTGCGACGCGTGTGTGTATAACCGGGGGCCATGGTTAAGGTGAAACATAAAAGTGAACCAAAGGCAGCAGGATTCAGCCAGTTGTCAACGTTGTAATAGCTCCATTATTCATTAAAGATTGCAGATAAATGGATTTTTGTCACAGATGGGACCCACGAGAAGACTTAAAAGAGGTGGATGATAAATATGCATGATCTCAAATGAAAACTGGGATGAATTCTTCGAATCCATCATGGTATATCCTCCATTGTTACTAAATTGAATCACTGTTCCACCTTTAACTTTATCTAACGTCGATGAAACGTTAAAACACGTCGTTCCTTCCATCCTCCGTTGAAAAAAATCAACCTATGTACAACATCGTGACCAAGGCAGGGCAGACTGTATACCACAAGCACTACATCACTCAAGCTGTCGCGCGTGCTCCCGAAACCTACCCAGCCAAAAGGCAGTCTGCGCGACACCGCGGTAAGAAAACCGACCGTCGCTAAAACGAGATCCGTAACTGCCTGCTCTGGCAACGGGTAAGGCTCAGCCCTCATTGCAACAAATCTACTAGCATTAAAAACCTAAGAGAGATTCATATCTTTCTCGCCCGTTCACATGCCGTCTGTTATGTCTTTACAACTGTCTTATGAGCCACCTAAAGCCGAGCTTAATGACTCGCATAACAATTATAGTCACGCTGTGGCGCAAGAAGTGCCGCCTGCTAATTTACAGCACCTCCGGACAATGCTACAGTGCATATTAAGCAGGGACTAAAAACGGGTAAATGCTCGCTAAATCAGCGCGCTCTCTTTTACGACCTGCCCTTGAATCACTCGTCATGCAGCTGTTTGTTTACAGCTGTTCTTACGCCTCGTGCGAGTCTTAACGGCCCTCGTAACTAACACGGGAGTCTGCGATGGTCGAATGACGTGTTTACAACTGAGGATTCCACATCCAGTCGAGTGCCTATCGCGGTCGTCTGTTGCCGTTGCAGCACTGTAACGAAAGTGATGCTCCACCACGGTTTGTATGAGGCGAGGTCGATGCCCATCTGCGTACACCGCTAGTACATTACACACGGATGAGTCAACAAGGGACGGAATTATCGTTTTTGATTGTGATGATGCATGATGACTCTGCAGCATCCCCAAAATAATTGGACAGCCGTCTAGCACTGACGAAGAAAGCGACAACAGTCACTATGCTACGGTTACATCAGTATTCTGTAAATGTGTGGCAGATGGTAATTTTTATCATACATTGTATTCCCATTCTATTCAAAGCACTGGAAGTCTACAAAATTCAGTGTTGCCAAAGTACACAAAAAATTAATTGCATTCAGTTAGAGTCACTTGGAAAAAAAATACACTTATTATAACAGCAAATTACATTTTCCAAAAATAATTGGTATAATTAAAGGCCTTACCAAAATGGTAACACCGGTTCCCCTCAGGTCACCGAAGTTAAGCGCTGTCGGGCTGGGCTAGCGCGTGGACGGGTGACCATCCAGTCTGCCGAGCGCTGTTGACAAGCGGGCTGCACTCAGCCCTTGTGAGGCAAACTGAGAAGCTACTTGATTGAGAAGTAGCGGCTCCGGTCTCGCAAACTGACATACGACCGGGAGAGCGGTGTGTTGACCACATTCCCCTCCACATCGGCATCCATTGAAGCCTATGGGCTGAGGATGACACGGCGACCGATCGGTACCGTTGGGCCTTCCTGTCCTGTTCGGGAGGAGTTAAGTAGTTGATTGGCATAATTACAGTTCCATATTACAATTACTTTACAGCTTGTGGGTCTAACTTTTAAAAAAGCTGCTCCATGGGGCAAACATAAAATACAGTAAAAGAATACTTATAGAAAAAAACAATCCAATATCCAACCCATTCATCTCCACTTCATTACCGCCTTACGAGACCCCTACTCTTACATCTAACGATTGGTACATTGTTCAGCTGGCATAATTCGCTTACCGATTCCACTGTGCCCAAAGCAAAAGTGAAATCGCTCACCCTGTATTTTGATGATTAGCGGTCTGAATGAAAAAAAAGATGGGGATTGAGACACCCACCACTATTAGAGGAAGATAGGGAGGATCATCATACTTTGGTGGTTGAGTCATCTGCAATGGAACAAAGATTGTGGGATTATTCGTAAAATGGTTACATTTTGCCATTTGTTCTATTTGCACCATTTAGAGTTACGTTGTTTCCTTAAGTTAGTGAAGTAGTCTTGGAAAACTGCAATATCAATTGGCAATAGAATGTACGTGTATTTCAGTTTGTAACTTTAATATTACATAGCATAGTTTCAAATTGCAATTACTTACCTATATATGCTTCCTTCAGTTCGACACCGTACTCCAGGCATATATCAAAAATTTATTTCCCGGACACACATTTTACGGTCATATTTTCTTTGTGCACCGTTTAACTCAAAATAGTTCTTTACGTAAGGAAACGGAAATACTCTGACGTCACTATCACTGTTTTCTATTTCGTTGGGCATGTCAGAGCAAGGAACAAACAAGAAACAATTCTCGACTTCGCTCCTGTCAAACATCTTTAACAGTCAAAAAATGAAGAATGCTTCAAAGAGTATAGAGGTGACACATCTTTCTCCACCTGCCAGAGACTGCTACACAGTGACATTTCCAATGCAGTAACGATTACTGTTCTACTGAAATAAGTTAATTACACATACAAAATACATTTTCTAAAATGTATCGCTTGCAAGGAAAAATTTCATAAAAAGTAATAGTTACATGTAATTCAGTTACTCTTACTCAATTACCATCACTGACAATCTTCAGTTATTATCAGTTTCGATTAAGGCAGTGAGAGATGGTTTTCTCATGAGGTAAATCATTACAGCTTGAGGGTGGTCAGCGCTGGAGAGATGCGTGTTGAAATTACTAGCAGGGGCAAGAAGACAAACAAATGAACTAGCGAAGAGCCTGGGGCGTAGTATGTAACTAAGCTTGAAATGAGTGATCGAGAATGGGTGATAGTTGGACCAAAGAAGTTCTCTGAGAGATTCACCTAATAGAAGGTGGGTAGATGATACTAAAAACGCGGATCTGTGAATACCAGAACACTCGAAAAGTCTAGAGCAGGCTTCATGCAGCAGTGGATGTCAAACATCGCATAAAGGTAATGGTGATAATAAATACTCATTATAGAATGTACTCTACCTGATCTTAAGTATCCGGGCACCCCTACGTAATGCACAACTGACCACTACGTGTCACCAGAGGCGGATCCTCCAATATAAAAGGAGGTCAGGCGAAATGCGTTGCCAATGGGTCGGTAATGAGAGCTCAGTGGCTTCGAACGTGTCGTCTAAATAAAAAATCCATCAGGGACGTTTCAGTCCTTCTGTAGTGGTCCAAGTCGACTGTTGATGATATGACAGTGACGTAGAAACGCGAAGGAACAACCACTGCTAAACCATGAAGAATGATGACTGGAGAACACTGAGAAGCGCGGTTGTAAAAAAAAATAAAATAAAAAAAACTGCTTGAAATCAAGTGCTACAAGCAGTCCAGCTGGTACAATCACTGCCCATAGGGAGTTAAATAGAATGGGACGCAATGGTCTGCCAACTGCTAAGACACATTTTTCAGCAGTCAGTATTAAGCGACAATTGAGGTGGTGTAAAGAACAACACCGCTTAATGGTGGATGGCTGGAAACTAGTTATTTGGCGCACTGAATCACGCTACACCCCGTGGCAATCCGATGTAACGGTTTGAGTTTTGCGAATACCCAGAGAACGCTACCTCCTATCATGTGTAGTCCCAACAGTAAAATGCGGAGTAGGTGGTATTACCGTAAGAGGGAGTTTTCGTGATTAGGGTGTGGTTCCTGTACTGCACTCAAGAAAACGCTAAAACCAGACGGATATGATCAGTTTTACAGTAAAGTGTACTGCGTACCGCAGAGGAACAGCTCAAAGACGATGATTTTTGTACCAGCATGATAGTGCATCCTTTCACAAAGCAGGGTCTGTGAAGTAATGATCTCTGGACATTAACATTACTGAAATGGACTGGACTCTCCAGAGTCCCGAACTGAATCCAGTGATACACTTTTGGGGATGGGTCAGAAAGTGAGCAACGCTCCAAACATCAGCTTCCTAACTTCTCTGCTTCCGCTTTTTGACAAAGAATCAAAGAATGGGCTGCTTTCGGAGGATGTTTAAGGATATTTCTTGAATGATTTGGTAAAAGCGAGCCATGGTCTCCGGCCTCACAGTACTTACTGTCGGAAACAATAATGACAACTCTCTCTTTGTCCCCGAGCCTGTATTCAGTACTGCACGGTTCTGACACGAGTTTGTTTTATCGGCAACGTTAGTTGGCAGTTAGAAGAGGTACACAGCAAAATGGATAGCTTTTCTTATGAAAAGTTGGCCGATATGCGTCTTGTGTACGCAGTCACTGAATGGAAAGGAAGAGAAATATGATTAAGCTATGCTGAGATGGCAGCCACACCACAATACTTTTGCATCTGTACATAGACGCTTACAAAAAGCCGGATCCTTTCGTGTTAGAACGTAAGATATTACTGGCCTTTTCACTGCTGTAAACGCATTTGCATAGAAACGAATTAACCACACTTACATTATTACCCCATAACGAGCCACAGAGGACCACGGGACTCTCAAACGAAAACACTCAGAAAATATCCACAAACACCCTCCGAAATTTTGTTGGTAGAGCTCAGGTTCTCTCTCTGTTCTCATGTAAGCATGTACTACGCCTGTTCCTACGATTCTTACCCTTAGCCATGCCTGCAAGTACAGTTTTCAGCTAGGACGCATGTCGTAATATGTGGCAGACCCCTGCAGCTGGAGTCGCTCCCACGGCTGAGTGGTTTGTGTGTGGACTGGAGGCGTATCGCTGCTGTCTTACGCCAACAGCTCTCTGCTGGATAAGCGCCTTACTGTTGTGTGCAGCATGTACTTAACGGAAGGGGTTGAGCTGCAGACGGTAATTAACTGGGGAGTTACTCATGTAGAATACTAAAACATCGCAATCAATGTAAAAAGATTAATTGAAATTCCCTTTCGGTTGTAACTTTACACGACCGAAGCACCCTTGCTGATCTTGTAAACTGTGTTGCTTACATGAAGCTGGACAATACCGAACTCCGTGAGAAATCTCCTTGAATCTTGTTGGGGAGGGGGAGTGAATTCAAATATAACGACGGTTTTTCAGTGAAGTTACTGTGGCTCATACAGGACGTTATCTTAACACCATAAAAGTCGAATTTCTGTTTAAAATACCAGCCATTGGTGTAGGAGAGTATGTTCCACCTCAGGTAGATATCGGAGGACGAATCCCTTCCGTGATAAGAGAACACTGTAACTGATAAATAGTAGTCATCTAGTGGGCATACCAGTTCACCTTGACCTTAAGTATCAGGTTACAAAACGGCATCAGGTCTAGTTATATTTAGTACGTGAAATCTAATTGCAGCTGAAAATATAGACAACTACCATCTGTATAATGGCATGACGACCATGAAAATTTGCACCTAACCGGGACTTGAACCTGAATTTCCCACTTTATGCGAACAGTCGCCTTAACTGCTTTGGCTATTCGTACATGACTTGTGGCCAGATTCAGATTCCCATATCTCATGAGCTATGTGTCTACAATCTGCACCCATACATTCATTATGTATATTCCTGTAGAGGGGCGACATATTAATTGAAAGTAGCTTCTCCAGTGTTGATGGATAAATACGATACTGCAGTCCCTGCATCGTTCAGAAGTATGATGCAATGTTCCTGTTGATACGCGTGCATGTCTGAAAGAACAGGTACTGCAGCGACTACAGCGAGTTGTAGGCACATGGTTGACGTCATATGGAAGCTTCAGTCTGACCATGAGCTGTGCTCGGATAGCCTAATGGTAAGACGACCACTCGTGATAAGTGGCAAATCCGGGTTCGAGTCCTACTCTAGGAAAAATTCTCATTGACACCATTCTATTAAACAGCTGATGTTTGTCCATATTCGCAATCACAAATACATTTAATTTATTTCACGACAGCTGCAACTGCCTCAGTGTCTGTTTCTTCAGACACGCAAGTGTCCATAGGACATGGCATCATATTTCTGGACAACAGAGGCATTGCCATATCATAGTTAAATTCTAGGTCAACCTTGATTCCCCTTCCCCCGAGACCTCCTGTCCCATCCAAGTACCTGAAGTAATCGTGCAAGCTAGGTCACCCCCCTCTCCCCTCATCCTGTGGAAGCACCACTCAGATTATGCACCTGAGGTAATTGTATGTGGTATAGTCATGGTCTTCCTGGGAAACCACTGTCTTACCAACACTCCTGAAGCAATTGTATATGTCACTGAACATAATCTGATACTAATCTACATGGCCGTCTTTGCTTGTGTTAGCAAAAATTGGCAGCAATTTTGTGAATTACATCAGAAGCACCATAAGGAGAGGATCAAGTTTATAATAAACAAATTATTATTAACAATAGTTTTTTCTCTATAGTTCAACAGTGAAATGGTTTGCAAATAATAACAATGATATAAAAAAAGAACATATGGTTCATCAATAACAACGTTTTCTGCCATACAGTTTTTTATAAAATTTCTTTTTTTGCTCATGAAATTTTTCATAGAGTTATTGAAAAATGTAATATACAATACATCTTTAAGGAAGAACTTAAAATTACAATAATGGACTCTGCCATTCAGAAATGACTCATGCATTTCTTCCCTCCACATCCAAGATCTAGGAAACATGTATCAGCCATCTCCTACACGCTGTGTTTGTGGGTCATATCTTCAACCACATTCACCCCATACTTTGTTATATTGTGGAATGTTACTGTCTCAGTAATGGTACTTCAAAATGCAGTGTACTTACAAGAATTACATTTTTCATTTTCATTCATTGATACATGGTCACTGTGCAGTCTGTGTTGCCAGTCTGGTGTAGAACAATGGTGGAGTGTATTTCACTATTTGATTTCTTTACCTCATCAGGGTTTTCACAATGGATCATATTCAGTGTATCAACTGATGACGCTTTCTTTTCTTTCAGATTTCTTTTAACAAGTTTGTAATGTGACGTGGTCTCCTGATCTTCATTTCTTACATATTCCGTCCTCACAATCGTATTCTGCACATCAAGACGCTTCATTCGAAACCAAATTCGATAAGGTAGAGTCAATTTTGTTTGAATTCATGTAAGCGATATGCAAATCTAATAAGTTAATCAAAAGTGCGCACCAAGGTTGAAAAAGTCGAGGCTGGCGTACACAACATGACGGCCACTGGAATTTTCATTCTAAAGAGGCAACCAGCCCACTGGGAGACCCGTCCCTTCAGAGGGGTGAGTCAACACACCTACTTTGGCCGGAGTGACCACCCAGAGAGAGGACAGATTTTGCAAGATTGAAGGGATAACGACCCCAGTGTTCGACTTAAAAGAAAATTCTGCTACATTGTGTGGGAGCACCCAGAAGACGCACTTTTTGACAGACCGACTGCGTAGTTATGGATTTATCACAGGAGGACAGTATATGCCTAATGGGGATGTTACATATTTCCGCATTAGTCAACTTAAACGAAACGTCATTCTCCCATTTAAAAGAGCAATGCTGATTGGCGAAATATTTCTGACACAAAGAGCCAGAGGAGTGAGGGAAGACAGCGAATGATGTACCCTTGCAACTTTTCCAGAAAAAGGGCCTGCTCCATTGTCGCTCTTGGAACACGTAACGAGAGCGAGTGCGCTCATACATGTACGCAAAGAGCGAGGAACAAAGTCTCTCCTCAGTACTTCACTGGGAGAGCACCTCTGTCGTTAATGAATCAGAGTGATACTCTATAATGAGTCGCTCACAATTAAGCGTTGTTCACTGTGTTGGCTACCACACTTATTGTGCGGTGTGAACACAGACAGAGTGCTAGTTAAACGCCTGTGAGCGAATATTGAGTGGAATCACGGTGGACTGGTTATCAGATTGGTGTACCACGCCAGTAGTTAGACTAGGGGCAGATAGGAGTCCTTGACTTCATCAAGGTGTAGGGAGAGTTTGATTGGAGAAGGTCAATCCAGATAGAAAGAGATAGTTGTGTTATTTGTCAGCAGTGAACGAAACAGGCAGCAGTCGTCACAGCTCACGGCATTGTACATTACAGCATATGCGAGCCCCATGTGTCCTCCATAACAGTACACTCCATTACATTTCTCATGTGACAGCCTTAACCATACCTAGAAAAGTTATTCAAGTTGTGTAGGTGTGGCTCTCAGCCATTCTGCCAAGTAAATAACATTCTTAAGGAAAAGGGAGAAAGAACCTTTCAATACTTTGTAAAATAATAGCATTCAAATCCATAAGAGGCAATCTACTGTTCCAAAAAGAACCCAGAAATTTATTATTTTATAAGAAAAAGATTCATTTGATTTCTCCGAATTTTTGCAATAAATAATATTTTTTGCTCGTTTAATATTTTTCTTACACTAACTAGCAATACTCCAGTACCAAAGTATTCCACTAGTTATATAAGAATATAGAATATTTTTGTGTCTTTTCTTACAGCAGACAACTCCAGAAGATATTTGTTGCTGAATGTTTTTCAAGTAGTTCTTGTTGGTACGTTAGGAGCATCTGTCTGACTTCTGTAGCAGTGTGAGGTGGAAATTGTTTCTTGCAGGAGCCAAGGGGTACTTGTTGGATCAATCCATTGCGTAACTTGACAAAATAAAACCCACACACTCACAGAAAATGGTGACCCTGCCAGGATAGGTAAAACTGCCAGGTAAAAATAGGTAAATTAATAAGAAAGTGTAGTGTCAGAGTTAGGTACAGCAGGTTGTTATGGTAGTTGGAACTTTTTTTATATCGCAAAGAGATATTTGCTAAGATTCTGGTTACAATAGATACCAGTAGTGAAGAAAGTAGAATTGTAGGCAGAAGGTCTTGTGTTGGGAAATTTTGGATTTTTACGATTTTTGAGTAGCTATTAGGGCATAGGAGTTTCAGGTGATAGACACAGATTCAGGGAGAAGCAGAAATGCAGAGTGATGCAATATCAAATTAGTTAGGATTAAGAAATAACATTTTTCTCCCTTTGCAAGCGCAAAGGTGGAGATTTGAGAATGGAGCAGAGCAGACAGAACAGCCGACAAGTCACGACGTTGTTGATGTTGGTTCAACCAACTGGTACGTGGATGCACAGTTTTGTAGACAGGGCTGTGGTGTGTTGAAAGAACTTCCATGTTAACAAGAGCACAAGCCAAAAGGTTACGGGAAAGGCAGCAAGTAGACAAGATGGGGGAGAATCAATCAGATAGACAGCAAATAAACGAGCTTGTTGAGAATAGGACTGACGGTTAACATGAGAACAGGACAAAAGTTAAGAAGTTATGCATCCATCACGTTCAACTGCTGCAAACACCACTACCTTAGTTCGGTACCGTTCACGTTGACTCAACTCTCCTGCAACCGTTGACAAAGGCAGCAGCAGCACATACGGCATGGGAGTAAAAGAATGAGGCGGCTGCAGGCTCCCGCGACGTCACGACGGCAGCGGATCCCACGCCGCGGCGAGCAGCGCGGAGCGGAGCGGATCGGCGCCGGCTGCCTGCCCGGGCCCGGCTGCTGGCATCCTTCCTTCCTTCCTTCCTTTCCTCTCCCTTCCGGCGCCGGCCCTAATCTCGTTAACTATTCATTCGGCCGGAGGCTTCCGCGTGAGGCGACGTCGAGGACAGGCGGATCAGTCGGCGCCGCAGCCGCAGCCTCCGCCGCCGCCACCGCAGCGCCGCTGGCGGCCCGGAGCCGCACTACACCGCGCCGCTCCCAGCCAGGGCGCCAATCACAATCAGCGCGCACTCCCGCAACCCTGCTAGATCCGCTTCTCCGCTGCCGAGCCTTTCAACTGTTTGTAAGCTGCGCTTCGCCCGGGAATGGCAAGCCTTTTCTCTGGGGAGGGAATACGAAACTATGAGACGGGCGGCTGCTTCCCATGCGCTGCAGTGCACGAAGTTGCCTGCTGGTTGGCTGTCGCCGTTGGCCTAGACCAACATCGTGATCATTCAGGCGTGAATCAAGGGTTCGGTTCGGGGAGGGTGGAGAGCGGTCCTTACGGAATTTGTTGCTGCTCTTCCCCCCATGTAACTTGCTGTTTTCTGCTCACATGTACAAGCCTCAGATTTTAATAATAACGGCTGTGACATAAAATCTTTTGATATAGCTATAGTAATCTGTATAAAACCGTGGTTAGTACAGCATTGTTACATAACTTCTAACAAGCTGCATTTATTTATTTACTTTATTTATTTATTGCCAAATTATAGACCTGTTACCTGATGTTTAAAACAGGTCGTACATCTTACAGTTTTCGTTCTTCATCTTTTTACAGTTTTCTTTTCTTTTGTTTTATCTGCTTATCTTATCTACTTATCTTACCTTTGAAGATAAGAAACTGCATTCTAGAGAAATAAATTAAATTAAATTTTTCTGTTTCATTCACTTCTTAATAATATTTATTAGCACGGCGCGTTTCCGTAGCATGTTGCCATCATCAGGTGCTTCACAGTCACACGTACATTAATTTTAACTATACATTTGTTTGGAGTGTGATGAGGTCTGTATGCAGTGTGTGTCAGTGATGTTATGTACCGAAATTTATCCCAGTAGCAGACTAATTTATTCCAGTTGTAAGAGGTCCATGACAGGAATTTATTGTTAGCGCAGTCGAGCAGATGTAATTTCGATGATTTGCTCACGCGCTGCCTGCGATATGTAAGCTATAAGAGAATCTCAGACCTGAGAGCAGTGTTGTATGCAGTTAGAGCAGTGTCAATAGCAGTAGGCGTAAGTTGGGGGAGTCGTGTGTATGAAGTTGGCTGGGCCGGTCGTGGGAGCGATGGCGGTGCCTGAGCGTTGTAGTATAAGGTAAAAGCAGCCTCGCGCATGTGTACTATTGTTATATCAAGTCCCATGTAAATGTTTTTTTAAAAATCTCGTAAAAATAATCTTTCTTATAAAAATTATCTTTTGACAATCATTCATCTGGTTCTGAGCACTATGGGACTTAACATCTATAGTCATCAGTCCCCTAGAACTTAGAACCACTTAAACCTAACTAACCTAAGGACATCACACAACACCCAGTCATCCAATCATTCATCTCAATTTAAAGAATTTACTAATTTCTCCAATCCATGGTCATCCCGATTATTATAACGAAAATCAGTTGTCCCTGTGCCAGAAAAAATTCTTATAGGAGCACATATATGCGTTACCCGGCGACCTTATTGAGGTAAGAATTTTCAATTTATTCAGAATGATCTTTCAGGGCCATGACGCAGCACTGCTGACGTCCAAATTTACCAGTTTAGATTTACAGACAGTCAATTTTTTAAAGGTTGCATATGAGTCACATTTTTTATTAGTAGGTTAGTCACGTTATCATTCCAAGGTCACGGAAGTAAACTGTTGGTAGGTTACGATGAAATTTGAATGCTATATACATATATATTTTTTATCTGTAGGAGATTACGCTAAATGTGAATGATATAAATATATTTTTTCTGTGGGGAGGTTACACAGTCTTTACCTTACTTAAGTCAGTGGCGTATTTAAATCATCTCATTGATGTGTTTACTTACATTTCTCCCTAATTTGTACTTGTGTGGTACATAGAGCAAAACAGTACACATAACACCATCATTTAATTCCTACAGATCCATGTGATTACATTTCAAAGCCCGGTAACTGTCAAGAAAAACGTATTTCATTTGCTACGATAGTAAAACCAACCAAAATACTCCTCTTTAAATAAGCTTATTTATGTCAAGGCACATATTATGTAGTATGATTATTTAGTACTTCTCGGTTCTTCAGCATTCTTAAGACAGTTTTCATTTTCTGCCCAGTTATCTGAGTCTATTTAGTATGCAGGAGACAAATGGTTCAAATGGCTCTAAGCACTATGGGACTTAACACCTGAGGCCATCAGTCCGCTAGACTTAGAACTACTTAGAACTAACTAACCTAAGGGTAACACACACATCCATGCCCGAGGCCGGATTCGAAAACCTGCGACCGTAGCAACAGCGCGGTTCCGGACTGAAGCGCCTAGAACCTCTCGGCCACAGCGGGCGCCTGCAGGATACATCCTCGTTTCTGTTGACGATATACGGAGAATACGCACAAAAATTAGTATGTCACATTTGCTCGGCGACACTCGCCAATTAGCGCTGCCAGCGAAGCCCGGAAGAACTACCATACGATGTTTCTCTTAGATCACCAACCTCTTTCCCGTGTTTCACCACAGAAACGTTTAAGGCGTTTTGCAGCCAGAGTACATTTTTTTTAGATTAATCGATCTGTATAACCTAACCATTTTACATACGCATTACTTAGTTTTGTGTTCTGACTTTTCGTTTGTGAACAACAGAAAAGAAGCCATAGATGCATAATTATTAGTTTATGTGAAAAATGTTACGAAACTTCTCGATTCCTATCAGTATTAAGTTCATGTTGTTTGATCTCCGATGTAAATACGAAGGTCACCATGTATACAGTCTAAATTCTAGCATATTCACAGCAACACTTGAAAAATTATTTATGTAGTCTTCTTTCATACAATTTACGTTAATGATATTTCAGTTAATAACTTTACACTGATCTTCCAGATATTATGATCATCTACCTAATAGCTGGCATGTCGACCTCTGGCACGGATAACAGCGGCGACGCGTCGTAGCATGGAAGCAGTGAGACCTTGGTAGATTGCTGAAGGGAGTTGGCACAACTTCAGCACACACAAATCACCTAATTCTCAAAAATACTCGGGAAGTCAGCTATGAGCTCTGACGCCAAGTTGAATGACATCCCAGATGTGCCTATCGGCTCCAGATATGGCGAGTTGGGTGGCCAGCACATCAATTGGAACTCGTCGCTGTGTTCCACCATACTCCTGGCCTTGTAACCAGGCGCATTATCTTGTTGAAAAATGTCACAATCGCTGGGAAATATGATAGTCAAGAAGGGGTGTACGTCGTCTGTACCCAGTGTACGATACTCCTTGGCCGACATGCTGCCTTGAACGAGCCCCACCCGTCACTTGGATGCCTACGTGATGTTCCCCAGAGCATAATGGAGCCGCCGATGGAGCAGGATACAAGCAGTACTGATGTACAAAAATAATGATCTTTTGAATGAAATTAGCTTCATGTATGAAGATAGTGACTATTCCCGAAAGAACAGATACCATACATCTTCTCTAGAATAAATGATAATTAATTGAAACCCGCAGCTGCCGACAGGTATTGTTGATATACCTCGATGGGAACAGCTGAAAATGTATACTCCGGCCCTGACTCGAACCCGGGATCTCCTGCTTACATGGCAGACGCTTTATCCATTTTTTTATTTTTTTAAATCTCATGTTGTTCTGTATTGTTTGTTGACTTTGTCCATGGAGGACGTCCGGTGACACTCGTTCGGGTTGTTCGTTGATCCGTTCACTCAGTTTTTTTATTACAGAGGGTAGCTAAACCCTCTGACCGAGCTGAGCTACCGTGCCGGTAAATGATGAAACTTCTTGGCAGATTAAAACTGTGTGCCGGACCGAGACTCGAACTCGGGACTTTTGCCTTTCGCGGGGAAGTGCTCTACCTACTGAGCTACCCAAGCACATCCATCTGAGCCACCGAGGACGCAGATGAATTGCGCATTTGCAGGGACTTATCCCTTGTAAGCTTCCCGTGAAACCCTCATTCCCAACTGCCCACGATCTAAATACGTAATGTTCGTACTAGATATTTGCCCATCCACTCATTACTCGCGCCAGCTAGGGCGGCGACTCCCGTAAGAGTATCTGTTCTTTCGGGAATAGTTACTATCTTCATATATAGTTAAAGGCTACACGGCCATTGACCTGCGAATGCGTACACGTTGCTCGAACTTTACGGGAATCGTCACCTTAGTTGGCGCGAGCAATGAGTGGATGGGCAAATACCTATTACGAACATTACGTGTGTAGACTGTGGACAGTTGGGAAAGCGGGTGTCATAGGAAGCGTGCAAGGGATAAGTCCCTCCAGTCGCGCTATTCATCTGTGTCCTCCGTGGACCAGAAAAAAAAGATGAATAGAGCATCATCCATGTAAGCGGGAGATCCCGGGTTCGAGTCCCGGTTGCGGCACACATTTTCTGCTGTTCCCGTCGAGGTATATCAACAACACCTTTTGGCAGCTGAGGGTTTGAATTAATTGTCATTTATTTTGAAATTAACTTCCTAATTAGTACATATTAGATAAAATCAATACATTTCTATAATCACGAAACTTAGTAGTTTATTAACAGAATAGAAATCTTTAGAGGAAAAAATACTATGCAATTTCATGCTTGAAGTTCTTCTGAACAACAAAATGCAGAAAAAGTTTCTATGATACAGGAATCAGTTGAACAATAATTGCAGTCTGCCGCATAGTAAGTTGCAAAAACGAGACCATTCAAGTGATTGTGTTATTTACGATGTAACTATTATGTGAATTGCAATAATGACAGAAAGTATGCTAGTTATTTATCATAGAAGAGACATCAGGGCAAACGGAGCTGCTCTTCTTTGCTACGTTTCATGGAACTGTACTGCATTCGTGGTATAAACGGAGAAGAGACATCTGTGGTGTGAGCGATTGTCGCCAATATCAAACTAGGAATGTTACATGAGTTCAGTGTAATGAGATCTGTTTACATTTTGCACCATATCAAAAATTTTAATGTTGCACTTATTTGTTTATTTACTTTTTTTATTTATTGTTAGTAACAGCAATGGTGAACAGTAGTCCGTACTACTGATGCAAACAGAAATACGACGAAGGAGGAAAAGGTACTTTTCATCGATAAGTATGACAAATGTATACCTATAATGGAGTCATATTAGAGAGCCTTAGATGTTGAAAAATACAGACACACAGTTTAATACAGATTCGTACTATAGGGGTCATTTATATGATTGTATGACCATAAAATTAAGAGAAAAACAACTAAATAAATTCTAAAGTGTGAAAGTGTGCAACCAGTCAATCCTCTGATTACTTTAAAAGTTCGAGCAAGTTTATATATGACTGACTTTGCCTCGTGATTATACAAGTCACCAAATCATTCAGTTTATTAATCACATACAGTTGACGTTACTGGGACATATTGCGTCTTATATTTATCTACGACGATGATGTAGTCTGAAGCAATAAACTGAAATTTGTACCAGCACCGTGATTTAAACTCAAGTCTTCTGTTTAGTAGGCAGACGTACTACCGCTTGCACCACGATGGCACTCCAGCTACGCCACCTGCAAGGATCACGCTAGTGTGTCTCCCTCCGCGATGCAAATTCCAATTTACCCTTCAGCCTATTGCTATTCGTCATCTAGACTGGTATCAATATTGCCAATATTGGAAAAGGACCTTAGCAATTAGCTAAGGTAAGGGAACGGACTGAGGCATGAAACAGAATTTGTATCGGGGAGGGGTATCGACTAGAGTAGGCCATGGAGGTGTTTGAGCCAGACTGTCAATGTAGTGCAACGGGCAGCAAATGTGCATAGTAAGCAGCAGATATGGTTTCGAATTCCAGTGCCGGTATAAAGTTTAATTCACTGTTTCAGCCTACATCATTATTGTAGATAAAGGTGAGACTCAATATGTCTGAGGAGCATCAAC